>NC_067481.1:51760146-52960146 GCF_947179515.1 Apodemus sylvaticus
GAAGCTTTCCATAGCTTTCCATATTTTTAAGGATTTGTATTCAGCTATAATGAAAAATGAAATTATGGCTTTCACAGGAAAATAGAGAAAACTAAAGTATACTGAGTTAACCCAGACACAGAAAGATAAATAGTACACTTTCATATGTAAATCTTAGTTTCTAGTTGTTAAATATGTGAATTTAAATGAAAGCAAGATGAGAGGCAATAGAACACAGATATGAAAGCAGATGGACTGATGGGAACAGACAGGTTGATAGAGATATGGGTAAGAATCAGCCAAAACTAAGTATATATTAAAAATGCTGTAAGGAAACCTATTACTTTGGAAGCTAATTTTTAAATTAATACTTTTAAAACAGTATGTCACAGATCATATTGGTGCCAGTAGAGCCCAGAAGAGGGCATCAGGTCTCCTTGAACAGGAGTTACAGACAGTTGTAAGCCTCCCTCCCCTACAATGGGTACTGGAAATGTGGAGTCCTCTATGTAATATAAGTACCTTTAACTATTGAGTCATTTCTCCCATCCTTTTTAAGTAATATTTTCTTAAACACATGGACAATATTGATAAAAGTAAATGGTTTTCAGACTGCAGTCTCTATACAAACACATCCACATATCTCTAGACTACAAAAAATAATTGGTTTACAAGAATATGGATTAGTTAAAGCCTTTGGCCAATTCTTTGGGGGGGGGGAAGTAGGGGAGGAAAAGAGGGAGGGATGGAGGGATAAAAAGAAAAGAAAAGCTAAACTCATCTTGGCAAAGCTGAATATGGCAGCAAATCTCAAACTGGGATAGTGGTGGTGCACGCCTGTAATCCCAGCACTCTGGGAGGCAGAGGCAGGCAGATTTCTGAGTTCGAGGCCAGCCTGGTCTACAGAGTGAGTTCCAGGACAGCCAGGGCTATACAGAGAAGAAACCCTGTCTCAAAACAACCAAAACTAAAAAAAAAACAAAAAAACAAAAAAAGAAAAAAGAAAAGAAAAGAAAGAAATCTCAAACTGCATTTACTGCCAAGGATCTATAAAGCAGTTATATATTATCTAACTGACCTACTTAAAGTAAACTTAGGGTAAACATCTTCTTGAAATGAAGTCTTAGGATACTTAGGTATCACTTAGTAACAAAGGATACTTTCAAGAGCTTAGTGTTCTGCACTGGCTGGTGATCCATCTCCACAACCTAAGTGTGCTAGACCACTTTTAAGTATCCCCAAGCAAGGGTTGGGACAGGATTTTGCTTTTATTCTCCTGGAAAAAATAAAAACAAACCCCTGCCCAACTCGCACTTGTGTGTGTGTGTGTAGCAGAGAAAAACAAAACATCCAGCTGATGTTCCTTTCAACTAGTGTCCCAAAAGGAAAAACTTTCTCCTCCACACTGTCTTAAATACCCTTCAACGCAAAGACCCTCCTTCCTGCTTATTTATGTTCACTGCCTGTGGGCTGATTACTTGCTCACTGCCTCTTGACCTCGCACTGACTTTGGTTCTTGGAGTAAAAGGTGTGTGCTAGTGCTGAGATACACCACCACAAAGTCTTTTCAGTAAATATCAAAGTCTTTGGGGATTCACAGTATGATCAAATATCCTGCAACGCTCAAGTGCTGTGGGCCATTTCAACTTTACTGTTTTGTCTCACCCCTAGATGCCACAGCAATATTTTACCCAACTCTCTCTACTATACTATTTTATAGCAATTACAAAGATTGACTGCCTTCTTTATTAAACAAAAGCATTTTTACTAGTATCTAATAAACCCAATATTTAAAGACAATTCAAATAAGAAAACTACTTTGAAAAAGAACTAATTCTTAGGACAATTTTCTAATTGTCATTCTAGTAATAAAGGACAGATAGGCAAGTAGACAGATGTTCAATATAATATAAAGATAACTAATTTAGAAAACTCTCAACGGAGTTAAATTTTACCTAAAAGTAGGCTGGAAAAAAGGCTTAGTGGTTAAGAGTACATGCTGCTCTTCCAGAACCTGTGTTTAGTTCCCAGCACCCTTGTAAGGTGGTAATTCCACCAATTTCAGCTAAAGAGGATCAGACACCCTCTTCTGGCCTCTGCAGGCATGTATACCTGGCAAACACATATATATGAATACACATAAATACATTTTATACACATACACACAAATAAAAACAGCTGGAGGGAGGATGTGGGGGTGGCACACTCCTTTAATCCCAGTGCTAGGGAAGCAGAGTCAGATGCATTTCTGTGACTTAAGGCCAGTCTGGTGTACAGAGCTAGCTCCTGGACAGTCAGGTTTACACAAACAAACCCTGTCTTGAAAAAAACAAAAACAGTAATAGCTAGAAGTGGTGGCATACACCTTTAATCCCGACAATTGGGAAGAAGTAGGATCTCTGACTTTGAGGCCAGCATGGTCTACAAAAGAAAAGTTCCAGGACAGCCAGGCTACAGAGAAACCCTGTCTTGAAAACCAAAATAGATAAAAATATGAAGAAGCTGGAGATGCTTTAGCTGTTGGCAGCACTTGTTGCTTTTACAAAGGAACCCAGACTGGTTCCCAGGACTAACATGGTGGCTTTAGGACATCTGCAACTTCAGTTCTAAGGGATCCAATGCCTTCTGACCTCTGCTAGCACCAGGTATGAATGTAGCACATAAAACATATGTGGAGCCGGGTGGTAGTGGCGCACGTCTTTTAATCCCAGCACTTGGGAGGCAGAGGCAGACAGATTTTTGGGCCAGCATGGTCTACAGAGTGAGTTCCAGGACAGCCAGGGCTACACAGAGAAACCCTGTCTCGAAAAAAAAACCAATCAAAAAAAAAAAAAAAAAAAAAAAAAAAAAAAAACCAAAAACAAACAAAAAAAAGAGCACTGTCTGCTCTTCCAGAGGACCTGACTACAATTCCCAGCACCCACAAGGCAGTTTGAAACTATCTATAACTCCAGTTCCAAGGATCCAACACCCTCACACAAACATACATGCAGGCAAAACATCAACACACATAAAATAAAAAATAAACACACATTAAACAAATAAAAAACATTTTAATAAAAATAAATCTTCTTTGAAAATTTTATCTATAACATTTTGAAGTAATAAAGGATTCATAGAATATTTCACTTTGGGCATTGTTAATTCTCCAATTTAAACTATTTATAAAAATATGCACCCAGGGACTGAAGAAACCATTTAATTAAATTTCAGGATCAATGTTATCTACTCAAACCACTATAAAATAACCACATTATCTTCAGAGTATTGTCTTACCCTTCCTACAGAAAAAAAAAAAAAAACTTTTTATCTAGCTCATTTTAAAAATGAAATTATGAAAGAACCATTTTAAAGGAAACCAGTCAGAATATCTCACTTTTTGCTCCAATGTTATTTATTACTTGACCCATAAGGTCTATACTATAATTTAAAAAAAGACAATAGTCTCCAAGGGCCCCCTGGAATGATACACACAGTAAGTGAAAAGTATTCTAGTTAGAGGAAGGCTGAGAAGAAAAGGGAGTATACCAATCAAGACGGAGATGGGTAGGGCATATGTTTCAGGTATTTTGGCTTTTGATTGTTGTTGTTTCCCCTGTTTTCATTTTCTATACAGAGTTTCCTAGCTGTCCTAACATGCCATACGTGCCTGGCAGAGTTTGATCTCCACACTCATAGTAGAAGAAATGAACACATGTAAGCTTATATGTAAGCGTATGTGTATGTGCCCTTACACACACATTCATACCCACACCATATACACATACAATAAACAAAACTTTTAATAAGAAATTAAAAATGAGCTGGGGTGATTGCACAGTATGTAAAAGTGCTTTTTTTCTGCCAACACAAGGACCTAAGTGCAAAAAAAAAAAAAAAAAAAAAAAAAAAAAAAGGCAGGGCATGGCCATGTATCTTGTAACCCACACATAGAGAAAAGATAGAAACATGCAGGTATTAATGGAGCTCACTAGCCTAGCTGAACCTTAATCTTCAGGTTTAGTAAGAGACCCTGTCTCAAGGGCTGATAAATAAACCAGACAGCAATAAAGAAAATGCCTGATGAGTCTCCTATGCTGCATGGGCCTGTACCTCCATGCACATATTACATATGCAAGTACAGGCATACAAATGAGTGGTAGGGATTGGGGGGGGGGGGGAGACAACAGGAAAGGGGAAGGGAAGAAAGAAAGAAAAAGGGAAGAAAGTAAATTTAAAACGATTGCCAAAATGAAAAATTAAATGGTCAGTCTAAATAATAAAACAGGCATAGATGAAAACCAAGCTACTAATCTGGAAAATAAAGGGGAGGATGAAGTGGAAATATCTGGTTTCTTTAACAACTCAGTTGTGTCGTGTTTTTTTTCTGCAAGCTGTCGTGTGAGAGAACATGCATGTGATGTTTTGCTGAAAACAGACACTTCAGAGGGTATATGATGTTTAGAAAGGACATAAATAGAACCCCACAATGAGGACACTCTTGCACTGCTACACGCCCACAATGCTTTCCTGGTCTTAGAAACACACAAAAGAACTTCTCGTGGTATTCCAGCTCATTCTGGCCACTTTCCTGACTTGTGCCATTTGGCAGAGTCTTGCTGTTTCTGCTGGATCATGCTGCCACTACTGATTCATGTTTGGTACTTGCTATTGAAATGGACTGCTGATATCCTAACATCGAAGAATGGAATCGTCCCAAGGAATTACTTCTGAACAGTCCACAACACCCTTTCCTATTATCCTTCTTTCTCCCCTACCCCTGGTTGATGGGATAGAGGAAAGGTTGAAGCATTTAAGAACCCTAGATAAAGTAGATTTTGAAAAATCTAAGCCTTCAGAAGGAAGTCTATATGGGTAAAAAAGAGCAACATTTAAATTTTGTCAAGCCTTCACAATCATGTGACCCAACTCTTCAATCCCTGGAAAACTGTCAACACAGAGTTTATCCCAAAGTATAAAATAAAATATCAGGCTGTGAGGTAGTGGCACCTGCCTTTAATCCCAGCACTCAGAAGGCAGAGACAGGCAGATCTCTGTGAGTTTGAGAACAGCTTGGCCTACAGCAAGACTGTTACAAAAACTCTGTCTTGAGATAGATAGATAGATAGATAGATAGATAGATAGATAGATAGATAGATAGATAGATAGATAGATTAGATAAGATAGACAGACAGACAGACAGAAATATACAAACTCAGAATATAAGTATGTATATTCCACTTAGTTCCAACTAAGTGGAAGAAAAGATAGAAGTCTTCCCTTATAAAATTCTAGGAGTTAGCAGATATCCCTCTTCCCAAGTAGAGCTTCATACTGTTTCCAGTATGTGAGTACAGAGAAAACTGAGTGGGACAAGGTGACACAGAGCTATAGTCTCAGCAGTTGGATGGCTGGGGCAGAAATAGCACAAGTTTTGAAGGCAACATGGAATATAAACAAGTCCCATATCAGGATTGCCTATATAGACAGACCCATTTCAAAAATCAAAGAAGGGAACATGATGGTGGTGGCACACACACCTTTAATATCAGCACTTAGGAGGCAGAGGTAGGCTGATCTCGAAGTCAGTCTGATCTACAGGGCAATTCCAAAACAGCCAGGGTTACACAGAGAAACCCTGTCACAAAAACAAAACATCAAAACTTTAAATTCAGTCTCTTTAAAATATCCAAACTCCCTCTAAAACTTCGAAATGCTTCAACTGTAGGCTCACATAAAAATAAAAAAATAAGTTACATACTTTAAGAGGTCAGAATCGGGGCAGTTACAAATCAAATCAAAGTTCAAACGTATAAAGAATCACTGCTTAATGTCTGGGACCCACTGAGGATCCACTACGCTTTAAGGGTCCTTGGCAGCAGCATTTATCCAGCTCTGTCTTCCTCAGGACATGCAGCTTTTCTTGTAGGCTCGACTGGCTCCACTCCATAGCTGCTGCTATCCTGTTCATCTCACAGTACAGGCATCTCCAAAATGTTGGCATGTCTACTACAACTGTGCTGCACTGTCACCAATACCCTCATAGTTTTTTTCTTCAGGGACTCAAACCCTGCCACATAGTGTGAAACCTCAATTTCTCTCCATGATCTATCTCTATAATCCTAGGTATTCTGAGGATGTATCTAGCTCCCACTATGACTGAGTACCAGATCTGCCAGCAGCAGAAACAAACACTAAGTCTAATGTGACACTATTCCCCTAGGTGACCAGCCAGCAACTAAGTGGCAGGTTGACTACATTGCACCATTTACATTGTGGAAAGGGCAATGTTTTGTCCTTGCTGAAATACAATGTATTCTGGTTTTCAATTTGCCTTCCTGCATATAAAACTTCTGCCAAAACTAAACCCACGGAATTATAGAATATTTTATCCAACACTATGATATTCCACATAGCATTACTTCTGACCAAGAAGCTCACTTCACAGCCAGAGAGGTGCAAGCCATCTCATATAATTCACTGCTTCTTTTTTGTTTGTCACTATCCTAAACAGCTGGACTGTTAAAAAAAAAAATGGGATGGCCTCTTAAAGACATGCCTATAGGACCAGAGTTCTCCTGAAGGTGATATATGCTTTGACTCACCATAGTTTTTCTTAAAGTTAGGATTCATGGGTCTAAAAATTAAAGTGTAAACCTGTGATGATTCATCTTGGTTATCAACTGATTACATCTGAAATAAAAACACAAATAGCTGGACATGCCTGTGAAGAATTTTTCTTGATCTTTTTAAGTGGGAAGATCCACTTATGCCCCTTAAATCTTATGCCCCACATAAAAGGACACATAAGGACTGTTTGTCTTTTGCTTTTTGCCTGCTTCGACTTCATTGAACTTCATCTAACCTGTTTTAGACCCATTCCTTCATTGGAATTAAAATACATTCTTCAGGATTCCGACAAAGACTAAAGACCAGCCACTCTCTTGGAATCCTATACTCCAGTACCAGGTTGGAACTGCTGTGACATCTAGTCTCGTAAACTGAATAATTAGTAGGATTTCTGGCCTTTCTATTAGGAATCAGCCACTGTTGAACTATTTGAATGAATCACCATCTGTAAGCCAGTCTTTCTTTTTTACCCCCCTCCAGGGACTAAACATGAGTATTTGCCTCAGCTACTTGAGGATGAAGCAGGAGTAGGTGGCACTAATACCAGGCCAGCTGTGCTTAAAAGGCATATAGGTATTGGAGAACTCACACAAGTAGTGGCATGTCAGCTCTGTTTAATTTCCATCTGGTTAAAGGTATAAGTCCACCATGCTGCATACCATCTGGTAGGATGATCATGTTCCTCAGGTAGATCCTCACCACCTCAGGCTTCTCAATGGGTAGGCCCTCCTACTTGGTTTTTCTCAAATGCTTGAATAATGTAAATAATGCTTCCACTGCGTCTAGAAAGCACTGTACAACTGCATCTGCTACTCATAGAACATGCCCAGTAATTGGTCCAGATCCACACCACGGCAGGCGAATTTGCAGAAGATCCACTTCTCAATTTCAGCCATCTTTGTGGCTGCTCAGAAACACTGGCTGCATCTGTATTGTTATCTTGAACTTCCTGTAAGCTATTCTTAATAACTTGTTAATAACTCTTAATAACTTAATAAATGTTAACTACATTCTAGTAGATGATATAGATCATGGAAGAACCTATTTATTCCTAAGAAAGGAAGCATACTGGAAATAGTATCTGCTGTTCAGCTTTACTGAAAACTTATACTCTTCAAAAATAAATAAAGCTGCCAGGCAGGGGGGGTGGCGCATGCCTTTAATCCCAGCACTTGGGAGGCAGAGGCAGGCGGATTTCTGAGGTCGAGGCCAGTCTGGTCTACAGAGTGAGTTCCAGGACAGCCAGGGCTATACAGAAAAACCCTGTCTCGAAAAAACCAAAAATATAAATAAATGAATGAATAAATAAAGCTAATAAAAATTAAGACAGGACTTGTTGATGTGGTGCACATCTTTAATCCCAGCAATCAAGAAGCAGAGAGACAGGTAGATTTCTTTCCTGATATACATGGTGAGCTGTAGGCCAGCTAAGGCTATATTTGCGGGTACAGACAAAAAAAGAAATGAAAGAAGAGTCTTAAAATTTTTGCATATATATTAACAGCTGCACTAATCACAAGAAAAGAAGTGGAAAGAAGACAGGGCATAATAGCACATGTCTTTAATCCCAGCACTTAGGAGACAGAGGCAGGTGAGTCTGTAAGTTCAAGGCC
Source organism: Apodemus sylvaticus (assembly GCF_947179515.1). Classification (NCBI taxonomy): domain Eukaryota; kingdom Metazoa; phylum Chordata; class Mammalia; order Rodentia; family Muridae; genus Apodemus; species Apodemus sylvaticus. The sequence continues at coordinate 51,768,348 of NC_067481.1, forward strand.
AGCCTGATTACAAAGCAAGTTCCAAAACAGTCAAGGCTACACAGAGAAAGCCTGTTTGGAAAAGGCCAAAAGCAAAAACAGGAAACAAAAAGTAGACTAGGAGCCAGCTAGATGGATGGCTAAATGGACATCAGTTTGATACTAAAGACCTGCATAGTACGAGAAAAGAGACTCCATCCAGCAAATTGCCCCTCTGACCCCCACAAGCGTACCATGACATATGTGCCCAAACACATACAAACAAAAATTTAATTTAAAATTAAAGGTTTAAAATGGGTACAAGAAGGGGCTGGGGAGATGGCTCAGAGGTTAAGAGCACTGACTACTCTTCCAGAGCTCCTGAGTTCAATTCCCAGCAACCACATGGTGGCTCACAACCATTTGTATATGGGATCCCAAGCCCTCTTCTAGTGTCTGAAGCCAGGGACAGTATACTCATAAACATAAATCTAAAATGGCTACAAGAATAAATATGTTTTGACAATCAAAGAAACAAAAATATCTTCTGTGTAGTAGCACAAGCCTATAACCCTAGCACATGGGAAGCAGAAACAGGAGGATCAGAGGTTCAAGGTCATCCTTGGCTACCATAGACTGGGAAGGAGAGAAAGAAAAGAACTACAAAAGATTTTCTATGATTGCACCACTCCATATTCCCACCAATAATATATAAAAGATTTTCTTAGTATCTTTGCCAACAACTGGTGACTATGTCTACTCACATCTTATTTTTAGCTATTCTAATAGGTAACATAGTAATATATTATTGTGCTTTCAATTTGTATTTTCCCTAATGTCTACTGACTAATGACTACTGATACCAAACATCTTTTCATTTGCTTATGTGCCATCTGTGTATCCATCCTTCTTTAGTGAAAGGTCTGTCTTTTGTTTGTTTCCTAAGTGACTGGTTTTTACTGTATAGTTTAGTTTCTTATACATTGGCTTTTGCCAAACATATCTTGCAAAGACAGTGGTTCTCAACCTTCTTAATGCTGTGACCCTTTAATACAGTTCCTCCTATTGTAACCTCCAACCATAAAATTATTTTCATTGCCACTTCATAACTGTAATTTTGCTACTGTTATACTATGTTTTCTGGTGGTCTTCAGTGACCCTGTGAATGGGTAGCTTAAGCCACCCAACCCCCAAAAGTTGAGAACTGATACTCTAGGACTACAGAGGATCACTGGATAAAACCATTTGTCATATAAGCCTGATGACCTAAGTGTGATATCTGAATCCAACACAAAGATGGAAAGAAAAACAAAGACTCTAAAAAGTTGTCCTTTAACTCTCATATATATGACTTGGCATGCATGAACCCACAAACACATATCATATATAATAAAAAAAGTCATTCCAATTCATAACTAGTGTTTTTGTATATGTAGTATTATCTGTGGGTGGTGGTTATGTGAATGAAATGCATGAGGGTTTGTGGACTCATACCTTCACATGCTTAGGGTACAAAAGGATGCCAAGAGCCTTTCTCTTGAGACTGGGTCTCTCACTGAACCTCAACTAAAGCTCCCTGTTTTCACCTGGCTAGAAGGGCTAGCCAAGGAACTCCAGGGATCCAGATATAAACTTGTCTCCATCCACATCTATGCTTGTATTTACAGACATTTGCAGCTATAGGCTCTTGCATGGGTGCTAGGAGCTTGAACTCATACCTAAACATCAAGCATTCTTACTGAGAGCCATCTTTCTCAACCTTGTAGTCTATCTTCTCATCTCCCTAAAAGTTTTCATACACCCAAAGGTTTTAGTTTTGATAATGTCTAGTGTATCAATATTTTCTTCTATGGATTATGCTTTCATTCTAGTAATAATTAAGGGATCCTTAATTCACAAACATGTGGAAATATCACAAAATATAATATGTATTATTTTAAGTAAGCTACATATAGAACTATTAGTATTGCTTTATAGTAAATATATTAATGTGCTAATAATTATCTAAAAGCCACAGTTTAGTTCTACACTTAAACATATCAACCAGTATTTAAGATTTAGAACAGGTTATATAAGTATGGTGGCATATGCCTTTAATTTAAATCCAGCACTCTGAAGGTACAGGCAAGTGTTTCTCTGTAAGTTTGAGTACCTCTATACAACAAGCATCAAGCTAGCCAAAGCTACATAGTAAGACCCTGTCTCAAAAACCAAAAAGAAAGAAATAGAAGTGAGATCATCCATTATAAAGACTAATGCAGAAAGTATACTTTGTTCTATAATATTTTATTTACATTTTAAAAAATTAAATTATTATTTATAAATACCTAAATTTCCTATTATTGAAACGATTCACTATGTAACTATTGCTTAAAAACTGTTTTAGTCCTTAACACTAAGAAAGCTCACTTTTAGCCAGGCAGTGGTGGGGCATGCCTTTAATCCTAGCACTTGGGAGGCAGAGGCAGGCGGATTTCTGAGTTTGAGGCCAGCCTGGTCTACAGACTGAGTTCCAGGATGGCCAGGGCTACACAGAGAAATCTTGTCTCAAGAAGAAAAAAAAAAAAAGGAAGAAAGAAAGAAAGTTCACTCATGGGCTGGAGAGATGGCTCAGTGGTTAAGAGCACCAACTGCTCTTCCAGAGGTCCTGAGTTCAACTCCCAGCAACCACATGGTGGCTCACAACCATCTGTAATGCATTGCAAGATGTTTCCTACCCATTTACATGGAGGCAATGAAAGGCCAGTGACTGAAAGCTAAGGGAAGTGAGGGGTGGGGGAGGGGAGAGAGGAGGGGGGAGGCATGGATATCCAGATGGCTTCTGATGTATTTTTGGTGTTTTGGAGAGGTTAGAAATATTGGGATAATATTTTATCATTATAAATTGGCATTATGTAATTGACAGTTTCTTATACATAAATATATTTGGTTAACGATTCAAGTTTAAGAGTCATGTTTTACTGGATACTTAGAAGGAGTGGGTGCTGGGCAGAAGTGTGGAATTCCCACCATTTACAGAGTCTATGGCAGAGTGGAAACACAGCTTGGATGCAGTTAAGAGTAGTCCAGAGCGAGACCTGCCGGGACATGGTTCAGAGACCTGGCAGGGCAGGGCGGTGCCTTTTTATTAATAACTACTACAGTAATGGGCATCCAATGCCATCTTCTGCTGTGTCTGAAGACAGTGACAGTGGACCCACACATATGAAATAAATATGACCAGAGCAGGGCCAGAGGGAGGGAGGATGATTTAAAAAAAAAAAAAAAGAAAGTTCACTTATTCACCAAAAGTTAAGGCTTTCTTCAGATCCCATATTACAATACATCAAGTAATTCCTGGATGTTTCCTTAGTTAGAGCGACTTTAAGCCATACAATACCTCTTCCAACCATGTTTGCTTCATTAATGCTAATTTGGTATTTTTAATAGGAGATGTAGAGATGGTTCAGCAGCTCAATGTTTGCTGCTTTTCTATAGGACCTGAGTTCAATTCCTAGCACAGATGTCAGGCGTTTTATAGCGGCCTGTAACTTGAGTTCCAGAATATGTAATGCCCTCTTCTGGCCTCTTTAGACATGAACACATATCACATATACTTACACAGATAAGACATACACACATAAAATCAATCTTTAAAAATTACCAGCCTTAGCCAGGCGGTGGTGGCACACGCCTTTAATCTCAGCACTTGGGAGGCAGAGGCAGGTGTATTTCTGAGTTCGAGGCCAGCCTGGTCTACAAAGTGAGTTCCAGGACAGCCAAGGCTACACAGAGAAACCCTGTGTTGGAAAAAAAAAAAATTACCAACCTTTACCAGCCCTAGTAGTTGTGTGCGTGTGCATGCGCGCACATCAAAACATTCAATAAATACTTGTCATATTATTAATTTAATAATAAATGATTTCTGGATATTGAAAATTCACAAGTATAAAGCACTTTAACCTCAGTGCTTGAGAGGCAGAGGCACGCAGACTTCTGTGAGTTCAAGGCCAGCCTGGTCTTGAAGCTCCATAGTGAGCAGCTCTAGGAGAGACAGGTCTGTATCAAAACCCATCTCAAAGACAAACAAACAAAAACAAAACAAAATGAAAGTCCCAAGTTTGGGTGGAATATAGCTCAGTTGGCAGTGTTTGTCTAACATATATAAAGTCCTGAGTAGGATCCCTAGCACTGAATAAAACCAATTATCTATAGACCTGGCAGTTAGAAAGTAAAGACAGTAAGTTTAGAACCAGTCCACCACCACCCCAAATATAAAAGCAAACTCCTCTAGCACTTGAATTGGTAGTTTATATAAATTTACTTGTAAGCTTTTCTTTAGTTTCTAAACATGAAGGGTCTTTTTGGTTTGAGCAATGGTTGGAGATCAAACTTAAGACTCACACATCCTAGGCAAAGTGTAACACTGGGCCACACTTTCATTTCAACAATTTTTCTCATTTAAAATGTAATTGTTTGCTGTTGTTTTGTTTTGTAAGGTGTATAGATGTTTATATCTTCACCACCTGCATACCTAGTGCCTGGAAGAAGAGAGTGTCAGATCCCCAGAAAATGAAATTAAATGGTTTTAAGTCACCACAAGGGTACTGAGAATCAAATCCTGGTCCTCTTCGAGGGCAGCCAGCACACTTAACCACATGTTCATTACTCTGAATCTTCTACATACTAGAGGAATTATCCCTCACTCTATTTTCCCTGTTTTGTGATTTCTACTGGGATTATCAGAAGGCCAATATATTCTAAAAGGACATTAAGAAGTATTAAATTCTTGGGCTGAGAGTGTGGCTCAGTAGTAGAATGCTTGCACCTAGCATTCACCTAGTTTCAATTTCTAGCACCACAAAATAAAGGAAAAAAAGTAAAGTCCACTGGATTCCTAGGCCATATCAACAAATACAAACCTATCCTCTTTGAAGGAGGCCAGAAATCTCTATTTTTACAGTCTGACATTACAACCTACTTAAGACAGGTAGCCTAGCCGGGCATGGTGGCTCACGCCCACCCCAGTAATCCCAGCACTTGGGAGGCAGAGGCAGGCGGATTTCTGAGTTAGAGGCCAGTCTGGTCTACAGAGTGAGTTCCAGGACAGCCAGGACTATACAGAGAAACCCTGTCTCAAAAAAAAAAAAAAAAAGACAGGTAACCAAGAAATACAGGTTATAGATTTTTAAAGTTACATTTAATATACACAATCAAAGTTTCTACTATAAGAACCCAAATATTTTGTTATTGCATAAAGGAATTCTCCTATTTTAGAATGTCTATAAAATAATGAGGAAAAGAAATAGAGGAAAGTAAAAGTAGAGTGTAAAGATGTAGCTCAGTTGGTAGAGTACTTTCCTAGCATGCAGTTCTGTATTCAATACCTAGAATAACATAAAGCCAAGTATAATGACACATACCTGTAATTCAAGCATTCACATGATAAAGGCTACAGGATCAGAAGTTTAGGTCATCATTGGATACACCCTGGGCTACATCAGACCCCACCTTTCAAAATAAATACGGTTTTCAGCTTTGTTTTTTTCTTTTTACTTATTTATGTTGTTGTTTGTTTTGAGACGGGAAGCAAAAAACTCTTGACTGTTCTCAGCCTCTCTCCCACAGCTGGGATTTACAGGCTTGAGCCACTACCTAGCTTACTTAAGATCATTTTTTACTTTTTTTGTTTTGTTTTTGTTTTTTGAGACAGGGTTTCTCTGTGTAGCCCTGGCTGTCCTGGAACTCACTCTGTAGACCAGGCTGAAGATCTTTTTTTAAGATTTATTTTTATTTTATGTATATGAAAGTGTTGCCTTCATGAATATCTGTGTATACACAAAACCCAAAAAAGAGCATTATATCCCTTAGATCAATATTCTTAAAACCTGAGCCATTTCTCCAGCCCTTACCTAAAAATTTATTTTATACAGTAAGTTTTACTAAGATGAAAAAAATAATAATACTGAGTAAGCTAATTTTGAGTATTTGAGAGTCCCCCTAGCACCCCCAGCCCTAGCACCCCAGACAGGGTCTTACTATGTAACTAAGGATTTCCTTGAACTCAAGAGATTCAAATCCATCTGTCTTACAAGTGCTTGTACCAAAGGAGTATATCTACACATATGGTACTTGATTTTTAAATTCTACTTCATAGGGACTGATAGATGGCTCGACAGTTAAGAACACTGACTGCTCTTCCAGAGAACCCAGACAGATAGATACCCAGTACCCACATGGCATCTCACAACCATCTATAACTCCAGTTCTAACAGGTCTGATGCGTTCTTCTAGCACTAAGCATGTACCAGGCACCCATGTGGCACACAGACATACAGGCAAAATATCCATATACATAAAAAATTTTAAGAGTAAAATTCTACTTCACTGTGTAAACTCCTGCTCCCTGGAGAGCAATTTACCCAACAAACAAGAAGTTTATAAAACAAGGTCCTGGTTCTACCAACTCCATTAGCAGCATTCATTTGACCTTCAGCATTTATTTGACCTTGCTAAGCCTCTGTTTTCTTTCAGAAAGATTAAATGAGATAATGTGTAAAATAACAGTGGCTGGTATGTGGCAGTCTTCAACCAAAAAAACCATCATCTTCAGCTGGAGTAGGGGTCTGTAACCTTGACTAGGGGAGTAGAGGTAGACAGCCCAAGTATTCTAAATCCACCTTGAACTACAAAGCAAGATAATGTCTCAATTAAAATAAAATATAAAAAATAATCTCTGTAAAGACAAGGTCCCTCAAAGAGAACTCTTGGTCAGGAGGAACAATGATTAATTTTTGCACTTTTTTTTTCCTTTAAAGACAGTGTCTATGTAGCCCTGGCTGTCCTATATTATAGACCAGGCTGGCCTCCAATTCACTCCCAAATGCTGGGATTAAAGGCATATGCATGCCATCATGCCCAGCTCTGTATTCTATTTTAATCTGTGTTTATAATAACTTTAAAATGCTTTTTAATTGATATATTATACTGAGGGATTTCTTGGTGTTTAATGTAATGCATCACAAAACAAAACAAACAAAAAAACTGCCACTAACTCCGTAAAGGAGTAAGTCATAACCTAAAAATATCACAGAGAAATACACAAGCTATCTGATTTCATGTGTGTCTGTAAGGTGTTTTTACTGGATTCCCAGTAGCCACAATGGTGACATACCATAATCCAATGACTCCGTCTCAGGGGACCTTGCCAATAGATATATTTTTCACTGTCACAAATGAGGGGATGTACTACTGGTATCTAGTGGGTACAGACAGGAATGCTGTAACCTTTACTGCACAGGTTTAACCCTCCACAGCAACAACTGCCCTAAATGTCATGGTACCAGAAATGAGAATTTCTGTTACTCAGGGCACCATTCCGCTCAACGACTGAAGTAACAAAGCTCTTCATTACAGGATAAATTCTTCTAGGTAATGAATCAAAACCTTTTATCACTGGCACACTACTACCTCAACAAATACAGCCACTGCTCTAAGTTTCTGAAACTCTAGCACTGAGAACACTTTAGATTATGTTACCTACTCAGCTCATTTTAGTACTTTTAAGGCATTTTTACAACTTCACTAACTTCAAGATTACATTTTAACATTTACTGTTTTCAAATGATAAGAAAAATGCTAAAGAAAAAGCCTTTATTTTTAGGTGCTTATCCAGTCTTCTCAAATAAATTTAATATTTTCACATTTCAATCAACAAACTTCATTTCACACATTTTGAGAAAGTTAATTATCCCTAAAAAAATGACTTAAACTATTTGTTATTCCTGTGGAAACAAACAACAAAATAAATAAATAAAAACGCCTAGTGTGGTGGCACAGGATTGAAATCCCAGTACTCAGAGGACAAGAAGGTAGCGGCAAGCACTTGGAAGATAGAAGAGGGATCTAAGTTCAAGGCCAACCTGGTCTACATCTCAAGTTCCAGAACAGTCAGGGTTATACAAGAGAAAGCCTGTGAGAGACAGGCAGGCAGGCATATTTCTGTGAGTTCCAGACAGCCAAGGACTCCACAGAAAAAAACCTGTCTCCCCCGCCCCCCAAAAGGATGCTCACAAATGAGTTTTATTTTAACACAGGTACTATTAAACTGTAAAACCTTTCACACCTTTTAAAATGTATGTCATTTCCATTATGTAAGGCATTTGTTTTAATATTCAGTGCTTACCACATAATAAAATAATTTGCCACATAATAAAAACTAATGCAGATAAAGTTGATTTAGTTTTTGTTTTTGTTTTGGGAGACAGTGTTTCTCTACATTGCCCTTGCTGTTCCAGAATCCACTACTGCAGACCAGGCAGGCTTTCATAAATAATTCCTACGAAGACAAAAACCTTAATTCCTTCATCCAAAACAAAATAAACCGGGGGGGGGGGGGGGCACAGAAAAAGGATGTTTTTAAATAAGACGCAATAAATTACTTCACTTCTTTCGGAAAATATTTCTGATGGGTATTCTAACTTTTCCATCCACTTCAAATCGCTATCCCACGTAGAATTTTAATACTTGTCCAAACCTGCTAGCTCACGGTCTAATAGTAAATCTAATTATACCATCTGTAACAGCCCCTGTCGACCTTTTCCTTAAGAAGCCGTAAAGGTGATTTAGCTGACACCTCAAACTCACAGAAATCTATTTCATTTCTCAACATTCCGGCTTTCAGAGCTAAGTTTAAAGGAGAGCGGCAGGGGAGGGAGGAGGACTGGCTACAGGTTGAGGAGGGGTGAAATCGCTTGAGCCAAGCAAGGCACACGCTTGGCATAGGACAGCGGGGGTAACTACCGGTTCATTTCTCTTTAAATCTGGCAGCACGTGGGGCGGCATTGTGAAGGCACCAACCCGCCTCCTCCCTCCCCCCTTCCACTCCGCACACGTACGCCTCCAGCGCGCATGCTCCGCTCACACAGTCCTAGCAGAGTAGGAGCCAACCCCCTAAAAAGTCAACCTGGAAGCCGCAAACGGCCAGAGGCCGGGACAATGGGGGAGGGGGACTAAGACTCCACGGGGGAGGCACGGAGCCGCCGCCCCTGGCCAGAGCCTAAGGCGGGCCACAGCCCGGTGGCTGCGGGCCTGCGCGACGGAGCCCGAACCGTGCGGTGCCGAGCACAAAGCCCCGGCCGGCCAGCGAGCGGCTCTCCTCAGCGCCCGCGCCCACCCACCCCCAGACGGGCGGCGCAGCCCGAGCTCGTGCCAGGCGGAGGCAGGCGAAGCGGAGTCGCGCTCCCCGCCGAGCCCTCGGTGCCCCGCATCAGCACCCAGGCCAGCCCGGCCGTCGCTTTTGTTGTCTGCCCTAACTCCGCGGACCCCGCGCTGCCGGGCCAGAAGTTTGGCGCGTCTCCCCTATCCGGCCCCAGACACGGCTTGGACTCGCAGCCGCGCGGGGCCCGCAGGCTCCCGGGGTCCCTGAGGTCCCGCGGCCTCCGCCGCACCTGAGCCCGGGATCCGCCCCTCTGGGAGGGTCGGCCCGACCGGGACCCACGCCCCTCCCCCGCAACGCCCCAGTGCCGTGGGGGAGGGGGCAGCCGCCCGGGGCGTCCGGCCCGTCCGAGGGCGAGGCTGGGGCGCGTCCCCGCCCCCAACACCCTCCACGGCCCGGCCAGGAGTGTCGCCAGCCGGCCGCGACCCGCGGGCTCCCACCCTCGCGGCCCGCCACCACCCAGCCTCCGAGCGGGCGAGAGGAGGCGAGTGGCTCGGCTCGTCAGTCCGCGATCGCGGCCCGGCGCTCCGTCGCTCACCTGCCAGCTGTCTTCGCAGTAGCAGCGCCGACTGCAGCTCCGTCATCCTGCCCACCAAGAGCCCGGGCTGCCGCCGGGACTTCGACGGGCTGGGGACAAGCTCTGACGGTGCCTGGAGCTAGGTGTGTTGAGGAACCCGGGCCCCGCGACTGGAGCGCCGAAGCCGCGGGAGGCCGGTCTTGGGAGACCCGAGAGACACCTCGCCGCCTATGCGAGTCCGCTCCGCTCCGCTTTCCTCTCAGCGCCTCACGCCCGGAAGGGGAGGGTACCCGGACCGCCGCGGCGCGCACTGGGACTTCGCTCGCCCGCTTCCCTCCTCAGCCCGCCCGTCGGCCCCACCGGTGCCTTCCCCCGCCACTGCCTCACTGCGCGCAGGGCCGCTCCGCGCAAGCGCGCTGAGCCTGCCTACTTCAGAAGCCGCACGCCTGCTAGCCCGACCCCTCTGCCCTGCTGCCCCGCCTCCGGCGGCGGAACCCCGCCCACCGCGCGCAGTGGGTCCAGCCCCGCCATCTTGGGAAGGTCCACGCCCGCCCAGCTGCGGAAGCGTCGGCTGGTAGACGCCCCGCGGACGCCATGACAAAGAGGTCGCTGAGGTTAAGGACGCTGCCTCCAGATATAAGCAGGAGGTCTGAGCGTGATGGCACCAGAAGTGGTAGATGTTGGCGAGAACCCAGCAGCCATCCAACACTACATCCGAGGTGTGCGAATTAGTCATTGTAACAAAGCCGAATTTAGTACTGGTGTGCCCCATTTTAAGCAGCCGCAAAATAGAGTGCATGGTGATAATTGATAAAGAATGCACAGAATAGTCCTTGAAATAAAATGTTATGAGTCTCATAGCAGAAAACGTTTAAATAAATAGTACTGTGAGTAAGGGGGAAAAAAAGACGAGTAAAGTGCAGAGTTGTGATTAGCACAACCTGATATGATACATGGTTCAGATTCAGGTAATATTCACCTGTAATCCCAACACTTAAGGCTGAGGATTGGGAGAAGACCCCAGACCCCCTTCGCTGCATAGTGACACCCAATCTCCGTCTAGGGGTGAGGATCCATAATAGATCAGACTCCTCTAGAAAGGCACCTACAAAGTCCAAGTGTGAAATCCAAGATAAGGAAAAGATAACCTTATCCAACCTTTTTGTCCATTTCCCAGTTTTGTGCGTTGTCAACACTGTAGCAATAAAGAAACAGAAAAGAGGAGGAAAAATAACTTTGACTGTCAATTTTGTTTGTTATTTCCTTTTTTTCTTTTAAAGATTTCTTTATTTATGTATATAAATACACTATTGTTCTCTTCAGACACGCCTGAAGAGGCCATAGGATCCCTTTACAGATGGTTGTGAGCCACCATGTGGTTGCTGGGAATTGAACTCAGGACCTTTGGAAAAGTAGCCAGTGCTCTTAAATGCTGAGCCCCTTGTTTATTCTTTCAATAAGTATTTGGTCCCTAGTCCCTGTACCTGGACTGTAAAAAAGCAAAAACTCTGCATAGGAAATCAGGTACATTTCTACCCACAAAAGCCTGAAGCTTCTGTGAGCGCCAAGAAAAGTAAACAAGAGAAGCAGATTCCAGCAGGCATGTAATAAAAATTACTGTACAAGCAGACACAAGGCCCTGGGTTACCTCCCTAGAACTGCCCCACAAGACCAAAGGAACAAATAAACAGAGTGAATCTGCCATTTTGAAATACTGCCCACCTAAGGACTAAGCCAGTTTGGTTGTTGGGGGGGGTTGGTTTTTTGTAGTTTTACTTGTTTGTTTGTTTTGGTTGGTTGGTTTTTGGTTTTTTGAGACAAGAGTTTCTCTGTATAGCCCTAGCTGTCCTGGAACCCCTCTGTAGACCAAGTTGCCTCGAACTCAAGAGATCTGCCTGCCTCTGCCTGGATTGGCACTAAAAACATGCACCACCATTTCCCTCTGTTTGTTTTTAAGGATTTTGTTTGTTAGTTTTAATGGGTATGTATATGAGGCTGGGTGAATTTATGTGTACCATGTGTATGCCTGGTACCCAAAATCTAGAGGAGGGCATCAGATGCCCTGGAATTGGACTTTCAAAGGGTCTTATGCTACTATACGATTGCTGGAAACCATTTTGTCCTTTGTGTCCTCTAATTTTCTTAATCCTTGGCCATTTCTCCAGACCCTATATTATTATATCTAAGTATCTAAGTACACTGTAGTTGTCTTCAGGGGCATCAGAACTCTTTTACAGATGGTGTGAGCCACCATGTGGTTACTGGGATTTGTACTCAGGACCTCCGGAAGATCATCAGTGTTCTTAACCTCTGAGCCATCTCTCCAAACCCATTCACACACATTCTTAATTAAATTCTTGTTTGGCATCCCTTTCCTACTGTTTCCCTTCCTCTTCCAAAATAATTCCATTCTACTTTCAGTTCTTAATTTTATTGAAACTTAGATTCCACACATGAGAAAGAAAACACTCATTTGTCTTTTTGAGTTTGGTTTATTTCACTTAGCATGACTATCTAGGTCCATCCATTTTCTTTCAAATAACTTTTTCTTTTCTAATGACTTATTTTTAAATTATAGATATGTAAGTGTCTTCATGGATATATGTGTACCATGTGTGTGCCCTGTCTCTGGAGGTCAGAAAAAAGATTCCTTAGAAATGGAGATACAGACAGTTGTGAGCTGCTGCCTTGTAGATTCTGTTAACCAAACCCAAGTCCTTTCAAGAGCTACAAGAGTTCTTAACCACTGAACTATCTTACCCCACACACACACACTTTATTTTTAGGTTTATTTTTGGTTTGTGTATTTGTACATATCCTTGGCTGTTTTTGCACTCACTGTGTAGAGCAGACTGGCCTTAAACACACCTAGATCCACCGGCCTCTGCCTCCTGATTGCTAGTGTTAAAAGGCATGTGCTGCCGGGCGGTGGTGGCGCACGCCTGTAATCCCAGCACTTGGGAGACAGAGGCAGGCGGATTTCTGAGTTCGAGGCCAGCCTGGTCTACAGAGTGAGTTCCATCCAGGACAGCCAGGGCTACACAGAGAAACCCTGTCTCGAAAAACCCAAATCCAAAAAAACAAAACAAAACAAAAGGCATGTGCTGAGGGTTTGTTTTGGTTTTAGAAACTTTCCAACTGACTTCCATTGTGACTACACTAATTTATGTTCTGACATATAAGGGTTTCTAACCCATCTACCATCCTCAGCATTTGGTTTTGTTTGTTGGTTGGTTGGTTTTGGATTTTGGTTTTTTCGAGACAGGGTTTCTCTGTATAGCCCTGGCTGTCCTGGAACTCACTCTGTAGACCAGGCTGGCCTTGAACTCAGAAATCCGCCTGCCTCTGCCTCCCAGAGTGCTGGGATTACAGGCGTGTGCCACCACCGCCCAGCAGCATTTGTTTTTCTTTGTGTATCATGCTCGTGCGTGTGTGTATGCCACAGGGATGTGTAAAGGTCAAAGAGCAGCTTGGAGGAGTCGATTTTTTCTTTCCACCTTACAGATTTCAGAGGTGAAACTCAAGTAGTCAGATGCAGTTCTTTACCCACTGAGTCATTTCACCCTGTTTGTTGCTTCCTTAGCAATAATTACTTTGCTAGGAAAACATGGGCTCTCAAGTTTAGATTTGTATCTCCCTGACAGTTAAAGATATTTAAAATGACTTTTCATATATTTATTGGCCATTTGTACTCCTTTGAAATTTGTCTTATTTTGCCCACTTATTGATTGGATGAGTTTTCTTGGTTTTGGGTTTCAGTTGTTCTTGTTCTTTTTCTCCTCCTCCTCCTCCTTTTCTTCTTCCTCTTCCTCCTCATCTTCTTCTTCCTCTTCCTCCTCCTCTTCTTCTTTGTTATAGATTCTAGCTATTAATATCTATGACATGTAGCTCCTGAAATGGCTTTTGGACTCCACAGGTTGTGTCTTCCCTTAGTAGTTGTTTCCTCTGCTGTTTTAATTTCATGTGACACCATTTGTTAGTTTGTGCTATTTCTTGATGTGTTGGGATCCTTTCAGAAAGCCATTGCCTATCCTTGTATCTCGAAATATTTTCAGAGTCCCAGGCCTTACATTTAGGTCTTCAAAAATATATAAATAAAATAAATAAAAATAAAATAAAGGGCCAGGCATAGTAGCTAATGCCTTTACTTCCAGCATTCAGAAGGTAAAGGCAGATGTATCTCTGTTAGTTCCAGTTCAGCAGAGTACACAGAGGAAGTCAGCCAGGACTAGTGAGACCCTCTCTCAGAAAGCAATAATGATAATCAAGATCTTTATTTTGAATATACTTTAGTACAGAGAGAATTCTGGTTCCGTTGGTCTAACTATGGATAGCCAGTTTTCCCAGCAATACTTGTTGAAGAGCCTGTTTTCTCATTAATGTTTATTTTATTTTATTTTATTTTGATATCTTTGTCAAAAATCAGGTAGCTATATTTGGGTGGATTGAGTTCTAGGTCCTCAGTTCTATTCCACTGTCTGCATGTCTATTTTTATTTATTTCATGTGTATGGGTGCTTTGTTTACATGTCTATTCTTTCTCCTTTATTTTGCTAACACACATTAGCATATGAATTCTGGATACAGATTTAACTCTGGGCCTCACCATTCAAAGGAAGTGCTCTACCTCAGGACTACATCCCAGTTCCTATTTTAAAGCACCCAGAAATAATACCAACTTAGCTGGATGTAAATTTTCATGTTTGGGGACTGGAAAGATAGTTCAATTAAGAGCACTGGCTGTTTTTCCAAAAGATCCACATTTGAGTCCCAGTACCCAACTGGCTCAAAACTGTAACTCCAGTTCCAGTTCCCCTCCTGAATCATTCCAACTCCCTCTCCTGGCCTGTTTGGGCACAAGGCACACATGTGATATACATACAGACAGGCAAAATACTCATACACATAACAACTTTACTTATTTATCATTGGTTTTTTGTTTTTTGTTTGTTTTTTGTTTTTTGAGACAGGGTTTCTCTGTGTAACTCTCGCTATTCTGAAATTCACTGTGTAGACCAGACTGGCCTTGAACTTAAGAGATCCACCTGCCTCTGCCTCCTAAGTGCTAGGATTAGAGAAATCTATTACCATCTTCTGGGAATAAATAATTTTTAAAAGCCAATATTTATTGATAATAAAAAAAATCAATACCATTAACAGTAGGCTTCAAGAATAGATCCCTTTCTCTGGGAATTCTCTAAACTCATCAGAAATGCCTGCTGCAACTTTCTTCTCTTGCTGATAGAAAATTCTACCTACAGAAAAGGCAAGAAATCCTAGAAGATCTACTAGTTTTTCATAAGTTTATTTCAGAAAACACTCCTCCTCAATAGAGTATGCTGGTGCATACCTGTGATTCCAGCACTTAGGAGATAAAGGCTGGAGGATCAGTGGTAGTCCAAAGTCATCCTCAGTAAAGGACAAAGTGAGCTTGAGGCCAGACTAGACTATCTGAAAGCCTATCTCGAAAATAATTAAAAGAGCCGGGCAGGCTGTGGTGGCACATGCCTGTAATCCCAGCACTCTGGGAGGCAGAGGCAGGTGGATTTTTGAGTTCGAGGCCAGTCTGGTCTACAGAGTTAGTTCCAGGACAGCCAGGGTCATACAAAGAAACCCTGTCTCAAAAAAAAAAAAAAAATTAAAAGAATAAAAATTCTTCCTGGACTAAAATATTCCCTTTAAAATATCTTGTTTGCCGAGGCAGGGCTGGAAAGATGACTCAGTGGTTAAGAACTCTTGCTGCTCTGGCACAGAACCCAAGTTTCATTCCTATTACCCGAATGGCAGCTCAGAATTGTAGCTCCAGTCCCAAGGGCTCTGACTTCTGCCAACTCCCATGCCAGGTGAGCACATGGCACACATGCATGCAGGCAGCAAAACACTCATGGATATAAAAAAACAAAGCTGCTCTGTGTAGCCCAGGCTGCCCTTGAACTCAAGAGATCTACCTGCCTCTGCCTCCCAAGTATTGGAATTAAAAGCATGTGCCACCATCACCTGGCTAAAAATCCTTTTTTAGGGCTACACAGAGAAATTCTGTCTCAAAAAACAAAACAAAACAAAAAAACAAAACAAAAAAAAAAACAACTTTTTTTTTTTAAATTTAAGTATCTTGCCAGCCAAACGATGATGACACACATCTTTAAACCCACTTGGAAGGTAGAAGCAGGTGGATCACAAGTCCCAGGACAGCTAGGGCTATACAGAAATCCTCTCTCTGGTGGGGTAGTGGTGGCGCATGCCTTTAATCCCAGCACTTGGGAAGCAAGACAGGCAGATTTCTAAGTTCGAGGCTAGCCTGGTCTACAGAGTGAGTTCCAGGACAGCCAGGGCTACACAGAGAAACCCTGTCTTGAAAAAACAAAACCAAAAAAAAAAAAAATCCTCTCTCCAAAAACAAAAAACAAAACAAAAAAATCTTTTATTCTTTCTTTTTCTTCTTTTTCAATGCAACATTGAGGATTTAACCCAGGATTTCCTGTCCGCTACACAAGTGTTCTAACAACTGAGCAGTATCCCCAACCCTATTTTACATTCTACTGAAGCAGTGCATAGCCATAATTCATAATCAAAGTATGGTGGCTTATAGTGAAAAAGAAAAATGCTGTGTAGTAGCCCATTCCCATTCCTAAGTCCTTACCTTTTTAACGCCATGGATATATTTCTTGGGGTAATTACCCCATTTCTCCAGAGCATATGTCTGACTGCCACTGACATGCTAAGTGGGTCAAGGGGTTCTGCCACCAAGTCTGATGACCTGAGTTTGACCCCTGGGACCTATACGGTACAAGGAGAGAACCGATAGATAGATAGATAGATAGATAGATAGATAGATAGATAGATAGATAGATAGAACATAATCCTATGATAGTTTTCTTATGTATCCATTTTAGACCTTTCACGTTTATTTTTGCTGCAACCAGTAGTGATTTAAATGTCTTATATTACCTTCCATCCTTTATTTCCCTAAATTCAATTATGATATTTAATTATTTCATTAAATTGTTTCTAGACTATTTTGACTTTATAAATGTAGAATAAGAGAGCCAAAATCTATAGTGTATTGTAGTCACATTTATTCCTTACACGAATTTGTCTTTGGCTTAGAGTTTCTAATTATATTTTTTCTGGCAGTACCTTAAGTATAATTGATCTCTTTTACCTCCCTACTCTGCCCAGAGTACTGCTTGATCCTATTAAGCCACCTTTTTCTTGGAAACCTTCCTCCTGGAATCCACTATAGTATCTCTCTAGTCTGGACTGACTGATAGGGCCATGCTTACTACATGATCAGGTCCTAGGATTTCCTTTGGCTGCTTCTCCTTCCTGAGACTACTACATCCTAGATATGAAGTTTAAATCTTCCTGGTCTACAGAGAGAGTTCCAGGACAGCTATGGCTATACAGAGAAACTGTCTCAAAAAAAAAAAAAAAAAAAAAAAAAAACTAAAAAAAAATTTAATCTCTTTGTTACACCTTTATTTTTCTGAAGCACATTTGTATATAAATTCCTATGAGAGTATACAGGCAAATTTTAAGTATTTAAATGTGGAAGGTTTTATTATTTGTTTTTTGTTTGTGGTATAATTTGAACCCAGGGCCCTACATATGATAGGCAAGTGTTCTAACTCAAGACCATACCTGAGTTCCTGTCTTTATACACCCAAAATTAATACCAATTTAGCTGTGTATAAGAGTTTACATTTAGAGCTCAAGAGATGCCTCAGCAGTTAAAAAGTACTAGCTGTTCTTCCAAAGGACCCAAGTTCAAGTCCCAACCCACATGAAGGGTCACAACTATCTGTTCTAAGGGATTTGACACCTTCTTCTGGCCTCCAAGAGCACCAGGCAAAAACAGGGTACCCAAGAACACACAGAGCAAACATCCACATACATAGAATATAGATAAATATTAAAAATTTGAAAATAAGGCAGGTGTAGTAGCACACACTCGCATTTGGAAGGCAGGGGCAGACAGATTGTTGAGTTTTGAGGCCAGGCTGCTCTATATAGTCCCAGGACAGTCAGAGCTACATACTAAGACCCTGTCTTGAAAGAACAAAAAAACACACAAATAAACATACATACATACATACATACATACATACATACATACATACATACGTATGTTTAAAATAAACTAGTTGCTGGGCGGTGGTGGCGCACACCTGTAATCCCAGCACTCTGGGAGGCAGAGGCAGGTGAATTTCTGAGTTCGAGGCCAGCCTGGTCTACAGAGTGAGTTCCAGGACAGCCAGGGCTACACAGAGAAACCCTGTCTAAAAAAAAAAAAAAAAAACAAATCCTAAAATAAACTAGTTGAGGTAGAGATATGAATGAGCAGTTAAGAGCACTTGAGGATCTTCCAGAAACACCTTCTGGCCTCCATAGGCACCAGGCATGCACGTGCCACATACATATTGCAGGCACTCACACATAAATCTTTTTGAAATAGTGACTTTTGTATATGTGTGAGTGTCTGCACTTATGTATGTGTACCATGTGAGTGCGAGAGCCCATGGGCTTCCAGGATACATCAAGACACACAAATGGCCCATAAGTCCCCTCCCCTTTAAAGGAGAGTGTTCCATGGTATAATCACCCACAAGTCACCACAAGCCACTCCTGTGGCTACTCAGTCACATGTCTTGGGCAGAATCACTTGTTTGCTCTGACAAACAAGTGCCTATCTAGGACGAACAGATAATCTGTTCATGTCTCTCTGAGGAAAAGGAGTATGCAGCCATGGCACTGGGGTCATGCACTATTTTGCCTCATAGAGAGGCAGGTTTTGATGTTTCAGTATTAACGGCTCATGCCCTGTTTTCATAGGTGCCTATTAGCAGGGTTTGTGTCTATTCCGAGGTAAGACTTTTCTATTTATATATACTAGTCATAGAACCCAGGACGCATCAGTACTAGACAAATGCACTCACTAAGCTACAATCCATTGCAAGGACTTTTAAAATTACATTATTTATTTATTTAGGCGTGGAGGTCAGAAACTAATGGAAATCTGTTCTCTCTACCATGTGAGTCATATAGTATTAGAATCAACTGAACATCTGACTGATTTGTTATGGCTTTTTTTTTTTTAAGGTAAAAGTTCACAAGGTAGCTCATGCTGGCAGATCCTTTTGCCTCTTACTCCCCAAAGCTAGGGTTACAAATATGTATCAGCACACCAGGACTCCAAACATGGTTTTATAGTATTTCTAAATCCATACTTCTAGCCCTGACCTCTTACCAGAGGCTCATCTGCATGTGCAGCTATCTAACCCTGTATTCTTTGGATTCATAAACACTGAATACATGCCCACTCTCAGCTGGAAAAGACCCCGGAATCTGAGGCCCAGGTGTGAACTAGATAGACCACAAGTCTATCCTCTGGACACTGGCAGCCAGGAGTGAGATTACTCAGCACAGAAATAAACAGATGTCAAACAAGACCTTATCTCCAAAACAAAACAACTGATAAATGTGTTGCTTCGTTGAATTACCTGAACTGACACAATGGACACTAGTGGAACAAGTGCACATTAGAAAGGGGGTCTCTTTGCCAGAAGGTGGTGGCACACACCTTTAATCCCAGCACTCAGGAGGCAGAAGCAGGTAGCTCTCTGTGAGTTCGAGGCCAGCCTGGTCTACAGAGCAAGTTTCAGGACAGCCAAGGCTACACAGTGAAACCCTATCTCTGAAAAACAAAGAAGAAGAAAGGAAAGAAAGAAAAAGGGGACTTTTCTGGATAATGGAATCAAGGAGGGCACGCTGAGGTCCTTATGCAAAAAGTAGCATTGGAAGAGTTTAGTAAAGGACTTTCCAAGAATAGGAAAGAGCTACTGTGAAGATCCTGGGGTGTTCAGAGCTCACTTCATCCAGACTGAAAAGGAAGAGCTCCCCTGTGCCTCACGAACAAGGGCTCTGAACTGGGAGCACTAGCAGAGACCAGGTCACAAGGAGCGCGTGAGTGAGTGGGGACTCTGAAGTAGGAAGCTGTGGGAGGGACATAGACATGGTATATTTATATATAATATACATTGTGGAGTATATAAAATATAAAATGAAATATATAATATACTGGTTTATATTGTATATTATACTTTACTTCACTTCTGGTCCTTTAGGGGACCTAATCAGCCATGGTGATGACACATCCAGTCTAATACCTGCTTAACTGCCACCAACCAGCTTCCCCACAAAACAGTCTCATTAACCATAACCACACCCTGCTATATAGTATACACTACATACATATATGTATATATATACACATATATATAAAACATAATTCATTATCATCATCATCATCTTGCATTTTCTTTTTTTTTTCTTTTTCTTTTTCTTTTTCTTTTTTTTCTTTTTCTTTTTCTTTTCTTTCTTTTTTTTTTTTTTTGAGACAAGACCTGTTGGTGTAGTTCTGACTGGTATTGAACTCACTATGTAGACCAAAGTGGTCTTAACCTCAAAGGCATTGCTGCCTCTGCCTGTTGAGTGTTAGATTTAAAGGTGTATACCACCATATACCTTTGTTTATTAAAAAAGAACAAAAGGAAGAGGAAGGAAGGAAGGAAGGAAGAAAGGAAGGAAGGAAAACCAAGCTGAAGCTATGAAACAATTAGACATTCAAAGATCAGACAAATGAGAAAGGGCCAGCAATGGTGGCTAGAAAAACCAGTAAGAAAGAGGAAAGCCCGGTGTATAGTAGATTTCACAAAAGCCAAATAGGAAAGTGCCCAGGAGGAAAGAACGGTGATCTGTACATGCCACTGAGACGTAGGCAAAAAGGAGCTTTCAAAGTCTGCGCTGAGTAGTTGCTGTCAGTTACTATGATAAAGAGTCTAAATAACCCTAAGTTACTATGATAAAGAGTCTAAATAACCCTAAGTTACTATGATAAAGAGTCTAAATAACCCTAAGTTACTATGATAAAGAGTCTAAATAACCCTAAGTTACTATGATAAAGAGTCTAAATAACCCCAAGTGCCTAAAGGTGAGCAAAGTGAACTAAGCTGAAGAAAGACAGGAAGGACATGGAGATAGAGCTCAGTGCGGCTGCTTATTTGGGGCTTGTGTCCTGAACTGAAAATGCAAACAATAGAACTAGTGGAAGTGTCTAGGGTACATATTTTTACAAGTAATGCTCCTTACATGACTGCTCAGGGCAGTCATAGCTGACAGGCTCATTCCAGGCTAAGGGTCAGCCAGACAGGTAAAATGGGGGATGGGGCAGATAAACAAATTTGTTGTGGATTTGTTGGACAGAGTGATTATTGTAGGGAACTAAGCTAGGAAAAGAAGGAAGAAAATAAAAGTGAGAGCCGGTGGGGTGGATAGCGAAAGGTGGTGCGGATAACAGGGACTGGAGGTGGGGGATCTGTGGGTGACACACAAGTGAGCTGGAAGGAGAAATGGTGCTTACAGTGGGTGACTGGAAACCAAGAGTTAGGGTGTGCTGTGGTTATGGCTAATGAGCTGGTCTGTGGGGAAGCTGATTGGTTGCAGGAGAAGAGAGGAAGTCAGGCAGGTGTTAGAGTGCTGGCTGGGTCATCACCATGGATGATTAAGTCCCCTAGAGGATCAGGGTTGAAGTAAGATAAAGAAAACTGCTATGAACCAAGAAAAATAGAAAAATGTGTTCTTTGCCAGATGGTGGTGGTGCATGCCTGTAATCCCAGCACTCTGGGAGGCAGAGGCAGGCAGATTTCTGAGTTCAAGGCCAGCCTGGTCTACAGAGTGAGTTCCAGGACAGCCAGGGCTATACCAAGAAACCCTGTCTCAAAAAAAGAAAAAAGAAAAGAAAGCAATATTAATAAGTCAATCTCATGAAGTTTTTTTTTTTTCAAGGCAGAATTTCACCATGTAGCTCTGGCTACCCAGAAACTCACTATGGAGATAGATCAGGCTGTTCTGGAATCACAGAGATCATCCTGCCTCTGCCTGCCATGCCAATCTTATAAAATGAATAACAGCATAATCTCCCAAGATCACTACAGACTTATGGCAAATTCAGGTTTATAGACCTGATAGAGGGCAGTAGATAGACCTGGCAGGACAGATTGGCATGCAGGGAGTTCTTGAAGCCATATCTGCCATGGTTAATTTTAATATTTTTAAAATCAAAAGGTAAAATATATGCAAGTGAACCATCATACCTATAATTCTGGCATTTAGGAGACCAAGAAAAGAGGATTGTTATGAATTCAAGCCAAGGCCAACCACGGCTGTATTATGTATTCCAAACAGATCAGCCTAAGCTACAGAGAGTGAGACCCTAATTTCAAAGTAATTTTTAAGTGAAAAATGTCTAAAGATATATAAATTTAAATCTTATAAAAGAAGAAAAGATGTTTTTAGAGATGTGTTTATTATTTTGGTACTTACAACTATATCTGATCCATTTTGAGTCATTTTATATATATTTTTTTTGAGGTAAGAGAGTCTAGCTTTATTGTTTTATATGTGAACATCCAGACATGCTAGTGCTGTTCACTGGGGCTCATTCTGTGAGCTGTTTCCTAACATTATAATAAATATTTAGTTTATGAAGTACTCGGTCTCTTCTCCTTTTCTGTGCTTTGGAAGAACATAGAAACTTCCACATGGTTAGCACACCACATACACACACACACACACACACACCAAAAGAATTTTTTTTTGTTTTGAACAACTGTGATGGCACTTACATAGCTCTAGCCCTTGAGAGTCAGAGATGGTAAGACTGAGGATTTGAAACCTCCGAGGTGCTGTCAACTTGACAAATCTCAGGTCATATCCAAGAAGGAGTTTTTATACTGAGTTCATTGAGGTAACACCTTAAGAGGACAGTACTGGGGCCAGTGATCTTGAAGAGATGGCCACTAGCAGTGTAAGTGCTCCTAAGAGAAAGAAATCCTCACCTAAGGAGAAAGTGGCCAGTGAACCAGAAGAAGCAGCAAGCCCTGCGACCCCTAAGAAGAAAAGGAAATTTTCCAAGGAGGAGCCTGAGGCTGCTGCTAGCTGCACAAAGAGCAGCACAAAGAAAAAGAAAAAGGCCCAGAAAGCGCAGGAGGATTAGAACGAACGGACCTGCTTGGTGGGAGGGGCATCCTTGTGGGGGCAGCTCCTGCCTATGATAAACCCCAATAAAAACACAAAACCAGAAAGAAAGAAAAAAAAAAAGAGGGCAGTACTGTCCAAAGCCTGGGTTCCTGGGCTAAATAAAAAAGTGCCAGGGTTAAGTGTGTGCTGCCGTTGAAGAAATGGGACAGTGTGCTGATCAGGAGGGACCAGTTCCCGGCATCTATAATTCCAACGTCAGGAGATCCAATGGCCTCTTCTGGCCTCTGTAGGCACCATGCAGACACATGGTACACAGACATAGAGTCAGGCAAAATACTCATACACTCTAAATAAACAGATGTGTGCCACCACACCCAGCTAAATTGCTTTAAAAAAAAAAAAAAAAGGAGAAATCAAACACAGCTTTCGTCTCTCCCGGCTTCCTGACTGTAGATGAAATGTATAGAGCTGCTTAGCGCTCTCCCACAGTGATACCCTGACTCCTCAAACTGTAACGAGTCTGACTGAAGCCTTCCTACTTTGCTTTGTTCAGGTTTTTTGTCACAGTACCACCACCACCACCACCACCAACAACAACAACAAACCCACAATGAACTGGGTTACATAACAAGTTCTAAGCCAGGCTGGCCTTGGCTACAGAGTAGACACTATCTAAAGTAAATAAAATTAAGGAATAAAAAAATAAATTAGTTTTAAAAAACTAATTAGTGAATTAGTTTTTAAATTTTAATTTTTATAAGTTTAAAGAGAGAATGTGTATGTGCGTATATGTACATGGTACAGGAGTGCAGATATCTACAGAGGCCAGAGGCTTAGTGTGCTGCTTGAGCTAGACTCACCAGTGCTTGTGAGCCACATAATTGAGAATTGAAATCAGATCTTCTATAAGAATGGAAGTGCTAGCCGGGCATGGTGGCGCATGCCTGTAATCCCAGCACTTGGGAGGGAGAGGCAGGCGGATTTCTGAGTTCGAGGCCAGCCTGGTCTACAGAGTGAGTTCCAGGACAGGCAGGACTACACAGAGAAACCCTGACTCAAAAAAAAAAAAAAAAAAAAAAAAAAAGAATGGAAGTGCTCTTAACCACTGAGTCATGTCTCTGTTTCTGATAATTTTTGTCTTTTTTAATTAATTAATTATTTATTTATTTACTCCACATCCCAATATCAGCCTCCCCCCAACCCCCAGTTCCCAAAATCCTAAAGAAAAAGACAAGTGACTGAATCCAACAGTATGCAAAAAAGAACTCATTGTGTCTGAGTTGGATATGTCCCCGAATCTAAGATTAGTTTATCACTAGAGAATCAAATTCCTGCATTAGTAGATGAAGGCCAGTGTCGTTTCTAGACCACAGTGAACCTAATAGGCTTTCTACAGCATGGTGAAGAGTAGATTCAGCCTAGGTGTATATGAAGCCATGTAGAGTCTAGTAAGGAGTTTCTCTTCTCTTTAGGTAAGTTTGACTATGAAGGGGGCAATAGCACAGGTCTGAGCAAACTAGTCTTTCCTTTCTGTCATCCCCTTCCTCCTCCTCTTCCTCCTCCTCTTCCTCCTTCTCCGGTCTGTTTTTCCAGGTAGGGAGGATTCTGTAAGTTGCCCTTGAACTCTGCTTCTCTTTCTGCCTTCCAGTAGCTGAAACTACAGGCCCACGGCACCAAGCCTGGATCCTTTTAGGAACATGGTAAAGTACTGTGTACACAGATGCCTATAGTCACCCTACATGATTATTAGCAGCTTTGTCCCTTGAGACCTTGTTTCTGCCATCTAAACACAGTTTTATTTGTTTCAGTTTTAGGTTTGGGGTTTTGATTTTTGTGGCGTTTTGTTTGATTCCAGGTGCCCCTCATCTCCTAAGGTCTGGTCACTTCACTCCTTTACAGATATTTGCCAGTCTTAGCCAAAAAACAAGTTGCTGCTAATTTTATGTAAGTAAATGCTAGGGTGTGGTGTGACTTCGAATCTGTTTGTGTGTGTATGTGTCTCTGTGTGTCTCTATGTGTGTGCTTGTGTGTGTGTGCCCCTGTGTGTGTACTGTGCTCTCCTGAGCTTCTGTGGAGTCCAGGATGGACTGGTACTCTCTGGTTGTTTGTCTTCCTCAATTGTTTTGTTTTCTATCTTTTTTTTTTTTTTTTTTTTTTTTTTTGAGACAGGCTCTCACTGGACCTGGAGCTTGCTAGTTTGGCTAGGCTGGCTGGTTAGCAAGTTCTAGAATCCACCTGTTTTGCCACTCTAGAACATGATTCTATGATTATAGATACATATCCTTAAGCATCCTTTTTATGGGGTTGCTAGGGATCTGAACCTATGTGCTCATGTCTGAACAAGCAAACATTTAGTGAGCCATCTCCCCAGCCCCCATTCTTCATTTGACTTTCGAGTCTCATGTAGCCAAGGCTGACTTTGAACTCCTGATCCTTTTGCCTCCACTGCTTGAGAGCCGAGATTACAGGGATATGCCAGCTTTTTTTTGTTTGTTTTTTGTTTTAATTCCTGGGTCTTCCACTGACTTAGAACTCAATATGTAGACCAGTCTTGCTTCAAACTTGATACCTCCAGGCCTCCTGGTCCTACCTCTCAAATGCAGGTTTGCAGCACCACACCCTACTCTGCCTGTTTTCTCTTCAACCATAGCACCTGCCTATGCACACTCACAAACACACCAACAAGAGACACTCATTACCTGTTGACTCTAAAAAAAAGTTGTGTGATTCCTTAGAGGCTCAAATCCTGAGAGCAGGCCGTGGAAGCTAATATTTCTCAACAACAGATCCTGTTTCCTTTGACCCATTTCCTTCAGGGAGATCAAAGACAGCTCAGATATGATGACTGTTATGTTCCTGAAGGTTGAAACTTCAGTCATTTCCTTATTCCTTCAACACGTGCATATTTCACATATTCGTTCAGCAGGTGTGTGCATTTGAAACCAGGTGGGGAGTGAACAGCAGTCTTGAAACATTCAGGACCTAGTTTCTACTTCGACACTCAGAGATAAAGCTTGCTGTAAATAGATTTTATTACTGTAGAAAATCAAAGGCATTGGATCCAGTGCCTTAGAGGTTCTGAATGATAAAGAATGTGCACCTCTGCTCTTCAGCAGGCCTCACCTGGAAGAGTGGCGTCCCCAGCACAGCACCACAGACTGGAAGGTACATGTGGAATTGCACAAAAGAGCAGGTCCATCTGCATCCCCCTTTAACGAAGCGTCTCCAAAACATGCCACGCAACCCCCACCACTACCGCCATTACAGCTGCACCTGTTTCCCTGTTAGCTGGTACAGATACTATAACCCTGCTGTCCAAATAAGAACTTCAGCCTAATGTGCTGTCATAATTGTAATTTGAGGCTAAAGAGTTGCTGGAAGTTTGAAGCTATCCTGGGCTACATAGTGAGTACCAGACCAGCCAGCAATCTGTAAGGAGACCTTGTCTCAAACAAACAAACAAAATATCACACAGGACCAGGTACAGTAAGTAGCGCATGTTTGTAATCTCGGCACTCAGGAGGCTGAAACAGGATTGTGATGTTATTAAGGCCAGCCTGGGCTACATTTGTATCTTCTAGGCCAGTCTGAAAAATAGGATGAAACTCTGATAATACCCATCTTCCCACCCCCAGCCCATCTTAGTAACTTTTTTTCTTTTTCTTTTTCTTTAGTTTTTTTTTTTTCCCAGTAACTTTCCTAAAGGAGCAGCTGCAGGAGGTGCTGTAAGGCCCCTGGGCATATCAAGGTAACACACTGCTACTGCCACACTGTCCGAAAAGAACCTTCTCAGGCTGGAGTGGACTCTGCTAGCAAGCGGCCAACATCAAAGGGGAATGAACCTGTTGTCCACCAGATGTTCTGTGTGCTTACCACTTACCTGGGCTCACTGTACTTAAGGTAGGAAAATTTCCATTCCTCCACGAGTGTACCTGGCACCATCTTCTAAAGAAGCCTCTTGCATCCATCTTGAGATCTGTGTCTTCGGGAACTATATCTCTGACAACCCAAGGTAAACTAGGGGTGCAATAGAAAGCATAGACAAAGGCCTCTGCTAATCTTTATTCTATCCCAAGCAGTGTTCTCTCCCCATCAGGAATTCTAGCTTTGTGGTTGACTCAGGAGGCTCCTGCTCACTCATCCCCTACCTCTCAGAGGCAACTAGACTCGACCAGACTCTCTTTTAGCCTCCAATTGCCATACAGGACATCCTGGCAAAAACAACCAGAGGAGAAAGAGTTTGACTCACAATTCCCGGTCATAGTCCATCACGGTGGGGAAGTGAGCTGGAACTTGAAACAGCATTCCACTGTCAAAGGGCAGAGAAGAATGAATAAATACTTGTATGCTTGATCCCAGTCTACAGGCTGGGATCCCCTGCCTAGGGAATGATCTTCCCACCTCCATTAACATGATCAAGATAATCTCCCCACAGATGTGCCCACACCACAGGCCAACCTGAACTAAACAATCCCTGAGACTCATCCAAGATGATTCTAGATTGTGCCAAATTGACAAAACTGTCAGCAGACAAGCAGATCTCTGTGAGTTACTGGCCAGCCTTGTCTACATAGTGAGTTCCAGGTCAGTCAAATGCAATGAGACTCTGTTAAAACAAAACAAAACAAAACAAAACCACCAAGACCATTCAACAAACTTGGCTGCATGCTATCTTTATCACTTCTACTTAGTTTTTAACTCTTTGAGGCAGAGGCAGAGACTCTTAAGTGGGAATGAAGGGAAGGCCTACCACCTGAGGATGTGTACTGTCTGCTTAGGACTGTTTCTTTTTCTCTTTTTCTTTTTCTTTTTTTTTTTTCTTTTTTTTTTTTTTTGAGTCAGCTCAGCAGTTAAGAACACTCACTGCTCTTGCAGAGGAGGACCATGGTTCAATTCCCAGCACCCAGATGGTGGCTCACAACTGTCTGTAACTCCAGTTGCAGTGGGGTCTGATGCCCACAATACTAGGCACATGTGATACATACTCATACATGCAGGCAAAACACTCATACATAAATTAATAAGCTAAATCTTTAAAAAATTAAAAAATACTTACATGCATAAGAATAAAGAGAAATTATTACTAGGAAAAATAATCATCTTGGATGAGTCTCAGGGATTTTTTTCTTTGTATTATAGGTTTTTGTTTTTTGAGACAGGGTTCCTCTGCGTAGCCCTGACTGACCTGGAACTCAGAGATCCGCCTGCTGCTGCCTCCCAAGTGCTGGATTACTGTGTGTGTCACCATGCCCAGCTTTGTATCCTAGTTTTTATCTTGAGCTGTAGGTTTTACCCTGTTTGGAGACAGTTAGAATGGTGTAGGTTTTACCCTGTTTGGGGACAGTTAGAATGGTGGATTGCCTTTTCCAATTTGTGTGGCTGATTTTCCAGGCTCTCCTGTGGACCGCCTTCTGTGCCTGCATTGCAGATCATTGCAACAAAGGAAGAGACATAACTTAATGAGAGTGAAGCCAGTGGTGGGTCACATTTTCTCCATTCATCTTACCTAGAAGCCCTGGTGGTGGCCCCACTGTGTAACCATGGGTAAGTAGTTTCAGGTTTGAGCGTCAGTTTCCTTAACTGTAAAATGGCAATAAATAATCTCTCTCGGAGTGTGTGGGTCTTTGTGAGGGTGTGATCACCCAAAACAGAAACTCCCTCTATAGCAATTGTGCTTCTCGGGGCAGGAGAGTTTTCTACCGCCTTTGCCTCTGCTGAGAGCTCTGCAGGTGGTGAAGGCTCATTCAATCACTCATGGCTGTCTTCGCCTTAGGAGACAGCTGCAGGGGGAAGGGATGCTGTAAAGACCAGCGTGGCAAGAAGCATTTGGGGAAACAATGGCCTGGAATGTGTCCTAGGAGCAGAAACTCTGCTTTCCAGGGTGAGCTGCAGTGTGCAGACTGAGAGCAGAACACAGGCTTTCTGCAGAGTATTCGGAACCCTGGGTTTGGTCCCAAGTACAGCACTACATTAGTTACTTCATCAGTTTAAATAAATAAAATAAACAAACACAGGCTTTCTGCTGATACAATTTATATATTTTTTCTGGCTACATGGCTTCCAGATCCAGTTCTCCAACACCCCCACCCCCAGTCAGAATCTATGGGAGTCACCTATGCCTTTAAAAACCAGTTAGAGTAGATTCTGTTATTTAGAGCTAAATTCCCTGACAGTTTCCATAATTATAGATAAATACAGTGTCTAGTACTAGAAGTGGGGTCAGTCAGACTGCACCTGTAGCCTCCGGCCTTCCAAGTAGATGAAATAATACATTTCCTTATTGCTTCTGGTGTTCCTACTGAAGCTTCCATCTCCCTATGCTTAAGTGCGTGAGAACCAGTTTCTTTATATACTTTCAGTGCCTGCATGCACCAAGGATGTGCTTAATACATCACATTTATAATCGGATAACATAAAACATACAATAAAGCATATATATATATTTTGTTTGTTTGTTTGTTTTTTGTTTTTGAGACAGGGTTTCCCTGTGTAGCCCTGGCTGTTCTGGAACTCACTCTGTAGACCAGGCTGGCCTCAAACTCAGAAATCCGTCTGCCTCTGCCTCCCAAGTGAAAGCACATATATTTAAAGTATAAGTTTAATGTCATGAATTTTGACATATATACATACATGAAAATGCCACCCCAGTTAAGATCATGAATTCCTCCATTCAAATATTTTTGTGTGTTTTTTATAATCTCTCCCTCTTTCCTTCCATACCAGCACCAGGAAATCACTAATCCTTTATAAATTTTTTTATAAATGAAATAAAGTAGAGTGTAGGCTTTGGGGGAGGGGAGGGCAGTGGTGGTATACACCTTTAATCCCAGTGGAGACAGAGGCAGTTGGATCTCTGTGAGTTTGAGAGTACCAGGACAGCCAACAATACACAGAGAGACCATGTCTCAGAAAGTCAGGGAAAAAAAAGAATTTAGATTTTGGTCTTTTACTTAACATAATTAGAATATTAAGCTTTTTTGTTCTGTGAAATGTTTGTTCTTTTGATTGCTGACTGCTACTCTATTGTATGTCACAGGATTAAAAAATCCTGTCATCAGTTAGTAGATATTTTCTATGTTGTTTCTGGTTGGGGGTTATTAATAATAAACTTTGTGTGAGCACTCACATACCACCCTTGTGTTAATATACACATCTATTTTTTCTTGTGTAAAATACAAAATAATGGTAAGGCTGTGCTTACCATTAACATTAAGACTAGGGAGGATTGGGTGTGGGGGTGTGCACATAATCCCAGCACTCTGGAGGTAGTATCTCCAGAAGGCAACACCCTGTAAAGAAATGTAGACATTTTAGCCATTCTAATGATAGGCATTTTAATTGGACTTTATATTAATGCCCCTTTCTTTGATTAATTTCAAACATATCTTTCTTTCTTTTTCTTTTTCTTTTCTTTTCTTTTTTCTCTTCTTTTGGATTTCGTTTTTTTTCGAGACAGGGTTTCTCTGTATAGCCCTGGCTATCCTGGAACTCACTCTGTAGACCAGGCTGGCCTTGAACTCAGAAATCTGCCTGCCTCTGCCTCCCAGAGTGCTGGGATTACAGGCATGCACCACGACAGCATGGCCATATCTTTCAAATACGTATTTGGTATATATATATTTTTTCCTTGAAGTATTTGCTCCATTTTTAGACAGTGTCTCATTATGAAGCCTATGCTGGCCTAGAATTCATCACCCTGCCTGGCTTCCTTAGGGCCGTGGTTACAGTACATGCCACTATGCCCAGTCTAATCACTGTGTATTTAATGTTTTAATGTTTGTTAGTGCAAATATGCAGTATATAGACTCCGTGCAGTATATAGTTTCTTTGTATGTATGTGTTCACATCTAGGAAAGTCACATGCACATGTGAGTGTGTGAGCCAGGAATCTAGAGTTTGACAACAGTTGTCATTTGTTGCTTTACATTTTTAAATTTCATAATAGATTCACTATGATTTTTTGTGTATTTGTGTGCGTTTTTTGTGGTTATATGCTGTGTCTGTGTGGGTGCCTGTGGAGGTTAGAAAGAGGTGTCAAACACTGAGATGAATTACAGGCAGTTGTGAGTATCGTGACATAAGTTCTGGGACTGAATGTGGATCTCCTTGAAGAGTCCCAAGTGCTCTTAACCACTGAGTCAACTCTCCAGCTCTACATCTTATTTATTTTAATTTATTTTATGTGTGTGGGTGTTTTGTTTGCATGTATGCCTGTGTACCATGTGTGTGCCTGATGCCCATGGAGGTCATAAGAGAGTGTCAGATTCCATGGAGCTGGAATTATGAATGGTTGTGAGTCTCTTTGTGGGTTCTGGGAATTGAACCCAGATCCTCTGTAAGAACAAGTACTCTAAACCCCTGCGCCATCTCTCCAGCCCCTCTATACCTTACTCCTTCCTTCCTTCCTTCCTTCCTTCCTTCCTTCCTTCCTTCCTTCCTTCCTTCCTTCCTTCCTTCTCTCCCTCCCTTCTTCCCTCCTTCCTCCCTTCTTCCCTCCTTCCTTCCTTCCTTCCTTCCTTCCTTCCTTCCTTCCTTCCTTCCTTTTTTCTTTTTTTCTGAGACAGGGTTTCTCTGTGTAGCCCTGGCTGTCCTAGAACTCACTCTGTAGACCTCGAACTCTTCTCTTAGGGATTCACCTTAGGAGTGCTGGGATTAAAGGCATGCATCATCACCACCCAGCTTTACACCTTACTTTAAAAACAAAAAACAGAGCCTGGAGCTTACAGAGGGACTAGCAAGTGAGCCCCTGAGATCCAGCTGTCTTTAGTTTGAGACCAGGTCTCACACAGATTTCCAAGTTGGCCTTGGGTTCAACCGTGAGCCCATGCTAACCCTGAATCTTTCATCCCTTCTGCCTCTTCTCCTGCCTCTTCTCCCAGCAGCTAAGGTCAGGCTTGAGCAAACCGTGCTCTTTTGGGGGTCGTGGTTGTTGTTCCTTGCTTAAGATCTATTTTAAAGAGTGTGTGTACACATGAACAGCATTCGGGTGCCCCAGAGGTCAGAAGAAGGCATTGGATTCCCTGGAGCTGAAGTTTCAGGTGTTTGCATGCCACCCAGCTGTGCCGGAAGAGCAGAGTGCTCCTTAGCACTGAGCCATCTCTCCAGCCCCTGCCCACGTTATTCTGATAGGAATTGATGAACTCTCTCTACTCTGATATTAATCTGTTCTGTCACCCCCTTATTAAATTATGACAGGGCTGGTAAGATGGCTCAGCGAGTAAAGGTACTTACTACTAAGTAAAGGTACTTACTACTAAGTAAAGGTACTTACTACTAAGCCTGATGACCTGAGTGTGATCTCGAGGACCCACAGAGTGGAAAGAGAGACTCAGTTCCTACAAATTGTCCTCTGACCTCCACATGTGCACCTTAGCCACCCCACCAAGATAAAGAGACAGAGATACTGGGCATGGTGGTTCATGTCTTAAACCCCAGCCCTCACTTGGGAGACAGAGGCAAGGGACTCTCTATGCATTTTAGGCCAGCCTGGTCTATACAGAGCTTCCAGGACAGCCAAGGCTACATAGTGAGACCCTCCCCATCTCAAAAAAATAAAAATAAAAATAAAGAAAGCAAGAAAACTCGACCAAACTAATAACAACAGAATATCTAAATACGTAAGTAAATGTAATTTTAAAAACATTTTTGAAAATATAAATAGACCCTTGTGTCCATTACATCTTTGGTTGCAAACAGCATCACCCTGCATTTTACCCCACTGTCACAGCAAGGAGAAGACGTATTAGGTTTCCTGACCTCAGGCTAAGGCAGGCATGTCTAACTTAATCCAGGCTCCTGATGTCCCCAGCCTTGGCAGTTCTGGTCCCTGTTGGCCCTGTTCTCCTGTTGGCTTCTCTCTCAGCTTCAGACAGAGGCTGAACAGCGGCTGCTTTATGAGGGAAAGCCCACCCAGAGGAACCCCATTCCCAGAAGCTCCCGCTTGCTTGGTTCAGTCTTCAGCTTGTGGAATTCGCAAGAAGAATGGAAAACAAGCTCCTCTCTCTGCAGATGTGGCAGAAGGCCACCTCTTAAAGCCTGTGGACTTGCCTCTTGCACAAGAGCCACCTGGGGACACCTGATCACAGGCAGCTTTCTGAGCCAAGCCTCTATTCCTGCCAATGGGGCCCCAGGCAGGGCAGTGACTTGGCCAGGTAGCCAAGGCTCCTCTATCACAGGAGTTGGTGGAGTGGTTGCTTAGCATGACATGAAAATGAAATAAAATCAATTAAGTCCTCTGCTTCTAAGACGTAAGAAGCTGAGGGAGCGAGGTGCCTCTGTGCTTCTGATTTAAGAATGCTTTTCCTTGGCTCCAATATTAAGAGAAAGGCCTATTACTGAGTCTGTCAGAAACCTTTGTAAGGAAGCAGCCTCCTGCTGAGGTCAGGCCTCTATGAGAGTGAACATTGCTGTCTCTTACTTCCCAGTGAGACTTGGGAGCTGGCATCTCAAGACTGCTAACAACCACATGTCCACATAGACATCCTCTGTTAACGGAGACCTGACTCAGAAGTTGCTGGGTAGGATCATGACTCTCGCACAGCATGGGAGCTGCCTCCTTTGAATACACTGTGGTACAGCAGGCAGCTAAGTTAGAGCCCAGCGGAGAAGAGAGAAGAAGCCACAGTGAGGCCATCGGGCTCCTCACCCTCACTCTTCTCCTACAACCCCCTGCCCAAGGAAGTCATGAACACAAGGTTTAACCACATTTTCATTTGTTTACTTTTAAGGATTAATTTTTATTTTCAAATTATGAATACATGTGTGGGTGGGCTTGTGCCCACGAGTGCGGGTGCCCATATTACCCAGAGGCCTGCGGCAGTTGCGGGAAGCAGGAGCTCTGCTTGGCGAGAGTACTGAGGCACTCGCTTGGGTCCTCTGACGAGCAGCACTTAACTATTAACCACTAACTCGTAACTGCTGAGCCATCTCTTCAGACCCATGATTACATTTTTTAA
This sequence comes from Apodemus sylvaticus, assembly GCF_947179515.1. Classification (NCBI taxonomy): domain Eukaryota; kingdom Metazoa; phylum Chordata; class Mammalia; order Rodentia; family Muridae; genus Apodemus; species Apodemus sylvaticus. The sequence continues at coordinate 51,802,011 of NC_067481.1, forward strand.
AAAGGGGTTTTATTTGTTTTTTTGAAACAGTCTCTCTAGCATAGCCCTGGCTGTCCTGGAACTCACTATGTAGAACAGGCTAGCTTCAAATTCAGAAATTCATTTGCCTCTGCCTCCCAAATTCTGGGATCAAAGGTATATGCCACCACACCGGACTTAAAGTAGATATGTATTTTTAAAACTATAATTATTCACTTTGTTTCTGTTAGTTGTTTTTAGGCAGCGTCTCACGACCGGGAACTTGCCCTATAGGCTCAAATTCTCAGAGATCTTCCTGCCTCTGCTTGCCAGATGCTGACATTAAAGTGTGTGTCATCAGGTAGACACACCTTCAATCTCAGTACTTGGGAGGAAGATGCAGGAATATCTGAGTTGGGGGCCAGCCTAGTCTACAGAGCAAATTGCAGGCCAGCCTGGGCTACAGAGCAAGTTCTGGGCTACACAGAGAACCCCTGTGGGGAGGGGGTTGGGGGGTATGAGTCATCAGCAGCCTGTTTATTTACTTTAGGGGAAGGTATACTTAAGCTAAGGTGAACATGTGGAGGTCAGAGGTCAGCCAGAACCCCCATTCAGGTACCCAAACCCTGCTCCTTGCTAAGGACTCCCATGGGCAGAGGCTAGGGGAAGTCTGGAGAACTGACATCTTCGTGAGCTGTCAGAATCCTGGTTCTTCCGGTCCAGGTAGGTACAGTTTAGCTCACAGTTATCTCTTCAGAGCCAGAGAAGAGATTCTGTTCCTCGGGTGGCAAGTGACCCCAATTACATCCTGATTTTATCTATGACGTTTCCTTTTTTGCCCCCTTCCCCATGCAATCAAATGCTAACTCATGGCCGTTACTAAAGCAACCGGTTGGTTGGTTACCTGGAAGACTTAAAGAATATTCTTCTTCTTCCAAACTCCTCTTGTATAGATGGAAAACTGGGCAGGGAACAGGGCTTGGCCCAGACAGGGCTAAACAGCTGCTTTTGTTGTTGTTGTTGTTTTAAAATACATGCATACATACTTATGTATGTATATATATGCATGTATATGTAATTATAAATGAAATATTATATATATATGCAAAAAATTTAAATACCAAAAAGTCAGGCATGATGGTACATGCTTTTAATCCTAGCACTGGGTGCTGGGGATTTGAACTCAGGTCCTCATGTTTACCCAACATGCACTTTACTGAGTCCCCTCTCCAGCTTCCTATTCTTTTTAATAAAATATCATATATAGTTGGGCTGGGAGCTCAGCCCAGTGATAGAAAATGTGCTTAACATGCTCAGATCTCTGGGTAATAATCCCCAGAGCTGCAAAACAAAAGTACAATAATAAACAAAACAAACAAGAAAACCATTTCATGGGACAGTTGTAGCAAAAACTCCTCCTCCCTTAGATTCTACTTTTAACTGTGAAAACAGGTCTGCAGCAAATACCCAGATGCTCACGATTAATTCAACTCTTTCAGAACCTGTGTGCAGTTTGTCTGTTCAAATTTCTGGTAAATGTCTCTAATAACCACATTCTGTCCAGCAATGTAAGGCGGAGTCTGTTTCAGGGACCTGCTTGGGTCATTTTTATTATTTGTTGTGCCCTTTGATGACAGATGAAAACGGCCTCTCATAGTTTTTGTTTTGTTTTTTTGTTTTGTGTTTTGAGACAGGGTTTCTCTGTGTATCCCTGGCTGTCCTGGAACTTGTTTTGTAGACCAGGCTGACCTCGAACTCAGAGATCCACCTGCCTCTGCCTTCTGAGTGCTGGGATTAAGGGTATGTGCTACCCCTGCATAATTTTGATTCACATTGTTTTATATAGAAACTCCAAGATCTGTTTGTAACTGGGTAAAGTCTGGTTCTTACCCCAGGATGAGTCCCAGAGCCCCCAACTCAGGAGGTCCTCAGCTCGCACCTACTTGTGGGGTGAGTAGCAGTTTCTCCTGAGAGACTGGAAGAGGCTTGTCTTACTCAGCCGCCCTGGTTTGTCCTGCTTTTCTGCTTCTCAGGGCTAAAGCTAAACCTCCAATGCAAAGATGGGAGGATCTGCAGTTGGGGAGTGGCAAGATGAGACCTGTTTTTATTAGAAGGAGAGCTGGGTAAATTGGAGGTGGAGAGGAGGCTGTGAGGTGCTTCAGAAATGTCCCTGACAGGCAGGCTAGTGAGTGACCCTGGGACAGGGGGAGAGAGATTAGGAGGAAAGATGGAAACTGAGTTGGAACTTGCCTTCCGGATTGATCCCTGAGAAATGTTTTTAGATTATTATTCTCCCAGCAGCCATTGGATTGGAGTGGTCACATGTTCAAAAGAGGGTAGTCAATACTGCTGGTCTGGCCACATCAGATTAAACCACCTTTGGGGTGTGTCATGCCCCTGGCTTTCACAGTGACACAACCTGCCTCCTAGGAAGGTTAATTCAGAGCTAATTCTCTCCTGACTTACCAGGACTTACCGTGCTGTTTCCATTCTATATATCCTGATGTCCCTCTAGACTTACCATGTTGGTCCCCGTCTATATCCTGATGTCCCCTGACCATGATGAGCCGGGTGGGGAGTGGCTGTTGGTCTAGTGAGCACAGATCTGGGGAGCGGAAGGCTCTGGGCTGTTGCCCTTAAGGCTTCTGAGCTCTAGACTCCTTTCTTCTTACCCATGTTCTTTTTACTGCCTTGTCTTTTCCAGAGTTTCCAGTCTCAAAAAATTTGTTTTTAACGTGTCATCAAGAACACCCATGGTGGGGCTGAGTACCTAGCAAAGGGACTGCTTGAGTTCTAATCTCTAGCACCAGGTACCGTGAGAGACCCTGTTTTGAGAAAATAAGGTAGAAGATAATGCATGATGCTGCTGAGAGAACTTGACCTGTGGCTTCCACTTGTGCTCCCACACTCCGGCAAACCCTTGTGTATGCCCAAATATAAAAACCAGTCGTTGTAGCCAATCTTGGTGGCAAACACCTTTGATCCCAGCATTCTGGAGGCAGTGGCAGGCAAATCTCTTGTGTTGCAGGCCAGCCTGATCTATGTAGTGAGTTCCAGGCCAGGGCCGGATACCAGGACCACAAAGTGAGATTCTGTCTCCCCTCCCCACAAAAGCACTGATTGCTAGACTGGAGCGAGGGCATACCTAGACGAAAGCATCTGACTTGCACGTAAAAACCCACATCTTCCCAGCACCACGCAAAATAAGCATCAACAAAAATGTTCAAGATATTAAAGTCTTTTTAAAGTTATGTAAATTTGAATTTTGAATAATAAATTTTTACGATAATCCACTTGTGATATATGTTTATGCTAAAACAACCTAATTGCTGGGGTTGAGGGTACAATCATCGGCAGAGCTCATGCTTAGCCCGAAGTACACAGGAAGTCCCAGAGTCAACAACACAAAAGTTGCTTATTGCAAAATTCAAGTTAACGATTCATAATGCTTTTGCTTCTGCCGCTGTAGCTGCTCCTCCTCCTCCCCCATCTTCCTCTTTTTCTACCTCCCTCCCTCCCTTCCATCTTTCCTTCTACTGGGGATGCACCTGCCTCAGGCTTCATTTTCTTAGGGCACTAAGGGATTTTTACCTATATTGGCTCCAGGTTCGGTGCTCTCTTTCCCCTCTCCCTGGCTAGATAAACCGAGTAGCCTAGAAGAATCTAGGTTACTCCAGAAGTTTAGGCCTAACCTTCTGGAGATCCAGAAGGTTAGGCCTAAAACAGAGTGCAGGGAAGAATCTCGGCCTTAGCTCATTTGAGTTCCCTCTGCACGCTAGAACTGCTGGGAGAGCCTCCCCCAAAAGATTTTCAAATGGGGTGGATAGGGCGAAGAGCAGAGAGGCTCCCCTCTCCTTGCAGACTGGATAGGATTTGATACTAGAATAGTCAAAACAGTTTTGCAACCAAGTGACTCTTAGTAATAACAATACCAACCTCAGTCATTTGCATAACTTCACAATTGACAAAGGGAGTCCCGGGCAGTTAATTAGAATGATACGGAAAACAGATGGGCGCACCCGGGAAGTTTCTAGAGCTTTCTCATTTCTTGAGTGGATATTGGACTGACTCTGCCCGGGCCAACTTCCAAGAAGCTATAGGTGGCGAGCTCGACCTACTGGCTGGACGCTGGATCTACGCTAAGCACACAGCTTGGTTCCACCTATGCCTGGAATGTACCCTAGTGTGTCCGCAGGTGCGACAGGTTTTCAGTCCACGCACGTATTGCCAGACGGAATTCCCCCAAGTGGGACCAGTCTGCATTCAGGCAGTGCCTGAAAGGCGAGGAGTCAGGCTTTGGTGAAAGGCGAAAGAGAGCTGAGGCCCGCGAGGTGGTTTCGGGGCAGCTGGAGGGGCGGGGCTCAGGATACCTGCCAGGGGCCTAGAAGGTGGAGAGAATACGATCAATATGAATCATTTTCACCAGATGTTTCATTTCGGGCCCTTCTCTCAGGTTCTCATCTCAAAGGCTGCCCCAAGTACGTGGGTTGAGAGTTTTCCTTCCTCTTTTTGTACTATGGGGTAGGGGCATGTGTGGAGCTGGGTGGTCCTTGTGCCTTCAGAATTTAAGGAGTGCCAGCCACAAAGCTGAAGCTCTTAAAGGAACTTTAGGGAATCTTTTAGAAAAACTAAAGTAACAAAACAGCATTGGCGAGGATATGAATATTCCCTTGTCTCCACCCCTCTTAACATCAGGGTCTTGGGGGACTCCCTTGCCTCCCCCGCGCATGACACCATAGGTTCAGTCCTCTGTAGTGGCGGTGTGGGGTGGTTGGTGGTGGTGTGGGGTGATGGGGGTGGTAGTGATGTACACAATCATAATTAGTTCTGACTGGTGAAATGGTTCACCAGATAGAGGGACTTGCTGCCGAACCGGAGCCCTTGAGTTCCATTCCCAGAACTCAAATGGTGAAAGACTACAATAATTAATGCAAATTGTCTTTTGACCTCCATATCCATGATACGTGTGAACCCCTTCCCCCTCAAACATGCAAAAATAAAGTTTACTTATTACTTTAAAGAAACAAAACAAAAACTTGAAAACAAAGGTCTTGCTAAGTAGTCCAGGTTGGTCCAAAACACACAATCTATCATCAGCCTTAGATGGTTTGCTACTCTCTTGACCCAAAAAACCCCACAAAATCATGCAAATCAAGTTGTTCAAACCTTTGTGTTCACTTTAACAACACCCGGGAACCTGCCCAGGCCATCAAGGGTATGCATATCCACAAAGCCACCAAGTATCTGAAGGATGTCACTTTAAAGAAGCAGTGTGTGCCATTCCAGCAGTGTAATGGTGGAGTCGGTCACTCAGGTGCGCCCAGGCCAAACAGAGGGGCTGGACAAGGGTACGGTGGCCAAAAGAGAGTGCTAAAGTTTTGCTGCACATGCTTAAGAATGCAGAGACTGATGCTGAACTTAAGGGTTTAGACACGGATTCTCTAGTCTTTGAACACATCCAGGTGAACAAGGCACCTAAGATGCGCCGACGAACCTACAGAGCCCATGGCTGGATTAACCCACACATGAGCTGCCCCTGCCACACTGAGATGATCCTCACTGAGAAGGAACAGATCATTCCAAAGCCCGAAGAGGAGGCTGTGCAGAAGAAAAAGATATCCCAGAAGAAACCAAAGAAACAAAAACTCATGGCACGGGAAAAAATTTAGCATAAAATAAATGCAGATAAAGTTAGAAAACTTAGCATCCCAAGTGCTGGTATCACAGGTGTATGTCACTAGGTTAGACTTTAGAATTTTTGTTAAATCTCTGTGTGTGTGTGTGTGTATGTAATTTTATTTTACTTTTAAAATATTTTCCCCTTGGCACTGAAGAGATACCTTAGCATCTAGGAACACTGACTGTTCTTCTCCAAAACCAGGGCTCAGAACTCTCACCCACGTGGCAGCTCCCAGCCATCAGTTAGTTCTAGGGGATCAGAAACCCTCTTTGGCCGGGTGGGCGGTGGTGGCGTATGCCTGTAATCCCAGCACTCTGGGAGGCAGAGGCAGGCGGATTTCTGAGTTCGAGGCCAGCCTGGTCTACAGAGTGAGTTCCAGGACAGCCAGGGCTACACAGAGAAACCCTGTCTCGAAAAAACCAAATCCAAAAAAAAAAAAAAAAAAAAAAAAGAAGAAGAAGAAGCCCTCTCTGGCTTTCTTAGGCACTAGGTATACTTAGGAGTGTATAGACATACATGCAGACAAAAAACATATATATAGGGTGCATTCACACAAGCATACACATAAAATAATCAAAATATTTTCTTTTTTCTCTAATTTTATGTGTGTGTGTGTGTGTGTGTATACCATGTATGTGCCAAGAATATCTGGGTCTACAGCCCCATCTTGTGGAGGCATTTTCTTCACTGAAGTTTCCTCCTCTCAGATGACTTTACCTTATATCACATTGACTTAGCCAGCACCACCTTGCCCTTATTTTGAGCCTGCTGTACCCACACCAACTTGCAAGAGGTCATTGCTATCTTTTTAAAACATATTTGAGCTGGGTGGTGGTGGTGCACACCTGTAATCCCAGCACTTTGGGAGGCAGAGGCAGGCAGATTTCTGAGTTCGAGGCCAGCTTGGTGTACAGAGTGAGTTCCAGGACAGCCAGGGCTATTCAGAGAAACCCTGTCTCGGGAAAACAACAACAACAACAACAACATATTTGTTTTTATTTTATGTATGAGTGTTTGCCAGCATTCGGTGGCTTTTAGGGTATCGGTTCCACTCCCCCTATTCTGCTAAAGGTGGAGTACAAATTTGTCTCTGCCCAGTTCTACCTGTTTTGTTTGTTTGTTTCCTTCCTTCCTTCCATTTTTTTTTTCCATTCAAGACAGGGTTTCTCCGTGTAGCCATGGCTGCGCTAGAACTCTCTGTGGCTTGAACACAGATCAGCCTGCCTCTGCCTCCCTAGTGATTGGATTAAAGGCATGTGTCATCACTGCCCGGCTGTCCTACCTATTTTCAATTCGCAGTTACTTGAATAATTAAAAAAAATCTTTTTGTTGTCCAGTGTCCTTAGTCCCAGTACTCAGAGGCAGAGGCAGAGGCAGAGGCAGGTGTATCTCTGCAAACTTGAAGCCAACCTTGTTTATGTAGTAAGTTCTAGGCCAACCAGACCTACATACCAGGTTTAAAAACCCTATCTTAAAAAAAAGAAAGAAAAATCCCAGCAATCAGGAGGCATATTGTGAGTTCGAGGCCAGCCTGGTCTACAGAGCAAGTTTTTGGACAGCTATGGCTACACAGAGAAACCATATCTTGAAAAACAAAACAAAAACAAACATAAAAGAAGATCCCTTCCATAGCTTTGCATGAAGGCACAATACCTGTTACACAGTAGTAAGGACACAGAGTCAGGATGATGGCAAGTTCTAGGCCAGCCTAGGCTGCATAAGATGAGAGAGAGAGAGACAGACAGAGAGACAGAGAGAGACAGAGAGACAGAGAGAGAGCTTTTGTGGGGCAGACTCTTACATATTGAGGTTTGGTGGGATTTCAAGTCCCACATTTGGGGAGCTCAGGGATTTGGTCTATTTTCATGTTTAGGGATTGGTGGGATTTTGTGTGTGTGTGTGTGTGTGTGTGTGTGTGTGTGTGTGTGTGTGTGGGAAGCTCAGGGATTGGTGGGTTTTTGTGGGAAGGAAGCTCAGATTGGTGGGTTTTCCTGCTCAGGGATTGGTAGCTCCCCCTCCCCCCCCCCAATAGACCAATGGATTAGGATGGGAAGACCTTCCCAGCTTTGAGTGACTTTGGCTGAGGCACCAATTCCCTGGAGCTGCTTGGGGAGGCTGGAGAGAAGGGGTTGACACTGTGGACAGCTCCTGTGATGGCTGTAGACTGAGGAGGTGTCTAGGTGCCATCATTTTGACAGGAGCTACCATTTTGACAGCTACTGTGGGAGCATCTATGGTGGCTGTAGGCTAGAGCAGAAGGGTGGGTGGGGGCGACTGCTACTTTTACCACTTTTGTGGCACATTGCTTAGGGACTACAGAACCAGCTCCTGAAAGTTGTCCTTTGCCTTGCTCTCATACCCCACGTGGTTGATCATAGGTTTTCCCTTCATGGTTGGGGCCTGTGAACTCTGCCGGTTTGCAGCCTAGCCCACCGCCTCTTGGCATCTGAGTTGATCGTAGCTTTTGGGTTGAAGAAAAACACATTTCCCTCTTCTAGGTGAGTCGTATGAGGATTGCTTCTTCCTCATTATAGACTTCACAGTTTTGATGCTGCGCCCTGTGATACGAGGTTCATGTGAGTGATCGCCAGTAGGTGACTCAGAAAAAGACACACTCCTCACTACCGGAAGCCGGGTTGAGGAAAGGGAAGGCCTCTTCCCTTTTTCCAGCAGCCTTAGTCCCAAGTTCACCCTGATATAAAGGAGGGTTCTGAGCTTTGGTTCTGAGTCTGCTTGTGCCCAACGGATAGATGGAAGACTGGAGCTCACAGTCTAGCCTGGGTCCCAACTCTACTTCAGCGCCTGGGGAGAGCGGTCTTTGCAGACCCCCACCCTGTAGCATGCACTGTGTCTTCCAATTCCTGGAGCGCGTCGAAGTGCACTGACGCTGGGCTGTTCCTGTTTTCTGCTTAGTTTTTGGTGCCATCTGGTGGCCGCGGTTCATCATAGCTCTGATTTGCCTCCGAGGCTTCTGACAAGCAATGCACCTAGGCAGTCATGTTGTTTGTTGTCTCATTTTGTTTGGGAGGCTCAGAAGTCTATACTATCTTTCCTAAAGCCACACCCTCTTCCTTACGGTCAGCGGGATCTAGCGCTGAGATGGGACTTGCTAGGCAAGCGCATCGCAGTACAACTTCAGCCTTATTTTTTCTTTTTCTTTCTTGTTTGTTGCGACATGATCTCTCTCCCTCTTCCTCCCCTCCCTCTCCTGTGAATCTTCATGTGCACATGCACGCAAATACACACACACACACACACACACACCGCACGTGCACATGCGTGCGCACACACAGAGGAATGCATCCCCAAAATAAAATAAAATAAAATAAAATAAAATAAAATAAAATGTAAATAGAGGGCTAGTGAAGTAGTTTAGTGTGTAAGAAATATCAAATATGAGTCATTTTTTATTGAACTTGTGTTTGGAACAAAGAAGTCAAAACATTTTACCTCCCTCACTTTGTAAGACTTTTAAGCAGGGGTTATATATCTCTCCCCACCGGCCATCTTCTACTCCCCACCCCTGGCAGTCAAACCTTTGTTAACCTAGAGGGCCCCCCTGTTGATGCGATGACCTGGAAAAGTGACCCTTTTCCCCAAGGAGCCGTGACCTCTTTCCTGTTCCTCCTTCATTTCTGGTATGCACGCCAATTTTTTTCTCTTTTTTTCTTTTCTTTTTTCTTTTTCTTTTCTTTTTCTTTCTTTCTTTTCTTTTTCTTTTTTTGGTTTGGTTTTTCGAGACAGGGTTTCTCTGTGTAATCCTGGCTGTCCTGGAACTCACTCTGTAGACTAAGCTGGCTTTGAACTCAGAAATCTGCCTGCCTCTGCCTCCCAGAGTGCTGGGATTACAGGAATGTGCCACCCCTGCCTGGCACCAATTCTTTTCAAACTAGCCAAATGAATAAGACTGTGTGCACAGAGCCGGTGAGGGAAAGACTGAGTCACAACCAGCTTTAGAATAGAAGCCAAGGGCACTTCCTGTCTCTGTGTGCTCACTCTTCCGAGCACACCCTCTTGACCAAGAGTAAAGTTTTGCCTTGTCCGCTGGAATGGTGGTCTCTGCAACTATGAGCTTATTTCTATCAATTGATAAAGGCATTTGCCGCCAAGTCCGATGACCTGAGACACACACTGTAGAGAACTGACAAGTTGTCCTCTGACCTCCACAAATATGCCCGTGCATGCATATATGTACGCTCAATAAATAAATGTGATTTGGGGCTGGAGAGATGGCTCGGAGGTTAAGAGCACTGACTGTTCTTCCGGAGGTCCTGCTGTGGGTTCAAATCCCAGCAACCACATGGTGGCTCACAACCCTCTATAATGAGATCTGACTCCCTCTTCTGGAGTGTCTGAAGACAGCTACAGTCTACTTACATATAATAAATAAATCTTTTTTAAAAATGTGGTTTGAAAATGTAAAGTAACGGGTCTCAGAACTCAAGTTAAATGGCTGACACAAATGCCTCTTAACTTACCAAAGCAGCAGCGGCCAGCCTTCTCAGCATCACTAGGTATCTGTGGCTCCGCCCAGCACTTTTCGCCCCGCCCCCTGCCCAACCCTCTCCCTTCCAAGGGCTGGGCTTCAGCTTCCCTCCCCCTAGCCTGAACAGCCATTTTGGCTCTTCTAGTCTGTCAGCAGGGCCTCTCTCGCTCTCCCTCCTTCTCTCTCCTCTCGGCCAACCACGTTCAGTCTGGTCTCTTCCCTCTGCCTTTTCCATTTATATCTACAATAAAAAAATTTTCTCCATACATTAGTGCTCAAGTCCTCTCATTTTTTTCATGCAGTTGGTTAGACTATAGAAAATACAGTTTATTTATTCCCCTAGTTCCAGGTTGATGGCTTTAAATAAAAGTGCTGCATGAGCCGGGCTGTGGTTGTGCACGCCTTTAATCCCAGCACTTGGGAGGCAGAGGCAGGCAGATTTCTGAGTTCAAAGCCAGCTTAGTCTACAAAGTGAGTTCCAGGACAGCCAAGGCTACACAAAGAAACCCTGTCTCCACCCCCCCCCCCAAAAAAAAGTGCTGCATGAGTTCTTGCCTGACTCATTCCTCTCATTTTCTCTCTCTCTCTCCCTCTTTCTCTCAAAAAAGAAAAAAAGTCTTTAAGGACCTGGAGTTGTGGAACACACCTTAAATCCAACACTCTGGGGGCTGGAGAATTTCCGGGAGTTCAAGGCTAGCCTGGTCTATATGTCAAATTCCAGGACATCCATCTAGAATCATATAGAGACCCTTTTCCAAATAAAACCCAAATATACAAAACACAGCAACAAAGAGAAGCCTTTCTTCTTCTTCTTCTTCTTCTTCTTCTTCTTCTTCTTCTTCTTCTTCTTCTTCTTCTTCTTTTTTTTTTTTAAAGATTTATTTATCTTTATATGTAAGTACACTGTAGCTATCTTCAGACACCCCAGAAGAGGGCATGGGTCCCATTACAGATGGTTGTGAGCCACCATGTGGTTGCTGGGATTTGAATTCAGGACCTTTGGAAGAGCAGTCAGTGCTCTTAACCACTGAGCTATCTCTCCAGCCCCGAAGCCTTTCTTCTTTTAAAATTGTGTGTGTATGTGTGTGTGTGTGAGTGAGTGTGTGAAAGTTTGCTATCAAAAAACAATTTTGTGGAGTTGGTTTTCATTCCATCTTAAAAGAAGATTTATTTTATTTTTATTTTTGTTTGTTTGTTTGTGTGTGTGTGTGTGTAAAGACATGCATGAAGATGCCTACAGAGGCCACTGGATCCTCTGGAGCTGAAGTTATAGCCAGCTGTAAGCTGTCCAAGTCGGGCTCTGAGAACCTAGCTTCAGTACTACGCAAGAGCACGTGCTCTTAGCCTCTGAGCCATCTCTCTAGGCTCTTGCTTCCATCTTTATGTAGGTTTGGGGATGGAACTCAGGTTGTTAGGTTTGTAAGACAAGTGCCATCTTTTTGACTCCCTTTCATGCTTTTGTTTGTTTGTTTAGCTTATTTGGTAAGAGGTGGGTGCTGATGGTGGAGTATGTCACATAGAGGTCACATCTTTCAGGAATAGATTCTCTATTGACACCCAGAGTGTCATGGGGGCTGAGCTAGGGTTATAAGGCTTGGCAGCAGGGGTCAGGAATAGATTCCATATCGGCATCCTGAGCATCTTGGGGGCTAGCCTGGGGTTGAAAGCTGGCAGCAGGGGCTTCTACCTTTCTCACTAGCCCTTGTTCTTTTGTCTGTTTTTGTTTTTTTTAAGACAGGTTCTCTCTTCATAATCCTGGCTGTCCTTGAACTCACTAGATGGACTATGCTGGCCTTGAACTCACAGAGGCCCTCCTGCCTCTACCTCCCAAGTGCCAGAATTAAAGGCCATTTGCTACCTTGCCCAGCTATTCCTTTTCTTTTTTCAATTTTTAAAAGCCTGAGGCTCCGAGCCCAGACTGGCCTTGTGCTCCCTTTTTATGCAGGATGCCTTTGAATTTCTGCTGCTTCCGCCTTCTGCCTCGTGAGTGCTGGTGGCAGAGCTGTGCACACCCATGCCTGGGCCTTTATTCTTTGAAGAAATTATTTTTATGTGTATGGGTATTTGGCCTGCTTTTATGTCTATGAACCATATATGTTCATGCAGTGCTTGAGACCTGAAGAGACTAAAAGACGTTGTTGGATCTCTTGTAATCTTGGAGTTACAGGAAGTTGTGAGCCAATGTAGGTGCTGAGAACCTCTACCTTTTGAAGGAGCAGCCAGTGAGCTATTTCTATGGCATCACCCCCTTTATTAAAAAAAAAAAAACCGGGGCTGAAGACATGGCTCATCAGCAAAGCATATTTGTTGCTCTTGCAGAAGACATAGGTCCAATTCTGAGAACCCACACGGCAGCTGACAACCATCTGTAACTCCAGTCTTAGGGTATCTTTGTGGGCACCAGGCACATGGGAGGTGACATACACACAACCAGCCAAGGCATTCATACATATAAAAATGAGTTAAGTCTAAAAAGAAACACTTAACACACTTATTCATTCCACGTGTGTGGCTATTTTGCCTGTGTGTGTGTCTGTGGACCACCTACATGCTCTTTGCCTGCAGAGACTAGAAAAAAGTGATGAATCGCTTGGAACTGGAGTTGTGAACTGTCAAGTGGGTGCTGGGACTTGAACCTGGATCCTCTGAAAGAGAAGCTGGTGCTCTTAGCTGCAAGGCCATCTGTCCACCCACCTTCCCTCCCCCCCCCCCCCCCGTTCCCTTCATTCTCACAATGTGAACGAGTAGCGTCTGAGTGACAGACACCATGGTGCTGGTGACACAGCAAGGCATGGAGACAATTGAATAAGGGAGAAGGAAAAGAGAAGAACCGGAAATATGGAAAGTACTGAACAGTGATGGTAACAGTGTGAAGAAGGAAGCTATAAACCTGGGACAGGGCTCTGGAGAGATGGCTGAGTGGTTAAGAGCACTGACTGCTTTTCCAGAGGTCCTGAGTTCAAGTCCCAGCAACCACATGGTGGCTCACAAGCATCTGTAATGGACATCTGATGCCCTCTTCTGGAGTGTCTGAAGACAGCTACAGTGTACTTATATATAATAAATAAATAAATCTTAAAAAAAAAAAAGAAAAACTGGCAACTGGCAAAGTTTTTTCATTTCTCTATTTCTCTTAACTGAATGGTCAGGGAAGGTTTTTTTTGGAGGTGGTGTTCCAAGGCAGAAGGTATTACCGAAATCCTTGAAATAGGGACGAGCTTCCGGTTTGGAAGTAGTGGAAACAGAGTAATCCGGGGTAGTGGTGAGAGGGGTCAGAGTTGCAGCAGGGCTAGGATGTAGGATCAATTTTTGGGTGCTGAAACTAGGGGAAGGATTTCAATTGTACTCTCTTTCTGATAGAAAGCCCTCTTGCAAGTGTGTGAAACAGGCAAGCAGCCACCCAACACCCCCTTTGTAGGGTCCCTCCATGTGGACAGGGGAAGCAGAGGAACCGGGCGGCATTCTGTGGTAGTGGTCCAGGTGAGGGATGGTGGTGGTGTGGACTAGGCTAGTGGGGATGGAGGGGAGAAGATCAGACTCCAGGTGTGTTTAAAGGCAGGATGTGAAGTGGGTGGAAGAAGGAGGGACTTCCGGGGGGCCAGAAAGATGGCTCAGCTGTTAAGAGCACTGGTGTCTGTCAGAGAGGATGTGGGTTGATTCCAGGCACCCACACAAGAGCTCACAACTGTCTGCAACTCTGGTTCCAGGGATGGGATGCCATTTTCTGGCACCAGGCATACAACACATGGTACGTAGATAATACATGCAGGCAAAATACTCATTCACAGGCAATCAATATGAAAGGGGAGACATGTCATGGTTTGACTAGAGATAGCCTCCCTAGGCCCATATATTTGAATGTTGGTTCATCAAGGAGCGGGAATATTTGAAGGGATTAGGAGGTGTGGCCTTGGTGGAGGAAGCGTGTCCCTGGTAATGGACTTTCTGGTTTCAGATCCTCAAGCCGAGACCAGGATCTCTCTCCTTCCTGCTGCCCTGTGGCCAGATGTGGCCAGATGTAGAACTCTCCCGGCTACCAGGCTACCGGCTACCATGCTGCCATGCTCCCCGCCATGCTGATAACAGACTAAACCTCAGAACCTGTAAGCGAGTCCCTGGTAAACATTTTCCTTCCTTGCGCTGGTCAAGGTGTCTCTTTGCAGTCATAGAATACTGACTAAGACAGAGAAGAACTCATAGGTTTTTTTTTTTTTTTTAAATCAGAGAGAAGAACATGTATTTAGCTATGAAATTGAGTTCCTAAGTATGTAAGGAACTCTAAGGGAGGAGTATCAGCTCACAAATTTTTGCTATCTGAGACAGGCTCTTGCTATATAGCCCGCCAGGCTGGCCTTGAACCTACAGTTTTCTTTCCTCAGTTTCCCAAGTGCTAAAATAAATTACTTTATTAAGTGTTTGATTCCTAGGGCCTTGTGCATGCTAGGTGTATTAGTCACATTTCTATGGCTGTGATGAAACACCACCAGCAGCCTTTAAATTTTCTTTTAATGACTTATTTAATGTATGTGAGCACATTGTAGCTGTCTTCAGATACACCAGATGAAGGCATCATATCCCATTATAGATGGCTGTGAGCCACCATGTAGTTGCTGGAAATTGAACTCAGGACCTCTGGAAGAGCAGTCAGTGCTCTTAACTGCTGAGTCATCTCCCCAGCCCCTTTAATTTTTGTAATGACTTGTTATTTATTTCATGTATGAGTGGTCTATCTGCATGTACATCCTGAATGCCAGAAGAGGGCACCAGATCTTTTTTTTTGGGGGGGGGGTGTTCGAGATAGGGTTTCTCTGTGTAGCCTTGGCTGTCCTGAAACTCACTCTGGAGACCAGGCTGTCCTCGAACTCAAAAATCCCCCTGCCTCTGCCTCCCAAGTGCTGGGATTAAAAGTGTGCGCCACCACTGCCTTGCACCAGATCTTATTATAGATGGTTGTGAGCCACCATATGGCTACTGGGAACTGTACTCTGGAAGAACAGCCAGCACTCTTAACTGCTGAGCCATCTCTGCAGCCCTAATTTTTTTTTGAGGGGGGGGGAGGGATAAGGTCTCATAAAGCCCAGGCTGGCTTTGAACTTTCCATGTAGCCAAGAATGACATTTAGTTTTTACTTTTATTTTATGGTCCTTTTGCTCCCATGCGTGCAGTACCTAAGGAGACCGGTGGCTGTTTTGGAACTAGAATTAGTCAATTGTGAGCTACTGTGTGGGTGCTGGAGCTGGGTTCTTGGAAGAACAGAGTGTTTGTTTGTTTATTTGTTTATTTGTTTCTTTCTTTATCTCTCAGGTATTATATTCCAACTGCAGTTTCTTCTCCTTCTCATCTCCCTCCCCTTTCCCTCACATCCACTCTACATCACCCCTCAGAAAAGAGCAGGCCTCCCAGGGGCATCAACCGAACAAATTCCAATAAGACCAGGCACATATTCTCACATCAAGGCTGGAAGAGGCAACCCAGTAGGAGGAAAAGGGTCCCAGAGGCAAGCAAAAGAGTCAAAGACAGCCTCCACTCCCACAGTTTGAAACCCCACAAGAACACCAATCTACACAACCATAACATATATGCAGAGGACCTAGGTCAGACCCATACAGGCTCCCTGATCTCTGTGAGCCCACTCGAGTCCCAGTCAGTCAGTTCTGTGAGCTGAGTCCTCCTGGTGTCCTTGACCCCTCCCCCGTCCCGCCCTGCAGAACTCTTCAAGCCCTGCCTAATATTTGTCTGTGGGAGTCTCCTTTGAACCCAGGCCTTAGTGTACTCCAGGCAAACATTCTACCTACTGAACTACGTCCTCTAGCCCCACAGAAGGGCATTTTAAGGCGATGCCTCAGAGGAGAGACTGCCAAGGCCTGGTGATTAGGAGACTCGAGCAAGGTAAGGTTGATGGTGTTCCGCTGAGCTTAGTGAATGACGCGGGGGAGGAAGGAGACCCACAGAGCGGAGCCATGAGCTTAGTGAATGACGCGGGGGAGGAAGGAGACCCACAGAGCACAGAGCGGAGCCATGGAGCAGTGATGTGGGAAGGAAGTAGCTGAGGAGAGAAGGGTGGGAGTTGAGGTGGACACAGGAGGGGGCTAAGATGAGGTGGAGGAAGGTGAAGGTTTTTGTGTGTCCTTTTCCTCCTTCCTTCTCCAGAGAGTGCCGTGGAGCTGGTGGACCGGAAGGCAAGCCTCGGGGGACGCAGGGAGTTTTCTGGGCACTGCCTTGCACCTGCTGGAGCTTCGCGGCATGGGTTTACAATGTGTTCCCTGCAAGCACGGTCTGCTCCTCTTCCTCTTTGGTTCCATCTAGCTGTGTGGGTGCAGGTGTGAAGTGGAGGCTTGGGGAGGGGGCTGTGGTAGATCAGCCAAGGGAGGAGGAGAGAGAAATGTGGGGGAGGAGCTATGGATGATGATACCAGAAGGCTCATGAATTGGCAAAGGAGGGAGGGGGTGAGAACACAGGTCCTGATGGCTATGAAACATAACGTGGACTCAGGAGGTTCGAGGTTCCCAAGGACTGTAGTGAGACTGAAGAGAGTGTCACGGTGCTGAGAATGAGGGGGAGTTTTGATCCAAGGGAGGGGGATGTGCTTTAAGTCACGAGTCTAAAGCTAGTGCTGCTGATGTGGGTGATCCTCGTGGGATTCCGAGGGAAACACGATTGATTACAAGAGGGCCCAGAGGTCCAGATGGTGGAAGGGCCATCTCTGTGGCTGGTGATATCACCTGAATGGTGACAGAAACAGGGAAGACAGAAAGAGACTAAGCTACTATCCAAATCCTGGGAGAATTGCGGATGACTTGGTTTTTTCAAGACAGGGTTTCTTCTTTGTGTAGTCCTGGCTGTCCTGGAACTCACTCTGTAGACCAGGCTGGCCTCGAACTGAGAAATCTGCCTGCCTCTGCCTCCCAGAGTGCTGGGATTACAGGTGTACACCACCACCTGGCTAAAGTTATGTATTTTTATTGATTATATTCACTCCTGGCTCCCTGCCGCCAGTTTTCCTGAGCTTCCTCCCATGTCTTCTCTTTTTAAAAACTCATGGAGTATCCGTGTGTTCTTGGTTTGGGGACATTCACTGGAACACTGATAATCTCTCAGCGACCATACTACCCCCCAAAAATGACTCTCTCTTAGTAACTATCTACTGCCAACAGCTCTTTAACCCAGTGTGCTGGAATTTGATGGGCTAAACCTCCTGTCTGTGAATCCATAAGCATAACAGCCATGTGGTGTCTGAAGGACAGCGCTTCACGGCCTCGCTCCCATCCTTTGGCTCTTACATTCTTCACAGCCTCTCTTCTGAAGTTTTCTCGGAGCCTAGGAAACAGGGTAGGGGTCGATACAACCCACTTAGGGCTGAGTGCCTCGCAGTCACCTCTCAGCACTTGGACCAGTCATGAGTCTCTGATTTAGCCACTGCCCACCAACCAAGGTTGAGAGCAGCATGGATTTATGGAGTAAACTGCTAATACGACTGAGCTGGAAGATGAAGTTCTCAAATAGCGGTTCCAGGAGGAGCTGTGCTGGAGAGGGGTGAGTGGGAGCCTTGTGTCTCTGTGTCTCTGAGTCTAGAGCTTTAAAGGGCAAAGAAGCTGGGAACGGTGGTGCTTCTCTCTGCCTCTGCCTCCTGCCTGCCTGCCTGCCTGCCTTCCTCCCTCCCACATTCCCTCCTTCCTTCCTTTGTCCTTCCCTCCTTCCCTCCCTCCTTCCCTCCCTTCCTCCCTTCTTTCTTTCTTATTACTTTTTTCTTTAAGATAGGATCTCATTAGCTTTCTATGTAGACCAGGTTAGCCTCAGACTCCCAGACCCTTGCCAGCTTCAGCCTGTAAAATGCTGGGATTAAAGGTCTGCACGCTAATACTCAGCTCATCAATTTTGAGACAGGGTCTCACTGTGTAGTACTAAGCCTTACTGACACCATTAACCGTGTATCTTTTTTTTTTTTTTTAAATTTTAGACTTTAAAATTTATTTTATGTGTAAGTGTTTTAGCTGCGTGTGTACATGTTTATCATATGCTGTGGATGGTTGGCGAATCATCATGGGGGTGCCGGGAACTCGGAAAGTCCCGTGTAAGAGCAATGGGTGCTCTTAACTGACATCTCTCCAGCTATCAGGAAAGAATGCTAGATTTTTAATTTTTTCCTTTACTTTCTTTTCTTTTCTCTTCTTTTCTTTTCCTCTCCTTTCTTTTCCTTTCCTTTTTGAGATGGAGTTGCCCTATGATGTAGTATCCCTGGCTGTCCTGGAACTCACTATGTACAGGCTGGCCTTGAACTCAGAAATTCACCTGTCTCTGCCTCCTGAGTGCTGGGATGAAGGGTAAGCCAAGCATTTCCTTACCTGTTGTTGTTGTTGTTGTCGTCGTCGTCGTCATCGTCGTCGTCGTCGTCGTTGTTGTTATTCTTATTATTTTTGTTGTTGAAAGAAAAAATGAAAACTGAAGAGACAAAAATCCCTAATCCCTTGTGTTCAGGTTCTGTGAATACTTAGGGACACATCTTTCCACGTTTTCTCATGTACATCCATTATAGAAATATGGTCAGATAGATACACAACTGGGCAAGCAACATGGCTACTGCTCTTATTTTCATAATTAACACATCACTCTTACATAGGCCTTCCTAGCAAGAGGTTCAGCATCTTGAGACCACTCTGAATTTACCAAGAAACTTTCTCACTGTTTACCATGTCATGGCTGCCATTGCTTATAATGGCCACATGATGTCGCTCTCCGTTGAAACCTAGAACTAACCAGTCTACAGGACTCTGGTGAAAGACACTGTCTGAAATCCTGCTGTACTCAGTCAGCTAGGAGGGTCCCGGGCATGAGATCATGTGCCCCTCAACGTTCAACAGCTGCTTCTGCTGTACCCTTTATGCCATCGGGAGCCCTGATTAGGACCCTGGTTTCAGGACCCCTGCTTAAAACCACAACTGGTTTCTGCCACCTCAGATTTCTTCCTTGAGAATCCACACCATAAGGTTTGGGGTTGTTGTTTTTTGTTTGTTTTTGCTTTTGTTTTTGCTTTTGCTTTGTTTTTGTTTTGTTTTCTGAGACAGGGTCTCACTACATGGGTTTGACTAGCCTAGAACTTGCTACGTAGATCAGGCTGGCCTCTGCCTTCCAAGTGCTTGGGTTAAAGGCATTAGAAGGTTGAGAGCACACCTCCTTTTCCGGGGAATATGGCTGTTCATTCCTTGTAGGCAACTGACTTTCTCAGCCTTCTGTAGGCTCCACCTGAGGAAGATGTTTCCTCACCTAACAGACATATATTCTTTCTCATTCTCCGCCCTCTTCTTTTCTCTAGAAGCCCAGGATACTCTTGAACTCATAATGTAGCTGAGTCTAGCCTTGAACTCCTGATCTTTCTACTAAGTGATGGGGCTATAGACAAGTATCACCACATCTAGCATATATATGTATATATGAATCTGCCTAGAGATTTTATTGTTTTTTTTTCCCAAGGTAAGGTCTCTCTGTGTAGTCCTGGAACTCACTTTGTAGACCAGGCTGGCCTCTGCCTTCTGAGTGCTGAGAAAATAAAGGCTTGCATCAACACCATCTGGGAAGATTTTATTTTTATTTTTTGTTATTTATTAAAAGTTATTTACTATTATTGTGTATGTGCACATGATATGTGCGTGCAAGAATGCCATGGTGTGCATATGAAGGCCAGTAGGAGAGTTTGTGAGTCATCTCCCTTCTCCCACATTTACATGGGTTCCAAGCATTGAGCTCAGACTTGCACAGGAAGTGGCATTACTGATCAAGCCATCTCACTGTCCTATTTTATTTAAAATTTATATATTTTTACTTTATGTGTATTGTATTTTGCATGTATATATGTCTGTGCACCATACATGCAGTAGCTGAAGAGGCCAGAAGAAGTCATCAGTCCTCCTGGAAGTGGAGTTACAGATGGTTGGAGACGCTGTGTGTGAGCAGAGAGCAGAACTTGGGTCCTCTGAAAGAGCAACCAGTGCTCTCACTGAACCATCTCTCCAGCTCCCTACGTGTGTGTGTGTGTGTGTGTGTGTGTGTGTGTTGGGGGGTGGGCTTGTGGAAGTTCAGTGCCCTAGAGACCAAAAGTGGGTGTTGGATCCCTGGTGCTGGAGATACCAGAATGCTGTGAGTCTCCTCATGGAGGGGCTTGGAATATAACTCCTGGTCTGTGAAAAGGTGTTGAGTTTAGCATCTCTCCCGGCCCTCAGTTTCCCTTTTTTGAGACAGGGTCTCATGTAGCCCAGCCTTGAACTTGCTATGTATGTGAGGATGACCTTGAACTTCTGATCTTCCAACCTCCAGCTCTCCAGTATTGAGATCATTGGCATGTGTGCCCACATCTGGTTTATCCAATAACCGTTTTCTTCTTCATGGACAGAGGTAGCCTCCTGTGGTGTCCACCTTCCCAGCTTCTCTTGCTGCCAGAGCACTGGCTTGTGCTTTTATCCTGCTCCAGAGGGTCTGAGAGCGAGCAACCTGGAGGGATTTCCTGTAAGATTTTGGGCATATTTTTTTCCTGATGAATATACACGCACATGTGTCAAGGTTACTCTGCTCTCCTGTTTGATGAAAAGCCTTAGGATGTGACTGTGCAACCAGCTCCAACTAGCTTCAAAACCCTGCCATTCTTGTCACTGGGCTCTGGCCACCACCGTGGATCAAGGACAGTCTTTGTGATTGATGGAGCACAGTGGAATGTCACTGGAATCCTAGCTGTTTTGGCCTTTGTTGGTTGCTTCCACATGGAGAGGATATTCAAGCAATCCCGTGCAGGGTCCCTGTGGAGAGGGAAGCAGCAGCACCCACTTTTCAGTCACGTGAGTGAGCAACCTCTAGCCCCATGGAGCTTTTGAGCTTTCTGCTGCCTGGAGCCCTCACTGTGGTGACACATCCCCACCCCCAGCCACCATTAGCCTACTCCTGACTCCCTACCGGGTGAACCACGGGACAGAATACATGACTGCTGGAGTCTAAAACTGGAAGCTTTGGGGGGATTTGTTAAAGCACAATAGACACGCCACCAGAGGCTTGCTGGTAAGACTTCAAGAGAAGCCTGGCATGGAGGTATGCGCCTTTAGTCCCAACACTTGGGAGGCAGAGACAGGTGGGGGCAGGGGCAGGGGCAGAGGCAGAGGCAGAGAGGCAGGGGCAGGGGCAGGGGCAGGGGCAGAGAGGCAAAGAGGCAGGGGCAGGGGCAGGGACAGAGGGGCAGGGGCAGGGGCAGAGGGGCAGGGGCAGGGGCAGAGGGGCGGGGGCAGGGGCAGAGGCAGAGGGGCGGGGGGCGGGGGCAGAGGCAGAAAGGCAGGGGCAGAGGCAGAGAGGCAGGGGCAGGGACAGGGGCAGAGGCAGAAAGGCAGGGGCAGGGGCAGAGAGGCAGGGGCAGGGGCAGAGAGGCAAAGAGGCAGAAGCAGGGGCAGGGGCAGAGAGACAGAGGCAGAGGCAGAGGCAGGGGCAGGGGCAGGGGGCAGGGGCAGGGGCGGGGACAGGGGCAGAGGGGCAGAGGCAGAGGCAGAGGCAGAGGCAGAGACAGAGGCAGAGGCAGGAGGCAGAGAGCTTTCTATGAGCTTGAAGCTAGCCTTGTCTGCATAGCAAGTTCCAAGCCAGCCAAGGCTATATAGGGAGATGATGATGATGATGACCCTCTCTCTGTTTCTCTGTCTCTCTCTTGTCTCTTTCTCAAAAAAGGCTTTAGAGAGAAAAACAGGACGGTGGAGCCTGATGACTTTGTGATGCCCCTGAGCTAATGAACCACGAAGAAGCTGACTTCTCCACTTGTCATGAAAAGGAGTTCATGTCCGTGTCCAGCTGCTGACCCAACTGCTGACCCATCTGCTGCTACTTGGAGCTCAAGATTCCTGACTTCCAAAAAGAAGCCCCTTTGGGGATGTCTAAAAAGGGCTTGCCTGGTGATTTTCTGTCACTTTTTATCCTGTGAGGCTGGAAATTTCTTTCTTCCCTTTTTTCATTAAAAAAAAAAAAAAAAGGGCTGGAGAGATGGCTCAGCGGTTAAGAGCACTGACTGCTCTTCCAAAGGTCCTGAGTTCAAATCCCAGCAACCACATGGTGGCTCACAACCATCCATAATGAAATCTGGCGCCCTCTGCTGGTGTGTCTGAAGACAGCTACAGTGTACTTACTTATAATAAATCTTTAAAAAAAAAAAAAGTCAGCAGCGGTAGTGCACACCTTTTATCCCAGCACTCAGGAGGCAGAAGCCTGAGGATATTTGTGAGTTCAAGGCTGGCCTAGTCTACATAGTGAGTTCCAGGTCAGTCAGGCTAACACAGTAAGACCCTGTCTAAATTTGTAAAACATTAAATTTGGTGTTATTATTATTGTATGTATGTTATTAATGTGTGCACGTGCCTGTGTGTGAGTTGGGTGCACTTGTGCATGTGAACATGTGGAGGCCAGAGAACATATTTTGGGAGTTGGTTCTCTTCCACTGTGGTGTTCAGGGATCCAGTCAGATTCTTGGACTTGTGCTTTGGGCAAATGCTTTTCCCCATGAGGAGACTTGCTGGCTCTCTCTCTCTCTCTTGTTTTTCTTTATTTACATTTACTTTGTGCATGTGCATATGCGTGCGTGTGCACGCGTGCGTGCATGCATGCGTGTGTGTGTGTGTGTTGCACAGTGCCACAGTCCATGTGTAGTAAGTAAGAGAAGAACCAGTGGGAGTCAGTTCTCTCCTTCCGCTGTGCGGGTCTCAGGAGTCAAACTCAACTTGCTGACAGCACTCATAGTTTTGGTTGTTTTTGGAGACAGAGTGTGTCTGTGTAGCCCTGGCTGTTCTGAAACACCCTCTGTAAACCAGTCTGTCCTCGAATTCACAGAGATTTGCCTGCTTCTGCCTCCTAAGTGTTGGAATCAAAGCATGCGTGCCACCACACCTGGGAACTATTTTTTTTTAACTTGTTGTGTAAGCAGACTGGTTTCAAGTTCCTGGGGCTCAGGGGTCCTCTTACTGCAGCCTCCCAAGTGTCTGGAACTACAGAATTCCCACCGCACCCAGCTCAGTCTGACGGCTTCAAGAGCACAGCCAGTGGCCTGCAATAGTCAATACTAGTGTCTCTAGTCTAGATTTTTTTCATTGTCCTGGAACTGAAACTCTGAACCAATTAAACAGTAACTACCTCAACTGATAGTCCCTGATTAGCTTCATTCTCTGAATTTGCCCATTCTAGGAAATCCAGGTGATCTCAGAAGGGCTGTCTTCCTGGGATGGACATTTTTTTACTTAGCATAAGAATGCTCTTAAGGTTCCTTTTATGAGATGTGTCTGAAGCCGATTGTATCAATCAAGGTAACTCACATCTTTTTTTTTCTCCCCAAGACAGGGTTTCTCTATGTATCCCTGGCTGTCTTGGAACTCACTCTATAGACCAGACTGGCCTCAAATTCAGAGATTTGCCTACCTCTGTCTCTGAGTTCTGGGATCAAAGGTATGCGCCACCACCAGTCAGCTGATAACTCACAAGTTTTAAACTTATCTATAGCATGTGTCTGCATTTTTCCTTTCTCTCTTTTTTTCTTTCTTCTTCTTAAAAAAGGAAAGATTTATTTACCTATTTTGTGTATATCAGAACACTTTACCTGTCTTCAGACACACCAGAAGAGAGACTCTGATCTCATTTCAGATGGTTGTGAGCCACCACGTGGTTGCTGGGAATTGAACTCAAGACTTCTAGAAGTTAGTTAGTGCTCGTAACCTGCTGAGCCATCTTTCCAGCCTCTCCCTCTTCCTCCCTCCCTCCCTCCCTCCCTCCCTCCCTCCCTCCCTCCCCTCTTTCTCTCTTTCTCGCTCCCTCCCTCTCTCCTTCCTCTCTCTCCCTTCTTTCTTTTCTTTCTTTCTTTCTTTCTTTCTTTCTTTCTTTCTTTCTTTCTTTCTTTCTTTCTTTCTTTCTTTCTTTCTTTCTTTCTTTCCTTTCTTTCTTTCTTTTTCCTTCCTTCCTTCCTTCCTTCCTTCCTTCCTTCCTTCCTTCCTTCCTTCCTTCCTGAGACAAGTTCTTAGTGTGCCCAGGCTGGCAGTTAGTTTCTAGACACAAATGACCCTCCCGTGCCAACCTTCTGAATTTTAAGAAGTAATGTGTATTTACACTGTGTTGGGATCTTTCCATTTCAAGGCTGAATACTATTCCAACATATATATATGTTTTTCGAGACAGGGTTTCTTTGTGTAGCCCTGGCTGTCCTGTAACTCACTCTGCAGACCAGACTGACCTCGCACTCAGAATCCACCTGCCTCTGCCTCCCAGAGTGCTGGGATTACAGGCGTGCGCTACCACACCACTGCCTGGCTCCATTGTCTTTACATTTATACATCAATTTATCAATGGTTATTTATTTTTTGTTTTTTTTGAAACAGGACATATCTAGGCTGTCCTGGAACTCTGCATCCTCCTGCCTCAGCCTGCTGAGTGCTGCGATTACAGGAATGAACCACCACGCCTGGCTTCACTTTCATTCTTGTGGGTACAGACCAGAAACACACATGTGCTTTTAAGGGAATGTGATTTTTGAACACTTTTTTTTTTTTTAAATCTCAGTGTGTCTAATCTACAGTGGCTTTGTATCACATCGCTTGGTGAGTCTGCCTCTATCCCACAAGGCTTGGCAGTCAGCACGAGACACTCCTTCCCAGTCCCTTCTCTGTGTTGGAAGTTTCAGATCCTATACAAGTTGTCTTTCAAGCCAATGCTTTCTTCCTTAAAGCAATATTTCCAGGGCTGAGGACATGGCTCAGTCGGTAAAGGCCTGAGCTGCCGAAACCTGACCACCCAAGTTCTATCCAAGGAACCCACAGTCAAGCAAGCAAACTGGGCGCATGGCACAACTCTGTGATCCCACGGGGAGAAGGGGGATGAAGCTGGAAGCTAGTGTGGAGTCACAGGTAACAGCAGAAACAAGAGAGACCCAAGCCCAGTAAGGTGGGGTTAGGACCTATCTTGAAAGTCGTTGCCCCGTGGCTCTCCCCTCAAACTAAATAAATGCATTATTTTTTTTTAATGGACAAGTTCTGTTCTCTGAAAAGCAGGACTTCCTGGTCTTAGTTCCAGTGTGGAATGCTGAAAGGCAGCCATAGCTATTTTCCTTCCCCCCTGGGAGATACCAATGGACTATATCTTGCTGGGAGCTGCTGTGGATGTCTGTCCAGCTGCTGTGGATGTCTGTCTGTCCTCTGGGAGCCTCAGATGTACATAGACCAAGAAGCTGAGTAGAACTTCCAGGGCCAAACAGTCCCTCTACCAACATGCCCCTCAGGGATCAAAGAGGGAAACTGAGGCCCTGGCTGAGGACAATGGTCCAATGTCCCCTCACAGTAGGGCTCTATGCCATCCTTCAGTCCCGGGGTGTGAGTGTGTGTGTGTGTGTGTGTGTGTGTGTGTGTGTGTGTGAGTGAGTGTGTGTGAGTGAGTGTGTGTGTGTGAGTGAGTGAGTGTGTGTGTGTGCATGAGCTAGAGATACTCTTTAGGGGATTTCCAAGATGCTTCTAGGCAAAGCCTCTTTCATCTCTGACCTCACTAGAGGCAAATCCCTGAGACCTTGTGTTGGGAGGGCTGGTGTTAGGAGGCCAGGGTCTAAGACCGCAGGTCATTTTCTAAGGCTATTCTCCTGGCCAGCAGCCAGCCTCCCTGATTTGACTAACTCCTGGGACTTTGTCTTCGTGAGGCCACTTTAGTCCCTCGGAACATAGTGGCCAAAGGTGAGGGCTGAGCAGAGCACTATGACAGGGCTGCTCTGCTCTGATGACACTCGGCAAGCCGTGTTGCTATGCTACGTGGCTTACACACATGTGTACGCGTAGGCAGCTGCTCGTGTGCCTTGTATTCCTGTGTTTATACTCATGATGGAGCTCAGCCTGTGACCTGTTACTGCTTGGCACTGATAACAGAGCCTGAGATCAAAGTATGTGTGCTGGGGAAACCCCATTTTATTTAACAAAAACACAGCTCTTTCTCCATTCCAGCCAGTTACTATGGTAACCCCCAGAAAGCAGGGACAGCACAGTCTGGCCAGTGATAGGGTGTACACCAGTGACTGGCCACAAAACTCCATTATGGGCAACAGAGAAGACCCCTCTCTCCCTCTCTCCCTCCCTCCCTGCCTCCCTCCCTCCTTCTCTCCCTCCCTCTCTCTCTCCCTCCCTCCCTCTATTCCTGCCTCCCTCCCTTCCTTCCTACTTTTTTTTTTGTTTTGTTTGTTGAGACAGAATCCCAACTGGTAGCCCAGTCTGGCCTTGAATGTATAACCATCCTCCTGCCTCAGCCCCCTAGTGCTGGGATTATAAGCATATCCTGCTGTAAGACACTGGGTTTGTTCTCATTGTTTTTGTTTTGTTTTGGAGATGTTTTTGTTTTGAGACAGGGTCTCCTGTAGCCTGAGCTGACCACCCTATGTAGTCAAAAGTGACACTGAATATTGATTCTCTACCCTTTACCTCTCAAGTGCTGGACTACAGGCATGAACCACATCTAGCTGAAGCCATGTTTTGCCTGTCTGTCTGTCTGTCTGTCTTCTTTCCTTTCTTCTTGTTTTTTTTTTTTTTTTTTTGAGACAAGTTCTTACTATTTATCTCTGGGTGGGACTCACTCTGTAGGCCTGACTGTTCTGCTTCACAAGAGCTAGAATTAAAGGTGTATGCCACCACACCTGGGGTTGTTTTTCCTTTATATATTTGAAGATAGTGTCTCACTATGTGCCCTTGGCTCAATACGTAGACAAGGACTACACAAAGATCTGCCTGCTTCTGCCTCCCAAGTGATGGAATTAAAGGTATGTTCCATCCACTCTCAACTTTTTAAAAAATATATATTTTTTAACTTTATTCTTTTTTATGTGTATGTGTGTGTGCCTGCATGTCTGCACATGCATCATGTTCATCCATTGTTCAAGGAAGCCTGAATATTGCACCAGATCCCCTGGAATTAGAGTTATCTTTTTTTTAGCTGCCTGAAGTGGTTGCTGGAAACTTAACTCAGGTCCTCTGCAGCAAATGCTCTTAACCAGTGAGCCATTTTTCTAGACTCTTTTTTAAAAAGTAATTTATCTATTATATTTATTTATATATAAGTACACTGTAGCTGTCTTCAGACACACCAGAAGAGGGCATCAGATATCATTACAGATCAGATAGTTGTGAGCCACCATGTGGTTGCTGGGATTTGAACTCAGGACCTCTGGAAGAGCAGTCAGTGCTCTTATCCACTGAGCCATCTCTCCAGCCCTAGACTCTTCTTTAAAATAAAATTAAAAAAAAAGTATTATTGTTGTTTGTACTCTGTGTTTGTACGTGGGTGCGGAACAGACCATAGCAAGCACGTGGAGACCAGAGATAACTTAGTAAAGGTGTTCCTTCATTCTGCCTTTGCACGTGTTCTGCTGATGGAACACAGCCAGCACCTTGCTTGTGCGGCGAGTACTTTTAGCTATTGTATAATCTTGCTGGCCCAGGAGATCCTGTTTTTTAAGAAAAAAAAAAAGACAGAATATGGTGACAAAAGATCTGGACAGGCTTTGGACATGAGCATTATCTTATTTAAGCCACAAAAGCCCTGTGATAAACATCCCGTGTTATCTCCATTTTACAGATGAGGAGATACCCTCAGAGATTAGTGATTGGCCTAAAATCACAAGGCCAAGATAATGAGAGTGAGCCTGGGACTGCGTCTCACCCAGGATGTCTACAGGTGTCGCAGTTGCTGGCTCTGACTTGGAACTTCTTTGAGTCCCAGACCACGTCGGGTATGTGGTTCAGTGGCAGATGCCAAGAACCCACCACTGCTGCTGCCACCATTGCAGTTAGCACCACCCCAAGCAGCTGTATCCAGCGCTCTTCAGTGCTTCCTATGGTCAGGCTCGGTGCTAGGAATGATCCTAGTGTTTGACACGATCATCTTCACGATGAACCTTGGAAGTACATCTTACTATCTTACTATTGTCACACAGGAGGCTCAGAAAGGCCTCACCTAGGAAGTGAGAAAACTGGAATTTGAACCCCAGCCTGCCACATAGACAGCTCACTCCAGGGAGTTCAGTTTGTTTATCTTATTTACTTATCTTTTGACGGTGGGGTTGAACCTGAGCCTCTCATCCTAAGTACATGCTTGGCCGCTGAGCTGCATCCCTAGATGCTTTATTTTGTTTTATTTTACTTGTTTTATTCTATTTTTGATTTTTGAAGACAAGGTTTCTCTGTGTAGCCCTGCCGGTCCTGGAGCTGGCACTGTAAACTGGGCTGGTCTTGAACTCAGATTCACCTGCCTCTGCATCCAGAGTGCTGGGATTAAAGGTGCACATCACCATCATCTGGGTTCCCTGATCTGCTTTGTTTGTTTGTTTGAGATAGAGTCTGTCATTATATAGCTAAGCTACCCTAGAGCTCACTATGTAGACCAGGCTGTCCCTGAGTTCACAGATACCCAGCTGCCTCTGCCTCTCAAGTGCTGAGTTTTGTTTTGTTTTGTTTTGTTTTTGAAGACAGGCTAGCCTCAAATTGCTTTAAAATTATTATTTTTTCTCTCTGCCCTGAAGTATTGCCATTTATTAGAACAGTTTTACAGATTCAGACTTGACCATGTGGGGATTCATACACTGTGCCCAGCCGTGGTAAAGGGACAAGGAGAGGACAAAAGACCTCAGGAGTGGTGGTTGTCATTTGAAGAGAGACAGGGTCAGCTACTTCTGACGGGGGCAGATTCACAGTACTGGAAGTCAGCTGACTGGGTTATTTTTCAAACAAGACTTGAAACAGCAGGGCCAGAGCTCCCTGAGGCATGGGCTCCTATTCCAACCACGTCATTGGAAAAGGGTGTGCAAGGATCCAACTGCAGAGGCTGGGCATGGCTGCTGCAGGGGATGCTTCGAGAACCTTCTCATTCTGACCCTGCCGTGATTGCTGAACATGAGACACAGGTCAAACCTGTATCTGTTGTGGATAGCCCTGGGCTTGTATTTTGATGCTAATTCCACTCCTCAGAATGGCTGCCTAAAATTATTTTTTAATTTTTATTTTTTAGATATTTAAAATGCTAAGAATACTTTTTAAAGTTTGTGTGTGTGAGGGCTTTGGCCTCACTATGTGCATAGACCGTACTTTCCTGCGGGTGCTGACATGACTCACGCTCTCTGGAGGAGCAGCAGTCAGCACTCTCGGCTGGCTGCATTTCTCCAGTCGCCCCAGACTTTATTGTTTTAAAATTGCCTCCAATTACACTTTTAAGAGTTTGGGAAAACTTCTTACCATGCCCATGGAGTTAATAAACACATATAGAAGAGTGGACTCGTTTTAAGAACATTCAAAGATAAAAGTTAATATCTGTAGGCATTTATAGCTTCATGCCTCCACTTAGGACCAAAGAAGAAAAAATAGACAGTTCAACAGAGGGGTAAGTGTTCCCAACTAACATACACCTTGGTTGGACTCCCAGAATTGAGATAATGGTGAGTATTTATTTATTTATTTAGTTACATCTATTTATATTTATTTTATTTTATTTTTGGTTATTTGAGACAAGATTTTTCTGTTTAGCCTTGGCTGTCCTGGAACTAACTCTGTAGACCAGGCTAGCCTCAGATCTGCCTGCCTCTGCCTCACCAGTGCTGGGATCAAAGGCACACACCACCTCTGCCCAGCTAAAATTTTATTAGCACAAATCAGCACTTAAAACTCAGGGAACAGGCAGACTGAGTGTGATTGTCATAGTTTTAATCCTAGACCTGAGAGGCAGAGGTAGGTGGATTGCTATGAATTCAAGGCCAGCTTGGTCTACATAACAAGTTACAGGACAACCAGAGCTACACAGTGAGACTGTGTCTCAAAAGCAAAAACAAAATTATTGCATAAAATTCTCAAAGGACTAATAAAAATATAAAAAATGTTTATTCAATGAAATATTTTAGTCACAAAAGGAAAATGAAGTCTCATGTGTTCCCAGGCTAGAGTGTGGTGGCTGCTACTAGGTGTCCCTACTAAGCCCAGCACAAGCAGGCTGACTCTCTCTGTTTCCTAGAGGTCACCATATTGATACGGACGACATATTGATGTAGACACCTGATTAGCAGAATTCACTGTGGCCTCTGGCTCCTGAGCTCCAGAAACACCTCTGCCTCTGGAGTAGCTAGGGTCACAGGCCTGTGCCACCATACCTGGTCTGCTTGAACAGGTGTTGTTCACGCCTGTAATATCAGTGTGTAGAAGGCTAAGGCCAATTGTGAGTTCAAACCAGCCTGGGCTACATATTGAGTCCTGTGTCCAAAACAAAACAAAACAAAATAACTCAACTCCAAGAATGGTCATGAAACTTGTATAAAGTCTTCCTTTATAAAAAATATATAATTTATTTAATGTATGTGAGTACACTGTAGCTGTCTTCAGACACACCAGAAGAGGGCCCCGGATCACATTACAGATGGTTGTGAGCCACCATATGGTTGCTGGGATGTGAACTCAGGACCTCTAGTAGAGCAGTCAGTGCTCTTAACTGCTGAGCCATCTCTCCAGCACCTATAACATAAAATCTTAAGTGTAATGGTTCATATCTGTGGTCTCAGTTACTTGGAAGGCTGAGGCAACAGGATTGCCTGACCCCAGAGATCAGGGCTAGCCTGGTCAATATAGTAAGACTATATTGTATGTATATGTCTGTGTATATACATATAATATATACGTGTATATAAATATGTATGTGTATGCATAGGGATGTATATAGGTGTATATATGATATATATATATATGCATCTCTAACTATAGCATATATATGTACATTATAAATCTTTATATCATGTATATATTATATGTGTATGTATACACACACACACACACACACACACACACACACACTATGGGCTGGGCATATAGCACAGTGGTAAAGCCATGTCCAATATATGTAAGGTCCTGGGTTCTATTTTGAGAACCAGAAAAATATTGCAAATATTTGTAAAATACATAACTCAGTGCTATTAGTACTAGACAGTGTTGTGAGCCACTCCTGTTTCTAGCTCCAAAACAGACTTGACATTTGTTAAGCTTTTTCCCCTCCGCTCCCTTCCTGACAACCTCTATTTGCTGTCTCTGAGGTGTTTCCAAGGAACAGAGTCAGACGATGCTGTGGCCGTTTGGGATTGGCTTCTTGGCCTTGCTCTTAAGGACCATCTGAGACGAGTTGTATCATCCCTGTTGATGACTGTATAATATCTCATTGTTTGGGCAGTTGTATCATCCCTGTTGATGACTGTATAATATCTCATTGTTTGGGCATGCTACAGCTTGCCTGTTTCTCAGATGTTTAGCATTTCCATTGTTTCCACTTACTATTATTTTAGTGGTACTAATGCAGTGTTGAGGAGTGAACCTAGGCCCTCTGGCCTCTTGCATGCTAGGCAAGCACTGTACCACCGAGATATAGCACCAGTCCTCTCTTCTTTCTCCCTCTGTCCTCTGTCCTCTGTCTTCCCTCCTTCCCTCCCTCCCTCCCTCCCTCCCTCCCTTCCTCCCTCCTTCCTTCCCTCCCTCCCTCTGTTCCTTCTTTTTATATTGGTAATTGAATTCAGGGCCATGCACACACTACTGCTAATATTCCATTCCTAGCTGCTTCCTTAGCTCTAGTCTTACTTTGTAATTTCACTTTTGTTTATATGCTTATGTGTGCTGCTGTGAAGCTGGGTGTAAGGCTCTTTCTTTGAATCCCTGCTTTCCTTCTGTGGAGTATGGACAAGGATGGGGCATTGCTGGATCCTGTGGCAGTTCTAGGCTCAGCCTTTTGCAGACCACTAACCCTTTCCACTAAGGCTGCATCAGCAACAGTGCCTGTGTTTCAGCAGCCTGGCCCCCGCCAGTCATTTCCTCTCTCTTTACTGCAGTGGCTCAGTGGGAGTGAAGTGGTATCTCCTAGTGGTTTGGCCTTGTGTTTCCCTAAACGATGTTGCATAACCTTTTACAAGCTTGTTGGTAATTTGTGTATCTTTAGAGAAGCGTCTACTCAAGTGCTTTGCCCAGTTTTTTAAAGATATATTTATTTTATTTATATGAGTACAGTGTAACTGTCTTTATAGACACACCAGAAGAGAGCATCAGATCCCATACAGATGGTTGTGAGCCACCATGTAGTTGCCTGGAATTGAACTCAGGACCTCTGGAAGAGGACTCAGTGCTCTTAACTGCTGAGCTATTTCTCCAGTCCTGCTTTGTCCATTTTAAAGCAGGATTGTCATTTTCTGACTTAACTTTTACTTAGAAATCATTTTAATGTATAGAAAAATTACAATACAATACCAGAAAGCCCATCTAACTTTTGCCCTAGGTTCATCTATTACTAACGTTTTGCTCTACTTAACATTTTTACATGGTTGTATTTAATTTTATTATTTTTGTGTGTACATGTGGAGGTCAGAAGACAACTTTTGGGAGTCAGTTCTCTTCTTCTATCTTGTTCCTAGGAATTGAACTCAGGTAGTCAGCCTTGGTGGCACTCACCCTTAACCACTCAGCCATCTTCCTGAGCCTCATTCCCCACCTCCCATTTGCCTACTAACTCTAGGATCTATTAATGTTTTCCAGTACCACTTGAAAGAGTAAGTCGTAGACACTGCAGCCGCTAGACACTTCAGATCAAGGACACTTGTTTACATAACTACTAATGCTCAGCACCTGAGCGCATTGAACAGATGTGAAGTTTCTTCCTGATCTACTTTCTGTACTCTAATTTTATCCATTCCTCTGGCACTGTGCATTTCCCCTTCAGTACAGATGCCAGGCGGGAGCCGTGGGTTGTACATAATTGTCATCTCTCTCTCTCTCTCTCTCATCTCTCTGCGTAGCCCTGGCTATCCTGAAATTTGTTCTGTAGGTCAAGCTGGTCTTGAACTCAGATATCTGCCGGCCTCTGCCTCCCAGGTAAAGGTATGTGCACCTCACTCAGCCTTCCTTCATCTATTTTAATCTTAAATAGTCCCTCTGTCCTTTTTAGTCTCATGACTTTGATCTTCAGTCTCTCTATATGTGCATGTGCATGTATATGTATGTATATGTCACAAGCTACCCAGGCTGGTCTCCAATTGCTATATAGCCAAGGGTAATTTTAAACTGCTGATCCTCCTGCTTCTACTGTGAGTGTGCTGGGATCACAGGTGTGAGCCATCATGCCTACTTTAGGCAGTGCAAGGTATGGTACCAAGGGCTCCGTGCCTGTTAGCCAAATGCTTGACTAACTGACCCACATACTCATCCCTTGGTTTTTGGTTTTTGGAGATAGAGTCTCACTCGGTGACCTGAGTTGAACTCAAGCTCACGACTGTTCTGCCTTAGGCTCTTCAGTGCTATGATTACAGGCCCAAGCTGCCACGCCCAGCCAAGATTCCCCCCCACCAGTGCTTATTTTCACTTCTAATGTTTATTAATTACTATTATTATTAATTTGTTTGTTTTGTTTTTTTGAGACAGGAATTCTTTGTGAAGCCCTGGTTGCTCTGAGACTCACTCTGTGGATCAGGCTGGCCTCAAGCCCATGGAGGGAGATCTGCCTACCTCTGCCTCCCTAGTGCTGGGACTAAAAACAGGCACCACCACTGTCCAGTTCTTACTTTATTTTATTAGAGATAGGGTCTCTCTACAGAGCCCTGGTTGTGCTGAAACTCTTTATGTAGACCAGGTTAGCCTTGAACTCCACAGAGATCCAACTGCCTCTGTCTTCCCGGGAATCTCGGCTGGGCGTGGCAGCTTGGGCCTGTAATCATAGCACTGAAGAGCTTAAGGCAGAACAGTCGTGAGCTTGAGTTCAACTCAGGTCACCGAGTGAGACTCTATCTCCAAAAACCAAAAACCATACCTTGCACTGCCTAAAGTAGGCATGATGGCTCACACCTGTGACCCCAGCACACTCACAGTGGAAGCAGGGGGATCAGCAGTTTAAAATTATCCTTGGCTATATAGCAATTGGAGACCAGCCTGGGTAGCTTGTGTTGGGATTAAAGGTGTGTGCCACCGGGTCCAGCTTTCTTTGACTTGTTTTTATGCCAGAGGTTGAACCCAGGTCCTTAGGCTTTCTATGTATCTGCTCTACCACTGAACTACACTGCCAGCCACTGACACTTTGATATAATAAAATCTCCTAAAAGCCATTGGGTAAGGAGGGAGGCTTGTGACCACCACTACACACGTGGAGTTCACAGTGGAGGTTACCAAACTGCCCGTGCTGTGCACACTTGCAATCCCAGCATTTGGGAGACAGACAGGACAACTGCCGTGAGTTCGAGGCTAGCCCTCATATACAGAAAGACTTTTCTTTTGGATTTATTTATTCTAGTTGATGTGTATGACTGCTTTACTCACATGTATGTCTGTGCACCATGTGTGTGCTTGGTGCACCCAGAAGTCAGAAGGGAGTGTCTGGTCTCATGGAACTGGAGTTATAAATTGTTGTAAGCCTCCACGTGGGTGCGAGGAATTGAACCCAGGTCCTTTGGTAGGAAAGCGCTCCTAACCACTGAGCCATATTTTCAGTTTGAGACTGTTTTAAAAATCAAAACAAAGCAAAAAAAAAAAAAAGGAGTTTTTTTTTTCTTAGTTTGAGTTTATCTAATTTTTTCTTAGTACTAAATTCAGGTTGTACAGGCTGGTGAGGTAGCACGGCAGGTAAAGGTGTTTGCAGTGTAATCCTGACAACCCGAGTTTGATCCCTGCATCCCAAGGTGGAAAACATCAACTCCTGAAAGTTATCCTCTAACCTCCACTGTGAACTCCACTTGTAGTGATGGTCACAAGCCTCTCTCCTTAACACCCCCCCCCCACACACACACAATTTTTTAGGTCTGGTGGCACATGCCTTTAATTCTAGTACCCCAGAGAGGCAGAGCAGACAGGTCTCTTTAAGGTATGTCTATCTACCTGGAACCTTGCACTGTGACCTGTCCTAGATTTCTTACTTGGAGACACCCAATGCCATCTGTCCACAAATGGCTGTCTTGATACCTGAAGCAAGTTGTTGTCTAATCCCTTTGAAATATATTCTCTCTCTCTCTCTCTCTCTCTCTCTCTCTCTTTCTCTCTCCTCTTCTCACTATGACTTGACTGACTTGGACCTCTCTGTGTATGCAGATCAGGCTGGCCTTCACAGACAGATGCCTGCCTATGTTTCCAAGTGCTGGAGTTAAATGCATGGACCATTATGCCTGGCTATTAGAAACATATATATGTATATATAGTGTTTGTGTGTGTGTGTGTGCATGTTTGCACATGTATCATGTGTGTGGAGACGTGTACCATGGCACATGTATAGAGATCAGAGGACAACTTTGTGGAGTAGTTCTCTTTCTATCTTTACCTGGGCTTGGGTTTGAACTCAGGTTGTCAGCCTTACACAGCAAGTGCCTTTACCTGCTGACATCTCACTGTATGGTTACTCTTTCTTAATGTTCTTTTGAGATAAGATCTCAAGTAGCCCAGGCTGGCCTTAAACTCACCATGTAGCTAGGGATGGTGAACTTGAATGCCTGATAGTCTAGCCTCCGTCTCCCAAGTGCCGGGATTACAGGTGCGGGCCATCACTGATGGCTTTGTGTATTTGGTTACTTTTTCCACCCTTGCTACTGGTGATCAATTTCTAAAGCTCCCTTGAGAACATCTCCCTAGACTTATTTCCTGTTGATGAAATTTACTTATTTTGTGTATGTATGGGTGTGAGTGAAAGTGTGTGTGTGTGAGTGTGTGTGTATGCATGTGTGTGTGTGTGTGAGAGAGAGAGAGAGAGAGAAAGAGAGAAAGGAGTCAGACAAACAGACAGAGACAGAGAGCACTCCTATACCTGTACCTGAACTTATGTGCCTTGGTGCAAGTTATGTTTGGAGGACAGAAGACAACTTTGTGGAGTTCTCCCTCCCACCATATGGGCTCTGGGGATCAAACATATGTCAGCAGGCTTGGTGGCAGGTACTTCCACAGGCTGAGCCTTCTTGCCAGTCCCCATGGGTTAGTTTTACATAAGCTGTCTCTATGTCTCCAGCTCCCTCTGTTATCTTGTTTGTTTGTG
The DNA here is from genome assembly GCF_947179515.1 of Apodemus sylvaticus. Classification (NCBI taxonomy): domain Eukaryota; kingdom Metazoa; phylum Chordata; class Mammalia; order Rodentia; family Muridae; genus Apodemus; species Apodemus sylvaticus. The sequence goes on from NC_067481.1 coordinate 51,838,163, forward strand.
CAATTTCCTTACCATCCTGGCCAGCACCTACCCTCCTGTATCTGACCTGGTTCATGGCCGTGCTCACGGTCCATCTCCTGCTTGCACAGGCAGGGCAGTTTGTAGTGAGCAGGGCTTGCGGACACTCCTCTCATTTCCTGTCCCAGGAGGTTCCCTTCCTCACTGCAGCTGCTGCAGCCATAGGCTAGATTGAGGTACCACAGAGTCATCCAATCACCAGTGCCAGACCCTCTTCCTCCAGCAGGTCTAGGAGGCCGAGAGTGATGAAATCCCACCAGTAACTGCACTGTGCTCAGCAGGAACCTGCGATAAGGTGTCTGACAGTTAAAGGGGCAGTCTTTGAGGTTGAGAACTGGGAGCCCACAGGAAGTGACTTGGTGCCAAGCTGGTGTAGCTTTGTCCGGCACCCGTTCTGACAGAGAAGTTGCAGCTGGCACTGCTGGGGATGTCCACAGAGTGTATCAGGCCTCCCACAGGAGGCCCACAGAGCCAGAACCTGAGCCCAGGTGGGAAGTATGGGGCCTTGGCTTCAGGAGCATGCTTGCCTCCCTCCATAACTGCCTCCTGGAGCCTGCCCCGCTGGAGAGCGCACTTGGCTGCGGCTGTCCTCTGTTATGTCAACCTTCTGAACTACATGAACTGGTTCATCATCCCAGGTGAGGATGGGAGGGGGAGCCTGTGGCAGTATCTTCAGCTATCCCCGTGCTGCAAGCCCACGACTGTGTACCCTTGGTACACAGCACTCTTTCTTCTACAGGAGCACATCTCTGTAGTCTCTAGCTTCTCCTGAGTGGTCCCAAGCCAGAGTGGGGCACGATGCGTGTGGGGTGCTAGGAAGTAGACGGGCGGTGTTCTGCAGCAAAGGCACTGGGTCGAGGACGGAGCTGCAGGCAAGGTTATGGAGGTCAGAGCAGCTTGGGCAAGCTCCCAAGCGAGAGTGGCTCTTCCTGCTCTGTTTCTGGGGCAGCCGGCTGCTGGCCTACCTTGCGCAGTGTGCCTTTCTTCTTGTAGGAAGCAGGGTACAGCCTGCTTCTGCATTGTCTCTCACTCAGGCACTTCTTTGTGACTGGGCTCCACTTGCCTTTTCTCATCTAGTCACCCATTCGTTCCTTCATCAGCTCGTACTCAGCTCTTTCTTAAAAAAAACATAGTGCTTATGCATGTGTGTGCACACACATGTGTGTGTATGTGTGTGCCTGTGCGTGCATGCTCCTCCACCTTTATTTGAGCTTCAGAGACTGAAATGAGGCTTCCAAGCTTGCTCAGCAAGCACCTTCACAAGCTGAGCTGTCTTGCCAGCCCTCACTTCTTTTCCGAAGCAGGGCCTCATGTAGCTCAGGCTAGACTCAGACTCACTATGTAACTGAGGATAATCCTGAATACCAATATGCCTCGCCTTCATCTTCTTAGGGCTAGGATTACAGGCTTGCCACCACAATGGTTTATGAAGTTCTAGGGATTGAACCCAAGATTTTTGTGCATGCTGGGTAACCACTCTACTAACTGACGGATGTCCCCAGCCTCTTTTCTTCATTTGTTTGTTTTTGCGACAAGGTCTTAAGTAAGATCAGGTTGGTTTTGAATTCACTGTGTAGTTGGAAATGATCTTGAACTCCCAATCCTCCTGCCTCTGTCTCCTAAGTGCTGAGATTATAGGTATGACACCATGCCTAGCCGACCTTTCATCATCCACTTGTTCCAGGTTGAGCACTGAGAGAGGGAGCACTTAGAGCAAGAGCACTGTGAGTGGGAGCACTCAGTGGGAGCACTGAGAGCAAGAGCATTGAGAGCAGGAACACTGTGAGCAGAGCTCTGAGAGGAGTACTGAGAACCGGAGCACTGTGAGTGGGAACACTGAGAGCAGGAGTACTGAGAGCATACACCTCTGGTAGGACCCAGAAGAAACTCAGATGTGTGGTCCCTACTACAGGGGCAACTGACTTACAGGGCACAGAGAGATGCTTACCAATGACAACCATGTAAGGCATAGAGGAAGGGGATGGTGAAGATGAGGGGGCTCAGACAGGCTGGGAAGCCCAGGGGAGTCACTGCCACTACTGGCCATGACCTAAGCCCCGATATTGGGCCATCAGTTATGTATTTAGAGTAGCTGGGAGCCTCTGTGGAATGAATGGGAGTCTGGGGTCTGCAGACATTACTCGTGCAGGGCTGTATCTTTGAGCAACTCAGACGGGCTCAGCTTGGTTTGAAGTAAGACAGAGTGGGGTAGGTGCCATCAGGGCAGCCCTGAGGATGAATGACTGCAGAATTCATACATGGGAAGCATTCAGCCCGGGCCTTAGAGACCGAGATGACTGGAAGGGCAGAGATCAGAGACATGTCAATCAAGGCAGGTAAGTGTACTTACTGATGCAGGGAGAAAGCAGCAAACCATCCTCCAGAGAGCATTCAGTGCAAGATCACAGGCTTTCTGGATGCCATCCTGGGAGCTCATAATTTCTGGTCCAGGCAATGGGAAGCCATATGGGAGAAAACCTCAAGTAGGAGAACATAATGGGATTTGGGACCTTGAACGATGCAAGATGAGCTGGGGAGGTCAGTTCAGAGGCTACCAAAGGGGATCAGGCTGAAGGCGAGGAGGCCAGACCCTGAGTATAGGCTGGGGGGCTTGGGGGAATGGGGGCAGAAAGGCACAGGGCTGCTAGGAAGTGTTACTGGGCAGTCTTCAGAGACTTAGATGCACCTGTAGTTCTTTTTTCTGCCCTGGGGCCCCCAGCAGGGCTGTCAGACCCTGAGACCTGCCTGCCCACATCACTTCCCCCTTGGGACTTCCATTGGCTGTGATCATTGTGGGGAATGGAGACGTGGAGAAGTGAAACTGTATGGGGACTCTTGGCGACTGTTGGAACCAGGCAGTGATGCAGCAGCTAAGATTCTCCTGTAGAAACAGAGTTGTGGAGACTGGGAGATAAAAGACTGGCTTCATTCATCTTTGCCCTTGGGCTACCCACAAGGTTGACAAGGTCATAGAACGCAAGTCAAGGGGACTGTTTTCTAAAAATGGGAAATGAGCCCGCTCAGAGGACTTTGAGGTAGCTGTTTTTCCTGCTAACTCACGTTGCATATTTTCCTTTTTCTCCAATGACTACACCATCTGGTGTCATTAAAAGATGAAAAATAACTGACGGCATAACTCAGTGCTTGCTTGGTATGCATGGAGCCTTGGGTTCCATCCCCAGCACCCCAAAAACCAGCCTGGTGGCACACACCTGTAATCCTAGTACTTGGGATAGAGTTGGGGGGATCGGCAGTTCAAGGACAGCCTTGGCTACATAGAGAGTTTAAGGCCAGCTTGGGCTAGGTGAGGTTTTATTTTTTCCTCTCTCTCCTCAAGATGATAATAATTTTTTAAGGTGAAAAAGATGTACAGATGTGTGTGTTTGTACGCTCTGGTGATTGGGCTCAAACGAAGTGAATAAATGCTCCTACTCAGTGCCTTTCATTCTTCTGTCTTCTTTCTCTTGCTGCTAGATATCAGTGAATGGATATGGGGCTTCTTGTGGGAGAGGCAGTCCAAAGGGTCCCATGTGTGGACATTTTCCTCCTTCTGTGATGCTCACTGTGGGAGCTGGCTCTGTTAGAGTTCCAGTCCTGTGACTGCCATCCAAGCTGGACAATCTTGGAGCTGCAGCCTGTGTATCGGGACAGTAGCGGTCCCCTCCCCCACTTTTTGAACCAGGGCGGGCAGCGGTTTGTGTGTGAGTGTGTGTGTGTGTGTGTGTGTGTGTGTGTGTTTTGGAGCTTAGGCTGGCTTTGAAGTCTATGCTGGTCTCAAACGCCTGATCCTCCTTGTCTCCACCCCTGACTGCTGAGATTACAGGTATGCGCTACCACACCTGGCTTTTGTGTGTGTTCAATATGGGCATGTTTCTGTTTGGCTTTGTTTTTGACTGTTGCTGTGTGATTGTACATTGGCCCAGCAGCCACGTCCTGTGCTGCGCTGCTCATTTGGCCCTGTTCCTGCTCATTCGGGCCTGTTCTACTCTCAGAAGAAAGCAGCCTTGGAGGCCAGTTTGGGTGGGCTACGTCCCATCTCTATAACGCTGTCCATCTGTCCCCAGGAGTGTTACTGGATGTCCAGAAGTATTTTCACATCAGTGACAGCCATGCTGGTTTGCTGCAGACAGGTAAGGAACCAGCCCTGGACCCCACGGCAAGAGCCTTTTGTCATAGTCTGGTGGGTTCTGTGGCAGGAGAGAGCTGGGGGTTGAACAGGCCCTGGAACTGGAGTCAGCTGCAGGAGACAGGCTGGGGAAGGTTCCTGAGTGTTCTTGGTCCTCCTCCTGAGCTTGTAGCTCAGCTGAGCATTCCACAGAGAAACAGGAAATCCCAGTGTGCGCTTTTCCCTCACAGAATTGAAAAATCTGACTAAAAGGTTACTAATAGATGGGCAGACAGAAAGACCTTGATTCTGTGAGGCCACAGAGGACCTACTAACACAGCATCAGGGAGCTCAAATGGATGGTTTATGGGATCATTAAACATAGGCTAACTTTCCATGAAACCTTGGGTGAGTGCTGACCTATGTGTATGCACGCAGGGACACACATGGGTCACAACACACGACACCTCATGGGTACTGTGATCTTCTCTGTAACCTGTCCCCCTACAGGGACCCCACACCTACCCCTGCCCCCGGGATCACTGGAAGACTTTCCATGGGCTGTGTGAACAGTCTGAGAAGCCTACTTCAGTCTGCCTGTCATTTTCCTAACATGATCAGTCTGGAACAAACTTGTGCCTGGAGGGTGGTTCCCCTTTGCCATTGTCTCCTACCCCTGCCCCACTCCCCTACCCTCATCCAGGTGCTCCTCTCTGTTAACTCAGGGTACCACGTGAGCGAGCGAGTGAGCGAGCGAGCCGGTTGCTAAGGCTTCTGCAGGGAGGCCTGGGGTGCAGAGAGCTCACTCTAGGAACATTCTATGATCTTCCCACCAAGCCGCTCACCCCTGGCAAGGAGCCAAGCCTCGTCTAGTCAGCTCTGTTCCTGACTGTCTGTCTGCTACTTATCTATGAATGGACTTCAGAAGTGAGATCGTGGTCTCTGAGATAGGTAGTAACACCCTGCTCTTGACTGTAAAAGACAAGCCACCAGTTTCCTCACTGTCTATTTGACGGGTTAGTTTGGCAAAGCAGGGCTGACTTTCCCACTTGGGTTTCACAGCCGTCTTTTCCTGTAAGCTGAACTCCATCTGCCCCTCAGCGTGGTTGATGGAAATAACTGTTTACAAAACCAAAGCCATCCCTCATTGTCTTCTGGAGACAGTTCCAGGACCCTACTGCTGCTCAGTCTGAGGGGGCGCAAGAGTCCAGACCCGGCTGGCCTACTTAATGAGTTCTAGGCCAGCCAGTATTACACAGTGTGACAGATCCTGCCTAAAATAAAAAGATAAAGATTCTGGGTGCAGTGGCTCACACGTTTAATCCAGACACTCAGGAACCAGAGGCAGGTGAGTTTGTGATCAGCCTGGTCTACAGAGTGAGTTTTGGAACAGCCAGGAATATGGATACAGAGACCTTGTCTAAAAAAAAAAAAAAAAAAAAAAAAAAAAAAAAAAAAAAAGCATACTGTTTACAGTTCCCCTCACACATCTTCCTCTAAATTCAGGTCATTTCCAGATGACTCAGGATGCCTAATACAAATCCACATAAGCTATTGTCACAGCGTCATTTAGGGACTGAGAAAAAGGAGGGAGGTCTGTGCGTGGCCAGCATGGATGTAATTGGTTTTTTTTTTTTTTTAACTACTTCAATTTCAGATAAAAATGTTTATTTATTCATCTATTTTTATTTTTACTTTTTGTTTTTTTGAGACAGGGTTTCTCTGTGTAGCCCTGGCTGTCCTGGGACTTACTCTGTAGACCAGGCTGGCCTTGAACTCATAAATCTACCTGCCTCTGCCTCCCAAGTGGTGGGATTAAAGGCATGCACAACCACTGCCTGGCTTATTTATTTATTTTTATTAAAAATGTTTTTACATTTATTTTGTTTTGTTTTTTTCAAGACAAAGCTTCACTATGTAGCATTGGCTGGCCTGAAACTCTCTATAGAGAGCAGGTTAGCCTGAAGCTCACAGCGCTCCTCTGGCCTCTGCCTCCTGAGTTCTGGGATTAGTGGTGTGCACCACCACACCTTGCCTTCTTGCCTTATTTACTTTTAAAGATTTGTTATTATTTTATGTGTATGAATGTTCTGCTCACGTGTGCATGAATACTTGGTGCTTGGAGGTCAGGAGAAGGCACTGGATCTTCTGGAACTGGAGTTACAGACAGTTATGTGCTGCCTGATGTGGGTGCTTGGAACTGAACTTGGGTCCTCTGCAAGAACAAGTGCTTGTAACTCTGATCCATCTTTCAAAAAAATTATTAATTTATAAGGTCTCATGTAACTCAGACCAACCTTGAACTCACTATACGGCCAAGAATGATCTTGAACTGGTGGCGTATACCTTTATTAATCTCAGCACTCAGGAGGCAAAGGCAGGTGGATCTCTGAGTTCAAGATCAGCCTGATCTACAGAGCAAGTTCCAGGACAGCCAGGGCTACACAGAGAAACCCTGTCTCAACAAAACAAAACAAAATATCTTGAACTCTTTCTTGATCCATCTGCTTCTAGTTACAGATGTGTTCATGCCTGACAACTAAAAATATTTTAAATGTCAACTTGAAGTATATGAAGGATTAAGTGGATCTAGAGGGAATGAAAACAACACGGATTTATATTAACATCAGTGAATTGGAACTGGTGGCACATACTTGCGGAGGCAGAGGCAGATGGACCTCCTTGAGTTCGAGGGCAGCCTGGCTATAGAGTGGGCTCCAAGCCAAACAGGGCTGCCTAGGAAGACTCTGTCTATAACAGAAGAAAACAAAGAAAGCATCATCAGGAGTACTGGGGATGGTGTAAGGGGGGTGGTGTGGGGTGGTGTGGAGGTGGTGTGGGTATATGGGGGTGTATGGGGGTGGTATATGGGGGTAGTATGTGGGGGGTGGTGTATGGGGTGGTGTATGGCGTGGGGTATGGGGGATGGTGTATGGGGGTGGTATATGGGGGTAGTGTATGAGGTGGTGTATGGGGTGGTGTATGGGGGATGGTGTATGGGGGTGGTATATGGGGGTGGTATATGGGGTGTTATTGGGGTGGTGTATGGGAGTGGTTGGTGTGTGTGGTGATGTGGGGGGGTGTATGGTGCTGTGGGGGTGGCATATGTAGAGTGGTGTATACTCCAATCCCTGAAAGTTAGAATCAGGAGAAAGAATCAAGGTCAGTTACATAGGGAGAAAGAGGCAACATGGGCCTCAGACCCTGTCTCAGGAAAATCAGTGGTATATGGGGGTGGTATATGGGGGGTGGTATATGGGGGATGGTGTATGGGGTGGTATATGGGGGTGGTATATGGGGGGGTGTATGGGGGATGGTGTATGGGGTGGTATATGGGGGTGGTATATGGGGGGTGGTGTATGGGGTGGTATATGGGGGTGGTATATGGGGGGTGGTGTATGGGGGATGGTGTATGGGGTGGTATATGGGGGTGGTATATGGGGGTGGTGTATGGGGGATGGTGTATGGGGTGGTATATGGGGGTGGTATATGGGGTATTGTTGGGGTGGTATATGGGAGTGGTTGGTGTGTGTGTGGTGATGTGGGGGGGTTTATGGGGCTATGGGGGTGGCATATGTGGAGTGGTGTATACTCCAATCCCTGAAAGTTGGAATCAGGAGAAAGAATCAAGGTCAGCTACATAGGGAGAAAGAGGCTACATGGGCCTCAGACCCTGTCTCAAAGGAAAATCAGTGAGATACCATTTGTTTTTATTAGACGACAAAAATGAAATTCTTGTTCATATCAAGTGGTGGCAAGAGTTCTAGCATGCACTTCTGTGCAAGTGTAAATTGATACGGCCTTTCTGGAGCCCTATTTTGGAAGTAGCTATTAAAATTTTAAACACCATCGACATTGGAGATCACTCTGTGTGGAGTATTAGGTTGAACCATATTAAATTTCTGGCTTTACAGGTCAAAAGTGGCTTAATTTTCACAACTGCATATTGCTTAACCAAGTTCTACAGCAGGTCATGGGAGAGTGGGAGGGATTAGGACCTGAGCTGGGCCTTCACTGGGCTCAGGAAATGTCAATCACCTATGATTGGTGAATGGAGACCCAGTATTAGACAGAGTCCTCTAAAGTCTTGGCCTTTTGATGGTGGATAAGGTGAAGGGTGGGTGGGGTTTCAGGCCTCCATTTGTCTACCTGCTAGCTCTCCCAATCTGGAGGCCAGAAGTCACTACCATCCTCTGAGGGAGGAAGAGATTTTATTTTAGACAAAAAAGTCATGCTTGAGTTTATCTATATGCTGCAGAACAGGACCAGGTCTTTATTCTCATAGAAGATCAAACACAGCATAATAAGTGCCTTGTTTAGTTTTAGCCTTTACAAATACTGTTATAGCTGGAGTGATGATCCATCGGTTAAAGGCACTGGCTGCTCTTCCAGAGGACACAGGTTGTATTCCCAGAACACAGCATGGGTAGCTCACAGCCATCTGTAACTTCAGTTCCAGGGGATCCCACATCCTCTTTTGGACTCCGAGGGCATTGCATACATGAAGTACACATGCATGCATGCAAGGGAAACACCCCCCCCACACACACACACAAAATAATAAAAGTTTTAAAAATTTAAGAGAAACATTTTGTCTTAGTTTGGGTTTTACTGCTGTGAACCGATACCATGACCAAGGCAAGTCTTATAAGGACAATATTTAACTGGGACTGGCTTACAGGTTCGGAGGTTTCGTCCATTATCATCAAGGCAGGAACATGGCAACATCCAGGAAAGCACGGTGCAGGAGGAGCTGAGAGTTCTACATCTTTATCTTTAGGGTGCTAGCAGAATACATGCCTCTAGGCAGCTAGGATGAGGGTCTTAAACCCACACCCACAGCGACACACCTACTCCAACCAGACCACACCTATTCCAACAGGGCCACACATACTCCAACAGGGTCACACCTTCTAATAATGCCACTCCCTGGGCTGAGCATATACAAACCATCACACATTTTTATTACATTTAGTGTGTGCATGAGTGCATCAGTGTGTGTGTGTGTGTGTGTGTGTGTGCATAAGACACAGTGTGTGTGGGGTCAGAACACAGTCTGTAGTTGCTTTTGTCTAGTCAGGCCCTGGGCCCTGGAGATCAACCTCATATCTTTAGGCATCCCATCTGGCCCCTTGTTTTTGTGTTTTTGAGACAATATAATTCAGGTTGTCCTTGAACTTTTGGTCCTTTAGTCTCAGCTTCCTGAGTTCTGGAATTACAAGTGTGCACCACACCTGGCTTGATATGATACAGAAGGGCTGGAGATGTAGTTCTCTTGGTAGGGTGCTTGCATAGGATATACAGAGCCCTGGGTTCTATCCCCAGCATTGCCTAAAATCAGGGTGTGGTTACACACCTGTAGCACCAGCAGTCAGGAGGTAGAGATGGGAGCATCAGAAACTCAAGGTTATCCTTGGCCAGATAGCAAGTTCAAGGCCGTCCTAAGGTCCAGGAGATCTTGGTTTAGACACAGGTGCTGGTGTGGAGACCGGTGCTTGTACGAGGCACACCAGCTTTTCCCCAACCTCCTGCACCATCTCTGGTTTGTAGTCCATGTGCTTGTTTCAGGTGTCCCCTCTGCTAGTCCAAAAGGCTGGCATCCCCGTCCTCTTAGCTAGCAGTAGATATGTGAACCACAAATCAGATCAGCTACCATACCCAGCCTCACAGGAGTCATGTGTTCTTGCAAATCCAGAAGGTTGGCATTCACTTTGTGCTGGTGGCTCTATATCCCTTTTATGCAGACTGAGGGAGAATGTCAGCTTCCCAAGACGTGCTCAGAGGCCACACAGCAAAACAAGGCAGAGCTGAGATCTGGTCCATGCCCAGTGCCATACACTCTGGGCTGTGGATTGAATAATGGACCAGGAATATAAGACTTAACTTTTTATCTCTTCCTTCTTTTGTTCTGGGCCCATTGCCAAGGTGCCAGCTTGTGGCATCTGTGCCAGGCCTCTTCCTTGGGCCAGCAGGGCTGTCTGCCCAGCCACCCTCTTGGAGGTTCCAGGTTGCCTCTTGTGTGTCTCCTTCAGTCTTCATCAGCTGCCTGCTGGTGTCTGCACCTGTGTTTGGCTACCTGGGTGACCGATACAGTCGCAAGGCTATCCTGAGCTCGGGAATCCTGCTGTGGTCGGGGGCTGGCCTCTCCAGCTCCTTCATCTCCTACCAGGTAGGGTCCACATCCCTGCCCAGTCCCTGGGATGGTCCTCATCTGCTTCCCATGATCCAGCTGTCTCAGAGTTTCCTTCTGGCCCAAGCCAACTCGGGGACTGTACTGCCAGGGCCAGGAGGGGAGCTGTGGTGCAGCCTGTAAGCCTGGGTAGGGAGGCTATGAGACATTCTTTGTTGTTGTCTTCATTTTAAGTTTTTTGAGACAGGGTGTCTCTCTATAGCACTGGCTGTCCTGGAGTGCACTATGTACACCAAGCCTGTCTTGAACTCACAGAGATCTGCCTGCTTCAGCCTCCTGAGTGCTGGGTGTGTGTCACTATGTCCAGCTGTTGTTTTTGAGACAGCGTCTCACTGTGTAGCTCTGGTTGGGTTGGAATCTTCAAATAGAAGGAGCTGGTCTTGAACTAACAGAAATCTACCTGTCTTTACCTCACAAGTGCTGAAATCAAAGGCATGAGGCATGTACCACCATGTCCACCTGTTCTTTCTCTTCTCTTCTCTTCTCTTCTCTTCTCTTCTCTTCTCTTCTCTTCTCTTCTCTTCTCTTCTCTTCTCTTCTCTTCTCTTCTCTTCTCTTCTCTTCTCGTCTCGTCTCGTCTCGTCTCTTCTTTTCCTTTCTTTGCTTTTTGGAGACAGGGTCTCTCTGTGTAGCCCTGGCTGTCATGGAACTCACTCTGTAGACCAGGCTGGCCTCGAACTCAGAAATCCACCTGCCTCTGCCTCCCAAGTGCTGGGATTAAAGACATACACCACCACTGCCCTGATTTTTTTCTTTTCTTTTCTTTTCTTTTTCTCTTTTCTTTCTTTTTTCTTTCTTTCTTTCTTTCTTTCTTTCTTTCTTTCTTTCTTTCTTTCTTTCTTTCTTTCTTTCTTTCTTTCTTTCTTTCTTTCTTTCTTTCTTTCTTTTTGAGGCAGAGTTTCTCTGTGTAGCTCTGACTGTCCTGGAACTTGCTTTGTAAAGCTAGCCTTAAACTCACAGACATCTGCCTGCCTCTGCCTCTTAAGTGCTTGTGATTAAAGGCATGCACCACTACATCCAACCTGTTAGACTTTCTTAACCCGAGGCTTTTTGGCCCTCCATTTTACTCCCCATTTTGGTGGGTTCTGTGGGGGTGTGGGGATGGTTTGTGTAATAGGCACTGTTTTAGAAAACTGTCCTGGCTAGCAAAGAGACCCAGAGGAAGGGCTGCCCTATGGTCTGAACAAGCAATGGCTATAAACACCAGTAGGGTTACCCATGTGGTTTAGGGAATCTGGAGTTTGGAGTGGCGGGACACTTGCAGTCCTGGTTTGTGCCTTCTTCCCTATGGCCTTTTGTTACAAGGTCCCTTTTAGGCCCCATGGCCCCTCATTCCATGGGAAATCTCTGGATCTTACCATGGTCTTGTGCTGGCTTATCCAGTATTCCTGGCTCTTCTTCCTGTCCCGGGGGATTGTGGGTATCGGTGCAGCCAGCTATTCCACCATTGCACCCACTGTCCTGGGTGACCTCTTCGTGAAGGACCAGCGGACCTGTGCACTGGCTGTCTTTTACATCTTCATCCCTGTTGGAAGGTTGGTATCACTCCTGAACCCACTTCCCCAAGAGGTAAACTGAGGCTGAAGGAATCAGAACAGGGACTGCACTGGGCATAGGAGAGATCAAACCAGGAGGGCTTGGATCTGAATCCCAGCATCGCTTTTCCCTTCCCTATCACTGTGTCTCTGAGCCTGTTTGCTTGGCTGTATACATGGGGACAATGCTGCCACTAAGTGGGCTAGGAGGAGGTTAGCGATGGTGACTATGCTCCTGAGTCTCAGTACTCCTGGAAGTGGTGAGAAGAGGCAGTGTGGCCCACTGGGGAGGGCAGCTCTGGCAGACCAGTGTGCTTTACAGCCCTACGGGGAGGCCCCTGAGTTCTGACCCTCTTTTCCTGAACCTGACTGAATCTGAGCTGGACTTTGGACACTAGGGGTGGGGTTGGTGATGGGATATGCAGATCCTTATATGGAGGGAATGGCACAGAGCCTGGGATAGGAGCCAGAGGTCACTAGGGGTCAGACCTAGGGTAACATAAAACTGAACCTTTCTCAGGAAATGGGCTCAGGGTCCTGGGAAGAGAAGCCAGTTCCTTGTAGTCCAACTGCTTTGGACCCTGCCTTCCACCCCTCACTCCTGTCTCTCTTGCTGTTGCAGTGGTCTGGGCTATGTGCTGGGATCAACGGTGGCAGAGCTGACAGGGAACTGGCGTTGGGCCCTCCGAGTGAGTTTCACTTCCTTTTTGTCCCTACACTCATCCCCCCCTGGGCCGAATGGGACTTTCCAGTCTTCTGTGGCCTTGGCCACTTGGCATAGTACCTGGCGCCATGGGGGGTGGGGTTGTTGGTTGCTGTCAGATTGAGGCCTCATGGGAAGCATGGGCTATGGAAATTGTGACCTTGAGGTCAAATTCCAGCTGCTCAGTTTGTTGGATGTGTGGCCTCAAACAAATTGCCTCCTTGTTTGGGGCCTCAGCTTCCCTCACTGTAAACGTTAAAGCTACCTATGGACTCTTAAGGATTATTAGAGCAAGAAGGAGAAAGTTCCAGGCCAGGCACAGGATAGCCTTAAGGACTGCCACCTAGGGAGACTTGGGAGTGGAATCAGGATGACTTGGAAGATACCTGTGCAGCCCTTGATTTGTGACTCTTGTTAGAACAGGGATAGGGACCACTCAGAAGAAGAAGGAACTGGGTGGTAGCGGGGCGTGGAGCTTGGTCCTGCACGCAGATCTCTGCTGAACTGTCATGGAAGGCAGGGGCAGATAGGAGCCTGAGGCAGGAAAAGGTTTCAAGGAATCCGGCCTCACTTCCCTTGAACAGGAGCCTTCCATGTTTAGAGCTGTTTGAAGCTGCCCCAGATTATGTAGCGAGACCCGTGTCTCACTACATATGGGTAGGGGTACCAGGAGAGGACAGCAGGGTGGAACAGGGGTGGCGAATGGACACAATGAGCCAAAGAAAGGGCTTGCAGTCTGAGCTCCCAGTTTCAATTATCTTAGGCTCCCTGCTCCCAGTCGAGGAGACTGTACTGGGCAGGAGGGCAGTCATTGGGTACCAAGGAAATGACACTGGTTAGAGAGGCTATGCTGTCTCTGTCAGGGCAAGGGCAAGCGTTATGGCTGGTTCTATGTATAGCCAGCACCTGGGAGCCAAGGCTAGACTAGAGTTCCAACCCTGTGGCCAGTCATTTCCTGTCTCCTAGCTGCGCTAGATTTTGGTCCTGAGCGCCACAGCCTTCCTTCCTTAGATCATGCCCTGCTTGGATGCCGTGGCCTTGGCTCTGCTCATCTTGCTGGTTCCAGACATACCCCGAGGAGCAGCTGAGAAACAGGGAGAAGCGGCTGTGAGGGCTCCAAGGAGCAGCTGGTGTGAGGATGTCAGATATTTGGGGAGAAAGTAAGTGTTCCTGACTCTTCAGCAAGTTCCAAGAAACCCCTGTCTGGCCCAAATGACTCCAACCTCCACCTCTGACTCTAGCTAGGCTTGTCTCATTGTCCATGGCCCTCTTCCTTCTCTGAGCTCCACTCTCTAATTGAAATACACCTTTGTTACCTTTGTGACTTGGTCCCCTCTGGATGGGGCAGAAGAGTGGCTGAGAACAGGGCAGGCTGTGTGAGCCTTGTGCCGAGTTCATTTATCCTCTGGATCTAGTTTCTCAGCCCCTCCTGCTTCCCTAGGCTGCTGGAGTTTGTTACCCACCCCTTCAAGCTCTACGCAAACAGCCTCACTGTGCTCAGGCCTCATGAATCACTGCAGCATGGAACATGGGGGCAGCTCGGATCATTGGAAGGCTGGATTCTGCGTGCCGGGGCCACTGGTCAGGCACTTGCAGTCCTGGACCTATCTTTCTCTTGCAGCTGGAGTTTTGTGTTTTCAACCCTTGGAGTGACAGCCATAGCCTTTGTGACCGGAGCTCTGGGCTTCTGGGCACCCAAGTTTCTGTTTGAAGCTCGAGTGGTCCATGGCCTGCAGCTTCCCTGCTTCCAGGGGCAGTGCCACAGCCAGGACAGGTGAGGACGGGCTGGGGGTGGGGGGCACTGGCCTGGCTCACGGGGCAGTTCTCAGGAGGCTGTGAGCCCAGGCTCAGCCTTGAAGACAATCTGTGAAGATGGCTGAGCTTTGGACCCAAGGGCAGACTTAAGGTTCCAGGTTTAAATGAACCTGCTGTTATATGTGGCTACAGACATTTCCCTTGGCTTTTCTGGGTGCTGGAATCTCTGTCTTCCTACTCTAGTGGCTATTGTGGGGGTTCAAAGGTATCAGAGGGAGAAGGATACGAGGCTTCTGTGGGGCTTCAGGGGATGATGGGAATCTTAGGTAGTTACTCTTTGCCCTTCAAGGAGTTACAAGTATCTTCTGTGAGGTCACCCCATTTTGCAGATTGCAAACTGAGGTACTGGGAAGATTTTTCATGTATCTGGCTTAGGGATATTTGGGATGTGTTCATTTCTTCTCTTCCCCATCAGTGCATCTAGACACCCAGGAGAGTTGTTGGTAGATGGGAAGTTGTCTTTGATCTTGCTCTTCTGGTTTCTTGGACTTTTAAATTAAAATTTCTATATAGAGGCATTTTGCTCTTTACAAAATGCTCTAGAGGCATTTGTCTGTACACCACATGTATGCAGTGCCCGAGGAGGCCAGAAGAGGGCACCAGATCCTCAGAACTGGCTTTACAGATGTTTGTGATTGGTCATGTGGGTGCTGAGAATCTGGTCCTCTGCAAAAGCTGGCCCTTCTTGTACTTCTGAAGCCCTATCCTCCCCTCTGGTCACACCAGTGCCTGCTTTCTCTTCTCCAGCCTCCTTTTTTTTTTTTTTGCCTTGGTTTTATTCCCTGGTGCCCAGAGGGAGCTTGTGTGGTTTCTAGAATGTCTGCACTTCTGCCCCAGTATGATGTCTGCCCATAGTTTCTTTCCTTTTCTTAATCATTATTTATTAAATTTCCTTTTTAAAACATATATTTATTTTATGTGAGTACACTATTGCTCTCTTCAGAGACATCAGAAGAGGGTGACAGATCCCGTTACAGACAGTTGTAAGCTACCATGTGGTTGCTGGGAATTGAACTCACAACCTCTGGAAGAGCAGTCAGTGCTCTTAACTGCTCAACCACCTCTCCAGCCCTTATTACATTTCTTTATTTTGCCATCCTGAGGATTGAACCCAAGGCCTTGCATGCTCTAGGCAAGTGTTCTTTGTGGCGAATTCTAGGCAAATGCTCCACTGAGGGACACTCCCAGCCTCTCATTGGCAGATTTCAGTCAAGGGTCACTGAGTCACACCTCCAGCTCAAAATGTCTGCTTCAGGTCTAATACCAAATGTTTTACATAAAGAACCTGCAGAGGAAGGTTTTCATACTGTCTCTGAATTACAAATGAGGCGGGCGATCATACAGGTTAAGTGACTTTCTAAGTTCACACAGCTAACAAGCAATAGCCAGGATTCGGACCTGTCTAACCCTGCAGCTGTTGCTCTGAAGCCCCGTGTCCTGTTGCCATTGAAGACTGCCTGGTGCTGTGACTTGTACATTGCCCCTCCCTCAGCCCCCATGCTGGCAGGGCTGTCTGGCATCTAGGAGGTGCTCAGAGAAATCTTGTGAGTAAGCACATGGAGATGCGAGGTTTGCTTTTGCTCCCCTGTGCCAGTGTCCTCTCTGGAGGCAAAGACAGATTCCCAAGCAGCCCAAAAGATGACTGAACTCCAGGCATTGATCCTTATAGAACCCATTGTCTCTGTCTTCTGTTCCCACTCTCTGGCTCGATGGCCCTTCCTTCACACCGTCTGTGTGAGAACTGGTGGGATGAATTTGTTTCTTGTGCTCGATACAGTAAACAGCCACACACTTAATGGTCTAAAAACTACAGAAATGTGGGACTGGCGGTGATGTGGCTCAGGAGTGGAGAGCTTTGCTTGAGTGTGTGAGGCCCTCATCCAGTTCCAGAATTGCACAAAGTCAGCGCCGTGGCTCGCGCCTTTAATCCGGCACTTGGGAGGAGGAGGCAAGAGGATCCGGCATTTCAAGGGTGAAGCCTGCAAGATGGCTCAGTGGGTAAAGGCACAGGCTGTCACGACTGATGACCCGGAAACCTACAGAGTGGAAGGAGAGAACCGACTCCCACAAGTTGTTTCCTGACCTTCCTTCACCTGTGCACCATGGCACCACATACATTCATACATATACACACATACATGCACACATATACATACATACATGCTTATGATAGATATATAAGGCTCAAAGTCATATTCAGAGATATAGGGAGTATGAGGCTAGCATGAGGCAAAACAAAAAAAAAAAGAAACAAAAAGAAAGGAAAGAAAAAAGAAAAGAAAAGAAAAGAAAGAAAAGGGCATTTGAATTGATAGAGCACATGCTCTGGGTTCCAGACCTGGTACTTAAAAAAAAAAAAAAAGCCCAATTAAAAAAGAAAAAAACCAGCCGGGCGGTGGTGGCACACGCCTGTAATCCCAGCACTCTGGGAGGCAGAGGCAGGCGGATTTCTGAGTTCGAGGCCAGCCTGGTTCCAGGACAGCCTGGGCTATACAGAGAAACCCTGTCTCGAAAAAACCAAATCCAACAAAAAAAAACAAAACAAAACAAAACAAAAATTGCTAGGCAGTGGTGGTGCACACCTTCAATCCAGCACTTGGGAGGTAAAAGCAGGCAGATCTCTGAGTTTGAGGCCAGCCTGGTCTATAGAGTTCTAAGACAGACACAGAGAAACTGTGTCTCAAAAAAAAAAAAAAAAAAAAGTCCAGAAATTAGTTCCGTTGTGATTCTAGAAGTGGAACTTCCAGTGGGCCCAAATCAAGGTATCTGCAGGGTCATGTTCTCTTAGAGTTCTGTGGAACTCTGGCTCTGCTTGGCCCTTGTAGATGGTAGCTTTTCTTGGCCACAGCTCTCTAATGTCTGCTTTTAAGAGCACAAGATACATCCTGTCCTCTTCTTTCTGGGATGAAGGTCACCCCAGTGACTACTTTGGGTACTTACTGGACTAAGGGAAGATAGTCATTCCAGGTTAGGTCCTACTATTAGCAAAGTATGTTTTTCCCTAGAAGGTTCCAGAGATTGGAAAATCTTGTGAAGTTATGATTTTAGCCCATGGAAGACTGGTAGGAAATCCTTGTGTTGGGGTTACTACAACTCCCTTGGTTAGGATCAGCCCTAGATGCATGTGAGGGAGAGGCCGTGTCCTAGCTTGCTCTATTGATGTGGAAACACATGTCCAAAAGCATCTTGGGGAAAGTGTTTATTTTCTCTTCTACTTCTTGTCACAGTCCATCATGGAGGGAAGTCAGGGCCGGAATGGGAGTAGAAATTGGGAGGCAGGAACTGAAGCCGAGTCACAAGGATGCTGTTTACTGGCTTGCACCCCATGACTTGCTCAGCCTGCTTTCTTATATAACCCAGGATCACCTGCTTGGGGTGGTCCAGTTTCTTCCTACAGCAATCGTTAATCAAGAAAATGCCAGAGGCCAGAGGAACAGCTCAGTGTTTTAAGAACACTTGCTGCTCTTACAGAGAATCTAGGTTTGGCTCCTAGCAGCTCACAACTATCTTTAGTTCAAGCCCCAAGGGATCCAGTATCTTCTTCTGGCCTCCATGGACACCAGTGCACATACATATATACACAGGTACACATGTGTGTGCGTGCACACACACAAACACACACACACACACACACACACACACACACACACACACGCACGCACGCACGCACACACGCACATAAGTCAGGAATGGTGGTGCATGCTTTTAACCCCAGTACTCAGAAGGCAGATTTGTGTGAATTTGAGACCTACCTGGTCAACATAGTGAGTTCCAGGACAGCCAGAGTTACACAGTGAGTTACCCTGTGTCAAACAAACAACAGATAAACAAAAACAAAACTAAAAAACAAAAAAGAGCCTGGCAAAGTGGTACACACCTTTAATCCCAACACTTTGGAGGCAGAGGCAGAGGCAGGGTAAGGGGTTAGGGGTTAGGGTTAGGTTTAGGGTTCTGTGAGTTTGAAGCTAGCTTAGACTATACAGTTCTAAAACATCCAGAGCTACATAGTGAGACCTTGACTTGGAAAAAAGAAAGATTGCGCCCCAGAGACTGGCCTGTAGGCTGATCTGACTGAGGAATCCTCTCAGTTGAGGCTGCAGAGCGTTGTCCTCCAGCCCCCACGAGCATATAGGACTCTGTCTAGTTTGTGTCGAATCGACCAAAGAGTTGTTCAGCACAGGCAGGAAGATTAATCAACCCAAGTCTCTCAAAGGTCTTCAGAGCCCACCACCGATGGCTCCGAGTGACAATCAGGGATGGGAATCACTTGACTGGGAGGTTTGTGGGGAGCATTGCACTGCTCAGGGAAATGCTTCTGCTTGGTGGGAGAGGCTGGGGGCCTCTGGCCCTGTCCTTGAAAGGCTGAGTCAGACAATCCAAGGCAAGTTTCTGACTTCCTCGGTTCCCACCTCCCCTGCTGCATAGAGAGAGCACGCTCATCAGTTCCCAGCTTGTTCTAAAACACCCAGAGCTACATAGTGAGACCTTGACTTGAAAAAAAGAAAGATTGATGGACGGCTCATGAGGCTGATTGGCAGGGCTACTGCCCTCATTTTACTGATGCCCAGACTTGCATGGCTACATTCGTTTCAAATTTTATTTACTTTAAATATTGTTACAAGGGCTGGAGAGATGGCTCAGTGGTTAAGAGCACTGGGTGCTATTCCAGAGGTCCTGAGTTTGGTTCCCATGGTGGCTCACAATGGTCTGTATGTAACTCCAGTACCTGGGGCTCGGACGTCCTCTCTGGCCTCCACCGGCACCAGGAATGCATGTGATGCCCAGACATAACAGCAGGCAAAGCACCCATACCCATAACATAAAAATAAAATAAACCTGTTACTCCGTGTGTGTGTGTGTGTGTGTGTGTGTATGTGTGCGTGCATGTATGTGTTTTCATATGTGTGTGGAGACAGGAGAACAACTTGCTGCAGCCATTTCTCTCCTTCCATCTTCTAAGTCCTGGGGAATCAAACTTAGATTACTAGGCTTGGCAACAAGTCCCTTTACCTGCTGGGCCATCTTGCCAGCCCACGTGTCACATTCTTTACTGGAGTGTTGGTTTTTGTGTGTATATGGAAGACAATAGTTAACCTCAGTGTCACAGCTCAGCAGCTGTCCTCCAAGATTTCTAGGCTGGGCTGGCTGGCCAGAAAGCCTCACTGATCTGCCCATCTGTGCCCCCCCCCCCCCCCCCCCCCCGGTGCTGAAATTATAAAAGCATGGCTTCATCATGTCTGTCATGTATGCTGATGCTGGGAATTGAACTCCGGTCTTTGTGTTTGAGTAGCAAAGCACTTAACTGACTGAGCCATCCTCCCCAGCCCCTATGGGGGTAATGGTTGGGCCCTGACCATTTCACATAACTCTGTAATTTTTGTGTCTGAGAAAGGACACGGCTGGGGGAGACAGCTGTGTGTTGTGGCCGCAGAGCTCCAGAGAACAGTACAGAGAAAGGCAGAGAGGCTGGCCAGAAATCATGAGACTGGCTCAGAGAATTCTGTCATCTGTGCAAAGGGGATGAGGGACTGAGAGAGGAGGCTACAGTGGTCAGCAGGACCAGCCCCATAGGGCCATCATGTTGGCCATGGGCTTGTAAACAGGACAGCAGAGACCCACTGAGAACTGGGAGAGCCTGGTTGGATCTAGCCATCAGTCCACACCAGTCACTGTCTCAGAGAGACCTTGGAACTCCTTTTAAAAAGTTTGAATGGAGTAGGAGAAGCATGGTGTCTGTGCTGATCCCGGCTCGCTCTGTATCTAGTAGCTGTCTGACACTGACCTCTCCTTTCTCAGACTTGTGTCTGTGTGTCTGGGAATTCTGGGAGCAAGTCAACAAGTTCATCTGCTTAACGTGTTATGTGTGTTCTCGACTCTGTGATCCCAGCACAGAGAGCAGGAAGGAAACCAAACCCACAGTCATCGCTTTTGGGGAATCTGTAGGGTGTGAGTGGTAGATAGTGCTACAGGGACTGATGGAAATAAAGCAATCAGCCTGGGAACAGGGGATGGAGTCCCCAGTGAGGGCGTATTTGTGAGAGTCAAGTGGATTGAGTAGGAGTTTGGAGAGTTTAGAATAAAGCAAGCAAGGAAGCAAGAAAGGGACTGCTGAGTGTTGCAGACGCACACATGAAAGCAAGTGCAAGTGTAGGAGGCGGAGGGAGGAAAGCTGGGCTGGGCCAGGACCTGGGGGCTGAGTGTTTGAGAGGACTGGAGAATCTGGTCAGAGTGTGGTTAGGAACGCAGTCCATCATGTCTTTCTGAGGGCCTGTGTAGACAGAGAGTCTCCACCAGAGCCAGATGATGTTGAAGTGGGTACAAGAGTGGATGGGAAAGGCAATGCTGTTGGGGTGCTTGGAAGGGGTGTGGAGTCAGGGTGCAGATGAATGGGATTCAGCAGGAGAATGTGCAGGCATGGTGGTGCACGCCTTTGATCCCAGCATTCAGGAGGCAGAGGCAGGTGGATCTCTGTAAGTTAGAGGCCAGCCTGGTCTACCACGTCAAGTTAGCCAAGGCATATCAAGAACCTATCTCAAAAAACAAACGAACAAACAAACAAACAAACAAACAAACCCCCAAATTAACAACAAAAATAGCGAATGTGTGTAATGCCCACACAGAAGCTATGAATCATGGGAATCAGTACATACCAGTCATCTAAGCATTGAGGATGGGTGGGGCCCTAAAATTAAGATTTCTGAGTGGGGCTTTTAGAGTGGTGTGAGAGAGAAGGTCACTGTGGATGTTCTTGGGTGGGGGTTCCTATAAGGTCAATGATCCTCAGCTTTCTAGCTATAGTTCTGGGCTTGTTTCTGGCTACATGGTACCAGATCATGAAACTGGGTTAGGTAACTTGGCCCAGAGGCAGCGATGGGATGCAGGTCTGACTCAGTCCTCTCTGCTCTTTCCTATCAGCCTGATTTTTGGGGCACTGACCGTGGCAACTGGTATTATCGGTGTCATGCTGGGGGCAGAGGCCTCAAGAAGGTACAAGAAGGTGAACCCCAGGGCCGAGCCCCTCATCTGTGCTTCTAGTCTGTTCGCTACAGCTCCCTGCCTCTATCTGGCTCTCATCTTGGCCTCACGGACCCTCCTGGCCTCCTATGTAAGTGAGGTCCCTCCTGGGAGTGGGTGGGAAGCCCTCGAGGACACAGGCGCACACTACCTGTGTCTTTGTGTTGAATGCACTGGCCACTCCTTTCAGACTATCTCTCTAGCCTCATTTCCCAGTAAGTGTACAGAGGCTCACAGGGAGCTTCCTAGAAAACAGGCAGGGACTAGATTTGATCCCAGGCTTCTTTCTGGCTCTGGATTGAGTTTCTCTGGACTCCTGGCTGACAGTCTGGATAGAGATAGAGGTAGTTGTCCTAGGGTGTGGTAAAGTACCAGATGAGAAAGTTTGGTCATGACTGGTGCAGATCTTGCTTGAAAGACAATTATGGCCAGTATAAGCTTTCTAGGTCTTGGTCACTATTCCAGTCCCTCCTGTGTCCCACATTCTGCCTGGGACTTTGCTAGTGTCTGTTCACTGATCCTCTTCAATGTGTCTAAAGTCTTTCTCTTCCTGCAGTCAGAGTTCACCTCCTCCAAAGTGACTCCAGACTCTCCAGCATCCTGTCCCAATTCACTGTTCCTGCCCTCGTACCCCATCCCCATCCTGCCAATTGGGAGGGGCTTGCTATTTCTGGGAGGATAATACCAGATTTGACCCTGGGTGATGGTCACAGTACCCTTGTCCGCAGGCTTCAGTGTCACTGAGCTGGCTAAACTCAGAGATTAAGTTGGTGATGATTTTACTGTTCTCTAGCCAGTGCTGGTGACTGTTGGTGGCCAGTCACATCTGAGGACTAAAAAGTCTGGTTCTACTTAAAACACAGCTTCCACGCTGCCTCTGAACAAAGCTGTTATCTAGGTCCAAAAGCTTGCCCTGAGGAGAAGACCAATGCTGTGCTGAAGCTCCTGGTCACCTTTCATGTCCTTTGTCATGGTTACCACTTCTCCCCATTGTTCTGACCCCCACAGGCCTGAGTGGATGAAGGATGGCAGACACAGACGAGGGTCACCTGGGAATGAGTTGGTTCCTGTCATTGTCTTCTGAGTGATAGGTGCCCAGGTGCTAGGGTTGGGGACACTTTTGTGGTTTTCAAGTGGGCCCTGACATTGCTTTACTTGAGGCAAGTGTGACCTCTCTGGCAGGATATGCCTAGCCTATAGGCCATGCCAGGACACCCTCATGACCTTCACGATTCCCCTGCATGCTGTCCTTTGAACCCACCTGGTATCTGTCCCTTTCCCATACTGTACTCTGCTCCCTCTAGCACTCCACCTTGACACTTCCCCAAGAGGATTTAGACCTCAGAGCCCATACTTCTTAATGCCAACTAACATGGGCAGGACAGCGGGGCTCTTGAGGGTGGCCTTAGTCTAGGAGAGTCTGAACTTAGCAGGTTTTCTGCCAGGGAGAAAGGCTGGTTTCTTCCTGTCCTCATTTAAGAAAGGGTCTTCTCTGTCTCTCTCTGTCTCTCTCTGTCTGTCTCTTTGTCTCTATCTCTCTCTGTCTCTTTGTCTCTGTCTCTCTCTGCCTCTGTCTGTCTCTCTGTCTCTCTCTGTCTCTGTTTCTGTCTGTCTCTCTCTGTCTCTCACTCTCACATTTTGACACAGGGTTTCTCTGTGTACCCACAGCTGTCCTGGAACTTTCTCTGTAGAGCAGGCTGGCTTTGAACTCATAGAGCTCTTCCTGCCTCTGCCTCCCAAGTGCTGGGCTTAAAGGCATGTGTGCCTCCACTGCCTGTCAAGAAAGGGTCTCTTTCAAGAAACACCCTGGAGGCTGGTGAGATGGCTTAGCCGGTAAAGGTACTTGCTGAGTTTGATCTTTGTAAACTTCTTGGAAGAAAGGTAACTAACTCCCTCAAGTTGTTCTCACTGCCATTAGTACACCGTGCTAACTCTGTCTGTTTGTCTGTCTGTCTGTCTGTCTGTCTCTCACTCACTCACACACACACAGACATGCACACACACACACATGCACACACTCATACACAAATCTGGAGAGAAGGCTCAGCAATTAAGAGCATTGGCTATTCTTCTGGAGGACCTGGGTTCAATTCCCAGCTCCCACATGGTGGCTCATAATCAACTGTCATCTACACACAGGGGATTTGGCCTCTTATGCCACCAGCATGCACATGCTGCACACACATATAGACAAAGCGCCCCTATCATAAAATATGCACAGTTTCTAAAAGAAAGAACGCAACAGTAACTATGCCAGGTATGCTGTGGAGCCTGCTCCTGGGCACACTGGCTAGCACTTGGCAAAAAGATGCTCCTTTTTGTTGCCAAGCCCTTCTGTGCACCTGGACCCTCTTCAGGGGGTGTCTTAGGGTTTCTATTTCTGTGATGAAGCAACATGACCAAAAACTTGGAAGGAAAAGCTTTCTTTCTTTCTTTCTTTCTTTCTTTCTTTCTTTCTTTCTTTCTTTCTTTCTTTCTTTCTTTCTTTCTTTCTTCCTTCCTTCCTTCCTTCCTTCCTTCTTTCTTTCTTTCTTTTTTTTTTTTTTTTTTTGGTTTTTCGAGACAGGGTTTCTCTATATAGCCCTGGCTGTCCTGGAACTCACTCTGTAGACCAGGCTGGCCTCGAACTCAGAAAAGCTTTATTTCAATAAGACATCCATATCACAGTTCATCATGGAAGGAAGTCGGGGCAGGAACTGAAACAGGAGGAACCTGGAAGCAGGAGCTGATGCAGAAGCCATGGAGGGATGCTGTTCCCTGGCTTGTTCTCATGCCTTGTTCAGCCCTCTTTCTTATAGAGCCCAGGACCAGGGGTGTCCTTACCCACACAGTGGACCTTCCCCATCAATCACTAAGTAAGAAAATACCCAACAGGGTTACCTACAGCTGGATCTTATGGAGGCATTTTCTCAGTTGAGGTTTCCTCCTCTCAGATGATTCTAGCTTGTGTCAAGGTGACGTAAAACTAGCCAGCACAGGGGGATGTTCTGTGAACTTCCTGGAGTCTGGAAGAGACCTGACATCCCTCTCAGAGGTGCACCTGATGCTCAGTCATCTCTGTGATAATCACAGTTGTGGGAAGGGTTTTTCTCATCCCACTTGACAGACCAGAAAACTGAGGCCCAGAGAAAGCAACAAAGAGTAAAACAGACAAATGCTTGCCTCACGCCTGAATATGTCATGTCGGTGTCCTTGTTATTCTGTGGGAGAGAAGCAACTGGTTACATGCTGGGTGCCAATAGGTGTGTTCATGCTTACTGTCTAGGTGGGGTTGGGTGTTGGGTACTGTCCCTTCCATTGGTGAGAGCTGGTGAGACTCACAGGGATTAAAGATTTCAAGGAGACAGAGTCCGGGGTAAATGGGAGCCCTGTTAGAGGCATGCTCCTGCATCAGCCAGCTTTGCTCATGCTAATGTCTTCTTTAGCTTTGGCAGGTGCTTCTTGGCTATGTTTTGGGGACACAGATGTTCTCTATATTTGTCCTTTAGCAAACTTCAGAGTCGCATGTTTTATCCAAAAGTAACTCTGTGACTCAGCTGATCAATCCGGCTGGGAGAACTCTAACTCGTCTCCAGGCCTGTCCTGGGTGAGTGTGGAGGGGCAGGAAGGTGCTCAAAGCAAGGAGACATCCATCTTCCAGTGCTTGGAGCATCTTGACTGTCAGGATGCTCTGTGAACCGAGTCTCCATGGTCAGATTTCAACCTCATTCTCCACAGCTTGTGCTTGCTGCCCTGGGCCTCCTGGAAGTTCTGATGTAACATACAAGCTGAGGAGGCTCTTCCCCTCCCAGCCCTCACTCATGAAGCCCTTTCTACCCAGTCCCACCTACCCTGCCCATTTCTTCTCCCCTGCCCTATCAGCCTACCAGCTTTCCCCAGGACTGTCCTCCACGATAGCCAATTCTTGCTTTCCTCGTCTTGCTGCTTCCTTGCTGTAATCTGTTCGTCTTATCTGGTCTGGGGAGCTTCTGGATGCCATGAGCTTCGCCATCTTTAAAGCCTTGCATAGATCTCTGGTTCTCTGAAAGAAGACCCAGCTCCTCACCCTGGCACTTAAAGCTCCACTCGCGCTGCCTCCACAGCCTCGCCGGCACCTCCTCCTCTGTACTTTTACCCTTCCTGATTCCTAGAGCATGCCCAATGGACGCCCTTTCAGTCCGTTCACTAACCCTCTTTGTCCAAATGTCCAAATCATTCTTGGCCTCCAGGGCAGAGTTAGCTTAGCACTGTCTTCTTGGAGTGGGTTTTTTTTTTTAAGATATATATATTTATATATATACACTGTCACTCTCCAGACACACCAGAAGAGGGCATCAGATCCCATTGCAGATGGTTGTGAACCACCATGTGGTTGCTGGGAATTGAACTCAGGACCCCTAGAAGAGCAGTCAGTGCTCTCTACTACTGAGCCATCTCTCCAGTCCCAGAGGGTGCCTGGCCCCTCAACTCACAGCCTTACTGCTCTGATATCCTCTCCCTCTCCCTCTCCCTCTCCCTCTCCCTCTCCCTCTCCCTCTCCCTCTCCCTCTCCCTCTCCCTCTCCCTCTCCCTCTCCCTCTCCCTCTCCCTCTCCTCCCCCTCCCCCTCCCCCTCCCCCCTCCCCCTCCCCTCCCCCTTCCCCCTCCCCCTCCCTCTCCCTCTCCCTCTCCCTCTCCCTCTCCCTCTCCCTCTTCCCCATCTCCTTTGATACATCATTTCTCTGTGTAGCTCTGGATGTCTTGGGTCTCCATTTGTAGACCAGGCTGGCCATGAACTCAGAGACCTGCCTGCTTCTACCTCCCAAGTTCTGGGATTGAAGGTGTGTACCACCATACCCAGTTTGATTCTGACACTCTCACAGCCTCAGCTTGTGAATTCTGGCTCTGGTTCCTCCCCTTCTCAGCACTCCAGCCCCAAATACACTCTCAGGAATGTGGGAGTAAGATGGGAGTCTTCCCTGCTTGCTGAAAGAGCACTTTGAAGTAAGTTGTTTGTATCTATTTAAGTATTCAAGCCTATTAAGTGTTGGCCATTGGCTTCCTAGTTCAAATGCTACAGTTGTAGCCATGGATAGAAGGGCTCCAATATCTCTGTCCCAAGGAAATTTACATTCTAGTGGGGAGAAACAGACTATAAGCAAGATGCACGAGGAGAAGCAAGGCATAGTGCAGGCATCTTTAAATCACAGCACTCAGGAGCTGAGACAGAAGGAGTTCTAGGCCAGGCTGGGCTGTATACCAAAACCCCATCTCAAAGCAAGCAAGTAAACAAACAGATACACAAGTAAAACTTTACACTATTTCAGGTGATGATAAATACACAGAAAAATCTAGAGTGGGGAAGGGAGATAGTGAGAGAGTGACTGCGGATGGGAGAAGGCTCCTATTTTATAGAGTCAAGGAGGTTCCGAGAAGGTGCTGCGACGACTTCTCCTCCTCCTCTTTTCCTTCTTGTAGTTGCCAGGAATGCAGGAGTGAATCATGCAGCTATTTGGAAGAAAAGAGTTCTAGGAGTAGGGAATAGCAGCTCTAAAGGGCCTGAGCCAGGGGTTATCTGGAGGGTCTGAGGAATGGCAAGGAGCCGACCCTCGTTAGCAAAGAGTGGGAAGCGTGCGCAGAGAGGCGGGTGGGGCCTTCAGACATCAGGTGGGATTGTATCTTAGGGACGGAGATGATCAAGCAGCCGTGCCTTTATGTCTGTTCCTCTAGTTGGACATTGACAGACAGTCACATGTTTACCCACCTCGCATTCCTGGGGTGCATCCTCCTATGGTCACAGTGTATACTCATTTCCTCGCTTGCTGACTGTGACTTGGTGGTAGTCCGTTGAGGCTTTCTGTACCTGTATGGACAGGGTGTTGGGGTATTAGGGATATGTGTATTTGCATCTGTGTTTTTGTGGTGCACAGGGCCATGGCCTCAGGATGACCTAGCAAGTGTTTCTCCCTTTTCTGTGTTTTTTGCAGCGTACGAAGGATCTGTGTTAATTTGTCTTTAAACATTTGGTAGAATTCATCAGTGACACCATCTGGTTCTGGGCTTTTGTTGGAGGGAGGGTTTTGATTATGGACTCAATATTTACTTGTTGAAGGTCAGTTCAGATTTTTTTGTTTCTTTGAGTTTTTTTTTTTTTTTTTGAGTTTTGCTAGTTTTACTAATTTTTTTACTAAATTTTATAGCTTAACTAATTTTGAAATTATTTTTGAGATTATAATATTACATCATCTCTACTTTTACCAAGTGTATGTTTTTAAGCACATGGTAAAATATATAACCTGCTTAGTCAGTATAAAAAACACACAGACACACACACACACACACACACACACACACACATTTTCTGGGATGGGTATGTGGAGAAGGAATTGGTGAGCTCTTCCCTGGGAATGAGTCTTTCTCCTGCTCTCAGCACTCCTTGGCTGTCTGTAGCTCTTTGTGCAGGCTGAGGCCTTCGAGCTTTCCCCACGCACCTCAGTGTGCCTGTTGCTGTCCTTGTTCAGACCCTGCTTAGGCAGCCGTGCCTGTGAGGCGTTCTGACACTCTGACTCCCTAGGAGGCATAGTCTCACAGTAAACTCCCTCTGGTTCTTGTAATCAGTCTGCCTGCTTTTTCACAATGCTCCCTGAGCCTTAGGTACAGGGGTTGTGTTGTGAGTATATCACTGGGGGGGGGGGGGGCTCCATAACTCTGCATTTGGATTGGTTGTGGTTTTTTGTAATGGTCTTCATCTTTTGTTTAGAGAAGTGCTTTTCATTTTTTTCTAGGATTTTTTTTTGTGTGTTTTTCTAGCTTAATCTAATTCTTGGTATATAAATGCCCATAGTATTTCCTTATAACCCTTTTGATTTCTGTGAGGTTGCTATCAGTACCCTTTCACTCTTGATTTTGGTAAGCTGAGCATTCTTTCCTTTTTTCTGTGTCAGTTTAAGGTTTTTTGGTTTTGCTTCTTTTTTCTTTCCTTTCCTTTAAAAAAAAACATTTGTTTTATGTGTGTGTATACATGGGCATGCATGCCAGCGTTTGTGTGTGTGTGTGTGTGTGTACTTCTGTGTCCATGCACATAAGTGGATATATTTTAGTAAATAAGTTGTATGTATATATGTATGCATGTATGCTCTTGCATGTATACAATGCTATACACATGCATATTCAAGTTGAATATACATTGAACATACATATTGAGTTATGTTCATTTATATGTACCATGTGCCCTTCTGTATTGTTTGTCTACCTGTTTATGCCTGAGTATCAGGGATTGCAGATAATTGCGTGGGGTATGTGTGCCTGAGTGTACGGCTGAACATAGCTTTTCTCTTACTTTAGTTGCTGTAACTACGTTGCGTGGGAAGAAGGGGTTTTGGCAGTACAGTGTGTCTGTTCCCAAATTGGTAGAGACCAAGTTTTCCTGTGTTCCATGGAAATGAAGCTTCCTGAGCATATAAAGTCTATTTGGGCCTCTGTTCGGGCCCTGTGGCCCACCTGCAGGGGTGAGGGCTCCGTCTTCTATCCTTAGGGCCTCTTGGCAAGGGAAGTAGACTTCCCGGCCGGTAATTAGGATCCAGACACACTCGCAGCAGGGCTTGGCTCACACCCCTTCCTTGGCCCTCTTCCCAGAGCTGTTGCCCTTCAGAGGAGAAGGTGTTTGTCCCTTACAGGAGGACTGAGCCCGATGGAGGGGCTCAGCCATTGCTAATCTGTTGGCTGGAGGATATGGTTGGATGTTGACAGTCTCACGTTTGGTGGACTTTGTGCTCAGGATGAAGCAGCCAGAGTTTGAGCATGACAAAGGGTGTTCACTGGGGAATCCGAAAGACCAGGCTGTCGTTTCTGCCTCCATGCTTTCTAATTGTATGACCTAGTAGTTCTAGAGCAAGGTACTGACCTTGTAAACCTCAGTCTTCTCAGCAGTAAGATGGGAGGCTACTTACCTGTGGTCTCACTGAGGAGGTACATGAACTTTTGAGCCTGTCCTAGTTGCTATGGTTATGTAATGAGACTTGGCCACTCAAAACAACAAAAGCATTTGTTTTGCTCAGATTTTTTCAGTTAGGCCAGACTAGGTTGAAGGCAGGAGGGGTAACATCGTGTTTTCTATCTGAAGTCAAGTAGGCAGATGGGGAGGGCTGGATCCCAGAGGTTAAGCTGTCTGGCAGTTGGTGAGAACATAGCTGGAGTACCTGCCCATGCCTTCCCTGTGCAGCCTGGGCTCCCTCACAACATTGTGGTCAAACACCAAGCACTAGCAGCCAGGAGGAGCTAGCAAGGTGAAACCATCTTGCCTCCTGTGACTGATCTGAGAAGCTACTTTGAAAGTGATATTTTTCTCTTAAACTCTAACTCGTTGTTCAAAATAGAAGGCTGGAGAAACAGAGGAAAACAGACTTATTTCCATTTATGTGTGTGTGTGTGTGCTCTGTGTGTGCTGTGTGTGTATGTGTGTGTGTATGTATGTGTGTGTGTGTGTACTCTGTGTGTGTGTGAGTGTGTGTGTGTTTGTATGTATGTATGTGTGTGTGTGTGTGTGTGTCTGTGCCTGGGGAGGTCAGAAGAGGATGTCAATTTCCCTGAAGTTGCAGATACAGGTGTTTGGGAGCTGTCCAGTGTGGGTTTGGAGATCCGAACTTGGGTCTTTTGAAAGTGCAGTTGGTGTTCTTGACTTCTGAATTACCTCTCCAGATCCCTAGAGTCTCTCCTTTGATGAGAGGATCAAGGATCTGAAAGAACATGTGATGACAAGATATTATCATTTTTGGAAATTACAACTGGTTGCCGTGGCTCAGGTCTTCTTATCCCCCACCCTCTGGTTCCCTCTGAGGGTTCACCTTGAAGGGAAGCATGTCTGTGCATACAGACAGGAAGCCCGCTCTAGCTCCACATTGTTCCCACCATCTCACAGGTAGGAAGTCTAGGGTTCAAGTTGTACCTTCAGCCAAAGCTGGGCTTCCTGAGCTGAGGGAATGCATTTTCTGATGTGTCTGAGATCTGGAGAGGTAGATCTGAGGCCAAGTCAGGAGGAGCAGCAAGGACCTCTGTCCCCATCAAATACCCCAGTTTGTCCTGTGTGTCATATACCACTCTAAACACTGGGGGGATTGTGTTAAACAAGATGGCACACAATCTACATGGAGTGAAATAAACATATGTCAGAGGAGGATGCATTCTGTGGGGATAACAGAAGAGAAAATGACGTAGGATGAGGGTTCAGGGGTCAGGGGATGTAGGACCCTCCCTATGATGAATGCTTTAGTTTTGACCAGAATCAATCGAAGGGCAGAACCATGTGGTGGTGGGAAAGAGCAGTCTGTGGAGGGAGAACAGCAGATGCTGAGACTCCAGGGAAGAGAAAGTGACTGGTGGAAATGAAGGAAATGTGCCTGGGGTGGAGTGAGCCAAGACAGGGTGGCGGCAATGTGTTCAGAGTGATGCGACAGGAAGTGGGGGTGCAGAGTGTGTAGGATCTTGCACCTACAATGACTTTGGTTTCAGATGCGAACTGAGGACCAGTGAATGTGTCCTGCATACAAGCCAAATGATCTAAGTGATGGTTTATAGTGGGTATCTCTTGCTGCCTAACAAATCACCCCAAAACTTAGTGGCTTGAAACAGTCTACTACAGTAATTATAATTATTGTTATTTTGAGATAGAGTCTCATGAGCCCAGATTGGCCTCTTCGATGGCTAGTTTTATGTCAACGTGACACAAGCTAGAGTCATGTGGGAGGAGGAAACCTCAACTAAGAAAATAACTCCACAAGATCAGGCAGTAGGCAAGCCTGCCAGGCATTTTCTTAATTACTGATTGATAAAGGAGGGACCAGCCCATTGTGGGTGTTACCACCCTTGGGCCAGTGGTCCTGGTTGCTATAAGAAAGCAGGCTGAGCAAGCCATGAGGAGCAAATCAGTAAGCAGCACCCCTCCATGGCATCTGCATCAGCTCCCGTCTCCAGGTTCCTGCCCTGTTAGAATTCCTGTCCTGACGTCCTTTGACGATGAGCTGATATGGAAGTGGAGGTGACATCTTTTTCCTCCCCCAGTTGCTTTTGGTCATAGCATTTCATCACAGCCATAGTGACCCTCACTAGCACAGCTCTGAGCTCCCTATGTAGCCAAGCATAACCTTGAATTTCTGATCCGCCTGTCTCCACCTCTGCTTCGCAGGGCCTGGGGTTATAGGTGTGCACCATCATACACAGTGTGGGTCATCGAAAGTGGGGCTCTGTGCATGCCTGCCGAGCACTCTGCCAAACTGAGTCACATCCTTAGCCTTCAATGATTTCTCATGGCTGGACGGCTTCTCCTGGCTTTCTGTTTCTTTGCTCCTTGTGTGCCTTTGTTCACTCGTGTGGCTGCACTGACCTGGGATGGGCTGTAATGCCCACACTGACCGGTCTCCTGTGGCTCATCTCCGTAGGGCTCTGTATCCTTCCTTAGAGTAGATCAGCTTCTATTTAGAACAATACCTAAGAGACCAAAGTAGAAGATGCAAAACCTTTTAGTCCCCAGAAGAACATCACTTCTGCCTTCTGTTGGATAAGGTGATGTAGGACCCACCCAGGTTCACTGAAGAAGGGCACAGTATAAGGGCATAAATATGATGTGGCAGGATTAACTGGGGCCATTTTGAAACTGTCAATCACACAGATTGAAGAGCTCTCTCTGGAGCCAGTGAGATGGCTCAGCAGGTAAAGGGGCTTGCTGCCAAGCCTGACAACCTGAGTTCGATTCCTAGGACCAACATGGCAGAAGGAGAAAACTGATTTCTGCATGTTGTCCTCTGGCTTTGTGGTCTGTACACGTCTCTCAGCCTCCTCTGTGCATGCACAAACACAACTATTAAATAGATAAGGGGGAAACTTGAAATAAAAAAAGGCAGGGGGAATTCTCTGACTTCTGTGCTGGGATGGAACGGGTGGTGCCGAAGTCAGGAAGAGGAAAATGATGAAGAGGTTTTTCCAATGACACAGGCCAGCGAGGGCGGTGGTTTGGGTCAGGCTGGCTAGTGAGGAAGTGTGGAGAAGTGGTTAGGTTCTGGGTGTGTTATGGAAGTAGAGCAACAGGATTTCCTGACAGACTGGGTATAGAGCAAAAGAGAGAGAGAGGAGTTGAGCGGCTTAACCTGCTGGAGTCAAGGAGACACTATTTCCTGAAGGGACAACCTGAGGGAGAGGAAGGGTGGCTGTGTTCAAAGTTCTGTGGGGTTCCAATTTAGGCATGTTAAATTTGGGATGTATATTAGCTGCTTTTTCTGTCACTCCAACAACAGCGACTTAAGGCAGGAAGGGTTTATTTTTGCTTCCTGGTTTAAAGATACACTCACTCCCTGGGGGCGGGAAGCATTGCAGCAGGAGCACGAGGCAGCTGGACAACCTGTGCCTCACTTGGTGTTCCTACTGCTGAAGTAAAGACCATGATCAAAAGCGACCTGGGGAAGAAAGCGTTAATTTCATTTTAGAGTTGACAGTCCAGAACAAAGGGACATCATAGCAGACACTCAAGGCAGTAACCTGGAGGCAGGAATGAAAGCAGAGGCCAAGGAGGAGTGCTGCTTACTAAGGCTTGCTCCTCGGATTGGTAAGCTTGCTCTGTTATATAAGTCAGGATCACCTTCACAGGGTAGCGTCACCCGTGAGACACCCCGCCCTCATCACACATTCATTTAGAAAATACCCTACAGTCTTGTCTGTAGGCATTCTGATGAAGGGATTTCCTCAGTTGAGGTGCGTCTTCCCAGAGAGCTCTAGCTGGTGTCAAGTTGATGAAATAACTAGCCAGCTCACACTGCATTTGCAGCAAGGAAGCAGAGAGATGAACACTGGTGTTCTGCTCTCTCCTCCTCCTCCTCCTCCTTAAACTGGGACAGGGTCTCACTGTGTACCCTTGGCTAGCTTAGAACTCACTATGTAGATCAAGTTGGCCTCTAAGTGATGGAGGTCTGCCGGCCTCTGCACTCCGAGTTCTAGATGTGGTGGCTGTGACACCAGCCGGCCTCCCCTTCTCTTTCTTATTCAGTCCTGGACCCCAGCACACAGGATGGTGTTCCCATATTCAGGATGGATCTTCCAACTTCAGTTAGAACTCTCTAGAAACATCCTCACAGACACTGCTAGAGCTGTCTTCTAAGTGGTTCCAAATCCAGTCAGCAAGTCAGTCAAGATGAACCATCCCAGGTTGCCTCTCAGGAAAAACAGCTCAAGATGCCAAGAGGAAGCTTCTATGTGCCAGCCTGGGCTCGGGATGGAGGTTTAGACTGCTGACTTGAAGTTGGGAGTCTGAATAAAGTCACTGAAGTGAGCATAGTTTGGGAAGAGAAATAACACAGGGATAACCTTTCAGGCACTCACAGGCCAGGGGCTGAGGGTGCCATTATGAAGACAAGGTTGCAACCTACACTTTAGACTACTGTAGTGTATCAAATTATATGTATATGTATGTGTATGTGTATGTGTATGTGTATATGATGTATATGTGTATGTGTATGTGTATATAATATATATCATGTATCATTATACGTTATATATTATATATAATATGTATTATTTATATAATGTGTATGAGTGTTTGGTCTGCATGTATGTATATGCACCACATGCTTGCAGAGGCCAGAGGAGAACATTTGATCCCTTGAACTGGAGTTATAGATGGTTGTTAGCTGTGTGGGTGTGAAGAGTTGAACCTGGGTCTTCCGTAAGGGCAGCCAGTGCTCTTCACTACCGAGCTACCCTTTCATCCCCACATCTATATTTTACTTGGGGAAAACTTTATTAGTGGTTGCTAGGTGTGGTAGAACCTGAGAGAGAGGTCAGAGGCAGGCAGATCTTTGTCAGTTTAAGGCCAGCCTGCTCTTCATACTGAGTTCCAGAACTACAGTGAGATTCTATCTCAAAAAATAAATAAGTAAAGTAAATCAGAAATCATCTCTGAGAAGTAATTACTCTCAGCACACTGGTCTGTTTACACCCACGTATGTTGTTTCATTAGATGGCCATCTTCCTATTTGTCTTTCTGATCTCAGGTTTATGTTTATTAGAAATACCTTTGTTGTCATTTTGAGACAGAGCTTCACTCTGTAGCCCAGGCTGGCCTGGAACTCAGTTTGAAGCCCAGGCTGGTCTCAAACTTGTGGAAATTTCTCACTTCAGTCTCCCACATGCTGAGATTATAGGTGTGAGCCACGGTGCACAGATACTGGGGTCATGTGATTTTTTTAAAATATGTTCTACAAATTCTTATTATTTTATTTTATGTGCATGACTGGTTTTTCATCCAGTGCTCTTAACCACTGAGCCATCTCTCCAGCAGGTTTTTTTTGGGGAAGGGGTTATGTGCACGCATGAATGTGCTTGTGTATGCAGGTGCTATGATATGCATGTGGATGCTAGGAAACAATTTGCAGAATTCTGTTCTCTCTTTCTACTATGTGAGTGAGGAATTGAACTCAGATTGCCAGTCCTGGGAGCAAGGGCCCTTACCCAGTGAGGCATCTCACAGGTCCACTTTGTAATTTTTAGAACATATCTGTTTAGATATAATTTACATAACACACAACTCGTGTACTTAAAGTGTGTAACACCATGGCTTTCTATGTATTCAGAGCTGTGTGATTATTCACACATCAATTTTCCCTTTTGAGATAGGGCTTGCTATGTCACTCAGACTGGCTTTAAACTCCTAGGCTCAAATGACTGTCCTGTCTCAGCCTCTCAGGTGCTGGGACACCAGGTGCCTAAAACTGTGCCCAGCCCCTGCACTGACTCTGCATTGCCTGGGAGAGAGGCTTTGTATCCACTGGCAGTCTCTTGCTGTCTTAGTTACTTTTCTTTTGCTGTGATAAGATATCAGTGACACACCTCTTCCAACAAGGCCACACCTCCTAGTCTTTCCCAAACAGTTCCATCAACTGGGTGGAAGTATTCAAACCTATGACTCTAAGGGACCTATTCTCATTCAAACCACCACATTCTACTCCATGGCCCCTTAAGGAGGTGGCTTTGAGATTTCAAAAGCCCATGCTGTTCCCAGTTAGCTGTCACTGTGTCATGGTTGTTGTCTTGACAACTTGTCTTAGTTAAGGCTCCAATGCCGTACCTGTCTGCCTGCTGCCATGCTTCCCACCAGGATTGTCATGGACTCTAACCCAGTGAAACTGTAAGCTTCAAAACAAACTCTTTCTTTTTTAAGTTTCTTGGACAGGATGTCTTATCATAACAATAGAAAATTAACCAAGATACTCCCCACCTCTACACAGTCTATCCTTTTTCTCCCCAGCCCTAGGCAACCACCAGTGGACCTCCTGTCTTTATAACTTGTTCATGCTAGACACTTCCCAGAAACAGAAGCACAGAGTTTATGTTGCTTATGTGACTCTGACTGAAAGAAACTGAGGTGAAGTCAAAAGCATTAAACTCAAATTAGTTGTGAAAGTTCAGATTTACTGATGAAGGAAGCTATGTCTCCCCTCCTTCTCTCCCTAACCTCCCAAGTTTTTTTTTTTTTTATTTTTATGTTCTCTGGAGTTATAACATCCACAATCTGTTCTCTGTGCATAATCCCAGTAGCTGCTTGACAGTGGTCCCATATTTAAATAAAGCTGGTGCTCATTATCAGCCTGGGTATATAGATGCTAGGTCACTGAGTCTTTTATTTGGTGTCACTGCCTAAGTACGTCCATTTCTGGGTTCAATGGGTTGAAATAGTTGAGTCTTTTTCCCTTTTGCTGAGACAGAGTCTCATTAATTTTGCTCTACTCAGATGGAAACCACATAAGAACCAGCTCTTCCTGCACTGCTAGTCCCAGGCCCTTGGGTGCTACAGGCTTAGGGGCTGGGCTCACAGAAAGGCTTATAGCTCTAAGCCATTGTTTCTCAAAATGGGTGTCATGACCTCTTTAGGGGTAAAATGACTCTTTCACAGAGATCACGTATCAAATATCATACATATCAGATGTATACAATGATTCATAGCAGTAGCAAAATTACAGTCATAGAATAGTAATGAAAATAATTCTAAGATTGGGGGCCACCACAGCATGAGGAAATCTATTAAAGGGTCTCAGAATTAAGAAGGCTGAGAACCACCTCAAGCTGGAAAGCCCAGAAGCTTATAGCTTTAGGCCAAAGAAGCTGGAGGCCTATGACTATAGATGCTCAGGGTGGAGGGACGTTGCTCCGGCCTCTGCCAGTGGCTGGACACTTCCAGCTAGTAAAATGCTTGGTGTTTAAGTGACAGTGAGGATCAGCAATCAGCAACAGCCAGCTAGTGGTGTAGCTCCTAAGCTTTGAGTGCTAAGACCATTGGCTTTCAAGCTCGGCAGCCCTCCGCCCCCCGGGGACTTGTTTAGGGATCTATGGCTCTACAGCTGAAATCTTTGGCTCTTTAAGGTGTCTGCTTTCTCCGTATTTCCACCATCCTGCACTGTCCACACCACCTGTGGTCACTATCATTTCTGCCTTTGGTATTTTCTGGAACTGTTCAGCAGTTCTTCTGCCACCATACAGCTTTGGCCACTGCCTCTGCTTGCTGCCGCTGTCACTGTAGCCATTACGCTACCCACTCAGTCTGCCCACCTCAGAGACAAGTAAGCAAGAAAAGACCATGTAAGACTCCTTCTGCTGGGCCTGTGCTCTCTAACTTCACTGGGTAGCCAAGAAGAATGTCTCCCAAAGTGAGCCAAACAGCCTTATATCATGGTATAGCTGTATGATACAAATGTGGCCTTATAATATACTCCAATCACAGCACACCCTCAAGTTCCACCAGCCAAAGGCCTTATGTGTGGATCAGTTATAGGCCCAGTCAACACGGTCATGAGCTTCTGTCCTGGCTTGAGAGAAGCACTACAGGGTAAGCGGAGGCGTCTGGAGTTCCCGGCTTGTGATCTGGGCTGCCACGTGTGGAACTAGACCGTGCCTTTCTGGAACAGGGGTCCTCAGTTTCTGTGGTCATTATGACTGAAACAAAGTGTTCTCAGAGTGCTAGGAGAAGACTTAAAATAATCAGGTGCTGTAGATACCTTTAATCTCAGCATTCAGAATTGCTGAGGCACGAGGGGTCAGTTCAAGGTCATCCTGATCAGAGAATAACTAGGCCAGTCAGAGCTACCTAGTGAGACCTTAACTGCAAACAGTAAAACCAGGGCTGGGGATGTAGCTCAGTTGGTAGTTTAGTGTTTGCCTAAAACACATGAGAGCTTGATCTGTAACTCTACATAAACTGAATATAGGGGTATTCCAGCACTTGGAGGTGGAGACAGGAAAATCACAAGTTCGAGGTCATTCTTGGCTACACATACCAAGGTTTTTGGAGACCCACTGCATCTCCCTAACCACAACAGTAAATCAAATCAGGCTAACCAACAACAAAAACAAAACAAGACTCCAATATGGCCGGGCTGTCTTGGAGGCCTGTTGTTTGCTCACGGGCCTCTTGGCTGACATTTTCCTGCTGGGAGCAGCCAGGCATGGGAGGGGACCTGACAACTGCCACTCAAATGGGTGAGTGGCTTGCTGCCAGTAGTTGAATTTATTCAAAGAAAATATCAAGATGCATATCTCAAGGAATTATCACAAAATTAGCATTCCCTAAATATACTGCTTATTTATTAATTTTCATGTGCATGCGAGGCCTGAGGTGGGTATCCAATGACTTCCCCTATTGCCCTCCACCCTCTGAGACAGGCTCTCCCACTGAACCCAGACTTCACTGATTCAGCTAGTCTGGCTTGCTGCCAAGGCCCAGGGTCCGTCCTTTTCCCCAGCTCTGCCTTTGGAGGGGTGGGATTACACTCAGAAGCCCCTACACCCGCCTTTTCACGTGGATACTGGGCATCTGAATCCAGGCTGAGCCGTGGCCCAAATACCAAAGCTAAAATTCTTTCTTTTATTCTTTTTCAAAACAATTTTGTGTATGAGTGTTTTGCCTAAACATATGTTTTGTATACGACATGCTTGGTGCCCATGGAAGCCAGAAGAAAGCATTCGATTCCCTGTAACTGGAGGAATAGACGGTCGTGAAGCACCATGTAGATGCTGACCAAGCCGGGCCCTCTGAAAGAGCAGCAAGTGCTCTTAAACACTGAGCCCTCTCTCCAGCCCCTCCCCCAAGTTATCAACCTTAACAGTGCTGACCAGAATTGTCTTCTTGGGATGCTTAACTGTGAGTAACCCCAGGTCTAATGCTTTTAGGAAGGCTTGGGCTCCTCTAATCTGTCTTTTCACCACACATCCCAGGCAGGCCTCAAACTCACACTAATGATCCTCCTGCTTCCCTCTCCCAAGTACAAGATTACAAG
The DNA here is from genome assembly GCF_947179515.1 of Apodemus sylvaticus. NCBI lineage: Eukaryota > Metazoa > Chordata > Mammalia > Rodentia > Muridae > Apodemus > Apodemus sylvaticus. The sequence goes on from NC_067481.1 coordinate 51,876,809, forward strand.
CATGCGCCCTGGTGCTCAGCTCCCCGCTTCCTCCCCCACCCCCCACCCCCGACTTTTTTGAGAAGGATTTCACTATGTAACTCTGGCTGGCCTGGAACTCACTATGTATACCAGGCTGTCCTTGAACTCACAGAGATCCTCCTGACTTTGTTCCCCAAGTGCTGGGAACAAAGGTGTATGCTACCATGTCCAGCCTTGATCTTTAAAATCCTTAATGTTGGCAGGGTGTGATGGCTTACTAATCTCAGCACTGTGAGTTTGAGGCCAGCCTGGTCTACAAGGTGAATATGGGACAACCAGGGCCCTGTTACACAGAGAAACCCTGCTGGTAAAAACAAAACAAAACATCCTTAACGTTGATCCTTTTTTCCCCTTGTGGGTACCCAGAGATTTCTTTTTTTTTTTTTCTTCTGAAATCCAGTAGCTTAGTCGGTGTATTAGTCTCCATTGCTGTGTAACAAATGACTCCCGAACACAGCAGTATAAAACACACACTGTTGTCTCTGAGTCTATGTGGGTTACTTGAGTTTTTGTCTCAAGGGTACAATTGAGATATTAGCTCAAAGTTTGTTGTTTCTACTGCACGCTCAGCTGGGGAAGGCTGCCAGGATCACTAATGGTTATTGGCAGGATTTGGATCTTTGGGTGTCGGACCCCCTTTCCATTTGCTGCCTCTCAGTTTCTTGGTATGTGGAGTTTCTTTGTTTGTTTGTTTGCCTTTTTCCCTAATCAAAATAGGCATGGTCTTCACCATTGAGCTACACTCTCTATGAATGGTTTTGTTTACTTAGTGCTTTGCTCCATCAAAGCACAGAGGACAACGATGGAAAAGACAGCATTTTATAGCCAATCCCAGAAAGGTTACCTCACCCCCTTGCTGCAATGTACTCATTCAAAGCAAGTTGCCAGGTACAGTTGACTCTAGGGGAAGAGGACCTGACTGCAGGGCAAAGGCTTAAGGAGACCACTCCTCACAGCCAGGAAGCATGCCCGAGGTAGGCACTCCACAACATTGCAGAGCTGGTCATGACTGCTTTCCCTTCTGCAGAGTTAGGAGCCAGTCTTTCCTCATTTTTTCTCTCTGAGTTTTTCCTAGGCCTATCAGTTTGCTTTTCCTTGTGCTGGATGGTTGGGACTGGTACTTGGATGAGGCAAAAAGACATCAATGGAGAAGAAATGTGAGAAGGCTCCCAAACATTTGGCCCTAAGGGTGGGCCCCTCCTCAATGCCACAGCTCTGCGCCTCCCTCATCTTCAACCGCCCTCCATGTCATTCGCTTCTATGATTCTTTTCTTTGTGTCCTCTTAGCAACCATCAGGAAGTGAGGTTATTTTCAATGCATTAGCTCTGTGTTGATGTTGTTTGTGGTTTTCTTGCCCCGTTTAGTAATATTTCCTTAGCTAAGTCATCTTTTGTGTCTTATCCTACTGAGCGCTGACTTTATCTGTAAGCACTTTCCATATTGGATTCCTATCCTTCTTACATGACTGTAGTTTGAAGCAATTATAAGGGTGTTTGAGTCCCTTCTCTTACCATCTGCCTTCTAGGTTGGATTCTTTCCCTCCCTCCTTCCTCCCCTCCCTCCTTTATCTCCCTCCCTCCTTTCCCTCTTCCTCTCCCCCCTCTCTTCTTTGTTTGCTGTTCTTTTCCTCCTTTCTTTCCTTCTTTTAAAAAAGTTATCTTTATTTTATGTTTATTATGAGTGTATGCTGTGTGTGTCTGTATGCATGCATGCGTGCCTGTGTGCATGTGTGTGAGACATGTGTGCAGTGCCCAAGCAAGCCAGAAGAGGGCATGTGTCAGATCCCTTAGAGATGGAGACACAGACATTTATTAGCTATCTGATGGGTGCTGGAAGAACAGAGCACCCTTAAGCACCGAGCCATCTCTCTATTCCCCTTTCCTTCCTATTAGAGGTTAGGTGCATTAGGGCGGTATGGCTGTAGACAAGGTTTTCCTAACTTCTCTATGTTTTTTCAGTCTGTATTCTCTTTCTCTTTCCTTTTCCTTATCTGTTTCCTTCTCTACCTCCTTTCCCCCTCCCCATTCCCTTCTTCTTCCCTCCTTCCCCTCCTGACTTCCCCCTACCCTGTGTGGGCAGCTCTGCTCAGACACTGCTCTGGCTGTGCTTTCAGAGTTCTTGACTCTGGTCCAGGCTTCTCTGTGGCTGACCTCTTCCTCATCAGGGCTGTAGTTTGAGTTGAACATTTGGCTCTGTAGACTTTTCTGTCGCCTGAGGAAATTACAGAACCAGGTAGTAGGGAGTCTTTGTGAGAGCACCTGGGCTCTGCTCCTAGTCAGGATTTAGGTAAATGCAGTGTACGGCAGAGCTCCTCTGTGTAATTGATGGGCGTGTCCCCTTCTGGAATGGGGGCTTGCCTTCTGGCTGGTGGAGGCGGGGCAGCAAAGTTCACTTTCCCCACTTGTACAGCCACTTGTCCCACTGGCTCTCTGTTAAGGACACCTCTAGGCTGTGTTCTCCTCCGGTGAGGAAAGTTTTGTAGAGTGGCTCTCAGGAGGACACAGCGGCATACACTGCAGAATCATCTGCCTTTCTGCTTGCCTGCCAGTATTTAATGTTTATTTCATTAGATTTTGTTCTTTGTCTTTGGTAAAAAAAAAATCTGTTTTTCCTGCCTTACCGATTTTGGCTTCTGGAGCCACCATGCTTACCTGGGAGCTGCCGCAGATGACCTCCAAGGCCCTTTCCAACTCAAACCTGATTAGGACATGGAATTTGCTCCCTGCCCAAGGTAGAATGGAGCAGAGCCAGTGTGGGCATCCCTGAGGCAGTTAAGATCACCTGAGGTGGATATCCTTTTCAGCCTTGAGGACTCCCAAGGCTGTCAGCCAGGATATGTCCACTGGAGCTGTGGTCATCTGGGGGTCGATAGGACAGTGGTACCTGAGATCTTCAGAATTCTCCTAACACTCCCCAACACCACCACGGAGGACTTCTGGGAGAAGCCTCTTTGCCATCTGCTCTTCGGGCTTGAGTAACCAGCATTCCACTCTCAGATCTGTCTCAGTGGGGCTTAAAGAAGCCCACCATCTTGCTAGGATGTAGCAGGTGTCTCTCTGTGCATGGCAGCACAGCCCATAAAGGAAGTTCACTCCCTGACAGGATTTCCCAGGAGGGGAATCCAGCTACTTTGCTTTCCAGCTGCCAGCTTACCAGGTTGTTGGGTGGTTGATGGACTCTGGAGACCAGACAGTGCTCTTGTCCCCCAGGCCAGTCCCTGCCATTACAGGTTGGCCTGTGGGTAGAGCATGCAGCCACACAGTTGCTTGCTGGTGGCCAGGCTGTACTCTGGGTCTATTCCGGCTGACTCAACCATGCTGAATGTGGCATTGCTGCATACGTGGGAAAGGTTCTCTTGGGTTTTCCTACATACCATGAATCCAAAAGGAACAGTGGCCTTTTTCCTTCACAGTGGTCTTAGAAGGATCAGTCAGTGGTCCATTTGAAAGGCGAGGTGGGCTCAGATTGAAGATGCAGGTTCTTGGGGATTGACCCTGCCCAGGTTGTACCCGTCATCTTCCACCTGTGTGTATGTGCCTTCCTTTGTGTATATGTGTGATGACAGTTGTGCAGGTGTGAAGGCATGAGTGTGTCTATGTTTTCTGCAAGGATATATACAGATTGAGTGTGTGTGTGTGTGTGTGTGTGTGTGTGTGACTTGCTGGCCCTGTTATAAAACCACAGTGGTGTTGTGTGGGTATGTGGTATGTTGCTTTTCAGCTAGTGCTCAGCCTGTGACTGTACTAACACCAGTACTAATTTGTGCATTCATTGTATAGTTTGGTTTTTGTTTCTGAGAGTGTCTTGCCATGTTGCCCAGCCTGGCTCAAACTTTTGGGCTCAAGTGGTCACCTGCCTTAGCCTCCCAAGCAGCTAGACCTTACAGAGAGAGAATTCCATACCTAGCACCACACATGTTTTGATATTTTATAGATCTCCTCTGCTACCTTCGTATGTACATACATGTGATATGTGAGTGTTGCATGTGTATCTCAAATTTGGAGTGTATGAGCATGTGTATTGACACATGCATGTATGAGCATTACATATATGTAACTGTATGTGCAGAAGTTTGTGTATGTTTATATTGCTGCTTGTGCATTTGGTATGTATGGATGGATAACTGGCAGCATAAACATGGTGGTGTGTGTGCAAGCTTCTCTGGATGCGATGACTAAAGCCAGACATATCGGTTGTTGCTGGCCCAGCTCAAGGATGAAATGTCACAGGTCAGGGGCTCTCCAGCACAGGCCATTTCTCAAGCCCCGGGCAGTGTTCCCAGGATCTCCTACCCATCAGGAACTAAGACAGGGTGCAGGGAAGCCACCAGATCCCGAAGAAGAGCCCAAAGCAGAATCAGATTTCCCCTTTGGAAGTCCCCTCTAGGTGGGTGTTGGGGAAAGGATAGGGCCTGAGAAAGCAGAGAGGCCTGGACTGAGCCATCAGCAATGGACAGGAGGAGACAGCTTGAAGGAGCATGTAAGGTGCACAATAAGGAGTCATGCAGGGTCAGCAGGCACTGGGATTGGCCAGCCTCCCCGAATCTGAGAGAAAGCATCTTGGCAGCTGCTGGCAGCTGATCTGTGCCTGTGTCCTGGCTGGCTCAGCCACACTGGGCAGGAACAGTGGTGGAGAGGGGATGAGGGAGAACAAGTTAGGGGACATGTCAGTGTGAGGTGTAGGTGGCTGTCCTAGAGGGACTTGGGCCTGAGAGATAAGCACTTGACCAAATTCTTCAAAACTGGACATCTATATCTATACCTGTGTGTGTCTGTGTGTGTGTGTGATGTTTGTGGGTGTGGTGTTTGTGTGGTTGGTATATATGTAAGTATGTGTGGTATATGTTTATGCATGTGGTGTGTGTGTATGTGTGGTGTATGGGTGTGTAGTACACATGTGATGTGTGTGTGTGTGTGTATGACTGTATGTATGTGTTGTATTTATGCCATGGCACATGTATGCAGGTCAAAGAGCAGCTTGGGGATATTGTTCCCCTCCTTCCACTTTTGGTATCTAACTCCAGATAAAACTGGGGGTTCTCAGGCTCGCCGGCAAGTGCTTTTACCTGCTGAACAGCTGAACCACCTTGGACAGCCCTTGGTGTATTTGCTTGTTTGTTTTTTATTTCTTTCTCTGTGTCTTTCTTTCTTTTTTGTATGCTGTTTCACTCTGTAGCTGAGGTTGGTTCAACCTCTCAAGTGCTGGGATGGCAAGGCATGAGTCACCATACCATGCCTGGCTTCTTTCTTTCCTTTAATTAAAAAAAAAAAATAGTGTGTGTGTGTGTGCCACAATACAAGTGTGGGGGTCACAGGACAACTTGTAGGAGTTAATTCTATTCTTTTTTCCATTTATTTGTTTATTTTTTATTCACTCACTTCACATCCTGATTGCAGTCCTTCCTCCCTCTTCTCCTCCTGGTCCTACCCTCACATCCCCCTTCCCCTGTTCTCCTCTCCCCTTCTCCTTTGAGAAGGTAACCCCCCCTACCCATGATACCAAGCTGCCTTGACACATCAAGATGCAGCAGGTGTAGGTGCATCCTATCCTGCTGAATCCACAGAAGGCAGCCCAGCTAGGGGAAAGGGAGCCAAGGGGAGGCAACATGGTCAGAGTCAGCCCCTGCTCCAGTTGTTGGGGGACCCACATGGGTCCATGCTGCACATCCGCCACATATGTGTAGGGGGCCTAGGTCCAGCTCTTGCATGTTCTCTAGTTGGTGGTTCAGTCTCTATGAGTCTCAATAGACCCAGCTTAGTTGACTCTGTAGGTCTTCTTATGGTGTCCTTGACCCCTCTGGTTCCCTCAGTCCTTCTGCCTGCTCTTCCAAAAGACTTCTGAGCTCTGCCTAATGTTTGACTGTGGGTCTCTATCTCTGTTTCTATCAGCTGCTGGATGAAGCCTCTCGGAGGACAGTTATGCTAGGTTTCTGTCTGCGAGCATAGCAGAGTATCATTAATAGTGTCAGGGGTTGACTCTCTCCCATGGGATGGGTCTCAAGTTTGGGCAGTCATTGGTTGGCCATCCCCTCTATCTCTGCTCCATTTCTACCCCTGCACATCTTGTAGGCAGGATAAATCCTGAATCGGAGGTTTGTGAGTGGGTTGCTATCTTCCTCCCTCCATTGGAAGTCCCACCTGGATACAGGAGGTGACTGAATCAGCCTCTATATCCCTGATGCTAGAAGTCTCAGCTAGGGTTACCCCCACAGACTACCAGGAACATTCCCCTGTCACAAGTATCCTTCCAGAGATTCCCCATGTCAATTTCCCTTCTTTCTCCCAGCCCTCTCACGCCCTCCCCACACCTAACACCCCCTGTTCTTTTCACCCCATTGGAAACAACCTAGATGCCTCTCAACCAAAGAATGGATAAGGACAACATGGTACATTTACACAATGGAATACTACCCAGCTATTAAAAACAAAACCATCATGCAATTTGCAGGCAAATGGATAGAAATTGAAAATGACATCCTGCACTGAGATTACATACATGTGCTGAAGTTACAGGCATGTGCTGAGATTACAGGCATGTGCCAAAGTTATAGGCATGTGCTGAGATCACAGGCATGTACTACCATGGTTGCCTCTGTTTGCTTGGTTTATATTTGAAGCTAAGTCAGACTATACCATGGAAGTCACTGAATGAGAACTGTCTTGTAGTCTGCCTATGGAGACAATGTGTGTACAAATGTGTAGAACCAGATTTCCAACAGCAGAAGCATGGTATGTTATTTTCTGTTCAGGTTGTGCAGTAAGAGAAACCAGGGCCCAGAGGTGGGTGTGGGGGACCTTCCCAAGGTCCCCAAGCAGGTGTCCCACCCTTTGTGGCAATGCCACTCCTTGAGCCCAGAAGGCTGGGCTTTCACTGCCTGGAGAGCCTCTGTAATTATGGGATTAGAAGGCAGTCTCTCTCCACCGGCCCTCTGCCCCTCAAAGCCGCAAGTAGAGTGATGGATTTGGTGGCATGGTGCCTGTTTCCAGGTATGTCTGGAAACCTGGCAGCCATAGGCAGCTTGTTCATCTTGAAAGGCCCCATTGTGGCTGCAGCCTCCCTCTGAGGGGCTCTATTTTGGGACCAGGATCCACCCTAGTCCAGCTGGAAGAAGGAAAAGGCACATTTCAGGATGTCCTGTGGGTGAGGAGGTAACACGACACAGGAGGGTATGCTCCTGTGGCAGTGGGTATCCAGCCTGTGTGGAGGAAGAGAGGACTCAGAGGTGGGCTGAAGTGTGTGGAGAAGAGAGGTTTCTGGCCCAGACAGAGGGACGGATGACAGGACACCGTGGGGAGGGGAGGTGTGCTGGGCTAGGCTCTCATGTGGTCCAGAATCTGGGTAGACAGGCCCTGTCAAGATGGAATGCAGGGCTGTGACCCGCCTGGGCCTCACCCAAGTCCTGCCCACCAGTGACTTCCTGCTTCCCACTACTGTGGGTGACCAGTCTTTGTCCTAGGCCTAGAAGGAGACCCACCCTGACCTCAAGGGCCTCCCAGCTAGGGTACCCAGGGCCAGAAGCAGCAGCCACAGGCAGCTGGGTTGGGTGCGAGCTCACAAGAGCCGCTTAGCTTAGCCTCTATTCTGCTTTTCTCTCACCAGATTGGGTCATTCTCCTGCCCCACCCAGTGTGGCAGCACATTCCAGGCTCCTGCTGCTGCTCACAAGAGATGTCTGCCAGGCATTGTTTGTAGGGCCTCTGTCTAGTGGCCTCCTGCAACTCTTTCTAGCTCATTCTGAATGTCCCTATGTCCCTATGTCACTTCCGCCCAGGGTTCCCTCCCCATCTGATTCCCCCCACCAGCCTTTGAAGCACAGTCGCCATTGGAGGCCCCCGGGAGTTCTTTAGGCCAAAGGCCTTCCCAATCTCACCATGTACAAGCCAGACACAGAGGAGAGGGCATGTCTGGAAAGTGGCCCTTGGGCCTGGTGATCTGATCTGTGACATTGGGTAGGATGATAACCTTGTCAAATTACCAAACCCAAGATGGGTAACAGCGTGGCGATGCCTGGCACACAGTAGGTGTTCTTTCTGGTGGTGTTTTTCATTGCTCTGTCCTTGGGATATCAAGGCTCTGAGTTCCCAAGTCTGCGCTGCCTTGGGCATAGCCCCGTGACTCCAGGAATGACTAATTCCACCCTGGCAGTAAGCTCTCCAGAGCTGGGAGAAGTGAGCCTTTCCTCCCTTTCTTCGGTTGCTTCATTAAGCTCTTCTTGAGTGAGGGGAATGAGGATTTTCCTAATCCGCTGGCACGAGGTAAAACAGTACAGAAAGCTGGGTAAGACAGGCCAGCAGCAGAGGAGAGTGGAGCAAGGCCGAGGGTGGTACTGGACAGGGGCCCGAAGCCTTGTGTTTCTGGTTGGCTTTGCCCTAGACCAGCGATGACCTGAGAAAAGCCCTGGCCTTAGCTGGGAATTACCTGCGTCTGCGCAATGGCTGTGCTGAGGCTTGTTCTGGGGAGGTGGGGTCTGAGAAAGGCGCCTGAGAGAAGAAGCCTTTTGAGAGTTTCCTCGGGGAGGGAGGTTATATGTAATCCTCTAGACAAAGCAAATAGAAGGTGGTAGAACTGAGACCTTAGCCTTCTTGTCCCGACTCTTCATGTTTGGAAATGCTCTGGGAGCCCTGTTGTCTCCTCCTTCTGGGGCTCCATGGGTAACTCCCAAGGGCTGGGTCATGGAGGCTGTGACCCAGTGCTCTCAGACCCACTGCTCGGCTTGGGGTCTCCGTGGCAACCTGCCTGTTCATCTTGGCTTGTGCAGTTCCAGGCTCCTCCCACCTACCAGTCTCCATAGTGCCTTCCTCTGTCTGGGGGAGCCTCAGTTTCCCCTCTGCACGATTGAGGCGGAACTGTGGGAGGGGTGGGTGCCTGAGTCAGGGACAGTCATCCAGGCCATCCTCTGTCCACAGGTGTTCCTGGCCCTCGGGGAGCTCCTTCTGTCTTGCAACTGGGCAGTAGTTGCTGATATCCTGTTGGTAGGTATGGGTTATGTGTCGGACCTGGCATTGTTGAGTAGCCTGGGGATTGGGAGGGACTTGAGAGGCATGGGTGAGGGTTAAGGTCACTTTTCACAGTTTCTATACACAAAATACCTCCTTTCAAACACTCCCAAGTGTTTCCTCTATCATCCCTGCACATAAGCGTGGGAGCCCAGACAGGGCTGGTACCACCTGGACCAAGGTCACACAGTGGCAAAGCTCTGAGCAAAGACTGGCACACAGGTTTTCTTTCCTTCTTTGCCATTCTACTTCTCAGTAAGTGGGCTCCTTGGCCTGCACTTTAGAGTCAGGAGGAAGGTAATGGGTAGTGCTGGACTTGGAGCACTAGCCATTAAAGCCCACTGGTTCCAGCCCATCCCACCTCACGGAATACTCCAAGGGCTGGCTGGGCTATGATGAGACCTAATGCTGTTCTCACTGCGTGGGTTTGGAGTCCAGCTCGCTCCTTCCCCGGCTCTGCCCTCTGTTCAGCCTCTCAGCTGCCTCTGAGGAGGCACGAGAACTTTGAACATTATAAAAGTCTGAACCCTGATTGATAACGGGGCTCCTAAGCCTAGGAACACCGAGGGCCCTCCTGCTGTCTCCTGGCAGACTGGCACAGTCTAGCACTGGGTATAGGGTTCTGGGTGGCCTGACCACAGGTAGAAAGCTGTCTGGAAGAGAGACTCAGGCTGGAGTCCTCTCCAGAGACAGCCCTGGGCCTCGGCTTGCTTCTGCCCTGTGTCACTCACAAGTCATGTGACGTTAGGCCAGTCGCTGCTCTGTATCTCTGAGCTTTGGTTTCCTGATAAGGAGAATGGGGATGGGATGTTAGGACCATTGTTGTGAGAGCAGAGGAAGAGACGGCCTGTAGAAAGTTTAGCCCAGTATCAGGCACAGGGGTTAATGGATAGGATTCCTATTGTGACCCTGAGGTTTCCAGGGCTCTTCTATCTCCTAAAGTTGTCTTGGGGTCCTAGAATCTGGATTTGGAAGGACCGTGGGGATGTATGCCATTTAATCGGACAACAAGGTCTGCTTGAACAATATGTTGACCGATGTTCACTGCCTGCCATGGTTCGGGCTCAGCCCTGTCTTTGGTTCTAGTGAACATATCACTGGATATAGCCAGCCTTCCCTGCCCCTCCCTCTGCCCCAGAGACCTAGGCTCCAGGCCAGACCCAGCCACAGACCTGGCAAATGGCCCTGAGCCTCAGTTTCCTTGCTCATAAAAAGGTCTAATCATTACCTGCCCAGTGGGGTGAATGAAACAGCCCGAGGGAACACCTACTCTCCACATAGTTCATCCTCTCTCAGGCGGTTCAGGCCACACTGAACCTGCCCCCCACAGCTTCCTCCGCTTACCCCCTACTGTGATCCCTTTTCCACATGACAGCCCCAATGATATGTGAGGGCTACATGGCATCCCTATGTCTGTCTCTGCTGGAATCATTAACCCGGCAGAGCCGGTTGCATTGCAGTGCTGAAGAGGAGTGTGCTCACAGCTGCCAAGGAGGGAGAGGGTGGTTCTGGGGGCCAGCTAGAATCTGGACTGTGGGGGAGCTGGCTGACCACAAGTAGCCCAGCCTACCGCTCTCCGAGCCCTTCATGCCCTTCTCCAGCCCGCTCCATGCTCTTTCCCCTGCCTCCTCGCCGCTCTAAGCCCTGCGGCCCACAGTGATCTTCCTGTACTGGATGGGGTGGGGGTGGCAGGGAGTGCAGCCCTTTCAGTTCCCACGTTTTAGAGGGGCACAAGTTCACAAGAGAGAGAATACTATGCAGACATATATGGTAGAAACTCAAGTGCAGGAAACGGAGCGGACACATGTGGAGACTGATGTCCCATGGAGAAAGCAGGTTATGGGAAGGACGTATGTGGGGACAGATTGTACAGGAAGTGGAGGGAAGGCCTCTGTTCCTACCTGCCCTTGCTCCTAAGCGGCAGGTGAACTTCTCTTTTGGTTGCTGTGAGGGTATTGCAGCAGGACATTCAGATGGACAGGTCTTGGTAGAGATCAAAGAGGGCCTGACAGGAAAATGAGGTATTGACTGTGGGTTCCTGGGAGCTGGAGCCTGAGAGGGGGGTCAGGGGGAGGGGAGAGAGGAGAGGATGGACAGCAGAGCTCAGTCAGGAGCCATCTAGCAATCTGCCTTTCATGCCTGTCCCCACTCCTTAAGGTGAGAGACAGTTTGTGACCATCACTTGACCTCTGTGAGAACCTCAGATCAAATGCGCAATAGACAGAAGAACAAGTAGCTCCTACCAGTGCGCTTCAGGCCAAAAGCGTGCAGCGAGCTAAAACTCGGACCCTGTGTGTTCCTGAGGAGGTGGCATCTAATGCCCACCAGTCCTGCCTCGGGACACTGCTCTCTCCCCAGGGGAGAATCTAGGCTCCTCTGAGAGGCCTCCAAGGGCTGCCCGATCCAGAGGTTCTCACGCTCTGTCCTTCTGGAGTCAGGCCTGGAGGAGCCTGTCACTGACTTCTGGCTCTTTGTCCTCATCACCTGATTGGGTGGGTGGAGAGTCCGTACAGGAACTGCATTGCTAGCAGACGCCCCACAGAGGCCTGACCCAGTAGTCTTCAGCACAGCTTCTGGGTTTTCATAGTTATCTCTCCAGTCTGCAGGTCCCTTGCAAATTTCTCCTTATTTATCTCCTCGTTCACCCATCCTCACGAGGAGCTCCTTCCCTGCGCCCTCCCTACACATCTCCTCCTGGCTTGGCTGTGCCTGAGACAATCTTTTCTCCTGGAAAGACAAAGAAGGTGTCTCTCTCTATCCCTAACTCTGCTCCAGGAGCTTCCGGCTGCTCCTCCCGGCTCACTTTTCCTCCCAGTCCTGAGCAGGATACTTGAGGAGGGATTGGTTACCATTCAGGGATGTCTGGCCACAGGGGTTAAGTCGGGGGTGCAGAAAGCAAGCTGCCAGGGAACGTGTCCTTAGTGATTGTCTCCCCAACTTTCTGTAAGGTGGGGGTTGCCTGCACCACTCTTGCCCCAGGCTATAAAGGGAACTGCTTTTCTGAGGAGGGCGAGCCAAAACACAGGTGTTTTTGTCTCAGAAGCTGGTGAATCTGGAATGCTGGAAACCCAAAAGCCACTCATTTTCAAAATTACCCCTCACCCCTAGTTTGCCAGGTGCTGCTAGGCCCAGGCACCCAGAGGAAGCAGGGAGGCAGGAATGATGTTTCCCAGTATTGGGAAGACATGGAGGTAGCTCGCGGAGACCTTACTCTGGGCGTCGGAGCAGCCCCCAGCCCCATGTGGATCTATGTGGATGCTTGAGGCCTCTGTGTAGGAAGCCAAGGCTGAGCCCTGTCTCCGCAGAGCCACCCATGACTAATCACATAATTATGGGGTGAGAAGGAAGTCCTGAGAAGGTGCAGAGCTGTGGTCGGTTCCTCCTCCAGCGCAGGCAGGTCCTGAGGATGGGAGGAGGCCCAGCTTCTCTTACTAGGTGGAGTGGGGAGAGAACTGTGGCCCCAGTGGCCACCGTGCAGCTGATGGCCCCCAGTGGCTCTGCCCCTCAGCCCTGCCCACCTACACACCCCCCTCCAGCAGACCTCCTGTGTCTGTCTGGTATGGTTCTGGAATCCAGAGTCAAATTTTTGAGTTCCTGCCTTCCTGTGTCCCCTTTGACCTCTCTCGGTAAGACATTGATTCTCCTGCCCGCAGGCAGGACCACTAAGGGACCTGTCTTTTTAATTTTTTTTTCTGACAGGGTCTCACTATACAGCACCCATTGGTCTGGAACTCTGTATGGACCAGCCTGGCCTCTAGCTCATAAAGCTCCACCTGCCTGGGCCCCCTGCCTGTTGGGATTAAAGGTGTGAACCCCCCACGGCCTGCTTCTGTCTTCTTAGCCTTACTGTCCACCTTTTAAATGCTGTGCAATGACTACATCGACACGGCTGAACATGTCAGCTTCCCTCGTCCCTAACAGCCGAGGGTCAGGAGGCCAGCCCTGGAAGAAGGAAGCCTGTCATCCAGCCTGGACCCTGTTACTTCCTGGCTGGGCTGCTCTGGGCAATTTAATTACCTGCTCTGTGAAGATTTTCCCATCTATAAAACACAGGAAATAATCATATCTCCTTCATGACTTGTTGGAGCTGATGCATAAAAACACATGCAGGAAGTAGTCATTAAGTGCTATTATTATTATTGTTGTTGTTATTGTTATTATTATTGTTATTTGCAGATGGGTTCAGATAATGGACACTGAAGTTTTGGGGACAAGACTCTAGAGCGGCAATCTCCTCTGTGGCTGCCATAGTAGGGAATAGCTCTGAGCTGGCAGGTTTTCTCCTGAGACTAGTTTTTCAGAAGGTTCTATTTGACTTACTTGGTTGGCAGATTTTCACTAGACCTCCTGTTCCTCATGAGTTACAGTCCTCCAGGGACACAGGAGAATTAGGGGCTCTACTATTGATACAGTGTGAGAGGTAAGGAAATGGACCAAAACCCCTCCCAGTTCCAGGGGCATACCCTCATTTAATCGTGGTGTGTCTCTCTCCCTCTCCCGCCCCCTCTCTTTTCCCCTCTCCCCCTTCCCATCCCCCCTCTGTGTGTGTGTGTGTGTGTGTGTGTGTGTGTGTGTGTGAAGGCAGGCCCCCTAAACCTGAGAGGGCTTCACAGAGGAGGTGGTATAAGGGTAAGTCATAAGTGATATATAGTGCTGCCGCAGTCAGCCTAGTGAGGGGATGCCTGTCAGGCAGGGAGCACACATGCCCAGAGCCTTCTGCCAGCAGGACAGATAGATATTCATGTGAAGCTTCTGAGTATGACTGAACGACACTGAGCATGCCCTCAAGGTGGGTACTATCATTATCCCATTTAGAGAGGAGACAGGAAAGGCTGAAGCGACTTGCCCAAAGATGCACAGCTAATGGGTAGGGATCTGGAGTGGACCCCAGACTGTCTGACTCCAGAAGCCACATTCTTGATACCCTTACCTTCTTGCATGGAGCTGTGTGAGCCTCCCTGGCACAGCTGCCCTGTGCTGATCTGTGGTGCCCTCCTGAACTGAGATGCTGCCTACCGCTGTGTTCTTAGCCACACAGGCTCTCCCTGCTCAACTATAAACTCTCATAAATTCTCAAGTGTTCAGTGCTACGCTCCTTTCCCACTATCCCTGACCTGGGAGGCCTCTGGAGCCTCAAGGGGCCTGAGCCTTAGAGTCTTGGTTAGGTCTCGAAAATCAGTTACTCTTCCTGTCCGGTCTCTGATCTGTCCAAGCAGTCTACCCGCTCTGGGCAGATGGGAGCAGGAGGAGAAGGTAATGGCGCCCTGGCTCCCCTCAGACTTAGCCCCAGGGCTTCTGTGTTTTGCAGTCGGTGGTGGTGCCCAGGTGCCGGGGCACGGCAGAGGCGCTTCAGATCACAGTGGCCCATGTCCTGGGAGACGCTGGCAGCCCCTACCTCACTGGACTTGTAAGGACTGTCTAAGTGTGTGTAGGGGAGGAACTTGGGAGGTGCTGTTCTTGAAAAGGTCCTGGGACCACCTGGTGGGCCTGGCAAACACCCTTCTCTGCATGGCAGATCTCCAGTGTCCTGCAGGCTCAGCGCCCCAACTCCTACCTGCAACACTTTCTCAGCCTGCAGCACAGCTTCCTGTGTTGTGCCTTCGCCATCGTGCTGGGTGGTGGCTGCTTCCTGCTGACTGCACTGCACCTGGAAAGAGACCAGGCCCAGGCCAGGCAATCTGGCAAAGGTACTCCCACCCCTTGCTCCCTCTGCTCGGCTCCAGGCTGGACACATCTGGACTGGGATGTGGACACATCTGGTGACTGTATGGATGGTTCATTCCAGAGCGTTTATTATGCCTCTGCCATGTGCCAGGCAAGATAGCTGATTGCCGGAGAGAGAGATGGAATTAGGCAAGTCAGAGCCCTCACAGAGCAGATGGTTTAATGCCTAGAGACGGACCCAAAACAGAAAAACAAAAGGGAAAATGTTTGACATAAGAGCTAGAGAGATTGAAAAAAAGTCTGGGAAAAGGGTTGACAAGGACAGATGATGTGGTCTCCAGTGAACTGGTGACACTGGAGTGGAAGAGCAAAGAGGAAAAGGGGTGAGCCAAGCAGCTATTGACTGGAAGGGGCTCCAGGAACTGAGAACAGCTTGTGCAAAGGTCCTGTGGTAGGAATGTGCCTGATGTGTTGGGGCCTGACAAGCTGGCCAGTGAGACTGAACCAGGGATGAGGGGGATGGGGTGGTGGTGGTGAGGAAAGCAGAGGATAGGGAAATCCTTGGATGGATTTCACTGACAGTGAGATGGGAGCCCCCGTGAGCTTTCCAGAGGAGGGGTCCTGAAAGCTTTGTGAAAACCATCCCCAGGAATGCTCTATTGAGAGCAGAACTCAGAGTGCCAGACTTGGGGCAGAGATGTCTCAGAAATGCTCTGGACACTGGAGCTAAATCCACAGCAGTGGCACTGAAAGGGGGATTGATTTCAGTTTTATTTTGCAAACAGAACCTCAAGACCCGTCCCCAGGCAGGTCTCCAAGCCTCTTCTGCTTCCCTTTGCCTGACTGATCATCTTTTGCCTCCCGCAGGAACTCTGGACGACAAGGACGTAGCCAGCAGGATCACGGAGAGCCAAGGGCTGCTATCTGGCACCAGCTCCCCAACAGAGTAGCCCCGAGCCCCTGTCTTGCAGTGAGCAGGCTCCATCCTACCTACATCCTCCTGGGGGCCCCACCCCTCTTGGCTGTGACTCAAGGACCCCAGCTAAGCCACGCTTGCCACTGTTTCAGTCCCTGCTAGAGAGCTGCCAGGGCCCAGGAGTTGGCTGGATTGAGCTGTCACCGTCCTCCAGGGAGGCTGGGCCCTTATTAAAGCACGACCAGTGCAAAGCCCTCAGATTTCAGGGTTTCTTAGACCATCTTGTTATTTTTAGCCTTGTGAAGCCTCTGCAGGAAGGAGGAGGAGAGAAGAGATGGGCAGGCCAAGCCAAAGATTCATGGTGGCCTTTACCGTGGGGATCCTGAGGGAGTTGCCCAGCTTTGGTGTCTGGGCGTCTCCACCATTACCTTCTCACTCAGACTTAGCTTCTCCTATTTGCAAAGGCACAGGGGACACACAATACCCCTCTGGGAGAATTCATCATGTGAGTGAGAGGTGGTCTTGGAGGTGGGTTCCCTGCGGCTGCTGGTGCAGCCTGTGCCAATTACAGAGGCAACTGCCTCCTAGCCACACGCAGAGTGGCTCACATGACTGTTCACACATACTCTTGAAGCAGCCCTCCCTCTCTCCAGCCTAAGCTTTGACCTCAGCATCTCCACGGGGGCGGGTTTGCTGAGGGGGGTAGCTCTATGGGTCTCACGCTTGGCACTGGATTCTGAGCAGCTGGGCTCAGCGGGCCCTGCAGGAGATCAACAGCTTCCAGGCGGGCAGCAGCAGGAAGGCATGTTCTTTCTGCCTATGACCCCAGCTCTGTCCCCTCCCCCAGAGCCCAATCGGGCAATCACTCACTCACTCATTGCCACCTCTGCTGTGCCAGGCTGTGCCTGCCTCCCAGCATCTGTGGGCAGAGCAGTGGTCCAGCATTCAACACGGCTCCTGTTCCTTACATTCTTCTCCTGCCTCTTAAGGCTTCTCTTTTTGTCTCTAGTTAGTTGGCTGTGGCAGACTCCTGGGGCTGGGTTCACTAGCTCAGCCTACGCCTGCCCCGAGGCTCTCCTCAGGGGCAGGCATCTCCAGGACAAGAACCCCAATTCACAAGTTGGCATCTGGAGATCATGAAACAACCACCTTGAAACTCCAAGGAAGAAGGTTGGCGTGGAGAGCATGAGTCTCTGAGAAGGCAGCCATACTGCTCTCGGTATACTGAGGACCAGGGCTTCCTCCTCCCTTGATCTTAGCTGCAGATTCCACAGCTCTGTTTGAGAGGCATCAAATGCAGATGTCGGTCAGAACCTAGTATCCATCCATACAGCTCAGCTTCCAGACAATGGGCAGAGTCCAGCGGCTGGGGAGGAAGGTCACAAACATCATTTGTGCTAAGTCTGCAAACATTGATTGATATCAGTAGGTCCCATCAAGGTGTGGGGCAGTAAACCAGACTCTAGCCTGTCCTTGGACCTCACAGTCCAAGGCAGGACAGAGGAAAAGGGGTCACATGGCTCAGAAACCTTCTAGAGGTGGCTTTGGGACAAGAGATGTGGAGGAAGAAAACCCTAGGCAGGAGGAACAGAATTAGGGTAGAGGGGATGGGGCAGGAGGCACATAGGGACTCATGAGGAGTGTGGCCAGGGAGGAGGTGTGCATGCCACCGATAGGAAGAGGTGGCACGACTGCCTGGGAACAGAGGGCCTCGGTTGCCTGCCATAGTACTGTAGCTTTCATCCCTACTCTGGGGCCTTTCTTTTAGTGCACTCTGAAGTTTGGGTTTCTAGAACTCAACGAGACTTAATGCCCAGCCAGGGGCTTACAGAATATTGTTTTCTAAATGAGTCTGGGGGTGTGCCAGAGTTCTGGGACTGAGGGACCCTGGGAAGACAAGGCCACACCTCATCTACAGCCAAACCAGGCCCTAGATTCCCTCAGGTCCTACTTCCTGCCTGTTGGGGACCAGTCCCAGTAGATGAGGTCACAGGTGCAAGTCTGTGAGAGGCCCTCAGTGCCTCACTTCAAAGAGTAGACGAGTGAAGTAAACAATGTATCTTTATCACCTGAAGGGCGCTTGTTGGGTAATCCTGGTTTCTGACACTCTGGGCTTGTCTGTTGAGAATGTCAACAGGAGTGAAATGCTATTCAGCAAGCAGTCCCCAAGCCCAACCCTGCTCACTCCCTGCGTTAATGACTCAGCTTCCAGGAGACATCTTAGCAGGAAGATGCGTTTGCCTGTGCCTGTGCCTGTGCCCATGAGGCCACCTTGCTCTCTAGGTCGGTATATGACCATGGCAGAGGTGAGGAAAGCTTTCCTTCCGCTCTGTCTTGACAGCTCGGAGGGTTGAGCACACATCTAGGTTCCTGCACCTCTGCCCTTGCTTGTTCTCCTGCTGCTAGCCATTGACCTGCCTGTCCCTCCCCCTGAACTGGGTGACTTCCTACTGTATCTGGGTGGGCTTGTGAGGTAGCTGAGTTTACAAAGGTTCTTTCAGAGTCCAACAAGAAGCACTGATGCTTGTTGAAGCCATGATTTACCCCAGTGCCAAGAGGACGGGCTTGAGGTGGCTCCCCTGGGTGGCCTTACCCATTTCTGGTATGGAGCCACAGGCAACAGAGATGGACTGATTTCCTTAAGGAGGCAAAGGACCCCTTCAAAATGTAGGAAGAGCTCATAGAGGTGATGGCAAGGTGGAACAGAGTTTTTACCTCATCTTTTAATTTTTTCAGAGCTCCAGGCATTCTTTCCCCACTTAGTCAAGATTTAATGCCCTAGACACAAGAGTCCAGTTGGGTTAGGTTGGAGCCTCTGCCTGTGCCTTGATTCATAGCTCCATTAAGACCAGGAAGCCATGAGAGCTGCTAGGAAGAGGAATGAATTAATTCTGATCATCCAAACCAAAAGGCCAGGGGTGTGACTTAGTGATGAGTGCTTTGCTAGAAGGGCGAGTTTGAGTGCCAATGCCAAACAATGAACATTAACACAACACACACACACACACACACACACACACACACACACTTTCCTCAATGACAGCATCTCCTGTAATGATTTGAGGTGGGCTGCTAGATTCTCTACCAGGTGAGGTGAGGGAGAGGCTCCTCTCAATTTCCTTCCAGAGAATATTTGTCTCTGAAAGTCTAATTTAGGAAGTGTTAAGAATGCTCAAGTGAACCATTCATACTGATGCAGACCTTTAATCCCAGCACTGGAGAGGCAGAGGCAGGTGGATCTCTGTGTTTCAAGGTCAGCCTGCTCTATAGACTGAGTTCCAGGACAGTCAGGGCTACACAGAGAAACCCTGTCTCGGAAAAAACATTAAAATAATGGAACACAAGCTTCTGTATAAGTGGGGATTCAGAGCCATCTGTTCTGAGCAGGGGAGAGACCAAGATGAAGTGTTCAGAGTAAAATTCATGTGGCAGGTCCCAGGCTGAGGGAAAAAGACTCTAGTGAGTTGTCAGTGTTGCAAGAGCAGGAGCAGAATACAGATGCCTTCTCCCAGATGGGGTGGTGACCTGCAAGAAAGATGTTTCAAGGATCCAGGGAGGAGTCACTGGGGATAAAATGCCTTTTCTAGAGATACCAGGATTGAAATCTGGCTGGCTTCTGAATCACCCAGAGCGACAGATACACAATACAAATCAACACATATTTTCTGCACCTGCTAAATGTCATTTGCTCATTCAATCAACAAACATTCTCTAAGCACCTCCTCTGCACTGGATGGTAAAGATGAATCAGACAGGGGATGAGACCTTGAGGCTCGTGTCTTTTGGGGGTGGAGCTGTGGTGGAATCATACAAATATAATCAGAATAATGAGTTTGGAGTGATGGAGGAATATGCATTACGACATAGCCCCAAGGAGGAAATGATTGGTCATCCAGGTGGATCAGGGAAGGCTTCTATGAGGAAGCCAAGCCTGTACTGGATTTGTTAAGAACCAGCTACAGGAGCTAGCCTGGAAGGTCTTGTAATACAGGGAGAACCCAACTAAAAAGTCAGGGGAGTGGGTTGTTTGTGTGACGCTCTCCGTGGTCCTGAACCACTAAGTTAGCAAACAGTGTTTCTGGTGAAGGGTGAACCCGAACTACAAATAAATGAGCCAATTTTTCCACTTGCCCAGGCTCCAGAAAGTATATCACTGTCAATCCAAAGATCTCCGTGTCTTAGATCCTCTACCATGAGATAATGTGCTGGAGATATGTAGGAGGCTCTGAGGCCAGAAACAACAATGGGTTAGGAAGAGTTGTAAAGCCATGAAGAGGTTTTGTGCCAGGCAGTGATGGAATCACAAGTATGGTTTGGAAAATTACTATCACTGTGGGAGAATACCCTGGAGGTTGATATGGGGCAGACAGTCTAAGTGAGGCATATGAGGGGTCTGAGATATACCAATGGGCAATGGGGAACACTGAAAGCAAGACTCGACAAGCTATATGTAAATAAGGGGTACAAGTAAGACAGTCACAGATGGCCCACAGGATTTCTCCTTGGTGTCACTGTGGGTCAGAAGATAAATGACATCATGATGAGAAACAGATTAGTGGGAAGAATGGTGGGTTCCAGTGGGGATTAGCTTAAGGTGTATGTGGGATTGCTGGGAGGATAACTGGGAGATTGTGTGTGAAACTGGGACTTGGTAGTGAGCACTGTCTAGAGGTGGAGTCAGGGTATCATAAACAGATGTGTGATCACTGAGACCCCGTGTGTAAGTGAAGGATGCCCAAGGGTATGCAAGTGACAAGAGAAGCTACCATAGCCTGAGCCAGGGAGTCGTTGCCATGTGGGGATGCCAGAGGTGAGAGGAATAGCTCTCCAGATCATCAGCCTCGCTAGAGCCCGCCGTGCTCTTACAGAATGCTCTGTCGAGAACTGGTCTGTGGTCTCACGGAATGGTCTTACAAACTACCATATGTGGACATATGGTAGCTTCTCCATATCTCTGGGAGATTTGCAATGTGCATACTCATTGTCCAGACTAGTTTCTATTACTGTGACAAAACACCATGACCAAAGACAACTTGGGAAAGAAAGAATTTATTTTACTTACACTTACATATCACAATCTATCACTGAAGGAAGTCAGGGCATGAACTCAAGGCAGAAACCTGAAGTCAGGAACTGAAGCAGAGATCATGGAGGAACACTTCCTACTGGCAAGTCCTTTATAATTTGATCAGCCTGCTTTCTTATTACACCCAGGACTACCTACCCAGGGATGATACCACCATGGTGGGCTGGGCTCTCCCACATCAATCATTAATCAAGAAAATGCACCACAGGCTTGCCCACATACCGATTGAGTGGGGTTTCTTGTTCCAAAATGTCTGTAGGTTGTGCTAAATTGACACAAATTTAGTCAGCACAATCATAGCAAAGAATCCGAGAAGCCGCTCAATAAGGAAATATCTCTGTTGACCCTACCATTTCCCAAATATGGCTATCCTTGGAGTAATGGAACCTAATGTTCTGGCCTCACTTGTTTTGGAATTTGTTGTTGAGAAAAGGTCTCACTGTGTAGATCACTCTGGCCTGGAACTTGCAATCCTCCAGCCTCAGTTTCTTGGGTTCTGGGATTACTGGTATGTGTTAGCTCTTATGTGGCAGTTACAGTCTATAGCTAATGAATGAACATCAGAAGGTCCTGACGCCTTTGCTGCGTTCAGATTCTCATCATGTTCAGAAAAAGAGTTCTGTAGAAGATGTGGGGCAGAGTGATGGGTAACCATCAAAGTCCTGACTTTGGAGGTAGCCATACCTCTAAGACTACTTCTTTCTCTAGAGCCTCTCAGTTTCCTCACCACAGAGAGAAATAATGACACACAGATCTGATGGACAGGGTGGCTCACGCCTTTAATCCCAGCACTTGGGAGGCAGAAACAGGCAGGCCTCTATGAGTTTCGAGGTCAGTGTGGCTTACACATTGAGTTCCAGGACAGCCAGGAATCTACCTCAACCCCCCTCCAAAACAAACAGACAACACCCAGAGGCCCCCTGACCATCCTATAGTCCTAGGATGCTGTCAGGAGTCCTCACAAAACCCTCATCTATGCACAGCCACACAGCCAGAAAGGGCGTGTTGTTTCTACCACCCTGCCCATGAATAGGAGCCTTTTTTTATCTTACACAGGATCAACTCCAGAAACTGCCTTTAAGTTAGAAGTCTCATAATAGGAATGGATGACTTGCGTGGTAGCAAACCAGGCTTCTCTCCCCATCCCATGTATGAAGGACTCAAAAGTCTGCCCTCTTTTCCATGCTCTAGAATTCAACCAGGGATGGAGATGAACAGCAGTGGATCAAAAATCAAAACTTGCCTTGCTGGGCAGAGCTGTGAAAGGGTGAGGGTTCCGGGGTGGGAAGTGGAGATGAGACCTGGGTAGAGTGCAAAGCCATGGTTGAGCCTCCCTCACAGATACACAGCTGGGCAGCATCCAGAGCAGACACGGTCCTCTAGCTGGCACAGCCACACAGGTCTGGCCCCGTGGAGCTTCTAGGTCTGCACTTGTCTGCTAATCACCTGTTATCCCTGGCCACCCATTGAAATACCCCCCCTCCTCCTCACCCACGACTGACTTTACAGGCCAGAATCCAGCCAGCTGGAAAGAGGCAGCAGGCGACTCTCAGAATGAAATCTGTTTCCCTAACCTTCCGTCACAATCATTCATACTCAACACGCAGAAGCATATTTTTAGTCAGTTCACAGAATTTAAAAGACACCTTGAAGGCGCCAAGAAACACCAGCTTGGGGATTAACTTTGCTCACTAAGACGGCAGAGTATGTGTGTGTGTGTGTGTGTGTGTATGTGTGTGTATGTGCGCTCGCGCGTGCGTGCCTCATGCTTTGTCATCCATTGGCTATGCCATGACTCACTGCGGTTGACACCTTCACAAGATGTTCCTGTTGTGGACGTGGGCCCTGGAGCAGCCTGCAATAGCAAGATGATTTCAGAGCCCTGGCTTAGTACCAACCCGACCATTGACTAGTTGTCTGTTTATGATGGGTCACTTTGGTGACCCAAAGTCTGTCTGTGAAACAGACAGAAACCATTGGCTATCTGGGGCTGAATCAAGTCTCCCCGACTCTCTGATTTGAACCACGGGCTTGGCATACACTAGGAAGAACATGCTATACTGGATTTTAACTTCTTTCTTTTTTAAATATTTATTTATTTAGAAACATGTTGGCCTGGACTCACTGGCCTGGAACATCAGAGCCGGCTTTACACTCACAGAGATCCACCTGCCTCTGCCTCCCAAATGCTGGGGTTACAGGTGTAGGACATCCTGCCTGGCTTTGAGGAGGCCCTCCCGGTTCTCTTGGGCTCAAATCCGAGCCCTGGTTCTCACAAGCTCCACTCTGTGGGGGTAGAGATATGGTCAGGGTGCACACACAGGAGCCCAGGGTAAGGCGTGGCCTGGGGGTGCTTCTCTAGAGAGCAGAGCAATGTACCTTCACAAGGTCTGTGTCCTGGGTCCACCAATCATGATTCTTAGGCAGCGCTGCCTAAATGGACTGAATCAAGGTAACTGTTAGAGCCACCAGCTCTCCAACAGGTTCCCCTGATCTGACCATCTGAGACATTTTTCAAATGCGTAGCTTAAGCCGTGGGCCTTCCTTAGCCTCAGGCAGGGGTCTCTCCCACCACAGGGACAGGGTGGAAGTTGAGTAGGGTCTGGGTCATCCTTCCCTCACCTATATCTTAATCAATGCTTCCGCTCTCCCCCGCCCCAGGCCCCCGCAATCGCTTCCTGATCCCCGAGGGTTCCGTGGCCATAGCGCTCCTGCGTGACTTGCGCCCCCATCAGGCGGGTGGGGCTCTGCGGCCAGGATCCCCCGCACCCCCCGGGGCAGCACGTGCGGGGCGGGGCTGTGGCTGGAGCCCGGAGGTGATTGGGCACGAGCCTGATGGGCGGGGCGGGCCGCAGCTGTCAGAGCCGGCGGGGCCGCGCGTCTCACTGACTGAACAGTAGCAGCAGCGCAGCTAGGGCTGGAGCCCGATCGCAGAAGCCGACGGGCCGGGCCGGGATGGTGCAGCGGCGGCTCCGCGGCGCGCGCGCGCACTGAGCGGGCCCGGGCTGGGCCTCGCGTCCCCCGATCCCCCCGCGCCCCCCGCCGCCCCGGCCCGGGCCGGCATGATGTGCCTGGAATGCGCCTCGGCGGCGGCGGGCGGCGCGGAGGAGGAGGAGGCGGACGCCGAGCGGCGGCGCCGGCGCCGGGGGGCGCAGCCAGGGGCTGGAGGTAGCGCTTGCTGTGGGGCGCGGGGTGTTGGGGGCGCTGGAGTCGTGTCCGCCGACGAAGAGGTGCAGACGTTGTCCGGCAGCGTGAGGCGGGTCCCGTCCGGACTCCCCAGCATCCCCAGCACCCCTGGCTGCGCAGCCGCTGCCAAGGGCCCCGGCGCGCCGCAGCCCAAACCCGCCAGCTTGGGCCGAGGGCGGGGGGCAGCCGCTGCCATCCTGAGCTTGGGCAACGTGCTCAACTACCTGGACAGGTACACTGTGGCAGGTGAGCAAATGCCCCATCCAGCTCTGGAACAGGGGCCCTTCCATCCCAGATGCCCTAGGGAGCTTTTGGTTGCCAGCCCCCTAGATCCAAGCCTTCTGGAGAGTCCCTATGGACCCGCTGTTCAAGCGATGCTCTCGTGTTCCATGGGTCCAATCCAAAGCACCCTCAAGCTCCCCATGTCAGGGGTTGGTGGAGTTTCCACCCCTGGAGCAGCCAGGGAGCCCTCACCAGCCCTTGACGGCTCATCCGTTGTCCTCCCGAAGTCTCCTCTACGTCCCTCTCGCCTTCTTGCCTGTGCGTCCCCTTCCTCCACAGTCGCAGGTTCCCCCGCCTCTCCTCCTTTTCCCCTAGCCCAGACCGTCTGTGCGTGCATGGCCCGTCTGTTCCTTCTTTCCTCGGCCTCGGCCACCCCCCTGCATGCGTGCAGCCAGTGTGTGTGTGTCTCTTGCGGGTGTGCGCCAGGCAGCTCGAGTGTGTGCGCGCGCGTGTGTGAGCTTGTAAGCGCGTGGCTGACAAAGGCTCGGGCCTGCGGGGAGCCAAGGGAGGGGCGGGGCGGGTCCGCGCCGGCTGGGGACCTAGGATGCGGTTTGCAGCTGGCCCTGGCTTGAGGCCTGAAGACGCCTCCTTCTGCTCCATGGCGCTTGGAGCCTGGAACAGGGCATAGGCCTGGGGGCGGGGAGGGGGGTCTAAAGAGAGGCAGCCTCATGTTCATTGCGCATCTCTGCGAATGAACCCCAGGTTTGAGACTGAAATGGATACAACTGGGTTTCTATCCTGGATGTGCTTGATGTGTGTGTGACCTTGGGCCAGTTTCAGCTTGTGTTTAGGTCTGTTTCCGTTCGTGAATTGATTGATCCCGGGCCTCTTAGTATGGATTTGGCTCTGGGATTCTATTCTGTTGGCGTTTCTCCCTGTCTTCCCAGGGGTCAAGACGTAGGCACTTGTCCTAGAGCTGGCCCTGCTTGAGGAGAATGCAGCCTTGAAAGGAAATGCTGGCTAGTTTGGTCTCCGGGGTTCCTTGTGGAGGAGAGCAGTTGGGGGGGGGGGTTGTGCGGGATCCAACATTCTAGCCTACATCCTAATGAGAAATGAGAGGAAAGGAGAAGAGAGATGATTTGGATATTTTGCGTGACACTAAAGAAAACTCAGGGATGTTTGGAGAAAGAGAGCCCTGACATAAAATAAACTACACAACCACATACCACCTGGGTACTCGGGTGCTCTTTTTGGGCCTTAGTCTGTTCCTGTCTTGAATGGTTTTGTGTCAAGTGGAAGGAAAGAACTCCAATGGGATAGAGCAGAAACTGCCCTTCCCCCATCTTGCATGTACACCCACCCACCTGCTCTCTGTCCCTTCCTGGGGGTGAACTTGAAGTAGATGCCAGCGGCATCAATTTTCGGATCAGGTTGTCCCAAGAGACTGTTCTCCTGCTCTGGTGAGCAAGAGCATGGTGTACCCTCAAGTGTGCCAACCTACCACGCATGTGGCGTGCTGCCTAGAGCTCAGGATCTAAGGTGCCCACTCTGTGAGGACAAGCCAGAGACCATGGGGGGCCCTCACATTGCAAACCAGGCTCTTTACAGCTGGGGGAAGTCAGACCCTTGGTTAGCCCTATCCAAGACTGCCCAGTGGGGTGATCAGCAAAGCAGGTGTTAGACCTCCCTTCTGCCTCCCCCACCCCCCACCCCCTCAGCCTGGCCTGGCCTGAGTCTCTTCTCTCGCTTAGGTAGGAATTATTGCTGTGGCTTTTAGTTCTGTCATGCTTGCTTTATTTTGGCCCCAGGAACCCATGGCCAGGGGCAGAGAGAGGGAAGTGGGATCAAGGAGTGGGGTTTTATCTACCTTTACCAATGCTTGGGTCAGAGTGGGGAGAACGAGATAGCAGATTTCTGTTGAACTGATTGGGGGGGCAGTGCAGTGGGGGAGGGAGGCCTGGAAGGCTCTGGACATACACTGTTTGAGCTTTGTATCTTTCGCTGTCCTGCCCAGGGTGTAAGCTTCTGCACTACCGCCCCCCCCCCCATCCCCAACACAACAGGCATCATTTCCTCTCCGGATAAGCCTGCCTCCCTTTCTTTATGATGGCCTTCCCTCCCCCTGCCCCTGAGTTCAGTTTTTAGGAATATTTACAATCTCTATGGTGACTACCATGGCTTTTAGGGTCTTGTGCCAGGGTCTGAGTCCACCTGTTGCCTGCTGGCTCTGCTGGAACAGAGGCGGGCCTATAGACACTCTGCTGTGTGGGCACTTTTGATGTTTGTGCCCACCCGACCCCTACGGACCTCACAGTCTGGCCTCAGCAGCCTCATCAAAGCATGGGGAGTTTCTGCTTTTCTTTATATCCCTCCTGTACAGTTCTGTTTGCTCAAAGCATAGTCAGTCCTGTCCAGAGGAACACAATGCAAGCTACACGCGAATGCCAAAATGTCTGGTTTTCAGACAGGAAGAGAGCAGGTGCAATTAATATATTTTATTTGTATGTGGGCACAAGTTCCTATGGGTGTATGTATGTATGTATGTATGTATGTATGTATGTATATATGTGGGAGGGTGGGTGAGTGGGTATGGAGGCCGGAAATCAGCCTCAGGTGTGATTCCTCAGCCATGGCCCACTCTGTTATTTGGGTCGGGGTCTCACATTGGGCTAGACTAGCTGGCTAGTGCATGCTCTGAAGACACCTGTCTGTTCTTCCCAGTGCTGATTATAAACACACATGAGCACAATTGCATGTTCTTGAGCCTGGTGTTTTAAAAACTATTGCCTTTAGTTTACATGTGGGTGGGTGTGGAGGTCAGAGCACAACTAACAGGAATTGGTTTTCTCCTTCCATGGAGAATTCTGGGAATTAGACGCAAGTCGCTAGTCTTGATAGCAAAACCCCTTATTCTCCAATCATTCTCTCCCACCCCACCCCGTGGGTTCTAAAGTTAAAACTCAGGCCTTCCTGTATCAAGCATTTTAGTAGACCAAGCTATCTCCTCTGCCCTAAATAATACATTTTATTTAACAGGACATAGCCAACAAATTTGTTGTTATTCTGGGATATTTTACATTTCCTTTCATACTGTCTTCCAAATCTTTGGATGATTTGGATTTACTAAAACAGCCCGGGTCAGACTCACAGTGACTGGGTCACAGGAGAAAACAGTGCAAGTTAGAGTCTTTGTCACCAGAGTTTGTATGCAGCTGCATCAGTTCACCAGTTTGCCAGTTGTGTGGCCTTGTAGCCATCACCTGAGCCTTCCGTGGGCCGAGTTCTCCCTCCACCTTGGGTGGTATGGAATGAATGAGAATGTACCCGCAGCACCTGGGCGGAGGCCAGATACCTGGGAGGCCTTCACAAAATGTCAGCTGTCTGCTCTTTCATGCAGAGGCCCAAGCTGTGTTCCTAACCAGCATGTCCTTCCTCATTCTCTCTGTATATGACAGTCCTTTTCAGGCTGTCCTTCGGGATACCTTTGTGAGAGCCCCTCCCTTCTGCACCAGGGCTGGTCTCTGTCCTGGGAACCCTAGTGGCTTCTGCCTCTATGCTAGCATTCCCAGCGCCACCCCGTGATCCAGGTAATTATGGGCTCTCCTCCCCGTGGGAACCCCCTTAGGGCAGCCAGCCTCAGACTTGGGAAGGAGGACTGGGTCGCCAGTCTCACTTGGATAACACTGAGTTAGCCCAGCAACCTGGTCGACCACCTTTCCACCTCCTTCTTGTCCAGATGGAGAAAAGGACAAAGACACCTGTGGCTTCCAGGCCAGGAGGAAAGTTCCCTGTCTGGCTTTGCTTCCTGGGGCTAGAGTGGCCTCTCCTGATGGGCTCTCATCTTCCAAGGGAGGTCATATTTGGCTCCTGGAAGCAGGCCCAGCCAGAGAGCACTGGCTTGGATTAACTGTGGTTGATGAGTGACTATTTGATAACCAATATCCTTCCCCAACATCTTCAGAGCACCTGTGCCCTTCCCAAGACCTATTTCCTATCCCTCTAATCCAGCCTGTGGCACCTGGAGTTGGGCATCATTGTGGGGGCTGGCGAGGAGAGCAGAGCCTTGCCCTGGGGGAGTCCTTTTCTGCCAAAGAAGCTGAGACCAGTATCCATGGCAACCACTCACTAACACAAGCCCAGAAGGAATGATGAGCGCAGGGACCCTGCCAGGAACACAGGCCTGGGAGGCGTGGGGCTTCCCTGGAGTCTCAGGGCTGGATCCTGAGCTGTGGTGCCAGGCTGGGGTCCACTCTTTTCCTAGCTCTTTGTTTTCCCATCTAGTTGAGTCTGTTTAGGGTGGACATATGGGGAAACTGAGGCCCAGGGTGTCAAGTCACACTTCGGGGTCTTGAGGTTCTCTGATTGCCACTCTGAATAGAGCCGGTCACCCTAAGGATAAAAATGTGGTTCTTACCACCTTGGGTGGCCCTATCCTGGCTGCTGCATGCTGCACTGTGGGAAAATCCCTACTGGGGCTCTGGATGTGGTATCCAGATCAGCTGTGCCCAGGTAAACTTCAGAGTCCTGGAATGCCAGGCCGGCTGGCCAGCCCCATGCCTCTGCTGCTTCCTCAGGCTCTCTCTTCCTGTTGTTCCTACCGGCACCTCTACCGTTGACCTCCCTGAGGTTACAGCCTGGCTAGTCCTCAGTGTCCCATTTTGTGGTTGGAACAGGAAGGCTGCAAGGTCTGTGGGTCACAGTCTAGTCTGATATGGAGCCTGGTCTGATATAGTACTGTGGACAGTTGGGTCTGTTTGGAGAGGGGACACCCTCAGCCCTTCCTCAGATCCTTTGACTGTAGGAAGTGGCTTTTGTTTCTGCTCTCGGGCATGGGGGCCTGAAATCTTGAGGACAGACTGAGATAACAAAGGAGGCAAACAGAATACTGGACTCTTCCCCGAACTCTGAGTGGCTTCTGTGCTAAATGTCCCACTACTTATTGGCTTTGCCAGATTAAACCATCTTTGCTGTGTGATTCAAGATGTCTCCTATCCCCAAATCTATATTCAGTGATTTTATTCTTTTTTTTCCTGTGTCACTCCAAGGGTGTGGTGGGCCCTTGGTCTCAGACAAACCTTTCTGTTGTCCCTGCCTCTCCTCAGATCTCCCTCTCCCAGAACCATCAGCCGTGGTCCCCAGAAGCTGCAATCACTGACTTCTGTTCCCCTGTGGATCTTGTCAGTGTGTGCCCTTGTTCTAGAAAGTTTTCCTCTCCTCTCTGGTCTGAGCCAGGTGTCTGACACTCTATTTTTTAAAAAATGTAGATGTAGTTATTTTTTGTGTGCTTTGCCTGTCACGTGCTTGCCTCATGCCCGGGGAGGGGGTGGGGTGAGAAGAAGAGATCAGATACCCCGGAACAGGAGCCAGAGATGCTTGTGGGTCACCGTGTGGGTGCTGGGAACTGAACCTGGGTCCTGTGCAATGCAAGGGCAGCAAGCACTCTCAACCACTGAGCAATCTCTCCAGCACCCCCTCCTCTCTCTTTGAGACAGAATCTCACGCAGCGTAGGCTGGCCTTGAACCTGCTATACAGCTGAGGATGACTTCGAACTCCTGATCCTCTTGCCTTTATCTCCCAAATGCTGGGACTATAGATAAGTGCGGCCATTTCTAGTTTGTGTCGTGTTAGGATTCAAACCCATGCCAGGCAAGTGCTCTACCCACTGAGCTAAACCCTCACCCCAGCTCCAAGTTTTATTTATTTAATTTAACTTTAAAAGTTTTTCATTTATTTATCATGCATGCACATGTACCATGCAAAGCACTTGTGGGAGTCAAAGGACAACTTACAGGAGTTGTTTCTTTCCTTCCACGATGTGGACGCCAGGAATTGAACTCTGGTCACCAGGCTGGGCGTCAGTACCTTTACCTGACGAGCCATACCTGCTAGTTTTAAATTGCCTGTTTTTGTTTTTTGTTTCCATCACGGCACATATCCCCACGATAGGGTCACTATCTCCCTCCAACCTCAAGAGGCCGACATGTCTGTGATCTCAGTGTGCATGGGAGGCTGGCACAGACTTGGGTAGCAGTTAGATGATCCAGCCCTGCCAACCTCAGAACTTTCTTGGGATGGGCAGAGCACTGGTTAGCTGGACAAGTAGAGGATCAGGCCCCTGTGTAGAGGCTGAGCCTCTGTGGCCATAGCTGGTTCGTGGATTCTGCCCTTTTATCTTGGCCAGGGTGCACAATGAGCCTCTGAGCTGGCATTTCCTGGAAGGAAATGAGACCAAGTGGGATAGGGCTGTCCTTGTCTGCCCAGTCTTCAGCCTGGACAATGGGGGCCTCCTCATGCCAGGTGGAGCCACTTCTGGGCATTCCACAGGGGGACATTCGGGAGGGTACTGTAGTGGCTTTCCCTGTCTCTCCTGTGGATAAGGCTGGGCCTAGCCCTGCAGTGAGATCCTGTGAAGCAGAGCTGGTCTGCTCCAAGTCTGGTGCTCTCCTGTTCCTAGGAGGGATGAGCAGACAAAGATAGTGCACAGCCAGAGCTGGGTCAGGGAACACAGTCTTGGTCTCTGTCTCTCCTCTGCCCTCCATCCGCTGCAGGACTTGCTCCAGTCTCCCAGCACACAGCTGGGGTCTGTCTCTGTGCCACTGTTGAATGAGACTTTCAGGCCAGCATCAGGATTCGACTGAGTAGACTATGAGAGGCCAGGCCTGGGCAGAGGGGTAGCTTCTGTCGAAGATGTAAGGACAACTGGTGTGGGTGTTGAGGGGAGACTTGGATTGACAGTGTGAGTCCAGGCAAAGCCCCAGAGGTGAGCATCCAGCTCAGCCGAGCCCCTGCTTGGTCCCTGGCTGTGGCCTCATGTACCTCAGAGACATGAAGGCAAGAGTCCCCCAGGCTCTGTGGTTACTAGTGAAGGACACAGAAGGCTTGAGCCAACCCACCTCAGACCTCGTATCTCTTCCCTCTGCTCTCTGCCCCATGCCTCGGCCTCTTATCACCTTGATGGTCATACTGCCACACCTCTGAGGGACAAGATAAAGCTGTGGCCACCTTGTCCCTGGCCCCTGGTGATCTGAGGATTTGCCGGTCCAGGCCAGGGCTGTGTGGCTAAACTGGGAAGGAGTGGCGTGCAGTGCCCCCAAATTGCTAAGGCTGAGTCTGGTTCCAGGAAAGGCAGCCCCAAATGATAGAGTAGAGCCACAGACCAGGCTGGCCCCACCCACCCTGGCAGGAGTTAGATGAGGAGGGGCTTCTCCGTGGCTGTTGGAGGTCTGTGGCAGGTCTGTGGAGCAGGGAGGGCTTTTCCTAGGGTCCGAGACTGCATCCAGGCTAGGGCTCCTAACAACATGTCCCCAGCCAAAGTCGCCCTAGACTGCCCAGATATTAATGGCTTTAGCTTTGCAGGGTGGTATTGGAGAAGCAGGCTCACCATATGTGAGTCTAGAACATACCCAGCGAGGTTGTGTCAGGATGCCAGGCCACTTTTTAAATCAGCAGCTGAAGCTCTGAGAACGGGGCAGAGGAGTTGGTCAGCTTGCTCCTAAAGGACAGGCAGAGGCTGGTATGAGAGTGCGTGTGCCTGGGTTGGGTCCCCAGGCTGTGGCTTCCTGCCTGGCCTTAGCCACCCAGAGCCAGGCTCTTGAGCCTCTGTAATTACCAGGGGAGAAACTGCCAAGCACTGGATGGGAAATACTCCCACAGGGAGCCAGTGCCGAGGCCACCACACAAGGACCAGGTTTCTGAGGGGGACTGACGGAAGGCAGGGCGGTGCATCCCTTCATATCCCTAGGACCCGCTTTTCCAGATATCTACCTCATTTCAGAGAAAGGAAAACTGAAAGGACAGTTGTCCTCGCTGGAGCTGTTTCCTGCCCCACTACTTAAGGATCAAAGATAGCCACATGACATGTATGGAATACCTACCATGTGCCAGGCACCAGTGTGAACATTCCATGTGGATTAGCCTTCTCAAGCCTCCTAGCAATCATGGGAAGCAAAATTAAGTCGTAAAGATGAAAACTAGCTCAGAGAGGTTAAGTAGCTTTCCTATAGTCACACAGCAGGGAAGGTAGGAAAGGTAGGATTTAAACCCAGATCATCTGGCTCTGAGAACTCAGCTGAGCCGACTGCTGCTCTGGGAAGGCTGAGGCAGGTGAATGTGGCTTGGGGGACAGGTGTGAGTGCTGCACAGACTGTTCTGACTAGTCAAGCAGGTAGAGCCCTCGAAATCATTCTGTCTTGACCTTGGATCTGAGGCTGCCTAAGGCAGGGCTTCCGAGGGCAGTGCAGCTTTTTTTATTTTCTTTTGGCGGGGGATGAGGGTGTATGCAGAGCAGGCTGGGATTAAAGGGATATACCACCATACCCAGAAATGTGTTACCCAGCAAGAATTTTCTTACATTCAGCCTTTTGAAGACTCTAGTGTCAACAGGATGGGCTGGGCTGGGGAAGACCCGGCATCCTGAATCAGGGTTGGTCTCTTGGGGCTACTGGTCATGATGGGGACTCACCAGGATCCTCTGGGACAGCTGGAATGTGAGTAGGGACAAAGAGTGCGCAGCTCTAGGGTTCTCTAAGGCTACACCTCAGCAAGAGCGTCGGAGGCCTAGAGGATACCCTGGTGGGTATAACCTTGGAGGATGAAGTGGATCTTAATAAGTAGCACTGGACATACCAGGAAGGGGCGTAGCCATTGTTGGGACTGTGAAGGGCCAGTCCCGTGGGCTACTGATTCGCCTGGCCAGTGGCTTTTGGCCATTGTGTTTATAGACTTTTGGTGCTAGGAATCCACCTGGAGCTTGGGCACATGTTCTACTGCTGAGCCACGCCCTCTTTTTACTTAAAAAAAAATTCTTATCTTTAGACAGGGTTTCCCTAGGTAGCCCTGGCTGTCTGGGAACTTACTACATAAACCAGGCTTGCCTCCAACTCAGAGATCGGTCTGTCTCCGCCGCCAGAGTCGGGGGATTAAAGGCCTGGTGTGCACTGCCATGCCTGCTCTCTTTACTTCTTAAGACACTAAGTTTCCTGAGATGGCTTTAAACCTTCACCTGCTTGCCCTAGCCTCCCAAGTAACTGGGCTTACAGGTAGGTAGCACCAGGTTTGACCTGGGATGGGCAGTGGTGGCACACGCCTCTAATCCCAGCACTTGGGAGGAAGAGACAGGCAGATTTCTGAGTTCGAGGCCAGCCTGGTCTACAGAGTGAGTTCCAGGACAGCCAGGGCTACACAGAGAAATCCTGTCTCAAAAAAAACAAAAAACAAAAAACAAAAAACAAAAAAAACAAAATACAAACAAACAAATAAACAACAAAAGAGTGACTGAAAGTCCTGGGCAGGTTTTCGACCAACCTAGTTTCTCCATTCTGTCCATTTATTCAGGAAAAAAATGTGGGTTCATGAAAGTGAGTAGTCACAGCTGGAGCTTGGTGCTCTGTGCATGTGTGCACATGCGTGTGCATGACGAGTCAGGTCACATCAGCAATAGAGGACCATAGAAGGCTCTGGGCAGCCATGGTCAGTGGTTAACACTCTCTGAGCTGAGCCTGACACACGGCAAGCACTACTCTTCACCTTGTTCTGGTCCGTGGCAGTATCACTAAGCCAGAGGCTGAGTCAGCAGATCTTGAGGAAGTTGTGGGTGATTCTGAAGCAAGGCCAGAGCTGACACCCACCAGGCCGGCTGCAGCATTAGCCCCTTGGGGCCAGGAATAACCTTGAGGATTCTAGAGGTTCAGCCTAGGACCTGGAACCCAGTTAGTGATTGCTAACTGTTTGTGAGGTCTGGCTGCAGAAGGGTTGAGCAGGGGCAAGCAAGGGCTAGAAGCAGGAAAACTGCCAGCTAGGCTAGGCACTGAAGACAAGAAGAAACCGGGCTTGTTTGTGGGGCTAAGGACTTTCAGGGGGCCCACAGGGGACTCCTAGGGTAGCCTGGGTGTTGAGGGGTGCTGCTTAGCGGGTGGAGCCAGCTGGAGGCTGTGGAATGAGAGGCTGAGAAACTAAAGGATGAGTGGAGAGTTGGTAAACCACCGGGGGTGGGCATGGGGGCCTTGTCCATCCTAGTTGAGGACACAATTTGGAGGTCAGAATTCTATTTTTGTCTTGTTTTGTTTGGAGGGTCTTATGTAGCCCAGGCCTGCTTTGAACTTGACATATAGCCAAGGATATCCTCCTGTCTCTCTTCCTCTTGAGTGATGGGATTAGAGGCATCATGCACCACCACACTTAGTATATGAAGTGCTGGGAATGAAATTCAAGGCTTTGTGCTAGGCAGGCAGCCTAGCAACTAAGCCACACCCCCAGACTCATGGGGGATGGGCAACGTCAAGAGCTGTTTCTGTGAAGGAGGGAGGGGTGCTGGCCAAGTGGACATGTTGGGGTATACCCACAACCAGAATACATATGGCACGGAATGTTGAGTGCAGGCAGATACCAAGAGGAGACTGAAAGCTGAGGTACCAGATAGAGGCTGACAGATGCAGGATCCAAATGAGGAGAGGAGAGCCTCCCCCAGAGGGGTGTGATAGCTGTGAATGGATTAGAGAATGCAGGGGTTCTGCTATTCCAGAATATGTGTCCTTGGGAATGGAGACCCCGTGTCCAGAGAGCCCTTGTGAATGTGGGTGGGGTGGCTTCCTGGAGAGGGTAGCCTATGGCTGGAATAGGTGGGGGCCCCTGCTGGGGTGGCACTCTCACCTTGCTGTTGCCTGACTGGAACTGGTGGGCCAGGAGGCTGGGCTTGGATTGAGCTGTGGGAAGCTGCTCCTGGGCGTGAGGCCCATTCTGTGACCCAGCAAACCTCAGCCTCCAGGAAAGGCTAAATGTAAGGCTGTGG
The DNA here is from genome assembly GCF_947179515.1 of Apodemus sylvaticus. Classification (NCBI taxonomy): domain Eukaryota; kingdom Metazoa; phylum Chordata; class Mammalia; order Rodentia; family Muridae; genus Apodemus; species Apodemus sylvaticus. The sequence continues at coordinate 51,911,687 of NC_067481.1, forward strand.
TAAAATAGGGAGGATATGTGTGCCTGCGCCAGGCTGGAGCCCAGAGGAAAATGTGAACCAGCTGTGAGCTGCCGTGACACATGCTTCCCATGCCAGTGGCCATCGAGATCCTGATCCCAGGTCACCCTGTCTCCCTCCAGACCAGAAAGAGCACATGACCTAGAAAGGCTCAGAGGGGTCTCTTGATGCAGCCCCTGCTCCTCCAGAAGGTTACACTGGCCTTGCACCCACAGCTTTAGGACATGTGGCAGAGGGGACCAAGCCTCCTGTGCCCTGGCTTCTAGACTCCCCGGGAGTCCCTGGGGTCCTTGGATGCCTGTCTGCCTGAGGGGAAATGGGAAAACCTCTTGGAGGCAGAAGCAAATGCCAATCTGGAAAGCCCTGGATCGGGACTGACCAGCTAGAAGGCACTACAGAAGGACATTGATGCAATGTCCTTCCCTGAAAGAGGGTCTCTTTACTTCAGACCTGTGGCAGTGGGTAGACAGCCACAGCCTGGGGGTGTGGGGTGTGGATCATCCTCCCACTCCCTCCTGATTACCCCATCCTTTGGGCTACCTAACACTGAAGCTGTGACTGCCCTTGTTGTGAGATCCAGAGCCTCACTGTGGCCCGTGCCCTACCCATGGCCACCCATCAATCTGTGCATCCACCCCACCCCTGCTGTCCCTGGGGACCAGCGCCGTGCTGGGCCCTGAGCGAGGGGATGGATACAAAGCGGTAAGAGGCAGGGTGGCGAGGGGGTCGCTTTGTTTTTCACCATAAACCTAGAGGCTGTGATGGAATCTGCGTTTGGTTTTTCTCCTGCCTCCTGACAGAGCCCCAAAAGTCATTGGAATTTTCAAAATAATTAGCATATTTGGCATGCTAATGTTGACTGGTGGTAATGGCTCCAGGGAGCCTCAGTCTAGGGACTGTCACTGAGGGCCCAGGCAGGGTTGGAAGCCTGGGGCAGCAGGGGAGCTGAGCACTGTGTCGATGACCACTGGCGAGGGTCATGAGTCAAAGACCCTCATGGTAACAAAGCCAAATTCCCAAAGGACCGGAGGTTGGGCTGCTGGGAGGTTCCTATGGGTGTTCCTGTAGGTGATGTTTTAGGAGGTGAGGAGGCCCTGTGGCTCTCTCGTGTATCTCAATGCAGGCATTGTTCTCTGTGTTCTCTGAATCTTTGTCACAGATGGGGCGTGTGTGTGTGTGTGTGTGTGTGTGTGTGTGTGTGTATTCCCCTGAGTTCTGTGAGCTGTGCTAGCTGATGAACTGAATTTGGGATTGTGGAAATCTCCCAGGGCAGCCTGGGGGTTATGATAAGCACCTGCAAAGGGGAATAGTGTTAGGACTAAGTCTTCGCCCTGAGGGGGTCAGATAACTCCTTAGGTGGATACTGTCAGAGCTGAAGTGTTTCCCCACTGTGTCTGCTTCAGACAAGGTGGCTTGTGTGTAGTGCGGGCTCCCCCTACCTTGACCTGTGCTCACAGAGACCACCTGTTATGAGAGCGCATTGACGGAAGTAAAGCTCATTTCTTCCCTTCAGAATTGCAAGACCTGGTTTCAAAGCCCGTGTCCAGCCCGAGGTGCTATGTCACAGGGGCTTCCTTCCTCTCCGCTTCAGGTTATGTGCGTGCAGAACAGAGGTGGCAACTCAAATGCCAGGCAAGTGGCAGGGTCAGATTTGCCATGAGAGCCTCTCAGTACCATCATTTACCAGGAAACAATTACTAATACATTAGCTCCCAGTCACAGTGGGTCCCACGAGCTCACCCCCATGACTATGTGTGTCTTCCCCTATTGAACTAACTCATCCTGACCCATCTTTGGGATGGGTGCTAGTATTGCAATGGACCAGCAAGTGCTGAGCATTGATGAACCGAGAGGTGGCAGGCGGAAGAGAAATAAGGAAAGTGTGCTGAGAAGAGGAGACGTGGACACCGGTCCTGAAGGGGTGGCAGGGATCGCTACAGTGAGTAAGCCTTGAGCCAGGACAGAGAGGTGTGTGGAGGGAAGCAGGCACTGGGTAAGTTGGAAAGTGGAGCTGTCCTCCAAGAAGTGGGGCAGGAGGGCAGGGTTGGCAGAACTGTGGACCTGTTTGTGGTCTGTGACCTGAGGAAGGGTTTGCACACTGAGAAGGCACAGGTGACAGTGACAGAGAGTGAGGCCTGGCTCATGAGAGAGAGAGTGGGCTGGGGGCTGGGAGGTGAGTCTGGGTGATTCCCCAAGGTTGGTGCTGCCTCTTGGCCTCTGAGGCTGGTCAGGGCACCTCTGGTCCCATGTAGTGACTACGGCCATCTTCAGGCCCAGCTCCTACCCGTCGTTGTGGCAAGGGCATTGCCCCATTAGACCTTGGTTATTAAGTCATTAGCTGGGCCTCACACTGCCTCTTCATTACAGTAATTATGGAGAATCCACTCAGGGAATTAGAGAGGAGGCTGCTTTCTCTTGGCTGTCAGGCTGCCTGTCACCAGCTAGGCCTGGTCCTACAGCCATGGGGATCCCTCAGCTTCCCAGCGGGATCTAAAGAGGGACAATGACATTTGGTGCCCCCATCCTATCTACTATACCAGAACCAGACACAGTGCTCAGCAATCCCTGTCTCCCCCTTTCGTGTTGGTAACTTTGAGCATATGGTCCAATCTCCTGTACCTCAGTTTCCTTACCTGTCCAGTGGAATAACAGTGCAAGTCTTGCAAGGTTAGATGAGTAACCCAGAAACACAAACCGCCCGTCACTGGTAATGCTGTTATTGTCAGACAAAGCTCCAGAGTCCCCAAGGGCCTCTGCTCCTGTGAGGGTAGCTATTGAAGGGAGGGCGTTGTCTCTTCCTCTTCTCTCCCTAACCCCCTCTCTGTGGTAAAGGACTGTGGCCCAGTGGTCCGTATGTCCACAGAGATAAGCCCGGTGGGACCTGGGGCTAGGCTTCTGGGGTGTGTGCTAACTGAGTGCTTGGCTAAGAGCTACAGACGCCCCCACCTAGTCATGGCTCTGTCTGTCAGCAGTGAGGCTTGTAGGTTTTCTTTAGCTTCTGTTGACAGAGCCACAGTGGAGAGCAAAGGTGGTAAACTGGGGGACAGCCACATCCTCTAGGACCTTCCCCAGCCTGGAGTGTCCCTGAGGCCTGTGTCCTGTGTCTGGAAGCTAGAGTCCTGGTCATGAGAGCAGCTGGCATGAGGGGTATATACGTATGTGTGTGTGTGTGTGTGTGTGTGTGTGTGTATGTGCGTGTGAGAGAGGGGGGGGGAAGGAGGGAGGGAGAGAGGGGGAAGGAGGGAGGGAGAGAGAGAGAGAACGCTTGTGTAAATGTTGCCTTAAGCCACCCTGTCGTAGCTACTGGTCTTCTCCATAACTGGCTGTGACTGCACTCTGCTCCTTACCTGAGGACCTTGGGAGCAGGCCCTGATCTCTTACCCAGGGTTGAGCCATAGGCAAGCCAAAGGTCAACCTTACTGAGTTACCACAGAGGCGCCTTGCTCTGCTTCATTCTTTAGGCTCCTTTCATGGCTGAGGAGCAGGCATCATGTCCAGCCTGAGCCTAGGAGGCCTCCGGTAGGGATAGGAAGGGAGGCTGGAACCCCAAGCTTTCTGGTGGCTGGCTAGCCTGCGCAAAGCGGAGGTCACAGAGGGTGGGGATGCAGAGGTGAGCCCAGCTGGTGTGAGGATGAGGTAGCTAGTGGGAATGGGAATGCGCTTGCATTAGACTTTGCAGTGAACACCCTCTGTCTCCCCTGCAGGGGTTCTTCTGGACATCCAGCAGCACTTTGGGGTCAAGGACCGGGGCGCCGGCTTGCTGCAGTCAGGTGAGGCCTGTTCCTACCTCACGACCTGCCTAGGGGTAACAACCCTGCTCAGCCTTCATGCTCTTGGTCTATTCTGTCCTTGCATCAGCAGCGCAGTTCCCCTCTTGCCACCCACACTGGCTCTGTCCTCCTAAGCCTCAGCTTCTTTTCTTATAAAATAAAACATGTACGTCTGCCCAAGTAGGTGTAAGACAACAGAGAGCACAGGCCTGGGCCTAAGGGTTCCTTTGGGTTCCCAGACGTCGTCGGTACCCGGGATCAGTTGCTAAAGTGAGCTGCTGATCTGGGCGATGCCAGCCTCAGCCTCAGTGGCCTACTCTTGTCACTGCCCCTCCCTCCATGCCTTCACTCTGACCCACTTAGGAATCAACACTTGAATGACAAGGAATGCCTCCACCTGTCAGCTTCTGAGGAACCTGAGGTCCTGAGTCTAGGTTCTGCCAAAGGATTGCTGTTCCTCCTTCCTGGGATCCCGGCCTCCCAAGGGCTGTCAGAGGCAGGACCTGAGGTCTTCTACACTATTGCAAATATAGCAGAGGCCACAGAGAAAACCCACAGTGCAGCTGTCCCAGCCTGTCAGCTCCCTTTCTGGAGATAGAACCGATGTCTCCCTTCCCCTTGCCCTCTCGTCGGCTCTGTACTCTTGTCTCCTGGGCCTCCTCGCTGGCTTTGGCTATACCACCATGAGCTAAGCTGGCTCTTGAGAGCCTGTTGGAGACTCAGTCCAGTATGGGATCCCAGGCTGTCTGGTCCTGACTGGGCCCCAACCTTGCTGTGTGACTCCAGCCTGTCTCTGGGCCCTTGGTTCTGGAGTTCATCTGGCTTTGAGCCCTAGGCAGGCTGGTGTGTGGGAGAGCTCTGGTTTACATTCCAGCCCATGAACCCTTCCCCAGCCTGGCTGTTCTAGGAAGGTGGGGGTGGAGAGAAGCTGCTTGGAACCTGCCTGACCTGTCTGGGTGGCATTCCGTAAGCACAGTGGCCCCTAGAGCTCACGAATGACATGGCACACAGCACACAGCCTGGCTCCTCAGTGGGCACCCGGACCCTTGTCCCTGGGCAAAAATCCTGGATAGGGTCTATGGCTTAGAGAGAGAGACCTATTGACTGGCTCTAAACACTGAACTAAGCAGGGGCAAGGCTGTGTGGTCTCACTTCCCCACAGTGGTAGGGACCCTACCCCAGCAGCTGTGGCCTCTGTCCAAGCCGTGAGCTCTTCCTGCCCCCCTGGTTGAGCCCCCGCTGCAGGTCCTTCCGGGCATTAGACTCTGTACACAGTGATCACCCAGAGGAAGGGGTCCTGGCCAGTGGTAATATGGGAAGAATGGACTACACAGCTTTCTTAGACCCTGACACCTACTCCACATGGTCCGGGAGTTCCCAGGAACCTGGGTGAACCCCATCCATCTGGTCCTCGCCTTGCTGATGAACTGGAGGAGGCTGTGCCACACTGGGTACCTCTGAGCCAAGATGAGAATTCCCAGCCTTCTCAGAGTCTCGTGAGTCCTTGCCTCATGGTCTTTACCTGCTGTTTACTGTGACAAGGCCAGGGTGCTCCCTGAAGTGTCCTCACCCTGTTGGCCATTTGAGCTAAGAAGCTGGACAAGCTCAACCAGGACGTGAGTCAGTGGGTACCAGAGCAAGGCACCTAATTGGCCTGTGCCCCAGGCACCTGTCTCTCCCCTGAGCCCGATAAGGTCAGAGCTGGTAAAGGGCGCCAGCTCGGTGTTGCTGCTTGCCCGGATCAAAGGCAACTGGCTTATTTGTGGGCTCCAGGGGCTTTGGGGCTGGGAGGCATGTGAGGAGATAGAGGCGTTAGCTTGGGCTTGCCCTTTCTCTTACCCCTGGGAAGGTGTCCATTGTCAGCATCCCCTTGCACACTGCTCCTGGCTCAGCTCTGTCCCCGAAGCAGCCCACAGTAAACTCTAGTCATGGGGAGGGGGGCTCCCATAGCCCACATTGAAAGGGGGAGCAGTCATACAAACCATTGCTTAGCATGCCCTGGGCTGGGGGCTATTCATGCTTAGACCCTGCTGGCAAGCTGGAGTAGACAATGCTATTCAGTTACCTCTCAGGTGCAGGGTCCAGCATGGGAGGCTGGATAGAGAGCAGAGTGTGTACCTAACTGTCGCTGGTGGCAGGTGAGAAAGCCTTCCCCGAAGAGGGAACATTTCAGTGGGGCTTCTTCATGCATGGGAAAGGACATCTGGTCCGTTCATCAGTAGATGTCAGAGTCCCGCCCCCACCCACCCACACTTTGCTCTCCAAGCTCAAAAAACTATGAAGAGAAAACCTGTTTAAATTACATAGCTGCACTTGAAAGCTAAAGCTAACAGGGAATTCCCAGGTGCCAGAAGCAAAGAGCTGAAGTCAAAAGCTGGTGTGGGAGATGGAGCTGAGGTCATGTTTCAGAACTCGGAGGGCAGCTGTATCTGCTGGGCACTTGGCAGCGTTCATAATGACATTTTCACAAAATCTCAAACACACACTACACAGAATATCAGAGCAGGCTTTCCCCGAATGCTGGTTCTATAGCTCCCAGTGCATTGCGTCATCTTCCAGGTTGGGGGCTCCGACCAGTGCTAGCTTAGACTTCTAGGGTCTCAAGTCTGACTCAGTTTCCTGCCGGACTCAAGCAAGCTCCCAGATCCCAAGCTTGTCCAGGCTGGCTGACGGCTCAGCTGGTAGAGGTCCCACTCCAAGCAGATGTTGCCTGCCGGCCTGCCTCCAACTTTCTGCAGAGAGCCTGGTACCAGTCCCAGTGGCCTCAGGCCTGCTACACACTCCTTTTTCCACAGAACCCATCTGTTTCCAGGGACCCCAGCAAAGGCAAATCCAAATGGATCTTTAGGGAAGCCTTCATGATCCAAAGCTGGCATGGACACAGGTGACAGCTTTCCCTGAAGACAAACTCATTTGCAGGGAATAGTGCACAGAGGACAGAGTATGTGAAGAATGTATGATGCAGTGGTAGAGTGCTTGCCCCACAGGCACAAGGCCTTCGGTCCATTCCCAGCAGCAGGGGAAAAATACAGATGCCACAGCAACTCATCTTTGTGAGAGACTGGCAGCTAGTCCTGGAAGAAGCCTGAAGAACTACAGACGATAGTCTTATTTTTTAAAAGATTTTAAAAGTAGGTATAACTAGCCAGGCATGGCAGCTCCTATCTGAAATCCCAAGCATTTTAGAAGGCTGGGGCAAGAGAATTACTATGAATTTTGGGCTAGCCTGGACTACAGAATGAATTCCAGGATAGCCTAAGCTAAAATGAGACTCTGTATAAAAAACATGAGATAATGAGTAAACCAGACTCAGTAGAAAAGAAACTACATTAGAAGATAAGTCTGAAGGAGTCAGCATCAATGCAACACAGAGAAGCAGCAGTGGGTGTGATGTTGTTTGTGATAGTACCTGGTCTTTGTGACCTGTGATTGGCCAGCAACGACCTTCCGTATAGGGAGAATGGAGGAAGAGAAGGCAGAAGAATCAGGAAGACATTTTTGTGAAGGGCCTGAAAGCTAAGCTGAGGTTCCTGGGCTTTTGTCTTAGAGGCAGAGAAGGCTTGTGAGCAGGGCGTGTCCACGTGGTCGTATGCATCCGCATGTTCACACAGTTGCCCCGTGCAGGAGCAGAAGGCCGAGGAGGGTGGAGGCTGTGCAGGGCTTGAGAGTGTGGGGCTACAGGAAGTGCCAGGATGGGGTAGGGATGGAGGAAGAGCTGGCTCAGAATGAAACCAGACAGTGTGGTCAGGCCTTGCTCGGCTTCATTTGATGAGCCCAGCAGCATGCTCTGTGCTTCAGCAGACCTGGCCACAGCCATCCTCCCAGGAGACCCAAGAAGCCACCTATGGCCCGAGAGGCCAGCACGGCTGTCCTTCTAAAGTAGAGCATGGGGCAAGCAATGGTGCTGTTCTTCTGCATGAGGGCTGAGTGTACACGGACCCCAGATGCCACCAGTGGGGCGATGTATGTCCTGTGTCCTCCCCATCGGTTAGCGTGGCCCGGGTTAGACCTGGATGGCAGAGGCTGCCCACGTCTGTCTGAGCATCCTCCCTACCCACAGGATGTGGAGGGTGGTGCGTCTTCTCAAAATAGCAGCCAGCTGGAGCTGAACTTGGAAAACAGGCCAGGCAAGGGCAGGAGGTAGGCTCCATGGCCACAGTGGCTTCTCTAGCGACTGCCTTGCCATCTCGTGCGCTGATGCCTCTTTCTGGGGTCATCAGGTCCCACGTGTGGTGAGAGTGACATCTCCTACCATGGATAGAGCCACAGCATGGTTGCTTGCCAGCATGCAGAGCCCCTGTGAGGCCCGCTTCTGCCTTCTGTCAGTCATAGGAGGTAAATGACACCTCAGGAATGTCATTCAACCTGTCACCTGTCTCATTTTTCTTTGGTGTTACTGTGGATAAAACCTAGGGCCCTGGACTTGCTAGGTAAGTGCTCTGCCACTGAGCCAGGTCCTAAGCACTTTTCATTTTACTTTGAGGCAAAATCTTGCCATGTATCCCAGTCTAGCCTGGAACCTGCTTGGTAGCTCAAACTTGCAATCCTCCTGCTTCAGTCTCTTGAGCTCTAGGATTACATTACCATGATAACACACACACACACACACACACACACACCCTCGCCCAGGCTCCTTTCCATTTTCTGATGGCCTCCGTCCAACCCTGTGAAGGAGAGAGGCTTGGTGCCTGAGCTCTAATGCTAAGCCATACTCCTCCCATCAGCGGTAGCCTGGGCACCCTGCCCCCTCTGCTTGGCTCCTTGCCCTACAGCTCCATTGTCTGAGACCTGTGGGCTCAGCAAGCGTGAGCTGAGTGAGGTCTTCCCCACACCCTGGCCACAGGATGTCCTCGTGTATGCGGGAACTGCCGGGAAATCCACTCTGCCTACACTGAGGGTGGGGCGGGGCAGCCAATCTGGTCTGAAAGCTGTCCTCCCACAAAGACCATGGGCTGGGGTGGACAACACAGGAAGCTTCTAGCTGTTGCTGGTCTTTATTTCCAGCAGAGCTGCCTACTGGCTTTGTAAGCCTCTCAGTGCCCATTGTTCCCAAGGGACATATAGTTCACTGTCCTCTGCTTGGGTTGTTCCTCCTGTACCTATCTAGACAGTGTACAGGAACTGCCGCTGGCCAGTGATGCCCCTAAGGGCTAGGAGGATCTGCAAAGGCGACCTGGCACATTCCTGACCCTGAATTCCTTTGTTCTTAAAGGAAGTCATAAGGTCCCTAGCAGGCTAGCTAAATCATCCAGGGTGAGTTCCTCTACCTGCTGGGGCCTCAGTGGCCCCAGCTGTTATGTGGGTACAGAAAAATAAGGCTCAGGTTTTCTGATGGAGTGGAGGAGCTCAGGAGCACAGCAGGCCAGGCTGGAGGAGCTTGGGAGCATGGCAGGCCAGGCTGGCAGGTGGAAATAGGCGCACTGCTGTACTGGAGCCTACCCAGCTGCGGTGTTCCTGCCTACCACAGGAGGAAAAACCTGGGTGGGAGAGGCAGACAGCCCAGCTGAAACCAGTGTGATGTGGCCAAGGCCTGCCTCAAGTTCCTTCAGTCACACAGCGAGGGCTTTTGCAAGCATTCCTCACAGGGGTGGGATGGGACGAGCTACGCCTCAGAATGTTAGTCCATTCCTGGTCTCTAGGGACTTGTGTCCCTCCGTGGCTTTCTCACGCTGCAGCCTGACCCATCTACTGCTGTTCCCTGTACACCATGAGTATTCTCTGATGCCAGGGGCAGCTGTGGGGACCTTCCCTTTCCCAGTCTAGCATCGAGTGACATGATTTAAAGCAAGGGCTTCAGAGTCAGCTAAACTAAGGTTCAATTCTGGCCCAGACATACGGTTGCCTTGTGGACATCACTTCTTCCAGCTGGGTCATCTTCTCTGTAAGATGAAGTTAAGAGCGAGAAGCGACAGAGATAATGAATGCATATGCCAAGTGTGTGTCCAGGGCCTGATCAGTCATAACCGACCCACTAATGACAACTGCAGGCGTTATTAACAATGCATTGTGCTTCATTAACCATCATACAATATGATTAGAAGAATTGAAATTTATATAATGTGTGTGTGTGTGTGTGTGTGTGTGTGTGTGTGGTCATCATGGTGAACTACTAGGCATGTTTCATTACCCACTTCAACGTCAGCAGGATTTGGGGATCCTTACTGGTTCACAGGCTTTAAGTACATGGAGCTGTGCAATTCCTGGATGGTCCTACACTTTGGCTGGACAAAGGGCATTGCCTATCTGATTTTCTCTCACCACTCCCCACCCAGCGCAGACTGGCATCCAGAAGGCAGCTGTTCCTCTTCCATGTGTAAGCCCTTGAGACTAAGCTTTTCCTTGTCCACATCCTGATCTGATCTTGGGCAGGTCTTAGGAGGCAGGGCTGACAAGAAAGCATTCTTTCTGTAGATGTAAGGAAATAATATTGGCCCTGGCTAATGTAAACATGAGCCTTGTTGACCCAGCCTTCGTCTCGGAGGGCAGGGCGTGAAGCACCTTCCCCCGCACTGTCTCATCCAATACTCAAGCCACCCAGAGCAGCAGCTATTTTTATCTTCATTTTACAGATGAGGAAGCTGGCGTAGGGAGCTGGCTCAGAGTAGCTCGTGAGAGCCGATTGTTCAATTTTTAGGAATTGTGTGAGCTGATTGTTAGACACAGCCTTTGTTCAGAACTAAATTATATAAACTTACAACTGAGTGATTTGTATTAAAAGAAGCTGATAAATTCTCAAAAGTCATCACTTTCTAATTACTTTCCTACATCAACCTATTAAGGTGTGCTTAAGGTAAGCTCCTTTTGTTTGAATGGTGGAAACTCCTCTGACTGGACAAGGTACTGAGCTCTGAGCTTCACATCTCTTTGGCCTCAACTGGGTGGGAGTTTATATTATGGAGATGCACGACTCCCAGGCACGGTGGGGCCCCTCTTCTGTCCCTTTGTAGAGAAGCTGTTTCTACACATTTACCAGCACACCAATTAAGTTGACAATGACAAAGATGTTGTGACCTGGCAAGTGAGCCTAAGACAGCACAGAGCTGGGGATGAACCCTGGGTAGGGTATCTCTGAGACCCATGGACTGATTCTGCCCAAGGCCTAAGTCACAGACCTGAATTACCAAGTCCCCTCTCCAGTGTTTTCAAGTCCAGCTGAGAAAAGGACCCTTCATGCTACTCTGCACAGCCCACCTCACCCTCTGCACAGCCCACCTCGCCCTCTACACAGCCCACCTCGCCCTCTGCACAGCCTACCTCACCCTGCTCATGTCCTTCCTCTCTTTGTTGCTCCTCCCCCTAAATACTGTCTTCCCAGAGGCTGCTAGCCATGTACACATGGACCCAGTGAACAGGGGTCAGTGTTGTCTGTCCATCTGCCTACAGGCAGTGGGACTCCCTTCCATGAAACAGAGGGGGCTCCCTGTCTGTGGTTGGCCTTTCCTACCCGAATCTCTGTAACTCACCTGGAATACCAACCACTCCCATTATTAACAGTGGCATTCTCTCTGAGTCCCTGAACGTTACTGTGCCCTTGTCCCAGCAGAGCAAAACCAGGTCATCAGTTCTCTGTTCAGCATCTCCAGTCTTACCCATGAGGATCCCACTCCATCTGGCCTCTTAGCCTTGTCTCCCACCCCTCCCCCTCTATTGTTTTGCTGCGGACACTCTGGCCTCTTTCTCGTCCCTGAGACACACTAAGGGCAACTCTGTCCCTCCTTCCCCAGTACGTCTATGAATGTTTCCTTGCTTCCTGCAGGTATTTGCTGAGGTAAAACTTCTCAGCCTCTTCTGTTCAGTACTGTATGGTCTGTCTTCTCTCTCACACATCTATTTGAAATAAAAATGTATTATAATACCTATCATACTCTAAGGCAATGCTAGATTCTGGCTGAACACAGCAGCAATGCAGCAAAAGATGTTTGGCAGGGATGTTTGAGCAGGAATGGCCACTGCTTCCGTCCTTACCTCAGTCGCAAGGAATGACTTGGTTTTTGTCAGATTCCTTAATTCCTCCCGTGGCTGCAGGATCTTCCCTGTGCACTCAGCTCCTGAGTTTCTGCAGAAAGCCTTGTCTTCCCCATGCATCTGTCAGCAGCTGCTTCTTGGCACCCCTTCCTCCAGGCCGTGGTCCTTCGTACACACATCTCTTTGTATACATTTCATATGCCTCTCCTGTCCCTGCTTAATATTCCTCACCATCTTATCCAGCTTGCTAATTATTATTACCATTGTGTTATTTGTGTGCTTTTCTTCCTTAGAATAGTAAGTTCCAGGAATGCAGGAATCTTGTGTTCATCTACCTATGAATCCCAAACACCTAATGTTAGTATGTTGTAGATGCCCTGTTTTAGTTACTTTTCTGTTGCTGTGAAGAAACATCACAGCCAAGGCAACTTATAAATGTGTGATGGTTTCAATGAGGATGGCCTCCCCAGGCTCATAGATTTAAATGCTTGGTTCCCAGGTGCCAGAGGGGAAGGACTCCGAGGTATGGCTTTGTTGGAGAAGGTGTATCATGGGGATGGGCCTTGAGGTTTCAAAAGTCTACACCATCCCTTAGTTTCTTTCTTACAGATGGAAGCACTCAGCTACCACTCCAGCATCGTGCTTGCCTGCCTGCTGCCACCCTTCCTACCACGCCAGTCGTGGACCTCAGCCTCTAAACCATAAGGAAGTCCCCAATTCAATGCTTTCTTTTATAAATTGCCTTTGTCACAGTGTCTCCTCACACTAGGACAGTAACTAAGCATGCCCCTCCCCCTAATTGTGGGATGAATCAGTACATGCATGAGTGACCAAGTGAATGGCAGAGTTTCCAATATTGAGGATAGCTTCTGCAGCCTGCTGGGTGTGAGTGAGGGTGACCAAGTGACCTGCATGATGGTAAGACCTGGAGTTCCAGGCCCAAGTTTGCCCTGATTTGCTGTGTGACCTTAGGTAGATAGATCCCTCACCCTCTCTGAGTCTTTCTTTCTTTCAAGTATCTGTAAAGATTCAGAATTTTATGTGCATGAATATTCCCCCAACTCCATGTGAGCACTGCGTGAGTGAGTGCTTGGTTAACAGAGGTTAGAAGGGGACATCGGATCCCCAGGGATTGGAGTAGACAGTTGTGAGCCACCATGTGGGTGCACGGAACCGAACCTGAGTCCTCTTCAAGAACAACAATTTTTTTAACCTCTGAGCCATCTCTCCAGCCCCTCTCTCAAGCTTAATACAGGAAGTAAGGCAGGCCACACATGCTGATGTACACTTTTAATCCTAGCAGGGAGGCAGAGGCAGGAGGAACTCTGGGGAGTTTGAGTCTAACCTGGTTTACATAGCATGCTCTGTGCCAGCCAGGGCTACATGGTGAGACCTGTGTCAAAACAATGTGGGCTGGGGATGTAGCTCCCCAGCTGATAGAATGTTTACCTAGAGTGCATGGGGCCCTGGGTCTGATCCTTAGAAGCACATAAACTAGGTATGGCAATGCACACCTGTAACCCTAGAACTTGAGAGAGGGTAGAAGGATCCAAAGCTCAAAACCATCCTTAGCTGCATAGCAAAGTTAAGGCCAGCTTGGGCAATAGGAAACCTTGTCTCAAAAAGCGAACAAGCAAAACAAATGGCAAAATCTAAAGAACCCAGGCTCTGGGGCTAGGCAGACAAAGGTTCCATTTCTGTGAGGACATTTATTGCCAGCGGGACCTTGGCAAGTCAGCTTCTCTGAGTCTTGTCCTCATCTATGAGGTGGGAAGCTCCCGGAGGTGATGTGGTAAGCCTTGGGCTAGCACTCTGGTGGAGTACTCCAAAGCTCACAGGACATGGAATAAACTAGGGGTGACAGAAGAGTTGGAGTCCCCATGTCCCCTAATCCCGCGCGTTCCCCCTGCCTGCTCTGTGTGCCACGCACTGAAGTTGTCCCTCCAGGGCCACCTCCTCCATCTGGATCCAGGCTCAGCTGTGTCTCACTGCTCTTGGCCTTAGCCAAGACCACACACACTCCAGCTTCTCTCTTCTTTCCACAGTGTTCATCTGCAGCTTCATGGTGGCTGCCCCCATCTTTGGCTACCTGGGCGATCGCTTCAATAGAAAGGTGATCCTGAGCTGCGGTATCTTCTTCTGGTCTGCCGTCACCTTCTCTAGTTCTTTCATCCCTCAGCAGGTGAGGTTCCTCCCACCCCGGGCACCCCCGCTTAGCTGCTCCCTAACCCCATGTCCAGTGTGCATGTCTTCAGGGAGTGTTGGTCCGTGCTCTGGAGACTGAGGGCTGCTCCTGAGCTCCAAGGAAAAGCCACGGCAGGTATCCTTGCATTCAGTTATAAGGCAGCCCCACAGACAAGGACTTCTCTGTGATGACCTGAACTAAGAGGCCTGCAGCCCTGCCTGGCAACCCGACTTTCTGAGCAGGCTCTAGCTTGACAGGATGCCAGAAACAGAGTGAATAAATATAACCTAGGAATAAGAACCTTGTCTTCCAGTCCTGGCTCCCCTCAGTTCTCTTGCTGTGCAAATCTAGGCGAGTCTCTGACTCTCTGTTTCTGGCTCAGTTTGCTCTTTAGGCAAACGTCAACTCAACATTGAGGTTGTTTAAGATACTGTTGGCTTTCACAGTCCTGGGTTTGAACATCCCAATTTGTTTTTGTTTTTGTTTTTTTTTTAAATATATATTTACTTATTTATTTAATGTATATGAGTACACTGTTGCTGTCTTCAGACACAGCAGAAGAGGGCGTCAGATCCCATTACGGCTGGTTGTGAGCCACCATGTGGTTGCTGGGAATTGAACTCAGGACCTCTGGAAGAACAGTCGGTGCTCTTAACCACTGAGCCATCTCTCCAGCCCCCCAATTTGTTTTTTGTTGTTGTTTGTTCGTTTGTTTTTGGAGACAGGGTTTCTCTGTGTAGCCCTGGCTGTCCTGGAACTCTCTTCTTTTTTCTTTTCCTTTCTTTTCTTTTCTTTTCTTTTCTTTTCTTTTCTTTTCTTTTCTTTTCTTTTCTTTTCCTTTCTTTACTTTTTGGAGACAGGGTCTCTCTGTGTAGCCCTGACTGTCCTGGAACTCACTCTGTAGACCAGGCTGGCCTCGAACTCAGAAATCCACCTGCCTCTGCCTCCCAAGTGCTGGGATTAAAGGTGCGTGCCAGCGCTGCCCGGCAAATATCCTAATTTGCTGGCCGTTGAGCTTTGTGACTTGGAGATGTACTTCGCCGCTCTGAGCCTCAGTCTTCTCGTGGTTAAAATGGGAATAATCCTACTCAGGCTGGTCATCCGTGGGAAGCAACTGAGCTGATGAGCATGGGGTGTGGCCAGCATCCAGGAAACCCTCCTTTCTGTTGGTTCAAGAAGGCCTGCATAGTATCATGAGGGTAGTGAGGTTCTCATGGCTAGGAGTAGCCCGCCATGTGACAGTGTCTGTGGAGAGCGACGGAGGAGGAAGAACCAGTGTCCTTCCTCAGGAGCTTTCTGTCCATCTCTGCCCTTGAGAGACAGGGGCAGATAGATGTAACATATAGATGCTTCATGCTCACATCACTTCGAGATGCGCTAAGTGCCAAACACTGAAGAGGAACTGTCCCCTTGCCATCTATGGGTTCAAGGAAGGCTTCCTGGAAGTGGGTAACATGAATTTAGCAGACATGACTGGGAAGCCAGTACTTATATTGAAGAGGGCCCAGGCAGGGGCCAAACCCAAAGAGATAGGGACAGTGGATTGTGTTAAGAGAAAGAGAAGAGTATCATGACTGGAAAGAAAGGCAGGGACCAGGTCAGTGAGGAACCTGAGTGCCAGGCCTGAAGCCCAGTCCCTCCTCCTGAGGCAGCACTGAGCCCCGGGAGAGTCCAAAGGACAAGGAGCCAGATGCTCACAAGTGGATCTGCAGAGCTATCTTTGCTTCAGGGAGGTGGGTCAGGTCCAAGACAATTCCAGGCCCAGAGCCCGGTCACCATAGAAACAAAAGACCAAGTCAGGAGCCTTCAGAGCCCTCAGAGCATTGCCCTGCCCCTGGCTGGACCCCTGGGCCTGCTTCTGAGACTGATGAATGAGTCTAGGTCTTGATGCCCTCTGTGTAGGGAGAAGAGATAAGCAGAGGCAAAGACAGAAACTAACAGATCACTTGCTTTGTAAACTCGTGATAACCATTCGAGCACCACAGGGGCTTTGGCAATGTGATTTTAAAGTTAATTTGGCAGAGAAACTGCTTCAAGCAGCCAAAAAGAATGAAAGTGGCAGCGAGTGGGGTTTGCCCTATCAGTTGTCAAACAATGGCCATTCTGGCTAAATCAGCCAAGGGGCAGACTGAGTAATGATTGACCCATGAAGCAAGGCCCTGGGGAGCGGGGAGCCAGTGCTGGCTGGGAGCACATCTCTCACCAGTGCTCCAGGGAGGAGGGATGACCTCCGTACTGAGAAATCAATTACAGTACTATGTCAGCCACGGTGCAGAGTGAGCTTCAAATGGAGAAGTGGAAGCCAAAGCAAGACTGAGGAACCAACAAGAACAAGACAATAGCTGATAGGAACAGAAACAAAGCGTTGTCAAGGCATTCCAGAACATGCCAGAAGAGGCCCAATGGCCAACGAATGGACGAAGGAATACCTCAGCCTGTGCAGGAATCAGAGAAATGCAAAGCAAAACAACAATGAGATACCGTTTCACACCCATCAGATTGGCAACAATTAAAAAGGCTGACAATACCGAGTGTTAGTACAGCTGTGGGGAAGCCCAGCCACATAGCTGTTGGTGGGAGTGTAAATTGGCCGAGACTCTTTGGAGATCAGAATGGCAAGATACTGTAAATTCCTGCTGTGTCCCTACATGGCCCAGCTTCTGTCTGGAGGGACACCGCCAAGAAAAACTCGAGCGTGTGGACAAGCAAGTGCGAGGATCCTCCTAGGGAGAAAAAAAAAAGATGGAAAGATGGTTCAATGGTTAGGGGTGCTTACTGTTCTCTTCCAGAAAACCCAATTTCAATTTCCTGCTCTCCATACAGGGTAGCTCTTAACCACCTGTGTGTCCAACTCCAGGGGATCTAACTTCTGCTCTGGCCTCTGGCACTTCACACACACACACACACACACGGCACATAAACACACTTGCATACATCTAATTTTAAAATTAAAAAAAAGAGAGAGATGATGGCTCATTGGATAGGAGTGCTTGCTGTGCAAGGGCGAGGCTCTGAGTTAGATCCCCAGCAGTCTGTGTAAAAGCCAAGTGTGGTGGTGTGCTCCTGTAACCCCAGGGCTGAGGGAGTGGGGACAGCCAGCCTGAGGGCTCACTGACCAACAAGTCTAGCTGAATTTGTGGGCTCCAGGATCAGTGAGACATCCTATTAAAAAAAAAATACCATGGAGAGCAATAATAGAAGATACATCTAACATTGACCTCTATGTATACCTGCACACACTTATGCACACAAGAAGTGTGTGCATACACACAGAGAAGAGAAAGGAGGGAAGGAAAGGAAAGGGAAGGGAAGGGAACGGAAAGGACAGGACAGGACAGGACAGAAGAAAATCACTCAAATGCCCACCACTGGGGTGCGAGGGGAGACTTAGGAGTTGAGAGCACTGAAGGCTCTTCCAGAGGACCTGAATTTAGTTCCCAGCAACTGCATGGTGGCTGGCTCACAGCTGTCTGTAATGGGATCTGATGCCCTCTTCTGCATGCAGGTGTACATTCACATACATTAAATACATTTAAAAAAAATGCCCACCCAGCACTGGGCCTGAGAAGATACTCAAGATGTATTCATACGGAGTGTATGTATTCATACGGAGTGACTAGTGGAAGAACGGGCTTGTCAATGCCAAACACCATTCTTACATCTCAAAAAACAATGAAGCACATGGTGGAGCATGCTGGGCGGTGATGGCACACGCCTTTAATCCCAGCACTCAGGAGGCTGAGCAGTCTCTGTGAGTTCAAGGCCAGCCTGGTCTACAGAGTTCCAGGATGGTCAGAGCTACATAAATACGGAGGAAAAACTCCACACAAAAGCATGGGACAACCCCCTTCCTGTCCATTGGAAGCACAGGGGACACTGAGTGCTGCTTCTTGGAACATAGCTGTGCAGCCCAGGGCAGAGACAGCATCGGTCTGGGAGGCCCTTGTGTGGGGCGGGGACAGAGTTGCCTTAGCACACTAAAAGCTGAGAAGACCTACGTCTCTCTCAGGCGTGTTTCAAGCATGAAATAGAAGAGGATGTTTTGTACTTTGGGGCTAGAGTAGGCTTTCTTGAACAAGACATGGAGGGGAAGAAAAATCAAGATTTGACAGCATCAAATTAGATTTCAAGAATGCTGTGAATAGTGAAACTGGATAAACAAAGAGGAAAGGAAGCTGAGAACAGTGGTGACAGATGACAAAGGATCTCACTCTGCGATGTAGAAGCTAATATCAATCTATACAAAAAGACAAGATGACTCAATAGAGAAATAGGCAAAGGCTGTGAGGGGGTTGAACTACAGGGAAAAGAACACCAGGAACCAGGAAGACTGAAATGGGGTCAAGGTGGAGGGTCAGCAGCCCCAAGCAGAGCCAGAGAGGAGGCAGGAGATGGCTGGAGAGGGACAACAGGGACAGCAGGGAGAGCTGCATGTGGGCAGTGCTGGCTGGGTGGGTGGTAAGGATAGGGCAGGGAAACCACGGCCAGTCTGGGTTCTCAGGCCCTGGGCAGCTGGGGACCAGGTCCACACCAAAAGGATGGACACTGACAGCTGCCATGGCCACACCCTTCCCTCACTGCTGGCCTTTGAGGTGTGTACCAGAGAGGGGCTCTGAGTCCACTATGCCCACCCCCACGCCCATGGGGTCTTCAGTGTGGTCAGGTTTGGTCTAGTCTCCCTGCTTGGGGGAGGGGCACAGAGCAAAGGTGATTTTTGAATCCTGAAGTGAGGCCAGAGAGGCTAAGATGCCCCAAGTGGACACAGTCCCCAGTGCTTCTGGGAACCCAGAGCCCTGTCTTCTTCCAACCTAGGACTAATCCATCCCAGTCAGATCCATCATTTTGAGGGGTATTCCAGGGCCCCGGGTAGCCTGTGGCTATGGTCACTGCCAAGGCTAGTCCTGGTCTCAGCCTCTCTCCTGGTTCTTGAACCCTGCCAGGGCTGGGATATAATGGGATGAACATGCCTGGGAATGGCCGGTCCTTCAGAATTCTCTGTTCTCCTCCACAGCACTTCTGGCTGCTAGTCCTGTCCCGAGGGCTAGTAGGTATTGGTGAAGCCAGCTACTCCACCATAGCACCCACCATCATTGGCGACTTGTTTACCAAGAACACACGCACACTGATGCTATCAGTCTTCTATTTTGCCATCCCCCTGGGCAGGTAAGCATGGACTGCCACAGTTAGTGGGAAGAGCACCAAGGTCCCCTAGAGTTCACTAACCCTGCACTAAGCAGACATGGAAACTGGCAGCTGTGGCGGACTCCTGGACCAGCTCTTCCACAGGCTGAGTGGGTGGGAGGAAAGCAAGAACTTCCCACTCAGCCTAGCTGCTGGGTCTGACGTGTGTCTGTCTTATCTGCAGTGGCCTGGGCTATATCACAGGTTCCAGCGTGAAGCAGGCAGCCGGAGACTGGCATTGGGCCCTGCGGGTAAGGCCTGGGTCCCCTCCTGTTTAGCTCCCTACTCCCATCTTCCCCACCCCCCAGAGAACAGCCCGCCCAGAGGCCAGGCTTTGACCTTCAGGCTTCCTCCCTCACTAGCCTGGGCTCTAGGTCGTGTCTCCTTAGGTCAGTTCAGGCTGAGCTATCAGGAGAGTTAGTTCTGCCATCCAGAGGGCCCCAGTCCAGGGTTGGAACCCTTCCCCCAGCCCCCGGGAGCTGGAGAGGATGAGGATTCTCTCACCATGTCAGGAAATTCCAGGTCCACAGCACAGCTTCCTGCTTCCAGTGCTGGCTCTGTTCTCCGGCGAGGTCGGGACAGGACCTCTGTGTGGGGGCCCTTAGGGTCTTGAGCCACTTCCTGTTCTGTTGGAGGGTTGGGGCAAGTCACCAAGGCCCCAGGACAGTGCAATCAGAGGAAACAGAGATCCCCCGTCTCTCAGAGGAGCGGAAGCTCAAGACAAAGTGTTTTTTCCTCAAAAGCAGGAAGGAAGCAGCCACCGTGGAATTTCATAATGGGGAGAGGGGTTAGCCATAGAATGGAGGCGGGATTACCCGGAGAAGAGTTCCCTGCCCACAGGGAATCCAGCTTCTCTTTTCTCCTGGGCTGTGAAGAGAGGCTTGGGGATTCCATTCTTAACATGAGGCCGGACACAGGGAAGACCATAAGGCCCTGTGGGCCAGGCCACCTGTCCGATCAGCCCTTTGAGGGACACACCTTGGACATTCCTACCCAGGGACAAGGCAGATGGCGCTCTACCCCAACAGATGAACTCTTCCACTAGAAGAGGGAACTCCATTCCCTAGGCTTTTCCTTCCCCTCCCCCCCCCCCCAAGACAGGGTTTCTCTGTGTAGCCCTGGCTGTCCTGGAACTCACTTTAGACAGGCTGACCTCGAACTCAGAAATCCGCCTGCCTCTGCCTCCCAAGTGCTGGGATTAAAGGCATGCACCACCACCGCCGGACTTGTCCATTCATCCTTATATGAGTGTATCTATCCATCTGTTTGTTCTCCCATCTCTTCTTCATCCATCTGTTTAGCCACCTCTCTCTCACCTACCTCCTTCCTTCCTCCTCCTCCTCCTCTTCTCTTTTTTCCTCCATCCCTGAAGTCTGTCAGTCTTTGTTGAACTTGTCTTCCTGCCCTGCCCTTGGTCTGGATTGTCTACTTTGAGCCCTTTCCCTGGCCTCGTCCCCCGGGACTTTGCCCAGTCTTTCTGTTACTCGGCAGGGCAGATACTATTGGCCTAGGGAAGGGCCTGGAGTCCAGGGAAGTTGCCTGGGCCCTCCTATGCAGCATAGACAGCATCCACACTTCACATTTCTGGTCCTGCCAGGTTTCCCCTGTCCTGGGCATGATCACGGGAACACTCATCCTCATCTTGGTCCCAGCCACTAAGAGAGGCCATGCTGATCAACTTGGGGGGCAGCTCAAAGCACGAACCTCCTGGCTCCGAGACATGAAGGCCCTGATCCGAAAGTGAGTGCTACCATGCAGGGTGTGGTGGGAGGAGGCATGGCTGGGAGCCTGTCCACCCACACTCGCCTGCTGTCTACACTGCCTGTAGTGCTCAATGACATTTTGGCCCGAGAGCTTATTGTTCCTGTATCCTGAACCCTTGGCTGGTCCTGAGAAAGAGCATTTCTGTCTGGGGAGGGAACAGGTAGCTGGCTGTAGGGGACAGAGTGGGGTGCCTCCTGGGTCCTGGTGTAAGGGCTGCCTGCTGCTCCAGCTCAGTTTCCCTCCCTGGATTCTCCCCAGCCGCAGTTACGTCTTCTCCTCCCTGGCCACATCGGCTGTGTCCTTCGCCACAGGGGCCCTGGGCATGTGGATTCCCCTTTATCTTCACCGTGCTCAAGTTGTACAGAAGACAGCAGAGACTTGCAATAGCCCACCCTGTGGAGCCAAAGACAGGTAAAGCCTGGACCCAAGGGACGGACACCTCTGTCTCAACCTTGGCCTTGCTCAAATCACACTCTACTGTCTTTTGTCCCCACAGCCTCATCTTTGGGGCCATTACCTGCTTTACTGGCTTCCTGGGTGTAGTCACAGGCGCGGGAGCCACTCGTTGGTGCCGCCTGCGGACGCAACGCGCCGACCCATTGGTGTGTGCCGTGGGCATGCTGGGATCTGCCATCTTCATCTGCCTCATCTTTGTGGCTGCCAAGACCAGCATTGTGGGGGCTTATGTGAGTCCACCGGGGGTTGGGGAGATGGGCTAGAGGTGCTAGAGGTGACTTGCTGGACCCTCTGTCCCCATAGGGAGGGTCCTGTGTCCCTGCCCCATGCCCTTCATGGTTGCTTTCTTCTCTGTGAACAGATCTGCATTTTCGTTGGAGAGACACTGCTGTTTTCTAACTGGGCCATCACTGCAGACATCCTCATGGTAAGCCATTGGGGTAGCTCGGGCGGGCAAAGAGTACGCAGCATTTGCTACCAGGAGAGGTGAACCCAGGGGCAGGGAGAGGGGACCAGAGATATACAGGGGGTCGGATCTGGGAGAAGCCTGGAAACAGCATTGAGCAGGTAGATGTAGGGGTGCAGGGGCAGGGTTGCCTCCAGCCTTAGGTTTGTGGCTAGGAGGCTGGTAGTGCCAGGCTGGCACTGAGGTGGTGCTGCCTGCCAGGACTCCTCCTCCCTCCCCGGCAGTTGAGTGTCCTCGCATTCTGCTTTGCCAGCCCAGGCTGGGTCCTAGGCTGGGTCCCAGGCGTGCCTGCCGAGTGCCTGCGGCTGGCTGGACAGACAGAGGCTGTCTTTACGGGTCCAACAATGGCCTCCAGACCAGCAGGCCAGGAACAAAGGGCTGTCTGAGCAGCCTGCTCAGGCTTGTGTTCCTGGGTGGAGACAGGAGGAACAGGGGAGGGGCTGTGGGCCGAGTGACTTGTAGCTCTGGGTGAAATGGGGGGTGGGGTTGTCAGGAGAGAGCATGACTCCTGCCCTTGGTCCTTTGGGGAATCTCTAGATGCGGGTCAGGAAACTACAAAGGCCTGGAGAGGGAGTGGGAGAGGTGTGGGGCAGGGGAATAAACACCCTCGGCCGGCCGCGTACTTAGGAGCTGGTGCTCAGGCCTGGAGGCCAGGGTCTGGGGCCCTTGTAGTCCCTCTCTTTCAGGGAGCCTGCTGTGCTCTCTGCTCTGCGCTTTCCCACATACCTATGCCCCCACCAATGCCTCTGCTTCCTACCCATTTGTATGCCATGTGGAGGTGGGGGGGGGGGAAGGACTCAGCTAAGTGTCTCACCAAGGGGCTGGGCAAGAATGAGGGCAGGGATGGTCACCTCATAGCCCTCCCCCCCCCCACCGAGAGAGAAAAAGGCGGCAAGACTGAATCAGTGTCCTTGGTACTGGGCAGCACACCCTCTCCTGACAACCCCCTGACAGTCCCCTGAGAACTGTTGGCAGGGTCTGGGTCCCAGGGAAATCATGTCCCAGTTTTACCAAGTGTCCCAGCTAAGTGACTAATTACTGGTGGAAATGGGGCCATGCAATATCCTTAGATCCAGATCCCTCCCTGTCTCATCACCACCAGCAGAGTACTCTGAGGGTGCTGGCCGCTGTACACAATGGTCATTGTCATGGACAGTGAGAGAGTAGCTGGGGCTCAGGGCAGGGGACACCTGGTACTGCGTGTCCTACTCTATCCAATCTCCGATCAGACAGGGTCAGGGCCTGCTCTGTGGCGCTCAGGATGACCTGGGGTCCAGTGGTTCTTAGCCTCCGGTGTCAGGGTGCTTGAGTTCAAGTCGAGACTCTTTGGGGTAGAATTCTAGTTCATATCCTCTCCACCTCAGCCAGCCTCATCCTTGCTGAGTCCTCGTGGAAGGGAACCAACACAGGTGATTAGCTTATAGAAAGGAAGGGCAGGAATCCTAGAAGCTGGACCTCTGTGTCTAGAAGTTGCACAACTCCACATGTAATCCTCAGAAATGTTCTCTGCAGGAGGAGAGCACCCTGAGCTCCGCCTGGGTTAAGCAGGAAGCCCTATCTTTAAACAGGAAAGATATAAAAGCATCTTCAGGCTTTGTAACTCAGCAGCTCCATGATCCAAGAGCTCTGGCCTGAAGATCTATGCCAACTGATACCCAAGATGTGCTTCCCGGCTGAATGTGGTAGGGAGGGAGGTGCAGATTCCCATCACTGGGGACGAGCAGCCAATCCTACCCGGTAGGCAGGGAAGTTCAGGGGTGGGTGGAGGAGTGACTACACAGGAAGCTGGGGCCCTGGGGGTTTGGAAAGTGTCATAGCCATAGAGGTGAGCCTCGCACATGGACCACCTAGTACTGACCAGCCCTCTCTCCTGCAGTATGTGGTCATCCCCACTCGAAGAGCCACTGCTGTGGCCTTGCAGAGCTTCACGTCCCATCTGCTGGGGGATGCTGGGAGCCCCTACCTCATTGGCTTTGTGAGTGGCTGGGGTGGGGCTTGCCTGGGGTGGGGCACAGAAGAAAATCCTGTCCTGACACCCATACCCCAATCTCCACAGATCTCGGACCTAATCCGACAGAGCACCAAGGACTCCTCTCTCTGGGAGTTTCTGAGCCTGGGCTATGCACTCATGCTGTGCCCTTTTGTCGTGGTCCTGGGTGGCATGTTCTTCCTTGCCACTGCTCTCTTCTTCCTCAGCGACCGTGCCAAGGCCGAGCAACAGTGAGTAGGGTTGGGGTGGGCACATTGTGAAGCAGGACTGGGGCAGCTTTTACTCTCGTGTGGAGGGGAGAGTGAGTTGCTTTGTACCTCTAGGGCTCGATGACCTGCTGGAGGCCAGGGCCAGCTCTGTAACACTTGGCTCCAGGTCTTCCCAGGCCCATGTTCCAGCTAGTATGTTGTAGGCCCAGCCCACTGTGGCCCAGGCTAGCAGATGCCAGGCCCTTTCATGGTAGCTCTAGACATGGGTTTTTCTGTGGAGTTCCTCTCAGGGTTTTAGAGCTGGGAGACCCATCCCCTTCTCTCACTTTCTGACTTCTTTCTCCTCTTTTCTCTATTCCTCTCTCTCTCTTCTCCCCACCCCTGGGCTTTCCCACCTCCCCCTGGGGCTGACGAGGTCCCTGCCCAGCGCCTCCGGTCTACCGGCCCCAGTGATTCGATGTGCCAGAGCCGTGCCTGGGCCCAGTCCCCGCTGATGTGCCACCCTGACCCCCGCCCGTCTCTCCCTCAGGGTGAACCAGCTGGTGATGCCGCCTGCATCCGTGAAAGTCTGAGGTGGTGAGTGCAGGCAGGAAACTCCTGTGGGAGGAGTGGCCCTGACAGAACAGGGAACAAAACATCTAAACTATCTCCTCCCTAGCACATCCCCTCTGCCCTGGTCTGACCTCTTCCTCTGAAATGTTGACACGGAATCTGGATTTGTGGGAGCTGCTTCTTCCAGTAAATCAGTGCCCTCACTGGAAAGGCCAGGAGCGTAGGTCAGCACTGTGACTTGCCAGGTCCTGCTGTCCTCCTAGATCCTCCTAGATGTGTCAGGGTGCAGCTCACTCTTACCTTCTCAGTGGCCTAGTCCTTGGAAGCTTTAGCTTCCTGGCAACAAGGGTCAGAGTCCCAAGTTCATAGGAGTGGTGAAAGCTGAGCTAGCCTGCTTTGGAACAATTTCCAAAGCTCCACCTCTGACCAGACACCCTTCCCACAGGTGCCGCTGGGACAGCAATGAACTGCAGTTTAGGTTGGGAGAGGTTCTCCAGCATCCTGGACCCGTAGGATGGTCCCAAAGCTTCCTGTGTGACTCACAGTTGGGTACCCACCCTCTTTGGCCTAGGACTGCCAGGACTGAGTGGCCCTATCTTCAAGAAGAAGCTGCATCCTCAGTTAACCTGGAAGGCTGTGTGTGCTGGAATCACTCAGCTGGACACAGCTCCAGCCCTGGCTGGGGGCTGAAGGGCCGAGATAGAAGCCACCCTGCAGTGGGTATTTGGAGAGATTCTGGCCTGCCCTTACCTCATGTGATCTTGAGGGAACCACTATCCTCCCTAGACAGAGGAACCAAGGAGCTGGAGTTTCCTCCGTTGTGTGCCATGCAAGGCACCCTCCACAGCTTTGAAGAAACAGGTCCTGGGCTATACACAGAAGACATGGCTCAGGTCTCAGGACCTCAGTTCCGGTTCTGAGGTCTGCCAAAGGCTCTGGTGTATGGGGACCACTTCCCCACTCTTAGGCTCTAACCTTGGGAACAGCAAATTCAGCCTGGCACATGTAGCTGGGTACCCACTTCTGAGTGTTTGTTGGCTGGGACAGTCTCCCAATACTCTTGCTTCAGCTAGTTCTTTGCCTGGAAGTTTTTCTCAGGTGGGAGCACCCCCTTAGAGGAAGCTGCAACACTAGGGGGTGAAGGCCCTGGTGGTAGGCTGAGAATCTGACCTTTCTTCACACTGGCCCCCCAACTCCTGCAGTCCCCCAGAAGCCACCTCCTCCCACAGGAAGACCTGAGAGCCCTTTCCAATGAGGAATCAGGATGCTACTTCTTGGCCTAGGGTCTGAAACTGCTGGAGATTGCCCACCAGTGCCTGTAGGTACCACAACCCAACTCTCTCTCGGGGCCAGGCCTTCACCCCAGCCTTTGATCACACTACTCCCACACACACAACCCGTCACTCCCCTGCAGCCACTGTAGTCACCTTTGGGCACTTGTCCCCAGCTTTACACTCCTTGCACACTGTAACCAAGGTGGCTCTGGTCCTGGGGCATCGTAACTTTCGGGAAAGTTCCAGAATCAGCTTGGACAACAGTCCCTGTGGCTGTATCCCACTTGCTGTGGCTTCAGTGGTACCCACTCCACCAAACTCTGGGGCACCCTGGAGGTTTGGACATGAGTGTGCAGAGGGTGCTCTCCATAAAGACCAGCCTGGCCCCCCCAACCCCAGCAGGGGCTCTAGCAATGTTTTCTTGTTGTACAAGAACCAGGTCCAAGTGTTGCCTCCTCTTCCTTCCGGAAGCAGAACTGCTCCTTTATTTTTTAGAGCTGCTCATCGTGAATTTCAGTCTTAAGAGAGAATCCATATATATATTCCTCTTGTAAATGAATAAATAAACCTATTTAAATGTTTTGGTGGCTCTCCAGTGCAACAACCTAGGGAGGGGCAGGACTGTAGCACATGGGCCCTACCCCTGGAAGGTTAAATCAGAGACTAGTGTCATATATCATGGCTTGTTTATTAAAATATTGGTGAAAAAATAGGAGTCTCTAGAGCTGCTGACGGCAGGGAAACGGAGCACGTACACTCAGGGGGTCTGTGCTCTCCTCCTGACCACTTTCCTTCTCTTGACTCCACTCTGTAACAGGCTGGGGCTCCTGCTCAACAGAGACAGCCTTGCTCTTCTCTTTGGCAGGGCAGAGTGGGGGGACTTTCTTATGACCTTTGTGCTGAGAGCCTTCTGAGGAGGCTTTTTGCTTTCAGGCTCTATAGGGGACACAGGAGTGGCTCCATTCACCTGTGACAGCTTCTCTTTTTTCTTCTGCAGTTTTAGGGTCTTGGCAGGGGTGCTGGGGCTTAGGGTGGGGTTATTGGGAGCCGGACTCTTGGCCACAGTTATCCCATTCATCTGGGATGGGGTGCTGGCCTTCGCCCGCTTCCTTTTCTTCTTGCCTGTGCTGGGGGGCTGGTCTTTACCAGTGGCAGCAGGCATAGCACCCTCTGTCACTGCATCCTGCTGTGATGCAGCATTCTTTTCTGGTGTGGTACCCTCAGATTTAAGTTTCTTTCTCTTCTTGGTCTCTGGCAAGAATCCCTTTTTCTTCCGCTTTGTGCTAATGGGGCTCTGGTTGTCACTAGGAATATCCTTGGCATTCTTCTTTTCTGACTTTGGACGCCTGTAAGGAAGAAGAATAGAGAGAATGTGTGTGAGTGTGCAGTATTGATCGGAGGGAGGGTCCTTGTAGCCACATTCCCCAATGCTGGTTCCTCTCCCAGAACATACTGGACTCCTAGCATCTTCATGGCCTGCCAGTAGAGATCGTAGAGGCGATTGGAGCCAGACGAGTGATTCCCCTGCTGCAGGCTTTGCTGCAGCTTCTGTTGCTTGCTCTGAAGCACGCCCAAGAGAGCAGTGAGGTCCACAGACAGCTTCTGCAGGGAAAGGCAAGCTGGAGCAGCAGTGGTGGTGACATGGGTCTTCCCACTGGCTCCTGTCCTTAAGTCACTAGTCCCTCAACTGTGGAGGGAAACAAGGGCCCCTAGCACTGTTTCCCTTTCCATAGCCAGGGTCTGGGTCTCTGCTTTTGTAGTTTCTCAGGGGTAGTTCTAGACTAGGGAACCCAGCTGCCGCCATCCCCAGTGGCCTCCTGACCTTCTATCCTGATGGCTCATCAGTAACTCTTGCCCCTCTATTCTGAGCCTAGAAACCTGGCCTCATCTCCAGCTCATCTCAGTTTTCTTTCAGGCACACAGTGGCACAGACCACCCTCTGGATCTACCAGGTCCAATAGCATTTTTTAAAGGGCCAGATTCCTCCCCTTGGAATCTCCATGTGGCTTGTAGGCCACACACCTCTGATCTCTCCCCCGGGAGGACTACTGTCAGAACCCTGATATGCTGTCCATTCCACCTAGGGCACTGATTCCTGGGCAGCCACCTTACCTCGTGATTGACTGTCCTCAAAAGAGTGTTCAGCAGCTCCAACATGGATAGCTCCCTCTGGTGCTCCCCCTTGCTCTGTGCCTCCCCAAGAGTCTGTAGGATCTACAGAGGAAGGGCAACATTGAGGCACCCCTGAGGACTGCCCATGGCCTTTCTACATCCCATATGTAACAGTGGCCCAGGGGGAGGAAATGTCTTCCAAGCAAGCTGGTTCCCAGAAACCTGGTACAGGTTCATGGTGGGGGCTTCGCAGCTATTACCTGGGTGGCTTTTCCCAAGAGTTGGGTAATCAGCTGCTCCCACTCAGGATCCTCAAAACATACTCTCAGCTCCCGTGCAGACAGGGTCTTCTGGAGCAGCAGGCACGCCTGGGCCTGCATCAAGGAGAATGTAATCAGTAGGAACCCCAATATGTCAGGCCAAGGCTCAGGAACCCACACAAACTTAGAGGAGACTACCTCTAAGTCCTTACAATCATCAATTTCTCTCTTCGTATGTGGGAAAAGGGCTGCCGATGCCTGGAGAGGCAGTGGACCCAACTGGATAAAAGCAACATCAACCTCATGCTGAGCTCCCTCTAGCCTGCCTGATAGCCCTGGCATCTAAACCCACAAGGGATGCCCTCTTATGCAGGCCAGAGATAAAGTCTCAGCAAGCTCAAGGCCTTGGGCTAGAGAGAGCAAGGTTCCTTCAGTTGCCTATCATGAGTTAGAGCATGAACACAAGCTAAGGTCAGTAAAGCAGGCCTCTTAGGCTTAAGTGAGAAGATTGTACAGGTGTTTCAGTCAGACCCTTACCTGATGACGGGGCCGAGATGGGCCAGCCACATGCTGGACCAGGATGGGGAGCAGGTTCTTACAGATCATCTAGGGATTGGGGAAAGACAAAAGGCCATTAGCTAGGAACTGGGCTAGGCAGAATTCCTAATAGTCAGGCTGACTCCTGTACTTACCGGGTATCGGGAAAAAAGGTTGAGGAACATGGGGATTCTGAGTGGGCTGTTACGCTTGGTCAGAAGAGATTCCAATGACGCTAAATACACCCTGGTCACAAAGTCCAAGTCTAAACAACTAGCAGTCTGGTCCTGATGAGAGAGTTGGGGTGAGACTGGGAACAAGGAGAAGGCTGAGGGAGAGTCCTGGGCAAGGGCTGATCCTGGCTCACCTCTGAGTCCTTGGGCTCAGGGTCGGTGTCAGCTCCTTCAAACTTCTGACCATCTTGGTACCTCTTAGCGGTGTTGCCCTTGAGGACTCGCAGCAGGTACAGAGAGGCATTGAAGTAGTAAAGGGCGACAGAGGAATCAGCCTGGCTGCCAGCCTGCTGCACAAGCCTCTCCACCTGGGCATGCAGAGCCTCTGCACAGGGCCCCACTGCGTGGCAGTAGTGACGGGCGCGACACAGGTGGTGCATGAAGATGCGGGCGGTCTTGTGCAGGAGGTCCTGCTCCTGCTTGCTGGAGCCTCGGCTGCGCATGCTGTGCCGGATGATGCTCAGCAGGGGCTCTAGGAGCTCCAGGATCAGGGGGTGCTCTGGCTGCTTGGTCACCAGCACCTCGATCAGGTCTAGTGCCTGTGGTCAAAAGGTCGAGAGTCAGCCCAGGCAGAGGCACGGGAGAGGCAGGCGCATCTCCGGTGCCCGGCAACTACTTGTGCTGCTCACCCTGATCTGGAAGTCCCGCCGGAGCTGCTTCTCCTTCTGCAGCTTGTTCTTCTCCTTGTGCCGGGCCTTGATGCGCATCTTCTGCTCTGCAAACAGGCTGGCCAGGTTCTGGTCCAGGGCCATCATGGCCTCATCCCCAAGCTCTTCCTCCTCGTCGTCGTCGTCCATTCCACCCTGAGGCACAGAAGCAAGCCATCAGCCCACCCTTAAGTGGGTGGACAAACCCTCTCTCCCCCCTGGGTCCTGCTCACCAGTGCATTCCCGGCCTGTAACACTTCCATCAGCTGTTGACGGAAGCCTGGGTCCACATCCTTATCACGGTCCTCCTCTTCACTTTCTTCCCCATCCTCACTATCCATGTCACTCTCTGAGTTCTTATTGTCCTCACTATCTGAGTCTTCATCCTAAGGGTGGGAGGAGGTCAGACACCTTTTTGCCGCCACTATGAGATTATCTCCAGACACCCGCCCTAGCTGGCACCCGCTGGTAAGTACCTCTCCATGCTTCAGCTGCTTCTTGTCAGGATCATCAGTGACCACCACGCTGTCATCCTCATCCTCATTTGTGTCAGGGTTGATCACCTGAGGATAAGTCCCAGACCACCATTGCACTTGCTGCTCTGACTTCAGACTCTCCTTAGGTCACCCTGCAAGTCTCTTCTATGTTGGCCAAAGGCCCCCACCCCAGGGAGGAAAAGAGGAGTGAGTGTCCTTTGAATAGCCTGCAGGAGTGGCCTAGGGAGGGTGGAATGTAGAGGTATAGAAATGGAAGACATCACACACTCCCACATCTCAGTAGACCCATCTTATAATCTATTTCTCCAAAGGCCCCAACTCACTGCCAGGATCAGCTGCAGACCACGTGGAGTAAGGTGGGAACAGATATGACCAAATACACTCCGGACCACCTGGCGCATCAAGTTGCTGGGTTGAGCCAGCAAGGACAGCAAGATTTCCACCATCACCTCCACCCACACTGGCTCCTGGGAGGCTACAAGAGGGAAAGCAGGTTCAGGCTGAGCAGGGTGCAGACAGCCTGGTTACCCAGCATACCCAGGAGCAATGACACACCTTTGGCTTTAGAGCGTGATCGGCGAGGATTCTGCTCCATGCTTTTCTTGATGCAAGTCTGAATGTCTCCTAGGACATCACAGCTTTCTGCAGGGGACTATGGGCAGGACAAAGCAGACATCAGAGAGGGACTGAAGCCAGGTACACCTGGCAGGTCACCCTTACCATCCAAAATGTGTACCCCAAGAGCCTTTTTACAACCTGTAACAAGATCACAGAGCCTAAGTTCCCATTCAACAAGCACAGTCATGGCTGAAAAGGATACCCAAGGCCACAGGACTAGCAAATCCCAACTCCAATGTTGAGCTAACCTTAAACCCATCCACAAAATAAATTTTAAAATGTTAGTTGAAGGCGGGCAGTGGTGGCCCACGCCTTTAATCCCAGCACTTGGGAGGCAGAAGCAGGCGGATTTCTGAGTTCGAGGCAAGCCTGGTCTACAGAGTGAGTTCCAGGACAGCCAGGGTTACACAGGGAAACCCTGTCTTGAAAAAAACAAAAAACAAAAACAAACAAACAAAATAAAGTTGAAAAAACAGAGAGGTAGATAGTGTGGTTCGGGAAGCTGACAGGCTACAGAGTCTTTGCTGGGGAACATTACTAGATTCAGGCCTGACTGTCCCTTGCTTGGGGTTGGGGAACCCTGGAGTTATATATATATAAAGCACCTGGGCCCCATTTCTAAATGACTACTAAATGACAAGTGTCCTGTGTGTCAAACTGGCCTCCCTCCTGCAGGGGGCAGCACTTTCTCTCATACCCATAACTTCCAATCAGTAAATCGCATCTAGAAGGGACTGTAGGACTTAGCAATCTCAGCCACTGGAGGTGCGGCCCAAAGCAAGGTTTCTGGGCACAGAAACACAGGACAGCTCCCCAGGGAAAGCCTGGGATGCTGGCTGGTGCTCGCATTGACGGAGTGGGGTTTTTCCCTTTGAGCTGTAACTTTCATGCAGGACTGGGGTGGCTCAGGAAATCCAACTTCAACCTCCATGTCCCACTGCCCCCAAAGCCAGAGTGTGGGGAGCCCTACAGTGGCTCCATGCCGCTCCCTACAAGCACCCTTGTACACAGTACCTTGAAGATGTGCAGGCCCACCAGAAGCAGCAGGTGCTGGAAGGCAATGGCCCTGGCCTCTGTGGAGAGGGTCTCTAGTTCCTTCAGAGTACTCATCATCCTGGAGGGAGGACGGGCACATTTGCAGGCTCCACTGGCAGACAGACAGGGCACCCTCCTCCACACCCAAAAATCCCATGCCCTCACTGGTCCCAGGCTTGACGCTGCTGTGTCGTCAACGGTGTCACACTGGTTACGTTGCGGTTATGGTTCAACAGCATGTTTGCAAACTGTGCCAGGCGGTAAGTCCAGGGCTTCCCATTTTCAGCCAGGTCTGGAGTCTTCCTGAACTTCACACTGAGAGTCTGCAGTAGGCTGGGTAAGAGGGAGGTAGGATTCAGGAGACAGCAGTAGCATACCCAGCCCTCTCCAATTTTCTGAGGTTCAGCCCTGCCCGCCCCCAAGGCCTGCTGACCTTGTTCATAGCTCAGAAAGGACCACCTCCTACCTGAAGAAGGCACTGATAATGACTCCACGGTTGCCGTCGTCCAAAGGGAAGGAGAAGTGCTGCTTGGTCTCTGGGATCTGGGGAGTAGCCTTCTTTGTCTTAAAGAAGGCGTGGAACAAGCAAAACCTGCAAGCAAACCAGCAGCGGCATGGCTAGATGCCCTCATCTAAGGGCAACTTCTCTAGTTTGACCCTTTGAACACAAGTAGGCCGCCTGAGATCAAGTGGCAGAGCCAGAGCTGCTCCTCTGGAGCCAACAGATGCTGGCTACTATGGGCAAAGGCTTGCTACAGAATCCACAGATCAAGTCTGAACCTTAGAGCCCCACAGTGGTACACTTTTCTGGTCTCTTTCCTTCATGGGATAAGGTACCCCATAGATCCTCGTGACTATTCTGTACTAACTTAACCTGAAGGCTTCTGACTCCGAGGGAACCCAAACAAGGCCCAGGCAAGTGGCCTACTATCACTGTCATGGCGCCCACAGAGAGTCCCTCACACACCTGGCTATTAGCTCAACCACAGAGTCATCCTTCTCCAGGTGCAGGTGATCCACAAGGCTGACCAGGCGGTGGATGATCCACTTCCGGAGCCGGAATACAATTCGCTCAGGCCTGGAAGCAGAGGCCACAAGCAGAGGCCACGTTAAGTGACAATAGAAACAGGGTGTTCCTTTGCCCTGGGACCACCCATATCCTGCCCCAAACTCTAGTCAGGAGGCACCAGGGCCACCCCCAGAAGCTAACCTTCCTCCTGCTGCCTCTAGTTTGAAGCCATGCCACTCAAGGCTCTGTGCTCCTCAAAGCTCCTGACACCTGCTACTCACACATTCAAAGAGGCGTCCTGATCTCTCTTCTGGTTGGCAGTGCTGAAGTCAACTAAGGAGTCCAGGTCAGGCTGCAGGAACATGTCCCGCAACCAGGCCACGTAGCTCTGCAGGGCTTCAGTATTCAAAAACCGTGTGACATGCCAGAAGGTAGGCATGACAGGGAGACCTTGATTGGTGATGGTCGTAAAGGCCACCATCATAGTGAACTGGCGCTTAGGGTCATCCTGGCACCCCTCTAGGAAGGTGCCCACATATGTACTTATCTCTGGGATGAGCTTGATTAGGTTTGGGGGCTGCAAAAGATGAGTATGAGTTTGGGTTAGCAGAGCGAAGAGGCAGACACTACCACTTTCCTACTTCTCTCTAGAGATTAAGCCCAGGGCCTCCCCCACTCCAGCTTCACAGCAGGGCTGAACCTAACTTTGCCACAGCTCCTTTAAGGCCTATCCTTGACTCCTTAATTCACCCCCAGCACCAGAAGATTCTCATTCTCCCTCAAAGACCGAGGACAAGATGTTCTCCTGGTTTGAATGGGATGAAAGGAACCTAGGGGTTCAAGTCCTGATAGACCGGTGCCTACCTGTGCTATCCTGTGGCTTAAAATCCACCTGCTTTCTGACAACCCTCTGTATAAGGCCCCCACTATCACTATCTTACAGGTGCTAGACACAAAACTCAGAACACACTGGGGTCAATAACTACCCCTCTCAATGTGCCACCCCCTCCCCCCAAGCAATGTTCCAAATAGATGGCTGGCTGGGCCTCCTGGTGAGTGGGCCTCGGGACAAAAAGGCCTGATCATTGGCCAAACTCTTGTCAAGTCCTGACATATCTTATCTTCAGAAGAAGCACTGGCCTGGCCCTGTGGGCAGCACGAAACCACAGAGGAAGAATACGCTTACCTTAGAGGTGACGATGTTCTCCCCAAAATGGCGGATCAAGTCTCCTCGCATCACCAACTGCAACTGCTCTTCTGACAGAAGCGGCAGAGATGCACCCAGTAGGCGGAAACACATGTAGCTAAGGAGAGTCGGGGCAGAGCCTGGTCAGAGGGGGCCCTGTTCTTTTAGCCAGGTTTCAGAACAGGTCCCACCCAGGCTGGAGGAGAGGGGAGACCAGCGTGTCTGTCACACACACCTGGATGTCCGGTATGGATTCTTCAGCAGCCTCTCCTCCAAAACCACCTTCCAGAACAGTTCAAATTTGTTCTCCTTAAGTGCCAGGCGGAGCAGGTCCAGAGCCACAGCAGGCAGCTTGTGCTCCTTCTTCACAGAGTTGGCTGCCACCTTCAGTATGTTCACCAGACTAGAAGGCAGAGGGCACTCAGTAAACATTACCCAGAGGACTAAGTTTAGGACACCCCCAGTGAGCTCCCACTCACAATCTCCTCAAACCTGGGAATATTATCCTCTGAGAATAGGTCAACCGAGCCAACCAGCGACTCGAGCGTTGTTGGCACCCTCTGCTGAGCCAAGAGGAAGAGCTCCAAGTACTGGGGAGAACTGAGGATCACGCTCATGTTGCCCTTGAGGACCTTGGGCAGGATCTCCTGGAACATGGACTCCGAGACCTGGGGTGGGGGCACAGGTGGGAAGGGTAGCTCTCCTCGATTTTGTTTCTCCCTCGGGGTCTTGTTCCACCCACGGGCGTCTGCCATGCCACCAGTCAGCCAACTGTCAAGCCGCAGATCCCGGCATCCTAGTGATGGCTAACTGGCCTGAGGACTACATTTAGAATTATTCCTCTTTTTGTTTTTTAAGAGGCCTTAAAAACACAGAGGCCCTTGTGGAGAGCTGCAACTTGAATTCTGGTCTGTCTCCATCTGTGCCAAAAGGACAAATCAGGGATGGGCTAGTGGCAAATGATTCTAGATACAAACCTGCCTTGGTCTCTCAAGTAGGATAGTACAGACCCAGGCCTGACCAAACTAACTACGGCAAATGCACTCAGATTGCCGGCTCCACATTCAGGCATTGACAAGCACTGTTCCAGACCCACATTATCCACACAGAAAAGCCACCAAAGAGGGTTATGGAGTATCTGAAGTGCCTAACTGGAGATGTGTTGTGACCGTGGAAGACATGGCAGATTTAAGACATTTGGTGAAACGAAGAAAAAGACGCAAACAAACAAAAAAAAAAAAAAAAAAAAAAAAAAATCACCAAAAAACCAAACCAGCTCCTTACATCAGTTGCATGGTCAAATCATCTGCCTTCATGTTCCTACCCAAAGCTTCTCAATGTCTCCAACAGCATGATCTGTGATTTTCTTACCTCGGAGAGGATGTCCACCAGAGCCTTTATTGGCTGCCCCTGTAAGTGGTTGTGGTAATGGGACAGGATCTTCAGCAATCTCACGGACTCCATCAGGGCCTCTTTGTCCTAGTATCCACAGAGAGCAGAGGGTGAAGACCAGGGCATGCTACAGGGCACGCCACCCCTAAACCATCCATGTGCCCAAAGCTCTTACCTTCACTAGGCGGCCTGACTGAAAGAGGGCTAGCACTCCAAACAGGTTTGCAAAGAGAGTGGGTCTCATCATGGCCTTGCTCACTGCTTGTAGACTGTATTTTTCTTGTATCTGACTCAGGATGTCACACAAAGGAATGTCTTCAAAAGACTGCAACAGCTGCCAGCAAGACCAAAAAGAGCTCAGGAGTGGCCCAGGAACATCAAACCAGACCAACTCAATTTCCCTGCTGACTTTCCCCAGTAGATATAATCTTGGTCCCTCCTCCCACCCCTCACAAGCGCTAAGAGACTGCTTTCAAAAGACCAAATTTTACATAGCTAAGCCTCACCTCCATCAAACCTTCAGAAGGCCTAGACTGCTCTGTACCTCTTGGAAAAACCCAGATCCACAGATCCTGTTCTGAGTTGCCCTGAGGCTGACTCTATGGGCTTCGTTGTTTTTTGCTGTACAAATTTCTATGTGGTCTGACATCAGCTGCCTTCCTAACCTGGAGGCGGCTCCCCAAACCTTGCAGAAGCCAACTTCAAAGCTCACTACTTCCAGTAACTGTAACTAATACACGTGTAGTTGATAAACGTGTATCAGAAAGGAAACGTGTTCAACTCTCCCACCTGCTTGGACTTTGTTGTACATAAGCCATGTTTCGGGACTCCCTCCCACTCTGAAGCCTGTTGGATTTTTCTTTACCCAGCAGCTGCGGTGCCCCTTATCCTTAGACTCTACTTTTTGCCCGGAGAGATTGTGCTCTTGCCAGACGCACCGCCTCACCTGTGCCAGCGCCAGGCTGTAGCAGGGCCTAGCAGCTTCTCGGCCCACTCCAAGCCCAGTGATTAGGCGCTTCAGGGCATATTTCATCTCCGAATCCTAGGGAACCAAGAACATCCCTCGTGTTCAACAGTGATCTGCGGGGCCCGCCCTTGCCCACCATGCCCCCTTGCATCCAGAGCCGCGACTGAACCCGGGCCCCCCCCATCATACACTCGGCCTTGTGCGCAAGTACTCCAACAACTTCTCCGTGGCCTGGAGCCGCGTTTCCTGCTCCGGCTTCGCGATGTCCCAGAAGAAATCCAAGAACTCGCGGCTGTGCTCCAACAGGTTGCGGCGGTCGCCTTGCGGCGCCTCTGCGGGAGTCGCAGGCTCAGCTTTCGTGGGGCTCTTCATCTCCGCCATGCTGAACCAAACACGTGGGCTCGGAATTCAGTCACTTCCAGGTCAGGTCTCGGCGCCTGCGCACTGGGACATCCGATTAGGGGCGGGGCCTACGAGGTTGGGAGTGAATTGCTTACGGGTGTGGCAGTGGGTGGAGCAATGAGTTCTGCTCACACAAGAGCGTAGAACCTGCTGCTTTAGTCCTCACCTTTAAGCCTGTAGAGTTTCTGACGACCGGCAGTACAAACAAATCCACGAAAAAGCCGTAGTATGATCTCTTCCCAGACCCGGGTCTACTCGCGATCCATTCCGAGACACCGTGTAGCAGCTATTCCGCTTCTACCGTGTGCATCGGAACAAAGCCACTGCTGCTTCTGTGGACTTCCTTCTCTAGTGGGAAGAGATGGTTGATGAACAAGTAGCCAAATACATTTTTAAACGATAGTTATGAGGAAAATAAGGAATGTAGGGAGCAGAGGGAGCCCTTTAAATGTTAAAATACGTGAAAGCATTGCCTGTTAAAAATTAAAGAGAAAATTCAACATCCTAAGATACTATTTAAGAGTTTTGTCAGGACAAGACTGACATGTGAGCTGACAGCTGAGGGACAAGATGGGCTCTATTGTCCCCCAGGGCAAAAATCTAAGAGCAGGCATAAGAACAGGCCAAGGACATTTCTTCTACAAAGGCCCCTCATCTCTTGAGGGAGTGAGGTCAGTAAGAGGAGCAGGACACAGGTGCTGGGAAGCAAGGTTGTATAGAACCTGGGGCCAGGCTCTTGAGTTCAGAATTTCTTCTGAATGTGCAGGGAAGGATTTACATCTGATTTACATTTTTAAAAGGTCAGCTGTTGGCTGAAAGCAGGCATAGCCTGTGGCTGTAAATACAGAGACAGTGAATTATGCTGGAGTAAGACTTGGGCTAAATCTAGAGTTGGTCAAGATGGGCTATGACCTGGGTCAAAGGAGATGATTTACTAGAAAGGACACCAGGCTAAAAGCTGGTGTTGAATAGATGGTGGAATTATTGCTCCTAGGAATGTTTTGTTTGAGAGAGAAGTGGAAATGGAGTTCCGAGTTCTGCTAGCTTGGGCTTGGGGATATGGTATGGTAGTAGAACACCAGCTAAGCACATCGATGCTCTAAATTTGATCCCCGGGCCAATAAAACAATTATCTCTGTGTGTTGGTGGTTCTGTAATACCAGTGCCTGGGCCAGACTGGATTAAATAGGGAGACTTGCCGGGCGGTGGTGGCTCACACCTGTAATCCCAGCACTCTGGGAGGTAGAGGCAGGCAGATCTCTAAGTTCCAGGCCAGCCTGGTCTACAGAGTGAATTCCAGGACAGCCAGGGCTACACAGAGAAACCCTGTCTCGAAAAAACCAAATCCAAAAAACAAACAAAAAAAGAAAGAAAGAAAGAAAGAAAGAAAGAAAGAAAGAAAGAAAGAAAGAAAAAGAAATAGGGAGACTCTGCTTTAAAAACCAAAATTATAGAGAAGAGAGATATGGTGCATTGGTTTAAAACAACGATAAAGGCATCTTTTTAATTAAAAAAAAAAAAAACCTTCAAAACCTTAAATCAGAATTGCCTTTTTCTCTGTCAGGTAGGGGAAGTGCTACTGGATGTTCTTGCCCATGACCCGAGGAACTATTTCTAAAGGGTTGTAGTCAAGAGATCTCAGGGAAGGTGAGGTGATCCAATTCCAGCCTATCTGTACCCAGGGGCACCTCCCACTCATTTTCCCAACCCTTCTCTGCTCTGCCATCTGTTCTACATGTGAACTAATAGATTTACCTTGCACAGATGGAATCCCAGAAAGCAGAAGGTGGCTGGAGCAGGGGAAGCTGAAAGATTCCAGCCCAGGCTCCTCCCCATGTCTGGAGTTCATCATCTGTGCTGCAAAGGTTAACAGGAAAGGTTTGTTTGTTTGTTTGTTTGGGTTTTTTTTTTTTTTTGGTGTTTTTCGAGACAGGGTTTCTCTGTATAGCCCTGGCTGCCCTGGAACTCACTCTGTAGACCAGGCTGGCCTCGAACTCAGAAATCCACCTGCCTATGCTTCCCAAGTGCTGGGATTAAAGATTAAAGGTGTGCACCTCCACCGCCCAGCGGTTAACCGGAGGAAAGTTAACCAAAGAGCACAGATGTCACTTTGTCCCTGGGAGATTTGAACTTTATTGATAAAGATCAGCAGGGAATGGTCCAGTGGAAGATGGAGCTGCCCACCCTGCCCAAAGATTAGATAGGGGCTGGTGACCTTCCACTGGACTTTCCCGAAGGTGAGTTGCACTCAGACTCTTTTTCATCACCCTCTAGATATTTATTTGTTAGAACATCCAGAAATTCCATCACTGTGGGTACCAGGAAATGTGGTTGAACCAGCCCTGGATGCCAGAGCTAGAACCAGGTAACAGAACAGGACGGAAGGTTGTTGGAGCAGCGAGCACCTCACAGAGACACTCTCTTCACAGTTCACTGCTGCTAGGCCTTCTCTGCCTGGCTGTCAGGTTCCAGACACCTCAGCCCCTCTGTTAATACCCCTGAAAGGGGCAGCAGCCGCTGGGGACACTGGAGACATGGGCATGTTCTGCATGAACTTCTGCCTGCAGTAGGGCCCCTTGGCTACATATGCCAGGGCTCTCTGTGGGTCTTTGTTGGGCTTGATGTTGGGGATGCTGTTGGATTTGAGGTGTTGCCAGATGATTGAGCAAGGTGCAAGTCATGGCTTCGGCCCCTCTGGGGAACCCTGAAGCCACCAACCCCAACATATCGGCTTCTGTGTCATCCAAGTTGCCACGGAGGATGAGTGGACAGGCCCAGGCACTAGGCGCAGAGCTGGCTTCCAGGTTGCTGAGCAGAACACCAGTGCTTGGGGACAGATGTCCAGAACCAAAGGAGCTGTTGATTGAGGAGATTAGAAGGAGCATGGAGCCATTGCTGTCCACGGTGGCCAGGGCACTGCTCACTGGGCCTCCAGCAGTTTGCAGGAATGGTGAGCAGGAAGCAGAGCTGGATGTTCTGGAGTGAAGAGTAGACTCCAGCAGTTGCAGAAGCTCTGGGCCCGCTGAGGGAGCAGGAGTAGAGAACAGGACACCCTGAGGCAGAAGAAGCTGCAGCGCAGGCTCTAAGGAAGGCATGGGCCGAGCAGAGGGCAACTCTAACCCCAGGTCTCTGACCAGCAGGTTCAGCAAGGCATCCCCAGCAAAATCTGGGCTGGAGGCCAGGGCTGCACTGCGTAATACAGCTGCCAGGTTGGGGTTGGTGACTCGAGCCCCGAGACCCAGTGGGGTTCCATCGGTATGGCAGAGCAGTGGACAGAGCCCCTTTGTGCCCTGGACTGCTAGTGAGCGTGCCAGGGGTGCATCTACCTCAAAGCCCTTTTCAGCCAGCATGGCAGGCTTGGCCAGCAGGTGTGGCCAGGGCAGGTGGCCGAAGTGGGCATGGAGCAAATTCAGGGCAGGCAGAGCTGTGGGCAGCCCCAGGCCAGGGGCCAGGATTTGGGTTGGGCCTGCTGTCAGGGCAGTTGAGTTTCCCGAGGAGCTATTGTAGAAGA
Organism: Apodemus sylvaticus; assembly: GCF_947179515.1. Lineage (NCBI taxonomy): Eukaryota > Metazoa > Chordata > Mammalia > Rodentia > Muridae > Apodemus > Apodemus sylvaticus. The sequence goes on from NC_067481.1 coordinate 51,951,923, forward strand.
GACCCCAGAACGTGGCACCTGTTGGGAGACATATTACACAGGGATCAGCGGCACTGGCCAGACTTGGGGTCAGGATCCTCCAGTGGTCCCAGGTGAAGAATCACTGTCTTGCTTTGCAATAGAGGTCACTGACTAAGCCTAAAATCAAGAGTTGCTGACCAGGGTCAAAGGTTACTCAAGACTAGGCCTGGTGCTCAGATCCTATGTCCTGCTCATTAGTTAGTCTTGAGGTAACGGCCATTGACTGCCCGAATGAGTCCCAGGTGACTAACTAGGCCCCAGGTTAGAAGCTCTGAGGTTCAGGGCCCACAGCTCACACTGACCTAACCCTGTTGCATGAGGATGTACCACCGCCAGACACAGAGCTGCTCCAACTCCAGCATCCACGACATTGCCCCCAGCGATAAGCAGCTCCTGGCCCAGTTGGGAACATGTGGCTGTAGTAAGGAAAGGTCTGTGTGTGATGGGCAGGTGCTCTGGATCACTGACCCCTAGCCCCTTCCCAAACACTGACCTGCAGGGCTGATAATGGCGCTGTGGTGGTACACACCAGGATGATGGGAGTGTCTGCTGGCTGGAGGGGCCACAGAGCCCACAGTTCCTTTTGGGCTGTTCCTACTCTGCAGCTGCCTCAGAGCCAGGGAGCTGCTAACAGCCAGCAGCAGCAGGCCTGCCAGCAGGCGGGCCCAGGCACCTGGCAACCCGCCAACCTTGTTCCTGCAGAAAGGGGAGTCCTGAGCCAGGGATGTGGTAAAGGGGTACCCAGGAATCCCAAGGGGACCCAAGGAATGTTTTCCCCAAAGGTTTGATTTTGCAAGAGTATAAATTGGCCAGAGAGAGAGAGAGACAGAGAGAGAGACAGACAGAGACAGAGAGACAGAGGGACAGAGTGGGGCGGGAGAGGCCCAGGGCACTGCATTGGCAAAGACACAGAAGTAGGAGAAACTGAGGCTGGCTTGGAGGGAGTGTCTACAGGAGAGCTGGAGGAGGCAGGGGCCAGTCAGTCAGAGGGACACCTGGAAGGGGCTTGGCACATGGAGAGAGGAGGTTGAGGAGCAGGGGTCATCCAGGTGTAGCCAGGTCCCAACCTGTCCAGCAGGTGCTATGGCATGGGTCTGGGAAAGCTGGGACAGGATAGGGACCTTGATACAAATGTCTCTTCAGATACACAGACCTTTCTCCGACTGACTGGCTTAGTTCCAAGTTGGGTCTGCAGCCTAGAGCTCCCCTCCCCCCAGCCCCCAGCCCCCCACTCATCTAGAAAGTCCCTGGGGCTCAGCCAAGTGTGGGATTGCCCGACTCAGCTTAGGGGTTCCAGAGGGAGGACCTTGCCAGCCGTCCAGCCTGAGTTATGGGGTTCCCAGGCCCTTGCTGACTCACCGGGGGGTATTTTGGAGTCTCCTTAGGGAGAGGACCAGTGGCTCTGCTATTTCTTCATCTTCTTCCTCCTCCTCTGACTCCATGCCAGGCTCCCAGACTTGCAACTTGTGGTAGTGCACAGCCCCTGTGATGGCATCCATGGCCCGTGCTGCCCCAGATCTTTGCCGAGAGTCCTGACAGTTGAGACTGCCAGGTAGGCAGGCAAGCAAGCTGTGGCTGGTGCAGGTGGCCTTGGGGAACGGAGGTGGTGAAACAGAGAACAGGTCTGGGCAGGGCGGGGCCAGGGAAGCTGCTATGAACCTGCCTCATTAGGACACTGGGCTCTCATAAAGGTTCCCCAAGCAGCTGCCATACAGGGGTCACAATTTATACAGGTCTAGGAGGAGCCCAACACTATAGCTATAGACTAAGGAGTGGGGTGGGTGGAGCCTCTCTTTACCTTTGAGATCCCTAACCTACTCAGGTCTCTAGGGACCATGGGTATGAATGAGAGCTATGGTTACAAAGGGTAGCCTGGGTGGTGGCTTAGCACCACCAACCAGGTTCTATTGTCAGGGTGTGGCTTCCAGGTCATGGTCCAATCCTAGGCTACTACTTGAGTGGTGAGAGCCACTCCTGGATGTGTCATGTGGCTTTTGTCCAGAAGGCGCCATCAGAGACCTTTGTGGGGAAACAGTCTGGAAAACACGATTCCAACCTTCTCCCTGGAATTCACATCTGGGACCTGTTCCTGTGCAAAGCGGTACTATTTACAACAGTCCCACATTGGAAACTACACAAACACCATTGTCTGGAAAACTGCACAAGCCACTATTCAGTCAATGGGGTATCTGCCCCAGAAAGAATGAGCAAGCTACAATTATGTGTAATATTGTTCGTGAATCAGAGGGGGAACACGGTGAGTGAAAGAGGCCAGACAGGAAAGGGCACCCATTGTGTGTCTGAAGCAAGGCTCAGAACAAGGTAAAACCAGTTAGCTTTTAGAGTCATTGTAGCAGCTGGAGTACGGAACAGAGACCAGGAGTCTGGGAAGAAGCCGGAGAAGTCTTATGTATCTTTGTTTCTTTGTTTCTTTCTCTGTTTCTTTGTTTCTTCCTTCCTTCCTTTCCTTCTTTTCTTTTTTCTTTTCTTCTTTTTTCCTTCCTTCCTTCCTACCTTTCTTTTCTTTCTTTCTTCTTTCTTTTTTCTTTTTCTTTTTCTTTTTCTTTTTTCTTTTTTTTTTTTTTTTTTTTTGAGATGGGTCTCTATAGAGCTGGCTGTCCTGGAACTCACTATGTAGACCAGGCTGGCCTTGAACTTACAGAAATCTGCTTGCCTCTGCCTCCCAGAGCTGGCATTAAAGCTGTGGGCCACCACACCTGGCTGTCTTATCTTTGTTTTGTTTTTGTTTTTTTAAGTATTACTAATTTTCATTAAATTAAAAGGTTTTTGTTTTTGTTTTTGTTTTTGTTTTTTTGTTTTTTTTTTTTTAGTTTTTGTTTGTTTATTTGAGACAGGGTCTCACTATGTATACTAAATTGTTGGCCTTGAACTCAGAAATCTGTCTGCCTTTGCCTTCTGAGTTCCTGGGATTAAAGGTGTGTGCCATTATGCCTGCCTTTAATTTTTTATTACATTTCTTTCTTTTGTGAGTGTTTGTATGTGTGTAGTGTGTGGCACACGAGTGTCATGGCATGCTTGTGGAAATCATGACAGCTTGTGGCAGTTGGCTTTCTCCTGTCATCCAGATCCAGGGGCTGAAGCTTGGTCAGGCTTGGCCGTGAGCAAGTCTATCCCCTGAGCCATCTCAGCGGCCCTTGGCTTGTTTGTTTGGAGACAGGGTTTTATGTAGCCCAGGCTGCTCTCAGACTCCTCGTGGAGCTGAGGGAGTATGGCCTTGAACTTCTAATTCTCCTGCCTTCACCTCCTCAGTGCTGTGATTATAAGCAAGCATCACCATGCCTGGCTTAATTAAAAGTTTAATCTCAAAATATGAATGACAAATGGAAAGTTTTTTTGTGGGGGGGGATTTGGTTTTTTCGAGACAGGGTTTCTCTGTGTGGCCCTGACTGTTCTGGAGCTCACTCTGTAGACCAGGCTGGCCTCGAACTCAGAAATCCACCTGCCTCTGCCTCCCAGAGTGCTGGGATTACAGGCGTGAACCACCACCCCCACTCTCTCCCCCCCCCCCCAGCTGACAAATGGAAAATTAATATCAAAATGTCATAAGAAAGCAGGCAGTGGTGGCACACGCCTGTAATCCCAGCACTCTGGGAGGAAGAGGAAGGTGGATTTCTGAGTTCGAGGCCAGCCTGGTCTACAGAGTTCCAGGACAGCCAGGGCTATACAGATAAACTCTGTCTCAAACAAACAAACAACAACAACAATAAAACAGAAAAAAAAAAGAAAGCAGGTCCCTTAGAGAAGGGGCCTGGACTTTTCTAGTAAACAGACATTACTTGTGTTTGTTACAGTGGTTTCTGTCTTCCTTTTTTTGTTGTTTGAGACAGAGTTTCTCTGTAGTAGTCCTGGCTAGCCTTAAACTCACTCTGTAGAACACGCCAGTCTCAAACTCAGATCTGCCTTCCTCTCTTCTTTCTGAGTGCTGGGATCGTAGGCAGGGGTTGGCCGTGTGCTGACCTTGACAGCTTCTTGCCACAGTTTCACCTTGAGAGTCTTTCATCCTGGTTGTCAGCTTGGTGGGCTCTGGCTGATGTCTGTTAGTGAGGGTGCTGTTTCATGGGTGTGCCCACTGTGAACACTAATCAAGTGGCACATTTATGTATGTTTCTCTGCATGTACTTTGTGTTTTATGAAAACCTCATTTTCTACACTAACATCAGCCATATCTCACAGAAGTTGAGACTAGAATAGAATAGTCAATAGGGGATCTTACAACTAAAAAGGGCCAAAAAACTCCTCTGTGCTACTGCACAGCAGGATAACTGTAGGTAACAATCGTATACTATAGCACTAATTATGTATGTATGAATCATATATTTTATTCAGACAGTTTTTTTATGTAACCCAGCCTGCTCTCTAACTTGAGATCATCCAGCCTCAGCGTGAGTGCTAGGATTACAGATGTGCATGACTTCATTTCAAAACTAGAAGGATTTGAATGTTTTCGTGACAAAGAGGTGGTAAATGTTTGTGGAAAGAATGGTCTTTACCCTCATTTAAACATCGTATAATGCAAACATATATCTAAAACATTATATGATACCCCACTTATATAGTCTGTGTGTATCTTATCGATAAAAGTAATTATTTTTGTTGTTGTCTTTTTTTTTTTTTTTTTTTTTTTTTTTTTTGTAGACAGGGTAGCCATGGCTGTCCTGGAACTTGCTCTGTAAATCAGGCTGGCCTCAAATTCAAGAGATTTCCAGACTGCCTCTGCTTCCCAAGTGCTGGGACTAAAGGTGTGACACCATGCCTGGAAATAATAAAGACATTTTTTCTTTTTCTTTTCTTTTCTTTTCTTTTCTTTTCTTTTCTGTTCTTTTCTTTCTTTCTTTCTTTCTTTCTTTCTTTCTTTCCTTCTTTCTTTTTTTTCTTTTTTCTTTTTTGGCTTTTTCAAGACAGGGTTTCTCTGTATAGCCCTGGCTGTCCTAGAACTTACTCTGGGCTGGCCTCAAACTCAGAAATCCACCTGCTTCTGCCTCCCAAGTGCTAGGATTAAAGGTGTCTACCACCACTGCCCGGCTAAGAATTTTTTTTCTAATACAGGTTTTTTCTGTGTAATTTTGGCTGTACTGGAACTCACTGTGTAGACCAGGCTGATATGCACACAGAGATCCTCCTGCCTCTGCTTCCAGAGTGCTGGGATTAAAGGCTTGCAACTCCACATCTGGCCAAGCATACGTCAATTTTCTTAAATAGTAGGTACAGGGGCTGGAGCGATGGTTTAGCAGTTAGGAGCACTGGCTGCTGTTGATAATATGGTTTTGATTTCCAGCACCTAAATGGTGACTCACAACTGTCCATAACTTCATTTCCAGGGAATCTTATACCTTCTTCTGGCCTCAGTGGACACCAGGCATGTACTGCATGTGGTACACATACATACATGCAGGCAAAATACTGATATACATTAAAATTTTCTTTTAAAAGAGATGCTGGGGGGCTGGAGAGATGGCTTAGAGGTTAAGAGCACTGACTGCTCTTCTGAAGGTCATGAGTTCAAATCCCAGCAACTACATGGGGCTCACAACCATCCGTAATGAGATCTGACGCTCTCTTCTGGTGTGTCTGAACACAGCCACAGGGTACTTAGATATAATAAATAAATTAATTAAAAAATAATAAAATAAAAGAGATGCTGGGTCCAGTCCCACATGCCTGCAATCAGGGCACTCAGAAGCTCCTGGCAAGAGAATTACAAGATCAAGGTTAGCTCTGACTGCTCAGTGAGACTCTTAAGAAGCAAAACAAGGGGCTCAGCAGTTAAGAGCAGCCAAAAACATACACTGCTCTGGCAGAGAACCCAAGTTCAGTTCCCAGCACCCACATTAGGCATCTCATAACTGCCTGCAACTCCAGCTTTAGGGTCAACACCCTGTCCTGTCCTCTCCTCTCCTCTCTTTCCCCCTCCCCTCCTCTCCCCTCCCCTCCCTTCCCCTCCCCTTTCCTTTGGGCCTCTGAGGATACATGCACCACCCACTTGAACCCATATGCTGGGAGCAGTGGTCCATGCCTTTAATCCCAGCTCTTGGGAGGCAGAGGTAGGAGGATCTCTATGACTTCCAGGACAGTCTGGTCTACAGAGTTCCAGGACAGCCAGGGATAACGGAGCGAAACTCTGTCGAAGGCAGTGGAGGAATGGGGGTTAGACTGGGGGTAAGGGTGGGGTAAGCTTCTTAGTTGCCTTTGGGCACCAGCCTTTTCTTTTTAACTTATGTATTTACTATCGTGTGTTTGTGGGTGGTGCACATCACAGCATGTGGGGGCAGTCAGAGGCGATTGATCAGATCTGTTCTTTCATATTTACTCGGGTTCTGGGGATTGTATTTACGTCTCCAGGTATACACCAACTGAGCCTTCTTATCCAAGTATTCATTCATGTATTTAAGATTTGTTTTTATTTTTTTGTTTTGTGTGTATGTGTGTATCTCTGTGTGTGTGTGTGTTTTCACATATAAGCACAGGTGCCTGAGGAAGAGTCAGATTGTCCTGCACTTTGAATCATAGATGACTGAACGTAGGTCTTCTTTAAGAGGAGTATGAGTTTTTGTCTTTCAACCACTGCGCCATCTTTCACATCCTCGATTCTTTTGAGGAAGGATCTCACTGTGTTAGCATAGGCTGGCCTTGAACCTGTGACCCTCTTGCCTCAGCTTCCTAAGGGCTGAGTTCACAGCTGTGCACTACCACGTCTGGCTTAAATCTTCTTATTTTTAGATCTGAAATATGGAAGTAAATGTTTGTTGGGTTTTGGCTACTTCCTCTATGGTCTCCTCCCTGACAGCAACAAGACCTTTCTACAGGGGTTGTTATTTCTCTTTTATCCTGGTGAGGGGAGAAATGTCTAGAAATTGGGAAGCGAAATCATATGAAAATTGACCACAAGATGGCAGTGGCACACAGCGAGGCTTGGTTTGGGTGGAGCTTGGACCTGCCTGTCAAGAGGATGTGCCTCCTACAGGCAACCTAGAGAAAGTACTTCAGGGCCACCATCCAGAAGGGGAAAAGAGAGAGACCAGAAGGGGGATTTATAGGTCTGGGAGAAGAGGACAAAGAACTCAAGGGCAACAGTGCCCTGGGCTCTCTAGAATCGTTGTGTGGTTAGAACAACAATACATTTTGCGCGGTGTGTATTTACCACAATAAAACGTGCAAAAAAAAAAAAAAAGCCAAGAAATTTCCCAAATTCACTCAAAATCGTAATTATTTAAAGTTTTTTTTTATAAAGTATTCCTTGCAACTCCTTGTTCTGTTTGAACAGGCAAGTAATGAAAATTGTGTGTGAAGGGGGTGGGGGGACAGTGAGAGACAAAGAGAGACAGATACAGAGAGCCGGAGAGACTGGCAGAAACAAAGACGAGATTTATGCATCTGTTCTTGCGTTCTTTTCACTCCCTACTTGGTGGCTTTTGTTTCCCCCAGAACTGAAACCGTCTGGAGGAGGAAGCGGCAGCAAAGCGCCCCTAGAACTGCACAGTGGCTTCTCGAGCTTTGTGAGTCACGTGGGTTTGGTACGCAGGAGCCTCCGGGGTTAAGTGGCTGCTGTGAAGGCCTAACTTTGCCTCCAGGTGGCGCTCTTGGGAAACCTTTATTAGGGCTCTATTAAATGAGTCTGGCTCTCATTTGTTTTATGGGATACAGTCACATTTCCAGCCCTTGACAGAGTTTAGAGGTGCTAGTTTTCAGCCAGGCAACGTTCTTCACTTTATTATCAAAACCATTACTAGTTAACAAGTCTTTTACACACTGGAGTTTTTGTTTGTTTTTTTCAGATAGTCTTACCGTGTAGCCTTTGGAACTCATTCTGTAGACCAGGTTGATCCTCAAATTCATAGAGATCTGCCTGCCTCTGCCCCTGCCCCTGTGCTGGAGTTAAAGGTGTGTGTCACGCCCTGGTGGTTTGTTTGTTTGTTTGTTTTTTAGATTTATTTATTTTTGTTATATGTAAGTACACTGTAGCTGTCTTCACCCCAGAAGAGGACATCGGATCTCATCACAGATGGTTGTGAGCCACCACGTGGTTGCTGGGATTTGAACTCAGGACCTCTGGAAGAACAGCCAGTGCTCTTAACCGTTGAGCCATCTCTCCAGCCCCCTTGTTTTTGTTTTTGCTTGTTTGGGTTTTTTGGTTTTGTTTTTGTTTTTTCAAGACAGGATTTCTCTGTGTAGCCCTGGCTGTCCTGGAACTCACTCTGTAGACCAGGCTGGCCTCGAACTCAGAAATCCACCTGCCTCTGCCTCCCAAGTGCTTGGATTAAAGGCGTGCGTCACCACTGCCCGGCCACAGCGATTTTCAAGAACCACAAAGTTACTCACACTCTTTTGCTTGCCTTTTATTAATATTTCCAACCTTCAGAAACTGCTGATCTTATAGAAATCATGTTTTTGAGGACTTAAATATTATACAAGCCATACAGTGTGTACTTATGTATATCTAGCTTCTTCCAATTAGTATAGTAGTCTTTAAGAAATTGAGATACATTTTTAAAAGAGCTACAGTTAAGGATATATATATATATATATATATATATAATTAATAGACTGCTGACCTATCGTGAATGAGGCCCTAGGGTCAATCCTGGATAGTTAAAAATAAACAAATAAGAGTTCTAAATGAATGGAGAGACATACCCTGTTCATAGACCTTGAACCTCAATATTGTCAGTTAGGTATCATCATCCTAATAAACAGTCATCTGAGTAAACTGTTGTTCTTAAAAGCTAATTCTAAGCCAGGTGGTGGTGGCACACACCTTTAATCCCAGCACTTGGGAGGCAGAGGCAAGCGGATTTCTGAGTTTAAGGCCAGCCCGGTCTACAGAGTGAGTTCCAGGACAGCCAGGGCTACACAGAGAAACCCTGTCTTGAAAAAAAAAAAAAAAAACTGGAAAAAAAAAAGCTAATTCTAAAATCCAGTCCTGGGGCTGGAGAGATGGCTCAGAAGTAAGAGCACTGACTGCTCTTCCAAAGGTCATGAGTTCAAATCCCAGCAACCACATGGTGGCTCACAACCATCCGTAAAGAGATCTGATTCCCTTTTCTGGTGTCTGAAGACAACTACAGTGTACTTACATATAATAAATAAATAAATCTTAAAAAATTAAAATAAAATCCAGTCCCAGATGTTTTTGAAAAAGAAATATGTGAAAAGACAAAAGCTATCCACTTTTAAGACTTGTTACAAAGTTTCATTAATCAATATGCTATGTTTGCTGTATACTATAGACAGATAATGGTAGAGTGTAATAGTACAGAGATAGGCTCCTTCATTCATAGTCAAAGGGTTTTTGTTTGTTTTTAATGAAACAGGGTCTTGGTAGTAGCTCTGGTTGACTTGAAACTTGGGGTTTTTTTTGGGGGGGGGGGCTCTGTGTAGCCCTGACTGTCCTGGAACTCACTCTGTAGACCAGTCTGGCCTTAAAGTCACTCAGAAGGTCACTCAGAAATCCACCTGTCTCTGCCTCCCAAGTGCTGGGATTAGAGGCATGCGCCAGCCACCACTGTCCAGCTGAAACCTGTTTTTTTGTTTGTTTGTTTGTTTTTTGTTTTTAAAGATTTATTTATTTATTATGTATAAGTATACTGTAGCTGTCTTCAGACATACCAGAAGAGGGCGTTGGATTTCATTGCAGATGGTTGTGAGCCACCATGTAGTTGCTGGGAATTGAACTCAGGACTTCTAGAAGAGCAGTCAGTGCTCTTAACCGCTAATCCATCTCTCCAGCCTCCCTCTCCCCGGCTTTTTAAAGAATAATTTTGTCTTTGGGTTTTTTGTTTGTTTGTTGGGTTTTTTGCTTGTTTTTTAAAATTTATTTTATGTATATGAATGCTCTATCTGCATGTACACCTTCATGCCAGAAGAGGGCATCAAATCCCATTATAGATGAGCCATCAAATGGTTGCTGAAAATTGAACTCAGGACCTCTGGAAGAGCAGACAGTGCTCTTAACCACTGAGCCATCTCTCCAGGGTCTTCTTCATCCTAGGATGGTATCAAACTCACAATGTAGCCAGACATGACCTTGGATTTCTAATCCTTTTGCTTCCATTTCCTAGGATTACAGACACATGCCCCTACACTCAGTTGATGGGGTGGAGATTAAATTAATGCATGGCTTTAAAGTTTATTTAATGTATATGTGCTTTTGCCTGCAGGCATGTCTATGCACCCTGTATGTAGCTAATGCCTAGAGAGGCTGTAAATAGGCATCAGATCTCTTGCAACTGGAGGCACAGACGGACATGTGGATGGATGCGGGGAAGTAAATATGGGTCTTCTGGGAGAGCAACCAGTATTCTTAGCTGTTCTCTGTCTCTCAAGCCCACAATGCAGGGCTTTGCGCACACTGATGGAGTATTCTACCAACTGAGCTACGTCCCCAGCATACCTGGTGACTTTTAAATGGGCACTAAATGCTCTAAACTTTATTTTGCTGAGTGCTGTATCTTGAGATATTCCGTTGTAGAGTGTTGGGTTTCATTCTGGCATGTTGTAAAACACTTGTGAATGCTCTTGATCCATTCAGACTTCCTTTGAAGCCTTATTGTGGTAGGAAGACTTTATTTTGAGATTAATTAATTCTGCTACTAATGCGTGATCTTTCTGAGGACTCAGTCCAGTGATTGATGGGTGACAAGAGCTTTTCATTAGACTATTTCTAGTCTTGTGTGAATTCCAGACATTTTTTGGCCTGGAACTTTGTGGCAACCCCTTTCCTGGCCTTGGGTATTTTCTTCTCACACAGGAGGGCATCATCAGTGCTTGGTTAACCCTCCAGCAAACTCTTCTGGAGGTTTGGCTTTGTTTTTTTAACTTTGTACTTTCTCAGTACTTTGTCTTACAAATTGCTTTCCATTTAGAACTCTAGTCCTTTCCTCCCCAGCTCAGTGAGACTCTATGCTCCATTTGAGATCTTCCTCATTGTATTGTGACCAGACATTCCCTGCAGCTGTGAGGCTAGGAGCACAATTAATTTCTCTCTTCTCAGGGATCTGTTGTTTAATGTCTAAAATCATGGCTTGAATATTTTCTCCATATTTCTTTCCCTTTCTGTTCATTGTTAGCCATTTTTCTAGATTTCTAATTTCTTTCCCTTGGAAAGATTTCTAAGGCAGTTATTTCTTCAAAACCAGACATGGAAGTCACTTAATAGGTTTTTGAGACAGAAATTGGAGACCAGCATAATGAGTTCTGTAAGCATTAAATAATAATTCTCTCTTGCCCGTTAAGTCCCCAGTCACCTCTATTTTATGTTTCTTCTTGTGTAGAAGAAAGTTTAAAGCATAGTGTCCTTGTCTTGTGAGGGTGTATAAGGGAAGGAAGGAGGGGTGCTGGGGTGGAGGAGAAGCTGAGTAGCCCTGCTGAGAGCGTGGGTAGGATTTGGAGGAACTGGGCTATCATTGTTTAACAAACACATTCAATTTTACCAATAAAGACTCAGGAGCCAGATGCTAGGGTGAAAGTCAGCTAACTCAGAGGGGCAGAGAAAGCACCCAGCTGACCTTCCTCCTCAGCCAATGTCTCAACAGTAAACTCTGCTCTCCAAGCTGTCTCAAAACCCCTCAAACTGAATGTCCTGCCCACCTACTTCCTGTGTGTCTTTCTATCCATCCTCTTGACTTCCTTTTACTCTCTATGGTTTTGTTCCAAGTTCACTCGCTGTCAACTCTGCCTCTTGACCTAATTTAGTCCTCTTTACAATAAACCAAATGTTCTTAAACTAAGGGTGTGTGCTGCAGCTGAGCCACACCACAACTAGAAACAGGTTTTTCCAGTAATATTACAATCTTGGGGTTCACAGTGTGATCACATATTCTGTAACACTGGGGGATCTGTCTGTAATGAAAAGAATCTAGGGCACTGGGTATTGATGGGATGGATGGGAAAGGGGGAAACAAGGCTAGTCCATTTACAAAGCCACAATCCCTCTAAGAATGTGAGACCCTCTCTGGTAGACTCCTGAGGCAGCTGGCCCCATATGCATTCTAGCTGAGTTACAACTGCTTAGACTCAGTGGTTGTCAGATGGGATCTCCTTGACTCTACAGTCAACAGTGTAGGAGGTGGGAGGGACTGGATAACTACACCATTCCTTCACCCCAGGTCTGGAGGTGGTAGAGACCATCTGAAACCCTGTCTGTGTAGTACACATATCTGGCCAAGCAAAGGTCTCTCTCAATGTAACAGAGCATTTGGGAAGTAGGAAAATATCCTGTGCTATATGATTTGAATGTGAAATGTCCCCAACAGATTCATATTTTGAACACTTGTTCCCCAGCTGATGGTACTGGTTTTGGAGGTTGTGAGCCTTTAGAAGATGGGTCTATATGGCAGAAGTAGCTTATCAGGTCAGGCCTTTGGAGGTCATACTCCCACGGTTAACTACGGTCCGGTGCACCTCTTGCTTTGTGAACACAGTTATGCCTTCTCTGCTGTGGAGGGAGGACTGCAATCCCATAAAACCACAAGCCAAAACAAATTTTTTATCTCTTCCATTGTTTCTTCTAGTTACATCTATCCACAGACATCCCTTCTTAGGCCATGCTGGATAAAGCAGGCCTCACCTCTCCTGTCATTACGACAGACCCCGACACCACCTTGGCATGCCACTAACTGGCACCTGCAATTGGAGAACAGTGATTTGTGTGAACACAGCCTATCTGCAATGGAATACAAGCTCCTTGAAGCCAAGGTGTTTCTTTTGTTTGGTGTTGTTTTTCCAGATCTTGCCACAGTCCCTAGAAGACAGTAGAATTCTGTGAATGATTGGCAACTAACTTAATCAATACATTCAAACATACCCATGGTTACAGGGATGCTTTTACAACAGCCAAAGGTCAGGTGTGACCTAAATGCCCACTGGTTGATAATAGATAAACTGTGTGGAATGTCATTCTGGTTTAAATAGGAAAGCCATTGATGCAACATGGGTGAATGCTGGGGTTATTTTATTCTGAGTAAGCCAACTACAAAACCACAAATACTACTGATTCCCTCAAGTGGGGCACCTGGAGTAGTAACGTCCCTCCATCAAGCCTTACCAGAAATCCTGCAGCAGAAAGGGAGAGTGTGATCTTCTAGGATCTTGGCTGAAGCCAGAGGTAAGGCTGAGACAGTGCGAGATAGGACTCAGGCAGCATCTGCCACATAGGGATCAGACTGTCTTGCCAACCCCACATGCTGTGGTTTTAGTTGCAGCAGCCAAAAACCCAAAACCAGTCCTCACAGCTGGCAGGTACCGAGCCTCTCTGTTTGGAGGATGTACTCCATTATTGTTGCTTCCTTCTAGATTCATTTTCTTGGTGATGGCCAAGAACGTTTTAAATCTGTCATTTGCTCTTGAAAGATATAGTTGTGTATACAAGTCTTTGTTTGTTTATTTGTTTGTTTGTTTCTGAGACATGGTTTCTCAGACATGTATAACCCTGACTGTCCTGGAACTCACTCTGTAGACCAGGCTGGCCTTGAACTCAGAAATCCACCTGTCTCTGCCTCCCAAGTGCTGGGATTAAAGGCATGTGCTACCACCGCTCGGCGTGTATACAATTCTAAGTGTGAGTTTATTTTCCTTTATCTCTATTTTCCATTTTTTCTTTCAATATTGCTGATGAAGACTCTGATGCTAGTTAGAGTCTTGCTTTTTACCTTTAGATAGCCCCAGCCCCTAACCTCTAAACTTTCAGTTGATTTGTGTGTGCCCAAATGAAGGCATTGTATAGATGTGTCATATCACAATGCACATGTGGAGGTCAGAGGACAAATTGTGGCAGTCAGTTTTCACCTTCAACTTGTAGGTTCAATGGGATTGAACTCAGATCATAGATCTTGGTAGCAATCACCATTACCTGCAGAGTCATTTTGCAGTCCCTGGTTCCTCATTTTCAAGTTATCTATAAAGTGCATAAAACTTAAGGCTGTCTGCTAAAGGCCTTAGCTTGGTCTCTATTGGCCTGGACTCCAGACTAGGGTTTCCTCAGAGTGTCTACTGTGGCCTCAACCTCCTGTGAGTGATTCAATTCTGAGACAGTCCCAGTGAGGTTGGTGGCTTAGCTGAGGATTCAACCACAGGCATGTAGCTTTGTTTTTGTGGTGAGTTTGAGGGCTACTCTGGTTTTTATGTTCCCCAAGTGACAGCACGGGTCCCAGTGCTAGGCAGGCCCAGGCCTCAGCCTGCTTCCTGTTTGTACCACAGCCCATACCCTGTGTTTTCAGCCTTGTTCTAGTCCCAGCCCTTGGGGTTGCCTGTCTTTTCTCTTCTGTCCGCTGAAAGCTTCTGCCACTTTTAAGAAAAGCTTCTGCCAGGTGTGGTAGCAACCTTCTTTGATCCCACCACTTGGGAAGTAGACATAGGAGGAGTGCTTCAAGTCTGAGGTCAATCTGGGCTGAAACAAAAACAAAACAGAAACCTTTTTATTATTATTATTATTGAACTAATACGTTCATTTGTGTTTTGCATGTATGTGTGTGTGTGTGTGTGTGTGTGTGTGCCAGTGATATGTACAAAGGTCAGAGGACAACTTGTAGAATTTGATTCTATCCTTCCACCATGGACCCTGGGGACTGAGTTGTATCAGGCTTGGTGGCAATCTTTACTTGTTGAGCCTTCTTATCAGCCCTTTTCAGACGTTAGTGCATTCATTCATTCATTCATTCATTTATTCATTCACTCTTCCGCCTGTTTATTTATATGCATATAAGTGCAAATGTGTCCCTCTCTCTATCCCATTCCTGTCATTCTTAATTCTTACACAGCCATGTCTAGGTGTTGTAGCCGGAAGGTGGGTGGCTTCAGTAGTCTTTGACCGGAATCGATGTGACTTTTCTACATGTGATTCAGCTTCTGCTAATCCCAGAGCTGAAGTCACCCCTGCAACATTTTGTCAGTGCAACTACTCACCTCAAGCCTGTTTGGACTTGTGGTCTGGGGTCCTGCTTAGCCCCAGGCAATGGGATTTTGCTTTTGGTGGTGTGTGGGGCTAGATCCTGGCTTCAGGCACGTTAGGAAAGTTGTACAGTTGAGTTACATCTTGTCTCCATTGCATATGTATATGAAGTCCCCTTTTATCTGTAATGAATGTGGTCAGTGGGTGCTTAAAAATAAGGCTCTTACTGAATTCTAGATTGACTGCTTTTCAAGTTAGGGTTTTACCAAGTAGCATAAACTGGCCTTGAACTCACAGCATTCATCCTACCTCGGCCTCCTCGGCCTCCTCGGTGTTAGCATTACAGGTATGAGCGTCCACACCTGGACTGTGTTCTCCTGGGTTTTCTGTCACTCTCTATTATTTTATAGACAGAGTCTTTCACTGAGTCATTGTGGCGAGCTTGACTGGCCAGCAAAACCCCAGGATCTGCCGCCTCTGCCTGCCTCTCCTAAGCACTAGCTTTTCATGGATGCTAGCGATCCAGGAGCAGGTCCTGGAGGAGTTTGCATGGTGAGGACTTCACCCACACTGAGCATCTCCCCAGTCCTATTTTTCTATAATGAAATATCATTTGTGTTGGACACAGTGACAGATTACTAAAAATGTCTAATCATAAAATAGAACAGCAGCAAAGCAATAAAATACATTTGAATATAGCCTCTCAAAATATCTTATGATGTTGTTCCTGCTCTTTTCGTTTATTTCTTCCTTTTCCTCATCCCGTCTGAGCACTGTCCCCGCCCCTCCTTCCAGGGCCTTTCTTCCTTTTCTGTGTACCTTGCTGTGTGTGTTTCTCCCCCCACCTGAAAGTCTTTCTTTACCGGCTGATGCTATCTGTTGTGAGCGAGATTCCCTCTGCTGCTATCTGTTGTGCTTAAGCTGTTTCCTACCTTTTAATTCTTTAGTTGGCAGAGGAGATGAGCCCCATAAAGATCTCTGGACAGATAACCCTTCTTAGAGATGGTGCCTCACTTACAGAGCTCAGGCTAGCCTTGAACTCACGAGCATCCTGCCTCAGCTTCTTGGTGCTAGAATTACAGTTGAGTGTGACCACACCCAGCTCTACCTTCTTCTTGACCATTGGTAGCTGAAACCTTGGAAATTGAAACCATGGATGAGGGGGCCGAATTGGGGCCTTTGTTTGTAAGGGACTCACAGCATGGAGTCCTTCCAGTCTGAGGATCAAATGCTGTTGTCATGCTCTCCAGTTTACAAAGGTTAGTGAGTCATGACTTGGGATCAGAGCACAAAGACCTCTACTTCTCTGAGTGGTGTGTGTCTCTGTGTGCCTGCACATGTGACAGCTGGCATGTGGGGACAGCAGTGGAATCAAGCTCTGAGCCAGGCATGGTCGTTCATGTCTTTAATCCCAGCACCTGGGAGTCAGTGACAGGTGGATCTTGGTGAGTTTGAGGCCAGCCTGGTCTACATAGTGAGTTCAGGGCAGCTAGGGCTGCATAGTGAGACCCTGTTTCAAAAACAGAACAAAACAAAACGTGGGGGGTGGGTGGGAAGGGGGAACCCAAACCAAAACAAGAACTAACAGGAAGGAATCAGGCTCTGACTGAGGGGTGTTGTTCTATAGCCAGAACAGAACTGATGAAGGATGGGGGGGAGGGGGGCTGGGGGAGGCAAAATCGGGGAACCCATCTAATAGCGCCCACTTCCTGTCCCCAGCTTTGTCTGCATCCTCTCTGTCTACCTGAGGGTATGATGGGGGCCCTGGGTTCTGCCCTCCATCCTGTCTTGTACACACCCTACCATCTGGAAAAAAAAAAATCCTTGCGCTGCACACACAAGGTTGCCAGGGCTGGAAAGAGGAGGGAGTGTGCACAGAGCTCCTTCCTGAGAGAAACACACTCCTGTGCTGGGCGTAGCTCTGAGGTCGACTATTTGCCTAGTCTGTATGCACAAGCCTCCCCCTCCGCCCCCCCAATCACAGAAGCCACCCCTCCTTTCCAATAAAGCTCTTACAGGGCCTAGAGGGTGACTTAGTAGTAAAATCGCTGCTGGGACACTTGGCAGGAGGTATCAAGGCTCACACAAGAGGGCTCTGGTGCAGCACTGAGTGCTCACCTCCACACACCCCACTCCCCATTCCCCCACCCCCCACCCCACCCTGCTGTGTATACTGGGGGGGGGGGGTCTTGGAGTCTGGTTCAGGTCTCGAGAGGAGAATCTCGTACCCATTGTGTAGCTCCTTTCCGGTGCTGGGTTGACTGAGAACATAAACATCTCTACTGATACCCCTACGATAGCCCTATGGCAGGCAGAGGACAGGTGCCCAGTCTCTCTCTGCCCTCCCCTGTGTGGGGCCAGCTGCTCTCCTCCCTCCCCCCACCACCATGCCAGTGTCAGGTTCCGGGCAGTTCCCTGGGGGAACTTTGATCTGGAAAGAATGAGAGTGACCGATCTGGCTGCTGCCCAAGGCCTAGCTGTGTCACGGAGACCTGGCCTGGGCTGCCCCTGTTACCTTTGGGACCATGGGACAGCAAGCCGTTGCCATGGGTTAGGGGCCTAGCAGGGCAGCTTTCTTGCTTTCCTAATCTCCCTGCACTCATTTGTCACCGTTTGCCTCATTCATTCCCTCCCTCCTTCTGTTCTTTTCCTTCATTCACTCATCCAACAAGCACTGGCTGACAGGGCTAGGACAAGTGAGGCAGGGTCGTGATCTTTAGGGACATCCTAGTGTGGAGGCACACAACCTCCTGAGCGGACAACCTCCCGAGCAGACTCACTGCTAGAGAGAAACACAAGGAGGCTAGGGAGACAGGAGAATAGTGGGGGTGCAGGTTAAGTGGGGCCCTGGGGCCCTGGGAGACGGCAGCAAGCAACCTGTCACCCAGTTTGACAAGCAGAAGGGATGCTTCTGCAGGGACTGTCTCAGAGACACTATGACTGTCCCACGTGGGCAGCTGAGAGAGGGGCACTTGGGGCTGCTTGAAAAGGGCCTTAAATGGCTTCCTAAGGAAGGCCCCTGTAGCCAGAAAGAATTGTGGGCCAGGGGGGAGGGGTCTTTAAATGACTGGTGGGGGAGGTGGCTGACTGTATGGTGGCACTTCTAGGCTTTCCTGAGGAGGGGGTCTGCGTCCTCTAAGACTTTCCTTCCTAATCCCCCCTTCAGCTCCACTGAGCTCCCCAAATGCTTCCAAGCACATCTGCCCTCTATAAAGGGCTCCTAAGGACCCTGCCAGGCTGAGGCCCAGCCCCCAGCTTTGGTTTCCCCACCCCCACTACCCCATTCTGACTGACATGGCCTTTTGCTGGGCTGAAAGCAGACACTGGCCATCCTGCTGGGCCCCTAGGGAAGGCCCGGTGAGCTGGAGCCCTGCAGCCTGGCTCCTCTTGTCTTGGAGGCCACTGAGCCAGGCCCTATAAATAACCCCTCCCCCGTCCCGTCCCAAGGAAGGGACGGGGGAGGGGAAGCAGGCTAATGCAGGGCTAGAGGGACCAGGCTTCTTTGTAGGACAGTGTGTATGTGTAGGACAAGGCTGAGGAGAAAATTGGAGCCTAGAGTTTGAGGCTCAGTCTGATCTCGCCTAATGGCCAGTTGGCCCTTGGGTTTTGGGGGGCCTCTTGGCTAAGGCATGTAGTCTGGGCTGGCAGGCCATGTATATATTCAGAGATTGTTGGGATAAGAAGAGGGTCGAGTCTCATCCCATCTCTGGACAGGCTTGCAGAAGCTCTGGAGTACAGATATGAGCTATGGGTTCACTTAGACTAGGTCTGGCCTGTTCTAGAGACCCCATTCCCAGTCAGAGGCTCAGTGTGACTTAGAGCAGGTGCTTGCCTCTCCTGTTTGCTGGGGTCTTAGCCTGAGACTTGCTATCTTTGCACATCAGATTCTGCTCTTAGCTTTCTCTGGTGTTCTCAGGGTGCTGGGGTGAGGGAGTGAGATGAAGTCAGTACAGGGACCTCCCCAGGCCAGGGGGCCAGGGGGCCAGGGGGCCAGGGGGCCAGGCTCTGGGACAAAGTGGAGGATCTTGGAAAATGTGAGCCCAACAGCCTTATCTAGGCTGGAAGCAGCTGTCTCCACACCCTGCGTAACCCCTTCCTCTGTGTGTGTGTGTGTGTGTGTGTGTGTGTGTATGTAGGTGTGTGTGTTTTGGGTGTGGTGTATGTGGGGTGACACAATACTGCAATCCTTATACTTCAGGATGAAACGGGCGGTGTTTGTCCTCAGTGTAACCCAGGCCTCAGCAGAGGCTGATAGGAAATTCTTCCTGCTCTGGGGCAAGAAGCCAGTGTTGGTCCAGAAGGGCAGAGAAGCTCAAATCTAATTTTCCCCCTTCACAAACCAGGTTTTCCTTCAGAATTTGATATACCAGAATCTCTTTAAAGAAGATCTCATAGAACTTAGAAACTGTGTCTTTCAGAGAGACTTCTAGATCTCAGCCAAAAATAGGATATGTGGTAAGTATGTGCAAACTCAGGCTCAACCAATGATATACATGAGAACATGTAATTAACACAAACCTATGCATATAAACACACACACAGATATACATATCGAAGGACATGGCAATACAGGCCACATGTACCCTCACATCTGATGTTTATGCTGCTCTATGTACTGCAGGTCTACCTACACATGTGTGTGTATCAACCTAGCTTGACTGCCTATGAACAAATCTCTCTTCCAATCTCTCTTGGAACATGCTTGGAATCCTAGCACTTAGGAAGCAAAGACCAGGAATTCAAGGTTTTCTTCAGTTGTGGAGAGCATTGGAGGTCAGCTTGGGCTACATGAGACCCTATCCCAAAAGAAAAGAAAAAGGGAAAATAGAAAAGAAATTCTTCCTACAAACATGTATCCTTACAAATGTGCACCCACCACAAATATGAGCAGATGTATGTAAATAGACTCAATAGTTCCCTCATCTTTCCTTATCATGATACATGCACAGACAGACACACCCTCAGATATATGGAAAAAAGATGAACATTAAATATTCATTAGGAGCTAGAGAGATGGCTCAGGGTTTGGGTGCATCCTGCTCTTCCAGAGGTCCTGAGGTCAGTTCCCTGCGCTCTCAACAGGTAGCTCAGAACTGCCTGAAACTTCAGCTCCAGGAGATTGGATGGCCTCTTTGGACCTCTGGGGGCACATACTCATAATGCACAAACCAGTCGGAGTGAGCTCTAGCACACGCACGTACATACACACACACACACACACACACACACACACAATTAAAAATTAAAATTAAAAAAATTCCCATTAGTGTGTGGTAGAGTGTTCCTCTGGAGAGAAGTAAAGTTTAAGCAGTGTTTGGTGGAAGGGGTGGGGTTTGCTGGGGTGGGAGGATCTTTTCCCACTCTGCTAGAGGTCTATGGGTTCCAGCCTCAGTCTCCAGGGCTCTGTGTTAGGTAAGCAGAGCCAAGAGTGCAGAGACACCGGAGTCTCTCTCTCCAGGGTCCTGCCTGGGTTCCCCTGAGGGTGAGAAGACCTGGAGACTCCAAGATTTTCCCATGCTGACGCCTCTGCTACTTGAGTCCAACCACATCTCTACCCCTCCTTATCTCACTCCACTTGGCTCCTGAACCCAGCAGCCTGGCAGGAAAAGATAAATGGAAGCCCCGCCTCCCCATCAGTATGGATCACATAACAAGTCACAGTTTCCAGCGACAGAGGGTGGATTTGGGGATCCAGGAGGAGTGGGGGTTGTATATTTGACAGGAGTGATAGACTTGGTCCTGAAGTTGGCGGCTTTCCTGCGTTGGGCTTATGTATATATAGCTGCAGGCCGTGAGGAGTGGGATCCGGCCGACTGCATGCACCTCTCAGAGGGGGATGCCTGTTTGCCAGGCTGTTAGCTGTGACATGGGACATAACACGTCTAGCCTGGCCCAGTGGCCCATGGCCTGCCTTCCGTTCGGAGTCTTCCCTAGCAGAGGGGCTTGGGAGAATGCCAGTGAGATGTAGGACAGCCTCTGACCCAGCCTGATGTGGGTCTGACTGTGACCTGAAGATTGGCTTATGAGCCTCCACGATTCCCTGGAAGGCACTTTCTCTGGAACTCATTTTAGTGACTGGTGCCCCTATGTCCCTAAGGCCAGAATTTGAAAAATGCCCTTGCTTTTCTGTCCCCTCTCTCCCCCCACCATCACCCCCACCCACCAGTCCTGTTGGGTCCCCTCTTCCCAGACAACCTGTCATCGATGCTTTGAAAGCACTTCTTTGTGGCAGTTGCCATTCCAGGTGTGGAGGCAGAGGAAGACCTGTGTCCCATGTACCCCATGCATAGGGACGCTGGGGTGGAGTGCCACCAGGTGGGTGGGCAGAGCCTAGGAAGCACATGAGGAGCGACTACAGGGGATTTGGGCTTTTAGCAACCTAGAGAGAAGTATTGCTTAGAACTGGCTGAATCTGATCGTGCCCCGAGAGGTGGGAGGAAAGTTCTCCAATTAGCACAGGGCCCTTCTCAGTTCTCCTTGTGTCTTCAAATGTCTTGCCGAACAGTTTTGAGCCATGCCCTGCTCCTCTCCCGGCCTCAGTTTCTCCATGTCAGATTCGTGCCGCTAACTTCTCTAACTTTGTGTTTGGGCCTGGCCTGGATTTGATTTTGTGAGGTGGCTGATGGAGGAACTTGGAGCAGACTAGAACCTGAGCGGAAGGAGGGAGCAGCAGGCTGAGGAGGGGAGCCGGAGGGAGGGCAGGTGCCAGAACGCTCCGTGGGAGGTCGGCCTCCACTCGCTTGCTCTGACATCAGGGCTGATGAATGCAGAGGAGTGCAGCTTGGTTGGTCTGCCCTCATCTCCCTCACAGCCTGGTACAGGCCAGGAGCTGTCCAGGGGAGGGTGAGAGAGGGGTTTCTAAGGAGGGGTTGAAAGGAGTCCAGGGCTGGGAGCAGAACTTTGCCCCCCTCCTAATCTGTGTGGGAGTCAGGGTTAGGGTGATGTTGGTCCTCAGTTCAGACTCAAGATGCCCGTCTCCCTCACTTCTGTTTTCCACTTCCTCCTCACCTTCTCCACCTTACCACCATCCCAGGCTTATCTCTAATTTAGAGGTGATTTGACTGCTGAGGGACAAGACTGGGGGAGAGGGGGCAGTTGGAGGGTGGTTTGGGTCCTGTTCCCTCTAACCTTCTGGCCTCAGAAGAAGTCCTGCTCCAACCTCCCACAAAAGCAACTCTTAGGTCTTCTCATAATGTCTCAGGAAGGACCAGACAACTTAGCTAAGGTTGGAGAGTATGTCTGGGTCCTTGGCAGATCTCCACATCTTTGACCTACTACTCCTTGGGATTCCCACCTTAGCGACCCACCTACCCACTTTCTCCTGGATGACCAGAGAGAAAGCTGGACCCCTGATCCTTTTCTACTCTCACCCCTCCCCAAATATGCTGCTGCCCAGGAGGGCAGGGCTAACCTGTCTGCATCCTTCTCAGCTATCCTCGGCTTCCCTACGTTCCTTCTGCAAAGGAAAGGTTGGACTTCTCTGACTCCAGGGGGAACCTGTAGGGTGGGCAGCACTGCCTGGGACATAAGCCCTTGCAGTGGCCCCTCTCCAGGGCTCTATCAAAGATTCCACCCGGAGAAAGAATGCAAGGAGTGGTTTGGCTCACCCTGTCCAGACGGCTGCTTGGAACACACACACAGACATGCAACATGCACGCCTTTTGGCACTTGACTTTCCCATGAAATAATTGCTGGAAAGCTCCTTGGATTAGGTAACCCAGTGTTCCTTCCTGTCCCTCCTCGGGGGAGGGGATCAGCCCTTAGCATCTGCTAAGCTAACCCAGCTCCTGGGGAAGGAAAGGCCCGTCCAGGAGGGTCTGGGGGCTCCAGGACATCCTTGGAAGCAGAACACTCTGATGGGAACAAACCTTTGAGCCTGCACTATGCACCACCTTACTAAGCCTGACAAGTCTTTGAGACACTTTCCATAGCCCAGACCCAGAGAAGGCTAATTTGGAAAGCCTTTCCACACAAAGAATGAGATGTTTTCATCTCTATTTTAAATATTTACAACATTTATCATACTGTTATCCTAAGCAACACTTGCCTCCATCCTTCCTTCTTTGGTGGTGTTTGGGGTTTCTAGGCTTGAAAAGGGGACTTTCTGGAATAAGTGGAGTGCTGGAGAAAAAGAGGCTTGAAGGTTAGCAGGTGGATAGAAGCTCTTGACTAAACTTGGGGACAAGGGGTGGCAGCGTACAACTTAGTTTTGGATCCTAAAGCTCCTCATAGCAAGATTTTGGAAATTGGACCCCGACCTTCCTGTTCATCCTCGGCCTCTTCTAGATTTCTGAACAGAATGCCTTTGTCATCCTGAGTTTTTCGTTGGCCACTGATGGGGAAAACACAGACACACAATCATACACACAGACATACACACACACACACACACACACACACACACACACAGATTAGGCCTGGGAAGATAGGAGGGGCATTTACCATCTACATCACTCTTCCTGATCTCAGAACTGCAAGAAATCCCAGGCAGAAGTGTCACGGGTGGGGGTGGGGGGCTGAAGTGCAGGCTCAGCAGTTTAGAGCCTTTCCGCTCTTTCAGAGAAGCCCCAGAGCCCGGCTCCCAGCACACACATGCTGGCTCGCAACTGTTGGAAACTCCAGTTCTAGAGGATCCTGATACCACTTTGTGAGTTTTGTGGGCACCACACATGCTGTGTAGATGCAGACAAGCAGGCAAAAACACTCATACATATAAAATCAGATAATTTTTTTTTTTAAAAAAAGTCTCACAAGTGAGTATTTGTGAACTGGATGGTACTGGTGGTTACTGGAGATGCATACAAAGGTGAGTCAGAGCGGTATGGTGTGTGTGTGTGTGTGTGTGTGTGTGTGTGTAGGGGTGTGCGCGTGCGCAT
This sequence comes from Apodemus sylvaticus, assembly GCF_947179515.1. Lineage (NCBI taxonomy): Eukaryota > Metazoa > Chordata > Mammalia > Rodentia > Muridae > Apodemus > Apodemus sylvaticus. Next base: position 51,975,722 of record NC_067481.1, read on the forward strand.
ATGTGTGCCGTTGCTGCGGTTCCCTGAACAGAGGGCGAGTTCCAACCAAAGTGGACCTACAGGCAATGTATAACTCTCCTGGTTGTTGTTCCTAGAGTAATGTCCTTTAGAGGGTCTTTTTCCCAGATCTTTCCCCAGGACGCACACTGCTCCTCTCGGGTCAAGGGGATATGGGACTCCTTACTCCCCAGGGATCCAAATCCCTACAAAGCTGAGAGGGCGAGCTCTTCACTAGTGCCTCCGGGGGCCAGGCATCCCGCACGGGCCGGTCCAGTCCCCAGGGGTGGGGTGTCCTGGAGCGGGCTGTCCCGCCCCCTTGGCCCCGCCTCCCCACGCGGCGCCCAGTCCTGGGGCTCTAGGGGTCTGCCCCGCCCTGCTCCCGCCCCTCCGGCCGCCCCTCAGGCTCAGCCAGCCCCGACCCGCCAGTCGTCGCACGGAGCTGCAGATCTCTCTTCTCTCCCGCTTTCTGCTCGCTGTCCGATCCGTGCGCTGCGCTCCGCCATGGAGCCGACCCCCGACGCCGAGGAGGCGCACACGGTGCGCGAGGCGCTGGGCCGCTACGAGGCGGCGCTGGAGGGTGCGGTGCGTGCACTGCACGAGGACATGCAAGGGCTGCAGCGCGGCGTGGAGCGGCGCGTGGCAGAGGCGCTGCGCCTGGCCGGCCCCTTGGCTCGCACTGTGGCCGAGTTGCAGCGGGACAACCAGCGGCTGCAGGCGCAGCTCGAACGCTTGACGCGCCAGGTGGAGGCGCTGGGCTTGGCGACTGGTGTGTCCCCTGCACCCGGCACGCCCAGTCCCCCTCCTGCGGCCACAGTTACAGACCGCGCCCCGCGACTGGGCACCGCACGCTTCTCCAGTCATGCCACTTTCTCGCTGTCCGGTCGAAGCCCGGTGAGCCCCGGGGGTGCGGCGCGAGGGGTGTGAGCGACTAGGAGCGTGCCGGGGGGTGTAGGGTTGGGAAGTTGGTGCCGCCCATCAGCTCCGAGTGCGTGCGCTGGCGAGCGTCCACTAGTCAGAGAGCTATACCTCCACCTGCCGCTGGGACTTGGTAACCGGGATTACACTTTGGAAAGGATAGGAGAAACATTGTTTTAGTAGGCCCACTGCACCTGTCTTGCACCTCTCCTTTCTTTGGATCCCGGTGGTGTTTTTGCCTTGAGATCTGCCCTCTCCCGTCTGTCCCATGACTTTTAAGAGTTTGGACCAATGGTCAGTTTTTGATAGTTCACTGTTGCCTGGGGCCTCATCTGCAAGTTGGAATGGTCAGCGTCCTCTACCTGCCCCCTACACTGATTTTGTTCACACGTCCTGTGTTGCTGCTTCACTGAGGCCTGACCGTTCCGGTTGTAGATTAACCCCAATTGAATTGCCCGTGTGTGTGTGTGTGTGTGTGTGTGTGTGTGTGTGTGTGTTCGCGTGTGTGCGCGCGCGCGCGCGCGCGCACGCGTGCACTCTGGTCCGGGGCTGCTCAGCAACTGTTTGGGAACTCACGTTGCAGAGGGCAGATCCTTTACTGGAAACAGAGAGGGGAAACTGGCCTTTAGCGGTGTCTAGATTTTTGGGGTCAGTGACTGGGCAGAGGCTGGTGTGGACCAGTTTTACTACACTGGTCAAGACCTCCTGGAGTGGCAGAGCCTGGTTAGAATGTTTCCATGGTGTGTGCAGTGGCCCTTAGGTGGGATTTTTCCATCCTGACCCGGAATTTGCTTGGGAGGAGGGGGAGGGGTGGGAGGGGTCGGAGGGGAGGGGTGGGAAGTGCAGTTTCAAGGGACAGGGTCTGAGTACACTGCACCTGCCCCCTGCCTTGGTGCATTCCCAAGGCCCTTAGATCTACTGTGGGCCTCACAGGAGAACATCAGATAAGTCCTTACCCCTGGAGCTCTTAGCCTGGGTGGTGGTGGCTCCGGACTGAGCAGTGGCAGTAGAGTGAGCCAAGATGCCCTGCTCCAGACTCTGGTCCTTTTGCACTGGGTATTTGAGGATGGTGTGGTGGTGGAGGCTCTGCTCTTGCTGTGTCTGTTGCAAATGGGAGCACTATGCATGCTGCCTCAGAGTGGCCGAGCGTGCTCACAAGCAGGAGGGCAGCCTTCGGGTGTACAAGGGAGGCAGGAGTTGTGAAGGCCCTCCTAGTCAGGCAGAGGAACTGGGCTTTGGGAAGGGGGCAGAATCCTGGTGTTCCCGTGTTCCACACCAAGTGTCTAGAAATATGGAAACACTTGAATCTGTCCTATGAGTCTGCAGGTCCGTAGTCTAAAACTGTTACTGGGCGTGTCACATGTGCCTAATACACTGTGCCATCATTTGCTGCTGAAGTTTTAATATCTATTTGTGACTTGTGGAGGCAGCTGTTCAAGTTTTAAGGAAAACAATCTGGGTCTCGTGGGGATTTGTTCGTGCATGTGTGTTCATTTGTGCATGCATGACTGTGTGTGTGTTTGTTTGTGTATGTGTGCGTGCATGTGTGTGTATGTATGTACATGCATGCACGTGTGTGCATGTATGTGTGTTTATTTGTGCGTGCATGACTGTGTGTTTGTGCGTGTGTATGTGTGGGTGTGTGTATGCATATACATGCACACACGTGTGTGCATGTGTGTGTGCGTGCATGTGTATGTGTATGTACATGCATGTGAGTGTGTGATGTGGGTGTGTGTATGTGCGTGTGCTTCTCCAGCCGTGGCTTTTTTTAAGTGGGAATTTGTCATTATTCACCAGGTAGAGCAGTTGGGGGGCTCTGTGGGATGGAGCAGGGACCTCCTTGACCCTAGTACCTACCCTTCCTCAGGGATGGATGGTGGATTAGAGGGTGACTGGAGATGAGTTTGTGACTCTTCCCTGGGAGATGCGAACAAACATCTCTTCACTCCAAACACCGTGCCCAAGACTGGCTCTGCGAGCCAATTAGTTTATTGGGGTTATTTACAGGAGCATGGGTAACTCAAAGGCCTCCGTAACATCAAAAGCCCACACTAGCAAGGGTGGCGCTTCCTAAAAGCTGCACCATTTGCAGGCAGCTCTCCCAGTCTTCCCTCTCCATGCACTGTGTACTGTTCATCTAACCTTAGGGAAGGACCTGGCGAGTCTCGTAACTTTCCGAGTTCCAAGCCCCCTGTGTTCAGCGAGTTTTATGAGCCCTCCCCTTCCCTCTAAGAGGGAATGTCTCAATTCTAAGGAATTAAGCCCCATAGGCAACTTAGCTGTGATGGTCCGAGCAGAGGGATGAGTCAGGTGAGCTGCCTGGGACAGGAGCTCCAGAGTGGGAGTCAGAAGCACACAGGGTGCTCTTTGGACATGAAACAGGGGTAGAGACTTCCACAAGACTTAGGGGAGACTTGTGGAAGAGTCTGGGGTCAGCAAGGATGCTCCAGCCTCTTGGGACTGAGGACAAAGGCTCAGGAGCTGCACAGTAGTCCGAGGACCTGAGAAACGTCCTGGGGCAATGAGTAGCAGCAACTGTAGCTGAACTTATGGGTGGAGACTGGCTCTTCTCCAGTTGGACCAGAGGGCCCAGGGCTAGTTAATTACCCTTGCCTGACCCCCAGATGTACTCCTCACCAGAGCACCCACACAGGCTCTGAGCTACTTTGTGGTGGTGAGTACTGTTTTCCTACTAACAAGGATGATGATGGACAGAGTCCCGGATGGGTGCTTGCAGGATGGCTGTCTGGTTTCTCATATTCTGTGTCTGTGGCAGGGGCCTGAGTGTGAGCGTCCCATCCTGTGACTACAAGCCAGGGGTGGCTGTCCCTCTGTTTGTAGCCAGATCTTGGGGAGATAGGTATTTTACCACCACCCCCTATATGGGGACTAGAGGTGGGTTGTACGCAGCATATAAATGTTCGGAAGGGGTTGACTAGTTCACTCACTTTTGAACGCACAGACTTTAAAAGCATGTGCCTAGGAGGTGGTGAGAGGGTCCCGGAAGCCTTGGAGGAGGAAGAGGACAGATAGATCAGTCTGGTGAAATAACTAGGGAAGACTCTGCAGGAGGCTTGAGAGACAAGTACTTAGCTTAGAGCTGGCAGGAGATACTTTGAGACATCTGCTCAGAGCTGGGCCTCAGTTTCCCTGTTTTTAAACCAAGGTGGGAAGAGACTGGGGCGATGGTGGGGGTGGGATAGAGGTGGAGAGATTGCTCAGTGGTTGAGAGTGTATGCTGCTCATGCAAAGGACCTGATTTCCATTTCCAACTCACAATTGCCTGTAACTCTAGCTCAGGGGGGATCCAACCCCTCTGTCCTCTGCAGGCACCTGCACCTCACCCCATGCATATAATTAAAAGTAAAATAATAAACCAAGGGAGATTGCCCCAGCCCCTTTGGGCCCAGTGCAGTGAGCAGGCTAAGCAATTAGTGCCCAGCTGATGTGGTTAACAAAACCTTCCAAGAACCACTGCTGTTGTTTGTCCCAGAGAAGGGGACCAGGAGGCTGGGGTCCTGGGGTGGCTGCTGATTGCAGCCTGAGGTCAGACCTGGGCCCGGGAGGCTGGCAGCGCATTGCTCCCTGGAGATGTCATCCTCAGCTAAGCTGGACCGGCTGGCTCCCCATGGTCAAAGCAATACAGTCCCTCAGTAATAACTGCCAAGAGCCCAGAGTGTCAGAGGCCCCATGGTGAGAGAAAGCAGACTCGCCTTATCTGCTTGCCTTTCCCAGAGCCAGTGTGATAAGGGGGCTTAATGCTTTGGGGAGAAGTTTGGATTGAGTACTCAAAAGCTGTGGTGTGAGTGGAGATGGGCTGGGGCAGCAATTTTAACCCCTAAGGCTGGGTTCTGCCCTGCGTGGGTTGTGCAGAGCCCACGTTTGAGCTCTTGAGGCCCTGTGGATCAGTCTTGCAATGTTATTCTTTCCCTCAGAAGAAAGAAAAACGTTTTCCAATAAGAGGGTCTCATCTCTCAGTCCCCAAAGCCACTTTTATCTCATCCCCTGCCTCCCCTTCCGAATTCCCAGACCCCGGCTCCCTCACAAGGCACCCCCCCTTCTCTAAAACAGAGCTGAGACAGGAGACTGTGGGAGGAGGAGGCCAGCTCCACAGGACCTGGTCCCAGCCCTGGGGCTATACTGGAGTGGGCTTCCCCAACCACAATGAGCAAGGCAGTGGCTACCTGGGGAACAGATCAGCAGCCTCAGGGTGGCCAAGGGCTTAGGACAAGATCTTTCTCCAGCCCAGTTGGGCTCAGCCCTTTCCTTTGGGGCTTTGCCATCTGTGAGGGTCCCACTGGGTGTTCATCTCAGGTTTTATGCCTTTTCCTTCCTGCCATCTGGCTGAGATGCGTCCAGTGGGGCTTATCCCCTGGATATAACAAACACTTGCTGTGAGTTATCCTCTGCAGGGACAAGGCACGTTGTGGGCGGGGCCCTGAATGGCAGGAAGAGACCCCTGGCCTCAAATGCTAACCTGATCACTGTCCTCAGCCATTGTTTACATCTGAGAACCCCCTTCTTCTACACCAGGCTCCGTTTAGTGGTGGGTTAGAGGTTGTTTTAGAATAGCCTCTTGGCCTGAAATATAGCCGAGCCCCTTTTCCAGGCCAGAAGTGGTTGCAGTTTGGGGCTGGAGGAGTCAGAGGCAGGGGAACCTGGGGGTCCTGGCTCAGCTCTATACTGACCCTCCTCTTTGTAGAGACCCCTTAGCAGGAATCTGGCCAATCCTGAGATGTAGGAGCTACTCTGGTCTGGCTCCTTGGGGTACTGTTGGGGTGGGGAGTAGAGACTTGTAATGTGCAGCGACAGGTGTCTATGGGTGGCGGTGTCATTGTAGATACTTACATTCCTGGGGAAATGATTTCACCATCAGTTTGCCCTTTGAGGCCCTTGTCTAGACCTGTGGAACCTGTTGGACAAGAGTGGGGTGGGCCAGGGGTGGGAGGGGGGATACAGAGACCCCAGAGCTGCTGCTTGACTTCTGTGACCGTGGAGGATGGGCTTCTAGCTGGAAAGGCTGGTTTCTTTCTGCTGCTGACTTAGCCTTAAGGCTGCTAGAGGTGTCCCTCCTTGCGAGTTCTGGAGTGCAAGAGGCATCAAATATCTTGTGATCCTAAGGCTGGGCTTGCCTCTTCCATCTCCCCTCTAAACAGAAATTGAGGGGGTCTCCTGTCCAACCCCCCAGGGGTTCTGTCCTCTGTTGCTTCCCCAGGATCCTAGGGTACAGATGGTTGCCCCACTCCCCCAGAGTCTCTTAGTCTGTTGGTGTGGTCCTGCCTCTTCACCCTGGGAGAACGGGGTCCCCTTCCCTGGCTCCTCACATGATCAGGACTTGCCAGTTGGAGGAGCCTCTGCATGAGAGGCTCATAGATTCCCTCCCCAGCTTGTCCCCTGCCCTGCCCTCCATGCCTCTGATCCAGTTTCTGCCACCATCACCAGTGACCTCTCCTTGGCTAAACACAAAGGACACATTTTCTCATCTTGACTTTTCTTTTCCTTGACCTCAGGCTCCCTTTGGATGTGCTTCCTCCCCTGGCTCTCTCTCAGCCTCCTGCTGGGTTTCTTCCCACCTCCCTGGCTGCTCTGCTCTCCTGGCTGATAGCCTTCCCAGCTCCCTGAGGTGCAGGTGCTTATCTGCAAGGTTCCCTGGAGGTGGTGGCGGCCATCATTGTTTCTTTCCTTGTTTTACACTAGGTCTCAGATATGCCACCTGATGTCTTGGGTGCCTTTTACACCATCTTCCCAAAATTGAAAACTTGGCCCACCCCTCCCCACTATTCCTCAGCAGACTTTCTTGTTTCTCAGGCCTGGGTTTAGAAGAGGTTTGGCATCTTCCCTCCCTCCCTCCCTCCCTCCCTCCCTCCCTCCCTCCCTCCCTCCCTCCCTCCCTCCCTCCCTCTCTCCTTCCCTCCCTTCCTCCCTCCCTCCATCTCTGTTCACTCTTGCCAGCCATTTTCCTTTTTCTTCAGAGTACAGAACTCTTGCCTTTGGCTTTCTCCCATCTTTTCCCCCCTTAATTCCTCCCTAGTCCTCCTTCAGGGACTGTGGGCTTGACTTGTTATCTGTCTCCTTTAATGCCACCTTTGCTGGCTTCTGAAGTATGTTCTAGATCATGCTGCAGGTTCCTTGTTTAAGTCCAGACAGGCAGGCAGCTTGAGCTGCAGTATCGTGTGGGATCACAATACTGGGGCCTTCATGCCTCTCTGCTCTTGTTGTCACTAGTTGTTCTCCTGGGAATAGCTTCTGCCATTGGGTACCTGGCACCCCGAGGACCTGATTTGGGTGCAATGCTTGGAGAACTCTTTGCCCCTGAGGGCAGACTGCCCGAGGTATCACAAACTGACTCAGTACCATCTGTGTACCTGCTTGCCCAATTCCCACCTTGGATGGGTGGACAGGCGCCTCCAGACCTTGCTATAGGAGGACCTCATTCACCTGGAGTCAGGGACAAACTGTCATCTGGGAAGCTTGTAGATCAGAGGAGCATCCTGGAATGGTCTGGGACAAGCACAGCTAACCAACCACTCAAGCTACCCAGGATGAATTTTAGCAGAACTCCAGGTTAGGGACATCCCTGTCTCCCTTTGCTAGGCTGATTGTCCCAACCTTAGCATTATAGACATTCTAAGCCTGTCACACCTTTGCTGGGAAGGGGGAGGGTTCATTCTCCTCTGGCTACATGTTCTGTCTGCCCTCCCCTTCCCCCAATCACGTGCATAGGCAGTGGGTACCTTCTTTGAGCCTTGAGGATAGCATCTGTAAAATGGGTCCAATGTTTGTTTGATGACCCAGTTCCATTTACATAGCTTGCCTCTGCTCTTGATCTGAGATCCAGAGGAGATGGGCTATGTTCCAGGCTGCTGGGTGGGTTGGCAGCTCAGCCAAGATCCCAGGATTTCCCCTGATACCCTCCTCTTGGTATTTGCTCCTGTGCCCCAGATTTACTGTAGTCTTGGCGGGTGTGCAGAGCCAGACAGATCTGTACACACTATATGTATGGGGAACTCTTGTATTGCTATAGCTAGCAGAAAAGCCTCAGGGTAACTTGTCTTCATGTCTACTTTTATCCCCAAAGACCTTGCACCTCACCCTATCTGCTTCTTCCATGTGGACAGCCCTAGCTGTGGGGGACAGAGGCCGAGCCCTCCCATACATCATCATCTGGTGTGTGTGTGTGTGTGTGTGTTCTTCAGAACTCTCAAACTTGCTCTTTATCCTCAGCCTTCTTGGGCTCTGGGACAAGCCTGCCAGGTTAGGGAGTCCCTGGAGTTAGGCAGGTACATGTGTTTTTTCTGGACCATTGCTCACCATTGTACCTTCTGTGTGATCCTTTCTTCCAAATGAGTGAAGTTTCTGCCACCAGAACCAGCAGGGATTTGGGGAAGTGCTGTTAGGGTGGGCAGCTGATGGGGCTTTGGGATGGGCATCTGGCTCCCACCCATAGGGTTCAATAGTATTGGTGCCTCCACAGAGCGTGGAACACGATGAAACCGGTGACCTCGAGGTGACACGAACTTCAAACTCATGCATCATGGAGAATGGACATCAGCTGGATGCAGGTGGGAGCCTATGGCAGAAGGGGGGTGCTGGGTAGATCTGAGGTTCAGGGCCTCATCCAGGCACCTGTGCCAGCCATCTCTTGGCTTTGGGGGGCAGGTGCTTGAGGCCAAACTCCACCAGGAAGAGACACTGCAGGGAAAACATCCTCATTAGTATGTAGTAGACCTCTTAAAACACCGAGAGCCTGGTACAGTAGCACACACTTTTAGTCTCAGCACTCAGGAGGCAGAGGCAGGTGGATCTCTGTGAGTTCGGAGGCCAGCCTGGTCTACATAGTGAGTTCCAGGACAGCCAGAGGTACATGATGAGACCCTGCCTGCCTTGAGAAAACAAAACAAAACAAAACAAAACAAATAAAATACACAAAGAAATGGGAGTCCAACAAAATGATCTGCCCTGTCTCTGGAAGAAAGCAACCAGAGGCTGAGAAATTGTCCGTTCATAGAAGTGGGAAGACAGTGGCCTGAGCTGGTGACAGCGCAAGTTGAGGAGAGTCGGGTCTGAGTGGTGCAGTAAGATATACGTGGCAATGGAGCTAAGGGAGGCTGGAGTGGTCAGAAGGCTTCCTGAAGGAGCTGGGAGCAAAGCTCAGGTTCACAGGAGTCCTCTTAGACTGCATGCGGGGGAATGTGAGGGGCTCGTGGCTGCCATAGCCGACACACCCTGGTTGGTCATGTGTTACAGGTCCAGCCAACGGATCCTCTGAGGTCCAAACCTCATCAGCTCAGGAGTCCCCTAGGCCACGCCCTGTGAGCCTCTCCTTGCGACTGCCCCACCAGCCTGTTACAGCTGTCACCCGAGTCTCAGAGAAATTCTCTGGAGAGACCTCAGCTTCAGCTCTGTCACCCACATCTGCTGCCATTGTGGGGAGCTTCACCCCAAGCCCTAGTGAGGCCATCAGCCCTTGGACTCCTAGTCCCATTGGTATGACAAGGTGGTGGTATGGGGGCTGATCCCACCTCTGGGTGGGTGAGAGAGGAAAGGGTTTGGGAGGGGGTTGTCAGGAGAAGCAGGGCACCCAGGTCAGACCCCAGCCCACTGTATTCCCTGTCCTAGGGGACCTGTCCTTACCACAGTCCTTTCCAGAGATGCCATTCAGTGGGAGTTAATGGCAGGTTGAGACCATGGTTACCTTGTATATTTGATATAGTCCCCTCAGCGCTAGCAGGTCTTTGTTGGGCCCGTGTCTTATCCTAGTGTATGACGGGGCTGGCGCTGACCTGGCTTCCCAAGGAGGGATTGGGACAATACTTGGTCACACAGTGTTGGAGACCCTGGGCTTTGTGCCCTCAAGAGCAGGGAGGGAACAGTTGGAAAGACTTCATGGCTGCATGCCCCCGTCCTGAGATAGTGCCTATAGAGTGATGCTGAGTACGGTCACATCTGTTGTTTCTGTCTCTCCTTGGTCTTACAGAGAAAAGTTCCTCTTTCACACGCTCTTTGTCTGGCTCTGGCTATGGAGCAGCGATGGCTGGCAAACGCAAGGACAGGTGAGTCTGTGGCTCCTGAGGCTGCTCTGCCTGGGACCCGAGCTGCAGGCGGCTCTCTGGGCTGACTGTCTAGGGAGACACTGTAGAAGGAGCCGTGGCTGGCAGGCCGAGGGAGGCAGTCGCGAGGGAGGTGGCCAAGGTTGGTATGTGGAGGCGTGGTTGCCGCTTGGCTCCTTTGACCTTCAAAGCAAGCCTATTAAAAGGTTGCTAGTGTGTGTTGGGCAGGGATGGGGTGGCGTGGGGTGGCGGGGAGTCTCAGCTTCTCTGGGAGGAAGGTGGGCAGGATGACATTTGACTTATGTTTTCCACTCTGGCTGGGGGACCTCCGAGTCAGGTACTTGCTGCCACAGCAGAGCAGGTGCCTAGAGAGGCTCAGGGTTAAAAGCTAACTTTGGCTGACTAAGTAGATGTGAGGATGGGGGAGGGGTAGCAAGATGGATTTTTTTTTTTAAATAATAAAAGGGGAATTGTGACTTCCTGGCAGATTGTTCCAGGGGGAGAACAAAGAGGGTCCTATCTAGAAGTGGCAGAGGAGGGGGCCTGGTCTGGCTCTGCGTATACCCCTTGCCCTTTCCAGGCATTAGCACTTAGCAAGGGGTGGCAGTTGTTCCTTGAGAGAGGGGCCACTCTCCCTCCCTAGTTGGGCACACTGGCCAGGTATGCTACCAACTGTAGTTTAGTGCAGAAAACCTGCAAAACCAGTTGGGACCTGAGCAGGTGGGACTTGCTTCCCCACTGCTCCTCCAAGGTCTAGGGGTCCCCATTAGGTATAAGCTGTCTGCCTCACTGTCTCATGCATACACGCTCAGGATACGTGTCTACCTCAGACCCAGGGGAGCGCCTAGCGAGGGCCCGTTGGTTCTGTGTTCCTGACATCATGATTTTCTCCTCAGCCCTCCGCTGGTGACCCCACCGCAGTCACCCCCATCCTCGCAGCCTCCAGCTGTGACTCAGGCCCCTCGCCAGGGAGAACGACGCAGGGAATTGGTGAGGTCGCAGACACTGCCTCGCACTTCAGGGGCCCAGGCTCGGAAGGCGCTGTTTGAGAAGTGGGAGCAGGATACAGCAAGCAAGTACGGCTACTCCACCCTGAGCTGGCTACTCCACCCTGAGCAGGCTGCTCCACCCTGAGCAGGCTGCTCTACCCTGAGCTGGCTACTCCACCCTGAGCTGGCTACTCCACCCTGAGCAGCTGCTCCCCCTGAGCTGGCCCAGTGAGCTCCCCAGCAGGCTCAACATGGCCACGGCCATTCGGGCATAGCATAGAGGCCGGGCCCTGACTGTTTCCCAGTGGGATGTCCCCAAGATCAGATCTCTCAGGCAGAGGGCAGAGTCAGGGCTGTTTTACAGAGCTGATTGAGATTGAGGAGTTCCTTTGTAGGGAGAAGAGGGCTGTGGGGCCAGGCTACTGAGATGCTCCCCTCCATTTGCAGGTACCCCCCCTCACCCCCCACCCACCCCCACCCTCCCCGGTCTTCTGCTCCCTCAGTGTTCCCAGGCCATTCTTGCATCTGAATAACTGCTTCTTCATTTTCTGGGCATGATCTGGGAGTCTGAGAGGCGAGGCCCAGCAGCGGGCCTGGTCTTGCTTGAGGATGGAAGAAATGACACAGTGGGACCCAGGGACCCCCTCCAACCCAAGTCACTCCCTGTTAGAGAAGAGGCCCGTAGATGGCAGCCTCTTTTGCAGATTTATCCAAGGCTCTCGTCAGTGCATGGTATTGATGCCTGCTGAGTGCAGGGTACTGCTCATGCGTCTGGGATGGTATTCAGCCCTAGTGAAAGAATCAGATCCAGGAAGCTCCCACTGCCCCAGTAACTAGCCCTCCGGGACTACCGAAGCCAAGAAGGAAGGCGGGATGAAAAGAACGGAATGGGGGTTCAAGAAGTAGGTTAGGAGCCCATGCCACCCAGGTCCTCTGTCTCAGGATTACCCAGTGATCTCTCCTTCCTGTAGAGATACTCACAGGGGTGCTAGAAAGCTGGGTGTGGATAGGAGGCTGGATGGCTGATGGGTGCCACTGTGCTGTGACCACAGCTGTAGCATGAGGGTTGAGTACTGGCCAGGAGGTCTAGGAACATTCTCTTCACTGGCTCCCACAGCAGGCTTGCCCTCTCTCCACAGGGGCAAAGGTGAGACCAGGGCCAAACTAAAGAGGTCACAGAGTTTCGGTGTGGCCAGTGCCAGCAGCATCAAGCAGATCCTGCTCGAGTGGTGCCGCAGCAAGACCGTGGGCTATCAGGTCAGTGGGCTGAGACAAGCTGGGTATGTTGCTTGCCCTTGACTTGCTGGCAGGGAAAGATCCCGCCAGGCTGGGGAGAGATGGGAGCCAGGGAGCTTATGTCTTCTGAGCAGTACCCAGGCTACCCACAGCACATGCTTAGAAATTCCACCTGTGCAGACTGGTGCAGTGCTGCAGCATGGTTCACTCTTCGGTGGGTTGGGACTGGAGAGTCTGCGCAGAGAGTTGAATTAGGTGTCAGGAGTGGGGTTCCTGCTGACCTCGGCTTTCTCCACTCTCAGCATGTGGACCTGCAGAATTTCTCCTCCAGCTGGAGTGATGGAATGGCCTTCTGTGCCCTGGTGCACTCCTTCTTCCCAGATGCCTTTGACTACAATGCCCTGAGTCCCACACAAAGGCAGAAGAACTTTGAACTGGCCTTCACCATGGCTGAGTAAGTATGGCGGGTCCCAGCCAAGACCCTGAATACAACTGCTGCCCTGGTTAAGATCAGGACACACAGACAGCTTGAGGCCATCCAGTCTGCCTTTGTCTTATCTGAATGGGAAGACTGAGGCTGATGAAGGATGTGCCTGGAGTCACACCCAGATAGCTCAGTAATGGAGCTGTTTCTGCTCTTCCTGCCTCCTCGCTGGGTGCTCAGCCTTTGCTGTACAGTCTGGAAAAGTAGCCACGGACAGATCCCAAAGGGACAGTGGGGCAGGGGCACTGTGGACATCCTCTCAGGCTGTGTCGGGGTCCTCTGCAGGAAGCTCTGATTGCCTGGTGTATCTTAAATGTAGATTATGTTTCCCTAAATACTGTCATAGCATGGGCTGTGGAGTTACCTCTGACTGTAGGCTTGTTTTCTATTATTGTAACAGTGCATTAGAGGTTAGCTGGTTCAGAAGGAGGGTTAGCCTGGCTCCCAGTTCTGGAGGCTGGACATTCAGGACCCAGGTGTTGGGGTCTGCTTGGCTTCTCATGAGGATTGCATGTATGAAGTGTTTGTGATAGAAAGTTGTGGAGCAAGTGTCACCTGTGTCACCTGTGTCAGCGAGTCGGGGGTGGGGGGTGGGGGGGTGGGGATGGGGCAGAGGGACCTTGGTGCTTTATAACAACCTCTTCTTGGGATAACTCACCCACTCTTGTGAGAAGCACATTAATCCCTTCATAAGGGTGGATTCCTGATGATCTAAGTGACTCTTAAAAGCCCCACTACCTTTCAACACTATCATAGCAGGGATCAGGCCTCAACATGTGTCTGGGTGGGGGCAAGCCATATTCAAACCATGACACTTGTCTTGTATGTCCCACTCATAGGGAGAGGATCTGGGGGAGGGGAGCGCAGTTCTGGGATCAGGCTATGCTTGGGAAACCCGTTTGGGATCTGGTTTTTTGGCTAAGAGCAACCCTCAGATCATGAAAGTTGTCAGGACCCTGCGGGTCACAGGTGTGTGTATTCCAGATGGGCAGGGTGTGTATTCCAGGTGGGCAGGGTGTGTATTAATTCCTTTTTTTTTTATTGCTATGACAAAATATCTGATAAAAGCAACCAAGGAAGGACGGTTTTAAAGGGATTCTGTGTGTGTGTGTGTGTGTGTGTGGTGTGTCTCACTGAGGAAAGCAGGGCAACAGAGTATCAGGTGGCTGGTTATGTTGTACCACAGGCAGGAAGCAGAGGTAGGCAGATGGATGGAGAGAGAAGGCGGGTAGATGCTGATACTCCAACACGTTCTCCTTTGCATTTAGTACAATCCATTCAGGATGGGTCTTCTCTTCTCAATTAAACCTCTCTGGAAACATTCTCACAGACACACCCAGAGGTGTGCTTCCATGCTGATTCTAAATCCAGTCAAGTTAAGGACAGAGAACAGTCATGGGGTGTGTTTCTTATGAAGCCTCTTTTGGAGGGTTTGGGCAGGAACGTGAGGAGCAGGCACCCCCGGCGGGACAGCTGCACTGCCTCTCAGTGCCGTTCTGTTAAGAACTGCGCCTCAGCACAGTGTGGGTCAGTTTGGGTACAATCAAGTCATATTCAAACCCTGGCCCGGCCCTCTTTGTATTACTCCTGGGGGATGCACTGATGGAGAGTGCTATCAGCCTTGCGCCTGCTGGAGTTGGAGCTGGGTCTGCCTGCGAGGAGCTAAGGCCTGGACTCGAGGATGCAGCCAGCTCACTGTGACCTAGCAGGGAGGGGCCTGCCCACATACATGCTCTGACTTCATTGCCTCTCTTGTTCATGCCCTATGGCCTCTTGTTGGTTCACCCCAGTCAGAGGTCAGGGCATCACCGCAGGGTGGCATATCACAGCTCCTGAAGAAGAGAGCAGGACATGGACAGGGCTTCCCGGTGCTTCCTGACGAGTAGAGAGAAGGAAGGCAGGCTCCAGAGTTTCTATCCATTGTGCCTTTCTGCCTCCTCTGTGGCCTCTGAGGACTGTGTTTGTCCTGGTTGTGCCCTCAGGTCCTGCATCGTCATTAGACCTCAGCAACTGGGCTGGGGGAGGTGCAACCCCAGGTTTTCCTTGCTACCTTCATTCTATGTCCTCCACACTGGGACCTAAGCCTGGACTGAGGGGATGGTGACAAAGGGTCTCATAACCTCTCCTCAGTGTTGGAAGCCTGGCTGGAGCCATAGCCGCTGTCCTTCTCTAAGGCAGAAGTCCTTCCTAAGGGCAGAATGGAAGCTCTGGCTTGCAGCTCCTCAACCTGAGACTTGGGGATAGTGGTCCAAGGCCGCTGTGTTGATTTGGATTCTAGGTCCCTTTGGGGTCAGAGGAACGTCTTGTGTACTTTCAAAGCCTTCCCTTTCTTGGCTGCTTGGGATTAGCTGTCATCCTAATAGCAGAAACAGCTTGGATGAGTGTGTTATGCAACCAGATCCAGACGATGGTGGACTCGGGCCAAGTGTCGCGGCATGATGTCGGGAGGGGTGGTTCGTAAGAAGAGGCCCAGCTGTTTGAAACTCAGGAATGACGGCTGTCAAAAATTAGGCAAGGATGTGTGGGATCAGGGTTCCCACTTAGGTACCCCCATACTCACCCGAGTCAAAGAGGCTAGGTTTGGCTTACAGAATTCTTGGTCATGAAGCCTAGAGGGCTACGCAGTTCCAGTTTATGCCCTGGCCACCTTGGTCTCCATAGCTAACGATCCAACTGGGTTGTAGCAGGGAGAGAGACAGTTTTAGGCAATGTAGTGGTGGCCCTGTGCCTCATGCTCTGAGGAACATGGATTCCCTAGGCAATGAGGGACAGAGTTACTCCAGGACGGTGCCTTCCCAGCAGGGGCTTCCAGACTCCACACAGATGTTTCTTCTATTCTCAACCTGGGGGGAATGTGGTGGCTGGGCCTGGCTTTGGCTCCCTTCTCTCCTCAAGCAAACGGCAGGATAGGAGCTTGGCCAGCCCCACCTCCCTGTGGCCTGAGTCTGCTCCCAGCTGGGGAGGGGAGCAGGATATGATGGGGCCTCTGAGATGACTTCTGGCTTTTCCGCTGACTGTGAAGGGTAGGGAGGGCCTTCAGAGGCAGGTCTGTGTGGGAAGCTTACTCAGAGCCTGGGAAGGCACCTCCCCTTATGAGTCCTCTGTGGGATTATCTCTCAGGTACAAGGAAGAGAGGGCTGTGGAGATGGGCTTGCTTCCCAGGGCCTTCTGGGAAGGCAGTGCACTTAGATCTCTGGTTTCTTGGACAGTAACTGGCTAGAAAAGCTGCGTCCTACACTTGCCTGAGGATATTGGAGACAATGTCAGCATCTTAGGTTAGTACATGGTGCCCTTGAAGGTCACTGGGAGCCACCAATCAGAAGGTGTCTCAAAAAGACAGGTTTGGGAACAGACAGCCCAAGCCTGGTGTCCAACCAAGGCATGACCTTTGGAAAGAAAAGTACACACTGATTGTGCTCTCAAACTATCCAGGAAAGGAATGCTTCCAGAACTTTCTATGAGCAAATATCTTCAGGGCATAAAATGCAGCAGGAACCTTGGGAGTAAATGTGTATGCTGCCCCTACTCTGTAATTTCTGGGCTCAGAGGTTCCTTGTCTCCTAATCTGTGTGAATGATGTCCTGCTGACAGTGAAAGCGTCCCTCGCCTGACAGGTGTTTAGGGCCTGGAACAAGGGCAGACCAGCTCCTTTTATGGAAGGGGCGATGTAGGGTGGGTGCCTGACCCTTCTGCACCTTTCCTTCCCACCCCAGCCCACAGCACAGGGAACTGCAGCCCGAGGCTTTCTACTTGCCCTGCGTGGAATGCGCCTGCTCTCCAGTTACACTCAGCAGAAGGGGCTTGAGCGCTATTTCTAGTGCCCATGTGTCTCTGTCTAAAACCAGACGGGAGGCAGCAGTCCCACCCCTGGTCTGCTTTTAGGACAGTCTTAAAACTTACCCCCAGCCCCTCCTCCATGGCCTGGGGTAGCTGAAGATACAATAAAGAGGAAAAGGTGTGTAGTGGTAAGCCAGTGTCACCCCTGCTTCAGACTGTGGGTGACACTTGAAATTGCCTGAGCTTTGTGGACTTTTCCATGTAGTTTCGATTATTTAAAACAAACTTAGATCATTGTAACAAAAGCATATTTATTAAATGTAAAGGCCAATTGGGGCCTTGAGACTTATATATCTTAATAAAAGTCAATAGTAGCTGTCACTGTCTTATATTCTGTCTCCTGGGAAATGGCTGGCTGGCAGAGAAACACTTATGCAAGTGTCCCTGTGCTTTCTTATTTATTTATTTATTTATTTATTTATTTGCCTTTTGTTTTTCGAGATGGGATTTCTCTGTACAGCCCTGGCTGTCCTGGAACTCACTCTGTAGACCAGGCTGGCCTCAAACTCAGAAATTCGCCCGCCTCTGCCTCCCAAGTGCTGGGATCAAAGGCGCGCACCACCACCGCCCAGCATCTCTGCGCTTTCCTGTTTGGCAGTTCGAGGAATCTTGTCGTTGTAGCTGGCATCACCGTGTCTCTGAAGGAGCATAATCCATCTTCAGGGACAAGCTGGGGTGAAAGGAAAGTATCCCTAAGAGTCAGCTATGGGCCAGACAGTGGCATCAAAGGCAGGGATACTGTTGGTCCTGTAGACTGGAGAATTTGGAGCTCCTTAGAGAAGGGAGGAGTGAAGGGCTGAGGCGGTCCAGGAAAGAGAGTGCTCAGAGAGGTTGGCTGCATGCTGTGCAGTGATTCTCTGTTTTAGAAACTGCACTCACAACTTAGGAACAACACTGGGGTAGGCTGGGGACCAATTCTCTGTCCACCTGCAGGGAACACCAGCACCTTGTCCGTGACTTGCTGCCAGGGCAGTGGAGGGTGACATCAGGGTGAGGTCTTTACGACCGTGTTTGTGGCTACCCTTATCTGGAAGACTTATTTTCTGGGCAGGGCCTGGGGGAGTGTTCTGGAGCATTTCTGAAGTCTCTAGGAGGGGGGAGGGGTTCGCTTGATGTCTTCTGCACAGGTCAGGGACATCTGGGACAAGCCAGCAATTCTGATTAACCATGGAGTGGCCTAGAGAGAAGTCAGGATGAACTCAGGGGAGCGTATCCTCCCTATCCTTAGAGAGGATAGTTAAAAAAAGCAGATTTCAATTTAGGGAGAGACACAGATGCAAAGATTTAGTCCAACAGGAGAAGAGCTTTCTTGTCGAGGGAAGTTAGCCAAGAACAATCTTGGGAGCGAGAGGTGAACTGTACCAGGAAGCCAAGGAACATCTGCGACCTGAGAAACAGTTTCCTGGTGGCCAGAGGCTCCTGTATAGGGTCAGAATAGTCCTGGACCTGGGGGAGGGAGAACAAGTGGAGGGAGAGAGCCTTCGTGGGGATAAGGTGGCGTCTGAGTTCTCTTCCAAAGCTGAGGTCCCAGGCTTCTAGCACTGGTCTCATGATGCTTAAATTCGTCTAGTGCTGTTCCCAGGTGAGAGGCCATCAAAGGGACCATGGAAGCTACCACTGTCAGCGATGACCCCATAGGCTCATGCAGCTGGTTTGCCTGCACCTGGGGGCTTTTGAATAGCAGGCCGGAGAGAAAGAGGATGTGGGAGCTAAGGGTCAGGGTGGGGTACCACATGACAAGTGACGGCTTCTCAAGGTGAACTCAGGTCCCCAGCCTCCGAAGGACTTAAGAATTTTCAAGTCTTGGCTACAGGGAACCTTTGTATGCTGACATCTCTGACACCAAGCACTGCCTTGGTCTTTTTTTTGGGGGGAAAGGGGTGCCAAACCCACTTGTCACCATCATGTAACCTCTGGGTTCCCTTACAGGTCACCCTCTGCAGCCCCAGGGGGAGACGGGAGGCGGGAATGGGATCTGGGACAGATGTCTCCATTTCGCCTTGACATTTGGTTTCTGGCCAGCTCTCCAGAGCAGAGCCCAGCTGGTGCTAATGTTACAGTCTTTGTCTGGGGAGCAGGCAGCCCAGGGAGCTGCTCTGTGAATGTGTTGCATGAATTGTGCTGAGCTGGCTGTAAACTCTGGGATGGGATAGGGGATCACTGGCTTGCCTGTTGGGGTCTCCCATCTGGCTGGGCTCTGGGGAATAAAGCAAGATGTAGAAAGACAGTATGGAGGCAGAGCCTTTCAACAGGTCTGCTGGGAGTCAGGGGTGAGCAGAGGTGGACTCTGACTGACTGCCCAGGAAATGGGTACTGACTGGTGACAGGACTGTCAGTGTTAGCATCTGAGCTAGCAGTTCATATTTCATATCCAGGTTCTTCTGTTCTTTTTTCCCATTATCTGCCCTGCAGTGTGTGTGTGTGTGTGTGTGTGTGTGTATTGCACACATGCATGCACATGAGTGTATGGGTGTGGATACCCATGTATGTGCATGCAGATGCCAGAGGAAGATAATGGGTGACTTCTTTTATTGCTTTCTGACTCAGTGACTTGAGACAGGCTCTCACCATTTCAGCAGGGCTGGTGAGCCATCGTGCTCCTGGGATCTGCCTGCCTGTGCTCCTGTGGTGCTGGGGTTAAAGGCGAGTGTATCCAGGCTCAGCTTTTTTGTTGTGGCTTTTGTTTGTTTTGATTTTTGAGACAGAGTTTCTCTGTGTAGCCCTGGCTATCCTAGAACTTGTTTTATAGACCAGGCTGGCTTCACACTCACAGAAATCTTCCTGCCTCTGCCTCCCCAGTGCTGGGATTAAAGCACTCCCAGCACTCTCACTCCTGGCCATGCTCAGCTTTTCATGTAGGTGCTGGGGATTTGAACTCAGATCCTCATAGCAAACACGGTTACCCACTGAGCCATCTCCCCAGGTTTATGCTTTTAGGTCTGATACACTTTTTTCCAGAGGACTGAAGAGGGCAGCAGGTCTTTAGTATTCTGGATATAAGGTTTGTTGAGTCCCTGAAAGCAGAGAGTCAGTAGCATGTATGTGTTTGCTGAGTCATGCTTAAACTCACCCTCTTTACTGTGGGTCATGTGTGTCTGCGCATGTGTGTAGGTCAAAGGACAACTCAGGTGCCTGGAGCTCTGCAAGCAGGCTAGGCCAACTGGTCAGCGAGCCCCAGGGATTTGCTGGTCTCAGACTGCTCCCCTCCCCCACAGTGCTGGGATACCATGCCTGGCTTTTTTTGTTTTTAATTTTGGGGGATTTTACCAGGTCTTTGTGTTTGCAAAGCAAGCACTGAATGAACTACATCTCTAGCCCTGTGAGTCATGGTTTTATTTTTTTATTTTTTAAAGACAGGATTTCATTGTGTAACTCTGGATGGCCTAGAACTTACTAGGTAGACTAGGCCTGCCTCAAACTTAGAGATCCACTTGGGTCTGCCTCCCAAATGCTAGGATTAAAGTCATGGGCCACAGTGCCTGGCTGGATCATGGTTCTTGCTTATTTGTTTCTTTGTTTTATTACATGTAGATGGGTCTGTCTACATGTCTTACACATGTGCCCGTGAGTTCCAGGGCCCCAGAACTAGTGAGATACCCTGGAGTTCCATATGACTGTGGATCATTTGATGTGGGCCCTGGGAGCTAAGCTCGGGTCCTCTGGAGAGCAGTAAATGCTCAGAACTGCTGAACCATCTCTCCATCCCCTGGATTGTGTTTTTGTTTTTTAAGTTTAAAAACTATTGTAGAGCTGGGCATGAAAGTACATGATCATAACCCCGGCATTTATGAGGCCGAGTCAGGAGAATCATGCTGGGCTACATAGCAAGCTCCCATCTCAAAAACCCCAAAATAGCTGGGCTGTGGTGATGCCTTTAATCCCAGAACTGGGAAGCAGAGGCAGGCAGATCTCTGTGAGTTTGAGGCCAGGCTGGTCTACAGAGTGAGTACCAGGACAGACAAGGCTTCACACAGAGAATGAACAACTAAATAAAATAAAGCAAGCATACTGTTTGAGGAAGCAGATGGGTGGATTTATCATTTTGCCTCAGTTTTCCATTGCTTCCACAGTTCTTGCCAGTTTGTCACATGATATTGACATATGTCATTTCCTTACTTCTATATGAACTGCATAGGTGGTTTGTGTCCCTGGGGGTCTGGGAAATGCCCCCAACAGACTCAGCAACTCCCAGGGTTCTCTTGGAGACCTTGAATTCCTTTCTGTTGTACACTTGAGTACCTCAGGCTCAAGGCAAATTCTGTTTGGGGACAGTGATAATAGTAGCTCAGTTGTGGCTGTTCACGAGGACCTTGCGTTGATGGGGTTTCTGTGTTTCAGGAATCTGGCCAACTGTGAGCGCCTCATTGAAGTGGAGGATATGATGGTGATGGGCCGCAAGCCGGACCCCATGTGTGTCTTCACCTACGTGCAGTCGCTCTACAACCACCTGCGTCGCTTCGAGTAAAGCCGGCGGCCTGGAGTGGCCGGGAAGAGACTCTGAGGTCCCTCAAGTTCCCCCACAGCAGCATGACCCACAGGAGGGGAGCTGCCTCTGTGGTGTGAGCTGCTATTTGTTCTCCGGTGTGTGGCCATGTACCCCTCACACTCTGTTACTGATTAAAAGTATTGATGAGGCTAAGCTGAGCCCCACAGCCCCTCCACAGGCTGGAAGGAGAAGGAAAAACTCAAGAGTCAAAGAAATTGGTGCTAAGTAATGATCTTCCTATGGGGAGTGCTCATGGCTTCCCCTCTGGTGAAATTGATATATTGGCTTGACAGGGTTCCACTGATTATCAAGTTTTCTTTCTTTCATTTTTTTTTCTATCAAAGTACCCAGAGGTTTTTTGTTTTTGTTTTTGTTTTTTTTAACTTCCTCACACTCTCCTTGGTCCCTTGCTCCTCTCCCTCAGGGCCATTGCCAGGAAACAGATGCTAGTTCTTGGGATGAAACAGTTTAGTCTGCCCCAGGTCCTATCTTCCTATCATCTCCTCTCTGTGGGGAGGTGGCAAGGTTTCTACCTAGACCCCTAGGGGCTTCTGGTACTCACAGGAGACCGCACAAGTGTTCAGTTAAGGATACCTGGGTAGTACCAGGGAGGAAGGATCGGTCCTTGGGGATGAGAGAGTTCCCATTTGCTCCAGGTATTTATAAAAAAGGATTGCGTCTGTACCACTGACCTGTTTGTGCACGAAAGATCTGTCACTCTTCGCTTGGGTTTGTCATTTGTTTGGGGGACGGGAGGAGGGTTGGGCAGTAAGAGACCGAATAGATTTAAACAGAGATCTACTGAAATCATACCTTGTTTATGTATTTAAAACCACTCGCCTGGGAGGCTGAAAACGACATTTGCTGTCTCCCAATGTGCTTGTCCCTCAACCCTCTTATGTCGTTGAAGGATTGTGAACAGGAAATTCACCCCCTGCCGATCTATCCCTTAGATATTGGCAAATATATTATGATAAAAAGTGGCCCAAAGTTGATGGCTTTGAGTGATCATTGGTGTGTGTGTGTGTGTGTGTGTGTATGTGCGCGCGCGCGTTGGGGTGTAGAATATGTCCTCTAATATGCAAGCAAGCTCTCACCACTGAGCCCCGCCTTCTGCCTCTGCCCCTGGGGTGGTCCCTTTCATGGAAGCCCATCAAGGAGTGTTGGTTTTATTTCACAGATGTTTGGCAGTAGAATTTGAACAGAAAAACCATTAGATTCCATAAAGCTGCAGCTCTTAGCTTATTCTTCCCCAAGACTGAAGATTCATTTTATAATTGAGTTGGATGTTAGCCAGAGACTTTTAAAACCTCCCTTGAAGGACCTAATGTGGGGTCTTCATTTCATGCAACCCCCCCTGAGTGGGGTCACCCACGAGTCCGAGGTGTTGGGTGCTTAGGACAGAATGTCCTCGGGGACCCTGGGCTCTGTGACAGAGCTTGCAGGTGGTTTGAACATTTTCAGTGGCTCCGTTTGCTCAGGCTGTGGCCTTGGTCCATCTTTTCGGGTTTTCCCACAGTGGGAACCATTCCCTTCCTGGCTCTCTCGGCATTTGTAGGATTGGAGAGCCCTATTCTTAGCAGAGACACATTCTGGGGCTTAGGGTTTCAAACTTAAAGCCAACAAGGGCACACTAGGGCTCTATAAACAGCATGCCTATATGTCAGTGAGTGGTCACACATGGCAGACCATGCTCTCGTGCGGGGCAGGCAGTGCCTTAAAGTACAGCAGGTCTTACTGGGACGAGGACTTGCTTTTCTTAAACTGCAGAAACAGTGTCCCTTGTGTCCCGCCTTCAGAAGACTACATGTGTTTAGGGTTGACTCCATGATGTTCTTCTTTACAGTTTTGTGTGTGTGTGTGTGTGTGTGTGTGTGTGATGTAGAATTAAAAGTAATATTTTGACCTAGGTGTGGTGAATTACACATTTGTAATCTAGCAGTTGGGAGATGGAGAAAGATTCTAGCTTCAATCCAGCTTGGGCTACATCGTAAGAACATGTCTCAAAGAAGGGATGAGGCAGTTTAAAGTTGATTACATCTAAGACCAATTGTCAGGGAATGGAGGGGAATGGAAAGAGCCTTTCAACCTGGAGACATTTTGAGATTATTTTTCTATAGAATATGTTTCTATATTGTATGTTGAATGCATACATATATATGTATACACATATATTCTATTTCCTTTTCTTCCCTTCCTCCCCATCACATAGAGTCTCTCTTCTACTTCCATTCTAACATGTAGATAAATGGTTTTCTGTGACTATGTAAAACTCAGAAGCACAAATGAGGGAAAACAGGATACTGGAGCCAGACGTCTTCTGACCAGAGTATGTGAGAGTTCTCCGTTTGCGGGAGTTTGAATCCTGGTTGCTTTTTGACTGTGGTGGTGCAAGGTTTTCCTTCCTTTCTCCTTTCCTGAGTGATTTCCTGGAGCTGTTCATAAGAATCTTCTGGGTTTTTCCAGATAGAGCCCCTCACCTGGATTTCGTTAAAGCTTATTAAATCTCATCAAATAGTCTCATGTGTTTCCCTGACGGGACCATTTCTCCAGAGCCAAGATGGGGTTTCATTTTTCTGTCAGCTGCTGGTGTTTTTCCATGCGAGCGGGAGCCTATAAGCACTTTCTGAATATGATATAGCGTGCGCTGGTCAGAGGAGACCGTGCAGGCCAGGTGTGTGGGGGAACAGTTTGTTAAAGCCAATGCGTTTCACAAATGTGTTCCATGATGAAAGGTTCTCAGCTTTCCCATTGGCGGTGGTCAGACGCCGTAACTGGAGGAGGCCGGAGTGAGAGAACACTTTATTTCTGCCATTATGATCTGTTGATGTGACTGCAAGCAACTTGAGAGAAGGGTGAAAATGCTGAGTTGTCCTGCCTGTTCAGGGTGCTGCTTCTGCAGATGGCTTTCTCCAGTCGGTGACAGTGGGGGCTTCATCCCGGTGACGTCATAGCCATTTGATTCCCACCTGTGCACTCCTAGTTCTCCACTCATATCTTTGAGATCGGCTTCTGCCTGGTAACGGATGTCTCTGATGTGGTCCTTTCTGATCTTTCTCTTTTTTAATGTTTGGTTCGGACTTGCCCGAGTCTTTGATTTCTTATCTCTTGCTATTTGGACACCAAATGGCCCTTCTGCCTTCTTTGAAAGAGCATGTTAAAAATCCTAAGGCTGAGCTGAAGAGAGATGGCTCAGCGGTTGGGAGCACTACTGCTCTTGTAGAGGGCCTGCGTTCAGTTCTCAGCACCCGTGTGGTAGTTCCCCGTTGTCTGTAACTCCAAGGTCTGACCCCCCTTACACAGACATGCAGACAAAACACTAATGCACAGAAAATAAATAAATCATAGTTTTAAAAATACTGCCTTCTTTCTGGAAAGCTCCAGGTCGGGGAAAAGCACCAGGGAAGAAGGAAATCAAGAGTGTTCCCTTCTGTGCTCCCCAGGGCTGGTGGGAGGAGTGGCCTTTTGGTTCTGTTCCGGGAGCAGGTCACTTATCTCTCTTCCCTCCCCTAAGGCGACCCAGCTCTGCATTGTTGTATAGGTAGAGGTAAAATCTACAGTTCTCACAAACCCCAAGTGTTCTTACATTTCTCTCTTGGTTTATCTTTTTGTTTGTTTGTTTGTTTGTTTTTGGTTTAAATCTGAGCTATTTGGAGGAATCTACCTCTGGATGTTGGCCAAGATAATCTGAATTCTCAGGGATGGGGATACAGCTCAGTAGTCCAGTGTTTGCCTTACGTGTACAAGGCCTTGGCTTTAATCTCTAGTCACACACACACACACACACACACACACACAGACCCCCCTTATGCCAGCAGTCTATCCTCATATTTAAGAAACTGAGCGTTTTTACTTTTTTTTTTTGGATTTGGTTTTTTCGAGACAGGGTTTCTCTGTGTAACCCTGGCTGTCCAGGAACTCACTCCCTAAACCAGGCTGGCCTCGAACTCAGAAATCTGCCTGCCTCTGCCTCCCAAGTGCTGGGATTACAGGCGTGCACCACCACCGCCCGGTGCATTTTTACTTTTTTTTTTTTAATTTGATATATTTTTTATTTACATTTCAAATGATTTCCCCTTTTCTAGACCCCCACTCCGCAAAAGTCCCATCAGCCCCCTTCCCTCCCCTTGTTTTCCCACCCAACCCTTCTCACTTCCCTGTTCTGGTTTTGCCCTATACTGCTTCACTGAGTCTTTCCAGAACAAGGGGCCACTCCTCCGTTCTTCTTGTACCTCATTTGATGTGTGGATTATGCTTTGGGTATTCCAGTTTTCTAGGTTAATATCCACTTATTAGTGAGTGCATATCATGATTCATCTTTTGAGTCTGGGTTACCTCACTTAGTATGATGTTCTCTAGCTCCATCCATTTGCCTAAGAATTTCATGAATTCATTGTTTCTAATGGCTAAATAGTACTCCTTTGTGTATATATACCACATTTTTTGCATCCACTCTTCTGTTGAGGGATACCTGGGTTCTTTCCAGCTTCTGGCAATTATAAATAGGGCTGCTATGAACATAGTGGAACATGTATCCTTATTACATGCTGGGGAATCTTCTGGGTATATGCCCAGGAGTGGTATAGCAGGATCTTCTGGAAGTGAGGTGCCTAGTTTTCGGAGGAACCGCCAGACTGATTTCCAGAGTGGTTGTACCAATTTGCAACCCCACCAGCAGTGGAGGAGTGTTCCTCTTTCTCTACCTCCTCGCCAACATCTGCTGTCTCCTGAATTTTTAATCTTAGCCATTCTGACTGGTGTGAAGTGAAATCTCAGGGTTGTTTTGATTTGCATTTCCTTAATGACTAATGAAGTTGAGCATTTTTTAAGATGCTTCTCCGCCATACGAAGTTCTTCAGGTGAAAATTCTTTGTTTAACTCTGTACTCCATTTTTTAATAGGGTTTTTTAGTTTTCTGAAGTCTTAACTTCTTGAGTTCTTTATATATATTGGATATATTAGCCCTCTATCTGATGTAGGGTTGGTGAAGATCTTTTCCCAATTTGTTGGTTGCTGATTTGTCCTTTTGATGGTGTCCTTTGCCTTACAGAAACTTTGTAATTTTATGAGGTCCCATTTGTCAATTCTTGATCTTAGAGCATATGCTATTGGTGATCTGTTCAGAAACTTTCCCCCTGTACCGATGTCCTCAAGGGTCTTCCCCAGTTTCTTTTCTATTAGCTTCAGAGTGTCTGGCTTTATGTGGAGGTCCTTGATCCATTTGGAGTTGAGCTTAGTACAAGGAAACAAGGATGGATCAATTCCCATTCTTCTGCATGCTGACCTCCAGTTGAACCAGCACCATTTGTTGAAAAGGCTATCTTTTTTCCATTGGATGTTTCAAGTCCCTTTGTCGAGGATCAAATGGCCATAGGTGAGTGGGTTCATTTCTGGATCTTCAATCCTGTTCCATTGATCCACCTGCCTGTCACTTTGTACCAATACCATGCAGTTTTTAACACTATTGCTCTGTAGTATTGCTTGAGGTCAGGGATACTGATACCCCCAGAATTTCTTTTATTGCATTTTTACTTTTTTAAAAAGAAATAAAATAAAACAAAAAACGGTTTCGGGATGGAGGGATGTCTCAGTGGTTAAGAGCACTGGCTGCTCTTCTGAAGGTCCTGAGTTCAAATCGCAGCAACCACATGGTGGCTCACAACCATCTGTAATGAGATCTGATGCCCTCTTCTGGTGTATCTGAAGATAGCTACAGTGTACTTACATATAATAAATAAATAAATCTTAAAAAAACAAAAAACAAAGGTTTCCTTTTAATTTAAGAAATCTTATTTTTAGTTATGTTTACATGCATGTGTATGATGGTCTCTGGAGGCCAGAAGAGGATAGGATCCCTTGGTTGTAAGCCACATGGTATGGGTCCAGGGATTTGAACTCAGGTCTTCTGGTAGACTAGTAAGCATTCTTGTTTTGTTTTATTTTTGGTTTTTTGTTTTGTTTTCTCGAGACAAGGTTTCTCTGTATCGACCTGGCTGTCCTGGAACTCACTCTGTAGACCAGGCTGGCCTTGAACTCAGAAATCCATCTGCCTCTGCCTCTGTGCTGGGATTAAAGGTGTGCACCACCACCGCCCAGCTCTAGTAAGCATTCTTTTTTTTTTTTTTTCCTGGATCCAGGTTTCTTTTTTTTTTTCAATTTTTTTATTTTTTAATCCTTTTTTTTTTGCATTTTTTTATTCGATATATTTTTTATTTACATTTCAAATGATTTCCCCTTTCCTAGCCCCTCTAGTAAGCATTCTTAATGCTGGGCCATCTCTCCAATCTCAAGCATCCCAACTTTATTTTTTTAATTTTTCTATTTTATGTAGAAGGGTGTTTTTACCTTCGTGTGTGTGTGTGTGTGTGTGTGTGTGTGTGTGTGTGTGTGTGTGTGTGTGTTCTCACATATG
Organism: Apodemus sylvaticus; assembly: GCF_947179515.1. Classification (NCBI taxonomy): domain Eukaryota; kingdom Metazoa; phylum Chordata; class Mammalia; order Rodentia; family Muridae; genus Apodemus; species Apodemus sylvaticus. The sequence goes on from NC_067481.1 coordinate 52,003,134, forward strand.
CATGGAGTGTTGCCGTCTATGGGACTGGAGTTACAAATACTTGGATCCTGGAGAAGGAGCAGTAAACAGAATAAAATACAGATGGAGCCCATGGTATTGGGTGTGTCTGCCACAGTCACAACGCTTGAAGCCTCTTCATGTACGCCGTCTTAGCTCAGTGGGTAGAGGTGCGCTGCCAAGCCTGACAGCCTGCCTTTGGTTCCTGAGACTCACATGGTGGAAGGAGAGAACTGATTCCCATCGCTTTCCTCTGACTACCCTTCCTCTCAGACATGATTTAAGAAAAAAAAAATAATGCTCTTAACCACTGAGCCATCTCTACAGCCCAACACTCTGTCTTTGAATGTGACAACTTCTCCAGTTATTCCTATGCCCACATGCACCTATGGGTGTCTGAATTTCCAGGATCCATATAGAGGGTACACAATGCATTGGTGGTAAGTGTGTAGTTACTTTTAATCTGGATTATATCCTTTCCCCCTCCCCGCCCCCATACATTCTCATTATGTAACCCTGGCTAGTTTAGAACTCAGAGTGCTGGGATTAAAGTTATGTGACACCATGAGGGGGTTCATTGGACTCTTTTGTACAGCTCCAGACTGTTGCCCTGCAGACTGTCCACACTGTATTTGTCTGTTTCCTCCAGATCAAATGGATTTAGGTGACCATGTTGGACACCAGTACTATACAGACCTCGGGTATTTCTGTGGCAGCACATGAGGCACAGCCCTGGTGGATTTGTCTGCTGCCTGTTCTCTTGGATGTGCCATGCCTTGCTGCACCCTTTCTACTCTGACTAGAGCTCTGACCCTGTGGGTCTGAGACCTTGTACCATCTCTCCAAAACCTTTCACCCTGAACCTTTAGTTTTGATTATTTGCCTGAGTCTATAGTTAATACTTGGGGTTGAAAATTATGATTTAAAAATTCTGCACTTTTTCTAATGTGCTTATTTTTATTAGTATGAGGGTGTTTGCATGTGAGTTGTGACATACATGTGGAGGTCAGAGGTCAACTTTGTAGCGTTGGCTCTCTCCCGTCTTTATGTGAGTTCCAGGGTTCAGGCCATCAGGCTCACACAGAAAGAGCCTTCCTTTGCAGGAGAGCCATGCTGCTGGTCATGTGGGTTTATTTTTCATTCACTGTGTTGTATTCTTTTATAGTCAATTTTTTGGAAGCTTAAACATGTCCGAAGTTTGTCCAGTGAGAGAAGACAGCTCTTGTGCTCTCGCCATGCCCTCTCGACTCTATGAGCTATTCTAAGGTGTTTCAGGCTGCCTCTGTCCTTGTCCCCTCCCTGGGACCAGCCACTTCATCAAGTAGTCCTAGTGTCTTGTGCTGGGTGATTGTACTAGTGATTGCACTTAGGTGCAATGGTTCCTGCTGGGTTTCATGCTTTTGGGAGGGAGAATAGAGCTAGGACTTCGTACATGAAGAAGCTTCAAGCGTTGTGAACCACTGGCAGCAGCACCCAATACCGCGGACTTCATCTGTATTTTATTCTGTTTACTGTTTTATTTCTAGATTGAATTCCCCCAAGTTTTAATATATTTATGAATTTGTTATAATATGCAACAATGGTATCAGAATTTTTACTTAGTGGTAGTGGAGTATGGGGCCTAGGGCAGGCCTATACTTCTTAGATAAATACTCTCTTACTAAGCCCTTTAAAAATGTCTTTATATTTTACATTTAAGTTTATGTATGTGTGTATGTGCTCATGCACATGTGCCTGCAACCAGCCACAGCACACATGTGGAGGGTCAGAGGACGACTTGCAAGGCTTGGCTCTCCTTCCACTGTTTTAGGGATCGAATTCGGGTCACCAGGTGTGGTGGCAGGCACCCTTACCCTCTGAACCTTCTCAGTGGTTTGAAATTGTTTTAAACTTTGAGATAGGGTCTTGATAAATGACCCAGGCTGGTTTTCAACTTGTTTGGTAGCCCAGGCAAGACTTGAACTCACGGTCTTCCTACCCTAGTCTCCCATGTATAGGTCTGCACCAACACACCTGGTTTAGTGTCAGAACTTTTAAACAGATAGACTGCTGACAACACACCTACTGTGTGAAGTCTGAGGCTTCTTTGCAGCCTCTGGACTCCCTTAGACTATTTACTTAAGGTTCCTGGATAGGGATTCAAAACTTACTTTTCTTTCTCTTGGAAGTCATGAGCTTGGTGTGCAGTTAAGTTCATTTGTGTTTATTTATTCTGCTGATAGATTGCCTCTATCATTTATTTTGTGTTTGTGTAAGTTCTTTACTCCCTTCAAGGTCTAAGTCTATCAGGAGTACTGTGTTCACATTCCTCCCTCTGTTTCCACCCTCGCCTGTTCTCTGGCTTATTCTTTCTGGGTCTTTCTGTTCTCTCTTCTTCTCCCTCCCTCCCTCCCTCCTTCCCTCCCTCCCTCCCTTCCTTGCTTTCTTCCTTGCTTTCTTTCACTTTATTAAGAAGCAGCACAGTACATACAGTTGGCCACACCGGTGAAACCGACATCCATGTATTTAAACAAACATGAGTGGAAAATAGTTTTTCAAATTCCATCTGTATCAGACACATTTGAGCTTTTTTTTCCTTGCTGTTTGCTGAACAATATGATATAACTATTGCATAGGCTTAACATGATATAGGTAGTTTGAGGAATCTAGAGATAAAGTATATGGGGTGTACTTAGGTCATAGGCATATACTACCCCATTTTATGTAAGGAATTACGGTTCTGTGGGTTTTGAGGATCCAAAGAGAACAGATTCAACCCCCCAAGATCACTGAGGTATGACTGGTCTGTTTTATTTTTAATTGTGTGTATAAGCATGTATCTGCATGTGAGCATATGCTCATTAGAGTGGCTGCCTAGCCAACCAGGTCAGGTCACTGGATCCCATGGAGCCTGAGTTATAGGCAGTTGTGAGCTTGCTGACATGGGTGTTGGGAACGTGCTCTTAAACACAGAGCCATCTCCAGCTCCGACAACTGAATTCCTATAGTTGTATTTGTCAGAGAGAAATCAACTTATAAAGTGAAAGGGATTGCTTTGCTCATGGTTTTGGAGGTTTTAGCCCATGGCTAATGCTCACAGCTGGTGGCCCACTATTGTTTGTGGGTCTATAGGGAGACAGCATATCACAGCAGGGATGGCTTGGAGGAGAAAAGAGCCCTTCGTCTCAGAGATTCCTGGTTTTTTGGTATGGCGTTATGTCTGTGTACCACATGCATGTTTACAGAGACAAGAAGAAGGCACCAGACCTCCAGGAACTGGAGTTACAGTTGCAAGCCATCATGTGGGTGCTGGGTACACGAGCCCGGGTCCTCTGGAAGAGCAGCATGTGCTCTTAACCACTGAAACCACTGAGTCATTTCTCCAGCCCCTGCCTCCAGTGCTCTAGCAGACACAGTTCTGAGCTGAGCAGCCTCCTGCATTTGTTGATTTGTGTTGGTGGGAGAAGCCTTCAGGTTAGCTTCTAAAATTGAGCAGTTTGTTAGACGTCGTCAAATTCCTTTCCACAGGGGTTGGACTGTTTTGACAGTAACTCACCAGTAGTGTAGAGTCTGTTCCCTTCTGTGGTGGCTGCTTCCAGGCCTGCTGCTAATGGGTGGTTCAGCATAGTCATTTGTATTTCTCTCTGTGTGTTTTTATTGTTATTTCTCTGCTGGTAAAAGTGAGCCAGTCGAAGCCAGACTAAGTAAGTGTGTGTGTGTGTGTGTGTGTGTGTGTGTGTGTGTGTGTGTGTGAGCTGCCATGTGGGTGCTTGGAATTGAACCCAGGTCTTCTTCTGGAAGAGCCAGTGCTCTTAACCACTGAGCCATCTCTCCAGCACACACACACACACACACACACACACACACGTATATGTGCAGGTTTATTGGGCGAGTTTGCTGGTCCTATGAATGAGGACAGGGAAGTAGCCATGGGGAGAGAAACAGAAGGGAGGGAAAAGAGAAAAAGAGAAGGTGTATAGAGTGATGGGGGGGGGGGAACAGACAGACCAAATGCCTGAATTATATAGGGAAGAGCATCTGGGAGAAGGGTAGCCCCTGAAAAGTTCAGGGTTAGGGTCAGGGCATGCCAACTAGAGAGACTGAGGAGCGCTGGGAAAACCTGGTGGCCCTGTCTGCTTTGGTATGTAAAATATGCACCTTAGATCCTTGTTTCCCATCTGAAACACAGCATTCATGTATATGCGATATTTGAGGGGTTTGTTTGTTTTTTAAATGAAGCATTTACTTTTGTCCAAAGTTTTGATATTCAAGGCTCTTCTGTATTTGGAAAGTTCTATACTTCTTGAGCTCAGCTCCTCCCCTCTATGCTGCCTGCCCTAGCCTAGTTAGCTTTGGTTAGCTTGATACAAACCTGGAGTCACCTGGGAAGGAGTTCAACTGAGGGATTACCCCATTGGCCTGTGGGCATGTCTTGGGGAGCATTTTTCTGATTGCTGGTAGATGAGGGAAGGCCCTGCCCCCTGCCCACTCTGGGTGTTCCAGTCCCAGGCAGGTCGGTCTGGGCTACCTTAGAAAGTGTGAGTGTGGAAGCAGGCATTCCTCCCTGATCTCTGCTCTGGTTGCAGCCCCCACATTCCCACCTTGAGTTCTTGCCTTGCCTTTCTTGAGTGATACAATGTAAACTGTAAGCCAAATAAATAATCCTCTCCTCACTCAACCTGCTTTTGGTTAGTGTTTTATCACAGCAACAGAAAGCCAAATAAGACACTGCTTGTCACCTGATCTGACCCCATACCACCCCTCAGACTGGAGAACAATTATCTCCACTTGGTCTCCTGCTCTTTGACCTTGACCCCTGGTTTGTGTTAGGGTTACAGTGAGTGATCTTATCTGTCTGTCTGTCTGTCTGTCTGTCTGCCTGCCTGTCTATCTATCTATCTATCTATCTATCTATCTATCTATCATCTATCTTTTATCTATCTGTTTATTTATTTTAACCTATATTTGGGATGGGGCACTCACACTTCAACTCGTATATGGAGAAGGTTAGAGGTCAGCTTGTGGGAGTCCCTTGTGTCTTTCCACCAGGTGGGTCCTTGGGATTGAATTTAGGTTGTTAGCGCCATTACCTGCTCATCCGTATCAATATCATCAAAAATGATCTCAAGATGCTAATCTGTGCATCATCTCCACTAGATAAGATGTCCATTGTCCTGGAGGTAAGGAATTCTTTAGCAGGGTGTTGAAAGTCCTTTCACTAAGCCAGAAGTCTCCAATCCCCAACTCCCACCCACCCCCTCTCTTCAACCCTCCCACTTCAGGGCTGTCTAAACATCTTATCCTAGGGAAGGTCTTCGTTGATATCTCTCTCACTTGTTTCTAGGTGCCATGGGCTTTGTTTTATTCCAGGACTTGAAGCTTCTCTAGGGCACAATGTGGCCAGTTTTCCAAAAAGTCTAACAAGGGTATCTAAGGTTTTTTTTCCTCAAATTTTAAAAATTACACTTATTTTAAAAAATTATAGTTAGGCAAGGTATGGTGGTATTCCCCTTTAATCCTAACACTTTGGAGGCAGAGACAGAAGGATCTCTGTGAGTTTGAGGCCAGTCTGGTCTATGTAGTGAGTTCCAGAACAGGCAGGACTACATAGAGAGATCATGTCTTAAAACAAAACACAAGAGGCTGGAGAAATGGCTCAGTAGTCAAGATCACTAGCCCTATTCTAGAGGATTCAGGTTTATTTCCCAGAACCCACATCATGACTCAAGGAGATCTGACACTTTTTACACTCATTTATGTAAAACAATAAAAATGTAAAAAGACATTTATTTGTGTTTGAACATGTGTGTCTGTGTATGTACTACAGTGTAGATGTGGAGGCCAGAGGACAGCCCAAAGGAGTCAGTCTTCTACCTTGTGGGTACTGGGAATTCAAGGTCATCAAGCCTCAGTAGCTGCCTTTACCCACTGGGCAATCTTGCTGGCCTCTTAAGTACTTTTCATTCATTCATTCACTCACTCACTCACTCACTCACTCATTCATTCATTCATTCATTCCTCTCTCTCTTTCTCTCTCTCTCTCTCTCTCTCTCTCTCTCTCTCTCTCTCTCTCTCTCTCTGTGTGTTCACATGTGTGACTGAGCTCATCTGGAGGTCAGAGGACGGCTTGTAGGAGATGTTCTTTCCTCCTCCAGTGTGGGTCCTGGGGATCTAATTTATGTCATCAGGCTTGGTGTCAAGACCTGTCCTTTCTTAGTTCTCTAACCCGAGGGTAACAGATGGCCAGTGTTTCCCCTCGGCCATTTTTTCCCCTCTGCTGATTGTGGGGCGCCAGGCAAGAGCAGGAGGAAGGGTGAATGAATGAGGTGTTTTGACCATCTCAGAACCCAGCTGGTATTTCTGAAAGTTAAATGCTCATTTTCAGAACTGATCAGGTGCCACCTAGTTTCTTTTCTGTGTGACCGTCTTGTTCAATATTGCTTCCTTCCCAACCGCCGGAGGGTTTTGAGATGTTCCTGGGATCAGAGTGATTGTGGCAAATGTCCGTGAGTGGAGTTGAAGCTGAGTAGCTGTGACTTAGCTGCTGAGTGCTTGAGCACAAGCCCCGCTGGCTAAGTGGTTCAGATTTCAGCTCCAAAGTGCAGCATCACCGCTGTGGACAGGAGGCACAATTAGTGTCACCATAGAACTGCTCCCATCAATCATAATTATGAGGTTGGATGAGGGAATGAGAATCAAAATTCAGTTTAGAACAGAAGCCTGGTAAGAGACCTTTCTGAAAGCCACTACAGCCTGCCAGAAAACAGACCCCACACGCCTTAGGGAACCATAGAATGGACTTCCGTTCCTTCCTTCCTCTTTCTTTCTTTCTTTCTTTCTTTCTTTCTTTCTTTCTTTCTTTCTTTCTTTCTTTCTTTCTTTCTTTCTTTCTTTCTTTCTTTCTTTCTTCCTTCCTTCCTTCCTTCCTTCCTTCCTTCCTTCCTTCCTTTCTTTCTTTCTTTCCTTTCCTTTCCTTTTCTTTCCTTTTTTCTTTTTCTTAAATTTTTTGAGTGTTTGCCTGACTGTATGCCCATGCAGCACTTGCCTGTAGTGTCTGAGGAGACCAGAAAATGGCATCAGACCCCAGAGACTGGAGTTACAGATGATCGTGAGCTGTTGTGTGGGTGCTGGGAATTGAACCAAGGTCCTGCTTTCCACCCCTGAGCCATCTCGTTAGCTCCAGTAATTTCTTATGAACAGAACATTGCCTCGCTCAGTAAACAAGCTGGGTCACATGACAGACTCAGAGCACACCTGGAACCCCTGCCCCGTGGATGGCGCCTCATTCTGTAGAGTCCACAGTGTGTGGAGAGGGCATGGACTTTGCTCATGTCTGCCCACTGGGGCCTTGAAAAAGCAGTTTGTTCCGAGTCTGCTTAGTGGATCCCGCGGCCTGCACTATCGTCTGATAAGACCTGGCAACAGTGAAACACCATTTGCTAGGCCACCGAAGTCACTTTAAATGGGCTTTGTCAAGTCACTTTAAATGGGCGTTGTCAGAACTAGAACAGGATTTGGGGTACAGCTAACTACAAATCAGAGAGTGAGTTGGCTCGGTGGTGTGGTTCCTGGTCTGTAAAGGGTTAATGGGATAATCACGTCTGCCCTCCCAGGCTACCCCCCCCCCCCACTAGCATCTGGTTCTCTAGGCAGGGGCCAGAGAAAAACTCTAGGCTCTGCTCCGATCCCACCCACTTGCTCCCTTAGCCCCGCCCACTTGCCCCCTCAGCCAAGGCCTTTCATTCCGCCAGGACATCTGCTGGCTCTGTCTGTTACTTTATCCAGCAGGCTTGTGCTGCTTGGAGAGGGTGACTCAGGGAAACGGGGGTATTTTCAGCCAGCGGCCATCATCCCTGCAGGATCAAGTGTCTTTTTGGTGCTCTGGATTTCAGGACAGGTGTGTTTTTATTCAGGAAAAACAGAACACTGAAATTAGAAGGCTATATTTCCCTTCCCAAACATCACCCTCGCCAGCCCTCCTGGCCTGTCCCGCTGGTGATGACAGCCACCATTTTGGTTGTAGAAGAACCATAAAACCCTAAACCAGGAGACCAGGCTTCTGATCTCTTCCTCAGCTTCTAATGGGGGTGTAAACTCATGGAGACAATGTTCCTTCCTCTTTATGATGAGCCTCAGCCTGCCTAACCAGGCTAAGCCTCAGTCCTGCTGGCCAGCCTCCAGGACTGGCTGGAGGTGTTGCTCAGGGGCTTGGAAAGGCAGTGATCCTCACTGGGAGAACACAAGGTTATTGGGTGCCTGGTGTGTGCAGGGTGGCCTCCTGTGTTCTGAGACCTCTTCCAGGCCAGAGATGCCAAAGCAAGTACAGAGTGAAAGGAGGCCAAGCTAGGCTGTCTCCAAAAATTACACCGGTCCAATGGGCTGGGCACCTTTTCCCCTTATACTTTTCCCCCTAGTGCTGGGAATGAAGTCCAAGGCCTCACACATGCCTTGTGCTCAGTCCCTAAAACTCTCACCTTACTACAGCATCAATGCATGGACAAAATTTACATCCTTTCAAAAACTAATTATTTGGGTGCTGGAGAGAAGTCTCAGGGGTTAAGAGCACTGGCTGCTTTTCCAGAGGCCCGGGGTTCAATTCCCAGCACCCATACAGTGGTTCTCAACCACCTGTAACTCCTTCCGACCCCTTTCTGACCTCCCTTGGGCACCAGGCATACATATGTACATGTAGGTAAAACACCCGTACACATAAAACAAAGTAAACGGTTCTTTTATCAAAGTTACAATGAGCATAGATGAAGTCAAATAGTATCAGAAGACACCAAACAATATCAATTTATTCTCTTTACTTCACCTTCTCCATCTTGGTCTTAGACGGGCCTTTTCTATGTGTTTCCCTTTGTAGTTAATCGTGTGTCCAGCTGATGTTGTTTTATTGGTGTTTTTCAGTTTTTCCTTTGTAATCACCCATTGGTTTCCTGCTGTGGGAGGAGATGAGAACTTGGCTCTGCTACACTGTAACCCCATCACTTCCTTCCCTTCAGCTCTCCACAGTGTGGTCCTATCACTGGTTCACTCCATAGTGTTTGCTTTATCCTGAGTTTGCAAAATGTCCTATGACTGAACTCTTATCTTCGTCCCCAAACCTGCTGCTGCTGGTTTAAAAACACATGCACATATTCTGTGCCTGCTCTCCATCTGGAGGGGGAATCTGGTCCCCTCTGTTCAACAGAGCCACTGGATTCTGAGGGACAGAATCTCACTGAAGTAGTGCTGTTCTGATGGGCACCAGATCAAAAAAGGTGTGGAGTTCCCAGCCAATGGGAAGAAGTCTGGTTCTCTGGAAGCCATCACACTGGACATGTGATAGTGGAAATCACACAAAGACACAGAGATGCTCCAGGAGCCTGGCCTTCCTTTGGCTCTCGACTCCCTGGTGGAGGCACCAGGCATGCATGGGATTGAGAAAGGCTCTGAGGGGACCCAGCCCCACTTCCTCTGACACGTGCCTAGCTGAACTCCATCATCCGGCATGACCACTGGCACCAGCCGCCATCACTTATTCCATTACATGCCAGCCAGTTTTGACTGGTTCATCCACAGCTAACAGGAGCAGCAGGTCTAGCCAAGGCTTTCCATTGCACTTGACTGGGGTGGCACCGTTCTTTTTGCTCATACCATCTGTGGTTTCTTTCTTTCATACCCTCCCTCATGTCTCCATTTCATTCATACTCTTCCCTCATTCGATTTGTTAAGAAGAACTCTGGTTTGGCTTTAAGGTCAATCGACAGTCGACTGTTTTCACTCGTTCTAATGCTAGCACTCCCTCTGATGCTGGCTAGTCCATGGCGGCCATCACCAATGGAGGTAACGTTACCGCCTTTCATCTAATTGCATTAGCAGCCTGCTGCATCTCAGCCTCTCTCAGAGTTCATTCTAAACACACCAGGAATGGCCAGTCTGCTAACAGGTGAGTTAGATACATTAGTCTCTGCACACAACTGCAGCAACGCCTGTCTCAGAGAAAATGTCTGCAAGGCCTCCACATCTGGCCTGTCAGATCTCTGTCTTTACTGCCTCATCTCCCCTCCCCAGTTATCCCAGCCTCTCCCCCTTGACAGTCTTTCAATGCATTAGGCTTGTTTCATTAGGTCCTATGTATGAGTAAATCTCAGCCTGTACTTCCCGCATTATTTATTGCCTTAACAAATTACCTAGAAATCTATTGTCAGTTGCTCATTCTATCCCCAGGATATTGAAACATCTCTTGATACGACTTTCTATATCTCAAACAGGTCATTTTCTTGTATCCCTTGGGTGCTTCCCTCCTGGCATTTGCTATCTTCTAGCCCCTCTGGACTGGTTGGTTACTTGGCTGTCATCCTAGGAGTTCAGTGCTCTTTGGTGTGATAGCTCAGAAATCCTCAATCCATCGAATCTTTCTTAGTTTACGTTCTCCTTCTGTTGGTGCCCGTCCGTGAGAACATTTTTGTTTATTTATTTATTTATTTTGGTTTTTGTTTTTATTTGGTTTCTTCGAGACAGGGTTTCTTTGTGTAGCCCTGGCTGTCCTGGAGCTCACTCTGTAGACCGGGCTGGCCTCGAACTCAAAAATCAGCTTGTTTCTGCCTCCTAGAGTGCTGGGATTACAGGCATGTGCCACCAATCCCCCAGTTAACATTTTTGTTCATTAATTTTTATTTATTATTATGTGTATGTGCTTATTTGTATGTGTACCATGGGCATGCAGTACCTGTGAGGCCAGAGAGAGGCACCAGATCCCCCTGGAAACAGAGTTTCCAGCACTGGTGAGCTGCCTGACCTTGGTGCTGGGAAACAACCTAGGTCTTCAGCAATTTCCATTAACCACTGAGCCAGCTTCCCAGCTTCCTGAACATACCTTCCTTCTTCATACTATGTTAGAAGACACCTGTGCTTGGCACTCTGCCACAGGTGGGCACTTCACCTTCGTTACACTGATCATTTGGCTAAAAGGATTCTAAGCTTGAAATCATTTTCACACTTGAGTTTCTTGAAAGGATACATTTCTAACTCCTGTGTGTCCACGGAAAAGTGCAGTGCCACTCGGTTGTTTGTATCCTCAGTTTCTCTGGGTGCTTTAAAATCCTTTCTTCATTCTGAGTACTCTGACGTTTCTGCTGATGCCTCTTGGCCTTTATTTGAGTCTCCATTTAGATATGCCAGACACATAGTGGGGCCTTTCAATCTGTAGGTGTTTGGGGTTTTTGTTTTTTTAGGTTTGGGGAAATGAATGACACTTTAACAGGCCTTTAGGCCTCAGCACAAGGGATGCCTTGTTGGAGGTCCCATTCTGATCAGACACCCCCCACCCCCAGCACACAGACCCCGCAGCTATCAAAATGGGAACAAGGACCTAATCCATCAAAGACCTAGTCCAGACCTAGTCCATCGTTCCAGGATCCAAGGAAGTCCCTAAATATACCATCTTCACCTTTGCCTTCTGTAGTTCTGCTTCTCACTAAGTATTCTTACTAATCAAGTGTATCAATCAAGATGTGGTTTTGTGCATGAAATACACAGGGCAGTGAGGATCCGGGCTATGTGATTTGGACAAGTGCCAGCCTGTGCGAATTCACTGGCTGGCAGCACAGACTTTCTACTTACCTTTAAGAGTGTCTATGTGTGTTCTCTGGTGGAATTACTATATAATAATGGTGTTTTTATTATAATTTCCTTTGTTTTTTCCTCTGCTCTTTATAAAAATATTTTTATTTGGAAACTGGATTTTTTGGGGGGGTAGTTCCTTATTTTCATCTTTCTTCAGTTGTAACAAGTCGAATATCCCTAACCTGGAAGTCTTAAATCTGGCATTAGAGCCCCTGTGACACTTAAAGTGATTCTGACATTGGAGCATTTCATAATTTAGAAATTCAGATTAGGGATTTTTAGTTAACAAGTCAAGGAAAATATTCCAAAATAGGAGAGCCCCCATCCTGAAACACTCACTCATTTCCAATAGTAACATCTCCACTGGGAAATGTTGCCACTGTGTTAATCTCTGTTATTGTGACAAAGTACTGGAGACAATCACTTATAATGAGCAAAGGTTTATTTTGGTTCACTGTATCAAAGGTTTCAGTCTGTGGCCATTGGGCCTTGCTACTTTGGATCTGGAGCAATACAGTGTGTTCTGACAGCAGTGCATGGGGGGAAGGGTGATACAGTGTTCTATGATGGGGATGCCTGGTAAAGGTGCATGGGAGAGTGAAGTGATGGCAGGGGGAGAGAGAGGAGAGGGGGGGGGAAGGAGAGGGAGAGGGAGGGGGAGAGAGGGGGAGGGGGGGAAGAGGGGCTAGGGTTTTAATATCACCTGCAAGCAGCTTGTTTCCAGTGACCTATTTTATTTTCTTCCATTAAATCCCACCTTCTACGGGTCTCGTGCTTCTCATCAGTGCCATAAATCAGTCTTTGTGGGGGAACATTAAGAACCAAACCCAGGGTTGAAAATTGGCTTTTCTTTTCTCTTTTTCTTTTTCTTTTTCTTTTTTTAAACACTTTTTGAGATGACAATATCATTACATCATTTACCTGTTTCATTTCTCCCCTCCAACCTTTCCCATCTCAAATTCATGGCCTCTTTTTGTTTTTTACAAATGTGTGTGTGTGTGTATGTGTGTGTGTGTGTATGTGTATTCCCAAATAAATAAAAACAGCCATCTCAGTTCACACAATGCGTACTTGTATATATACTTTCAGGGATGTTCACTGGGTACTGATAACCAAGCAGCGTGAACTGGAGTGTCAGGCCAGACTCATCCCTCATTTGTTCTCTCATGGGCTCATATTTCCTTCACGCCTTTATTTGCCACTTGTCAGGGTTCTAGGAGGATACCAGACAGTGAGTAGCCCACCAGGCTAACTCCGGCAGAGTTGCATTTTAAAAACAGACTGTGTTGCTCAAAGAAGGATGGGCAAGATATACCTTCCCACTCAAGTCTGCACATGCCTTCCATGGCAAAGCCCACAGGAGATGGGTCAACCCATGACACTCCCAGGGATAGACACTGCACCCACTACATAGAATTGTCTCGAACTAATCCAAATGAATTACTTTGCATAGCACCTGGCATCTGATTCTTCTAGTGACAGTAATTGTAATGCTTCTTAAAATCCTGGGATGAACATAAGAACTCTGGGAACTTGGGCAAAATTCTGTGTATCCTAGACTCAGCCCTGAGGCCAGAAGCAGCCTTTTGCAGAGCTGTTTTCTGTTTGTTTGCTTTGCTTTTGTTGTTTGTTTTTGGGAGTCCAGGTGAGCTCAGGGCTCTGAGGATTCTGTAGTGAAGGAGGAAGTCTGTCCTCACAGGGTGTTGGCCTCTATTACATTGTTTCACTTGCTAATTGGCTTAAGCTTCACCTGTAATGTTCCCACTGCTCGACTGGAACCTGTCTCTTTTTAATTCATTAGTTAGTGTCCTTTCAAAATTTCCCCCCTTAAATTTTTCTCCTAGTCATCTCAGCGCATCTTTTTACAAGGGTAAATCCTCTATAACTTGTAACAAAGTTAACTGGGCTATTCTGTCTTTGTTATTAATTGCCTAAAAATATCTACAGTTTATCCAGCCAGGCTCCCCATTCTTCCCCTCCCCCTCCAGACAGGGTTTTTCCATGTAGCTCTCTGGCTGCCCTGGAACTCACTATATAGACTATGCTGGCTTCAAACTCAAGACATCTGCCTGCCTCTGCCTCCTGAGTGCTATGATCAAAGGCATGAGCCACCACACCTGGCTTCATCCTGCTGGTTTAAAAAAAAATTATTAAACATTGTGTGTGTGTGTGCAGGGGGCGGGGCATGTGCACACGAGTGCAGGTGTCCACGGAGACCAGAGGGGTCACTGGATCCTCTAGGAGTTGGAGTTTCAGGAGACTGGTAACTCTTGATATGGAATACTGAAATTAAATTCTGGTATTTTGTAAGAATAGTATGTGCTCTTCACTGCTGAGTCATTTCTTCAGCTCCCAACAGACCAGTTTAAAATCTTAACCCTGCCACCAAAGATCTCTGTGTCCAGTGGGCCAGCAGTCAGTCCTCTAGGGGCTCAGTTTCCTCATCTGTCAAATGAAGACTAATAACAATTAAACCCACTGAGCTGTCCTGAGGATTGACGAAGTAACTGGTCCTGTGCAGAGTTCAAGAAAGCTGACCACCGCCGCCCTCTTTCCCACTTTACCCCCCCTGCAAACCTTGGAGCTCCAGGCACCCCAGGAGGTGATGCACCCTACGTGTGGGAAGCTCTTCCAACGGCTGAGGCAAAGGAAATATGATCTTCATTTTGTTTATAGCTTCTACTACACTGCATAGCAACAGAGCAACAAGCAAATACAGCTGGCCTGCCTTCAGAGGCTGGCAGCTTGCTTTTTAAAAACCCATCGTAGAGACGTAGAAACCATTCCTGAACCGTCTAGTTTCAGATCACATCGAGACACCTGTTGTAGTTAGGATGGTATTTGATGCTTGTTTTTCTCAGAGTGGCTCTCATCACAAAAATACTGATTACAAATTTCCTTCCTCCGTGCTCCTGAAAGGGGAATAGAAACTAGTCACCATACTGCCCTCTAGTGAATCATAGGGATTTCTTTGCATTTGGAAGAGGTGTCATGTCCCCTCATTCTCTTCTGGATGTTAATTAGCACATCCAGCTGGAAAGAAGCTAGCTTGGCCCAAGAGGATGGTTTGGGGGCATTTTTGTTGGTGCTTACAGTAACCCTTGGAGGGGCTGCTCTCTTCACATTTGACTGCTGGAGACGAATGAGGAAGTATAATGAGGGAGTGTGTGAATGACTAGGATTCTATTCATTATTTGTTATTCATATTATCAGGCTCGTTGGGAGACACAGCTTTGCTACATATCGACTCTTTAAAAATGATCTTGATTTAAAAATGAGAGGTGGCTCTGTGGTTAAGAGCACTGACTGCTCTTTCAAAGGTCCTGAGTTCAAGACCCAGCAACCACATGGTGGCTCACAACCATCTGTAATGAGATCTGACGCCCTTTTCTGGTGTGTCTAAAGGCAGCTACAACATACTTAACATATAATAATAAATAAATTTCAAAAAATGATTTCATTTTCAGCCTCTTGAACTATGAGGTCTGAATGTCACTAATGTTCTGTTCTTTCAGAAGTAGCTCTTCCATCTGGTGGGTGCCTGGTCTGTTTCCTGCAAGGTCACACATTTCCCCAGTAGTGTAGGAGTGAAGAGAGCAGCCTCTCTAAGAGTTACTGTTAGCACCAACAAAAATGTCCCCTGAACATCCCTTTGGGCAAGTCCTGCCTTCTCAAGCTGGATGCACTGAAGTTTCAGAAGACAATCAGGGTCCACCCTCGCCGTTCGAGCCACAAACTGGGGAGGAGCGGTAGTACAGCTAACTTCTAAGGCTCTCTTCTCTGCTGGATAACAGGAGGATTTCTCCTGACCAGCCAGTCAGAACTCTTCCTGCTGGTGCAGGGAAGTAAGCCATCCTGAGATGTGTCTGCATAAACAAAACCAAATGACAGATCTCTTGTCTTCCATGTTTTCCCCCAGTATGCCTATGGTTTCTATCCCTTTCCCTATGACTAGTTACTTTGTAACAATGCCTTCTGTGAAAAAGATATAAAAACTTCCCCTGGCTTGAGTCTAAGTGCTATTTGCTAAAGTGTGTGTGTGTGTGTGTGTGTGTGTGTGTGTGTGTGTGTGTGAGAGAGAGAGAGAGAGAGAGAGAGAGAGGTGGGGGAAAGCAAGAGCGAGCGAGTGAGAGAGAGAGTGTGTGCAAAGGTCTTGATTCACTGATTTATTTTTTAAGACAAGTATCACTATGTAGTTTAGACTGGATGGGACCTTGCTATGTAGTCCAGGCAGGTCTTGAACTTGGGATTCTCCTGCTTTATTTAGCCTCTTAAGTGCTAGGATTCATGTCTGGCTTTGACTTTGCATGTGTGAAGCTTCCAGACATGCTAACATCACATTAACATTAATACCAACAAATTATATGGTTTCTCCTTTTACTGAAATAATCTCCAGGTTCCCCAGTCACCGAGGGAAGGAGATAAACTTCCTTCTCCAGGATCCCACATGTGGAGGGGACTCTGGGAGGGGCAGAGGCTTCCACTCTCCAGGGAAGCCTCTCTCAGTGGGCTCTGCTTTCTGGCTGTTTGTACTTTATCAGCTTCGGCTGCTGTGCCCCATAAATGGCAAAAAACAAGCTAACCATACAAACGGCCCAATGCACCGCTACCCTGCTTCATCCTGACTTTCAGGCAGCTTTATGTGCCTCTGAGATGTTAATCCCTGAGGCTGAAACCCAAGCTGGTTTCCCCTCAGGGCTGCCAGGGCCAACAGTGTCGATGAGCAACCAGGCACTGTGATTCTTCTAGAACACAAGGGATCTATTCACCAGGCACTCAGTCACAGCACAAAACACCATTCTTGAATCCCATCAGCGAAGGAAATGGGTCTAAGTGCAAAGACAACCTTAGACTCATGTTCTGCTCCCTGCTGCAAAGGGAAACCCAAGGGAAGAGAGGCCACAGGAAGGGAGAGAGCAAGGCCCCGTGTTCCGGGCTTGACTGGGCAGGTGTGCAGTGGGGTCTGGGGCTGGGATGCAGATCTCCAGCTTCCTTTCAGAGAGATGCTGCCAAGGTTCAGCAGCAGGTCCTTCAGTGCTGTCAGGAGACACGAGACAGTGCCAAATAGCACAAGAAGATGCATATTTGTATTTTCCATGGTCTGGACCACAGACTGCCTGTCCCACGTGAGTGCCAGGAGACAAGTATTTACTAAGAGCATGTGTTCAACATCCCGAGCAGTACTTTAAAATAGAACATCACAAACAGTCCTGATTTACTCAGCTAGTGCTTCTGTAATTATAGTTTAAGATGACTGGCAGTAATTAGTATGTAATCTTTACTATTAAATTCTGATTTAAAAATACCTTTCACAACTCTAAAGACCATGCTGTGGTTCACCCTCTGCAGGAGAGGCTGATTCACACTAGAATTCACTACTACCTTGATCTGTTAGAAACCCAGTCTTTGGATCTTGTCGATGTGCCAGAGAGAATTTCTTCATAAAGAATGAGGACAGTTCTATCTCCAGACACACTTTTTCATGTGGAATTTTTTTTAAAGAATCATTAGACACAAACATCTTTATGTGAAGAAAAATTCTTCAAGGGGGGTGTAAAAGCTCTCAAGTTTTCTTTTTCTGGAAGATTCAGGTATCTGCATTAAAAAATACAGCCCAGATGCTGGTGTGGTAGCACATACCTGAAAACCTAGTACTTGAAGGTAGAAGCAGGTGGATCTCCCTGAGTTCAAGACCACCCTGATATACATCGAAAGCTCCAGGCCAGTCAAGGAAGCATAACAAGACTTTATTTCAAAAAACGACAAAACAAAAAAATGGGTTGGAGAGACGGTTCAGTGCTTAAGATCACTTACTACTTTTGCAGAGGTCTTGGGGTCCATTTCCAGGACCCACATTAAGCAGTTCAGAATTGCTTGTAACTCCAGTTCTACAGGATCTCTGATGTTCTCTTTTGGCCTCCAAGGGTACCTTCCCAATCATCGTGCATGTAAGGTCATGCAGGCACACACACACACATTACACATGCCTGGAGGTGGTGGCCATGTTTTCAATACCAGCACTCAGAAGGCAGAGGCAGGCAGATCTCTAAGTTCAAGGCCAGCCTGGTTTACAGATCCAGTTACTGGACAGCCAGGGCTACACAGAGAAACTTTGTCTCAAAAAAAAAAAAAAGTCTTTAAAAGTCCCCAAATAGAGTTGCTTAACGGTTTTTGTGTGTGGGCGTGTGTGTGTGTGTGTGTGTGTGTGTGTGTGTGCATGTGTGTTGAAATTGGTTCATTAATTTCAAAACATTACAAGTTGTCTAATTTATGCCAGCTACTCTTGTCAATGTTGGCCTAACTACCTTCTCTAAGGCAATGTTCAGTGAGTATAATGATTTACTAATTTATTTATCAATTATTAGATTCAACACATTAATTTTATTGATTTATTAATCAATATATTTAATCTAATAATTAGATTTATAGGATTATATAAAATAATAATATATTGACTGTATGTGATATAGTTCCCTATGACTAATAAAAGGTGGATTCATTTCAGAAGAAATCTCCCCCTACCCCCAAGACAGGGTTTCTCTGTATAGCCCTGGCTGTCCTGGAACTTGCTCTGTAGACCAGGCTGGCCTCAGACTCACAGATCTGCCTGCCTCTGCTTCCCAAGTGCTGGGATTAACAGCACAGCTTGCACCGTCACCACTACCATGGGCCTTAGAAGGAACACTTTGCCTTTCTTTTCTTTCCTCCTCCTCTGTAGAAAGGAAAGTTCTTTGCCTTGGGCTGGAGAGCTGGCTCAGCGGTTAAGAGCTCCAGGTTCAGTGACAGACCTGTCTCAGGAAATAAGGTGAGACTCTCAGCAGCACCCTGCGAAGCCGGCCGGAGGCAGAGGAACGTGGCCTTGCCTCAGCCCAGCCGAGGAGGCCATCCCTCCCAAGTATTATCTTTATTTCCTATTGACTTTCGCTCTGCATGCCTGTGTCCTGCTGGGTTTGCTCTTCTTTGTGTGTGGCTCAGCAGTCTGTCACTGCTTTTCTTTACTCAGTTTACTGTGTCACATTCCTCTCTCTACTCAACCCCATCTCACACACTGCCTTCCTTATCTTATTTGATTTTTAAAGTTTGTTTTTTTTTTTATGTGTATGGGTATTTGGCCCGTATGTATGTCTGAGCACCACATGTGTGCGGTGCCTGTGGAGGCCTGAAGAGAGTTTCAGATCCCCTAGTACTGGAGTTGCAGACAGTTGTGAGTCACTGTGTGGGTGCTGGGAATAGAACCTGGATCTTCTAAATGAACAGCCAGTGCTCTTAACTGCTGAGGCACTTTCCAGGTTCACTACCTGCTTCTTATTACTGTGTCTTTTCTTTCTCTCATCCATACATCCTCATAGTTTGCCTTCTCAATTAATAATTGCATAGGTTTAATAATCTCGAAAATCTGTGGACCATAACAGTATCCCAACATTCCCTCCCGGCTACATTATCTCTTCAGTTCTTTGCTTTTAAAATCTGGTCTGATCCTTCACACTTCTTCCTCACTCTTTTCCCCCCCATTCTTAACTTTATTAGTTAAAATCTGAGCATAAAACATATCCTTGTTTGTTTTTCCTCTAGCAGTTATTGGAGGGGCTGACGTTATTACAACGCTATTGCAAATGTTAGCACAACATTTGCATAGTATGGTTGCTCTCACAATTAATACTCTACTCAGGGAGAAAATGTAGTTTGTGACAGGGACCCCAAGCTTCCAGATCAGGGAACTGTTTTCTGAACTACATATACCCCCAACTCTATCACATTCAAATTCCATTTGTACACTGAAATACTTGAAAAACTATAGCTGACCATAAAGTAAACCAAGCAAATAAGACTCTTTCTTATTCCTTGTAAGTTTAGGGATGCAGCCTGAGAGTGATTGTCCTTTGGTCATTGTCCCAGAGCATCCCTGGCCCGTTTTCCTACCTAGCTGTTCAGTACTCTGAGATAGCATGGCGTGGAACGCTCTGTGGCTGACCCTGTCAACAAGAACCTGCTTAGACGTTTTGATGTTAGTTTAAATCATGTATGCTGCAGCTTGGATGAAAGCCGCTTTGCCCTGACCATGAGATAAGCCCCTCCCTCTAACTGCCACCATTCTTGCTAGCACCATCCCTCTACCAGCAAGTCGCTTAGTCACCTTAACTGTGCATGGTCCTGTTCCAGTCTGTCTGCTGCTGCTTCAGGCTGATGTCACTTTGAAGTCTCTTACTCAAGATTTTTCAGAAACAAAGCTCAAGTAAGAACAATAAATAACCATGACTACTCTTGGAGTCAAAGGCAAATCACCTCTCTTCGAAGGAGGGCGAACGGTCAGGTCTAATACTGGTCTATTGAGCAAATTTGAAAAGGCCCCCTCCACTTTCCAGCACTGACTCAAGTTATAAAATGTGTGAAGAACCAAGAGTTGAGAAATACTTAGCCTAGTGTTTGGGAAGCAAGTGTTTCACATCGTCATAGACTCTAGTGGACACTCGGAACCACCTCAGCTGCCTTAGCATACAAGGAAAACCATTCTGATTTCTTATTTTCCTTTTGGATTGAGAGGATTATTTAGGAATTCAGGGGTACAGAGTGAAAGGAAAGAAAACTAGGAGCACACTCTTGCCATTGCCTCTGTGTGTGTGTGTGTTCATGTGTGATAGAGTGTGTGCATGTATGCACGTGCAGACCTGAAGTTGATATCTGGTCTCTTCCTTCGTGGAGGCAGAGGCTCAGCTGAACTCAGAACTTGCTGACTGAGCTAGTCTAGCCACACAGCTTGCTCTGGAGATCCTCCTCCATCTTTTCTTTTGAAGAGTTGGAATTGCAGGCCTACGTCTATGCCTTCCTTGGACTTACGTGGGCTCAGGGATCTGAACTGAGGTCCTCATTCATGCTTGTATGGTAAGTACTTTATCCATGAAGCCATCTCCTTAGCTCAGGAATGTTTCCTCATCTTCATCCAGATGCAGGGCTAGGCAATCGCTGAGCAGCAGACCCCGGTGGCTCTGGTGCAGTCACTCGATAGACTTACATTATTTAAAGGCTGCTCAAAAGCCACGCCAGTGTTTCCCACTAGACTGATGCAGTCGACTGTTTTGAAGTTTTCCTTGAACATGAGGAGACGAGAGGTCTGCTCCTGGCCCAGTGCCAACGTGCCTGTGAGACTGTGGACACGGGACTGACAGCTTTCTCTTCTCAGTAAGTTGGCAGAGTAAAATGATGACTTTTTAAGCCTTAATTTTCTTCCCTCGTTTTTATTTCTGACAGAATTCAATATGGCTGCTCCCAGGACTGAAAAGAACTTTTTCTTTCTTCCTTTCTTTTTTCTTTCTTTTTTTTTTTTTTTTTGAGACAGGGTTTCTCTGTGTAGACCTGGCTGTCCTGGACTCACTCTGTAGACCAGGCTGGCCTCGAACTCAGAAATCCACCTGCCTCTGCCTCCCAAGTGCTGGGATTAAAGGCGTGCGCCACCACCGCCTGGCAGAACTTTTTCTAACAGAAAAACAATGTCCCCTTGTTAGCAGTATAGGCTTTGAACAAGACCATGGGGGACTCCAACATTCTGAGCCCTGGAGATTCCCTCCCAGAACTTGGGCCTCAGACACACCTTGGGGTGGGGAGGGGAGCTTGCTAACTTCACAAGGTAGGGCTAACAGAAGCTTTCAGATACAGTAGGCCTGGGCAGGGCTCAGGAATATGCATTTCCAACAAGTCGTGGGGGTGGGGGCAGGGAGTGCCAAGTTGCTAGTGGTGGAGGGTTTGAATACTCACAGATACAGGCGCGCATCTCAGCTCACTCACCCGGAGAGAAAGGAATGATGGTGTCTTGGAATTAGAGATAGCAGGAAATCTGGATATCAAATCAATGTTCTGCTCCCCACAACCCTGTTTTTGTTACTATCATTTTAGCAAAGAAACCTTTTCAGTTTTACATTATTAATATTATTATTATTATTGATGTCTTCCTCTGTCTTCCACCCTTTCTTCTCCCCTGTATGTGTGTGAGGTGTCTCTCTCTGTGTGTCTGTGTGTCTATGTCTGTGTGTGTGTATGTGTGTGTGTGTGTGTGTGTGTGTGTGTGTGTGTGTGTAGGTCAGAGGATAACTTGTAGCAGTTAGTTCTTTCCTTCTGGAGAAACACTTTTACTTGCTGAGCCACCTTGCCTGCTTAGATATTAATTAATATTACTACCAGAATTAAGAATATATATATACATGAGCGTGAGCACTGATTTCTAATAGGTCTTTCAGATTTGAGTCCTCAGCTTACGGGCCTTTTTCTGGCATGCTGAGGTGACAGGGATAAGCTGATGATACACCCAGCTCAGCACTGCTTGCTTCTTTCTTTCTCTCTTTCTTTCTTTCTCTCTTTCTTTCTTTCTTTCTTTCTTTCTTTCTTTCTTTCTTTCTTTCTTTCTTTCTCTCTCTCTCTCTCTCTCTCTCTCTCTCTCTCTCTCTCTCTCTCTCTCTCTTTCTTCCTTCCTTCCTTCCTTCCTTCCTTCCTTCCTTCCTTTCTTTCTTTCTTTCTCTTTCTTTCTGAGATTTGTTTATGCATTTATTTTATGGCTAGGATTGCTCTGTTTTCATGCACACCAGATGAAGGCATCGGATCCCATTACAGATGGTTGTGAGCCACCATGTGGTTGCTGGGAATTGAACTCAGGACCTCTGGAAGAGCAGTCAGTGCTCTTAACCACTGAGCCATCTCTCCAGTCCCTTATGCTGCCTTTACATTGTTTTAAATTTTATGCCTTTGTTTCATTGTATTCACCTTTATGATAGCTTTCTACCACACAGATAGCTCTAATTTCCTATTTCCAGTAGTAATGCAAAGTTTTGTTTATTTGTTTGTTTTGTTTTTGTTTTTGTTTTTTTTAAATAAACCTTCTGCCTGTAAAATGAACATGTTTGAAGATGGTGTATGGCTATGTTAAACCTATGACCTTGGCACCGAATGGCTGGAGTCCCGAAAGCATAATTTTAGCCCAATCCACAACAGTTTCAAAATTACTTAGCAGTGCGATCTTAACTGAGGAAAAGTTCATTGCTTGGTGGGTTTTACGCCTTGGGAGAAGATCCTGGCTGAAAACCCGTTCCTGCCTACTACCCCTGTTTGGAGCTACTCATGCACCTTGTGTATCGCTGGGTTTGCAGATCCTTCTCGCCAGGTTTGGAGCAGCAACCACACGCGGAACACAGTGTTTGTAGCTCGATGGTCCCGGGCCATCTATAGCTCAGGACAGCGCTGAGACCGACCCGCAGTACAACTGTAGAATCAGAGACTCTGGGGCCGGGAACCCTGAGTGACCCAATCTCCTGCTCCGTGTTTTGTCGGGTTTTTTTCCGCCCCCGGGCTGGATCAGACCTCGGACCACCCACTTTCTTCGTTTGCTCCGGTCAACCTTTAGCGCCATGCTCGCACTTTCGTGCTTGCGCTTGCGCAGTCTTCTAACTAGGGCAGCGTTGGGTCCGGTTGCCATAGAGACCGCAGTTTTTCCTCCTGGTTCTCCCAGAACCAGGAGCTCCAGTTGGGGTCAGGAGTGCCCTACAGAAGCTTGTGTTCTTCGTTGTACTGAGGTAAGTGAGCCCCGATCCACCTCACCTATCCCTTCTCCCTGCCCACAGCGGTGTGTCTTTTGTATCAGCCCTTAGCCCTGATATAGGTCCCGTCCCTTATCCGAGACTATTCACGCTTGTCCAAAGTCACACCTCAGGGAGTCACGCTGAGACAGACTCGGGAGACACCATAGAAGGGAATGAACTGGGGAGCTCAGGAGTGGCTGAGGGGGTTACATGGGGCCTGGGGCTCAGCCTAGTCAAGATTGAATCCATCCTTGGTTGTGACAGCTTCAGAGGCCCCTAGGGTGAGGGCTAGGGTTGTAGGGTCCAGAGCGGAAGTCTCCCAGAGTTCAGCTTTGCCTATGGACGGCAGATGTGATGGTCATTCAGAGCCAGGGGATCATATTTTATTTTCCGTGTCTGTCTCCGGAGGCTGCCTTGTCCCACGTTCCTCTTCTTTATCCCTAGTCACAATGCCCAGATGCTGGCTTACACACCTGTTCGTTTCTTACACAACATGTCTGGGTTCATGTATTTGTCTTAGGGTTTCCATTGCTGAGACAAGACACCATGATCAAAAAGCAAGTTGGAGAGGAAAGGGCTTATTTGGCTTACACTTTCATATTGCTTGTTCATCACTGAAGGGAGTCAGGATAGGAACTAAACAGGGCAGGGATCTAGAGGCAGGAGCTAATGCAGAGGGCACGAAGGGGAAGGGCGCGCTTACCGGTTTGCTCATCATGGCTTGCTCCGCTTCCTTCCCTCCCCTCTCTTTCTCTCTTCCCTTCCTTTTCTTTCCTTCCTTTCTTCCCTTCTTTCTTTTTCTTTCTTTCCTTCCTTTCTTCCCTTCCTTCCTTTCCTTCCTCCCCCTCTTCCTTCCTTCCTTCCTTCCTTCCTTCCCTTCTTTCCTTCCTTCTCTTCTTTCTTTCTTTTGTTCTTCCTTCCTTCCTTCCTTCCTTTCTTCCCTTCTTTCCTTCTCTTCTTTCTTTTGTTCTTTCTTTCTCTTTCTTTCTTTCCTTTCTTTCTTTTTTCTCTTTCTTTCTTTCTTTCTTTCTTTCTTCCCTTTCTCTCTTTCTCTTTCTTCCTTTTTTCTCTTTTTTCTTTTTCTTTCTCTTTCTTCCCTTTCTCTTTTTTCTTTTTCTTTCTTTCTTTCTTTCTTTCTTTCTTTCTCTTTCTTCCCTTTCTCTCTTTCTTTCTTCCTTTTCTCTTTCTTTTTTCTTTTTCTTTCTCTTTCTTCCCTTTCTCTCTTTCTCTCTCTTTTTCTTTCTTTCCCTCTCTTTCTTTCTCTTTCTTTATTTCTCTTTCTTTCTTTCTCTCTCTTTCTCTCTTTCTTGCCCTTCCTTCCTTCCTTCCTTCCTTCCTTCCTTCCTTCCTTCCTTCCTTCCTTCCTTCCTTTCTTCTTTCTCCAAGCAGGGTTTCTCTGTGTAGCCCTAGCTGTTCTGGAACTCACTGTGTAGATCAGGCTGGTCTCAAACTCACAGAGATCCACTTGCCTCTGCCTTCCTAGTGCTGGGATTAAAGGCATACCACCACCACTGCCCAGATCAATCTGCTTTCTTGCAGAACCCAGGACCATCAGCTCAGGATTAGCACCACCCACAATGGGCTGGGCCATCCCTATCCATCACTAGTAAAGAAACTGTCACACAGCCATGTCTCATGGAACCATTTTCTAAAGCAAGGTTCCCTCCTTTCAGATAACTCTAGCTCATGTCAAGTTTGCATAAGACTAGTCCGAGCACTCTTCTATGATTCACTGAGTGCAATGAGAACTCCACATCTCCAAAAGATGCACAGGAGAATATTAATAGTATTCTTGTGATAGCCCTAAATGAGAATAGTCCACATATTCATAAACAATAGAACAAGAATGATTTTTATATAGTCACCTGGTACATTACGTAGCAATGAGAATGGATAAGCCACATTATAAGCAGTAAGACCACTGTTATGAGCGCAATGTTAAGCAAAAGCTACCAGGTGCTAAAGAATATACTATGTATGGTTAAAAAGCAAAGGAAAGTACATGTAGCACTAAAGATGGGGTTGGTGGCCACCTTGTGTGGCTGGGAGTGGCAACTAGAGACTAGAAAAGGGGTTGGCATGCTGGTAACACTGCTTCTTGATCTGGGAGCTGGCTATGCTTGCGGCTGGGAGCTTGCTCCAGATGACGATTTGTGCAAGCTTCAGTATGAGTGTCACAAATTGATGACAGCAATGATGGCAGAAACTGTCGCCTTCATCTAATGGGAAATGGTCTGTATTTGATCAGGACTTTGGAAATCCTAAATGGCCAAACTACTGCAATCTCCACCCAAGTTCCTCCCCGCGGAGTGGTATATTGCTAACAAAAACCAGTACCACAGAGCAGAGGCCCAAAGGTCCCGATCTGAACGCCTGGTGGCAGAGAGCCAGAGGCTTGTGGAAGAAATTGAGAAGACCACCAGGAAGTCTCAGAGTGATGTGAACAAGAAACTTGGTAAGACAACATGCTTACTTAGTATGGACATGACCTAATCCTGATGAAGCTATTGGGGGGCTAGCTATAACGTTCTGTTCACTGCGGCAATGTGTCATTTATGAAGTAATGGGCGTGGGCAGACAATGTTCATTCTGCAGGTTCTGTGTCTAAGACCAACCCCACAAGGCAGATAGAATAACACATCTGATTTCCAGCCTTCTATCATTCATTTATCCACTTGATTCCCAATCATTGATAGCATATATGGACCACACATTGGAACCACTACAGGGGACGAGCAGAGAATGCACTTTCATGGGTCCCCCCCTTGAAAGGAGAAAGATACAATGGTCACTTACCAACATAGAGTCAGATGTGTGCTGAGTGGAGAGAGCTCAGCTGGGGGTGGGGCAGGCGCTGGAGAACTGGACAAGCTTCTTAGCATAAACACTCGAGCTGGGTGTCACAGGAGGAACAATTAAGTCTTAACAATTTCATGCTGAGAAACAGCATATAAAGCATGGGGATCTAAAAGAAACACATTAAAACAATAAATGTAAAATTAAACGGACGGTGATCAGCCAAACACTTAAAATGTACAAGCCAGAGGCATGAACTTGGATGTCTAATGGGCAGGGAGGTGACAAAGGGGTGAGGGTGAGACAAGAGGGGGCAATGAGGACTGGTCTTCAAAATAGGAATCTTAATGTCATGGATTCACTGAGTAATTAAAAGCTAGGTGTTTACAATGGCATTAAAAAAAAAGTTAAGTTCAAGACCAGCCTGTTCTAAACAGTGAGTTCTAGGATAACCAGGGCCATATTGAAAGACTTTGTCTCAAAACACAGAACAAAACAACAACAACAACAAATAAACAAATAAAAAGCATCAAGGGGCTGAGCTTGATCCCCAGAACTCAGGCAAAAGTGGAAGGAAAGAACCAACCTTATAACCCTGTCCTCTGACCTCCGCCTGCACGCACCGTGTATGCATGCAAACAACACCAGTAACAACAATAAACAATAAACGCAAGGGTCGGGGTGCAGACCAGTGATGGAGTGCATGCTTGTTAGGCTCTACATCTATGCCAGCACTGATACATGCAGAGCAAAGCGCACAGAGTACCTCGGGGCAAAGCTAACAGAAGACTGTACAAGTTCTCCACTGAAAACTACGGCCGTTACTGCTACAGTCAAAGAGGTCTTAAATAAAAGCAAGGTGTGGAAGTCAGCAGATAGAAGAGTCCAGTATTTCAATCAACCCATGGCGTGACTGTTAACCGGATTTTTAATGCTAAAATTGATTTATAGATTCAATACAGTATCAATAAAAAGCCTCACCAGGCTTCCTTGTGAAACTGGCAAAGCTGCTTCTAAAAAGGAGGAGGGCTGGCTGGCTTGAAGGAATAGCTCCACCCCAGCCTCTACCTCATCACACACCCACAAAAGCAAATCTAGGCAAGATGGGCATCTAGATGGGAAAGGTAAAACCTTTACACTTTCAGAGGAGGGCTTTTCATTTTTTTGTTTTGTTTTTTTGTTTTGGTTTTTTTTTTTTGTTTTTTTGGATTTGGTTTTTTCGAGACAGGGTTTCTCTGTGTAGCCCTGGCTGTCCTGGAACTCACTCTGTAGACCAGGCTGGCCTTGAACTCAGAAATCCGCCTGCCTCTTCCTCCCAGAGTGCTGGGATTACAGGAGTGTGCCACCACTGCCTGGCTGACTTTTCATTTTTTTAGACAATTTTTCACTCTGTAGACTGGGCTACCCTTGAACTCACAGCAATCCTCCTGCCTCAGCCTTCTGAGTCCTGGGATTATAGGAAGGAACGATGACCAAAAGGACATCATACACCCACCAGGATGGCTAGTAAGAAAGAGGGGAAGAATAAAGGAAGAGTGCCAGGTATTGGGGAGGAAGCAGATCTCATGCTGGTGGGAGGACAGAGTGATACAATTGCTTTTACGAGTGCACATCATGCAACTTATAAAACCTAGCGTCTGTTTAACTAAGGATCTATGCTGCAGGCTTCACCAATAGCAGAGTGGGTAAACAGTACCTTGCAGTATGATTTATTTTGTGTGCCTGGCCCTTTAAAGGACCCCCAATAGCTAATCAACCAACTCCTGGGGAATGCTTAGCAGGTAAGTTCTACCTGCATTGACTAAGCATTGACTCTGCTTAGTTCTGTTGACTTGCTTGACTCTATGACCTTCAGTGTCAGTTGCCTCTTGGTCTTCCAGAAACAGGAGGGGTATAAAAAGCCCGCAGAGGCTGAGAGAGGGGAGAGTGGGAGAGGTCCTGGGAACAGGGGAGTAGGGTCAGAGAAGCCAGTTGGTTGTGGAGGAGAGAAGATTGAGTGGGGGCCAGAGAAGAGAGGGATTGAGCAGAGACAAGAGGAGACAGTTGGAAGTGACCTGGGCTAGCGGACTGAGAAGAGAAGACAGTGACAGATGATCCAGGGATGCTGAGCTGAGCCAGAGAAGGCACTGTTAGGAGACAGGTAAAAAAGAGGAACCCACGAAGAACCCACACATGTAGCTTAAAAAGAAAAAAAGACAAAAATCTACAGTACCTCCCCACTGCAGCAAGGAGCCAGGCGGGTCTGCAGCTGGATGCAGCACCACAGAGGATTCTCGGGAACCTAGGAAGGTGTTCAGAAAAACAAACAGCAAATGACAATAACAACGACACCCACAAGTGGGCACATGCCACTTATTTCATTTTTAGACCATGAGAACTCAACAATGGCGAATGAGGAAATGTGCCAGGGAATGAGAGGTCAGGTGGGACCTTCTGGATGCTGCTGATGTTGTCTCTTGAGTCAAGTACCTGGTCCTTACCATTGCTTCTTACACTTTGTAATATGTATACTTTACTAAAGATGCATTTTCAATGACAAAGTAAGATAACTTAAAAGCTCCTGTGCTGGTGTTGATGCTATATGTACACACCAGACTGATGTCTTCCCTTGCAGAATTTCCCTCTGAAATTAGAGACGAATCTAACACATAGAGGCCTGGGCTGGGTCTGAGCCATAAACCACGGTCAGACGCCAGGCACAAAGCACTTAGTTCTTATTCAATGACATCCGACTTTCCTGTCCACGGAGCACTTAGTTTTCATTCCTTTTGGCCGTTCTCCAGGACAGGAAGTCAGGGTGTGCATCTCACCTCGTTCTTTTGCTTTCTTTCTGGCTGTTTCTTCATGATTGTTGATCCTTCTCTTTCCATTCATCTCTTACTGGGATTCCTTATGTTCTTGGTCCTCTTTCTTTTAAAAGATTTATTTTTTATTGTTATGTGCATTTGAGTGAGTTTATGTATATCAAGTGTGTGCAAGAAGCCTCAGAAGTCAGAAGAGGGTATTAGGTGCCCGGGATCTGGGGTAACTGGCATCTGTGAGATACCATGTGGGTGCTGGGAACCAGGCCCAGGTCCTTTGCAGGAGCAGCCAGAGCTCTCGATCGATGAGCTATCTTGCCAGCCCCAGTCCTTTCTGTGCTTTCTCCTCTGATGAGAAATTGCATCACGATCCTCTGTTTTCCAGATAGAAATGGTCTCATCTGAATTCTTTCATGGAAGCCACCCTGAGTGCCATATGTTTTCACCTATATTGCTTTAAGCACCCCAAAATAAATATATCCCGAGAGTAATACATCTGTGTTCCTCAAAACTTGCCTGTATGGCTCCTTAGCTCGGCGAGTGCATCCAGGATCTGCCCTTCCATTGACTGCGATCCTTGACTACGCCCAGTATTGTGCAGGATGGTTCCAAGATAAAGCTGACGAAGACATACATATTCTAGTATAAGAGAGGGATAAAATCTCCAAAGACCACTAACGTTATTCTGGGCTGAGGTAATTAATGGAAGTAAGAATGAAGAGAAGGTGTACAGCAATAATTTGCACATGAATCTTCACAACAGAAGCCAAGGATAAGGCGACAAAGGCAGGATGCAGGAGTTGACGCAGAGTAGAACCAGGGGCAGTGATGCCAGGTGAGTGTGGGAGGCGAGTGGGACACAGCCGTGCCACGCCTGAGGGAGACCTTTGAGTTGGATGGTCCAGTACTTTGCCGATGAGAGGTTGGGAGGAAGCGAGTCGGGAGTCATGCGCTTGTGTACTGATGGAAGGCAGCTGTGCTGAGGGAAGGTGTCAAGGTCCTGAAATCAGGAAGTGAGGGCTTTGCAGGTGAGGGTGGCTTCTATTGTATGGCGCTTGTCTAAGCCCAGAGGAGGCTTGAAAGGAGAATGGAAAATGTGCTTGAAATGTTGGCTTCTGAGATAACAGGCCTAGAAGGGCAGTAAAAGATGCGTGGTGGGTGGGTTGGAGGCCAGTTTCGGAGCAGGGAGACTCCGCTTTATGTAACAGATGTGTGCCCTGGATGCCGGGCATTCTTACAAAATTCCAGCCAAACAGCAGCAAGAGATTCTTAAAAGCTTTCTCCCAAGGAAAAAGATGGGTAGGGATGGAGCAGCAGTAGCCAAGTGATGGACATGACATACTGGAAAGTCAAAAGCAGCCACACACGGGGACTATGGACAGTAGGCGTGGACCGAGGACGCTGGGCAAATGGACTCATGCTACAGAAAACTTGAAATACACAAAGGTGGTGTGCATCCAGCTATTGCTAAAGCTGGAGATTCAAGATGAGCTGGAAGCAAGATGTGTGGAAAAATCTTTACAAAGAGCCCCATCTCCATTCCAGCTCGCCCTCACTGCTAGCAGAATGCCTGAGGTCAAATGACTCGGAACAGAGGTTACAGGACATTGGTGCCTTGGCTTTGACATGTTCCCCACCTGATGAGGTATTAGAAAATCTTTCTATGGAGGAATTAACTGTCTTAAAAAGAAGGACCTGCATATATGCATGTTTGGGAATCTCCAGGGAAATAAACGCCCAGGCCCTGCTCCCTTGCTCCATTCAAAGAACATTCCATTGGGGAAGCACTATCCCCACGGACAAAGCTGTCCCCACAGACAGAGCTGTCCCCACAGACAGAGCTTCCAAGCAGCATTTCAACGTGATATCTGCTAACACCTGAAGGAGATTTCCAGCATAGAACACACAAACGAACATGGAAACCGAGGAGACAGTACATCTGGCAATGAGCAGATCCTCCAGACTGCAGGAAGACGCTGTAGCCTTGAGAAAGAGACTGGGGTGGGGGTGGGGGCAAAGAGCCTTGGGAATGAAAACTAGGAAAGCAGGAAAAAGTTAAACATCAAAAGAAGAAGCATTGAAGTTAAAATTGAAGAGAGAGAGAGAGAGAGAGAGAGAGAGGGAGAGAGAGAGAGAAGAGAAAAGATAGACAAACCACCAAAGGCTCAGTCTGGGAAGTTCAGGGACTGCTGGGGATTCAAGATCAACAATAGAGAAGAGGAGAAAAAAGAATGCTTTTCCCCTATGGAGCAAGGTGATGCTGTCATCTGGCACAGTGACAAGATTAACCTCAAGTGTGAGGTTTCAGAGTACAAGGAAAATGGAGGAATTCATGAGCCCCCAGAGAAGCAGCAGGGAGTTCACATATGAAGAATAGGGGACCAGAATCATCTCATTCTTGTCCACACAAACTCTGAAAGCCAGAAGGAAGCAGAGAGGCATCAGAAACCAGAATGGAAAGGCATTTACAGGCTACAAACCAGTACACAGCTGAGTACCACACAGCACCAGTGGCTGGGGTTGAAGAAAGCCGTGCACAGGCGTGCAGCTTTTCCAAGGTTTCAGCTCCTATGCATGCGTGTCTCAGCATGTTCCTGCAGGGTGTGTGCCTGTGCGTTGAAGGGATGAATCTGGGAGGAGGAAAACACATGACTCAGGAACTGGGACTCCAGCACCTGAGAAATGCACAGCGGGTCCCCTGTAAGCAAGACCAAAGGGTGATAGACTGAGGCAGTGGTACAGAGCAGGTCACCTGGTCACAGCAGGAGGCAAAGAAGCCGAGAGAGAGAGAGAGAGAGAGAGAGAGAGAGAGAGAGAGAGAGAGAGAGAGAGAGAGAGAGAGAGAGAGAGAGATTCCTAGAAGAGAACCATTATCAATCAGTAGGTCACTTGACCTCTTGGGATTGATTGACAGGATGTGGGCTATTCTATCAGAAAGTTTGAAGAAGCATTAGTAATTAATATAGATAAAGTGAAGAGGTTACTTTTAGAAATTTGTTCTTTTATGTGTTACTTGTGCCTGTGCACGCACATGTGAGTGCAGATGCCTGTGGAGTCCAGAGGGAGGCATCAGATCCTCAGAGCTGGAGTGCCAGGCGGTTCCGAGAGTCTGGGATCTGAACTCTGGTTCTTTACAAGAGTAGCAAGTGCTCCTACCCCACCCGCACCCCCACCCCCCAGTCATTTCTCTGCCCATGCAGTGGTTGCTATAGTAACCATTTTACTATCTGTATGTTTCCTATAACTCAGATATGCACAATCTAATCTCCAAAAAAGATGTCATTTGGCCTGGGGAGATGATTCATTGTGTAAGATTGCTTGCTGTGCAAACACAGGACATGGGTTCAGATCCCCAGAACCCACATAAAATGCCAAGCAGTGCTTATAAAGCCAGCACTGTGTGTGTGGGGGGGAGGGGTAGAGAAAGGAGAATCATTAGGGCTTGCTGGCCACCAATTTTAGTAAGAGAGCCAGTTTCTGTGTCTCTGTCTGTCTGTCTCTCACACTCATATACACAGCATGATACAACACACACAAATACACATGCTAATGTGATTTTAGGGAGAGAAAATTGATAATTACACAATCAGTACCTCATTAGTTTAAGATTCAAATGTGAAGCTACTCATTCTGATTCATTAGCTTGTATGCAGCTTGCTTTTATAATCAGCTATCTTGTATTTATTTGTACTGCTTAAATAAATTTGCCTTTAGTCAGGTGTGGTGGCGTACCTCATAATCCCAGTGCCAGAGAAGCTGAGGATTAAAAATTCAAGGCCATGAGCCAGGAGTTGGTGATGCACGTTATCCCAGCACCCAGGAGGCAGAGGCAGACGCACATCTCCGTGAGTTCGAGACCAGCTTGGTCTGCAGAATGAGTTCCAGGGCAGCCAGAACTACAAAGAGAAACCCTGTCTTGGAAAACCAAAAAGAAAGAAAGAAAGCAAGAAAGAGAGAAAGAGAGAGAGAGAGAGAGAGAGAGAAAGAAAGAAAGAAGAGATTAAGATCAGCCCAAATTAGAGTGAGATACTGCGTAAACAAAGAAACAAACTTACAATTTTGGCTTAATCAAAAAAAAAATAAAAATGAAGCAATGATGCAATTATAATCATGTCAAAAAGGAAACTTATTTGAGAAATTTACTAAAACATGCTGTTGGACTCGTGTAAAAAATGTTATATATTCATTTAATGTAAGTAGACTGTCGTTGGTATTTCATAAAATGTTGATGCACATACACTGAGAGACGGAAGGACCAGGAGGTTGCTCTTTTGAGCTGGTTAAAAGCAATCCAGGGTGAAGAGCACAGCTCAGCCTTGCAGAGCCTGCCTAGCATGCTACAGAGCCTAGGTTCAAGACTCAGCCCTGAAGCACAAAACCAAAAACAAACACAAACAAACAAAGCAAGCACGAGAGAGTGGGAGTGCTGAAGTCAATGCTCTAAGCCAAGAGGCCAGGAAGGAGGGATCGGAGACTCACCGGCTGGTCATGCTGTTTGACTTTCCAAACAACACATTTATATCTTCAGTACACTTTAAAGGTTACAGGATTACAGCAACAGCCCATAGTTAAGAGTACACAACGCTCTTGCCGAGGACCCAAGTTCAGTTCCTAGAACCGTGTCAGGTGCTGCCCAACCACTTAGGACTCCAGCTCAGGGGTGGTCAGACTCCCTCTGGCCTCTGCAGACACCAGAACTCATGTACAAAGAAACAGACACAGACAAACAGACATACATACACACAGACATACAGACTTACAGACACACAGATAAGCACACACACAACCACAATTAAAACATTATAATAAATCTTAAAAAAATAAAGGAGTTATCAGCCAGGTGGTGAACTCCTGGAATTCTAGCACTCAGGCTGAGACAAGAGGAAGGAAAGTTCAAAGTCAGCCTGGGCTACAGAGCAAAACCGCATCATGAATGAATGAAAGAATGAGTGAATGAGTGAATGAATGAATAAGTTATTTAAAATAGAGGGTAGTTGAAGAACTAAAATTTAGAGTTATTAATACTATTTTGAGTGTAAGAAAAAAAAATCTCCCTTCCCTTTTGCTAATAAACATTTTTTACACACACACACTCACACACACACACACACATTTTTTTTGAGACAGGGTCTCAAAGTAGCCCAGGCTGGTTTGTACTTACTATGTAGGAGAGAGGGGGGAGGGGGAGAGAGAGAGAACCTTGAATTTCTGGTTCTTCTGCCTCTACCTCCCGAGTGCTTGGGACCACAGCCTTGTGCCAGCGTTCTCAGTTTGTTGGGTGCTGGAAGTTGAACTGAGGAGGCCGCCTGCACCTGACACAAGTTCTTTCCCGCCTGAGCTGCATTGCTCACCCTTCCTGATCAGCATGTATAAAAATGTCACAAAGGCTGGTTGTGGTGAAGTATGTCTTTAATCCGAACGCACAGGAGGCAGAGGCAGGTGGATGTCTGTGAGTTCTAGGCCACACTGGTCTACATAGCCAGTTCCAGGGCTATACAGTGAGACTCTGTATCCAAAAGATGGTGGCGGTGGTGGTGCACAGTGCCAAGGAAAGAGAAAATCTCAGGTAGTGTCACAAAGGTCTTGAAAAGTTATCTAGGCTTGTAGTGGGGCTCAGCTATGAGCAAGCTAGGGACCTGAGTTCAATCCCCGGCACCACCACCACTACCACACACACACACACACACACACACACAGTCGCCTCCTCTAGGGAGCAGACAAACCCTGATGTGACTTCTCTGTGTGCCTCAGAGCAGAGACTCGAGGAGGTCAAGTTCTGGAAGAAGGAATTAGATGACAAGCTTGAACAACTCGTCTACCAGACAGATGATCTGCTCACATACAAGATTCGCCTGGAGAGATCCTTGGAGAGTTTCAAGGAGCCCCTGCACATCACAGAGAAGTGCCTGGCCTACAGGTAACTGGCCTGCTGCAGGCGACTGTGCCTGGGCACCTAGCAGGTGGGGCCGAGCTGAGGGAGACCTTGCTTATCTGTGGTGTCTGTCTAAACTCCGCTGTCCTTTAACTAAAAATATGTTAGGGCTCAGTGTTCTGTGTCAAAGAATTACAAAATTACATTAATCTTAAAATAGTTTCTTTTCTGGTCACTTGGTGTTTTGAGATTTATTTTTATTGTATGCACATGCATTATGTATCAGGTGTGTGGAGTGCCAGGGGAGTCCAGAAGGAGGCGCTAGATCCCCTTAGAACTGGAGTTACAGACATTTTTTAACCATCATGTGGGTGCTGGGAATTGAACCCAGGGTTTCTGGAGAAGCAGCTGTGCTTTTCACTGCTGAGCTCTCCCTCCAGTCCCTTCCCCATCACTTTGAAGTAGTCTAGAAACGGCCAGGTCCTATTGGCATGGAGCGCTGTAGTATCAGTGTTTTTTTGTATTAGTGTGTTAGGCTTTTTGTTTTGTCGCCTCACAGAACACAGGTGTTGATCTCTAGGCTACCTCGTGATTTGAGACGGCGGCCTAAGCTCTAGGCAGTCTGTCCCCAGCAAGTAATAGTGGGTAGGGTTTGGCATTGTCATTTCTTTGTACTTGCATCCCATTGGCTAGAACACAGTCACGTGACTATACCAGTAGAAGCTAGGAAATGGTTGTCTTTAGTTGACAGCACCCACATGCTCAGCTAAAGTGTCAGGGGTTCCATTTCCAGGGGAGATGGTGAGATGGATATGATAGCTACAGGGAGGCAGAAGCCTGTTTAGCCGCACAGAGCACCCTGCTGTCTAGGGAGAGGATGGGCACCCTCTGTAAACCCAGGATTAGGATTCTTCTCCTCCCCTTCCCCTTCCCCTTCCCCTTCCCCTTCCCCTTTCCTTTCTCTCTTCTCCTCTACTGTTCTCTTGTCTGGCAAGAGAATGCCAATTTCCAGACCCATTTCTTAGTCTACTTGGAGAGTCATGATAAACTGATAAGTCTGACTTTTTTGTTCTTTTGTTTTGGAAGTCTCACTATGTAGCCCAGGCTGGCCTAGAACAACTTAACATGCAACTAAGAAAGTCTAGAACTCCAAATCTCCCTGCCCCCCTGCCTCCCTGCCTCAACCTCCCACTCAGTGCCATCTCTCTGTGCTCGTCTCTGGTGGGTACTCTTGCTCCGGCAGAGCCCTTTCCAGTACAGCATATTGTCCGTACTGACCTTTTTAATTTTTGAGATAGAGGCTTTTGTAGCCCAGGCTGGCCTCACATTCACTAGCTGAGGATGACTTTGCCTGCACCTTCCCAGTGTTGGTGAGACTGGCGTGTATCTGCATGTCTGGTTTACATGGAACCCTGAGGGATCAGGCCCAGAGCTTCAAGAGCGCTAGGCAAGCATTGGGCTGAGCTGTATTCCCAGTCCCACACTGGCTCTGGAGTGAACGTGTCCAAATCTTGAGTTTCACAGGTCACCCCGAACTTAAAACTTGTAATTACAACCTTGTATCTGAACAGCTCAAGGTAAAGTTTGAGGTCCTTAGCTTAGCAGAGTTTGTCATAACTGAATGAACTCTCCAGGCTTTTATCTCATGCCCATGAAAGGGAGGAGGCTGAGTCCTCTGAAGGTTCTCAAGTACATGGTACTGTTTCTCAGTAGAAAGCCCGGTTCCCACAACCTTAGCCCTGACCCTGTGCAGCAGGTACTGATCCCCAGATAGATTTGGAGAGCACTTGAAGGTAAGGGCAGTGACAGCCCTCCTCCCCAACTCCTCAGGGTGCTTCTAAGCTTGAGGCTAACCATAATGCAGAGGGTGTGTGCGTGTGTGCATGTGTGCGTGTGTGTGTGTGTGTGTGCGCGCGCGTGTAGCACTGCTCACTTGGCACACTATAGCTAGTACTAATAGCTATCCCAATTTACAGAAGGGCCCATCAAGACAGATGTACATAATGCATCTCAGGCCCCACAGCAAGTGGCTAGGGGATTCCCCCACCCCCGAACCCTAGTACTAGCAAGTAGAGTGGAAATAACAAAATACCTGGCTGTGAGGTGGTTCTGGGGATGGTGAAGTGTGCTGGTGCGAAGGCTGTGTACGCTCAGTGTGTGACAGACATAGAGTGAGACTTAGTTCTCCCATATGCATTTTAAAAGTTGGGTTGGAGGGGCTGGGATTCGGTGGTAGAGCAGTTGGCTAGTATGATCCAGGGGCTGGATTCCATCCCCCAAGGGAATATTTACATTAAAAACAAGACAAAATAGCACAGTGCCTGTCACAGGGCGGGGGATCAGTAGTGTGAGTAATATCAATATTGGAATAGCAGTATTATTAGTAACAGAACTTTTTTTTCCCTTCTGGATTCAATTTCTTGTCTAAAAACATGACTAAGACTAAGGAAAGAAATACCTGTCTTTGAAATTCTAGGTCAAAAGACAGTTGTTTCTAATGAGTAAGAGTGAAGGGAGAAAGAAGGCTTCAGAGCAATGGCCGAACTGAGCAGGAGGCAGCAAGTGGGACGTGCTTTGAAGTCCCAGCGCTCAGGGGCTGAGGCGGAGGTTGAGGCTGAGGCTGAGGCAGGAGATCAGCCGGCGATACAAACAAATTAAAGGGCGGGGATGTTCATGTGGGGATTTTCAGGCCAGGTTTCTGCACACCTCTGGATATTTCGAAGAGGCACAGGCACCAAGTAGTGTGCTCCGCGCCTGCCCCTCCCTGCCAGGGAGAAGCGCGTGGGCATCGATCTGGTGCACGATGTGGTGGAGCAGGAGCTGCAGAAGGAGGCCGATATCATCCACGGAGTCATGAACCTGCTTAAGCGCACTGTGGAGGAGTCAACAGAACAGATCAGGTACGGGCAGACCCCACCCGAGACAGGGGAAACCTGTTCATCGCATCCCACAGACGCTCTGCGCCCCCTGGTGGAACACCGGTGTGTGGAGGCCGGATTCCTGCCTCCTCCGCGGGTACCCACTGGTGGCGGGAGGATAGTGGTACCATCTCACCAAGGTGACTCACTGGGACCCTTTGCGGCCACTCTGATTGCTCAGTCTAGTTTTGCAGAGAGCATTTCAATCGCGGCTTGGTCTCTAAGCATCAACTGGCAACGTGGAAGTGGGAGCTGAAAAGGGCGGAGTTTCAGCTGCGTTTTCCAGGGTCTCCCATGATCCTGTGGTGTCACCGGGGCTTTCCGAGGGAGAAACCCGCTTTGCCCTCTTCCTTCAGGCTGAACCGCTCTGCCAAGTACAATCTGGAAAAGGATTTGAAGGATAAGTTCACGGCCATAACTATCGACGACGTCTGCTTCTCACTCAACAATAACTCACCAGATATCAAATATTCTGAGAATGTGGTGAGAATCGAGCCCAAGTAAGTCGGGTCCTGCCGCTGGGAAGATCCCGGGTCCTATCAGTCTGACAGGGCCAGGGGAAGCAGCCTAGAACCCCTCAGAGCCAGGAGGCTTGGGGCAAGACGTCTGCTGAGCAGTCCAGAGCCTTCTCGCACTTTTAAGAAAGACTGGCACAATATGTCCAAAGACTTGCAGTGCATTCCTTCATCTATTTATAGTTTAATAAGTGGAAGGTTATCAGAACTATAGTGACCAGTGAGTTAATAAGGCCCACATCTGTCCTTTCCCAAGATAATTAGTTAACTCATGGCCCACGCAAACACATGCACATCCAACACTCAGGTCTATTTTGTTTAGTTTGCAAAAATATGTATGTACCTTTTGTGTAACATCTAGTTTGTATTTTTTTTAAAAAAATAATCACTTGTTCTCATTTTATTTATTTTTATGTATGCGTGCTCTCTGTCTGCATGTACACCTGCTTGTTAGAAGGAAGAGGGCATCAGATCTCATTACAGGTGGTTGTGAGCCACCATGTGGTTGCTGGGAATTGAATTCAGGACCTCTGGAAGAGCAGTCAGTACTCTTCACCACTGAGCCATCTCTCTCCACACACTGATTTGTATTTTTTAATTAAAAAAAAACATTCATTTATGTTTGTGTGTGGATGGGTGGATAAACTTGTGTCAGAGGACACCTGGTGGGAGTTGGCTCTTTCCTTCTTCCATGTGGGCCCTGGGGACACACTCAGGTGGGCAGGCTGGGTGGCAGGCAGTTTTACCTGCCGAAGTTATCCCACTGGACTCTTAGCTTGCATTTTCAGCTAGTTTTATATCACAGAGCTAACTTATTCATACTTGATTTTTAAAAATTAAACACATACATAAAATACATACAGCAAATATTAAATACATACTTCAATGATCATTATTGTATTAGTATCATTTTTTATACTTTTTAAAATTTTATTTTATGTGTATTGGTGTTTTGCTTACATGTATGTCTGTGAGAGGGTGTTGGAATCCCTGGAACTGGAGTTACAGACAGTTGTGAGCAGCCATGTGGGTGATGGAATTGAACCCTGGGGCTTTGGAAGAACAGCCCGTGCTCTTAACCACTGAGCCATCTCTTATATTAGTACCTTTTTAAAGTATAACAAAGTAGAAAGATAATGTACCCCAAACTTAGCCTCTCAGAATAGTAATGATCAAGGATATCTCATGATCTTGGGTGTGTTGAGAGGCCAGGCAGTGTTTGGCTGGGGACCTGGCTCAAGGTGTCCTCGGGTAGAAGACAAACCGAGGCTGGGCTGCAGCCATCTGAAGGCTTGGTGTGGGGAGGAGGGGCTGGCTTCCAGAATAACCCATGTGATGATGCAGGCCTCAGTTCCCAGCTCAGTGAACTTCTCCAAGGACAGTTTCATGACATGGAAGCTGGCTTCTCTCATCCCAAGTGACGGAAGAGAAAGAGGGAGAAGGGTGGCGGGAGGGGGGGGGGAATCTAAGAGAAGCTACAGTGCACTTTAATATTCCTGTCTCAGAACTGGCATCTCAGGACTTGTGAGAAACAAGTTGGCAAGTTTGTTTTCATCCTCTAGGCAAGGGAGAGACGTGGAGCTCTGGGGACAGAAGCTGCCTCTAGTCACCAAGTGGAGAGTCCCCAGGCATGGAGGGGAAAAGACACTAATATGCCGGGCGGTGGTGGCGCACGCCTGTAATCCCAGCATTTGGGAAGTAGAAGCAGGCGGGTTTCTGAGTTCGAGGCCAGCCTGGTCTACAGAGTGAGTTCCAGGACAGCCAGGGCTACACAGAGAAACCCTGTCTCAAAAACAAACAAACAAAAAACAAACCAAAACCAAAACCAAACCAAACAAACAAACAAAAACCACCCTAACACCCTCTACCAGCTACCATAGAACTGTTCTGACCCCTCCTCCTCCCCCTCCTTTTCTTTGGGACAAAGCTTTGATGTAATTAAGGTTCAGTCCCTTATCATCTTGGTGGGAAGCATGGCAGCGTCCACGCAGACACGGGGCAGGAGAAGGATCCGAGAGTTCTACATCTTGGTCCCCAGGCAGCAGAAGGGGACTATGTGCCACACTGGTGTGGCTTGAGCATATATAAAACCTCAAAGCCCTCCTCCACAATGACACACTTCCTCCAACAAGGCCACACCCACTCCAGTAAGGCCACACCTCCTAGTAGTGCCACTCCCTATGGGCCAAGCATTCAAACACAGGAGTCTATTCCTGTGAAACCACCACAGTTAGCATTTCCTCATCAAACCAGCAATCCTGTTTAGCTCCTGGCTTCCTCTTACTCGGTGAGCTAGGCTACATCTATTGTTATGTGCTTGTGTTGGGTTGCCGCTGATTGTCTCCAGCTGTGTGATCTGTGACTAAGTTCATTTATTTCTGTGAGATCAGTTTTCTCTGTGAAGTTGGGATCATAAAAGTAGCTTAGGAGGCTTCCTGGGGATGAAATGAGGTTATGTCTTTAACGGCCCAATGTCTAGCTTAGACATGGGAGGTTTCCAAAGATACTACCCCTATGTTGTTTCTGGTCGGTGGTGGAAAAACATCCCAGGTACTTGTGGGGTGGAGTAGCTTAGTTTCCAGTAATTCTCAGGAGTTTCCTTGGCCACCCCAGCCCCGATGAATGAGTGAGAAACTTGTGTTTCAGCTCAGTGAGTCTGGAGGACTGGCTCGACTTCTCCAATGCCAATGTGGAGAAGGCAGACAAGCAGCTGAACAATTCAATGGCTCTGAAGACCCTGGTGGACCAAATCCTGTCCCAGACAGCCAATGACCTGCGCAGACAGTGCGAAGTGGTAGACACGGCATTCGTAAATGGGCTGAAGGAGACCAAGGATGCTAGGAACAAGCTGGCTGACCATCTGGCCAAGGTGAGGTCCCAGGGGACACACTGTATTCATGAGGTCTTACTGTGGAAGCATAAATGTCTGTGTGTGCCGGGCCTCTGTTTACACACACTCTGCAGAAAACCCATCTGCAAGGAGACAGAGCCCAGGGGTGGGAGAATGGAGGCTGGGATCTGGTCACGGCCTTAGATCTTCCTCATGTGACATGAAGAGAAGGGCCCTGAACTCATACATGAGGAAGCACCCAGTGTGTCCAAATCTACCTCTGGCTCTCTGGTCAACTGTCCCTGATGGCTTCATAGTGGTACACTGGCAAATGGCTTCTGGAAGTCAAAAATAAAAAATCTCTGAGATGTAGAACTTGCAGATTCCCATGGTATAAGTATTCCTTCTGTGGTCGGTTCAGTCTCAGACTCCCTGTTTAACAAAGAGCTGGTAGAGTCATAGACAATGTAACCATCAGAGCCCACAGGAGCCGAACCCCACACACCCACAGGAGCCGAACCCTACACACCCACAGGAGCCGAACCTCACACACTCTCCTTACTTCAGGACTTGGGCCTGGAGCACCATGGCCCAGGCTCAGAGACGTGGAAGAGTAGAGTCTGAGGGGAGAGGGCTGCATTTTGAACTTGGAAGATGGAGACCCATATTCCAATCTTGTAGCACTGAGCTGAAGGGCTTAAATGCGTCCCTCAAGCTCTCTGCACCCCTTGCCCCAGCTGTAACATGGGGCTCATGACAGAGCTTCTGTGACTGAGAGACTCTGAGGCTTCAAAGCAGCCATGGCTGGGGGTGGGTATGGGAATAAAGTGCCAGTCTTGTCTGTAACCTATAATGGTCCTCCTCCTCCTCTTCTTCTTCCTCCTCCTCTCCTTCCTCCTCCTCTTCCTCCTCCTTTTTTTTTTTTTTTTTGTGTGGATTTTGGGATTTGGTTTTTTTGTGACAGGGTTTCTCTGTGTAGCCCTGGCTGTCCTGGAACTCACTCTGTAGACCAGGCTGGTCTCGAACTCAGAAATCCTCCTGCATCTGCCTCCCAGAGTGCTGGGATTACAGGCGTGCGCCACCACCGCCCGGCTCCTCCTCCTCCTTTTAGGATAGGGATTTTCTGTGAAGCCACGGCTGACTTGGAACTTGTCTGTAGACCTGGCTGGCCTCAGACTCAGAGATCCACCTGCCTCTGTCTACTGAGTGCTGGGATTACAGGTGTGCGCCACTGCTGCCACTGGCTTCACCTACATCTAGTAGCATCTTCTAAGACAGTTAAAAGAAGTATGTGAAATTGGCTTTATAACATTTTAATTTACTTTCAATATAAAATTATTTTAACACGTTTTTCATATTCTTAGCATGTACTTTGTATTTTATGTTTTATGTTTGTGGGGCTGGGGAAGTGACTATGTGGGTGAAGTGTGCTTGAGGGGCAAGCGTAAGGGGGATCCTGAGCTTGGATCCCAGCATCCGTGTTAAAGGCGGGGCGTGGAGGCACACACTACGATGGATGCTGCTGGCGGGGCAGTTGGGGTGTGGGGTTGGAGACAGGTGGCTCCAGAGGGCTTCCGGCCAGCTAGTCTAGCCGAGGTAGTGAGATTCACCAAGAGACCCCTGCTTTAAAAAAGAAGGTGGGGAACAATAGGGGAGGGTGCTCAGCACTGACCTCTGGCCTCCACACATGTGCACATGGGTATGTGCACCTGTATACACATGCCCAACACACATGCACAGGCACACCAACATTTGTGCTCACACACGTGCATACATAAACACATACCCCCATAGGCATACACATGCACACTCATGCATACTCACATACCCCCCCCCACGCACGCTCATGTGAGCCCACACATACACACATGCCCTGCAAGCCCCACACACCTTTAAAAATCTAATAATCTAATGCATACAGGACCCTGTGTGGTAGCATATGCCATTAGTCATAGTACTTGGGAGGTAGAGACAGACAGAGAGATCTGTGAGTTTGAGGGCAGCTTAGTCTTCACAGCAGGATCCCGGCCAGCCTTGGATACATAGTGAGACCCTGGGTTACGAAACAAAACTCTCAACATATGCAGTCTCTTAGTATTCTATAGATGCGTGGCTCAAGGTCAGAGGCATTGAGAGTTGTGGGAAACCATGTTTCTGTTTCTAGAGTCTCAAACTTTGGGTTCTAATACAGACACAGCCAGCTGAGCGTGGGTAAAGTTCTGTGGACAGACGAATAAGTGAGCGTGGACTTCAAGTGACTCTGGGGCCCCACAGCCCATTTGGCAGCTTTGGACTTAGGCCCCCTGAGGAAGGCACCCAG
Organism: Apodemus sylvaticus; assembly: GCF_947179515.1. Lineage (NCBI taxonomy): Eukaryota > Metazoa > Chordata > Mammalia > Rodentia > Muridae > Apodemus > Apodemus sylvaticus. The sequence goes on from NC_067481.1 coordinate 52,046,333, forward strand.
CTGGCTTTCATCTGACAGAGGGCTCCCTCGTCAGGAGGAGACTCGGCAAGTGGGAAGGGTGACCCCCAGCTCTCCATCTGTCTGCGACGAGACCACTGTTGTCTCAGTGGTCTTTGCTCTGAAAGCTTTGTGATGAAGTAATACAGCGGTGAAAATAGTCACATGCACAGATCAGCAAATACTCTCCTATAAGAGAATCAAATAGTGAATATTGTAGGCATTACAGGCCAAGAGGCACCAGGCAGTGGTATTATGTCAGTATTTCTGCAACAAGGAAGACATCACATTTCCAAAAAGTCTTCATTTTTGGAAAAATTCAGCAATAATAAAAATAATCACAACAATAAAGTTTTTAAACAGTGGTCTCTACTTACAAGAAGAGAGGAATTCTGTTGTGAGGAGGTAGGATCTTGCTTTGTTCTGGTGCAAACTTAGGGTTTCCTATAAATTCATATGCCAATGCCAATTCATAGCGAACTATTACATAATTCATTTAAAAATATAATTTCACTCAGAGTTGTACTGCCCGCTGATGACAAAATGTCGAAGCAAGTGATTTTAATTGGCTGTTCTCGTTTTTCGGGAAGCACTGGTGGACAGCTGTCAGATGATTCCCTGATATTTGCCTCTTCGCATGTAAATCCCTTCTAGCTGAGGGTGAGGTAGACGCTCCTTCCTTCACTGCTGTGAGTGAATTCTGAAATCTGGATGTTTCTTTTGGCTTGCTTTGAGGACAGAACCCACTGCTGGGAGGTTAACAATGACGTTTGCAAATCTGTGCAGGAAGGAAGTCGTCCTTCTGGACTAACTGCTGCAGCGCTGAGGTGTGGGGAGCAGCTTGTCACCAGCTCCAAGCCAGGTGGCTGCATCCTAAGCTGTGTGCCTCAGGCTGTCTTGACTCAAAATTTTAGGCCAGGTTCAAGGAGGAAGATTTTTCAGTCTGCATCGAAAACTAATTTCCAAAAGACATACAGCACTTGTTGGCAACAGTTGAGGCTGCTGCTTCTTAGGCAAAACAATTCCAGTCCTAGCCCTGGGCTAAACACAAACCACAAGAAAAGATAAGCATGGCGGAGCCACCGAACTGGTGAACTGTGGAGCACCCAGACCCAATGAGCTGCTGTTCCTATGACACAGCATGGTGTCGGGTCTGAGAGCTAATGACGTGCACGGGATGGAGGGGTGGGGTGGGGGTCATGAAGTCAGTCCAGCACCACACCAAACGCGTTTGGCAAAGTATACTTAAAAATTACTGTGTATGTATGTATGTGTGTGCACATGCAGGGGCCAGAGGTTGACTTTGAGTGTCTCCTTCCCACCTTACTTTTTGAGACAAAAGTCTCTCAGTGAACCACTGACTAGCAAGCTCTGGGCATGGGTCCTCTTCTCTATGACCTCTCACCCTAGCACTGGGGTCACTCATGTGCCCTGCCACACCTGGCTTTTACACAGGTGGGTGACGGGGCATTCGAACTCAGTTCCTTGTACTTGTATGTGGGCACTTCAACGGAGCTAGCGTCTCCGCTCTACCCAGTACTTGTTAATGAATAGTAGAGTGTCTAACTTTAGACTTTAAATAACCTGCATTTTCATAGGCTCCGTAAATTTTTTCAGCCCAGCCCATTTTTGCTCAACATGTATTTGTGCTACAACACTTTAGCAGTGTGTGTGTGTGTGTATGTGTGTCCAGAAGTTAATGAGAGATACCTTCCTCTATTGCTCTTTCCCTTATGTTTTTGAGGCAGGGTCTCTCTCTGAGCTTGCCAGTTTGGTCAGCCTGGCTGGCCGGCCAGTGAGCTCCAGGGAACCCTCTATCTCTGAGACCATGTCACATTCTTGGGGTTATAGAAGTACAACACTGCGCCCAGCTTTTATGGGGGTGCTTTGGATCTGACTTTAGGTCCTCATGCTGGCTAGCAAGTGCTTTCCCAATGAACCTCAGCCTATTTCTCAATTTTTTGAAAACAGTCATTTCATGTAGAACAGTGGTTCCCAACCTGTGGGGGTCATGACCCCTTTGTTTTTTGTTTTTTTTTTTGTTTTTCTTTTTTCTTTTTCTTTTTCTTTGATACAGAGTTTCTCTGTGTAGTCCTGGCTGTCCCGGAACTCACTCTGTAGACCAGGCTGGCCTCCAACTCAGAAATCCTCCTGCCTCTGCCTCCCAAGTGCTGGGATTATAGGCGTGTGCCACCATGCCCGGTGTCATGACCCCTTTAGCAAACCTCTATCTCCAAAAATTCCAGTAGCAAAATTATAGTTATGGAGTTGCAAGAATATAATTTATGGTTGGGGGTGTCACCATAGCAGGACCTATATTAAAAGGTTGCAGCTGTAGAAAGAAGGTTGAGAACCACTGATGTCTCCATAGAAGTTAACTGCTCAGTCACTTATAACTCAGCACAGACTTCTCTAATAAACAATACTGAACAGTATCAGAATGCCCAATCACTCAAAGAAAGAAAACCACACCAAATTGGTAATTTGTTTCTTAAAAAAGCGATGATTGGTTTAACTCCAGTCCTTGGACTATTTTAGAGCAACTGTTTTGCATACTGAGTAATCTTGACCGGGCTTCTGTTCGTTAGCTGCCACCATCTTCATAATGCAATTAGCAGGGAATGGCTTCTGGCTTGGCCGCTCAGTGAATGGCTTGCCCGCAGCCTCGCTTTCACTTGGAGACCCCGCAGTGCCGAGCCCCTCCTCACGGTTCCATCATGGCTCTCCTGGGGGCCGAGCGTGCTGTGGTTGGCACTCGGTCTAACGATGCCAGTGCAGAGTGTTGATATTCAGTGTCTTCCGTGTCACTGCACAACAGTCTCTAATCCGCAAACACAGAAAGCTCCACTGGGCCCTCAGCATGCAACACCCAAGTCCAGTTTCTTGTTTTAATAGGATGTGAACACTGTGCTTTGGTTTGAGCATTTGTGTCCCTTACAAAGTTTGTATTGAAACTTGCTCCCCAAGATGGCTCTGTCCGTGCCGTTGGATTTCCAAATAGCACAGCGAAGCCTCACCTACTCCAATTCTTTCCGTCAGGTTATGGAAGAAATCTCTTCCCAGGAAAAAAACATTGTGGTTCTTGAAAATGCCATCACACAGCAAGAAGGGCCGGCTAAGGTAGCACACACGCGCCTGGAGACCAGGACGCACCGGCCGAACGTGGAGCTGTGTCGAGATGTCGCGCAGTATCGGCTGATCAAGGAGCTTCAGGAGATCCACCACAACGTAGCCAGGTGGGCCGGCCCCCACCGGGGCGTGACTTCAGCCTGCAGCGTAAATTGCAGTGTGGGGGCACAGCGAAGGTGCTGCTGGCCCTGTAACGTGGGAAGGATGCCTTCCTAGATGCCAGGTCTGCTGACTCTGACCAAAGCAGCTGGCATTCATGAAGCAGAGCTCAATGCCAAGACATTTTGTTACAATGTCCAAATCCAGATGTTTAGGGACTATGTCTTAGTCAGGGTTTCTATTCCTGCACAAACATCACGACCAAGAAGCAAGTTGGGGAGGAAAGGGTTTATTCAGCTTACACTTCCACGCTGCTGTTCATCACTAAAGGAAGTCAGGACTGGAACTCAAGCAGGTCAGGAAGCAGGAGCTGATGCAGAGGCCATGGAGGGATGTTTCTTACTGGCTTGCTTCCTCTGGCTTGCTCAGCCTGCTCTCTTATAGAACCCAAGACTACCAGCCCAGGGATGGCACCACCCACAAGGGGCCCTCCCCTCCTGATCACTAAATGAAAATGCCCCACAGTTGGATCTCATAGAGGCACTTCCCCAACTGAAGCTCCTCTCTCTGTGATAACTCCAGCCTGTGTCAAGTTGACACACAAAGCCAGCCAGTACAGACTATCTGCCTTTTTAAATGTTGGCTTTTCTTTTTCAGTGCTGAAAAATAAAGCCCAGGGCATGGGCTCTGCTATGCAAGAGCTCAGCCACTGAGCAAGATCCCCCCAACTCTTGCTTTGAGACCAGTTCTTGCTAAATAGCTTGGGGGTGACCTTGAACTTGCTATGAGCCCAGGCTGGCTTTTCTATCACCACCCATCCCTTGAGTGCTAGTATGACAGGTGTATACCGCTACTCCTACCAATGTGTCTCATAAGCCTGGCTGCAGCCAGCAGCCAGAAGGCACTGCCTAGGGAAGCAAGGGAAATGAGACCATCAGTTTGACTGAATGTCCAAGCGAGTCCCCCGCCTCCAGGGCACCCCTCTCCCCGAAACAAAGGATGCAGAGCTCATGATTATCCGTCATGCTCTTCTTCTCCCAGATTAAAGGAAACCTTGGCCCAGGCTCAGACGCAGCTGAAGGCTCTGTACCGCAGGCAGCTGGCGCTGCAGGAGGAAATCCAGGTTAAGGAGAACACCATCTATATCGACCAGGTGCTGTGTATGGAGATGAGGAAGTCCATCCCGCCCCGAGACGGCGATGACCATGGGTCCTGGGAGGGGGGCATCCGCGCAGAGGCCATCTGCTGACAGGCGCCATTCAGAGTCTTATTAAACTGCAAGTCATAAGACAAGAGTGGCACAGGACTCTCATTTCAGGTGGGCGGAACTTTGGGCAGCCTGCCGCAGCCTCTTGGCAGGACATCTCAGGCCTGTTAGGGTCTGTGACTTGGGGACAAGGTTCTGTTCTACCGTGGTTGTTGATGAGGTAGATATTTCACAATTTAATGCTGTGGGTCAGCACCAGCCATAGGGATCACAGAGGTCTTGGGGCCAGGGGATGGAGCTTTTAGAGAGCCATTCCACTTGCAAGTTGGGGCTGGGATTTCTTTCTCACAGAATAGGATGCAATCCATTTACCCTAGGAAGCTTAGATGCCCCCTCCCACCTCCTGGCAGGTCATCGCAAGTCCATGCAAGTGTCACAGAATCAGATGAAAGAGAAGGTTGCTAGAAGATAGGATAGGGCCAAGGGGACTCTCACTTGTTTAAAGTTATATCTAGTGGGCAGGGAGGAGCAGCAGAAAGCAGAATTGCTTGTGTCTGTGAAGTCAGAAAGGAAATGCCCCTGGCTCAAAGGCCAGGAGAAGGTTCTGAAAGCAGCGGTCACATGTGTTTGCTGTAGGATTCTACACTAAGCTGCAGTTTCTGATTGACAGCTGGGAAAGACAGCAGCCCGGCCTGGGTTAGGAAGGCAGGTCTCTGCCCAGCCTGCATCCTTCAGCTCCCCCATGTGGTGGCAGCAAGTCTTACTCTTTAAATTTTTCCTTTCTGAAAACTCAAAATAGTTTTGTGTTTGATTCTAGACTATTTAGTAGTCACTGCATGTTTCTATTTTGTTGCATTTTTATTTTAAAAACAATTAGCAGTAATAAAAAATTTAATTCATGCTATAGATTCAAATTCATGGTACAGATTTGAATAAATAAAGGGGTCTAGGGGTAGGCAAGATGGCTCAAGGGGTACAGGCACTCGCAGCCAAGCTTGAAGACCTGAGTTTGACTCCCACAAGTTGTATTCTACTTCTGCCCTTGCTCCATGGCCACTTCTCCCTCCCCATCCCTGCCCCAAACACACAACTGGTGTGTGTGCATGTAATACAAAATAATTCTTTATAGAGACTAGGTATTGGGAGGGGTTGGGAAGACAGCTCAGTGGGTACAGTGTGGGTATAAGGACTTGAATTTGGATCCCAAACACCCATATGAAAAATCTTTACACAGTGGCATGTGTAATCCCAGTGCTGGGAGACAGAGACAGGAGGATTCTGACACTGGACAGTCTGTCTAGCCATACCAGTGAGCTCCAGATTCAGCCAGAGACTCCATCTTAAAAAAAACAAAACAAAAAAAAAACAAAACAAAAAACAGCTGGGCAGTGGTGGTGCATGCCTGTAATCCCAGCACTCTGGGAGAAAGAGGCAGGCGGATTTCTGAGTTCAAGGCCAGCCTGGTCTACAGAGTGGGTTGCAGGACAGCCAGGGCTTTACAGAGAAACCCTGTCTCGGAAAAAAAAAAAAAAACCAAATCCAAAAAACAAACAAACAAAACAAAAACAAAAACAAAACAAAAACAAAACCAAAAAACCAAACCAAACTAAACAAACAACAACAACAACAACAAACAAAACAAAACAAAACAAAAAAACCAAGGTGGAGACTGGAGAGATGGCTCAGAGGTTAAGAGCACTGACTGTTCTTTCAGAGGTCCTGAGTTCAAATCCCAGCAACCACATGGTGGCTCACAACTGTCTATAATGAGATCTGATGCCCTCTTCTGGTGTGTCTGAAGACAGTGACAGTGTACTCACATACATAAAATAAATCTTAAAAAACAAAACAAAACAAAACAAGGTAGACAGCAATAGAGGAAGAACTCTGATGTTGACCTCTATATGCCTGCATGGGCTCTCTCTCTCTCTCTCTCTCTCTTTCTCTCTCTCTCTCTCTCTCTCTCTGTCTCTCTCTCTCTCTCTCACACACACACACACACACACACACACACACACACACACACACACAGCTTGTGTTTAGGGCCCCATGCTCAGCCTGTCTCAAAAGGAAGTAAATTTTCAATAACTACAAGCCACTTGGAACACAACCCCCATATTGCCACAATTCCAACTGCACAGAAATAGTCTCAGTTTTTAAAATAATTGTTTTCCTCCAATTGTGTGTTTCACCCACGCTCCACATTGCTACACCATTACTGTAACGATTACACTCCTGAGAGGTCTGATCAAGCAACTTTCCACATGGCCGCCATTTCTCTCAGCTTTGGCTGTCTGTAGTCACAGCAGCTGCCTCTGCTCTCCATGTTAACCTTTGGAATCCTGACACCTAGTGGACAATAGGTGGTGAGCATCCCGTACCAGCCAGAAAACCAGGAGACCTGGATTCTAGTCCTGACCCTGCCAGGAATGTGTCTGTCTCTCCCTCTTAGGGCCACCGTAGACTGAGAGGATTGAGTAGAGAGCCTAGAAACCTTTCCATCTGTGACACTTCCCAGATCTGGGGCACTTCCTGGGGGCATGAAGCTGTCTCAGGATACAGACCCAACTCCCAGGAGTTTAGGAGCTGGGTGTTTATTCTCTGGTACCAGCACGTGGCTAAGTTGAAATGGAAGGACCCTTTCAGAGCCCTGATGCGTATTTGTGTTCTGGGACTCAACCACTCAGGGTCAGAACACCACCCCCATGGATGCCTTCTCACACCCTGAGTAAGGTGGGAACTCCCTGCCCCAGGACCCACTGGACAGTCTGTGGGCGCTCTGCTGCTCTGGTCTGGAAGGGCAAAACTATCTTCTTTTCCAAGCGAGGGCAGACCTCAGAACTTCTGCCAACTCAACACAGGGGTGGGGCCCTACAACAACATTTTAGGAAATGGGCAGCAACAATCTAGAAAAATCATCCCAGGCTCTGAATTTGTTTAGTGCCAGGTGCTGCATTAGATACAGCTCAGAGCAGATCTATCCATCAGCCTGTGGAGACCCAGAACACATCCCACAGCTTCCTGAGCCTCAGTTTCCTCATCTGTAAAGAGAGATAAAACCCAGGCCATCTGATAAAAAAGGTCACTCAATGCAATTCTGGGAAGGCATTGTGGGGAACATTATTTCCACTGTGGCAGAGACCATTTCTCCATATATAAATATGAAATCCAGGTCACCACAATTTCAGGAGGGCAAATTTGTCTTTGTTCACCTACTTGGTGGCACTCACCTGGAATGAGGACATTTCACCAAGAAAGTTGTTCTGGTCCATTTTACAGAGGGCAACTGCATTAGCCCACGGCTGTCAAAATCTTGGTAAGTACCAAGTTCACCTGCTGCAGTCCTCGCTACCCATTCAAACCAGACATCTTTTCATAATAACATAAGCCTTATTCTTGACAGGGACAGTGGGATGTATCTTGTGAGGTAGAGGCAGGAAGTTCAGGAGTCCACAGCCAGCCTGGGCTACATAGTGAGTCTAAGGCCAGCCTGGGCTACATAGTGAGGTACTACATAAAAAAAATAAACATTATTTGTAGGCAATAAAAATTTTAGATGCTATCCTTTAAGTCAGGTGTCATTTAAACTTGAACTTTTGTTAAATAGAACTAAAATTGAACTTGTCCATAATTAATACGAAGGAAACAGAGTATTAAAGTTTCACCTTTTTATGGTTCAGTTAGCACAGCAGGGAGTGGAACAGGGTAGGAAGTGGGTGCTTTGGGAGGTGACAGGTTGAGCTGAACACAGGGGCAGAGATTTCCTGTACGGGATTAGCGGCTTTAGAAGTGCACGAAGAGCTTGCTGCTTCTTTAGACACGCCCCATGAATTCAAAATGGGCTTTCATCATCTGCACACACGCCACAGGCTCCTTCACCTTGCAGTTCAAATTTTCCCAAAGTGTGAGAAATAAATGTTTGCTCTTAACTTTTTTGTTTGTTGTTATTTTTGGAGACTGTGCTCCTCTGTGTGACCTTGGCTGTCCTGGAACTCACCAAATGGCTGACCCTTTCAGTCCAAGAGGCATTCGGTGCCAAGGTCTTGAGTTTTAACCCAGCCATGGAACATTTTCATACACGTTCATTTTACAGGCAGTGCATTTACTTTGCACTACTACTGGAAATGGGCAATTAGAGCTGTCTGTGTGCTAGGAAGCAACCTCGAAGGTGAATATGGTGAAAACAAGGACATGAAACTTAATGTCAATTAAATCAATGTAAAAGCAGTGGCGAGCTGTGTGCTGTCTCATGCCTGTCACTTCAGCATCCAGAGAAAGACCCGTAAGCTGAGCACACACATCTGAAAGGCCTGTTTGACAGCTTGTTTGGGGGTTCTAGCAGGGAAGTATAGCTACCTGAAGACTGGCCCTTCAGTATTCAGGGAAGGTTGTGATGAGCATGAAGTTGTGAGGGAGGAAGGGAGGGGACACTTGCCTGGCTCAGCCGAATCAACCCTCGCAATCACTGGCGTGACAGATGTTGCAGCCAGATCTCGCTCACATCCAGAAAGATCTATTTGAAATTCACACTCAACTTTCATGTTGGGATCCAGGCATCACTCCACAAACCACAGGAACTTCAATCTCAGTCCCACAGGGATGGTTTATCGAGCATTTGTCCCAGGAGTGATCGATCAGGGCTGCAGACCAGACTTGAGAGCTGACAGGGATTGATAGAGTTTTAAACCTGAAATCCACAAACTTCTGTGCCAAGTTATTCCACCAATCAGGATTTAGGGATAAGACATTTCCTTAGGAACATGTCTTTGTTGTACATTTATCCTGTTCCCATTGATTGGGGTATTCAACTGTGACAGGAACTTGCCTTGTCTAACGTTCATTTACCATCCAGGATGTCAATCACTCATGTGCACGACTCTTTCTGCCAAGTAGGACATCAGTCTCCAAGGAGGTCTTGGGAACTTAAAACTGTACTTGACACCTACTCAAAAGGGAAATCTTATTCCAAATGTCTTCTTATATTGGTGCAGGTGTCTCTCTTATGTTGGGGTCCATCCCAGGGGCAGCTTATAAAAGAAAAAAAATCATAAAAGTCATACACAGGTGCAGGAAGTGCTGCTGAGTGCTGTGTTTGGGTCCAAGCTTATTGTGACTAACTCTACAAAGAAGTTCTAACTGATCGGCAATGTGATTGCTTTCACCAGAGCACAGAACCTAACAGAATATGCAGACAACTGGGGCATGTTCTTAGCAACAGCATAAAATGGTGGGCTAGACAGGCGGCAGTTACCAGGCCTTAACATTTCATGTATCTAGTTTTTGTTGTTTTGTTTTGGGGCAGGGTTTCTCTGTGTAGTCCTGGCCATCCTGGAACTTGCTCTGTAGACTAGGCTGGATTTGAACTCAGAGATTCACCTGTCTCTGCCTCCCGAGTGCATCCACCACTCGGCTCTAAATGTTTATTCTTAAACATAGAGGTTTAGAGAGGAGCAGGAGAAGAGAGCTTCATAACTCATGTCTCTCCCCTCCCTGGCCCCCAAGTCTCCAGACAACTGCCCCTGAGGTCACTTTCCAGCTCCCAGAACCATGCAGTGCGCACAGAAGGCGGCTGGCTCAGTCACATCCGTGTGGTAAAGTCTGCCCTCCCCAGAGCTAAGCTGTTCATCGCCTGTATCTTAGGAATCGGGAGTGTGAAACGGAAACACATCGAGGTGGGGAGCACCCAAAGAACTCTGGAGGGAAGCGAGCTGCTCCGACCCTCTTATACAGAGTTCAACACCAGCCTTTTCTGTAAATGCTCTTTCTTAGTTGAAGCTTCTAGAAATTTCTATCTTTTTTTTTTTTTTCCGTTTAAGACATTAACCAATATGTGTTGAAGGGACCACGGTGAACGGCCTGCTGAGATCACACAGTATGGGGCATTGCTGCTTATCTGAAGCAGGCTCCGTGGAAACAGCAGTGGATCATCTCACTCTGTTCCCCGCTGCAGGGAGTCTCTTCCTCCTCCACCTGACCCAGCAGCCCCCCGGCCTCTCTCCTCTTTTCTTCCCACCACAGTTGACTGGGCTGTGAGTGGCTGCTAATGAAGGCTGGGTCAAGAAGCCCCTCTCCTGAGGAATTTGGACTTGGGAAAGAAAGCCTCCGTTCCATCTGGCTGCTCTTTTGGGTAGAGGTTCTGGAGCGTGGATGACAGCTGTTGTCTGTTATGTGAACTGGAAACAGAAAGCCAGTTAATGATGAGAGAGAAAAGTGGCAGGCAGTGCACCAAGAAAAGTGACGAGATCAGGCCATGCCCCCACCGCTACGGCTCCTTGTCCTCAGCTCCAGGCATTTTCTGAAGTCCCTGGGTTCTGAGAGACTCTCAGTCCCCTCATGCTGACCCTGTCCCCCTATCATTGACTCCTAGTGAGTTTTCATGGCTGCCTGACTGGGGGTGGTGGGGGGAGGGTGGCTGGCTTGGTGGTAAGGCCACTCGGGTGTGATCTTGATAAATAGATGTAACTTGGTGGAAATGGAGGGGACATTCCACACAGTGGTAAAACATACACAAAGTCAAAGGGTTGGGAAGGGCTGAATCTATTACTAGACTATCGAAGAGTCGGGCGTTTTGAGGTCCTTAGGAAGAATTTTACAATCTCAAATCCAAACCAAGTGGGGTGTATGATAGGCTTATACGTATAGTGTTGCAAATGTGGCCCCTAACACTGAGACATACTTGATGTGTATGGTAGTGCAGTCTGTGATTTCCATTTTATAGGTGGGAAAACTGAGACCGGGGAGGGCACTAACATAGGATTCAAACTCAGGCTGCTGGCCCTTCACAACCGTAGCAGAATTTCGCAGCAAGGAGTGACGCTGTGTGGACACAGTGTGGCATGGTTGGTCATTGGCTCTTTGTGACTCAGGTCTCAGAGTTAGAGTCTGAGTTTAAAGTTTCCAGATCCAACCTGAGACTTTAATACCTTAATCATGGGGAGTGGCCTGAGGCCTTAATATCTTAATCCTGCCGAGTCTGTTTCCCAAAACTCGCTACGTTTAAATTTGCCTGAAGTTTGGAAAGGAGTAACCACAGGCCCCAGGTGAGGGAAGACCAGGTCTTTTGTACGGAGGAGCTACAATCAGTGACTTAACTTTTCTGACGCAGAGGGAAACTGTTAAGGGAATTAATTACAAACGCCATTCTGTGCGCTGGTTGGTTTGTGGGCTTTCTAATCACTTCAAATCTTGTTGCACTTGACTGCAGCTTGGCACACTCACTCCACCGTACGCAATACCTCCCGGCTCTGGATGATCAGCCGCACACAGAGCGCTGAGATGGAGGAGACAGATCCCATTGTTGGCTGACTAATGCAGCGGTCATGTTTACTCACAGGTTTCCCTTGATCTGTGAACAAAACGGGTTTTCCCTCTTGTAGGCCGTGGCTCTGTGAGACTCAGTTCTGACCCAGGGGGCAACAGAAGAAGCTGGCTGGGGATTCTGGAAAAGCCTTCTCTTCACACCCCCTCCCCTGCCTTGACATTGGCAGTATCTATGTACAAGGCTGCCGTAGCCTCCAGAAGCCATAAGGAAAGGTCAGAAGAAGCACAGGCGTACTAATGGGAGCTCTAAAGCAAGCCAGCAGCCAACCAGCTTCAGCCTCGGTGCTTAGAGCACAGCTGAGTCTGTTCGTCCTTAGCTGGGGGTGCGGCTACTCTGATCACCCCATCTCAGATGTGAAGCGTGGATCCTAAAACCAACCCAGAAATATTTGAGAAGCTAAAGAGTATGGGGCAATAGTGCTGAAGCCATATTGGTCAAGTTTGGAGGGAGATTCCTGGGGCTGAGGCAGACTGTCTGGTGAGAGAGGCCACCAGAGGGCTCATTCAACTTCCCCGCTGTCCAGATGGGAATCCCCAGGCTTGGCACAGGATGGAAGTGTGGGTGCCAAGAAGGGAGGCAGGGTCATTTCCTCTGGAGAGCTCCTTACTCTTCAGGATGCACTTTCTAAACACCACAAATGCGGAGGAGCCTGCAACAGGAGCACCACTACCTGCCCGAGGTCCTGCAGCCTGCAACAAGCCTGCAGGATTGTTGGTGGCAGGTCGGGTCTTGGGCCATCAGATCCTGAAATCAGTGTCCCTAGCCCCAATTTTTCAATCAAAATTCCTTTATAAATGTTGGCATGCATTGTTTTGCTTTGTTTTGTTTTTTTAAATTAAAGATTAGGAGAACTCTCCTTGACAGTCTTGAAGCCCAGGGGAGGGAGCTGTTTGTCCATCCATCTGTAGTTGGGTCTGAAGGCTCCTTGAGAGGAAGCTCATGCTGGCCCAGTGCTTTCTTCGGTTCTTCATTCACGGACATTGCCTCTTTTTGCTTTTATTGTACAGTCAGTACTATAATAAAATTTGTTTTGAATTTTATAACTTTGTAGCATTTTCAATAAGGTTATGTTTCTACTTGTGTAGCATGAAAGGACTGTGTTGAATAAATGTAGGATTAGAATGCAAAAAACAAAACCAAACAACATTTAAATTTATGTATGTATGGGCAGTATGTACATGTGTTGTGTGTGTATATGTGTATGTGTATATGTGTGTGAATGTTTGATGTGTTGTGCGTGTGTGTGTGATGTGTGTGATATGTATGTGTATATGTGTGTATGTTTGATATGTGTTGTGTGTAATATGTATGTGTGTATATGTTTGATATGTGTGATGTGTATGTGTATATGTTTGATATGTGGTGTGTGATGTGTGTGTGACATGTATGTGTATAAATGTGTGTCTGTTTGAAATGTGTTGTGTGTGTGATGTGTATGTGATGTGTATGTGTATATGTGTGTATATGTTTGATATGTGGTGTGTGATGTGTGTGACATGTATGTGTATATATGTGTATATGTTTGATATATTGTGTGTGTGTGGTGTGTGTGATGTGTATGTGTATATATATGCATGTTTGATATGTGGTGAGTGTGATGTATGTGTGTATATGTGTATGTGTATGTGTATGTGTGTGTATGTTTGATATGTGGTGTGTGTGAGAGATTTATACACAGGACAACTTTATAGACTCATTTTTCTTCTTCTATCTTTTCATAGATTCAAGGGACTGAACTCAGGCTATCAGGCTTGTGTGGTAAGCACCTTTACCATCTGAACAATCCCGCCGGCCCCTTGATAATGTATTTAGAACACACTTGTCCCACCTCTCTTCCTTCTCCCACTGATCTTGTTTCTCTTCCTGTCTTAGGGTTTCCATTCCTGCACAAACATGACCAAGAAGCAAGTTGAGGAGGAAAGGGTTTATTCAGCTTACACTTCCATACTGCTGTTCATCACCAAAGGAAGTCAGGACTGGAACTGAAGCAGGTCAGGAAGCAGGAGCTGATGCAGAGGCCATGGAGGGATGTTTCTTACTGGCTTGCTCCCCCTGGCTTGCTCGGCTTGCTCTCTTATAGAACCCAAGAGCACCAGCCCAGGGATGGCACCACCTACAAGGGGCCCTCCCCCCTTGATCAACAACTGATAAAATGCCCCACAGCTGGATCTCATGGAGGCACTTCCCCACTGAAGCTCCTTTTTTGTGTGATACCTCCAGTCTGTGTCAAGTTGACACATAAAATCAGCCAGTACACCTTCCCAACTGTCCCCTCCTCCCTCCTCTGGTGACTCAGTGAGTTTTATTAGTGTGGCTTACAGAAACATGACGGGTTTTTAAATTTAGTAGTGGCTAAACTACTGAAGAAAATGCTGCTTTCCATGGGTCCTCAGAGTGGGCGGGGCTAATGAGCTCCTCTCCTCTTCTGTTACAAGGTAACAATAAACTTGCATCGTGTGTAATCAAAGCTGCCCTGAGTTTCAGGGTGCAATAGCCACCTCATGCCCAGAAGAGTGCGCCACAACATCCAGCCCATCCACAGGCTCTTACATTCTTCTCAGTTCCTCTTCCATGACATTCCTGAGCCTTGGAGGGGGAGATTCAGAGATCTCATGTAGGGCTCAGGTTTTGAGTCATTTATTCTTAGCAGTTTGACTAGTTCTGAGTCTCTGTACTGTTGCATTTCCAAAGAGAAGTTTCTCTGACCAAAGCTAACAGTAGCACTCATCTACAGACATGAACATAATTATCCAGAAGGCAATTTGATGGGCACATCACTCAGAAAAATAACCAAGATAGTTTCCCTAATAGGGCCTGTGACATCTAAGCCACAGAATTTTGACCAGTTTTATAGCACTAGCTGTGACTTCCACCAGTGGAACAGGCCACTAATACAATCAGAGAACAATTGGTTAGCTCCATAACAGACTTACCCCTCTCGTACCAGCGGGCACATGTTGTCTGTCTCTCTGGCAGTGTAACATATAGGAACATAGCCGATTAAGACTGTTGGAGGGCTAGAGAGATGGCTCGGTGGTTAAGAGCACTGACTGCTCTTCCCAGCAACCACATGGTGGCTCACAACCGTCTGTAATGGGAACCCAATGTCTTCTGGTGTGTCTGAAGACAGCGACAGTGTACTCACATACATGAAATAAATAAACAAGCCGGGCAATGGTGGCACACGCCTGTAATCCCAACACTTGGGAAACAGAGGCAGGTGTATTTCTGAGTTTGAGGCCAGCCTGGTCTACAGAGTGAGTTCCAGGACAGCCAGGATTACACAGAGAAACCCTTTCTCAAACAAACAAACAAACAAACAAACAAACAAATAAACAATCTTTAAAAATTGTATTTAAAAAAAACCAGACTGTTGGAGATAATTTTCCTCTATCCACCTTCATAGTACTTTCTGGTACCATGAAGGCTAGCCAGCAGGAAATATAGGTTGTATCTTGATTATTTCTCAAAGACTCATGAGTTAAAGGGCTTGATCCCACTATTGGGAAGTGTTAGAAATACTCTACAGAGGTAGAGTTTAGTGGGAGGTCTTTAAGTCACTGGGGGGGGGGGGGTGGGCCCTGGAAAGGATTGTGTGACCCAGATTTCCCCTGCTTTTTCCTTCCTTCCTTCCTTCCTTCCTTCCTTCCTTCCTTCCTTCCTTCCTTCCTTCCTTCATTGCTTTTTATTTTTTAATTTTTAAATTTTTTTCTTTGAGATAGGGATTCTATGTGTAGCCCTGACTATACTGGAAATCACTCTGTAGACCAGGCTGGCTTTGAACTCAGAGATTCTTCTGCCTCTGTCTCCCAAGTGCTGGGATTAAAGGTGTGCTCTGCTCCTGCCTGGCTCTCTTTTGTTTCCTGATCTTGAGACAAACAATCCCATATGCTGTCTGACCCCATATGCTGTCTCATCCAGTAGAAGACAGTCGACTCATGGACTGTTTGGCAAGCCAACACAACCCTTTTCTTTGTGTAAGTTGATAAAGTCAGGTATTATTGTAACAGAAAGCTAACAAAAGGATTGTGGGTGGGGTCACTTGCTTATTCATTCCCACAAAAAAACATTAGCTGGGCTATTTCAAACTCAGACTCTATGCTGAGTGCTGATATCAGAGATGAACAAGATGAAGCACCTTGTCCTTTGCAACTCAACCCCGAGGCAGACAGTATCTAAAAAGGCCATTTCAGGCAGGGGAAAGTGCTGTGATGGAAGAGGAGATACAGTTGGTTGGTCAGAGAAAGGCTTTCAGATGGGCTGACTATGGAACTGGGAAAGGCAATTATGAATTTGGCATTTTGTGAGTGCCTGAGGGAAGTCTCTAGATTTCCTAGTAAACAAACATCTAGAGAAAGGGGCAATGGGATATAAACCAAGATCTAGAAGGACTAGGGTCAAATTGTGTAGGCCACAGTAAAGTTCAAGCCAGGTCCTGGTGAGAGTCATGGTCTGGGCAGGGTTGACCAGGGGTGGGGGTTTTGGAAGGTAGGTAGAGAGATAAGTGGGGTCTCCAGCTTGCTCTCCCTGGAGTGATGAGCTTAAGCCAATCAGAGGTTGTGGGTGGGTCTAGAGGCCAGGCCAGCTTCTCTGCCTCTCTGGCCTCTTATTTCTTTCTATGCCATCTACTACCTGCTATGGAAGGTAGAGGTATGGAACTGGGGGAATTTAGTTTTAGTGTCCTCAACAGCCAAAAATGGAGACTTGTCTTTCTGGTTCACCCCTTGTTTCTAGGGAAAGGGAGAAGTGGCCACTAAGAGTGCAATACTGTTTGTTTATCTTCTGCTCAGATCACATTCTCTTGTGGTATCTGGGAGGTGGGTTGCAGAGATGGCCAGGAGGAGGGAGGTCACAGCAGAGAGCAGCAAGCCAGCGAGAGCTGGAGCGGAAGGAGCCCTGGCTGCCTGATCGTGCTGGGAGGGTCAAGCATTGAACATAACTCTGAACAACAATAAAATGACAATAACAATAGTAATAATAATGAAAAAATAATGAATAATCGGGACTACTGAGGGATTTAGCTAGCTCAGGGGAGGCTGATCTCTGGAACCTTGGTTTAGCAAGACCCTAGACACACAGTGCTGCAGAGAGTGTCCAAAAAAAATAGACTCACTGAAGAAGCTTTGGCTGGAAGCTTGCTTTTCACACTTAGGGTCTTCAAGGATGTTCAAAGCAAGACATGAAGCTTTTTCTTAGTCATTCAATGGTCAGCGTAACTAGGGATTACTACTACTGATGTCACTTCATTATCCAGATGATGGACATTTACTTGGAGAGAATTTTCTTTCCACAGGAGCCTCTTGAGTATTCAGCATTGGTCTGCTTTTCTGAGTCTGAATTTCTATGCAGTGGTTTTTATTTTTCAGCCACAGGCAGCCATTGACAGGCTTGTGGGCACCCTGCAAGTTCTGATGTGGACAGAGGGAGAGGAGGGATTGGATACATTCCCTAGGGATGGTGCTGGCTGACAGAGCATGCAGCCTTGGGGTCACCTCTGGTTTTCATCATCTTGACTGCCCAGTAACTTCTCATGGGGTGGGAGGCGGGTCTCCTGTGCATCTGGCTTTACTTCTCTCGTGTACGAAACGGGACGCTGAGTCCGTGTGACAGACTGCCGAGGAGATATGTGAGGTGTCTTCTTGCCTTTCTTATATTACCAGCCCTTGCTGGAATCCTACAGAACACTCGTCTAAATTAAATCCGGTGTCATATCAGCTCATGAGCTCTGTGCTTGGAACAGCTGCTTTAAATGGTGCATTTGTCTAAATGCCCAGGAAGGTAGCTCAGAACAAAGCACCGTGAATACAGTTGTTTACTGTAAACTAAGCCGGAATAATCTCCAATTCAGACCTTATTTTATTCATTCAGGAACAGTTAGGGTTGCTTCTGATTCTAGCTTGGCACTGGGGATTCACAATGAGCAAATACTCACATTCTCAAGAACTTTATATCCCCTGAACATTTAGGGCTGTGTGTGTGTGTGTGTGTGTGTGTGTGTGAGAGAGAGAGAGAGAGAGAGAGAGAGAGACAGAAAGAGAGAGAGATTAAGCTTTCAAAATATGTGCTTTTGTAAATGTAGAAAAACACACGTCAGCTTGATTATATTGGTTTTTTTTTTAGGCACTACCCCCAGGAAGTTGCACAGGGCAGATGGTTTGGGGAAAATTTGGTTTTAAAGTTTTCTGTTGTTGTTGGTATACAAAACAATGGGTTCCTGATCACATTTTTTCCATGCACACATCTCATTATATTTTGTTCTTTCATCCCTCACTGTCCTCCTGTCCCTCCCTGCTCCTGCTGGCCCCTTTCCCCTCTAACCACTCCTTCTGTCATGTCATCTATGTATACCATATATCTGCATATTTGCATATGATTTATGTAGTCTTGCTTCTTTTGAGTTATTGTTGGTGACCTTTCCCCCCTGAAACAGCAACATTCATCATTCTAAAAGCATCATAATTATTGGCAAAAATTGGGTTTCCATTGCTGTGAAGAGACACCACGATCAAGGCAGCTCTTATAAAGGACATTTAATTGGGGCCGGCTTGCAGGTTTCTGAGGTTCAGTCCATTGTCATCATCATGGCGGGAAGCATGGCAGTGTCCAGGCAGACATAGCACTGGAGGAGCTGAGAGTTCTACATCTTGTTCCGAAGGCAAAAAGGAGACCTGCTCTTCTGTCCTGGGTGGAGCTTAATTATAACACCTTAAAACCCACCCCCACAGTGAAGTACTTCCTCCAACAAGGCCACACCCACTCCAAGGCCACACCTCCTCATAGTGCCACTTCTCATGGGCCAGCATATTCAAGCCACCACATGAAAGAAACCAGAGAAAGATAAATATTGCATGTTCTCATTTAAATATGAAAGCCAGAAAAGCTGGTCTTAAAGAAAAAGGGAGTGTAATAGAAATTTTGAGAGGCTGGGAGAGGTGGGGGAAAATGGAGGTTGAGCAGTGGGTCCTGAAATATGGTTAAAGAAGATAGATAAGTATTGTATGATCTTCTAGGATAAAGGGAGATGGTGAGATGCTGGTGGACTGTAGCAACTGATTGGATATTTGTTTGAAGAACGAGAAATAGGGACAGGGCAGTACTCTGTGTCCTACGGCTGTCACATACTGTGCATACGGACTCTGCTCCATGAACGCTGGGGGTCAGGAGTCAGCTAAAGAAGAAAAGAATGTAACAAAGCAGCAAAATATAAAGATACAGTTGTATCTTTGATCTTACTCAGAGTATTGGACCTGTGTTTCATTGCTTAAACCAAAGGTCTTTGAGACTGTTGGGCAGTTACAGATGCCACAGGTGAAGGAACAGATTCTGGGGCACGTTCCTGCAGCTGCTGGCATCAGGGCTAAAATGCAGCTGGAAAAAAAGCCCACTGGACTTGGTGCTAAGAACTTTTTTGTGTTTGTTTTGGAAACTATAACTCAAGTGTGGCCTTGAACTCATGAAGCCATCCTGTTCCAGCCTCTTGAATGCTGGGATAACAGTTCACTGCCATTCCTGGGTTAATGGTTTGGTTTGGTTTCCCAGGATCTCATGCAAACTAAGCAAGCGCTTTAGCACTGAACTACATTCCAGTCCAAGCTAAGAACATTCTAATCACAAAACTTTGGAGAAGAGCATGAATTGCTCACACTGGGACTCCACTGGCTAGAGATATGAGGGACAGGATAACCTGAAGAGAGGCAGGCTTGGGATAGGGAGGCAGGTTATAGGGAGAAGCACTGTTCTCCAGGCACCACTGGACAGGGTTTTAATGTCAAGCCTTTAACGTACATTCCAGCATGTAAAACTGTCTCTACTGGTTTAGACCACGGCTGCTCATGGAATAAGTGTCCCTAACTCCCCTCTCCCAATCTTCAGCCCCTGTAATAAATATGTTCTATTTTTTTTTAAATGCAGGTGGATGTTTTGCTTGAATGCACATCTGTGTACCACATGTGTGCCTGGCACTTAAGGAGGCCAGAAGATGGCACCAGATGCTCTGGAACTGAAGTTACCATGTAGGAACCATGCATGGGTCAGGGCTGCAATGTTAGGCTCTGGGAATTAAACCCAGGTTCTCTGGAAAAAACAGTGCTCTCAACTGCTGAGGCATCTCTCCAGCCCTGATATTCCAACGATTGCTCAACAGTGTTTTATATCTTATGCAGCATTTCTAAGCTATACCAAGCACCACAGAAGTTTCCATTGATTTCATTAGTTAAATGACAGAATAATGGTTTTCAAATCTTTCATTGCTATGAAAGAGCATTGCTCTGGGAGGGGAATTCTGTGGGAGAGCACTGGTGTGGGAGAGCACTGGTGTGGGAGAGCACTGGTGTGGGAGAGCACTGGTGTGGGAGAGCACTGGTGTGGGAGAGCATTAGTGTGGAAGAGCATTGGTGTGGAGGTGGACTAGATTTGACCCTTCCAGCATTTTCTAAGTGACTTAGTCATTCTCTCCTTTCTGGAGTTGTGGGGTGTGTGTGTGTGTGTGTGTGTGTGTGGTGTGGAACCGTGTGAATTCACTCTTCACAGATGCACTCTGTTGTCTGGCCATCATGAGCTGTGTTGGGGGAAGGGACAGGGATGGATCCTTCCTATTTTATTGCTTAACTGGAAGACAGAGATCTGGGCTTTAAATCTGAAAACTATGGTCTTGAGTCTGTCACCAACAAACTGGTGACTCTGGGCCTCAGGACACCTTTCTTTATATGAGTCTATTTCCTCATTGATTAAATGCAAAAGTGAGTGTTTACTGAAAAATCTATGAGCTAGGTTCATGTATTATATTTGTTTAACCTGAGAAGTCTGTTTAAACAGAAAAAAAATTGATATGAGGTCTCTTTTAGAATAGTTGTCTCACTTTATATTTTTTAATGGGGAAAAAACCCTTTCCGATGGTTTTTGTGTTCTGTGATTTCTCACTTTTCTCCTGAAGCAATCTCCTGAAGCCTGTCCCACACCACCAGAGTAACTAGAGGGTGACTGTGGTCTTTGTGCCTGTTAGCAATCTTCAGTCGTCCGTAAGACAGGATAAACAGCTTTGCTCCTCCTCAGGCCTCTTGTGGGTGCTTATGCTCAGGTATGTGAGAGGTCAGTATTTTCAAAAGCAATCTCTGCTATTGTGATAATAATTATTTTTGTAGTGTTTTAATAGATGCTTATTAAAGTTTGTAGAAAAAAAAATATCCATGCCGGGCAGTGGTGGCGCACTCCTTTAATCCCAGTACTTGGGAGGCAGAGGCAGGCAGATTTCTAAGTTCCAGAGCAGCCTGGTCTACAGACTGAGTTTCCAGGATAGCCAGGGTTATACAGAGAAACCCTGTCTCAAAAAAACCAAAAAACAAAATACTCACAAACCAGGCAGTGGTGGTACACACCTTTAATCCCAGCACTTGGGGAGGCAGAGGCGGGATTTCTGAGTTTGAGGCCAGCCTGGTCTACAGAGTGAGTTCCAGGACAGCCAGGGCTACACAGAGAAACTCTTATCTCAAAAAAACCCAACTCCCCCCCAAGCCCCCCTCCCCCAAAAGAAAAAAAGATACTCACTTAAAAACATGCACTTGGGAATATGTCTGGCTCTGCATTTTCCCATGGTTCTCCTGATCTTGAGTCTGTTTCCATTTTCAGGGGGGCCAGAATGTTTTTGCAGTAGCTCTCTTTGTGGTTGAGGGATCTGGTGAGACCATTTTTTCAAGGGGCCCATGAATTGAGAATTGTTTTTTAGCAATTACAACACATTGTTGCATATATTTCTCACTTTCATTGACTCTGGAGGCCTTTGGGGGTGATATGGTTTGAGATGTGGTACCAGGACAATGTAGAAGCAGGCATGGAAGTTAGAGTATCTACTATCCAGCCAGATGTGACTGAGTGAACAGACCTGTAAGATGAATATAATCTTTTGTATAAAACATGTTCATAAGAATGTATTCATGCCTACACACTGTGTAATGCTGAAGTCATTTATGCTTATATTAGTGCTTCTCAACCAGTGGGTGGTGACCCCTCTGGGGCTCTAATGACTCTTTTAAAGGAATCACCTAAGACCACCTGCCTATCAGATATTTAAATTATGATTCATAACATGAGAAAAATTGTAGTTATGAGTAGCAAAGAAATAATTTTATGGCCAGAGGCCACCACAGCCATAACATATGCACTTGGGAATATCACAGCATGAGGAACTATTAAAGGGTCACAACACTGGGAAGGTTGAGGACCACTGGCTTAGATGGTGTTTGGGAGGAAAGTAACTGGTTCACATTACAAGTAACTGTTAGGCCTGTCTGCCAGGTGGTCAGGATTCTAGGTGAGGTCTTCTCTGAGCCCAGAGCCACCAGGGCTGGCTTGCTCTCCAACCCATTCCAACGTTATCATGTTATGACGCCACAAAGTGTCATTTCCCGTCAGAGCCTCCTACAGGTTGGAGCCCCTCTGCCTTCACCAGTACGATTTTTTATTTTTCTGAATGGCAGGTAAACATTAACTGTGTCTACCAGTCAGCATCTTCTAAGGATAGTCCTATACAGTATGGTTGTGCTTTGAAAGTGCTTTGGGAAAAAGTTAGCTGTAAACTTCAACAAAGATCTGACAAGCATAAATATGTCTTACCAAAAGAAAGACGAGGGGAAAACATGGACTCAAATGAGCCTCCCAATGAGGAAATTGCGTACTGTAGCCACCCATAGCTGCGGGAAAGGAGAGCAGAACACAACTTTGTGCACAAAAGTCTCAAAGGGATAGACAAATGGGCCAATGAAAAAGTTTCCAAAAGAAGAAATGCAAATGGACAATAAGTATTTTTTTTTAAGTGTTCAATACCTCTAGCAATTAGGGAGATGCAAATTAAAACTACTTTGGGATAACGCCTCATCCCAGCCAGACTGTCTGTCATCAAGAAATCCGACAACAGATGCTGGCAAGATGCTGGGGACAGGGGAACCCTTACTCAATACTGGTGGGGAATACAAACTAGTTTGCCATTATGGAAATTAGTATGGAGGTTTCTCAAAAAATCAAAAATAAAACTACCATGTGACCCAGCTGTACTGCTTCTGGGCATAAGTCCAGATGACTCAACGTCCTTCCACAGAGACACTCGTATGTCCAGTGCTCATTGCTGCGTTACTCATGATATCCGGGCGACAGAGCCCATTTCTATGCCCATCAGCAGATGAATGGATGATGAAAATGTGGCTGTCTTAGTTAGGGTTACTACTACTGTGATAAAACACATGATCAAAAACAACTTAGGAAAGGATTTATTTTGCTCACAATTCCACATACCAGTCCATCATCAAAGGAAGTCAGGACAGGAACTCAAACAGGCTGGGAACCCGGAGGCAGGAGCCAATGAAGAGGTCATGGAGGGGTATTGCTTACTGGCTTGCTCCTCATGGCTTGCTCAGCCTGCTTTCTTGTAGAACCTAGGACCACCACCAGCCCAGGATGAAACCACCCACAATATGCTAGGTTCTCCCCCATCAATCACCAATTAAGAAACCGCCTTACAGCCAGATTTTATGGAGGCATTTTCTCAACTGAGGCTCCTTCCTCTCTGATGGTTCTAGCTTTTTGTTAGATTGACATAAAACTAGCCAGTACTGTAATGAAAACCAAAGCTATGACATTTGCAGGAAATTAATCTGGAAAGTATAATATTAACCAAGGTCACTCAAATTCTGAAAGACTGAAGCCACATGCTCTCATGTGCCTGTAATGTATACATGAGTATATGCAAATTAGATAAATGTGGGTAAACTTAAGGTACTAGAAAGGAGACGAAGAGAGAGTTAAGACAGCTAAGGGAGGATGTGTGAGCACGGGGATGAAGGGTAGGTTGGGATCAAAGGACACATGATGTTAAAGAAAGGAGACTGGAGGGACTTACAAGGGGATGGTGAGCAGGGAAGGGAGAGGAAGAAGGAGAATTATCAAACGCTTTAGAGTTGATCTTAAAAAAGAAGAAGCAAAGAAATCAAAGGACCAGAAGAATCCAGTGGTCACTCATGATCAGAGACATACTAGATTGTGTTCTTAATTACTAAAAATGACATGGTCAGGTCACTGTAAAAAAGTAGAAAAATAAAGGAAAACATAAAGACAAAAATACCCACCAAAATTCTCCCCCAATCAATTTCTGTTATATCTTTCAAGCTTTAAACTTGTCTTTAGATGTGTTTTATATGATAGATATAATTCTAAATATAGTTTTGTGGTTTTCTCCTATTTACATAGCATTAGGTCATACTACATTACAGATTTTTTAGAAACATGAATGTAAAATGGCTACCTCTAATCTGTCCTCAAGTCTGAGGACTGAGTGTTCACAGCAGGCTGGACACGATTGTCACCTGGACAGAAAACTTAAAGGAGGTTCTGGCCAGATTGGGGCAGGAGTCTTTCACAGGGCTGATAACCCAGCACCCGAGTTCCCTCTGTGGGCAGATCCATCCCTGAGTGGCTCCTTCTGAGAATGGGAAGGGTCCCACTTCATCCAAGGAAATACTGATGGGTTTGATTATGTGTGATCAGACCCAGGCAACCTCAAGGTCAGGGGTTCTGACGTGAAGGTCAGTCAGGATACAAAGCATTTTTGTGTCATTATTTTGCTTTTCAAGACAGTGTTTCTCTGTGTAGCCCTGGCTGTCCTGGAACTTGCTCCATAGACCAGGCTGACCTCAAACTCAGAGATCCACTTTCCTCTGCCTTCCATGTGCTGGGATTAAAGGTGTGTGTTATCACCACCTCAGTACAAACCATTTCTAAATGGGTAAAGTTGGTTGGTAGAAGGTTTGCTCACTGGCTGGTCACACCTGTCCAGGTGAGCAGAGGTCAGACTCCCTTAGCAAACTTTGAGTTTGCTCTGTAACTGAGTGGGATGCCCAATTTAAACAAACAAACAAAAGAACAAAACAAAACAAAAACCCAAACTACCACCAACAAAAAAACTACACCAAATGACAAAAAGAAGCCAACCGGTATGTTGGTAAAGATAGCACTTTAAAGATGCTCGGGGCCTCACCATCACCACCAGTCCAGCCTTTGCAAGGCTGGTTATGATAGTGTAGAACTGGTTAAAGGAGAGAGAAGAAAAGGGGATGAGGGCATGGGAGCCCCAAAGGTAATTCACTGAGAACCAGGTTTTCAGGTTCAAAGTGCATCTAGATGTCTTCCTCTGGAGAGCACTCTTTACATCATGGGGTAGGCGATGACAAAATAGTTAAGTTCTGAATCGATCAGCTTTCTGTATTTCCTGTAAATTTCCCGTAGGGTCCTGTCCTCTTCATTTGTCTCGTATCGGTTTGTATAAATTCTCACCTGTGCCAATAAAGAAACACACATGCATGCACACACACACACACACACACACACACACACACACACAGTGACTACATCACTTAGAATCTGACAACTGTCCACATGCATCTATACATACAAAATCAGAAAAACCCCAAGCAAATTTCCCTTGGCATCTGCAAGGGATTGATGCCAGGGCCCCCTTTGGATACCAAGATGCATGCATGCATGCATGGATGTTTGAGTCCTGTACGTAAAATGGAACAGTGTCTGCAGATTATCTCTCGATTGCTTATAATGCTAGCTATAATGCAGATGTTATGTTTAGAGAATAACAACAACAAAAACCCTATACATCTTCAGTAAAGATGTAGGGTTGGCTAGATTAATGATGTAAAACTCAGAGGAGACAGAGCAGAAGAGACTGCCAGATCCTGTGTGGGGGACTGGTCATCTCCCATGGACAAATCCAGGGGCAGTGCCTGTCCCACTTTGCAATGGGCATCAGAGCAAAAGTGCCAGGTCTAGATGTCTCTGCATCACCCAATGCCAACAGCTGAGAGTCCTTACCTTCAGTGTGCGCAGGGAGCACTGCCCTTCCTCCTGGCTCTTCAGGATCCGCTCCACAAACTTAACGTCCAGGAAAGCCCAGATTTTGAAGTAAAACAGCTTCCGACAGG
This sequence comes from Apodemus sylvaticus, assembly GCF_947179515.1. Lineage (NCBI taxonomy): Eukaryota > Metazoa > Chordata > Mammalia > Rodentia > Muridae > Apodemus > Apodemus sylvaticus. The sequence goes on from NC_067481.1 coordinate 52,072,062, forward strand.
CCAGGATGAGGAGGTGCAGCTGCTCATCTAGAGACTCGTGATTATTGTTGAACTCGAATGTTAACTTCTAGAAGAGCACAGGAGGTTGGGGATAGGGGACAGAGGTGCTGGGACAGCCCAGGGGACATTTCTTCCCGTCCTGTGCTATGTACTGATCACAGGAACTACAGGCCACCTGTGTACTGCTGTGAGCCAGTGGGAAGGTGGGGAGCCATTTGTCCCCAGCAAGGCTTCTCCTGGCTCAGGTGTCAAAGATCTACACTAAGGATAAGGGAACTTTTGTTGGTTGACAGGCAGCCAGCGTACCATGGTTTTCTCATCTGCTGTGGTCTTGACAGTGTGTGGAAGGCTTGAGAACTTGCTTAGTGTAGTGGCTATTCTTGGTGGTCAACTTGACTATGTCTGGAATGAACCACAATCCAGAATTGGAAGGCTCACCTGTGATCCTAATCTGGAAGCTAAGAGATACAAGTTTCTGACCTGGATCTTGGCATGGAGATCTTGAGGCAGAGTGGCTATGAATCCCAGAAGATTAAGACAGGGAGAGCTCTGAGTTCAAGGTCATCTGGGATTAAAGGCATGGTGGTACATGCCTTTGACTCTCTTCTTCACCTGCTTGTCTTGTGGGACTGAGCAACTGCTGCTAGATCCTTGGACTTCCATCCACAACTGCTGCTACCATTGTTGGGGACTTGAACTAAAGACTGTAAGTCATCGACAAATCCCCCTACTATTTACAGAAGTCTGGAGAGAAGATTTTCTTCAAGGACACACTTAGCAACTTTTAGATTGTTTACTTGCATCTGGAGCTGTTCGATTTTATTATACAATTCTCTTCACCGCTTTTATCCCCTGAGATGCTAAGAGCAACCAGCTAGCAAAATCATTCTCTGATTTTTCCCCCATCTTCTAGAAAGTTTTGTACACCTGAATCACCTAATTCATCAAGATAATCAAAGGCATTAGCTTCTTTAAGCTTGAAATATAGTTTCATCCACGAGTCTTCAATATTTTCAGAGCTCCCAGGAGGGAGACTGGAGAGGTTTCAGTAGTTGAAGGTGCTGGTGAATTATCAAACCCACACCAGATTTTTTAAGATTCATCCTTATACTTCTGCTCCTCTACAACCATTCCCAGTACCAACCCAGTATTAGTCCGGGTTCTCTAGAGTCACAGTATGACTCTTATGGGTAGTCTCTATATAGTAAGGGAATTTGTCGATGGCTTACAGTCTGTAGTCCAACTCCCCAACAATGGTCAGCAGCAGCTGTGGATGGAAGTCCAAGGATCTAGCAGTTGCTCAGTGCCACAAGGAAGCAGGTGAAGAAGAGAGTCAATCTTCCTTCTTCCAATGTCCTTCTGTAGGTCTCCAGCAGAAGTTGTGATCCAGATCAAAGGCATGTACTACTATTCCTTTAATCCCAGATGACCTTAAACTCAGAGCTCTCCCTGTCTTAATCTTCTGGGATTCATAGCCACTATGCTTCAAGATCTCCATGCCAAGATTCAGGTCAGAAACTTGACATATTCAAGTTGACAACCAGGAACAGCCACTACACTTAGTAACATCTAGAACTTTGACAAAGAATGAAGGGAGAACATAGAAGCCCAGCCCAGACAGGCTTTCCGGTGACAAGAGCTCCTCATAGTCTCCTGGGGGTCAGACTTGCCACTCACCTGCAGAGTGTTCCGGAAGGTCGGAAGGAGGTCTGTCAGAGTAGGCCTCATGGACCAGTCTGGGTCACTGAAATAGCAGCTCCTCAGGCTAATGCTCCTGACTGGAATCTCCTGCAGCAAGATCCGGGCCAGGCGTTCATATTTCATCACCCGCTCAAAGAAGAAGTTCACCTTCAGGTTGCTGGCCTGCCTGGCCAGCTTGGCCCAGGACATACCCCAGACTACCTGACCGTGAGGGTCATGAACATGGCACTTAATGTTCATGGTCCGGAGTGTGCCGGCGTTGTTCTCGCACAAGGTCTCCAGCAGCTCGTCGGAGATACAGTTGTAGTTGAGTGTTAGGAATGTCAAGTTGTGGAATGTGGCCATGGCCTTGTTGAACTGGGAGCTGCCGTAGACAGCCAGGTGATGGCTGAAGAAGTCTTCAATGTTGAGCTCTGAGGCCACGTTCTCATTCCGCATGTAGCTCAGGGAGTTGAGGATGTGGCAGCCTTGTTCCACCGTCAGCCGGGCTCCTTTCAGGCTGAGATGGTCCAGGTGTTTGCCCATTTTCTTTAAGAAAAAACTCAGGCTCTTGATGAGTGAACCCCTAATGCTGTTTCTCCAGACCAGCCGATCCAGCTCCAGGTGCTGGATGGAGAGCGATCGCAGGCGGTTGTTACTCTTGCCCAGGCACGACAGGAGGCCTCGCATGGTGACCTGGAACTTCTTGGTCAAGACCGCATTGTAAGGGTTCAGGAACTTGATTTCCAGGTGTTCCAGGTATCGGCCAAATTTCTTCACGTACCAGAGTGCTGACTCAAATTCAGATGCGTGTACCCTGGATGGCCTTCCACTGAACGTGATGGTCCTGTATCGCCAGAGGTCAGCTGAGTACATGATCTGGTTCCACTTTCTGCAGACCAGGGCAGCTCTGGACCTGTCCCTGTCTCCCAGCCACCAGAAAACACGTCGCAGGCACACATCTGGCAGAGTGGCCCAGCAGCTCTGTTCTTGGGGCTGGGTCACTTCACCGTCTTCATCCATCAAAGGACCCAGATGTACAGCGTTGTGGTGTGGTGAGCAGGGCTTCCCAAAGTGGGGAAATAATACAATCACGTGTTCTCTGTGAGGGGTTAGAAAGGAAGACTTGTTACCTGCCAGGTAGAAATCAAACTCAATTCAACAAACTTTCGTTGCTTTTACTGTACCGTATCAGGTACTTCGGCAGATGTAAGTTGTTCGCTGGTGAACCCAGGACACACCCCACACCTGTGAAGATGACATCATCTAGGGTCACAGAACAGTACCCAATTTCTGCACAGTGAAAAGCCATCTGTAGTGGCATATTTCTGTAATCCCAGGTCTCAGGGGGCTGAGGCAGCCTCAAAAGCTAAAACTAAATAAATGCTAAGCTCAAAGCTAGCCTAGGCTACACAGTGACTCCCAGTCATCCTGGACTATGGAGCAAGATCCTGTCTCCAACAAAACACCAAGGAGTGTTAGCAGAGTGAGAGAAGTGTGGAGGTCCAGGCATGCTCACGACGCTGTGGGGATAGCACAAATAAGCGACTCATTTCCATGTAAGGGGAAAGTGACAAGGGCTTCCCAGGGGAGGTGATGTCTGAGCTAAGTTTTGAAGGATGAGTAGGATCTGCAAGGCACACCAGGCTGACCTAATGATGGAGGAAAAGCTGATTCTGTTACAGGTGGTGGGGACGGCATGTACAAAGCCCAGAAGTGTGAATTCATGTGATGTGCTCACACTGATGGGGTAATAAGTGCTTGCACATCTTGAACTTGTAAACTCTGTTTAACAAACCAAACTAACCCTCCCCCCACCAACAAACTTTGTATGTAGACAGACTGTCCAAGGTTATGAGCCTCTACTGGGGATAGCATGGATAGGGAGGCAAGTTAATCTGGAAAAATGAAAACAATTGAAAAGCCAAATCAAGAGCTGGGACATAGCTTGGGAATAGAGTGATTGTCCAGCACACCCTAAGCTTTGGGTTTAATCCCCAGCACTGTACAAACTGGACATGGGATGCTTCCCAGAGCGGAGTGTGTGTGTGTGTGTGTGTGTGTGTGAGAGAGAGAGATAGGTCTTTACCTTCTACCTTGTTTGAGACAGGATCTCATTTGCCATTAGTGCAAGAGCTCTCTTCTGTTTATACTTCCTCTCTTGTAGGATAGCCAGGATTACAGCTACAACTTTATATAGATCCAGGGGACTCAAACTCATGTCCTTTACCTCCATGGCAAGTGCTTTACCCCTTTGAGCCTTTTCTCCCTGAGTTTGAGGGGGTTTTGCGCGCGCGCGCGTGTGTGTGTGTGTATGTGTGTGTATGTTTTCTTTTTTCAAGGATCTTCCAAATAAATGAGAATGGCCCTTCATTGACAGGAGGCAGTGGAACTTAGTGGCCCGTCAATTGCTACTGTAATCTTAGTAATATTTTTTTGTGCCTCAGCGTCTAGTCTGACAATAGGAATAGTAATTCCTTTCTCCTAATTCTGGGAAACTTAAATGCGCTGATCCTGGGAATACACCTTGGAGGTAGAAAGTGCTCTGTAAGAGCAAGGTGCCATTAGGAAGTGGGGCCAAGGTACTTCTGTATTTTCCTTATGAAGATGAGAACTCACCCATTTTGCAAAATGAGAATCTAGGGGTGTTGGGAACTTAATGGAGTTTCCTGGTGAGATGGTGTTCTAAGTGTATGGGGTGTAGGATCCGAACCCATGCTAGTAATCCCAAACCTGGGCTTGGTCCACCATAATATGACACAGCTGCCAAACAGCGAGGGAAACTTAAGGCTGTCCCGTCAACAGGGCGGCGCGCCCCTCCCACGCGGGCCTAGCGGCTGCGCGAGGCCACCACTGCCCTCCGGGTGCGTGGGTGCCTCGTGCCACCCGTTACCGGCTCGCTGCGCCCGGTTCGGGCTGCAGGGACGCCGAGCGCGCCTGCCCCTCCGCCCGCGCTGCTGCTCCCACGCCGACTCCGAGAGCAACAGGGGAGGAGCCCTGTGCTCGCCGCGGCCAAGCCCACAGCGGCCTTTGTGACGCGCAGCCACCCACTGGCTTTGCTAGCGGCCCGCCAGTCGCTGAGTCCCAAACCAGGAGTTGCAGATCCACTGACGGTGAAGGACGAGGGCGCTGCAGAGACCCACTAGGAAAGCACACAGATGGAGGCAGGAGATTGGAGCGAGGGGCACTTGGTGAGGGTCGCCAGGCGTTCTGCCCAATCCTCTGCTCATAGCAGCGGAGAGGTCTGAACCCAAGACTGTGTTCAGGTTGGTTCTCTCTAGTTTTGACCTCTGGGAGCTTTGAGCTTCCAACACCCAGGTGGGGTCTCCTCCCACTCCCATGCTAGCCATGGGTTTCCATTCTCCCATCATCCGATGAGGTAACACCTCACCCCAAAGGGTGGGTGACATGACTTGAACCTCACAAAACCTGAGGTCAGTTCCCCTTTCCAGCTTTCAGAAGCTGGTGCACACCTCACCCTTGGTCTTCTCTACCCCTGTGCTGAAGCAGTCCTGGGCTAAACGTGGAATACTGTGTCTGTCCCCAGCCACTCCCTCCCTCCCTGCTTTACTGCTTAACCTCACCTGAACGTCCCCTCCTCAGCTACCCCCGCCCCCGGGGAAGGGGGCTTCACCTTGTCACCCTCCCCATCACCGAAAAACACAGCTCAAAGGAGATGAAGACATGGTTTATTTTGGAGCCAAATGAGTGATTGTGGTCTAGAAATACAGATCCTGTTTGCCTCAGATATCCGTGTTCTGACCTTGGTAACAATTGTTTTTATAGTAACAGAACAAAAGTCACTTTACAGAGTCCGGTGATGCAACAGGTGGGAGCAAAGTGGGGAGGCCTTGCTGTGGGCCCCGGGTACACATGTGACGGCCTTCTTAGCAGCTGGGATCTGCTCATAGGTTCAGAAACTTCACCTAGGAAGTCACAGGATGTTGGGTCATGCACAGATGAGGGCAATTAGCAGCTTTTTAAGGGGCCAAGATAGCTCAAGATGGCCCCGCACCGTGGCTAACCAAGCTCAAGATGGCTAACTTCCCCACAACCATTGCCCTTCTAACAATCAGCCTTTTTTAGACTGCTCAGTATGAAGACTTTCTGGAACTTTAATTCTCCCTGTTCTGCCTTTCCCTTCCCTTCCCTCCCCTTCCCTTTCTTCCCCTCCCCCTTCTCTTTCCCTTCCTTTCCATTTCCCCTCCCCCTCTCCTTCCTTCCTTTCTCCTGAAGCATCTCCTCCTCCAGGCCTCATATTCCTAACCTGTCTTGTCCTGAAAAGCCAATGAGGAAAGCTAAGAAAAAGGAGAAACTTAGGATACAGCGAGGGTCTCTTGAGCAACCAACCCAGCAATTGCGCCTAGGTGCTTAGGAGTTCAGTGCAAGAAGCGAAAGCCTTTTCTCCCGGTCGTCTGTAGCTCAGAAGAAGGAAAAGTCATCTTCTGAAGCCCAAAGTTGAAAGCCTGTCTCTTTTCCTAAATAAAGACTGCCCAAAGTACCCTGGCCTGAGCCCAAGATGACACATTCTTCCCAAGGCCCTGGGGACATTGTGGAAGATTGAGCCCAAAGAATTAGGGGCCGGGTGGAGTGCTATCAGATGCTCTCCTGGATTCAGCATGGCCATATATGTTGCAAACGGGCACACACCAGCTGTGGTTACCGGTACAAGACCTGGATAAGAATGTGCCTGCTAGCATGCGTGCCTGCACACACAAGCATCCGTAATCATGGACTCAAGATGTGAAAGCAGGGAACTGTTGGGAAGAAAGGGGGTTCATAGGAGTGGGTTGGGGAGGACAGAGGCAATGGGGACAAGTATGATTACAGGACATTGTAAACATGTATGAACAGTTAGAAATTAAAGGGGCAGGGGGGGGGGGGATTCAGTTACAGAGACTGGTAAAGAAAGCAAAGTTTTGACCACCAGGAAAGGAAGCTGGGAAGCTAGTGTGAACTGGCGCTCGCTCTTCGGAATCCTGCTCGCCCTCCTCACTCGAGTTTCTTTTGATGAGCTAACCTCAGGCACTTCTCCTAAAGAAATGAAAATAGACATTAAAAAGCTTCAAGTGGGAGGCAAGTTATTTTTCCCGACTGATAGGGGCTGTGAAAGTCAGGGCTTATTGGAATGTTACATGAGCACTTTACCACAAGTACCACAGGGCCACATCCCTCCAATGCTGCTGGTGTCTGAACCACTGCCTCTGGGTGTTGCTGTCCCTTGTTCTGAATCATGGGGTGGTGGGGCCCTGTGACTGAGACTGAGATGGGCCTGCATAGAAGAGATTCTGAGCAGGGAGGATGACTGGAGACTTGGGTGCCTAATGGAGGTGGGCATCATGGGTGAATGGGGAGAAACACGTACATCTTCTGTGTAGCCATTGCAATTAGGGAGCCATGTTTACTTGGCTAGTGCCAAGTCTCAGAACTGAGGGACAGAGGGATGGCTTTGTCGATATGTCCAAATATTCGTGTTTGTATATGGGTGTATCAGGGCTCACAGGTCAAATACAGATGACCCACCAACTTCCAACTTCAGAGACCCAAAGAATCACTGTGTCAGAAATAAGGATCCTCCCTTCATAAGAGTCCGTGAGACTCAGAGTATCGAAACAGAAGCAAACAGTTGAAGCAGTTTACAACCTTGTACAGTCTCTCAAGAAAAGGCAAAAATGGTTCTCCCATTTGGTACAAGTGATTTTTATAGTTCTCAAGGGTGAAAAAACTTCTGCCCACCTTTTCCCATAGGTTCCCCAGGTGGTGGTGGTGGTGGTGGCTTGAGAGCCTTCTCTGGTCTAGTGTGAGGGCTCAGTTGTGCAGCGTTTCAACCCTGACATAAGCTAAGAAGCACCCGGGCAGATGCATACCAGCTGCAAGCCAGAGCAGACAAGGGCAGCGTGTCTCCTGCTTACGGGATTCAGTAATGAGCTCTCAGTGTACTTTCACACTGAATCGCATTTTCATACTGAAAATGGACCATTACGGTGGATTCCTTACAATTTCTGCAGACGTACTTAGATTAAAAAATGGTCCCCATTTCTCTGAAATTCAAATTTGATCGGGCATATTGTATTTCTACTTGCTAAGTCTGACAAAGATGGAGAAAAATGTGGAAGTACCCACTAAGGATGAAATTAGTTCATTTTTATAAACATAAAGTGCATAAATAAATTAGAAAAAAAGATCTAGATCTCCTGTTTTGAAGGACTGCACGTCTGGGGGGGGGGAGGCAAATGGCCTTTTTCTTGGTGTAATGAATATACAAAGATAACACATGGTCCACTGACTCTTCAGCCCTGTGTTGGCTGAGAGAGTTCATGTTGAGAAGGACACCTGCAGGCTACTGAAGTTGCTTTCTCAGTGATGTGTTTAGAGAAGAGTACGAGGGGAGAATTAGCTTGTGTGCACGTGTGATGCTGGACACTGAACCTAAGGCCTTCTGCGTGCACGATGACATGTTTTACCATTGAACCACTTACCCAGTCTTCCCTTCTCCATTTGTTTGTTTGTTTACTTAAATTTTGACACAGGGTCTTACTATTTTAGTTGGCTTTCAATTCACTATGTAGCCTAGGCTGTCCTCAAATGCCGGGTCCTCCTGTCTCAGCCTTCCATTTTAAAAATTTGTGTGGCATGCAGATGTGTGTGTGAAGGTCCATGCTCCCGTATGTAAAGGCCAGAGTTTGCCATCTTGGTATTTTTTTCTTGATGTGTCTCTGCCTTGTTTTAGGATAGGGTCTCTTGCTGATCTTAAACTCAACATTTTGTCTAGACTGGCTGGCCAGTGAGTCCCCGGGACTCCCTGTCTCTGTTCCTCTAGCACACTGAGGTTTCTGGAATGAGTCACTGTGTCTGGCTTTTGCATGGTATCTGTAGATTTGAACTTATATCCTTGGGCTTGAACAGCAATCTCTTCAACCACTTAGTCACTGCTTTAGCCCCTGCTCGCCTCACCTTTCCCGAGTGCTAGGATTACAGGAATTCACCACCCCACCTGACTGAGTGTGCTGGTTTTTTGTTAACTTGACATAAGCTATGGTCATCTGGGAAGAGGGACCTCACATGAGAAAACTGTCTCCATCACACTGGCCTGTAGCAAATCCCTGTAGCTTTTTCTTGATTGATAATTGCTGTGTGAAGGGACCAGTTTATTGTGGGCGGTACCTCTGGCAGACTGGTGGTCACGGGCACTATGAGAAACCAGGCTGAACAAGACAGGAGGAAGCAAGGTGAACAGCATTCCTCTGTGGCCTCTAAATCAGTCCCTGCCTCCAGGTTCCTGTTCTGACTTCCCCAAGCAGTAAGGTGAAACAAAACCTTTCCTCTCTAAGTGATGTTAAAAAACAAACAAACAAAAAACCAATCATTTGGAACAATCATTTGGCAGAGCAGTGGCAGTGAACGTCTTAATACCAGTACTGGGGAGGCAGAGGCAGGTAGAGCTCTCTAAGGTCAATGCCAGCCTGGTCTATAAAGCAGAGTTCCAGGACAGCCAGGGATACACAGAGAAACCCTGTTCTGGGAAAAAATTAAAACAAAACCACCAAACCAAAGCAAACAACAAAAAACCCCAAACCCAAACAAAACCTAAGCAAGCAACCAAACAACCAGTCAATCAATCAATCAAACAAAACCCCATAGCAAAAGAAGATTGCCTTCTCAGGATGAGAAGGCCAGCTCTGGGTATGCTAGAGGCAAGCCACCAGGAGCCTTCACACCTGGAACCAGGGCCTTCTGCCTTATCTCCATCTGGAGGGAGTTCACTGCCAGCCCTGGACGTCCATCAGTCACTCTACAGCCTTGGAGAATCGTCACATGTAGGGTCTGATACAGATGCAGACAGAGAGAGGAGACAGCCTGTTCTTCCTTCAAAGGTCACTCATTGACTAGGAGGTGGCACAAACCAGGTAGCTGGAGAGAACGCACAAGGACACACAGAAGCAGGAGGAGGTGGGGGTGGGGGTGGGGGTGTGTGTAGCATGGGGGTCATGGCCAGCCACAAAACTGGGAAGGTCCCCACACCCCGAGGCTGGGGGGCTTTAAGACACTGCGCAGCAGATTCCCAGCCAGGCGAGGAGGCAGTTAGGGATGCGGGGAGAGCAAGGTACCTGGTGCTCACTTAGAATCGGCAAGGGAAGTAAGATGCGGCACTGACAACAGTTCCGGAGAACGTCATAGGCCGTCTCCTCTCCTTTAGGAAGAGCAGCCCACTGCTGGAGCCCAGATTTCCAAGGCAGATCCTCAGTGCCATTCTGGTCCTTTGTCTCTCGCTTTGTTGAACTGTGTCTACTTCTTGTCTTTGGACGGACATCTTTACTCACAGTGGAGCTTCGATTCCCAGTGTCCGTAAATGGAAGGGTTGAAGGAAGGACTATTGTACTTCCATCCTGGATACGGCTCACAGTTCTTGGGGCTGAACATTGTTTCTGCAAATGTGAATACTGTGTGAAATTAAACAAGCAATTACTTCAGCATAAAGAGTTGGACAAGACAGCCAAGATAACCTGGAAGGCTTCTCCACAGATAAAGGCTAGCAAGATGGCTCTGTGGGCAAGGGTGCTGTTGTCAAGCCTGGAGACATGAATTTGAACCTCGGAACTCAAACAGTAGAAAGAGCCCATCCCTACAAGACCTTCACTCAGCAAACACACACACACACACACACACACACACACACACACACACACACACAGAGAGAGAGAGAGAGAGAGAGAGAGAGAGAGAGAGAAAGAAAGAGAGAATACATTTTTTAACTTCTGCATAATATGAGGCAGACATTCAAATCAACAGCTAACTTTTCTAGAAGAAAGAAGACTCATGTTCCACGGATGGAAGTTTGGATACATCCCTCTAAAATCCAGGTTTTGGGGACCGGATCCAGTCTTAAAAGGGACTTGCTGCTCTTTCAGAGGACCCAAGTTCGGTTGGTTTTCAGCCCTCATGCCAGGCAGCTCACAACAACCTGTAAGTCCAGTTCTAGGGGGTATGATACCTTCTTCTGGCCTCCACAGACACTGCACACGTGTTGCACATACAGACAAGTAGGCACACACATATAAAAATAAATAAAATTAAATTTGAAAATAAGGTGCGACTGCACAAGCCTTTAATCCAAGCACTTGGGAGGTAGAGGCAGGTGGGTGTCTGGGGATTCAAGGCCAGCATGGTCTACATATCAAGTTCCAGGAGAACCAGGGCTATATAGAGAAATCTTGTCTCTTTTTGTCCCTTAAAAATAAAATCCAAATGTTACACGTGCTAACAAGGGGCTGTGTTGGCGCTGCCAGCTCCTCTCCTCACACCGCTGGCTCTTCTCACACACTCATGGGATTATAAAGACGCTTCAAGCAGGTGATCCAGCTGCTGGCTTGCTCTGCTGCATTCAGAGCAAGCAGCAAGGCCCTCCCTGGGCTCCTAATGCCCACACTCTGAACTTGGGAGTCTGAGGCTTCAAAACAGTGAGAAATATGTTTCTGTTATGTAGAAATTACACAACCTGTGGTCTTCTCTTACCGAGCTGCAAATGGGCGAGAAGACAGGTGTGGTTAATCTTGTAACTAGGGGCTTGGGCAAGAGGAAAATCCTAGTAGTAAAAAAATGAGAAGGAAGGAAAAGCCCCTTCCCCTGTACCACACTACCAGGAATAGCATGTTTCAAGTGCTGCAATATCAAAGATCCAGGTCAGCTCTAAGGCCCCTTAGTTCCGCTGTTCCATAGTGGTCTTCCTTCCTTCCTTCCTTCCTTCCTTCCTTCCTTCCTTCCTTCCTTCTTTCTTTCCTTCCCTTCCTTTCTTTCTGCCTCTTTCTTCTCTTTCCTTTCTTCCCTTCCTTTCTTTCCTTCTTTCCTTTTTCTTTCTTTTCTTTCCTTCCTTTCTTCCTTTCCTCCCTTTCTTTTTCTTCCTTCCTTTCTTTTCCTTTTTCCTTTCCTTTTTGACAGTGTCTGGCCCCAGATTGAGGGGTCTGTCTGCCTCTGCCTCCCCAGTGTTGAGATATTCTATATTTTTGTTTTTTAATAGCTGAATTGTTTAGAAAGGTGAGCATCCCTCTGTCCTGGGCAGGGCAGGTGGGTGGGTGGATGGGGGGAACAACAAGAAGTTTCTGGGAGAGAAGCTGTGGGATGTTTCTGAGGAGGAGAAGGCTCCACAAGACAAGAGGGCAACGTGGCTCGCCAGTGTGCTAACGGCATTTAAAGCAGCGGAGGGGCCACTCAAGTAAAGCTAGTGAAGCAGCCCCATCAGCCGCCATCTTCAGAGTCCCCTTTACACTCGGTATGCTGGGCGAGTTGGATGATGGGAAAAGCCCTTTTAGTTTCATGGGGAGGTCATAGAATAAATATGGGTAGAAAGCCCGAGAGGGCAGGCCCTGCATTATAATGTCCAGGCCCTGAGGGTTGGTGATGGTCAGAGGTGACCAGGGGCATGGGGAGTTGTCAGAGCTGCTCCTTGATGGGCTAGGCACAAATGAAAGCCAACTATACAAATGTGTCCAAAGGAAACCCTGGAACAAACCAAACCAAATAAGTGAAATAACAAACACCAGAACCTTTGATAACTGTGCTTTGCAAAATGTATCTAGAATCTGCTGTCATACCTTGCTTTTTGGAATATGAACTGGTCCCTGGCACAGTTAGAGAGTGGGTAATTGCTACTCACCATATGGGAGACATACTTATTTTCTGGAATCATTTGTTTGCAAATATCACAATACTTTTTTCTTCCAGGAGATGATATCATTCTCTTCCCTGAGTGAACAAAGAAACATCACAAATGACTGCTCTTGACAGTGGCTAGCCCATCTTTCTCCTGATTTCTCCCTTGGCCTGTACTCATGAGCATTCCTAGGCTAGCCTGGTCTTAGGTTTGCTGTACTGCAACACAGCTGCCTTAGCAAAACAGGAAAGGCTTACTGGATGACTGTTGGTATTATAGTGATACTGAGGGCAGAAGATGACCCAGATGAGGAGACATCTTCCTGGAGCACAACTGGTTTTTAATCAATTGAAATGGGCTGTACATATAGTTGCCCAGCCTGCCTAAATGAGCTATTCTACCCCGTTCCCAGCTCTGAGATTCAACCAGATGTTGGTTGTAACATCATGGTGCTAAAGTTGTATTGTACTGAAACTGTCAATGAACTTGTGTTGCAGACTGTTGGTTGTGTGGGAGTCCAGGCACAGTGTAATGAAGGAAAAATACACCAATCCCATACTTCCTGCCTCTCCTCCAGAAAATTTTGACCTTGGGTAGAGCGTTGACCTGGTGGGACTTACTAAGGGGTTTTACAGTTTCTCTGCATGTTACCACATTATCAAAACAACCAATGAAGTCCACGAAAGATGTGCACATTGACATCTGTGCTCTTGGCAAACTCTCCTATAAAGAGGTCATTGAATTTGGTCAACAGACTACAAAGAGGTCAGTGGTAGGGTATGTGTGAGGCTCTAGGTTCAAATCCCTGGAACTGGTGATACAGATGGGGGGAGGGGAGTTAGGGGAGTAAGGGAGGGGAATGTAGGGATGGGTGAGAAGGTGAGGGAATGAGGGCTGAGGGAGAGGGGGAGGGAGTAAGGGAGAGGGAGACAGAGAGGGAGAGAGGAAGAGAGGGGGAGAAAGAGAAGGAGGTGATACTAGAAAGCTGATATACAAACTTAGTCTTGAAGCAGCAGCCTCCTACCTGGCCATCGCTAATTGCTGTGGTTTAAATGAAAACACTCTGCACTCCTTGCGAGCTGGTGTGTTTGAACCTTAGCTACTAATGCTGTTTTGGAAAGTTGTGGCACCTTTATGAGGTAGAGTCTCCCTGGAAGAAGTCAGCTGCTAGGTGCAGGTTTCTTAGCCCAGCCCCAAGTCTTGTGCTCTCTGCTTCCTGACTGTGGGTTCGGGGAGACAGGAAGGAGTACCTCATGCTGTGGTCATGTCTTCGCAACACATCAAGGCTGTTATGTCCTCAAACTGTGAGCCACAGTGAACCCTTCCCAAGCTGCTTCTGCTTATCTTTTTTTTTTTTTAAATTACAGAATGATAAAAGCATGTGATAGCCTAGGACCTAGCTCGGTGCTGGAAGCTGGAGTGTCCAGTCTTGTTTGTTTTCTGATCTCTCTGTACGTTTTCATCTACAGGATGACTCAGGAGCACCTTACCAGGCTAGCATTATGTCTTTGGAATATAAAGAAAGCCCTACATGACCCAGGCAGTGGTGGCACATGCCTTTAATCCCAGCACTTGGGAGGCAGAGGCAGGTGGATTTTTGAGTTCAAGGCCAGCCTGGTCTACAGAGTGAGTTCCAGGACAGCCAGGACTACACAGAGAAACCCTGTCTTGAAAAACCAAAACCAACCAACCAACCAAACAAACAAACAAAAGCCCCTACATGTTTAGGATTCCCTGTGGCTTTCTCTCCCTCCTTCTTACACCCCCATCCCTGGCCTCTCAATTTCCCTGATTAAGTCATTGAAGGCTACTGCAGATACACAAGGAGGCTACTCCAGTTTAGTGGAAACACACAGAATGGACACTTCTCTCCTGTGCTGTCAAGAGTTCTACTTGTTGCATTCTGCCCAGGACACTGTCTGGCCCAGCAGCTGCCCTTTTCCTCTCCAGCTTCTCTCTGTTGCTCACCTTCCTCAGGCCTGCCCTCTGCACTCAGACACACGTCTCTGTGCTGGGCCAGTGCTCGGCGTGGGATGGGCTGCTTGCAGTGTGGACAATGCTCTGTCTGGCTGCCACAATGGGACTCATGGACGTCCAGATTGCTGAGTTGCACGGCCAGCTCACAGAACTTGCACTTGGCAGGATGCTGTTGGCTTTCCTTGGTCTGTGGGAAGTTGGAGGACATAGGCCCAATCTCCTAGGGAATTGAAGCCAATCAAAGAAAGTATTGGCAAGGGTCAGAGGCAGACAGTGTCCTTGGGGATTATGAATTCCTTAGACTCATCATTCTAGTTTGCTTTCTGTTGCTGTGATAAACATCATGACCAAAAGCAACTTGGGGAGAAACGGGTTTATTTCATTTTATACTTCAATACCACAGTCTATCATTGAGGGAAGCTAGGACAGGAACTCAAGGAAGGAACTTGGAGGCAGGAATTGAAGCAGAGACCATGGGGGAATGCTGCTTACTGGCTTGTTTGGCTTGCTTTCTTTACAATCCAGGACCACCTGGCACAGTGGGCTGGGATTTCTCACATCTGTCATTTATCAGGAAATTGCCTGTGGACACACCCACAGGCCAATCTGATGGTATTCTTAAACCAATATTTCCTCTTCCCAGGTGGCCACAGCCCATGTTAACAAAAACTAACTCATGGATGGTGGAAATCTCCCTGTCAAGCGTGTATGTATGTATGTATGTATGTATGCATGCATATATGCAAGTATGTACATATGCAGATGAATCTGCATCTCTGGGGTGGATGGTCTCCATTATTCTCCTAGCCACTCAGGTAGGGAGGTAGTGGTGGTGGTGGGGGGGAATTTTAATGACTAGCCTCTTCTCTCCTCTGTCTTTCTCCCAGGTTATCCTGTTTGCCTATAGAGGAGAATTCACTCCAACTTCAGCAAGGGAGGGCTTGCACTTGCTGCTGACATAGTCCAGATGACTCAAACTGTTCTGGCTAGGTTTATGTCAACTTGACTGAAGCTAGAGTTATCTGAAAGGAGGGAACCTCAACTGAGAAAATGCCTCCATAAGATCCAGCTGTAAGATGCTTCCTTACATAGCGATTGAGGGGGGGGGGCATCCCATCCCTGGGCTGGTGGTCCTGGGTTCTATAAAAAGAAAAGCAGGCTGAGCAAGCCATGGAGGAGCAAGGCAATAAGCAGCATCCCTCCAAGGCCTCTGCATCGGCTTCTGTCTCTAGGTTCCTGCTTTCTTTGAGTTCCTGTCTTGACATCCTGTGAGGATGAACAGTGATAGAGATGTGTAAGCCAAATAAACCTTTTCCTCCCCCAGTTGCTTTCATGGACTTTCATAGAGATGTGGGTTCAGCCCCAGCCCCGGCCTCTCCTTACATCAGTGGGCTAGCTGTGCTTCATACTTTGGTTCATGAGATCCTGGAGGGCAGAGACCAAAAGATGCTGTTCCAGTTTTCCTCTAGCGCCTAGTTTAGGGCCCAAGAAGTGCTGAATCTAAATGGTTGCCTGAGCTTGATTCTCGGAAAGATAAAGCCTCACGAGACTGACTCAAAAGGGTAGGAAGGAAGACTGAGCTGAGTCCTCCTGCCTCCTCCTTACAAGTCTCTGAAGGAAGAACAGTTAGCCTTTCTTGAAATGGAGCTCTTGTTCTGCTGGACCCATGGTCTTAGAGAAGCAAATGGAAAGGGAGAAACTGGGGACAGCCTCACCATAGCACAAACAAAAAAGAGGCCAAACATGGAGGGGCTAAATAACTTAACCACCAGGCCGGGGAAAGCTGGACTCCAGTTGCTGACCCCCCAGGCCCTCTCCCACCTGCCTACCTGCTCACCTGCTGGTGCACAGCTTCCATGTGCGCCTTCATCTTGGACTCTGGGATGGGCTCCTCACACTCCTGACAAAGGACCAGGAAGCGCAGGCAGTGGGCCTCATGGAGCGTGAAGTGGAGAGACGACACACTTCTTTTGCTTCAGAATGAAGTGGGGGAGAAAGAAAGGTGCTGTGTCTTAGTATAAAGTGCGAAGCCTTGCTGCATACCTGGGGTAAGTCCTTTCTAGGCCTGTAGCACAGAAAAAACAGTGATGCTGATAATGTGCTCCTGCCCTGCCAGGAAGTGTGAGGGCAGTACCTCACTGTCCAGGAGAGCGGAGGAAGGCGTTACCAGGGCAACAGGCAACTTTCAAGAGCGATGATAGATTTCATTTCCTAGATTGTAGGATGGTTTCATAAATAAGTACTATGTATCAAGATGTGTACTTCAAACATGTACAAGGTATCTAGGGCTGTTGGCACAGGCGTTCATGAGACAGACAGGGGGATGGCTAGTCCAAGGCCTACCTATGCTATAGCATGAGTTCAAGATCAGCCTGGGCAACTTAGTGATACACTGTGTCAAAAGGAAAGGGAAAAATAGAGCTGCTGGATGAAGCAACTCAGAGTGCTTGGCTGCTCAGTGTAAGGCCCTAGGCACAGTGCCCAGGACCACTCCCCAGCACCCCCACCCCCACAGAGAGGAGGAGGGGGAGGTAAAGTTTTATCCTTTTCCAGTTATCTCCTAGCAAGGCCATCATGAGAACAAATGAGCACGGCAGTAGGCACTGCAGCCCCGTCCAGCCCACACTTCAGAACCTCCAAGGGCTTCCCAGCTCTCAAGAGCAAAAGTCCATCCACCCAGCTGCCTCTGGTTCCTGGGCTCCCCTGCAGCTACCCAGAGGGCAGCCCTGACCCAGTGGCGTCTCCCACTTGCAGGGCAGGGTGTCCTCTGACAGGCTCATCACCAGGAATGCTGCGGCCCATTCCACCTGCTCATGCTGACGGCAGCTCGGGAGAAGGAAACATGGGCTGTATCCCTAAAGGACCAGTTGTTAAGGGGAGGTGTCTCCAGAACCCCGGGATCTGGCTCATAGCCTCACTGCTGTTAGCGGGATCCAGCTGTCCCCACAGCTGCACAGAATGACATCGCTTGCTCTGTTCGCGCCCCCCCCCCCCCATTCTGCCTGCCTACTTACGCCGTAGTCAATAGATCCTGAAAGGTGAGGTGGGATAAAGCTCTCTGGGGAGGTTTACCCCAGTGACCACAAGAGGTGGGGTCTGTTGAGACCCCAGCTCTCTTTACTTGGAGGTGTGGTCGTTGCCTCCTGCTCAGTCCTCCATGCTCTACTGCGCAGCTTCTTCGTCAGGCAGAGGACAGGAATAATCCTGGAACATCTCTCAAGGTTCCTCTCACAGATGGGTGGGAAGACCATGCTGCTGGGGCCCACACTACGGACCTAAGCTCTGACAGGAATGGCCTACTAGGGATCAGCCCCTCCATACTTCATGGCTGATCAGCCAGCCTGAAATACGCATGCTAAGGGGGAGCAGTGATATCGAGGTACCACTGCGCATTCTACCTAGAGATTTGGAACCTTTTCACTCCAGAGGTTCCAGTCCCCTTTGGCTTGCCCTCTGGTGTCACACTTCATCCTCCTCACTTCACAATTTCTTTTTTGCTCTGCTCTGCCCCTCTCTCTGGCCAGCCCTGAAGAAAATGCCTTCTTACCAGTTCCCACACACTTGAAAGTCAGCCTCCATGGTCAGCTTCTTGGAGTACTTCTGTGGAGTTTCGGTTTCTTTGCACGTGAGAAAACAAAACTGAAAGTGTTTCCCTGGGCCTGACTCATAGCAGCAGGGAGGAGACTTCTAGAATGCTCAGCCTGGGGCGGTTCCCAGATCCTGGCAGCTAGATACTCCCAGAAGGCCATTCTGCAGCATGGTCTAGGCTTCTGCCATGCCCCCAAGCCCTGTGCTGCCTCTGTGCTACTGTGACTGTGACCTCCAGGGTGGGGGTTAGCTGTCAGATTTCCTCTGGCCAGTACAACAGCTCCTCCCTTTCTCCCCCTCCTTCCCGTACTGGCTTTGCTTGAATCCGGGTCCCCGCCCCCTTCTCAACCTGTGACTGACTCCTACTTTGTTTCTTTGATGCTAAGCTTGAGTCTGCTCTCTGAAGAAGCAGCTCCTGCAAGCCCTGTACCCCTGCGTGGGTTCCAGTTTGTGGTGACTTTGAAAACAAAATCTGTGAGGAACTGGGCAGGGGCTTTGGGGTGCTGGATGACACCAATCCTGGCTACAGGATTTGGGGCAAGTCTTAGGAGTGGCTAGGGATAACTGTGTGTCTCCTGAGGTTGTCCTCTGTTGGGAAACAAAACAACAAAACAAAACAAACAAAAAATAATGGCAAACAATAATGTAAGGCCAAGGTGACAGGCATCAGGAAGAGGTCTTGCTATCCCATGCTCAGCTGGTAAAACCGAGGCACCAAGGGACTGAATAACCTGCACACAGGTTCCCAGGCAATGTGGCCCCAGGTATAACCCTTCTCCACAGCCACTGTGCTGGAGGAGCTGCACTCAGACCCAGTCAAGATAACTGGGAGCTTGAGTCACCTTAGCCTTCTGGAAGCTGTCTCCTGGCTGACTCACAGGTGATTTGAAGGTTCAGGTGCTCCTAGAAATTGCATGCAAAACTGCTGCTGTGTCAGTATATGTTTGTCCCAAAGAGGTGGCACAGCTCCAGGCAGTTGCCCTACAAGACTAGCCTACCTCATGTCTTCGAATCTTTGAGGTTCAAAGAAAATAAATTCTGGGGCTGGAAAAGTGGCTCAGTGGTTAAGAGCACTGACTGCTCTTCCAGAGGTCCTGAGTTCAATTCCCAGCAACCACATGGTGGCTCATGACCATCTGTAATGGGATCTGATGCCTCTTCTGATGTTTCTGAAGACAGCTACAGTATACTCATATTAAATAAAATAAATAAATCTTAAAAAAAGAAAAACAAATTCTGTTAAAGGCAGTCCATGACTAAAATTATCACAGTGCATAATGGAAATCAGTGGACATAGAACAATTTGCTGGTTTCCTGCATTCATTTGCTTTTATTCTCCACAGGAAGAAGCAGGGCGTCGTTAGATGAATGAAAATGACCAAAGGGTTTTGGAGTATAGGTAGTGGCATGGCATTTGCCTATCATACATAAGGCTGTGGAGTTGGTACCTAACACACACACACACACACACACACACACACACACCACATCACAAAGTATATCGAGGTGACAACTGATACATTCACCAATACAGCCATGCACTGAATAATGATGCTTCCATCAATAGTGAAACTGTACATAACACAGTAGCCACTTAAGATTACAGATTGACAACTGCAGAAATCCTGCCACCCAATGATGCTGTACACAGCAGTGAGACACTTGTACTTGTGTGCCCTTGGTTTGAATGCAGGGTACAAGAAAGCAGAGAGGCATGGGAACACAATCAAGATGTAGTAAAATGCCAAATAGAAATTAAGAGACAAAAAAATATAGCACACGTTTCATACAGGGCTGGTTCAGCGGATAAAGGCACTTGCTGTTAGTGTTCTGTCATTAAACCTGACGCCTGAGTTCAATCCCCGGGACATATATGGTGGAAGGAGACACCCAACTCCCCTGAGTTCTTTGATCGCTACACACACAAATGTTTTAAACATTGTGTACCGTATTTGATAATTGCAATAGACAGCTATGTTATTGGCTTGAGAACTTTACTATACTTCCTATTGTCATTATAGAGTATATCCTCTTTACCTGTACGCAAACTGTTTGGACTGGGCAAGTTGTTAGCAGTACAGCATTTGCTTAGCTGACACAAAGCCCTAGATGCAGTCCTTAGCATGACTGAAAGAAAACAATAATAAAAAATAATCACAATACTTTCTATTGACCATCCTGAAAGAAGAATTGGTTTGTTCTGAGCCAATTTGAATGACTGAGCCCCAGAAGTATAAGCAAACACCTTGTTCCCCAATAACAGGGTCCTCCAAGGACACATGTTCACATTTGAATGTGAACTCTCCTCTGGCTGAATACTTGTCCACTAGCTGACTGTGCTCTTTTAGGAGCTTGTGGAACTTTCAGGGAGTGGGGCCTCGCTAGAGAAAACAGGTTAACGAGGGGTGTGTCTTGGGGGTTTTTAGGCTAGCCCCGCTTCAGGTCTCATCACTTTCTGTTCTCTGTGCCAGCTAACCCACAGTTGTGCATGCCCGCTGCCACGCTCCCCACCATGACAGATTAGTGTCCCTTTGTATGAGTTCCTTTCTACTTTTGGCAAAATAGTCTCAACTTAGAAGAGGAAAGGCTGATTTGGGCTCACAGCTTGAGGGCACAGTCCATCATGGGGGGCGGGGCATGGTGGTTGGAGCATGAGGCCTTGGTCACATTGCGTGGGTCAGGAGGAAGGCAAGAGCTGGTGCGCAGCTCCCGTTCTTCTTACCAGTTCACCGCACGCCGTGGGATGCTGCTGTCTCCATTCCTGGTTGCTTTCTCTGCCTCAGTCAAACCTCTCTGGAAACAAATCCCCAGGTTTGTCTCCTTAGTGACTCCAACTCCCATCACACCAGCAAGATAACTGTAGTGGCTATTCCTGGTTGTCAACTTGACTATATCTGGAATGAACTACAATCTAGAATTGGAAGGTTCACCTATGATCCTAATCTGGAGACTCAGAGATATAAGTTTCTGACCTGGATCTTGGCATGGAGATCTTGAAGCATAGTGGCTATGAATTTCAGAAGATTAAGACAAGGAGATCTCGAGTTCAAGATCAGCTGGAATTAAAGGCATGGAGGCATCCGCCTTTAATCTGGGCCACACCCTCTGTTGGAGACCTACAGCCTTTAATCTGGGCTACACCCTCTGCTGGAGATATATAAAGACATCAGAAGAAGTAAGATTTGCTCACTCTTCCTTGCCTGCTTGCCTCGTGGGACTGAGCAACTGCTAGATCCTTGGACTTCCATCCACAGCTGCTACTGCCCATTTTCAGGGAGTTGAACTATAGACTGTAAGTCATTGACAAATTCCCTAACTATATAGAGACTGCCCATATATTCTGTGACTCTAGAGAACCCAAGCTAATACAATAACTATCCTTCCCTTCAAAATGGGAACCAAAAGAGACCTTCCTCTCTCTCTGTCTTTCTGTCTCTCTCTCTCTCTCTTTTGTTTGTTTGTTTGTTTGTTTGTTTGGAGATGGGGTTTCTCTGTATAGCCCTGGCTGTCCTGGAACTCACTCTGTAGACCTCAAACTCAGAAATCCGCCTGCCTCTGCCTCTCAGAGTGCTGGGATTATAGGCATGCACTACCACTGCCCGGCGAGACCTTCCTCTCTTAAGTTACAGGTTTATGTTTTACAGGTTTATGCTGTACCTGTAACCAAGAAAAAGCTTCTAGTTCTATGTGGTCCTATTCAGAACAAACCTGTCATAGTCCCAAAGAAAGCAGACATGGTCATCAAACAGGTGAGCTACATAAAAGTGGGCAAACCTTATACAGATCCAGGGGTTGCTTAAATCAGGCAGGAGGTCCCCAACAGGCCTGGGGTGCTATCTTAGCCCCAGCCTTAAGGCTTAACGGCGTCCAGAGGTCTGTCCACCTACCATGCATTATGAGATTTTGTTCAGTAACCATAAAAATTGTAACAGAAGTTACTGATAAAGGGCCTCCAAACGACCTGAAATAGAACAACCCAGGCTGGCCCAGGCTTCATGAGTCAGCATTTCATGTATCCGATCACAGTGTGACTGTGGTCCTGTGCTGAAAGATGTTACAAAGAGACACTGTGACCCTCACTTCAGCTATGAGACTGTCATCTTTTTTTTCCTCATGCACAAAATCTGTGTGATTAACAGGCACACTGTTAGTCTTGACCTTGAAACTGACCACCAGTGAGCAATAAGGGTGGCAATGTGTGGAGCAGAGTCTAAAGTAAAGGCTACCCAGCGACTGCCCTACCTGGGGATTCATCCTATAAACAGTCACCAAACTGCCCAACACTACGACAAGAAGCATGTACCACAAGGAGCATGCCATGGCTGTCTCCAGAGCGGCCCTGTCAGAGCCTTACAAATACAGAGGCAGAGACTAGCAACCAACTATTGGACTGGGCTTGGGGTCCCCAACGGAGGATCTGGAGGGTGTTCCGGAGGAGCTGAAGGGGTTTATAGCCCCATGGGAAGAACAATGACTTTGGACACCCAGACACGCCAAGACTCCCAGGGACTGAACCATCAACCAAGGGGTATACACGGTTCCAGCCAAAAATGTGGCAGAGGAATGCCTTGTTGGGCATCAGTGGGAGGAGTGGTCTTTGGTCAGGTAAAGGCTCAATAGAGGCCCCAACAAAGGGAAACAAACAGGGGGTTGTGGTGGGAGGGTGGGAGGGTGTCGGGTAGAGGGGCATATACATGGAGGCAGGGGGTGGGAGGAGGGGTAGGGAATCTTTGGGGAGGGGGCTTTTGGGAGGGGGGAAACTGGGAAAGGTTTTACCATTGGCAATGTAAATGAAGAAGATACTCAATAAAAATATTTAAATAAAAGAAAGAAAGAAAGAAAGAAAGAAAGAAAGAAAGAAAGAAAGAAAGAAAGAAAGAAAGAAAGAAAGATGGGAAGGTTCAACGTATACCTATTAAAGGAAGGATCCTAGTGAAGAGACTCTGGCTAGTGAGTTCCCATCCCAGGAACCATCCAGACTACTTTCTTTTTAAAATGGAGGCATCTTTAAGATCCCACTTTTCCTGGCTCAGACTTAGTAAACACCTGTCTCTGTCTCTGTCTCTGTCTCTGGAACAGAGACTGCGGCAGTCCATGCCCCTTCCTCCAGGAAAAAACAATTAACCAGCATTGTACTTAAATTTACATCTGTTTTAGCCTTTTCCTCATGGCTTTCTGTAAATTATAAGATGGTCTCAGACATGGAGAAGGGTTAGACTAATCCGTTCTTATTGACCAAACTATAAATAAATCCAGATTCTTCTATCGATTTCTGTTAATTATTTTTTTCAGTCAGGGTCTCTTGTAGCCCAGGCTAACATCAATGTGTTCTCAGTTTGAGGGTGATCTTGAACTCCTGATCCTTTTACCCCTACATCCTGAGTGTGGAGATTAACAAGTGTACATCATCATGCCTGGATCCTAACAAGGAAACTGTGTATCAGTTGTTGAGGTTTGGTTTGTTGCTATGTAGTGTAATGCTAAATTCTGTACCTAAAGGTCTAGGCCTATGAGTGAATTCTCACATTTACCAACTCTTGTTGTACAAACCTTCATCCTTAATTTAAAACTATTAGTTAAATAAAATAGCTACAGACAATTATTGGAGGGATTAGAGGTAGGAGGGTTTTTTGAGTTAGCCGGTTGAGTCGGGTGGAAAGAAAAGAGAGAAGGAAGAGGAGAGAGGAGAAGGCACTGTGAGAGGTTTAGTGGGTTTGGCCTAAGGCTGCTCATATTCTAATGCTGAGGGCTGGCCTCCAAGATTTGGAGTCAGCATATAGCCTTTGGGTCCTAGCCCCCAAGTTAATTCTAGTTGGTGAATAAAGATGCCACCAGCCAATAGTTGGGGAGAAGAGAAATAGTCAGGGTGGGGGACTGTAGGGGGGATTAGGCTTCCTGGGCTAGAGAGCACAAGGAAGGGGCAGGAAGGAGGAGAGCCACCTTGGAAGAAGAAGAAGGTGCAGGAGGGAGAAGGAGAGCTGCCTTGTAAAGGGGCCAGGGGAACGTGGCCCAGAGGGCTGCTCAACTGGGTCAAGAGCAGCCAAGATGGAACACAATCTTTTTGTTGTTGTTGTTGGTTTTTTGTTTTTTTTTTTTTTCTTCGAGACAGGGTTTCTCTGTATAACCCTGGCTGTCCTGGAACTCACTCTGTAGACCAGGATGGCCTCGAACTCAGAAATCCACCTGCCTCTGCCTCCCAGAGTGCTAGGATTAAAGGCATGCACAGACTTTAGTAAGTAGGAACTCAGAGTTATAGGTAGGAAAGTGGATTCTCAAAGCGTGGAGGGTAGGCAGTTGCCCAGATATTGTGCTGCTCAAGGTGTACTAAAATACAATGTAAATGGTCCAAGGAAGGAAGGGGCCCCACACTGGGATTTATTCAAATATTTATACCACAGAGAGGACAGGGACTATGAACACATGGCCAGGAGAAACAACAAGTATTTGGGGTACACCACTGGGGTGGTAGCCAGGCTAGCAGTTAGAAAAGTAGATTAGGGGTTACCCCCCATCCCCAGCAACTGTCAAAGCCAAATAAAATAACCATAGTCTGAGCCTCATTTATTTTTTAAGATTGCTAAGAATAAAATTAAATTGGTTGTATTACATTTTGGCACTCAACATGGGACTAGTCTACTTAGTGTGCCCGTAGATGCAGGGACAGGGGAAGGAGAGCGTGGGCAGTCAGGGCTTCAGCTCGAGATGCTCACTGTGCCAGTGAGAAACGCTGGGAATCCAGCGACTGTGCTTAGGGTTGTGATCCAGCAGGTAGTTGCTCCTTCACTGGGAAGAAGCCTCCCAGAAGCTCTGTAGTGTGGGGTCTCATGCTCTGGGACCATGTAGCCTTTAAAGGGGCCACACCTTCTTGAGTGGTCCCAAGCAATGTCTGCTTCAAAGTTGCATTTTTTTTTTTTGATTTGGTTTTTTCGAGACAGGGTTTCTCTGTATAGCCCTGGCTGTCCTGGAACTCACTCTGTAGACCAGGCTGGTCTCGAACTCAGAAATCCGCCTGCCTTTGCCTCCCAAGTGCTGGGATTACAGGCGTGCGCCATCACTGCCCAGCCAAAGTTGCATTTTTGAAGGAGGGCTTTGCCTCCCTACCTGGTAACTTAGCTCAAGTAGTTTGGTTCTATGGCCAATGTAAGTACAACCAATTTAAACTTATCCTCTACTGGCTTAAAAATAAATGAGAACATATAGCATCACCTTGTAACAAGAATGCAAAAGGGGAGTCTGCTTCTGTTAAAAAAAGAAAATTATTTTCCCAGCCTTGATAAGGGAATTGGAAGGAGATGAAGAAAATCTATAGAGAATTTGATTATCAAGAATTATCAAAAATTTGAATGGCAGCCTATAGAGGCACAGGATTTTAAAAAGTTTAAGGAAGCAATAACACGTTATAGCTTACATTCTTTACATGTCAAACAGATAATCACTGGAGCACATGGACTCATATAATTCCAAAAGATTAAAGAGATTTGATGACAGCTATCCTAGAGCCTGGTCCTCAGTTACAAGGGTTGACATGGTGGAAATATGAGGCTTCGATTATGGAGTCACACAATAGGAATAGAAGCTCTGATACTGTCAAGGATCAATTACTAGGTGAAGGCCTGCATTCTGAATTAGGAGTACAGATTGTCCTTTAGGATGCTGTCCTAGAACAATGTCACTCAATAGCCTTAAATGCTTGGGACAAGGTTGAACAACAGGGACAAACTGGATCATGTATGAAAATAACTCAGGGTTCAAATGAGCCTTTCATAGACTTTTTAGAAAGACTACCCACAGCTCTAATAGAGCAATATTGAATCCAAATGGCAGAGAAATTTTAATTGAATCTTTAGCTTTAAAATGCTAATGAAT
The DNA here is from genome assembly GCF_947179515.1 of Apodemus sylvaticus. NCBI lineage: Eukaryota > Metazoa > Chordata > Mammalia > Rodentia > Muridae > Apodemus > Apodemus sylvaticus. The sequence continues at coordinate 52,097,821 of NC_067481.1, forward strand.
GCAAAAGGACATTGAGAACATTAAGAGCAAGGTCTGCACCTCTTTACGAATGGATTAAAACTACTGTGGACATAGAAGCCAATGCTCACAATCCAGTAGTGGTTGGACAAGCAATCACAGGAGGTAAAGAAAAACAAGATACCCATTGTTTTTGCTGTGGCTACAAAAGATCAAGTCATTCCCTAAGTGATGGTAACAAACGTTTCCTTCAGAGAAATCCTTCTATGATAGTAATAATTCTGGGAGGAATTGTTCTGTGAAATGTAGAAGACATGGAAGAAAAAAGTTCATCAGAATGTAGATCATCCAAAGATAAATGAAGCAATTCCTTAATTTTAGAAAACTAAGGGGCTTCACTCAAGGCCCAACAAAAACCATGAGCCATTCATTTCCTGTCTGCTAAGAAAAGACATTTCTGAAAAACAATAAAAAAAATTCAAGGGCTAATAGAACAAACAGAAATGCTCAAAACCCAATTAAATCACTTAATGAAAATCGACCCAGCAACTAAAAATAAAACAATAGATTCTAAGCATACTGAAAAGCAGATATTGTGGCAGACTACTATAAATCCTAAGAGACCAAAGTAAAAATTACAATTGGATGGAGTTGAGATTGAAGAGTTAATGGGGCAGATGTAACTTTAATATCACAGGATTCCTGGAATCCAGCTTGGCCGCTTCAACGGGTATTTACGTAGCTCCTAGGGATTGGGACATTGTCTCAGGTACAACAAAGTCTTATATGAGTTAAATGTATGGGACCAGAAGGTCAAACAGGAAAGTTAAGGCCATATGGGGCAGATATAGAATTTATGGGGAAGGATCTGCTGTAGAAATTTTAACCCAGCCCATAGTTACAACCCTGTCTTTGATTATTTAGTTCCCAGATAAAAGATACACACAACCTTTATATTTACAATAAGCCCTAAACAGCACAGGAGCTGGGCAGATTTTTTTTATGTTATTAGAATTCTTCTAATTGATAATCCTGAGTTATTACTATTTTATCTGGGTTGCTCTTAACTCCAAATGGCCAGCCCATAGGGCTGTGCTTTCATCACTCCTGGTGTCTTTCTCCTCCTCCCCCCACTTCACCTTCTCATGGTTCTCCCCATCCCTAGCCTGGGGATCCTAAACCCCACCAAAGTCTCTTCTGCCCAGCTATTGACTGTTGGCATCTTTATTTACCAATTAGAAATGACTTGGAGGCAGGGTCACTTGCAGTCTCTCTGCAGGCTTCAGGTCTCTGGCCCACAATTAGCATTACAATAGACAGCAAGACCAAACCTCAACAGAGATCTATTGTAACAGTGGGAAATACAGATTAGCATTCTTCTAATTTTAGAGACAGGCCATTGGAGAGGAGGTGTTTCTGATTAAAAAACAAAAATAAAAACCCAAAAAACAAAAAGGGTTTTGGGGGATATTATTGGGGGCAGTTGCAGACTGTCCAAGCTATCCATAGACAGTGTATAGCAGAGACTAACTCTTCAACCTTGGTTGAGGGAGACACTACTGATAAAACACCAACAGCCTTACCACTAAGGTGGCTGACTGAACAACTTGTTTGGATTGAACAATGGCCTATAACAAAGGAAAAATTATAGACATTAGAACAGGTGGTCCAAGACCAGCTGGAGGCTCAACACATAGAAGAGTCCATCAGCCTTTGGAACTCTCCTATATTTGTCATTAAAAAAAACATCTGGAGGATGTTGTCAGAGCTGAGAGCAACAATGAAGTCATTCAGCCAATGGGCTCTTTACAGCCTGGAATCCCATCACCTTCCTTGTTACCTAAGGAATGACCCAGCATAGGGATTAATCTAAAGGATTGCTTTTTTACAATCCCTTTACAAGAAAAAGATAGAGATTTGCCTTCATGGTGCCCACGTTTAACAACTCTGAAACTGACTGGGACATGTGTACACACACACACACACACACACACACACACACACATCTTCAGGAGCCAGAACTTAAGCTTGCATGGCCAATAAATCTTGTTGGCTACAAAATTCTCATACTTATTACTATTATTATTCATCATTTCATTTGGCATGAATGGATATTTATATTGCAGTGAGAATATATGATCAAACTAACTTCTGAAGAAAGACAGTTGTCTTTCACCTGCTCAAACAAAGAGCAGGAAATCATCCTTAATTGATTTGTGCACCCTACACATTCCATACAAATGTCTTTATAGAACTATATATTGCTTGTAAGGTTTGTATATTGCAGAATGGAAGATCAGGAGGCAGCCCTTGGGGATGCTGAAATGCCGAGACTGCTGTCCCAGCCTCTGCCTGATTCTACCTCAACTGCGTGGAAGCTGTTTCCTCTGAAGATCTGTTTCTGGGACAACTTCAGAGCGTCTAGCTCACTTGGTCCAGACTTTCAGACTGTTCCAATTGGGACTTCATTTAAGCCTGCTTTTTCTCAGCATATAGAGATTGGACAACAGATACTACAGCTAGCTTTTTAAAGACTAGCCATTTTTCTAATCTTCTTGTCCCCCCTCAAAAGGATTTTCCCCCAGTTTGGCAGAAAGCAATTATAAGAAGACTGTATCTCAGCCCCTTAAGTTGGGATGGATGGTTTTGGCCATTTTATGAGTTACAGATATGTTGTCATTTTAAGGGATGATTACAAGTAATTATGGTCTTAGATAGGGAGAAAATGAAATAGAAAGACTAGATTCAAGTATTTCTTTTTCCTTTCCTTTCCTTTCCTTTCCTTTCCTTTCCTTTCCTTTCCTTTCCTTTCCTTTCCTTTCCTTTCTCTATCTAACTTTCTTGGTAAGGGAAATAGAATTGAAAAGTAAAAAGGGTTATATAGAAATTATAAGAAACTAGACAAATAGGAGTAGATTATTGAATCTACTCTTTTTTATTTTTTTATTGGATATTTTCTTTATTTACATTTCAAATATCCCTTTTCCCGGTTCCCCCCTTCCCGGAAACCCCCTATCCCATCCCCCTTCCTCTGCTTCTATGAGGGTGTTCCTCCACCCATCCCACTCCCATCTCCCCACCCTCAATTCTCCTACACTGGGGCATCTATCGAGTCTTCTAGGACCAAGGACCTCTCCTACCATTGATGCCTGACAAAGCTGTCCTCTGCTACATATGCAGCTGGAGCCGTGTGTATTCCTTGGCTTAGTCCCTGGGAGCTCTGGGGTGTCTGGTTGGTTGATATTGTTGTTCTTCCTTTGAGGTTGCAAATTCCTTCAGCTCCTTTAGTCCTTTCTCTAACTCCTCCATTGGGGACCCCACACTCAGTCCAATGTGAGCATCTGCCTCTGTATTTGTAAAGCTTTAGCAGGGCCTCTCAGGAGAAAGCCATATCAGGTTCCCTTCTGCAAGCATTTCTTGGCATTGACAATAGTGTTGGGGTTTGGTGACTGTATATGGGATGAATCCCCAGGTAGGGCAGTCTCTGGATGGCCTTTTCTTTAGTTTCTGCTCTATACTTTATCTCCATATTTGCTCCTGTGAGTATTTTGTTCCCCTTTTCAGAAGAACCTAAGTACCACACTTTGGTCTTCCTTCTTCTTGAGCTTCATATGGTCTGTGAATTGTATCTTGGGTATTCTGAGCTTCTGGGCTAATATCCACTTATCAGTGAGTGCATACTATATGTGTTCTTTTGTGACTGGGTTACCTCATCACAAAATTGATATTTTCTAGTTCGATCAGCAGATGCTGGTGAGGATGTAGAGAAAGAGGAAGACTCCTCCATTCCTGGTGGGATTGCGAGCTGGCTCCTCAGAAAATTGGATATAGTGCAGCTTGACATATGTTCACACACACATTCATATACATATACACACAGACAAGTGCATGCACACACATGCATGCTCATACACACACTAAATATTTAAAAAATTTGAACAGAAACCGCTTTATTAGAAATCTATTATTTAGATACCTGAAAATAAGAGCATCAAGAAAATTATGTAGTTCTGTTATTTGATAGTGAATTTGCTTTGTCTGTTCTGAATAACAATAAAACCTAATTGTTGCAAAAAAAAAAAAAAAGAAGAAGACGAAAATTGGATATAGTACTATCTGAGGACCCAGCTATACCACTCCTGGGCATATACCCAGAAGATGCTCCTACATGTAATAAGGATACGTGCTCCACTATGTTCATAGCAGCCTTATTTATAATATTCAGAAGCTGCAAAGAACCCAGATGTCCTTCAACAGAGGAATGGATACTGAAAATGTGGTATATTTACATAATGGAGTACTACTCAGCTATTAAAAATGATGAATTCATGAAATTCTTAGGCAAATGAACGAATCTACTCTTAAACAAAAAAATTATAGCCATAATCTTACATTGGTAGAGATCTTTATATTTTGATGTAAAATTGAGGTTATATTTTGCCATTGATACAGAATTTTGTATATTGATAAAGGCTTAAGGTCTTCATTGGTATAAATCTTTGTATATTGATACAAAATTTAAGATTAATTTTTTTTTGGTTTTTTTCGGGGGGTATTTGGTTTTTTTGAGACAGGGTTTTTCTGTATAGCCCTGGCTGTCCTGTAACTCACTCTGTAGATTAGGCTGGCCTCGAACTCAGAAATCCACCTGCCTCTGCTTCCCAAGTGCTGGGATTAAAGGCATGTGCCACCACCGCCCAACGAAGATTGATTTTGTTACAACATAATATATGTATGTTTCAACTCTTGTATAGGTATTATGCTTGTGAAACACATTTAAAAATACAAGGTTTAGTCCCAGTCATTTTAATAGCTGCTATTACAAACTGCTTAGGATAATTAAGTAATTCAAGTTAATAGTCAAATTCATGGTCATATTAGATACTAGTCTGGATTACCACAGAAATATACATCCTGGATTGTACAGATAATAAGTAGCTAGAGACAGGCAACATCTTCTTGTTCAGATATGCCATGAATAGCTAGATAGTCTTCAAAAACCTCCATATGGAGTTATTTCAATTGTTGCAAGCTAGCCATTGGGCAGAGAAAATGCCCATGCTTCTACTACAGACAAATCCTTTTAGAAAGGACAAATGGACACAGGGAAGTTGATTGTCAAGCTCTGCCAGGGCAGGGTAAGCGAGTCCTTCATAATTCCTCTTCACAAAAGGTCTGTCAGATATTCTGGACCAAAAGACTGAAGATAGGTGCTCCAACATTATAGCGAATATTGGGGTCTATCAAGGCGATCAGCTGTTTCTGTCATTTCTATAATTTTTGGAAGCTCTGTGCTTCCTGCATGCTTAGATAATATTTATTTCTTCTCAGGTCTCTGGTGGGGTTGAAGACTAGATAATGATAGTCCTACTATAAGCTTAAGTTGTTTAGGATTTAAGATGTTCTAAGTCTAAGAAGTTATTTTTAGGATGGTAATAAAAATTAGGATAGGAATTGATTTAGATACACAACTTTGAACTCATCCGGATAGGATAGATAATAGAATACTTTCTCCTGAGTTGCCAAATACGAACAGACTGGACTTTTTGAATGTAGCTATTACCTAATAATTTTCATGACTGTTTCATAATTGTTCCTACTGTAAGTTATTTATTATTATAAGAGAAAGAGCCCTTTAATTTAGACCAAAAAGGGGAATTGTTGAGGTTTGATCTGTTGCTATGTAGTGTCATGCTAAATTCTGTACCTGAAAGTCTAGGCCTACAAGTGAATTCCCGAACTTACCAGCTTTTGTTGTGCAAACCTTGATCCTTAATTTGAAACTATTGGTTAAATAAAAATGGCTACAGCCCATTACTGGAGGAATTAGAGGTAGACAGGTTTTTCAGTTACCTGGTTGAGTCGGTGGAAAGAGGAGAGAGAAGGAACAGCAGAAAGCAGAGGTGCCAGGAGATCATGTGTCCAGGGGAAACAGCAAGTATCTGGGGCGCACCACTGGGGTGGCAGGCAAGCCAGCAGTTAGAAAAGTAGATTAGGGGTGACCCCCAGTAATTGTCAACCATTGTCTGAGTCTTATTTATTTTTATTTTGTTTTGTTTTGTTTTCGAGACAGGGTTTCTCTGTATAGCCCTGGCTGTCCTGGAACTCACTCTGTAGACCAGGCTGGCCTCGAACTCAGAAATCCACCTGCCTCTGCTTCCCAAGTGCTGGGATTAAAGGTGTGGGCCACCACCGCCAGGCTGAGTCTCATTTATTTTTAAGCTGGTGCAGGATAAGCTGTAACTGGCTGTACTACAATCAGTCGCTTGTTTCACTGTTGCAACAAAATAGCTGACAGAAGAAACTTGAGGGAGGCTGGGTTTGGTTTGGCTCACAGGTTCAGAGATACAGACCATCATGGCGGGGCAGCGTGGAGGCAGGTGCAGATGTCTGCTTAACAGTTCACACATTGTATCCACAGACCGGAAGTAGAGATCAGAGAGTGATAAATTAAACTCTTGTGCTTAACTGGCTTTCATTTAAAAAAAAAATTGGTACAGTCCACCCCACCCCCACCCGATGTATCATTTTACACCTCAACTTAATCTAGACATGCCCTAAACATGCTCTAAACAAATCTAGAGATTTGTTTCAATGGTGCTTCTAAATCCTGCCAGGATAATCCAGCAGAATTTATAGCCCTGAGTATGTCTGGTAACAAGAATGCTTCAGTTGGTGAAATTTAAACCTGCTGGGAGCTCTTGAACTTGCAGGGGATCTCTCCTGAGATGCTCCCCTTCACACCAAAAAGAGGTTTCTCTGGGAGCAGCCTCTCACTTATGTTTTCTACTGTGTCTCTGGATTGTGTGAAGAGTCCATTGAGTTATTGACCCCCACCATCTGACACTGTTAAACGCACTCTGATATTCACGAAATCCTATAAGGAGCCTTTCTCAAGATGCTTTCCTGTCCTTTGGTGCAGATGACTGAGATTGTCACTTGGTTTGAAACACATGTGACTGCATTGTGATGCTGTAAAGAGGAGAGCCAGGATCAGTGTGAAGTTATCCTAGGAGCCCCTGTGATGCTTCTGGACAAAGTTGTTTGGGTGGGAGAGGAGCTGGCCTCAGGAGCCGGGCATGGAGGCACTGGGATGAGGCACCCCCAGTCTGAAGGAGTGCTGGTGTTCCAGTGGGTTGCATTTCTAGAGTCCAATTACCTTGGTTTATTATTAGTCCCTTCAATAGCTACCCATTACCCACCCCTATGTCTGACCTCATATCCTTTTGACTAGAAGGTAAAACCTTTAAAATATATTCTTAGCAGGCTAGATCCTACCCATTCAAAAGCTAAGAATGTTGTCAGGGAGCATATGAGGCCTATACTATAGCAGAGGCGGCCCCACTTTGTTGCAGCTCACCCACCTGTGGCCCCACTTGGCACCTGTGGCCCCACTTGGCACCTGTGGACCCACTTGGTGTATTTGGTTAATACCTTGATTTATGACCCGCTTTGTTCCCGAACGAACAAGCTCTCATGTGATTGTTTGCACACTGGAACATACTGTTCCAGGCTACCCAAGTCTGGGCTCCTGGGTTATGGGCACTTACGTTTGGCTCTGAGAGCTGTGTTTTGCGTTGACCACTTCTTAGAATTCTCCCAGGAGGCAGAAACAGTTGCACTAACAGAGGGATTCACACTGCCATCTGGAGGCATAATGAGCAGACCCTGAGAATTACAGTGGCGTCTAAACATGAGGCAGGAGCAATTCTCTGAGAAAGAGAACGGGATTGGACAGCACACCCTGAGCCCTCGTCTCCAGGCAGACTCCACGACTCAGATACCAAGGGAGAGAGACAGTGCATAGACTTAATACTGACCAGTGCTAGAATTTTAGGGAAGGACTGCATCAGAGGCTCTGTGTCCCAAGCATTACACAGGGCATCTCCCAGGCATTGCCCTCATCTTAATCTGCACTGTAGTGTAAATATTATCACCCCGCATTACAATAGTAGAAAAGGAGACCCAGAGAGGTTAATGTTCTCAAGGTCATGGACCTAAGCCAGCAGGTATCCAGAACTGGGATTGAAACTGGGTTGATCTGACTCAGGTGACCCTGTTTGACAGTTGTTGTGTATGGTGCGGGGTGGCAGGGAGTGATCTTGGGAGAGGACATTCTAAAGAGAGACATTTGTGTGTTCCTTTGTGGGGCAGGTGGACCATGCCACCAGACAGAAGAACAGGTAAGGGTGAAGCAGGTTCAAAACCCCAGTCAATTTCATAATTGACATCAGCTCCCAGCCAGACTCTACCTGACCTGGAGCACGTGACCATTGCACCACACTAAGAGGACCATAACAACCAGTCACGTAGCATGAAAACCTAGAGTTCTTCATGCTAATGAGGTATTTAGATAGTCCCCAAGTGTTTAACTAGTAAGTTTCCCTTCCTGGGCATCCCTTCCTGCAAACGTATTTAATCCCTGATTCACTCTGCGTACACCCCCATGAATAAAACAGTTTGGACAAGCAAGGATGGTCCTCGTCATCAAGGATCACCACTGGTGGGTAGGGGATGCCTTTGTTGTAAACATACTTTTGTCACTCACTTGAAGCCAAGCTATAGTCCGTCCCAACCTGGTCTCAGCATGGGCCTCGGACCCCCATTCTTAACTCCCCGTGGTCCTCGGCAGAGTCTGGGTATACCAGAGTTTGAGGCCCACAGCATCCATCCCAGCCCCCACTGTTTCTCACCCAGGGAAACACTGGCTGGGACCCCCTTTTTTACACTGGTTCTGTCTTCCCCGAGCAGCACTGGGGAGGCATCCCCCCATCCCAGTGGCGGTGGCGAGGCAGAAATGCAGACCGACACTCCTTCCTCTGGCTATCAAACTATTATCAGTGGGCCACAAAGAATTAAAAATTCCTCAGGAACCCCAAGCTGGGGGAAGGGAAAGGCAGAGGCTGGTGGCAGCAGAAGGAAGAACTTGTCTTCCAGGAAGAGATGACACGTAGTTCAGAGCTCGCTGGACCACCATGCAGGAGAGCCTGGAGCAGAGACAAAGATGGTGGGAGAGGCATGGCCACACCTTGATAGTTTCTTATGTTTAGTTATGTAAGCCTTGCTCTCGTTTGCTGCTGAGCCTCATGTCAGGGTCACCAAGACAAGGTCACTGGGCCTTTTGTTTATTATGCTTCCTAATGTGGGCACACAGAACAGAACAAAACAACTTTCTTTCCCTGATCTTAACTGGTACTCATCTGCTTAGCTAGAGTATTGGGATAGTGGCTGAGACAGCTTGCTGGCACCACCAGAGCCTAGGATTTCACCCTAGAATTTATTTTACCAGAAAATTGGGTCAGAATTCAGAAAGGCCACGACTGGTGTCTTGGGCCCCTTTGTCATCAGTTGGACAGGTTGCTTGGTTCTGTGACCTTTGCTATTCACTCTCATCTCCAGATATCTGTGACTACCAAGCACAACAAAACAACCTGAGGAACTCCTCTGAACTGTGACCTGCCAGGATGCCTCCAGAGAGGCTGGTGATGGGAAAGACAGAGGCAGACGTAAGAGGGACATCTGTGAGGACCGGGATCTGTGACAGGGACGGGAAGGGCAATGAGAAGTGAGCATGCAGCTTTTGTTGTCATTTGTTTCTGATCGCTTTTCACTTATGACTTAATTTTTCTTTCAAGACTTTGCTTCTCCATCTCTATCCCTCCCTTGCCTGTCAAAACCCAAACTGGGTTTCAAGAGTGAGTCCTAGACTGTCCCTCATATGGGACCCACTTCTTTTCATCTTCATACTTTTGGTCTGGCTCATCTTAATTTGTCCCCCCCCCCCCAAACCACTGGTGTAGGTGATGTGAGAATAAATTTGTTCCGATTTGAGATATGAATGTCTCCCAAAGGACCTGTGTTTGAAGGATTTGTCCCTAGCTCAGGGTACTGATAGTAGAATCTTTAGGATATAAGGCCTAATAGAGAGGACATTGGGTCATTTGCAGTGTGCCCTTAAGGGGAGAATTGGAACCCTTCTGGTCTCCATCATGAAGTGAATAGTCTTTCTCAGCCATATGCTACCACAGCCCAAGCAAAAGTATCAAATGACTGTTTCAATGGACTGAAGCCCCTGAAAACCTGAGCCAGCAACAATCTTTGCTGCTTAAATGATGTTAACCTTGGGTGTTTTATCACAGCAATGGGAATTCGAGTAACACCACACCTTTTTGGCCTATCACCTGTGTCTCTGAAGGGACCCTTGTGCCTCGGGCTTGGAAGGCCGTGACTTCCTCTGGTTTACAATAGTGGCAGTCACAAGTTGGCTGACCTGAATGGATGTGGATGGTTGTGTGTTTGAGATAATTAAATAGTATGCTAGGAATCTCCTCCACCCATACAACAGCCTAGAACGGAAGGGTTCTTAAAGCGGCAACAAAAGCCATTTTCTTTTGATTTTTTTTTTTAAAGAGAAAACTCATAATTATGAAAGTATGCATGACTATGTGTTCTTTTTTAAGAACAGGGAATGTTACAGATAAAACAAAATTTCTTTCTGCCCACCATGCCTACTTCTGAGCCATTACTATTTTTAGCTAGAGTATGGATGCAGGCATAACACAGCACAAAACACTGTACCCATTCCCGCCCGCTGCGACTTGAAGCCCAGCTGGGGCCTTGTGTGACTACATTGCTCTGCCATCCATCTCTGGCCAGTCACCGTCCCTCTCCAGTCCAGTCCCACTCTGGAATCCAGAATCACTCTGCTGTGGATTTATAATTCCTTTCTAGGACACGGTGGCTATCCGCTCAAGAGCCTGACAGTCATCTGGGGTTCCCTGCAGTCACTGGGTTAGGGCTGTGGATCAGGGGAAGGGAGTGGGGCTTGTGAAGGTTTACATGGGGAACCAACCCCCGAGATAGGATTTGGACAGCCTGTTATGTGGTACCTTTTCCTGGGATCTAGAACTCTGAGTTGGTATGAGGGAATAATATATATTTTGACACATTGACTTGACAATAAAGGGAGAGATTTTGTGTGAAAGTTGTTTGAGATCATAAAGGGTGGGAAAGCACATTTAAAGAACATTACTGTAGCTGACTTGAGGGGAGTCTTGTGAAGGTCTAATCCTTTCAAGGAATTGCTAGGCTAAGGAAAATCATGTAAGGGCAGAGGAGCTCCACTTCCCAGACAAAAATTACATGTTGGAATTGCACACGCTCCTGTCGGCTGTGTGGAAGGGCCGTGTGGTTAGAGTGGTCCCGTGTTCTGGCAGACATGATCATAGAGATTGCCATCTCCCTGAGTACAGTGCGTTTGAGTGGGAGTTTGTTTTTCAAACCACATGCAATTGCATCAAATGACTAGTCTCTCAGCAGAATCCAAACCCAGGGATATCTGTGATGGTGTTTGGGGCAGGCTTCAGAACCTGGCTGGTTCTTGAAGTCAGAGAATGTTTTGGCAGCTCCTGCACAGTTGGCAGGCGGGAGAGGAACCTGGTCATTAGCCCCATGGGCTAGACATAAAAGGTCCAGGCACTCAGTGCTTTTCCGTATTTTGGACTTTTGTACATTCTCAGTCCTTTTCTGAGTTAAAATATATCACCACCCATCTCAACCCATCCCAGGCAACCTGAAATACCAACGCCAGGTCAAGGGCATTTCAAGGTCATGGGAAGACCCCTCTACTTCTCCATATAAGGTTTTTGTTTTGTTTTGATTATGCACTCATCTATATGTTTATTTTTGTTCAGGGCCTTGCACACGCTGGTCGCTGACGGAGTTCTCCAACACTGAGCTGCATCCTCAGCCCAGGTGATGCTTTCAGAGCTCCTTTACGGAGGCCATCTTGTCTGCTGTCAGAGCTGTGCTCCAGTCCTGACAGTGCAATTAACTAGGAGCTTGAGATGCCTCAGCCTCTTTCCAGACTTCTGTGTTTCCTTATTTATTGGCTGTTACTACAGCTCTGGGGCACTTTAGGAATCTAGGTGCGCCTAGAGTCTGTGTGCAAATCTAGTCAGTCTGTGCCTGTTCTTGAGGAAGCACCCACAGCCCCAGGCATTTAGGAATGGCTTAAATTAGTTGACTTAAGTCTTTGAGTCTTTGAGACAAAAAGAAACCTGGTTCCAACAAAGGCAACTCGTGCCCAGGATTAGTAAAAAATGCAACAGAATCAAGAGAATAGAGGATGGTTGTGGTTTCTTTGTGTTTGCTTTTTTTTAAAGAAGAAGAAGCAGATTGTGGTTAGTTAGGTGAATAAAAATGACAAAAGGGGCTAGGGTAAGGTCAGTGGTATGGCACTTACCTAGCATGTCCTAGGCTCTGGGGTCAACCCCAGCCTTGCATCTAGCTGAAAAAAAAAAAAAAGACAAAATATGGTCTTGCATGGTGGCATATGTCTTTAACCCCAATCACTAAGGAGGCAGAGGAAGAAGGATTTCTGTGAGTTCAAGGCCAACCTGGTCTACATAGTGAGACAAAGTCTCCAAAAGTGGGGGGGGGGGGGGAGCAAAAATTCTGGCAGAAAACATTTTCAAACACAGGCATACATTGCAGAGTGATATTTAGCCAGCTGTGATTGGCTGTACATACAAGATAGTGGTCCTATAAGATTACAGCAGAGCTAAAATCAGAGCGAAAACAGTTATTCAAGGTAATTTCTCAGAACTAAAAGAACTGCACGCTGAATGGGCCTCAGCATGAACTGAATAAAATCCAAAGTCCAGCATTAGGCACTAATTACTCCTAACCAACGCCCCCCCCCCCCTTTTTTAAATGTCCTCAAAGCTTCCTGGGAGAAAAATCAGGACTTGGCAGCAGTCAGAAGGACAGCTGAACAAAACAGAAGAATGTGTTAGTATTCAGTCTAAGCTCCACCCCACACTTACCTGGCCACAGCCAGGTATGCCTGCCCCATAGACTTGGCCCACTATAAGAGGGGCTACTTGCCTCTCTCTCTCTCTCTCTCTCTCTCTCTCTCTCTCTCTCTCTCTCTCTCTCTCTCTCTCTCTCTCTCTCTCTCTCTCTGCCTTTTTCTACCACTAACTCCCAACCTCTACCCTATACCACGCCTGTGTGTGTATGGTCCCTCAGGGGGAAGAGGTGCTTGGACATGGGCCCGCCTGGGCACCCCTTCCCCCACATCGCCATGCTACACTCCCTTAATCCCCATTCTCTCTTCTTAAGCCCCCCTTCATTGATGCATTGGCCTTTCAGAATGAGCTCTCTGAAAAATGCTTGTTATGCTTGGACCTGAGATGTCACTTAAAGGCTTGTGTATGAAGGAGTGGTCCCCAGCTGACAGCACCATTGAGAACTGATGGAACCAGTAGGAGCTGGGGTCTAACGGGAGGAAGAGAGACTGTTCATAGGGGAAGCAGGCTCTTGAAGGGCCTTTGGAGACCCTGGCTCTTCCTTTCTCAGTTTTTGCTTCTTGGCTACTCTATGCTGAGCAGTTTCGCCCTGCCACATGTTCCCTGTCATAATGAGCTGTCTTGTCATACATCCAAAAGCAACAGAACCAACTGACCATGAATGGAAGTCTCTGAAACTGTGAGCCAGTTTCCCTATAAGTTGAATGTCTTGGGTTTAACATCCTATGGTTACCCAAACTGAGTCAGGGCATTCACACCTCACAAGCTCACCTGGGAAGCCACTGCTGGTTACATCACAATTAGATGAGCAAATAAACCAAGAAGAATTATGGCAAAGAATCAGGAAGCAGGAAATCCCGGAGGCAAAGGGAATTTTTGGGTTGTGAGCCAAGAGAAGTCCCGGATACCGGTTGTACAAGTAGGTCCAGAGGACAAGTGGTCCAGACAGGGGCAGAACAGGTGGTTCAAGGACTTATTTACTTTTTGGTTCCAAAAAGACAGTGATAGATTATCTTATGTTAGACCATGTTAGAAGCATGTTAGAGGCTGTTTGAGATTCAGGGAGAGTGGAAACAAGCCATAAACACTTTAGAAAGCTCAGTGAGTAGAATACAGGCATTGTCCCTAAGGGGAAAATGTAACAAGCTGGCAAAGTACTCAACATTACAGGCTCAACAGGTCAATTCTCTAATAAGGTGGGCATCGAGTTAACCAAAATGCTGATAAGATATATTACGTAAAGGCAGAGATAGGGAGGAGAAATGCAAGGCCCAAGCACTCATCTATTATGAGAAGAAGTCAGCAAATAGTTCTAAACTTGAGAAGTTGTGAAATCACAGTTTATTTTGTTTTGAAATGAGTAGGTAAATACATGCTGGAAACCCCTGTTGTAAGTGCTTGCCTCTGGAGAAGACTAGGAAGGGGTGGGGGGGGTGCGGGGGGAGAGTCATTGGCTGTTATAACCTGCTTTGTGGCATTGAAGAACCTCTGAGTCCTTCCTGGGGTCATGTCAACTGTCTCCCAAGTATTAACCAGGTCCAACCCTACTTAGCTTCCAAGATCAGACAAGATCAAGCATGGCCAGGGTAGTGTGGCTGTAGACCATTGTAGCTCAAGTGGCCTGGAGAGCCTGGGCTGCCTGCGTGAGTACCCTGACCAGCCAGAGACCATTTGTCATTCCGGGACACTGCATGGCAGGATGCTGATGGGAACAGCAAGTGAGGTAATGCAGGCCACACTGGCCTACTTACCTCAGCAGTAGCTGGGTGGACAGAGAGAACAATCACCAAATTCTCAGATAGACGCATAATCCTAAACTCTCCCATGCTGCCCCCTTCTCTCCTCCACCCATGCCTCCAGAGCCATCGCCACCATCCCCAGGGAGATGGTGAATACTGTATTTGTCGATTTCCAAATGAGTCCAATATCATCCCTTTGTAATCATAATAAGGAAAGTCATTTTAGTTTACTAGGAAATCCTGCCTCTTGCTTGCATAATTCTCTTTCTGTTGCAATTTCTCCCTGTTTATTTTTTCCTTGTGCAGTCATGTTCAGACTGCTGTCATTTTTGGTTAAAATTAAACCAAAATATTTGGTTAAACATGTCAGCATGTTTACTGACATCTTGTAAATGGCAGCTAGGTTTTGATACCGTCTCCTTTATCCTTATGTTTTTATTTACCTAAGCAGAGACCTGACTTTTATGGGTTCCTTTCTATTTAAATAAAACATGCTGTTTCTATAAATGGTAGTGTTGACCTATTCTCATTTATTTCACATAAGTAAAAATATCATTGTGAAAATATAAAGAATATCTATCCACCTGTAGCTTTAGTAATAAAATATTAGAAATAAAAGCCTAATTTTTTTTAAATTTCAGCATCCATATATAATTATTTTCTTGAGTTTGGAGTTTATTATTCCTTCTTATGGTTTAAAATATTTATTATGTATGTGTGAACCCATTAACTATATGATGCTGTTTTTGCATACAGTTCAACCTTTTGCAAATGAAATAAAAATGCATTCATCTCTCTGCTGTTGCCCTCTTCCCTTGGCTTTAAGTTTTTGACATCTTTCCCCATTTGGACCGATAGCTCTATTTGATTCATTTTAATTTCTTTCAGACATTCATTTAGGGGCTGGAGGGAGGTTCATGCCAGTGTGTTTCTCTGAGGAGAGGAACGAGACGCTCTGCTTTGGCATCTTGACCCCTCATGCGCCTCTATCCACCTGTAGCTTTAGTAATAAAATATTAGAAATAAAAGCCTAATTTTGAAGTGTGAAGTGTGCAAGGCTCACAGATGGAAAGGCACCCTCCACTCAGCGAGACATTTTCATTTTGTGAGGGATGAAGTTAATGTTTTAAGTTTTAGTTACTGTGCTTAAGAGATCTATAAAACAGAAATGCCTCTAACCTGTAAGCCCCCCTTGCCCAAGGAAAGGTAACTCCCTGGACTGCTGGGAGCTGTTGTTCATATAAGATAACACGCTCACTTGTGTAAACAGGGCTGATGGCCCACCTGCACAGGATGTGCTTGATCACATGTAGGTGGCGGGACATAGGTAGGCAGTACATCAGGGTGCGTGCTTGCCCCCTGTTGGATGAAGGCGGGAAGTATGTGGCCTTGTGGGTTTTGCCTTAGAGTAATATAATTTCAGCTATTCTCTGGGAATCCTGGTATGGACCGGGCCAGTGTCCCGACCAGTACTTAATAAAGCTTGCTTCAAATTTGGCTCAAAAATTGTGGTAATGGTCTTATTCTTGCCTGGTGGGATCAGTAATTTCTTTCTGTTAATCTGTACATTTAGAAAAGGGAAAAAAGTCTCTTTTTAAGGGGCAGTATCCATTTTACTCTTAAAAAGTATTGAGGTTCAAGGCATAAAATAGATTTAAAAAATTCACATAGAAAGAGAATAATGTCCCACTTACTGCAATGTTAGACAGTCACATTCCACACGGCAAGAAGGGAACTTAATGATAGAGCAAAGAGGAGAATTTGAAAGTTCACTCAGCCCAAAGGAATCTGGCTTAAGAATTACTCATCAGGGCCATTATTACTATTTAGTGATATAAAACTTTGTACTAAACATTGATTTGGAAAATAAATAAAAGCCCTCATTTTGACTAACATGTGACCAAATAAATGGTGATAAGAAGAAAGTTGTTTTGTTCTCTTTTATATGCTTGTTTGTTTGTTAAAATAGGCTGACCTCAAAATTGCTGTGCAACTGAGGCTGACCTTGAACTCCCGCTGATCTTGCCTCTGCCTCTCAAATGCTAGGATTACAGGTGCAACATCCTGCCCCAGCCTATTTTATTCTTTTATGTAGTTAGGCTGGCCCCAAACTTCTCTCTCTCTCTCTCTCTCCCTCTCCCTCTCTCTCTCCCCCTCCCTCTTTGTCTCTCTCCACACAGACACACACAGATACACACAGACACACACAGATACACACAGACACACACAGACACACACAGACACAGACACACACACAAACACACACACACACACACACACACACACACACACACACACACACACACACCATCCCTTTTAGGGAAAACAAAAGGCTGCAGGGAAGATGGTTTTGGAAATAACTAAATTTATAGTAAGTGGGATGGACATTGGCTATATTTTTAAAGTTTTTAAAAATGTATTTATGTTTGTGGATGTTTTGTCTGCATGCATGCCTGTGTAGCACATGAGTATTGTGCCCAAGGAAACCAGAAGAGGGGATCAGATCTCATGGAACTGAAGTCACAGATACGTGAACCACCACACAGGTGCTGGAGCTGAACCCGAGTCCTCTGGAAGAGCAGCAGACAGTGCTCTTCACCACTGAGCCACCTCTCCAGCCCCGCTACATATTATTTTGTCTGAAATAATTTTCTTTTGTTTTTCCTTGAGCCTTATTTATACACTTATACTTTTTTTAGTCTAAAGTAGGTTCAATTCTCTTTTAAAATTTTACACACACTTATTATTATTATTTAAAATAAAGTTAAAAGTAGTAAAGGATCATCTGATACGCATCTTTGTCTCTAACCAATTAAAAACTATAAAACATTTTAGACACTACTGACCTCTCTGTCCACATGGCCCCACCAGATTAAAACAAGGTTGAGTTTAATGTCTCTTTGTATTCGTTATATTTTACTTTTGCTTATCTTCCAAAGCAAAATTGTAGTGATATGTTCCATAACTTGAGCTTTAAAGTGGGACCATACTGAAGCTCTCACCGAGTATTTATAAGCTTTGTCTGGATACGTTTATGCACTCGATCCCTTTATTTGTACCTTCTACAAACAAACTCAAAATACTCCATTTATTCTGTCACCAGTCATTGCATATTTCAAAATTATTTGCCCTTGCAAAACACTATTGCCAGTTTTCTTTCTTCTCCTGATTGAGACAGGGTCTCTCTATGTAGCTCTATCTGTCCTAGAACTTGCTATGTAGACAGGGGTTGGCTTTGAACTTAAGAGACCTGTCTGCCTCTGTCTCCTGAGTCCTGGAATTAAAGGCATGTACCATCATGCCCAATTTTCTTTTTAAATAAGCCAATTTTTTCTTCAGTGCTAGGCACTGGACCCAGGGCCTCATGTGTACTAGGCAAGGAGTCCACCACTAGGCTACAGCCTCAAGCCCATAAACATTCTCTCTTTTCTGAGACAATGCCTTGTTAAGAAGCACAGCTGTCTTCAGACTCTTAGTACTCCAACCAGACTCCTGAGTGCTTGAGTTTCAGGCCTGGGGCACACCTGAGCCTGTCTTATAGCCATGGAGCACACCTGAGCCTGCCTTATAGACATGGGGTACACCTGAGCCTGCCTTATAGACATGGGGCACACCTGAACCTGCCTTATAGCCATGGGGCACACCTGAGCCTGCCTTATAGACATGGAGTACACCTGTGCTGTCATACAGGCCTAGGGCATACCTGAGCCTGCCTTATAGCCATGGGGTACACCTGAGCCTGTCTTATAGACATGGGGCACACCTGTGCCTGTCTTACAGGCCTAGGGCACACTGAACCTATCTTATAGACATGGGGCATACCTGAGCCTGTCTTATAGACATGGGACACACCTGTGCTGTCATACAGGCCTAGGGCACACTGAACCTATCTTATATTCATGGGGCATACCTGAATCTGCCTTATAGACACAGGGCACACCTGTGGCTGTCTTACAGGTCTGGGGAAAACAATGCAAGTGTTACAGGCCTGGGGCACACCTGTGCAAGTCTTACAGGCTTGGGGCACACATGAGCCTGTCGTATAGACATGGGACACATTTATGCAAGTCTTACAGGCAGGAGGCCCTCCTGGCTCCTACCAGCTTTCTTCTGTATGTCTCCAGAGTGTGGTTTGAGAGGTCCCTTGCAGGAGAGTGGTCTTTGGACTTCTTCATATATAACTAAAGATAATTTTGGAAAAAAGTTGTCTTTTCAGTGTTTTTTTTTGTCAACATCATTTAAAATGGTTTTTATTCCTAATATTTTTTTTAGCTCAAGTATTAGTTTACACACATGAAATTAACATTTATTGATTGAAATTAATAATTTTCTACAATTTAGATTAATATTGCAGTGACTGTCTTGTCTTACTACTGTAAATATTTCAACATAAAGCTGGAGACAATGAAGTCATTCACGCCGTGAAAGCACCGTGAGCTGCCGCCTTCTGGCGGGGCTGCTGCACAGATGGCGGCTAGAGATGGGCAGCGTAGATTCCAAAGCCAGAAGAGTCTCCGAAGCTTTTACCAGAAAGGAATGTTTGAGCTCAGTGTTTCACTGTGATGAGATGTACACACTGGGAAACAGCACGTTGCATTCCAGTAGGGCGTGGTGATGCTTAATTTCAATGTCAGCTCGCCACAACTTAGAATCATCTGAGCAAGGAGCCTCTCTGGAAAGGTCCTGATTGCCTTGGTTGATGCTGGAAGCCCCAGTGCAAGTGTAGGCAGCGCCTTCTGGTAGAGGTTTAGGTGTGGAGGGGGCGTGGCAGGGGTAAGATCATCTGCTCTGCCCAATCTGTGTTCCCCTTTGCTTCTGAGGTTTTTTTGTTTTGTTTTTTACCATAGCTGCTGCTGACTTCTTCACTGATAATCAGAATCAGCATGTCTAGGCTTTCTTCATGGACTAAGGACTAGGGATCCTGGGATCAGGACCCTTCCAAGGTTTCAGCACTATATTGGGACTACAGAATCACTCAGCCTGGTGAAACAGGAAACTACTGGGCCGTCAGCCACTTCAGTGTTGGACAGCCACTGTAGAAGATTCCAACTGCTGAGGTACCCAGCCTCAAGGGCTGAGCATCTACCAGGTTTTGCCTCTAGGGTATGATACAGCTGTATAAGTAGACCTATTAAATTCTTCACAGTCTATATCCTATCGGCTCAAACAGAATCCTGACTAAGACAGATATGCATTTTTTTTTCAGTTTTTATCCAACTGTTAAAATAAACTTAAAAGAGCCAGTGAGATGGCTCAGTTTGACAACCAGAGTTCAACCCCCAGAACCCGTGTGCTGAAAGGAGAGAACTGACTGCTGCAAGTTGTCCTCTGACGGTCACACATGCTTCATACATGAACTTGAATGCATACACACAATCACACGATGTAAATAATTAATTTCAGAAACATTTTTGAGTCAGGGTCTCACTATGTAGCCTCAGCTGGCCTGGAATTCACTATGTAGATCAGACTGACCTCTGCCTCAGGAGACCTGCTCGCCTTTGCCTCCCGAGTGCTGGGATGGACGGTGTGTATGGCCATATCTGGCCTGCAAGCTAATTTTGTTAAATTAAAAATGTCATCATAAATTATTTTATTAATCTTTTTCTCATTACTTTGCATTTCCAGTGTACTTAACTCATAAAATTTCTGTTAGTGGCTGGCCTCTCAGCCACTCACAGCTGAGCAGGAGGCCTTGAACTGTTACCTAAAACTCCAAGAAACAAACAATAGCCCTATTAAAATGTTTTATAAAAATCTTCTATTGCTAGCCCACTCATATCTTCCCATAGCAAAATTATGTGTATAATTGGAATATTGTTTTCAAGCTTCTTGTGACAGTAAGATCTAAGTTTGAACATTTTCAACGCTTTCCAGTGTCATAATGTAAAGATCATAAGTGTGTATTTGATCAAAGCAACCCAGATGCCCAGATGTAGCAGCACATATTTGGACAGATTATTATTATTATTATTATTATTATTATTATTATTATTATAAAGTAACCTTTGCATGGGTAGGGAGCCCAGCTGGGCTGGGGGTATCTCCACCAGGTCCCTGGGTGGTATTTCTTGTCACTAGTTGGAAGTAGTTGGAACTTGCCCCAGCCCTGTGTCACAGAGTGTGAATGTGCTCTTGGAGAAATAGTCCCATGAAGTGAAGACACAGGAATGGAAGATGACTTTTTAAAGTAGCATCTCTCAAATCTATGCGCTTTCCCCAAGTTATACAGTCCAAATCATGTAATGTTTAGCCACAGAGGGGTTTTGCTTGTTTGTTTGTTTGTTTTCTTGTTTTATCACTTGGCAACTCAACTGAGGTTCTCTCTCTCTCTCTCTCTCTCTCTCTCTCTCTCTCTCTCTCTGGCAAATACTAAGAAAACATTTGACTTGGGAAAGTATTTGTTGTTCTGCCTATTGTAGCTATTCACTCTGCTCTTGGGAAGTACAGTCTGGTTAACAAAAATACTGTAAACTGGATATCCTAAGAAAAAGAAGCAGCAGAGAGTGGAGTTTATCGAGGCCAACCAGTGCACAGATATTACTAGAGAAGAGAATCTTAGGAAGATTTTTAAAAGTATGTCAGGATTTAGAACTTTTTTGGTCCCCCATTAAGATGAAATCAAACTTTTAAAAACATACAGCTGATTTAAACATCATAACATAAAGATCATAAGCAAGTATTTGATCGAGGCAACACAGATATAGCAGCAGATATTTGGATGAATTAATATTTTATAAAAAAGTAACCTTGTTTACAATGTATACATGCATTGAAATTTTACTCTAGATTGAAATGATACTCTAGAAATAACTTTTTTATGTTTTCATGTATCAATTAAAATTAATTTAAAAATAAAATCAAAATTGACATTGATAAAATATACCAACTCAACTAAGGACCATCCTAAGATTTGATGGTTTTTACATATGCAGTTGGTTTGTGTGTGTGTGTGTGTGTGTGTGTGTTGTTTCAGAATTCCATCACACATATAGATTTGGGTGTTGGTCACCACAATCAGGCCAAGGTCCTGAATGGTTACCACAGAGTCACCCTCTAGTTGTCTTTAAGAAAAAAGAAAAGAAAAAAGAAAACCACTAGTAATATTCTCCTTCAAACCTCACCCCTGGCAAACACTGCACTGTTTTGCTTCTCTTTAATTTTGTCACTTGTGGCACATTCTATAAATGGAAGGACACCATATGTGACCCCCTGAGATGGCCTTTTCATTCAGCTCAGAGCTCTTAGTGGTGTTTCAGTCCGTGTACATGTGTCCCCTGCATGGCTGGAGAGTCCCCTGTGTGGATATGCCTGGTTATCCACCCACTCCCCCGACAGGGGCCTGCGGGCCGCTTCTACTTTGGGACTGCTATAAATAAGCTGCCAAGAACATTCCTCAGGAGGTTTGTGTGGGAAGGCAGGTTTGCTTCTCCTGAGGATGAATGCCCAAGAGAAGAAGGCCTGCATTCATGGTAAATGTATGTTTAGCCTGCTAAGAAACCAACTCGATTTTCAGCACACCTGTAATGTTTTACATTCCCAGCAGCAAGGTCAGAGAGTGAGGCAGAGATTGGCTGAGTGTTCCCTGTGCAGTGCAGAAACCATTTAATTTTGTGTGGTACCACTGGTCAACACTTGCCATAGTTGTCTGAGCTGCTGGAGTCCTCCTGGGAAAGTCTTTGCCCGTGTCTATATCTTACCATGCACGCCTTCTGATTCCGCTGCTGAATCCTGCAGGGCTCCAGGCAGTGATGCCTGGGGCTGTGGGAGAATGGAGAAAAGACAGCCACACAGAAAAGCTGGGACCGGGTAGACCCGGTTCTCTGGTGGGGTGGCCCCAGCACTCTGGAAGTTCAGCAGATTTATTGGGTAAATTTGAAGAGAGAGGGGAGGCCATTGGCTTTAGCTGGATGGGGTGGCAGGGTTATTCCATACTCATAAACAAGGAAGCATCATTGATGATCTATGTCCGGATCAAGGAGACAGGTTTGGCTGATCTGAGTAGGAGAAGCTACAGAGGGGGGAAAGATTTCAGGTCATAAACATCTGGGGGCAGATAAGCCTCCATAGACATTTTCTTCACACACCATCAACACTCACACTTGGACCCCCACAGGAAGGCTTTGTCATTTCTCCGAACGTCACCCTGGGGTGTGTGTGGGTGCTTTGCTAATTTCCCTTGGGTCTAAGCCTAGAGCCCTTTGACAGGGCTGTCCAGGGTCAGCAGCACTCTGTCTTCACTCACTCAGGGACTTCCCCATCTTCCCACATCCATCTAGCGCAGGGGTTCTCAACCTTCCTAATGTGCTGTGGGCCTTTAATAAGTTCCTTATGCTGTGGTGACCCCAACCATGAAATGATTTTCATAGCTACTTCATAGCTGTAATTTTGCTACTATTATGAGCCAAATAATTTTTTGGAGGTAGAAGTTTGCTGGAGGGGTCACAACCCTCAGGTTGAGGCCCACTGTTCTAGTAATTTCCAGTTCCATGTCTTCAGGACTTTGGCCCATTTTTACCTTCTTATTATACAGGGAGAGGGGGGCAGGTCTAGTTTCATTCTCCTACAGGTTAATACTTTTCCCAATACCACTTGTGGAAGAGTCTGCCTTTTCTCTAAGGGATGTTTTTGGTAACTTTGTCAAGAATAAAGTAACTGTAGCTCCTAGAACATTCCATTGATCCATACACACCTCTGTTTTTATATCTCTGCCTTGCCATTTTTGTTTCTATGACTCTGTGATACAGTTTGAAATCAAGTATCAAGAGCCCTTCAACAGGGATGTTAATTTGTAAGGTTTCTCAGAGTAGACTTTGATTGCTGCATGGAAACATTAGACTTTCTTAACTCTGTTAAGACTCTCAACTCCCCCATGTAAAATCAATGGGTCGGCAGTGGTGGCGCACACCTTTAATCCCAGCACTTGGGAGGCAGAGGCAGGCAGATTTCTGAGTTCAAGACCAGCCTGGTCTACAAAGTGAGTTCCAGGACAGGCAGGGCTACACAGAGAAACCCTGTCTTGGAAAAAAACAAAAAACAAGAACAAAAAAAAAAAAATCAATGGGTACAGTTTTAGAGGCGGTCTCCCACTTCGATGCTTCTGCTCAGCAGATAGTTTTATAAGCCATTGGTTTTGTTAGTGAGATGGAGTCCCCTGTTTGATATGCTTTGTATTTGGTATTCTGTGGAGCTGATAGCTTTTGATGATTGTGTTTCTAGTCTGGAGATTGTCTTTGGAGAAGTACATCTGCTGCCTTACTGTTTTCACCACACCCCTCTTTGTAAGAAATCCACCCTTCGACTGGTGCATTTTCAAAAATGTAATGTTGATGATGTTTGGACCACAGAGTTAAAGCTATACTTTGAAGCAGAGGCCAAACTGGTGAAGCACTTTGTTCTAAAGCTCTTGTACTAACAATAGATTTTTGACATCATAGTCTTAAGTTTAAAATGCTATAAAATGATTCAGTAGAGGGCAAAAATGATCACACCACATAACCATTATCAACCAAAGTTCCCTGAACAATCTTATGTGTATCGTATTATTTTCAGTTAACAACTTGTGAGTTCAATAAATAAACCTTAATGTTTCAATTTATATTTCGAGAGTTATTTTTTTAAGTTGAGAGTGAGCGGCTGGAGAGATGGCTCAGCAGTTAAGAATGCTTGCTGCTCTACAGAGAACTCTGGTTAAGTTCCCATCCACTTTGGCTGCCTCACAATCATTTGTTATTCAAGTTCCAGGGGGAACCTGACACTTCTGGCTTCCTTTGGCACATGTGCATATCCAGCACACATGTACATGCAATTAAGATAAACGTCAAATCTTTAAAAAGATATTAAGTCCATGCTGAGACAAGGTTACTGATGTGGTCACACCACCTTCATCGAGATTATAGAGATGCGATGTAATTTGTGTGCTTTATAAGTTGTCATGAAAGCCCATTTAAAAAAAAATCTCTGCTCTTGTTAGGATGCAATGTGATGAGCAGCCGGATTTATTTGTGGAGCAGGACAAAGATGGAACATCCCTTTGGTAAATGGAGGTGCACTCGTAGATGAAGTCCATGACGAGTTTCTAGAAATACATAGGACTCACAAAGAAAAAACTCAGAAGTTACCTTATTAGAAGTCATGATCAAGTTTTCCAATGTGTGTTTACTATATTTTGTGAAGAAGCAAATGTCTGTATAGCTAAAAAGCTAGTAAATTTAGTAGTTAAGGAGGCATAGGCTATCCCTGCAATCAGCTAAGGAGTCATAGGCTGTCCCTGCACATCAGCTAAGAATGCATAGGCTGTCCCTGCAATCTTCTTTGCTATCATTTCCATGGAAGCATGGGCTCATTACATTTACACTACTGTTTTCTATTATCTATTCATTTCTAATAGTTAATGAATATACATTATAATTTTGCCATTCTTGAAATCCGAGAGAAATCCCTCAGTGTCTATCTACTACTGATGAGACACTTAATAAAACTCTTGTGCTAACAGTAGGCTTTTAATACAGTTTTAAGATTGAAATTGTATTAAGTGATTCAGATAGATTTCTACAAAATCCACTCTTCTCTAAAATTACCTTTGTTCTTGACTACTTTCAATTTTGTTTGAGGGGTACAGGGTGCTGGAGAGATGGTTCAGTAAAGTGCTTACTGTTCAAGTATACGTACCTGAGTTTGGTCCACGGCATCCTTGTAAAAGCTAGGCGTGGTAGTCTTCTCCTCCATGTACCTGGTATAAACTCCTTGTTTTGTGTTTTGTTGTTGTGACACTAGTTTCTGATATCTCTGAATTACTCTGGATAAACTGCTTTGTGATGTTTACTTTTGACTGATTTTTAGGTTAGCTTTCAGGGTAATGGGTTTCAATATGGCATCCTCGTGCATGTGTGTCATTGGTTTCTGCTTGTCCCTTCCCTCCATTGCCATCTCCGTGCCTCCTCCCGTGGGCTTCCTTCCTTCCTCAGGCAGTCCTCCCGCCTACTTTTACATCACATCATGGGTCCTGTTACTCTCTTTCCACCTTGAGTAGTGCTACTTCTCCCCCAGGGTCTTCTGGGTTTCATGACTGACCCCTTATATGTAAATATAAACATACATATGTAATTTAAATCTGAACTCCACGTTTGAGAGAAAACTCTGTGATGGTTTGACTAGCTTTCCCTGCTGTCTGGCAAATCCTTTGCCTTGAAGTCTCCACTCTAACGCTGCCTCCTCTATGAAGCCTTCGGGTCCTTGGAGGATCCCAAGGTCACCCACAGGGTGTCTCATATTATTGTAAGAGCAAATGCTTGATTGCTGACTGTAAGCCATACACCTGTGTTAAACACTCAGAACATTGACTCCGGGTCTTAAAAACAGCTGTTGGGAATCAAAGTTGGTGTGATTCTCTCTACAGATGAGATGATGAATCGAGAATGGAAACCAGCACCAGGGCCACACTGGGATGGAGTATGGAGTCAAGCATTTAGCTGACTCTGTTATACCCTTCAAAGCACTTGAATTACAGCAGAATCCTTGACCTGCGTCACATATCCCAGACAAAAAGCTTTGAGTGACTCTCCTGAATAAGGCCCAGTAGAGGGCGTTGAGTGGCACATTGTGATAAATAAAGCCAAGATTAAATAAAACTCCAAGGGGCTGGAGAGCTGGCTCATTGGTTAAAAGAAGCACTTGCTGTTCTTGCAGAGGAGCTGGGTTCAGTTCTCAGAACCCACATGGTGGTTCCCAACTGTCTATTACTCCAGTTCCAGGAACTCTGACACCCTCTTCTGACTCTGGTGTTACCAGGCATGCCGATGGTACACAAACATACATGCAAGCGAAATACTCATACACATAGTCTTGAAACAAACAAACAAACAAACAAACCAAAAATAGAGAGGGCCTAAAGACAGCAATTGCAGACTTGAGGACAAGGTGACAGGTCGCAGGAACAGAGTCAAGCTCTTGATACAAATGTGTGTTCTGTTTTAGGACTTCTGACATCCACAGGCTGAGAAGGTGGGAAGTTCAGTAGTTTCCTTCCTGGTGATGGTGGCAGGGCTAGGGGTGGAGAAGTGGGAGGAGAGGTTAGTCTCATGTAACTCGTAGCAATTGCATATAACCTGTTCTTTACTTCACCTCTAGATTGCTTGCAACACCTAACAGTGTAAACGCCGTGCTAATAGGTGATCTCTGTATATAGTTCAGAGTATACCGATGGTTTCCATGTTTCGAACAGAAGCAGCCATCCTAGGCCCAACACACTAACAGTGTCAGCAACTAGGTAGCATCTTGATCGGTGTGAGAGCTGACTGACACTGTACGGGAACCTGGACTCAGCCATGTGTCAAGTAATGTCTAAGAAGTAGTCTGTGGTGCACGGATAAGACTCCCCAGAGGAGAATGATTGGTAGGCAGAAGAGAGAAAGAAGTCACCGAGGTGCTAATCATGTCTTTGCACCTTCTTGTCTTGGTGTCCCAAACAGGACTTAGCACAACAGGTACGGCACACCCATCTGGAAAAGGGAGGATTAATGAATGAATGAATGAATGAATGAATGCCTCTCTCACCGTTGGCAGGATTATGTCCCCTCTTCTCTCTCCATAAAACGGCACGACTAGCGAGGTGGTCCGCACATGGGCGGCAGCAACTACGGGTGCCTGGAGCGAAGACGGCCGGCTGCGCAAGCGCGTCCGCTGGAGGGTGAAAGTCGTTCGGACTGCGAGGACAGTGACCACCTTCCTTAGCGGTCCCTGTAGAGCGCCTAGGGTGCGCTGGGTGGGAGAGGGCACGAGGAGGGAAATGGGTTCTATGGCTAGAGTCGGGCTAACGCTAGGGGGAAGCCAGCGGATCTTGGAGGTGAGAGGTCCGCGGTGGCGCAGGGCTTGGCCATCGCCTCTAAGAGACACCCCTCCGGGATAGGGATGAGAAGGAGAGCGCTTTGGAGAGAGAAGCCTGAGAATCCTACAGGCTGGTGGAGTTTTTCATCTGGGACACTCCGGAGCTCAGGAGAGAGCAGGTGAGTGTACATAAAGGATCCTCACGCGTAAGCTGGCAGACCCTGACCAGTACACCTGCATGGTACTGACTACAGAGCAGCGCCAACGGGCTTGGCGAGCCGTGGGGTGCCAGGATCCAGTCCTCTCCATAGAGGGCTGATACCAAGCCCTGGAATCTGCAGACGCCTCCCTCTGCCGCAGGGTGGCAGAGTCCTGGGACAAACCCCGAGGGGGTGGCTCCGCCCCAGGACCACAGGGAGGCCCGGCCGTGGGGGGCGGAGTTGTAGCCGCCCCCAATCCGGTGGGACCGCGCGGCCCCCTTTTAAGCTCGTGAAGCTTGTAGCTGCCTCGCAATCTTTTCTCCCTCCAGTCTATCTCCCTTTCACGCGATGGCTTCGGCGAAGACTTGTGTGAACAAGTTCAAGTCCTTCGTGATTTTGTTCTTCACCCCGATCCTGCTGCTTCCACTCATCATTCTGGTACCTGACAAGGTCAGTTGCGTGTCTGGGCAGCCTGGCGGAACCCGGGTGCCCAGTGCAATAACGGGCATGGAACTCGGGAATGCTGAGCTGGAACGTGCGGATTCCTCCGTGGGGACAAGCTCCCCTGGGCGCGTGCTCAGACACTCCAGGCACCAGATAGGAGGTGCTCTGCAAAGAATCCGAGGGACGCAGAGACCCTAAGGCGAACACGTCCTACCTAGAGTGCACCAATTTCAGGGCGCAAGAGCCGTCCGGGTAAACACAGAAACCTGGACGTACGTTAGAACAGATCTGAACCACACAGACCCGGACAGGCTTAGCCTGACTCAGAATCTCCTCCCAGAGGGCACAACCAACGCTAGTTCAGCTCAAAGATAATGCTCTAGCCAGTAGGCACTCCGAGGGCTGGGCTTTCCCTCTGTGCGTCTTCTCTAAGAAAGAGACATTTCCTAGCTGGAGATGCCTTCAGCCAGGGAACTGCAGGAACACGAGGGTCACCTGTGTGGATCCCGCCTTTGCCATAATCTGGCCTTGATTTTTGAAGCTCGGTTTCTCCATCCATTATCTATATTTCTTTCTAGCTCTGAAGTCAAGGAAGTCACTCTCGAGTCCAAATCCTGCTGCAGCCTGAAAGGCAGGTCGGGCGCTGCCCACCGCCTGCTGTGGCTGTGGCAGCAGGCAGGACATGTTCCCAGAGCTCACGCCTTGGGTGGCATGGCACTGGGTTATAGGGAAGCAGTGTCCCCTTTCCTGGCCTCCTAGTGCTCCGGGGAGGAAGGGAGAGAATGAATGGCTTTGGCTGCGGAGCAGGGGAGGGCGGGAGCCCTGGCCAGGCTCTCTTAGACTGTGTGCGCCAGTTTGGCCAGGCCAGAGCTCTTTGAAGCCTTTTGTGGCTGCCGGAGCGGCTGCTCCTTCCTCCATCTCCTCTTTTAGCCCTTTCACTCTCAGCCCAGACAGGAAACCTTGCTCGGATCCTGCTTCCCCTCCACAGGCAGGTTTGAGAAACAGTGGCACTCTTCAGAGAAGGTTTTGAGAGGAGAGGGGTGTCCTCGGGTGGACTTCTATTCACTTCACATTGTGCCTTTCAGCAAGACCCTTTGCTCTCCGGGCCCGGGTGCTTTGATGGGTACAATCGGGTGATTGGATTCTGGGAGTAAAAGGGGATCATTCTGGCTCCTAGGATGGGGGAAAGGAAACCTACTGAGCGAGGCTCCGCATGGGCTGAGGAGAGCAGAGCAGCTGTAATGGCTCTTTAGTGGCCACTGTTAGCAAGCATCCAGACGTTAGGGGCCATTCCTATCTGTGGGAGGCATCCAGGTTAGGAAGCTGTGATTTTAGCTGTGCTGGCGGGGAGTGATGTTCCCTGGAATAATTATAGTTGCTTGGTTGACCTTTCTGGTAGAGGACAGTATATCCAGGATCCCACTTTATTCCTGGCATGTGCATATGCATGTGCACAGGTGTACACACACACACACACACACATGCGCGCGTGTGCGTCCTCTTCTCTGTCTCTCAAGACAGACACACACACACAGAGAAAGAAAGAGAGAGAGAGAGAGACAGACAGACAGACAGACAGACAGAGGGGGAATGTATATTTCAGTGAGCTAGGTTCCCAACTGGGATATGTAGTCTTCCTCTACCTTCTCTCCAAGTGGATTGGAGCCTGGAAGCCCGGGTCGTAGGCTCCCTACTTTTTCTCTCTTTCCTTCCTTTTTTATGCTCACCACCAAGGAGCACCCTGCCCCCACTCACTGTGCCGCCTTCACTGGGCAAGGAAACCCAGAGATACAGAGCACTTCAGGACAGAGAGTCAGTCACTGTCCCCACCGGATGATGCCCTCTGTGGCCCTGAGCCTCACTGTCCCCACCGGATGATGCCCCGAGCACGCACTGCCGTCTGTGGCCCTGAGCCTCACTGTCCCCACCGGATGATGCCCTCTGTGGTCCGCGCCCCCCCTCAGGCTTTCTTCTTCTCTTCCTCCTTGCTTGCTTCTGGCCTCCCCTCTGATCCACTTTTCTCTGAGCCTTCTTCTGCTTCTGAAACCCATTTTAATAAAGCCAGTGACAACTTTAATGATCATATACCTTGTATCTCACTCATCACTGGTCTATATTTCCAGTTGTGGCTCTATCAGATTGTATCATAGAATGATGTCATAGCCACATCACTCTGCCTTGGTTGATGATAAAGATGCCACCTAAGGACATACGGCTTCGAGCGTGCCCCTTGCAGACCAGCCTGTGAGTGCCCTTAGATGATCTCTCAGTGCTGGCCGATTACACTGGGCATGCGTGTGCCTTCTGGTCACCTCTGTATGCTGAGGGTGGGCCTTTCAACCGCAGTGCCCACTTCTGTCTCAGCTTCCAGGTGCTTTTCCAGACACCTTCTCAGTTCCAAGGAAGTGCAGTAAATTTACTTAGACTTCATCATCTTCTCCCAGGTTGCTACTTCCTCCCTAGACATTAGTGTATTATTTGTGTGTGTGTGCGCGTGCTTGCATATTTGGAGGATAGACATCAACATCAGGCTTGGTTCCTCAGCTGCCATCCAGCTGTTTGTTGAGACAATCTCTCAGTGGCCTGGATCTGGCCACCCAGGATGGGTTGGCCTGTCTCCACATTCTTAGTGCTGGTCCAAGTGTGTGCCACAGAACCTGGTGTCTTCCTTTGTTCTAGGGATCAAGTGCAGGCCCCCTGCGAAAAGGGTAAGACTTTCCCGACTGAGAGCTCTCTCCAGTTGCCTCCCCAGACTTTCCCAACATCCTATTTCTACTCTGCACTGTCTGTGGACACTGTGGGGTTTGCATTAGCAAGGGTCTAGCATGTTAACTGATTCATCAGGGCTGAGACATCTCCTGGGCTTCCTGCTAGTGGGTGGAAATGAGGAGTCAGTTAGCCTAGTGGTCTATCCTCTTCCATGGAGGTCCTAGGACATCTACTGTCTGAGTTCTGAGGATAAATGTTATTAAGGAGATTCTGGGTGTCACACCTTCTGTACGGCCCCTCTGAAGTCATCAGTTTACAGATAAGGATGGGAAAAGAGGAACTAAGATTGGGAGATGGAGGAGACTCGTTAATGACAATGTTTAGAATTACTATAACATGATGGTAGACACAGGCTGACTTAGCATCGTTACTTAAAATTTCTCTACAGTATACCTCCTTATTATCCATGCCCCAAAGGAATCCCCTCTATCACCCATCCCTGGAGCTCATATCAATGGCTTTCAACCAGTATTCATCCTATAGGAGATAAAGAGAAAGCTCACCTTTGCTCTCTGGCCGTAGACTAATAAGTGAGGGGTGGCATCTACAGGTTCATTATTCACAGGAAATGGGTCCTTCCCACAAACCATAGTAACTCCAAAGCTCACATACCCTGTTCCAAAGGGGTGCGGAACCTTGGGACTGTAGACATGTTTTTGGGGGATACGAAATGGTTTTTAGGGTAATCTAGTGAGGTTAAGGAGACAAACAGTGGCTAGGGACAAAGTCCACTGGATCTCACAGAATAGACAATGAAATGGTGCCTAAAATGGAGGGCAGTGGCATTTGACAGTTGCTCCTAAGGTATGTTGACAATCCTTGCATTTTTGGTTGTCATGTGATCCGTAGCTTTGTTATTGTTTCAGTGGTCTTACCTTGTAGTCCAAGCTGTCATGCTCATACAGGCCAAGCTGACATCAGATTTGCAAATATCCTCCCATTTCAGCCTCTAGATGCTAGAATTACAGGCATCTGCCACGGAGCCCGGTTCAGACTTCGGTCTTTTAGGAAGATAACTCTTTGTTGTGACTAGAGAGAACGCCACTGGAGTCTATTGGGTGGAGGACAAGGATGATGCTAAACACCCTACTGTTTAGAGAACAGTCCCCACAACAAGGATCTGTCTCCACCCCAGATGTCAGTGCACAGGGTTGGGAAACACTTCTTTAGCCAACAGGGAGGTGTCCTGGGATGTTTATGGGGTGCAGTCTTTCTTTGAGAACATTTGTGTGTTTATCGTGGTGCTAGGACCACACATAAGGAAAGAGGGGGGGCAGGGAAAGGTTGGACTTGGGGACATCCTGGCTCTTCTTGGCCGTCCTGAGCCTTGGAAAGCCACACTGCCCAGGAGCAGGGCATAGCTGTCCCCATCACAGAGACAGCTGCCCTGCTGTGAAGCTGGTATACAGAAGCGAAGCCTGTGGAACCTCAGAATTGTCTCTTCAGTTTGCCAGGTGTGCCTATGTTATAATGCTCATGGCTGTCTACTGGTGCACAGATGTCATCCCAGTGGCTATCACCTCCCTCCTGCCTGTCTTACTCTTCCCACTTTTGAAGATTCTGGACTCCAAGCAGGTGAGTAAGTCAAGCAGGAGCTGGTGACTTCCTGGTCCTCCCATGTACCTTCCTCCTCCTCTGAGTCCCTCTAAGCTTCTGAGGCCTAGGAATAGCTACAGACGTTCAGAACTGAACCCCTCAAGAACAAGTATGAAGACAGATCATTCCAGGCTGCTTTTGAAATCAGTATCTGGCTTGCTTAGCTATCTAGAGGACTTGAGTAGCAGCTTTGGACCCGTGCTGTATGTGATTGAGGACTTCTCTGATGGGACATTCCTGTAACCTTCCAGGTATGTGTCCAATACATGAAGGACACCAATATGCTGTTCCTGGGCAGTCTCATCGTGGCTGCGGCTGTAGAACGCTGGAACCTTCATAAGAGGATTGCCCTGAGAATGCTGCTCTTTGTGGGAACCAAGCCCTCGCGGTAAGCACACCGTCTTTCTCTAGCTATATGGCTCTCCATGGGACCCTGGAACAAGGGAGCAGGGGCATCCAAGGAGGGGGTGGAAGGGTGACCTCTGGGTAGGACAGGATGGTTCTGCGTCCGTCTTTGGGATTCAGGAGAGGAGAGACTATGTAGGACAGTGGTGATCTTTTCAATCTAAGTAGATAAGCTAAACTACCTACACGTGGGCTGGCCTGCCAAGCTCTGGGTCTTGCTAAGCCAAACTTCCCCGCTAAATGGGAGTTTCTTAGAGCTACAGTTGAGTTTGAGGCCTGCTGACCCAAGAGCCAGCAATACTGGCATCAGCAATGTTTGTGAGAAGAGGGAGTAGCAGAGAATCTGTAGTTAATGGTTTTCATGTCTCTGACCAAATCCCTAAAAAGGAAAAAAAGGATTTGTTTCAGCTTATAGCTTTGGATGGTGGCCGGTCTGAGGTCAATTGGTCTTATATACCTGAGCAGAATGTCATGGTGGCAGAAGTATGTGGTAGCAGAAATTCACCTACACCAGACAGGAAGTAAGAGAGGAGCCAAGAGCCAATGGTGCGAGATGCACCGAGAAGGACACACCCAATGACACACTTCCTTCAACTAGGCCCTACCTCTTTTATGGCTTGAGAACTTCACATATGCATATAATGGGTTTTGGGTTTTTGTTTGTTTGTTTGTTTGTTTTTATCAAATCCACCTCATCTCCAACACTACCCCCCAATTCTTCTGCTATCCACCATATGGCCTTTGGTGTAGTTGTGACACAAGTGTTATGGGAGTAACTAACCACTTTCAGATTGGACTTGAAGACTTCTCTAAAAGATGGAACTCATGTCTGGTACCATTAATGCAGCCCCAGTCCCATGGCCGGCGAGGTCCTAAGCTCCACTTCCTTTGTTTTACCACTTCCCAATAATGTGGTCACATTATAAATCCACTGAGGGGTTAATCTGTCTGTTATGCCAGAGCCCTATGAACTCATGGTCTGCCCTTCACAATTACACTCAGAGTTGTACTTCCTGATGAGGTGTGTCCTAGTAAGTTGACCATGAAAATTAACTGTCACAAAGAGGAAAGGGGAAAGGGAAGAAGGGAAAGAGAAACGAGGGCTGATTAAACTGCCACACCATGTTAGAATGCCTGGTCTGGAGTTGACAAGAAGGGTGGCTCCAGCCCCTAGTTATGGCCCTGGGATGTGACCAGTAGGGCACGAGGGACTCTGGCTTTCCTCTCTGCCCTCCTCTGCAGGCTAATGCTGGGCTTTATGTTCGTCACGGCCTTCCTGTCCATGTGGATCAGCAATACTGCCACCACGGCCATGATGGTACCCATTGTGGAGGCCATGCTGCAGCAAATGGTAGCCGCCAATGTAGCTGTGGATGCCAGCCAGGGGACACTGGAGCTGCTGGACAAGAACAAGGCCAGCGAGTTGCCAGGTGCACTCTGGCTTAGATTTTGCAGCCACAGCCTTCTCTGCTGTTGCCAGATGCTGTGGCTTCCTCCTCCTTCCAAGTCTCCTCGTGCCATGTTTTAGGGATTAAACATGCATAGAAAAAAATAGGAAAATAGTTTTGTTAGTATTAGTATTATTAGTATTAGTCTTAGTTATTACATAAAAGAAAGAACCTTTACTCAAACTTAGAGCATTAGCCAGAGATTGTAACTGGTCACATGATAGAAAGCATTGAGTATTCATTTGCTAATTCATTTAGCCTTCCTTGAGCACCTGCCGGATGCTTCTCACTCTTGGTCCCAAGATGGAAAGCAATGAGTTATTAATTTGATAATCCATTCAGGCATCTTTGAGCACCTTCTGGATGCTTCTCATCCTTGCTACATTTATTTTCTTCAGGACTGCCTTCTTGGCTCTCCCAAAACCCACCACCCTTGCTCTATTCTTATAGGTCTTGGGGTCTGCTTCCTACTAGGCTTAGGACTTGGAAGATGCAGGATAGGATCTGCCTCTCCCTCTGCCAATTCCCTGTTCTTTCCCAGGAGTCTACATGGGAGGACCTTGGGATCTGTGCCTGGGTGAGGTCCAGGCAACATGGAGGTGACCAGGCACACTCTGACCACTGACTCTTGTGAAGCCCTGTATGATGATCTAAGTGGGTACCCCTATCCAAAGCACCTGCCTCAGGATAAGCCCTTGGGAGGTTGGACAGCACAGCAGCTCAGAGAGGGAGGACCTCTCCAGAAGGAGAGCCATCCGAGGTAGACTGAGACACCCTTAGATGCAAGGGAGTGGCCTGGAGAAACAGTGAGAAGCCAGGAGATGGATATATATATGTACCTTAAGTTTCTAGGCTTGGCAAGTATAATGGAGATCCCCAAGGAAGCCATGGGAAGGGATTGTGGGAAGGTAGATGGGGCCTGACTGCGATTTGGGGTTGCAGCCAAGGAATACATGTGCACCTGGCAAAGTGTATGCTGGATCTCACATTAGCAGCAATGTAAAGAGCTTTTGAGTGGCTGGGTATGACTGACATAGCTAACATCCCCGTGTCCACCCCAGGAAACCAGGTGGTATTTGAAGACCTCAGTGAGCAGAAGCACGAGGATGAAGAAACGAAGAATATGTTCAAGGCTATGAACCTATGTGTATGCTATGCAGCCAGCATTGGGGGTACAGCCACCTTGACTGGGACGGGACCCAACGTGGTGCTCCTGGGCCAGATGCAGGAGTGAGTCATGACTGTGCCTTCAGGAGACATCACCAGGGGTCTCTGGGGCTGGAGGTCCTTACTCAGCTCTCTTTCCCCCCTATCTTGGCCTGGAGTCATCAGCCTAGTAGGGTGAGAGGATAAAGCAATGTAGTCTTTATGTCCCCTGCACCCACTAAGAGTCTTCCCCGGGAATGCAGACCGGATATGCTAGAGCTCTTGGACAAGATGGCTCTCTGACACAGGGCAAGTCCAACTTCTTTCAGTGGCTCAGGGTTCTAGCTCAGGCAGGAAGTGTGGCCTGGACTCTGAGCTAACATCATAGGAAATGGCAGCACAGTCACTGGCAAATGGCAGTGGGTGGAATTCACAGAAAACAGACATTTCTAAAAGAGCCCCTACCAGCTCACTGACATTGGCTGATAATGGGCACCTCTGATCTCCAAGGTCTACAGATGGCACAGACAGGTGGGCTTGGGCCACTAACTGCTGTGCAGTTTCCACCACATAATTCCACCAATTGGTGGCCTCAAGTGCACTGTAAGCTCAGCCTAGGAGTGTCCCGCTTTGACTGAAAGGGGATGTAAGCTGTGAAGATCCCGTGTCAGAGCTCTGCCTTGTGCAGGGTGGGCTTGGAAGATCATGGGGGAAAGAGAAGTCGAGGCCCCACCATAGGCTTTTCATGGTCTGCTGAGGGTGCCAGACTCAGGGAGTTTCAGGCAGCCTAGTAAATACATGTGTTAATTGAAGCATGTACAAATTATCATAGTAAGGAACAAAAAGGAGGTGGTGCCTCTTTTGTGTAGACAAGAGCTTTGGGCAGGGGTGGAAACGACAGCTGGCACTGGGACTGGGACTTACAAAGGACAGAGTGGCAGACAGAGCAACAGCCAGCTCGTCAGGCCAGAACCCCGAGATTCAGTAACTAGGGTCATTTGATCCTCCACACGTTTTCTGTGATCCTAACCCTAGAGCTTTCCCTGAAGTTCTTCTGCACAAAGGGACTTGCCAAGGCTGAGTGGGGGGAAGCCTTAGGTGGGATTTGATGTTTTTGAGCTAGACAGAGCTAAAAGGCAGCTTAGGGAGGAAAGCAAGGCTCAGAGAGCATCTTCCAGCCCCACTCTGGGAAAAGACCTTAGGGAAGTCTCCCTCAGAAGCACACAGAGGGAGTTTTCAGGGGATCCATGCAGCCCCTTAAGCTGTCAGCCAGATC
This sequence comes from Apodemus sylvaticus, assembly GCF_947179515.1. Taxonomy (NCBI): domain Eukaryota; kingdom Metazoa; phylum Chordata; class Mammalia; order Rodentia; family Muridae; genus Apodemus; species Apodemus sylvaticus. Next base: position 52,134,439 of record NC_067481.1, read on the forward strand.
GAGTGCATGTGTGACAAAGGCGTACTTTTCTAGAGCCTGGGCCGGACTTTTATGAGACATTCAGCAGGGTCTCCATCCACAGAAATGCCCCTGGTCATTCATTCTTCAGTCTTATCTCTTGCCGAGACCATGTACTGGGGTCCTCAACAATAATGAACTGTGGTGTCTGGACCCCAGATTTATGTGGCCTGCAGTCAGACCCATCTTTCAGAGGTCACCTGCCTGGCCTGCACCCCACGCTCAGCATGGTGGTGACAGTACAGACCAACCTTTCTCCTTTCAGATTGTTTCCTGACAGTAAAGATGTCATGAACTATGCAACTTGGTTTGGATTTGCCTTTCCCAACATGATGTTGATGCTGGTGCTGGCCTGGCTGTGGCTCCTGTGTTTATACATGAGACCCAAGTAAGTGTGGGCTGCTCTTGGGCTGGCATCCAATGGTCTCAGACCCCTGCACCAAGCTTGGAGCCCTGGGCCAGTCGACAAAGTTCTTGCACCAGGCTCAGTTTCTCCAGCCTGACCTGCTGGCTTAATACTCTCGGTCTCATCCTAGCTGGAGGTTGCTGTATCTTTGTGTGTATTGTTCCAGGCCAGATGGAGACTTCCTACCTTCCACCTGCTCACCTCCTGAGCACTGAAGACCTGCTCAAGGGCCACCCTTTTCCAGCTTTTCCTGCTCTCTATTTCACCATAGAATAATAGAATAACGTACTCCTCTGAGCCACCAGCGGGTGTGTCCTCTCCCTAAGCTTTGGCACCTATCCTTGTGCCCCAATGGCATCCCTTGACTGTGAACCAGGTCCTCTGACTCCTACACACCTCCCATCTCAGAGAGAAAGGACAAATGTGCCATCCATGCGGTTCAAAGCAACCAAAGAGAGTAGCCTGTCCCCAAATGCCAAGCCAACATGACTGGACGCATTACCGCTTGGTCACGTGGGTCTAGTAGGCCAGGTCACAGTGATCCTCTTGATACAGTCTGAGTTATTAAACTCAGACCTTCACCAAGTTCCTGTGGTGTCCCCCGCAGTGTGCCACGCCTGGAAAGTTTACCTTCCCATTCCCGGCACACTGTCAAGTCCAACCAGAGTCACCTTTGAGGCGGCCAGACTTTGCACAGAAAATATGACCAGGGGTGAGGGGCCGACAAATAGTTTTAGTTTGTTTGTTTGTTCATTTGGGTTTTGTTTTGATTTGATTTGATTTGATTTTGTTTTTTAAGACAGGGTTCCTCTGTTAGCCCTAGCTGTCTTAATCTGTAGATCAGGCTGGCCCCGATTCAGAGGCACCTGACTCTGCCTCCCAAGTGCTGGGACTAAAGGCATGCACCATCACTACCACCACCTTGATAAGCTGTTGTTTTAAAAGATACACATTTACCAGTGGCATAAAGGTGACTGTGCCACACTGGGAGGAAAGGCTGTTGGTAGGAACCACCAAGGAGCCTGCACCTTGTCTCAAAAACTAAAAGCACAGGGCCAGCAGTGGTACAGGGGGTCAGCAGGTAAAGGGACTCGCTGCCAAACCTGATGATTTGAGTTTGATTCCCCAATACCTACATGGTGAGAGAGAACTGATCCTACACATTGTCCTCTGCCCTCCACACTTGCACGATAGCATGTACACACACACACACACACACACACACACCATCCCACCCCACACACAAAACAAACAAAACCCCAAGAGCTTAGAGTGTGGCCCAGTGGTAGAGCACTTCCATACTATAAAACTTTGGATTTTGCCACCAGCACAGCCAAAAGAAAAGGAAAGGACAGGAGATACACCCAAAAGAAAAGGAAAGGACAAGAGACACACCCAAAAGAAAAGGAAAGGACAAGAGACACACCCAAAAGAAAAGGAAAGGACAGGAGACACGTTGCATGCCAGATTTTAAGCACTATACATTTATGACTTAATTTTCATGACAACCTGTAAAGTAAGTGCTAGTATAGTAATTGCCAACATACAGATAGAACAGCGAGAGAGGTTATATGGCTCATGACATATCGTACATTATGGAAGTGCTAGGCCTAAGGTTGGAGTCCAGTCAGTCAGCTCCAGGGCACGTGCCAAGGGTTGCTATCCTGGTGTTAGGAGGATTTCCTATGGCCTTGGATGTCCCTAAAGCCCTAAAGTCAAGTATGCAGCTGAAGCTGGCTGAGTAACAAGACTATTAGGACACCATCAGCCTCCCATCTAGCAGGTGACAGGGACACAAGGGCCATGAAAGCTCAGCTGACAGCCCCAGATGCGGTTCACTCAGCTCTGCGCAGCCTCCACTGTTCTTGTGGACCACAGGAATTCTGAACAGCATTTACCTTGAATATATTGGGACTTCTGGCTATAAGAAGTGGGAGAGCGTGGCTTTCTTCTGCCCCAGTCTTCCTTGGCATGGCACTACGACTCAGACACCAAGTGCAGTGCGGTTTGCAGGTAGCCTAGCTTCCATCCCAGATCCGCGGGATAGAGAACAGCTCGGCAGAAACAGGAGCACACCCCACGATCTCCCTATGCATCTCTGGCCTCCTGGACCAAGCGGGGTAAAACCAAGAATCATGTTTCTTAGCCACAGGAGAAGCCTCTAGTGTTCCTTATGTCCCCATCATTCCTAAGACCCTCACTTGTACCAGTATCCAAGTCACGGCAGAAAATCTGTTTTGCTTGAGTTCGTGGGTAGTGACAGACTTTTACCCAGGACCACTAAGAATGATGTGACATATTATAACTGTCTTGCACTCAAGCATCCTGACCAGGCTCAGCTGAAAACAGGACAAGTGTTCTTTCTGAGAGTTCTTTCTGTCTGGCACCATGGTGAGGTGCTTGAGGACCCAGAGATCCCCCTCTGGGTAGCTCTGTGGCTCTGCAGCGTATCCACTTCACTGTGACTCACCATAATGAAGGCTATTCTTCAGCAGGACACTGTAGTCCCTAATAGAATGTCAGGACAGCCATAGGATCTGCTTGTCTATCTCAAGGGCTACCAGATAAAATGAACCCAGAGAAGTTGCTCATTGAACAAGGGTCAGGGGGTTTGGTGTCACCATCTTAGTGGTCAGCATCAGAAGACTGATTATCACACTTAAACCCAGAGTCTGTGCTATCAGGGACACTTTTTACCAGCAGGCCCAGGCTTCTCACTGTCTGTTCCATGCCAGGCATCTAGAAATGCCAAGGCCATCCCTTATCCTGGAAATCAGGCTTCCCCAGAATAGGTCTGAGGTCTCTAAATGGCAGGTACTGGCAGGTCTGTGCTTAGAAAAGCATAGACTCTGGAGCCAGTGGTGGCAGAGAGGCTCCCACTCACACCAGCAGAGCCATCCCGACACTGAGTGTCTTAAGAGGAAGACCTTCCTCAGTTCAGCATGGCGGTCTCAGCTGACTATAGACACAAGATCCTCACTGCTGCCTCCTTCCCTGACTCTGAAGTACACCAGGAGGCCAAGTTCTGATGCCCTGGTGTCCTTGGGAGGCAGCCATGCCCCTGGGGCCGATGTTGTCACACTGCCCTCAAGGTGGTTCCCATTCAGCACAGCTGTGGGAACCCCCTTTTCATTAGCACAGCCCTCCTGGGACTTTTATGTTGGGCCTCGAAAGGGTTGTGGAGGGGAGAGCTGTCCGTGGACAATGGCCTTGCTCCACTGCTTTGAGGTAAACAGAGGTGGGACATAAGTGTGACATATTTTCTGCATTGAAGCCCAGTTACCCAGTCACTTTCCCCCATAAGTTCCCCTCCTTCTTACCACTTCAAGTTAACGCCACCTGAGGGGAGGCCAGGTAAGCCATCCTAGCAGGCCTATCTTCCAGTGGAACACCCTGAAGGGACCATCCCAAAGTAGAGCCTAGATTGGCTTCTTTCCTGACCCAGCCATAGATGCTGCCCACTCTACATCTCCTGAGCCCTTAGTCTTACACCTTTAGCACTATGGAAGGCGGCTGTGATGGGAAAGCTTGGGGGATCATGCGTGGATGGTACCGGTCTGGGTCATGAAGGCTCTAGAACTTCCCACAGCCCTCTCACTGGGGACCCTGGAGCACAGTCAGTCTTTCCTTTGCCCATGGCTCTGTCAACTCTGCCATGATGACTGCAAGTAGCATGTTCTACCCTCCCGCCACACGCCCTACTCTGCACTGCCTCTCAGCCTTTTAGCCTCTCCTGCTGCTGTCCCTGTGACCTGTCTGAGGTGGCGGTCCACCCCTTTCGTACCATCTCACCCCTATCTCTGGAAGTGCTCTAGGCTCTCAGCCTCTACTTCTCAACAGTCTCTCTGTAAGACGATCTGGGGCAGAGGGTGGGGGCGGAGAGGGAAGCAGAAAGAAATCAGAAGAAGAAAGAGGGAAGGTGGGAGTTGCTCAGGCCCCAGAAGCTTCCCCCCACCCCCCCCCCACCCCCGAGGCATTCCATCTGACGCCCTTCTCTTATTGTTACATGGCCCAGTTTAAAAAAAACTTGCATCTGCTGTGGGAGGAAGAAGAAGGACACTGAGAAGGTTGCCTACAAGGTGCTGACTGAGGAGTACAAGAAGCTGGGACCCTTGAGTTACCCAGAATGCAATGTGCTCTTGTGCTTCTCCCTGCTTATCATCCTGTGGTTCTCCCGAGACCCCGGCTTCATGCCTGGCTGGCTGTCCTTGGCCTGGGTTGAGGGAAAAACCAAGTAAGTTGATATGGAGGGAAGCCTTAGGTTAGGATAATGCTATCTAAATGTCACTGTTGTCAGCAACAGGCATTAAGAGGAAGGTACAACTTGGGCCCTGTGTTCCGGAGCTAGGCTTTCGAGGGACATTCCATTCTGTGGGCTTTGGGGTGCATTTGTTTTCAATTAGTCTTCGGGATGAAACTATGGTTGTACTTGTTTCTGTGGCTCCCTCATGTCCTCAATAAGGCTGAACCAGGAATGTTCATTGGGCTGCGAGTAGGCTCCTTAGAGCCCTGGTTTCTGCCTTCTTCGTTAAGAACCTATCCAAGATGCATCTCGGTTGCTTAGAAACCTAGTTGGGGGGGGGGGCGTGTGTGTGGATTCTCTCCTTCCTCTGTTAGAGAAATATACAAGAAGTGTTGAGGAATGACTTTCCTAGTAAAGGCAGAGATGTGGGTGAGGAAGTAGCTGTCTGCAACTGGCTACTCCATCTTGGTTACTTAGCTTAGTACCAGAGTCCTTGAGACTGCCTAAATCGAGAAGTCTAAATCTTATGGTTGAGAAATCATAATGCTTACCTATAGAGCAGTGTAGGCTGATGGAGGCGGGGGCTGAGGTTCTGGGGTGTGTGTGTGGGGGGAGAGTTTACCCAAAGTTAGAGGCCAAGAATTTCAGGGTTTTAGTTACATCCAAGACTCAGCCTACCAGCCTTTGGGGCCTCTAGTTTTCATACCTCACAGAGCCTGTTTTTTTTCTGAAGGAACATTTAGACATGGAACTGTGGGTTGGGGCAGATCTGTTGTATGACTATCACTGAGTTCCTATGTGCGTTTCCCTATCAGGCATATCACGGATGCCACGGTCGCCATCTTTGTGGCCATTTTGCTTTTCATCGTACCTTCACAAAAGCCCAAGTTCAACTTCAGCAGCCAGACTGAGGAAGGTAAGGTCTGTCTCATGGCTTTATGGCCCTGAGAGCAAAGGGCCCCTATAGAATGGCCCCTGGATCTCGGGGGCCAAGAATTCTGTACTACTGAACAGGACTGACCACATTTCAAAGCCTAGGGAAATGGAGGTTTGTTAAGATACTTGTGTTATCCTCTAGGCCATGTAGAATCTTTTCTTGTGTTTAAACATTTAAAATATCATTTATACACCACAAGAAGTATAAGTGTTTCAAATTCTCCAAAATGCTGTCAATATTTTTTCTCCCTTTCCTGTTTTTGTAATACACTTTCACATTATAAAGCTGTCATCCAAGCACACACAGCCCGAACCCTGCTCCTTACTGTTTAGCATTTTATTTTGTCTCTGTGTTTCACTACAAGCATTCCCACTATACTACGGCTGCCAAATTGACCTCAGATACTTCATCATACAGGGGTCCTATATCCACCCTGCTGTGGAGTATTTTGACATTTTGAATTTTTCTTTAAAGTAATTTTAAATCAAACCCTCCCCATCTTGCATGTGTTCCTATGAGCCATTGTGCATTTGTGGTGGTCAGGGAATAACTCTTGGGGGTTGTTTCTCTTCTTCCAACCACGGGGGTCCCAGGGATTGAACTCTGGTGTCAGGTCTGGTAAGAAGTACCCTTCCTCCCTAATCTTTCCACTGGACTTTTCATGATTATAAGTTAAATAATCTAGATATAGCTGTTTTTTTTTCCCAAAAGGTGCTTCTTTAGGCTAAAAGTCATTATCATGGTAAAAGAATACAGATGACCTAAAACATCTAAATAGTTTTTAAAATATATGACCAAATAACTTTTCTGAAAAGGTGGTTTTGACTTACTGTGCCCTCCCTCAGACAAGCATATAGCCAAATCCTCCCCCAGAAAAGGGTACAGTGGTTATTGAGAATTTCAGTTCATATGCAGGCATGAACTGGTACCTCATTATCTTTTCTGATTCTGTCTCTTACTTTCTAACGTGTGTACACACGTGTACATGTGTGTGCTTTTTCTTCACAGAGAGGAAAGCTCCGTTCTATCCCCCAGCACTGCTGGACTGGAAAGTCGCCCAAGAGAAAGTTCCCTGGGGCATCGTGCTGCTCCTGGGGGGAGGATTTGCTATGGCAAAAGGATGTGAGGTACTCCCCACTCCTCCGCATTGCATCCCTGGGTGTGTGTCTCCACCACAGAGCTGCATACCCTTTAAGCAGGAGACTCTGTGTTGCCATCCTGAGTAGTGTCCTGCGGGGGTAAGCATGGCTGAGGATGCTTCAGCCTTGAAGAATCCTAGGCATTCACCTTGGAGGACTCTCTGGAGTCCTTTATGAATATTCGCACCATGTTCTTTGGATCCTCTAGTTGCTGACCTTTTTGTTGACATGGTTTCAGGATTTCAAAACTTTTCTCTAGCTAAGAACGTAGCATAGGAGATCAGCTTTTAAGAGAAAATGCAGTTCAACTATGTCCTCAGCCAAAGAGGCTGAGTTAGTGTGGGGCTGCTGTCTATCCTCATCCTCTCCCTCAGGCCCTCCCTCTGGCTCCTCCTAGCTCGTCTTTGTCATTCTCTCCCACCCTCCTCCTCCTTCCCTTCCTTCCCTTCCATGCCTCCCCTCCCACTCATTCACCCTCTTCTTTCTCTTTCTCCTTTCTATTTTCTTCTTAATACTTCCTTCCTATGTATCCATTCTATCCATGTCTGCGTCCACCCAACACATTAAGCCATCTTTCCACCCATCCAGAAATGTGATGTCACAGATAGACTTGGTTTGTATTGTGTTTACAATTTTCCCAGCATCTTGGACAAAACTGGCATACCATGAATACATGCATGCTATTTCTTTTCTTTTCTTTCCTTCCTTCCTTCCTTTCTTTCTTTTTTTAAAGATTTATTTACTTATTTCATATATATGAGTACACTGTTGCTATCTTCTGACACACCAGAAGAGGGCATTGGATTCCCATTACAAATGGTTATGAGCCGCCATGTGGTTGCTGGGAATTGAACTCAGGACCTCTGTCAGTCTCTTAACTGCTGAGCCATCTCTCCAACCCCTCTGATCCATCTCTCCAGCCCCACATGCTATTTCTCTAGTGATGGGGATCAAGCTCACAGAAAACACTATACCACCGAACCATATCTCCAACATATATTTATATAATTTAATACACATTTCAGATGAACAAATTCACCAGTCTAGTTACCCCTCTCTCTATCATTCATCTACCCACCAATTCCTTTCCCCATGTGGCATTTTCCTTTACTTATCAAACATTCTAGTATGTTCCTAATGATAGGCCAGGCACAGAGATTACAGAAGACACCAAGACATGGCATCTGTTTTTGAAGAGTTGACAGGCTAGAGATCAGAGTGTGTCTACAAGAGCCTTTGGAAAGAAGTGAGATGAGATCAAAGAGGTACCTGGTTGAGGCAATGAAGACCAGCATTCTAAGGTCTGCTTTAAGGATAGCATGCATGGCCTTGAATCTGAAGGCAAAGGGAAGCAGCCCAGAGTGACCTGGTCAGATGTATACTTGAAAGCAGCCATTCTATCGTCTTGAGTGGTGGTCTGAGGCCAGCAGGGGGAGAGAAGAACTAGTGGGCTCTCTGTAGTCTTCATCTGACTCCTCTGAACTTGCTGCTATTTTGACCTTTTTTCCCTGCCTTCCTTCTTCCATGGTCCCTGCTTAACCACCTCTTAACAACCATGGCTCTTCTTTAGTTCTCCCACAAATATGCTGGTTTCCAAGGCTCTGCCGTTGGCCTCTTGCCTGCCAACTTTCTGTTCTTGTCCTCCTATCTCAGAGCTCCAAGACTAAATCCTCAATTTCTGGCCCAGGTCATTCCTCTAAGCCTTAAGAGTGTGGAAGACTAAGAGGGAGAAGGTGGAAGAGCCATCTAGGGTGACTTGTGACTGACTAGGTACAAGATATTATCAGGAAAGAAACCCTTCGGGAGTACTCCCAGCAGCTGTGAAGGGTTCATCAGCTGCAGATCCCAGAGGAAGAAGCAAATTCTAAATTAGGTCACTGTCTTAGTCAGGGTTTCTATTCCTACACAAACATCATGAACAAGAAACAATTGGGGAGGAAGGGATTTATTCAGCTTATACTTCCACATTGCTGTCCATCACCAAAGGAAGTCAGGACAGGAACTCAAGCAGGTCAGGAAGCAGGAGCTGATGCAGAGGCCATGGAGGGATGCTACTTACTAGCTTGTTTCCCCTGGCTTACTCAGCTTGCTTTCTTATAAAACCCAGTACTACCAGCCCAGGAATGGTACCACCCACAAGGGGTCCTCCCCCCTTGATCACCAATTGAGAAAATGCCTTACAGCTAGATCTCATAGAGGCATTTCCTCAAAGGAGGCTCCTTTCTCTGTGATAACTCCAGCCTGTGTCAAGTCGACACACAAAACCAGTCAGTATAGGCAGGCACGTTGAGCCTGATGTGCTCATGGGGACATTTAGACAGATACTTTTAGATGACTTCTGATGTTTAAATCTAGTTAATAGATCAGCTGAGCCACAAGCAAAGTTGTAGGAGTCAAAAGATTAAGGAGGAAGAAGAGGATGAGGAAGAGGGACAGGGAGGGAGCAGGAGGGGAAGAAAGAAAATTGTAGGGATAGATTAGATTATTACCTATGTGCAAGAGAGAGGATAGAAATGGACTGAGCTCCTTGGACCCTGGAGGAACTGTAAGCCAGGAACCCTGAAATGATGGTCTCTGTGCTTCCTAGACTTCAGGGCTCTCCGAGTGGATGGCAAGACAAATGGAACCCTTGAGCTCAGTGAAACCCGCTGTCATTACCTTGATCCTGTCCGCTCTTGTTGCAATGACCACAGAGTGCACAAGTAATGTGGCCACTACCACCCTGTTCCTGCCTATCTTTGCCTCTATGGTAAGTAACTCTTCTGGGGAAGGGAAGGGGAGAACATTTTGTGGGAAGTTGTGAGCCCACGGCCATTTCCTGAGTCTCTAGAGAAGCAGTAAAATTCGGATCCGGAGCCTCACCAGGCTTGAAGACCAGGATGTGGCTCTGGCTCTGAGGTGGACTTGTGTACACTTGATGACTCTGGTCCTGAGGCCCTTCCTCACTGCTTGGTCTACTCTTCTTTGTAGCTCCCCACCACTTCCCAAAGCATCAGATGTGGACCAGGTGCTTAAACTTTGTTGCATCAGTGGGTCAGATGGTTTGGGAGGAGGAGGCAGGATAGTTTCAGGTTCAAAGTCTACATGATCTACAGGGTGAGTTCAAGTTAGTGAGACCCTGTCTGACAAACAAAAATAAAAAAGACTAAGCTCTTGTCTGGCATGTGCAAGGCCCTGGGTGCAATCAGCAGTACCACACACATCACTACACACTCACACAAAGCAACAACCATGCAACTATTATATTAACCTAACTATCTGGGTTATTTTTCAAGATGGTGGGAGGAGGGCATATATCAACGACTGAGACTACAGAAAGAAGCCCAGGAGGTGGGGGGACTTGAGAATGGGAGGATGGGACAGGTCTTTCCAGCAGGGTAGGCATGAAGACTGAAGGCCTGAAGACTTCCCAGAGATAATAGGGGTCACTAGGATCTGAGACAGAAAATGGAGGCGATGAAGAAAAGGCTGTTAAATATTGATTCCAGTGTTCTATGGGCAAGCTCAATTGTGTGCTGGGAACTAAGGAGGAAGCTAAGCCTGTAGGGAAATAAGCTGTCATCTGTTCTTATGTTCCTCTGTCCGAATCAAAGGCAGCACTGACCTCAGGGGGTTCAGGAAAGCACCAGAAGACCTGAGTCCCCTCCTAGAAGTGTGATGAGAGTCCTAAGACACACGTGGGCTACAGAGAACCTGAACGAGGAAGCCACTGAAGTGTACCCTGGAGAGGAACAGGAAAAGGCTATGATTAGTCTGAGCTCAGAAACAGACTCACAAAAGATCTAAGCCCAGTGCTGAGATTGGTAAATTTCCATCCAAGCAGCATGCGGCATCCACTTTAAAAAAAAAAAAAAAGCAAATCTTAGAGGGTGGTTTTTTGTTTTTTTTTTTCCTATTCCCAAGGACAATAGAAGTGTTTAAAGGTAGCTGTGTCCTTCCCTAAGCGGGCTGCTCAGGGTTAAGGAAGTGGAGAAATGTAGAGGAGGAAGAAGAGGAAGAAGAGGAGGAGGACTGGAGAGGAGAAAGGGGAGAGGACGGAGACAGGTGGAGGAGGACAGGGAGGAGAGGGAGCAGGACTGGGGGGCAGTGTCTTTTGGTGCTGGGCACACAATGGGGATGCTCCTCTCCTGAGCAAAGTCTGGCTTTGTCATCTCCTGTGAACCCTGTGAGCACAAATAGTCCCAGCTGGGCAAATACAGGCTTTAATCTAAGGAGGCAGCTGGCTCCTTTGAAAATAAGCTCTGCTATGGGGCTGGAAAGATAGATCAGCGATTAAGAGCATTGGCTGCTCTTCCAGAGGACCCAGGTTCGATTCCCAGCACCCATATGGAGGCTCACAGCCATCTGTCACTCCAGTCCCAGGGGTCCAACACCCTGTTCTGGCATCCTCTGGCACCACACACGATGCACAGACATACATTCAGGTAAACACTCATGCATGTAAAGTTTTAAAAAATACCAAAAAAGGAGGCTCTTCTAGAGCCAAAATCTCTGAGTAAAATGGCCCAGAACTACCCTGCATGTATGGCCCTGCATGTTCCTGCCTGGACACCCACATGAGGAAAGCGAACCGTGAGTGGTGCTGTATGAATACAGCATCCTGCGGTTTCTGGCCATCAGGTCAGTTTCCACCATTTTGATGTCAAATTGTTACAGTGAGATCTCTGCAGACATGTTTACATGTGGAAACATGCGTGATAAAGAGTCTCTTTGGCAGCTATTTAGATTATGTTATTTACTTATTCGCTAAATAACACAATGAATATCAACTCTGTGCTAGTAGATGTAGCTTAATTTTAATACACAGAATGACACTGGGTTCCCAATACAAAGGGATCCCGTGGAAATATTCACAAGTAGGTGGCTCACAGTACATTTTAGGATTCGATGCCATCTAGAGGTCCACTACGGCTTCTGACTCACAGTAAGTGCCCCTCCCCAGAAAACGCATGAACTAAATTGAAGCCGAAAGGGCCTCCACAGAGGTGGCCTCTGAGCTCAGACTTCTGTGCTCGCAATTATCAGGTAGAAAAGATACATTGAAAGGGATTCACACAGATGTGAAGGTTGGACTGTAGCCCAGGCCTTCGGGAATGATTGTAAAGTCTGGCCCGGGAGCGTCCGTGTGCACTGTACTGTGAGAGCCGCAACGTCGTGTGTCTCTCCAGGCTCGTTCCATCGGCATCCATCCGCTGTACGTCATGATTCCCTGTACCCTGAGCGCATCACTTGCCTTCATGCTGCCTGTGGCCACCCCACCAAACGCCATCGTGTTTGCCTACGGACACCTCAAAGTTGGTGACATGGTAACAGCCCCCTTTTATTTTTGCCTATTAGACGATGATGCTTTTGGTACAAGGGATGTCCCACTTGTGAATGACGTGTGAGTTTCAAAAGGATGGGGCCGGGGCGGTGGTTCAGTTGGGGAAGAGCTTGCTGTGCAAGCGTGAGATCCTAAGTTGGTGTTCTCTGCACCCACACTGAAAGCCAGGCATGGCTGTGGTGAAAACTGAAGGACCTGGGGCTCCTTGGCCAGTCAGTGTAGCTGAATCAGTGGGCTTCAGGCTCAAGGGGAGACTCTGTCTCAGAAAACTTAAACAGAGGGCTGGAAAATGGCTCCAGTGGTCAAGAGCACTCACTGTTCTTACAGGGGACCCGAGTTCCATTCCCAACATCCACACATCCACTGTGGCTTACATCCTTCAGGGACCAGGCACAAACACTGTACACATATACACATGCAGGCAAAATACTCATACATATAAAATAATTCTAAGAAATACTTAAAGGCAGAGAATTATAGAGGAAAACACTCAACACCAGCCCCTGGGCCACAAATATGCAAGCATGAATGAGCGCACCTGCACACACACGAGGCGAGAATGACAGAGGACCTCATGGGATCTGAGAGTACCACAGGACACCTAAGCCTATAGCTGTCATTTTCATTTGTGGTGTATCTCTTCTAGTTTATTGAAATGATCTCATATTTCATATGGCATCTGTTCCCATAAAGGTACTAGAAACCCCTCTCTGGGGAAACCTTCGTAGGTCCCAGGGAAGTCCTGGCTGAACACTGGGAAGGGATGGAGTGGGGCCCTCACGTGGCCGTAGGATCATAACTAGCCAGAGCCTTGAGGACATCCAGGAGGAGCACAGTAGTCAGACAGGCTTGTGGGGTATCTGAAGAGGGCACGCATAGTGGGAAGCCCATTTTCTTGGGAGTCAGTGATGCCTTGGAAGCAAACACGATCACAGGCAAAGCTTTTCAAGCCAGGATGGGCTTTCTCACCTCTGGTGGGGGAAGGACAACTCTGCGGCCCTGGGTTGGGGTTGAGCTGAGTAGGTAAGAGGGAGACGCCAGACCTCCTTACCTTAACCAGTCAGTTAATAATGATCTCAGACCCTCTGCTGGGGCACTCTGGGGGCTCCTCCTGCATATTCTCATTATGTATGTGGATCCCAGAAACCACATGCTGCAGATCTGATTCTGAGCCACAGGAAAAAGTCCCTGCTGGGTGTTAGAGTAATGGCTCATGAGTGTCAGGAAGGCATACAAAGTAGGTGGCAGAAAATGCTACGGGAAGGTCACAAGCAGAGGCTAGTGTCTCTCTGAAGTCACTTTCCAAAATCATAGTGGGTGTAGAGAACCTACCCGTGCTGGCTCCTTCCCAGGAATTCCTTCAGCAACAGTGACACTTGATTTGCTTTGTTCGGAGATGAGAGGAGCCCAGAGTGCAGGAACACAAGGCCCAGCTGAGACCAAGTTGCTGACTGATGCTGTTTTTATTCCCTAGATGAAAACAGGATTCATAATGAACTTCCTTGGGATCCTAACTGTGTTCCTGTCAGTCAACACCTGGGGGCGGGCTGTGTTTAACTTGGATAGTTTCCCTGACTGGGCAAACTCAACAAGGATTAACACTTAGGAAGAACCACAAGAGCACAAGCATGCCCCCCACCCTTTTGAGGACTATGAACCTTTCCGGCACACCTTGCACAAAGCACTGGTGCTCAACCCCCAGTGTGATCCAATGATGTCAACACCCCATGAAGATCCAGCCAACTAGCCACCTCTTCCTCCAGGCTCAGATTCAGAGATGGCAATGGGCAATGGGCAATGGAAAGATAGGCTCAGAAGGGAAAGGAACCCCTTTGAAAGGTCGTAAAGCCCATCTTTCTTAGGACCCTTCCGTCTCTCCTGGGACATGCTCAAATCCTTGAACCATGAAACAGAGGGAAACAGGAGACCAGGGCTCAAATTCTGTACCATGTGGCTTTGAAAGACTACTGGCTCCATGCTGGGCTCCTGGTTCTCACATACCTGTTCCCACGGTCTCCACACGGGGGTTGGATCGCCAGGCTGAGAACCCAGCCCCTGTGCCTCTTCTGGATGTCCCCAGATCATCATCTCTATCACCACAGAGGAACTTTCCATCTAGGACAGAACTCTGATCTTGAACACTCCCTACTTCCAGAATGAGAGTGGGAGTCACAGCCCCCTGAAGACATGGACTCTGCATTGTGCCATCACCGACCACTGAGCAACCTGAGGTGCCAACATCAAGGCATTCCTGCTCAGCCTTGGTTGGCCTGTCCCATACTTGCCTCATTCCATATTCATTAACAGTTTGACCCCCCTTCCCCAGTGAGCCTCCTTCAACCCCTAAATTCTCCCTGGGTGAGGCTCCCCGAGAAAACCCCTGCTTTTTTCCCAGGGAGCTCAGTTTGATCATTCTGGGAATGCTCATCCTGCCAGCCTGGTTCGGATGGGATCACGCTTCAAGGATGGACAGTGGTGTCTCTTTGGGGGGATGCTTTTTTTAAGTGGGATACCCAAGTCTTCCCTTGACTAGATCCAGAGCAGATTCAGCAGCTCACTTCCAAGGGCTGGACTACTGCAGTTTGTCTGTCCTCTTGGACTCTTGGGTTCCTCTGGGAAGGCCTTTCCCTTGCTGGCTGTGCACTGTGGCCAGGCCTGGTGGCAACAGAGCATGGTTGAGAATGAGCAGTGCATGTTGGTGTCTGAGCAGACAGACCTTGCCAGAGTCAACTGACTGAGCCTCCATGAGAACCCATAGGACCCCACACATGAAAGGGAGACAGGAGAGGAAGCTCTCCCTTGCCCTTCTTCCTTGCTTAATTTGCTCTGAAAAGAAGCTTGGGTGGGAAGATAAGGCCCATGGATGTCATTTTTTTCTGGGCAGAAGACAGTATGGGGACCCAAGGAGTCCCCATCAAAGACCAAGTATGCGTCTGGCTCCTTGGGAGGGATGACTTCTGACCACACTGTTGAAGGCTTGCTCTTGTCAAATACTCTGTCTGCTGTGGAAAGTTCCAGTGTGCTGACTGGTCTGTGATTTCGTGCCTTGTGAAGGAGACAGAGGGAGGCAGATGAATAAACAGTTGCTCTCTGTCCACCTCCTGGGTTCCTGGCCTTCCTGGACCCAGGGAATTTACCAGTTATCATATTCCATATTTGCGGCTACCCTGTGAGATGGCCGGTGTTAGGATCCTTGCTCATCCTTGAAGAAAAACAAGACCCAGGGAATCCAGGGGATGAATTCTAGGTCCAGCTAGTGGCAATTTTAGATCCCATAAAGACAGGCTTCTTCTCCTTTTTCCTCCTCCTACCCATGAAGGGCTTTGGTCTTTTGGAGCTTATAGGGAGAGGTATGTGGCTGAGAGCCAGCCTACCCTAAGGTCCTGCTTACCCAGGGAAGGTCTCTAAACATGAGAGCTTCCTTGCTGTTCACTCTGAGACAGACTCAGGACAGTGCTGAAGCAGACAGAACTGGTCCTTTCCCTCAGACTCTTCCAGAGGAAAGTGTGATCAAAATAGTGAACTCCTGGCCAGGCAGTGGTGGCACATGCCTGTAATCCCAGCACTCTGGGAAGCAGAGGCAGGCAGATTTCTGAGTTTGAGGCCAACCTGGTCTACAGAGTGAGTTCCAGGACAGCCAAGGCTATGCAGAGAAACCCTGTCTCGGGAAAAAAAAAAATAGAGAACTCCTGTCTCCCATATCACATTGACAGTGTCTCCTCCCCTAAAACTTGCTGGTCTCCACAGCCCTACTATGACTGACAACCCCTGACTGCTTCTAGGTTCTAGAGCCAGCACTGTGGCTGAGCCAGAGCAGGCCAGCGTGAGTATGACCAATACCTCAAGGACTGGTCTACATAGAACAGGCACATACTTGATGCAGTGAGCCACGCTGGGGCCTTGGAGCCTCTCG
The DNA here is from genome assembly GCF_947179515.1 of Apodemus sylvaticus. Taxonomy (NCBI): domain Eukaryota; kingdom Metazoa; phylum Chordata; class Mammalia; order Rodentia; family Muridae; genus Apodemus; species Apodemus sylvaticus. The sequence goes on from NC_067481.1 coordinate 52,150,418, forward strand.
GGAGGGTGGCTGACTGGGAGGAGAGGGTTTGGTGAGGTGGGCGGAGGACTCTACCACTAGACACTACCCAGCTGAGGGCTGAAAAGAAGCTCCTGGGAGCAGCACCCATAGTGGAAGAGGATGACTTAAGGCTGTCTGAGTGACATCTCTTGCAGCTGGGTAGAGGTGCACCAACACACCTGGCTTGTGTTCATGTGGAATGGTTTGGGTTGTGAATGACTGAAAACCAAGTGGAAGGTGCATTATCATAGGGCTCTTCGATGTTTACTTAATGGGAGTGTGCAGGTTAGACCATCCAGTCGTTCACTTAAGCCACCACAGGCTTGGGCCCCACGGTCCATTTTTGCCATCCTCAGGGAATTGTGCTTTTGCTCACCCACTGCAGCCGTGGGTCACATCCACATCTGTGTTCCTTCAAGGAGTGAAGAGAAGGTCCAGGAGTTGGGGGGTCTGGTGTTGCCAAAGTAAGTCTTTCTCTTTTGTTAGGGAAGATACAACCTCTCTTGGAGGCCATGTGGGAACTCCCCTTTATGTCTCATCGGGTAGAACCAGGGGACACACGCTTCCTTTGACCAGACACTGACAGAGGAGGTGGGTTTCATTTGCAATACTATAGATCAGGAATTGCCCTGTGTTGCTGATCAAGGAATTTCCACTCACCAAACAAATGAAAAACCTAAATCCTAGCAGAAAGGCCAAAGCAGGGGGAGCTGCTGGGTAAGTAACAGTGTCAGGTGTCATCTCTCCAGGCCACTTGGTGCTCTGTCTCCACAGAATGCAGCAGGAAAATGTTAGAAGATTGCAAGAGAGCAGGTGGCGTGGTCATCAAGGGGCTTCAGCACCACCCCCTTTTTCTAAGGCTCTGAGGGGCCCACTGGACCTCTGAGGTTATAGCGTGCACCATAAATGCAGCTGGGTCCATCCTCACATGTGACAGGGAGCAAGTCAGTCTGGACTCTGGGCCTCAGTTTCTACTGTGGAAGAGCCAGATTGGACAGTGGGAAAGGGCCTTTTCTAGAGTTGGAGATGCCCATCTTAGGTGACCGCCCCACTCCTTCTGCCAGCTATAACGCCTCCTCAAAGGGCCTCTCTGTCCCTGTGCATCATCTGAGAGTGAGTCTGTGACTTTCGGCTCCCATCTGAGGTTTAGCTAGCTGCAAAAGGCCATCTTTGAGCAACAGCTATATTTGCCTTCAACATTTTGTATCCAGGCCCCTCTCTTCTTAACTGTGTGAACCAGATATTTGGGGTCACAATTAGCTGAACACAAAATTCTAATCATTACTGTCTTCTGAATGTATTTACCGGGAACTTAGGAGTTCATAAAGACCTCTCATGCCCAAGCCCATGGCCCAAGGGGATCCTGTGGGTGTCCTTTTCTGTTCCCTTTGAACTCAGTTTCTTTGGGGAATCTGCCTGGGACAGGTGAAGTCACATCTCCCAGAACCCCCTGCTTGCAATAGACAAGCTTTGGCTCCAGACCCTAGACCCTAGGACATCAACTCATTAACAGAGCCATCCTTGAAATGGATAGATATTCTTGGTATGACCATGGCTATATTCTTATTTAAAGAAATAAAAGCTGACTCCTGAATTGTCTGGCGAGAAATTATATCTAGTTTTCCCACCCTAAAGCAGAGCCCCTTCTTCCCAGCAACCTCTTCCCAACCCTGCAGCATCTTAAAAGCCTTGTCTCCTGGCATCAGCAGAGAGTGGGAAGTTTTAGCTTCCTCACATTCGAAGCCTTTTACACAGATGAAACTCCTCACATCACAGGAGGGAGCTTTTCCATTCTACGAATGGAGGTGTCTCATCAGCCTGAAATCTTTGCAACAAGATTTTCAGTTAAGTTGCACTGGAAATTATGGAGCCAGATAGGACTCAGGAGCTTGGAAGAATCATGATCTGCCTGTCCAAATGCCATTTCTAACATGGAGCCTCAGGCTGCCCACACCTTCCTGATCTCAAAGATAGAGGTGAGAATTCAACCTCAGAACACCCTGAATCCAATCAAGACCTTTATAATAAATTATCCAATCAGGCTTTATAGTAACAACAAGTTAATATGAACAAACAATAAGAAATACCAACAGATCAAAGAACTATCTTAATGTTTCTCCCACTTTAGACCTTGAGTCCCCCGAATTTCCTTGCCAAAGGTCACTGCCAACTCTGGCTCACATAGCCTTGTAGAAGCATTGCATATACACAAGACTATATAAAAAGAAAAGCTGGAGAGATGGCTCAGTGGTTAAGAGCACTGGCTGCTCTTCCAGAGGTCCTGAGTTCAGTTCCCAGCATGATGGTTCACAACCATCTGTAATAGGATCCAATGTGCTCTTCTGGTGTCTGAGGACAGTGACAGCGTAGTCACATATATAAATACTTGCTTCCTTCCAGTAGACAGAAGCCTAGAGCATGTATATTCTGCCGCGTTTCCTTCCACCACACGTGAAATCATCTATTTGGGGGTTATTCTATTTCAAGGCATATTAAGCTTGGATAAACTTTTTTCATTCAATAGTTACTTTTAAATCTGAATTAAGACAAAAATCAAAGGGAATGGAGAGATGGCTTAGTGATTAGCAGCACTGGCTCTTCTTCTAGAGAACCCACACTCAATTCCCAGCAACCACACAATAGCTCACAGCAATCAGTAACTACACTTCCAAGGAATCCAATATCCTCTTCTGGCCCTTATGGTCACCAGAAATGTATGTGATACACAGACATATGTGTGGGCAAACACTTACATACATGAAATAATAATATATACTTCTAAAAAGATAAAAGTCAAATTTTGTAGATGACACCATCTTGAAGTGTGTCCAGTCTAAGGCATCTACCTAGTGAGCCATACCCTGATTCCATCACCCTCCCCTCAAAAGATTTTCCCATCTCTTTCAGCGATCTGTGCCTCCTGTGGGAAGGCGGGTCCTGGTTTGTGTTCTTGGATTGGTTTTTGCCCACTGAACTTCACAGGAATGGCATCATATAGTTCATACTCTTGAGTCTGATTTCTTTTGCTTAACAAAATACTTTTGAAATTTATGCTGTTGCTGCGTATATCTGTTCATTTCTTTTCTGCCATTGTCTTGTAGTGTTCCGTTGTGAATTTGTTATAATCTGTCTGTTCTGTTGGTGGACACTTAGGTGTTTCCAGTTTGGGGCTATTATGAATAAACCTATTGTGAAAGTCTCTAGATACTTTGCTTTTGTGGACATATGTTTTCATTTTTTTTTTTTTTTTTGGAGGGCCTGAGAGTGAGTCTCCATCTTTTAAATAGCTGCTCATGTCTCACTGTAATTGGTGCAGGGCAGAGTAAACAAATCCCCTGTTGGTGGACATGTAGGGTACTTTTCATGTATGGCTGGCACTATCCAAGAGAACTCTGTGCACTAAATTTGTGCACATAAGAAGAGTATGTTCTGAGAATGACATGTGGGCTTGAAGGATGTGTATTTGATTCTGAGAAGCCAACATGAAGCAATGTGCTTTCTAAGAGGCTCTGTCCATGTGTGTCTGGGTGTCTGGGTCTGCTCTCACACCTGGGCAACTCCATGTGGAATCATATTCAACCCTTGATCCTTTAAAAATGCTATTTCATGGCATTCATTCATCTGTTCATTCGTTCATTCATTCATTCATTCATTCACTCATTCATTCATTCATGTGATGTCAGGGCCTGATGAATGCTAAGCTCTACCACTCAGATATAAGAACTGTGCATTTCTTTGTTATATTTCTTTAAGTTGTGAATAATGTTGGACATTTCCTTGTGTCTATAGAGTTATTTAGCCTCTTTCTGTAAGATTTCTGTTTCTTGCTCATTTTTAAGAAAGGCATTTAAAAGAGTTCTTTCTAGATCCAAGTGTTGGTGGTGCACACCTTTAATTCCAGCACTTGTGGAGCGGAGGCAGGAAGATCTCTGTGAGTTTGAGACCAGCCTGGTCAACATATCAAGCTCCAATACAGCCAGGGCTACTTAGTCCCTGTCTTAAAAATACAAGAAAGAGAGATGTATAGGGGAGAGACTAATTCTTATTTGTCAGAATTCTACGTGGACGAAATTAGATATGTCATGAGATTTTTGTATAAGACTCTCTGAGACGACTTACCCTGGCTTATTTCTTCTCATTTTTTGTTCAAAGTCTCACATATTTTTCCATAAGAATTTCTGAATCAGCTTCTCTGGTTCCAAAACAACTCTGGCTCTCTGGCCAGCATCTACCTCTCTGTCTCTATCTCCTATTCCTCTCACCCCAGGCAGTCTTGACCCCACTCTATGGACAATCTGGATGGGATAACTGTGCTGTACAGGGCTGCTGTTGCCGGAAGCTAGGGGGTTTTATTAGCTGCATGCCAATAGCAATTCCTCCTCCAGCTGTGGCAATGAAAATGTCTCCAGACATTGCCAGATGTCCCCAGGAGGGCAGAATCCCCTGTGACTGAGAGCAGTGGACTCCCTCACATCTAGCTGCATTAATGGCTTCTGATTGTTCCTTCTCCGCCTCAAATCTTTTCTTAGAAAAACTTCTTAAACTGCTTCACATCGCACACCCTCCCTGCCCGCCTGGCACTCTCCCTGCTGCCCTTGGCTTTCCTCCCTGGCGCTTCCCCCTTCTAACTTGCTTGGTAATTTACCTATTTCCTTCTATACTTTGTCCTCTCGCTCCCATCTCTAAGAATGCAAAGCCCGTGAGTGTGTGTTCACCTGTGGATCATCCTATGCCTAGAACATGGTAGCTACACAATAAATTCTGGCTGGCTGGCTGGCTGACTGGACCAGGATAGATTTGTACATCAAGTGGAAGGTGATACCTTTACAAGGTTGCCTTCTGGGAAAAGATGCCATTTCCTCCTATGGTCACTTTAAAAACAAAAAGATTTATTTATTTATTTTATGTATATGCGTACACTGTAGCTGTACAGATGGTTGTGAGCCATCATGTGGTTGCTGGGAATTGAACTCAGGACCTCTGCTCACTCTGGCCCCACTCTCTCTGGCCCAAAGATTTATATCATTATATGTAAGTACACTGTAGTTGTCTTTATCTGTAGTTGTCAGATCTCATTACGGATGGATGTGAGCTACCATGTGGTTGCTGGGATTTGAACTCAGGGCCTTTGTAAGAGCAGTCAGTGGTCTTACCCTCTGAGCCATCTCACCAGCCCCACATTTTGTTTTACTGCCTCGTGTATGTAACAATTTGTTTTAAACCATCTTTAAAAAATCATTTGTAGGCACCAAGGGTGATGGTTAGGGGCTCTTTCTGGGCCAGCTTGATAGCTCAGCTCGGTCTTTAGAAGCCAGACATGGTTGTTTACAGTGAAAATCCCAGTGGCCCTCAGCTGAAGCCCAAGGGCCAGCTGACCCTGGGTGCACAGCAGACCAGCAGAAACAAGAGAGACTCCATGAATGATGGATTGTCCCTCATACCCCCCAAGTCTTCACCAGGTAGTCTAGGAGAGTATTAGAAGAGAGACCTTGCCCTAGCAAACTGAGAGGAAGGCTCAGCACAAGAACCCCGTTATCCCCAGACCCTTCCAGATGGGCCCGTCTTGCCTAACATGAAGTGGAATCCCCAGTATCCTGGAAAGACAGCCAGCTCCAACCTCTGCACTGGGACACAACTTTTCCAAAGTTCTGAGAGCTCTTTCTTGGCTGCTACTCCCCAGCGTGGTCCTTGCTGGGTCTGTGATGAGGATGAATCTCAGACCCATCCCAACAGATGCAAGGTAACATTGACAGTATCCAGGGTACCTCCAGAGGCCTGGAGCTGTGCCCTACTACCACAAGCACCGAATCCCCAGTGTGGTTGCCAATGTCCTCACAAAACCAGGATTGTGAGATGAGCCCCTCTACTATACTCGGGTCACCAGACTCGTGACAGTTGTACAGGGCAGCGCCCTCTGCCCTGGACACAATGGTGCTTCTCTGAGAAGGGAGCTGGGTTTCTGAGGCTTGGCAGTCCAGACCTGCAGCCTGCAGGGCAGCTGAGACCAGGCTCTAGCCAACTGCTGGGCTGCGGCAGTGTCTGGCGGTTGGCCACTTCACAATGATGGCTACAAGGCTTCTCGATTTACTGTCCCTGTGGTGGGAAACCACAGCTATGATCGTTGGAGGCCTGTTTGAGTGTTGTGACAGAAAGGCCCAGTGCCCAGCCTTCCAAGCTCTTGGAAGCTCTTCCAAACACATCAGTGAAGTTTCCTCAAACACCCTCCTCCCACCTTATGCTCTGCTAGAAGCAAGAAACCTGCTGAGGGAGCGTTGGTTTCTGTGCACCAGTGAGAGACCCGTGATGACAAGGCTGTGGATGGAGAGCAGGGGCAGGGACAGGTGACAAAGGGCTTCCTGACCCTTGGTTCCCTTATCAGTGTTTTTTTCTGAGCCACTGGCTCCTTTCCTCAGGGCCTCATTGGGTGGCTCACAGAGCCAGGGTGATGCTACCTGGAACTTGGGTTTGGTACACAAAATGATTTTGAGAACAGGCAGGAAGCATCAGGACAGAGCTACAGCCCTCTAAACTGTGTCTTTTGGGCTACTAGGTTTCACAGAGGGGCTCATTCTGAACCTGCCAGCTTTACTGTGAAACTAGCTGGCCCTTTCAGCAGGTGACACTCCTTCAGCCATGGAAGAGTTGGGCTCAGGATTTGGGCATAGTAAATTGTAAATGTTGGCAATAATAGTGTAGAGAGGCCTAGGACAAGAACCCTGGGTCCAACAGTCCTCTCTCTCACATTCTAACCCCAAACCGCCCCACTGCTGTTTGAACTGTAGAGTGGGGTCCTCTGGCTTCACAGGACCTAGCTCCTCCATGTATCCAATAGTCAACCTGCCCCTCACTGGGCTAAAGAAGAGACAGTTGTCCTCACAGACTGATAGCCTTGCCTGCCAAACCTTCTGTCCAAGAGCCCTAAGTCTGGCTCTGGTTTGGTCTTCACTAACTCCTGGGTCAGGAAAGGAGAAAAGGAGGGAGGGAAAGAGTCTAGGTCCAGGTCTGAGACAGGCCCCTGGGCTGTCTGGAAGCTTACACCCTGCAATCGAGGGAAACCCTGCAGGGCAAACAGGAGCAGAGAGAGGGCAGGTAGAGCCATGATTATTGGGTGGGGTGCAGAAGAGGCCTGTGGGAGGGCAGGGCCCACCTTGAGAAGGCTGTGACCTAAAAATGGAGCATAAATGTTATATAAATAAAATACCTATGGAGAGTGTTTCTTTTTTAAAGTTAGGATTTATTTTAGTGCTCCCATTCTTAGCTAGCAAACAGTCTTCTCATGCCAGCTTCTGGTGGTTTCTGGCCAGCTAGCTGTTTCAGGTTGGGTGCCCTTAATCGGAGTCTACAGGTGTGTGTGTGTGTGACTGTAAAGAGCAATGCAATTTTGCTTTTATTGACCTTGCTCTGTGCCAGATCTGTGTTGCGGCAGGAGGTCACAGAAAGTAATGGCGTTCTCCTCCTGCCCTGGAGGACAAGCCTGGAGGCTAAGATTAGATTCATCCACGTGAACCACACAGAGGGCCTCGTGGAATGACTCCGTAGGCTTAGAGTCTTCAAAACCTACTTTAATAAGGGTTCTTAAACACTCCAACCTCCCCTCTAGCCCACTTACCAGACTTAAGGGGAAAGAAAGGTTAATAGGAAATGGGGGATGTGGGCCTGTTTAGAACTAGTTCTTTGGGGCAATTCCAATCTTCATTGTCAGGATATCAGCGGTCAGTACAAAACACCAAACATGCATCAGTAGCAGTAGCTGGATCCAGAAGAAACCTCGAGGCCAGGGAAGTGGCAAGAAGCAGCCAGAATACCAGGAGAAGTTTGAGAAGTTCTGTTGTGGATTGCCCTGGTGCTGTTTGTATTTTGATGCTAATTCCACTTCCCCTGGAGGGGCTGCCTGGGACAAGGAGTGAATCAGCAGTTACTCTGGTGACTTCTTGCAAACCTTTCCCTAATGAATAAAGATTTCAAGGAACCCATCTCTGGGAGAGTAGGAAAGACTTCCAGGTTGGAAAAAGGGACAGCGGAGGAGTAGAGGAGACTTGGCTGGCAGACAGGAGCATGGAGGCAAAAATGTAGGTAGCAGAGGCCCCCGGTTCAGGTGGCAGATCCATTGGGATCTGCTATAGGAGGATTTAACTTAGAATGGCTTATGAACTAGGATGCGTCACTCAGCGATTGATTTACCTGTTGATTCTAAACCAAGATTAAGTGGTGTTTTCCTTCACACAGAGACTCAGTAGAGTTCCAGAGAGAAAAGTATGGCAGCAAAGTGTGGGTTTACAAGAGGTACACCCCCAAAAGCCATGGGAATTTGGAGGCGTGGGACTGGCGTGGCAGCGACCTACCATGGGAACTTAGCAACCAGGTGGAGAGATTTCGGAGCTCCAGCTCCGGGTCAGAGAGTCTGCAGAGATGGGATAGGCTGGCCTGCCTGCCAGTGCACTGCCTGCATAGCGTGGATTGTCTTTTTAATATTTCACACTACAAAGTTCTCTGGCACACTTCTCTCTACCAAGTCATGACAAGTGAAGATTAGGGAAGACCAGCAAAGCGCTGCAAGGTGAACAAATGCAAGAGCATCCTCTCACTCTCTGTGGGGTTCTATTAAGTCTTTCTAAACATCATGCTCCCTCTCAAGTGTTCACTCTAGCAAAACATCACATCCACAAGACAGATCTAGAAAAATACCATGTTTCTGTTCTCAGCAAGACATCCACTCATGTGTCTACTCCAGAAAAGCATCCTCTCACGTCTGCTTCGGCAAAACATCTTCTTATCAGGCAGCTTCCAGAAAAACATCACATGACAACAACAGAGTCTTCAAAGAAACCAGAAGTTTCCATTTCAGGATTCTTAGCAAAGTTTGGAAGGCAGATGGTTTTTCAGACTCTCTCTCTTTTTTTTTTTTCTTACAAGAGACAGTTGGGAGCACCTGCTTGTGGGTCATATAAGGGCGAATAACAGAGAAACAAGACTCAGGCCATGTCTTGAGAAGTCTAGTGCTGGGCAGTGGGTGGCGCACACTCTGGGAAGCAGAGGCAGGCGGATTTCTGAGTTCGGGGCCAGCCTGGTCTACAGAATGAGTTCCAGGACAGCCAGGGTTACACAGAGAAACCCTGTCTCAGAGAGAGAGAGAGAGAGAGAAAGAGAGAGAGAGAGAGAAGAGAGAGAGGAGAGAGAGGAGAGAGAGAGGAGAGAGAGAGGAGAGAGAGGAGAGAGAGAGGAGAGAGAGAGGAGAGAGAGGAGAGAGAGAGAGGAGAGAGAGAGGAGAGAGAGGAGAGAGAGAGAGGAGAGGGAGAGAGGAGAGAGAGGGGGGGGAAGAGAGAGGAGAGAGAGAGAGAGAGAGAGAGAGCCTTCAGGGCAAAATAAGAGTATATGCAAAAGGTATCAAGGCAGAAAGAGAGAACCACTAGCCTATATAGGGTTATAAGACAAGGGTCTAGGGAATCTGACTTGATGGGTGCTTGGGAGCAGTGCTCCAGGACAAATCATACTGACACACAGGTCCTGAACTAGGCTTCCTCAGGCCCAAATACTTGTTAGCAAGGACATGGGAACAGCCACGGGGCTGCTGGATCAGGCTAGAGGTTTCAGGACAGTTTTGTGTGGCCTGTGGTGTTCTGAGAGTTGGGTTGTAGATCTTTCTCATGTGACAGGTGGCATTTTGTGGCATACTTTACATCTTTGAGTTTCATGTCCTCATGTCTAAAATTTAAGTTGTGTTGATTTGATACAGCTGCCTGGTAGAAGGTGTAAGCAGATGAGAAGGCTGGCACAGTGCCTTAGAGCCACATTCTGCATCTCTGGATGGATGGCACTATTCAGGCTTTACCAAAGGGCTGCCAGGAGGCTGGACCAAGCCTGGGAAGACTACTCTGACCCCCACTGGTGATACAGATTCATATCTAGGAGTGCCCAATCCCACCTTGGCTCTGTTGAGGTATTATCATGGGCTAAGAGGTGTACTACTCTCTGGCGGGTCTACTGGGAGGGGAGTCTTAATTGGTCCAGGCATGGTTGGTGAAGGGGGCTATCCATGTACCTAGCTGTTTTGTATTCTGATTTTCTTCCCTCCCTCCTTCCTCCCATGCTTCCCTTTACCTTTCTTTCCTCTCTCTTTTTCTAAACTTGGCAACATGAGCCTGCCTGTAGCAACCACGCCGTACAGTCAAGCAGTGGTCCATCCATTTATGTGAGTCCAAATCAGGAAGTTGAGCAGCATCCTGGAATTTTCCAGAGGGCAGAGGCTCTAAGACGGGCTTGACCCAGGCCTGCTCCTCACCTTAATACTGCAGAGCACAGACCTGAGGCCCAGAGCTGGGCTTGGGCAATACCACAGCTCCCCAGCTGCTTCCCACCTTCAGCAGCCTTCTGAGAAACTGCTGCTGACTTGGCCTTTCGAGCAGGCTGCCTGGGAGGGGCTCCAACAAGACCGGCCTTGTGAAAGGCCTGTTACCTGCCAGTGCAGGGCATCCAAAATAGCCTCTCAAAGGGCAACAAACCCTCTAATTCCATGTGTCCCAACAGCAGGTCGGTGTGGGGATAACTGTGATCTGGCTGGTCTCGGGCTGTAATTATGGAGTCAGAATAAAAAATTACAGGCATTGTGTGGGCTTGTTTTAAATATAACGTAATCCATACCGTCCTCTCTCTTATTTTCTAGATTTGAGGTGAAGTCTTTGGCAGCTGGCGTAGGTTTTGCCTGACGTGTAGCAGATAAAAATGGCCCTTTCCCAGTGAAGAGGGCTCTGTGGGAGGCCTCCCCAGACCCTTAGTGTTCCTCACTGCCCTCTGCCCACAACCACACATGGATACCCATCCACGGCAGTCCTTTCTGATTATCATATTCTCCGTATGTGATTTCTCTCCCCAACTGGCCAGAGTCCCTCGTCTTTCTTGAGCCAGACTACAGAAGCATCTTTGTGAAGCTTGGCCTGATACTTAAAAATCTATTAATGGTGCCCATCTGGGTACAGGGAGGCTCAGATCCAAGTTCCTCCTTGACTTCCCTCAGTAAGAGCACAGAAGTGCAAGGTGAGGTGAGGGCCCTGGATTTCCACAGCATGGGACAGACACTGGCTGCTGCTTGTGTGTGTGGTGTGGACCTGGACAGGTTATTGAACTCCAGTGTTTCGTCCACCTCTCTGCCTAGAACGCATGCCAGCATCTCTGAGGCAGACTAGAAGCTTCAAAGTCATGAGGAGATGCCCCTCTCCCAGACTGGCCTTCAGTATGTCCCTTAGGATTTCCCTATCCAAGCTTCGCTGAGTAAGCATGAAAAGAAGGCAATAGGGGCTGGAGAGATGGCTCAGGTGTTAAGACGCCATACTTCTCTTGCAGAGGACCGACCTGGTTTTGCTTCCCAGCACCCACATCAGTGGTTCACAACCACCTGTAAATTCAGCTTTAGAGGACTTGAACACTTTCTCTTGCCTCCACAGTCACTACACACTCACCAGCAGACCCCTCACACAAATGGCCAAACACACACACACACACACACACACACAAATAAAATTATTTTTTCAAAAGAGAGCAGTTGATTTATTGACTTCCAAATAGACATTTCTTGTCATTGCTGGTGTTGAAATATGCAGTCTTATAGCATATATACATATCTGTGTATATATACATGCACAGATTTTACATATATATAAAATTTTTACGTGTGTGTGTGTGTGTGTGTGTGGTGTGGAACCTGAACAGGTTCTTGAACTCCAGTGTTTCATTCACTTCTCTGCCTAGAGAGCATGCCAGCATCTCTCGATGCAGACCAGAAGCTTCAGGAGGAGATCTGGAAATGGACATATACTTCCTGGGTAACTTTGTTTTTAACTGCTAGAAGTTAAAGTGAGGGAGTTGCAGTTTAGTGTTGAGTTCTGTGTCTGTGGTTCTTGTGCTCTGAACTACTCATGGTCTAGGAAGTTTACAGAGGCTTCAACTCTCCAAACTCATCTGCCTCTGTGCACTAGCTGCCAGCACCAGATGTGCTGTCAGGGCCAGGTATGCTGTCAGGGCCAGGTGTGCTATCAGGGCCAGGTGTGCTGTCAGGTCCAGGTGTGCTGTCAGGGCCAGGTGTGCTATCAGGGCCAGGTGTGCTGTCAGGGCCAGGTGTGCTATCAGGGCCAGCTGTGCTGTCAGGTCCAGGAGTGCTGTCAGGTCTAGGTGTGCTGCCAGTTCCAGGTGTGCTGTCAGGGCCAGGTGTGCTGCCAGGGCCAGGTGTGCTGTCAGGGCCAGGTGTGCTGCCAGGGCCAGGTGTGCTGCCAGGGCCAGGTGTGCTGTCAGGGCCAAGTATGCTGTCAGGGCCAGGTGTGCTATCAGGGCCAGGTGTGCTGTCAGGTCCAGGTGTGCTGTCAGGGCCAGGTGTGCTGTCAGGGTCCAGGTGTGCTGTCAGGGCCAGGTGTGTTTTCAGGGCTAGGTGTGCTGTCAGGGCCAGGTGTGCTGTCAGGGCTAGGTGTGCTGCCATGGGACAGCCATTTGCCCTCCATGTGCATTCACCACGTACATCTGAGCACACTTCCCTCAACATCTGCTGTCGTGATGCGATGCCTGTCTTAAATCCTCCTGAGTGCCATTGGAAGGTCAGGAGTGGCAAGAGCCCAGCCCTGGCCACACTGTTTCATAGGGCACTACTAATGGCCTTCTGTCTGCCTGGGGCTAAGTGGGTTTCCTGCTTGAAGGTTGAGTTCTTTCTATAACTTTGGGTGAGGGGCTGGTAGGAGTGGCAGAGCCACTGTAGTCTCTATGACACCCTGGTGCCCACACATATGAATTCTGAGAGACCTACTCATTGGTTCTGTTTAACCACAAATTTCCAACTGCCCAGACATGAAACCCCATTTGGCCAGTTGCCTTGAGGTGTGGCACTTGGGACACTTTATTGGAGAGGGTCACTAAAGGACAGTCTGGCCACTCCTAGCTACTTCATTGACCTTAGTGCCACTGTCTTTAAGCTAAAAGGTCAACTCAGGTGAAGGTATCTGGACAAATGAAAAGGGTCCTTGTTGAGGCCCAGGTAGAAAGATGGGCACCATTGGACTTTAGAGGGGCAGTTACTTAGGGAAAAAGCATTGTGCCCAGAGGCTAGCTTTCAGCTAAGCAGGACTTACCTGGACCCTGATGAAGGGGCCCCTCCCTGACTGGTTAGAATTCAGAAAAGGATCTGAGAGATGGAGACAGGAAGGCTTAAGAAAGAGTGTATAGACAGACAGAGACTGACAGTGCCGTGGAAATACAGACCAGAACAGTAGCTTGGCGGCTGTGGGGAGCCCATCACACAGATACTTATATTAGCACCTACAGGCATGTTCTCTCTCACTATAATCAGGCAAATTAGAGGAATCTTGATGTACCATTTTACACCCACTAAATTAGCGAACATTAGCAAAGTTATAACAGTGCATGCTACTTATATGGTAAAACCAGCCTAAACATACTGCCAGCTCAAGTGTGAATTAGCAAAGCCCTTTAGGGAAGAAATTGGGTGATAGGGATCCAGGGCTATTAAGCTGCTCATACCTTTTTTTTTCCATGCTAAATTCCACTCCTGGGAATGTGTTGCAAGAAAATAATCTAACAGTACAATAACTATTTTGTACATAAGGATGGCTAGCCAGGGCTATCTGCTACATCCAATGTGCTAGTGTACAGTTCTATAAATCATTCTGATTTGAGTCAGGTTTTCACTATGTAGCCCAGGCTGTCCTTGAGCATGGAATCTCCCTGCCTCAGCCTCCCCAGGTCTAGTCCTGAGCTGTCACATCTCCACAACCATTTTTTTAAAATAGGTATTATAATACCTAATTGATCACATTATCAGATTTCTTCTGTGAAAATAAAGATAACTGTACATTAAAGTTAATAATTACATGAAACAGCTACCTGGAAACTCCAAATGGCCCCACCCTGCTGAGGTCCTATATTCTGGCTGCCCATCTGGTTGACCAGTAGTCCCACCCTTGCCATATTCAGCCTACCCTGCCACTCCCTGTCTGGAGTTTCCCTAGGTGATCTGGAAGCCTAATCCACAGACCTCAGGCTGCAGTGGGTGGGGTACTGTGTCAGCAGAACCTGCCCACCTGGCTTGGCTCCCGTGGTGCCCCTAGGGATTTGGAGAGGGTCTCTGTGAGTCACATCTGGAAAGGCCCAAACCAGAAAAAGATAAAGGATGGGGGAGGTAGGGCTTCATTTAAGAAGGGAGATAAGGTGTTTTCCAGGTTCTGAGACATCTTGCTGTTTGCAAGCACAGTGGTCTGTCAAAGCTGGCTGGTGTCTGGATTCCTAGTTGGGCATCATCAGGATGAAGGCATCTTACTGACTGAAGACCAAAGAGGAGGGATCCTGGGGTCACGACTCTTAGCCTGCTCTGACTCAACATTAGGCACAATCTGTCTGCACCACAGTCATTGATTCTGGTTCTTCTCCTTGACCCTTGGTGCCCACCATGGAAGCTGACAGTCAGGGAGGAGTCAATAAACTGGGTGAATGAGCAGGCACAGGGACAAGGCCATGCTGTATGTGAATGAGTGAGTCAGCAGACAATGGCCTCTTTGTACAATGCCTTCCAAATGGACTCTAATCAAGCTCAGGGGATGCTGCACCCGTGTCTTTTTTTTTTTCTGCCAGGGGATATCCCACCACACAGAGGCCAGGGATAGTCGGTGTCCATGTCCAGGTCCACACAAGCCAACCTTGTTCATTTGGTCCAGGGCTGTCCTACTGAACACAAAGAGGCTTTATGGTAGGCTCTGCCTGCTTCTGCTGCTTACAATGTCATGGGAGGGACGGGAGCTAACAAGGAAGACACTATGGAGCATGCACAGAGGAGCTGTCCTTAGAGGTGGCAGTGGTGGGGAGGGAAAATGCCAAGAGGTGGACTTTGGAGCCGAGGGCTGGGTCAGGATCCCTGGGGAGTTGGGACTGGAACAGGGCCTGGAGGACAGGCTGTCTGTCTCACATAAGGCCCCAGGAGGCCCAAGGCAAGTGTAAATCTATCTGAGCCTTCTTTGGCTTTTTGCCCTTGAATCCACCAGTGGCGTTGGCTCAATGCCAGTCAATCTGACTCTGGTTGGTGTAGGATCCAACATCAGTCTTTGTGTTCAAACTCCTAGGACTCTGCATTGATCTTGGCCATTCATTCATTCATTCATTCATACACTCATCCGTTCATTCTGCAGACACTCATAGCATAGCTGCCGGGTGCCGGGGACCTTTACAGGTTTGAGGATATGTGGTGAACAGGTTTAAGTCATTGCCTTCCAGGAGGCAACGTGAGACTGTCAAGTTCTGTGAGTGTTTCAGCCGCTTGTTGTAGTAATTGTTGCAACCAGAGTTACAGTGGTGGCTGGGGATGGCTTTAGGAAGTATTTTGCCTTTTTTCCTGAAACCAAATGTATCTTTTTGTAGTTGCCCACCCTTTGATTCTTGAAGTCCTTCTTGAAGCAGAACAAAGCACCAATCTGGTCTTCCTGTTTAGGACTGACTTGATGACCTCAAGGCTCCTCCTGAGCGCACTGTGGAGGACTAGCTGTCTGACCCATGTGCACCAACAGTGGCTGATTAAGAACACCAAGCCAGAGGAGTCTGGATCCATGTCTGGATTCTGACCTTGCTTCTTCCTGGCCAGGAATGCTGGATAAGGCAACTCAACCTCTTGACCCCTAGTCTCTTTTCACCTACCTCATCCAGATCCGAGAAAGGTCTGGGTCTTTCAGCAGTACCTGGGGCGGAATGAGTACCAGGGCTCAGTAGCCAAACTTCTGGGAGTGTCAAAATGCACACACACACCCCTGCTGAACTAGGCTAGTCAAAAGAGTCTTTTGAGTCCACATGAGCATTTCTAGTGATGCTTTGACTTTACAAGATGAATACAGCTGTGGCCCGCCTGAGTCTCCATCACAGGGCCTTGTCTGACAAGAAGATACACGAAGCATCCCAAAGGGGGCTAGAGTGGCGAGTGGCTGTAACACTGTGGTCGTGAGTGTCACCGTGTCTCATTCTGAAGCAGCCACTTCTGAAGGCCAGCCCGGCTGAAGCTTGCGTGGCACTCCCTTGGTTTCAGCTGCTCTGAAGGGCAGCCTTTGCAGCTGTGCGGGGACTGACTGCCCTCTGCTGTCCGTTGTCTGTATGGCACCAGTAAGCTGACATTGGACTCCGAGCCAGTTCTCAGCCAGGGAGACTCTGAGATTCCCTTTTCTGCACTATTTGTCACAGTGACTCTCAGCAGAAATGTATTCTACCCTGGTGGCTCTACACAAACACTTCACAAGACAGTTTAAATTTTCACTGAGAATTCTGTGACATATTCTATTTTACCTCATGATCAAGAAAATGCTAGTTATGACTCACTAATTTAACATTACACTTTTATGTTTACTGGAATCTGAAAACATGGATTTAATCTACCAATGAGTCCTGCGGGCTTCCTAACTTTGCTGGGTACCAGGCCACTCCAGGCGTTAGCCACATTCAGGGCCAGCTACTCAAGCAACTGGATTATCATTCCTTTAAATCAATGAGCTTAAGCCTTTGAGATATCCACTCTGGGCTACATAAAATATTGGTGAAATCCCAATACTGAGGATACATGTTTCTCTCCCCAGGGAAAGATTAAAAATAAAAATAAAAAATTAACTATCAAGATGATAGAAGAAAACATGTTTCTATTCTCTCTGAGCTCGCCTTGTTTTTCATGCCTCAGCTGGAGAACTAGAGATTTTTGTCCAAACACAGGAGGGAAAGTGGGCCACCTATGGGTGGCTTCATTTATCTGCAGAACTGCCCAAATGTCTCAAAAGGGAGAAAGGTATGAGCAGCTGTCACAAAATGCTATGCTGGGTCACTCTTATGATTTGGTAGAGAGGCCCAACTCCAGAATCTTCCCAGGGCACAGTGTGTGAACCCTGTGTAGACTGAAAGGTTCCATACAGTCTTTTTCAGAGGTCTTGATTTGATGGGTGATACAAAATGGAACTGATTCACACTGGAACTTACTCCTTTTGATTTTATTTTGCATTTTCAGGACAATGAGCTTTTTCAGATCTTGACTATTTTTGTAAGTTCTTGGCAAATTCTGGAGCCCCAGGATTCCAACATGTCTTAACTAATGGAGAAGACAGCCTTGGGGTTTGGAGGCTTATAACCTAGGAGCATATATATTTAGGAACTTTAAGGCTCTTTCTCCTGGACCTTTTAAAGGACAATGTGAACAGACCACATTGAGTTTTCACTGCCAGCTCAGCTGATGAATGGGGACAGTGCAGATGACCCAAGCTGCTGTGTACCTGGCAGGGGATTTTAGCTGTTTCCTTTTTAGCTGTGTTAGCAGGGGTTAGAGTAGGTGGGTGATTTCGGAGTATTTTATTTTATCAACAGGACCCTTGTATAAATGAAATCTTATGAAGCACAGAGCAGAGCTGGGGTGAACAGATTTCTCAGTCTGTTCTGCAGACTGATAAGCAGATGACTCTGTGAGGGTGTTCAGAGGAACCCCACCAAGTGCCTGCAGAAATGGACAGGTTTCTTCCAGACAATGGCAGGTGTAAGCACCCGTGGAATTCTTGGACCCTAGAAAAGATCTCAGCTCTAAAGAATTCTTGAATTCTTGAACAGATCTGTGGCCAGGCATAATGGCCATTTGCCATATAATGAACTCAGGGGCTAACACCATTAGTCTAAGCACTCAGGAGGCAGAGACAGGCTGGCCAGGCTGGTCTATACAGTGAGACCTCTATCTCAAAAAGGAGGGAGAGATGGAGAGGGAACACAACACAGTGGTTTTCATACCTCTTTGACAGTAAAACACGTATGTTCTAAAACACAAGTTATCCATATATGGACATGGGCAGGGATATTGTATAAGTACAAACCACATACTTCTTTTTGGGAATCAATTACCTTACCAATAAAACCCATGGCCAATGTTCCAACGTGTTTTAATGGGACTAACACCTCTTCTGAGAAACCAGTTACCATGTACCCAGTTCATGCCAATCCTGTGAACACATGGCCCTCAGTGTCTGCAACAAGTCTATCAATCCTTAGCTGTACTTGATGTTTTCTTTTCTTCAGATTAATAATGCTGTCACTGTCCATTTCCTGTCAAATGTCCTATTACTAGACACTTGTTAGATGGCTTTAGTAGAAGCCACATGCTCCCTTGCTACAATGCTATAGTAGGAACTCTGGCTCCGGGTGGTGGTGGTGGTGGTGGTGGTGGTGGTGGTGGTGGTGGCGCACGCCCTTAATCCCAGCACCTGGGAGGCAGAGGCAGGTGGAATTCTGAGTTTGAGGCCTGCCTGGTCGACAAAGTGAGTTCCAGGACAGCCAGGGCTACACAGAGAAACCCTGTCTCGAAAAAACCAAAAACAACAACATCAAAAAACAAAATAAAACAAAACAAAACAAAACAAAAAAAACCCAAAAACCTCTGGTTCTGGGCTGTAAATTGTTCAGATCCAGCTGCTTTTCTTCTTCTCCTCCCTGTCCCAAGCAATGAGATGTGTATTATTGTATGTATATATGTCAACTCCATGGAATGGTACTTATGCCATAGTGCATGTATGGAGGTTGGAGGTGTGTTGTGCGTCTGTGTGTGTGTGTGTGTACATGTATGCAGGTGCCTAAGGGGGCAGAAAAAGGGTGAGAAACCCCATGGTGCCAGAGTTACAAGTTCCTGAGACGTTCCCATGTATTCAGTACTTGGAACTGAAGAACAGCACTCCTCTGTAAGAACAGTAAGTGTTCTTAATCTCCCTCCCTCTCCCTCCTTCCCTCTCCCCTCCCTCCCCCCCTCCATTTGAGTCATCTCTCCAGCTCCCTTGTTTTTTAAAAAATATTTATGACCCAATAGATTGATTTCTCTAGCCTTTAGTAGTTCTGACTGGAAGGTCAGTTTGTAAAGACAGAAACACCGCTGCCAATCATGAAATGACACCAGAGAAGGAAACAAGAGAAGGGCACACAGTGGGACTTGAGAAACTGTCTTTTGATATTTAAAGAGATGGGCTGAAAAAAAAAAAAAAAAAAGATGGGCTGGAGAGATGGCTAAGACAGGTTAAGAGAGCTCTTCCAGAGGTCCTGAGATCAATTCCAAGCAAGCACATGGTGGCTCACAACCCTCTGTAATGGGATCCAATGCCCTCTTCTGGTGTGTCTGAAGATAGCTACAGTGTGCTCATGTAAAATAAAATAAATAAATCTTGAAAAAATTAAAATTCAAAGAGAAAAGTGATCCCTGAACTTTAAGAATATGCATGCAGGGAGTGGCGAGACGGCCAGCGGCTGAGTGGTGCTCTCTCTCACAGAGCACCAGAGCTTGGCTCCTGCACCCACATCAGACAGTTCACAACTACCTCACACTCCAGCCCCGGGGAACACCGCTCTCTCTTCTGGCTTCCAGAGGAATCTGTACACACATGGCACACATTCACACACACACATAAGAATATGTACATAATGCAAATAAAATCTGAGCTTAAATATTTAGTACTCATAAACGAATCAGTAAAAAAAAAAAATAAGCAAAGGCTATAAACAAGCAATTTAGAAGGAAATGATGGGAGGGAGGGACCCTGTGTGATGGGAAGAGCAGAGGCTGGGATGACTAAAGCTGAGAAACTCAGAAGAACCCTGTAGAGTATAAACTATAGGTGTCTGAGAACGGATGGCCGGCTGGTGCGGGTGTTCCGAGGCTAGGTTTAATTAAAGGAGTTCTTCAAATAAAAACTGCCAAGTGTATTCAGCTACTCAGGGAAGGGAACTGCAACAGTCAGGGTGAAATGTGGCTGGTGTCTGTGAGTTAAACCGGAAGCATAGGAGGCACAGTGAAGACAGCAGGCAGGAAGCAGCTACTCTGACCCTCTAGAGAGAATGCGTCCTACAGCACCCCCTGGTGGCAGAATAGCAGCACCACAAGGAGCAAAGCAGAAATTTGCAGAGGTTTGCAGTCAAGAGGTAAAGTGTAACTGGTACAGCTAATAGCATTGATAATCAGCACTTATATTTAAGCTCAAATACTCTCCTAACCTTTTTCTTCTTAACTATTTCTCACAGGAAAACGATATTATCATCTTCTTAAAGAGACACAGTGAGCCAGGCAAAGTACATAAATGTAATTCCAACACTCAGATAGTAGAGACAGGAAGATCAAGAGATCAAGGCCAGCCTGGGCTACAGTGTGGCTCTGTTTTGAAAATGAGAGAGCAGGTCAATATAGTAATTGTGTCTATCGCAAAGACTGTGATATGTTCCATCCTGCCCTATGATAACTACTATAAAGGTTTGTTCACAATCCCACCTGGATATTCTGTTACCTAGATATAAAATAGTAATGTTAACCTCCAGGAAAATCTATATTAAATGATAAGGAGGATTTAAGGCGGAGTGGAATAACAGGCTTCTATCTGGCTTGCTATGAATATGAAAGTAACATGAGCCCTGAGACTGCCCATGCTCACTGCCCAGGGAGAGGCTTTAGTCTGCAGCCCTGGGGAAGGGGAGCCATGGCCGAGGCCTCTCACCATCCTGAGTTCAGGAGGGGGAGCTGACTCACAGGGCTCACACTAAAAACATGAAAGCCTTGTAGGAAAAGAACTCTAGAGACTGCACAGGTGCCTGCTAAGTGCTCAGCTGAGTACTGATCACTGCAGGCATTAAGGAAACTACTCAAGGGCAGGAAACTGAGAAGGCTTGTCCCCCCAGCCAGTCTCCTGACTTAGGGCTATCCAGAGAAGACATAACACAGTTTTTGCCTCAGAGAACATTACCCATTCACTTAAAACTAATTTGGACCCATAGAACAGCTTAAAAGTAGATACAAAGAACAAACTGCTTGCAAATAACTTATAAGTTACTAATCCAAAGTCCAAGAACTATAAAAATATGAAAACTATACAATAGTCAAAAAAGTTAAAATTTACAATGCATGGCATACATCAATAACCAGGCATGAAAAATAACAACCACAAAATACAACCCATGATAGAAGAAAAATCAATTAAAAGACACTGTGCCAGAGACTGTACAGATGATAGGATTAAACAAAACTAAACAAAATCATTATCAAAACAAAACTGTATATGTTAAAAGTAATCACAGGGCAGGCAAAGATGCTGAGAAGATATAAAAGGAATTCATGGAGGAATTTGTTTATGTGTGGAGGACATTTTAAAAGATCTAAGTTGAATTATTAGAGATGGAAAAGTTTTACGTGAACTTAAAGAGCTTTAAAAACTATACTGGATAGCATTTATGATAGGCTATGAATTGTAGAAAAAAGATTAGTATAAACATGAAGACGAAAACAACACAAAATATCCGGTGAAATATGAAAAGAAAAAAAAAACCCAGAAGAGCATCAGCTTCACACAGCTTATAAGACCTATGGTGTACGCCCATAGAGAGGCAGGAAAAACATCCGAAGGAATGGTGGCCTCCAAAATGTAAGAATTTTATGAAGACCATAAAGTCAAAGTTTCAAAGAGTATAAGCTACCCCAAATATAAGACAAGGGAAATTATACCAAGGCATATCATAGAGGGCTCCCTCAGCAATACAGAGCACTCCTGACAGAGGCCATGGACACCTCTGTGGAGGAACAAAGGTAAGGCTAGAACAGTGTCGTGTCACTGTTGCTGTTGGAACTAACACAACTCAGAAGAGCGTGAGCAACGTCTTGACTGTGTCAGAGAGGGAACGCAGAATTCCTAGCCTGGAAACATGGGCTACTCCACAGTAGCAACGAGAGAAAAAGCCCTGAGCAGTGACCAGTAAGTACTGGTCCATGTGAGGCTAAAGGCAAAGAAGCAGTCACAGCCAAGACCTCAAGGACCATGAAGGGCGCCTGAAAGGCACCACTGTGCTTGGAAGCATCTTGTAGAAAACACGATGTTGGCTCCCTGAGGATCCGTTCCCAGCCTCTTCCCTTTCTTCTAACGCCATTTAGGCTAGAAAGCTAAATACCTGTTTTCCCAGAATCCCTTGCAGCTAAAGATAACATGTATGATTGAGCTTGGGTCAAAGAGATACACTTATAAGTCCCTGGTATAGGTTTTTCCTTCCAGCTAACATGGAAAAACACTGGTAGGAAGAACAACTACCCTGCTTTCTGCTGTGCCTTCCATCTGAGAGGAACACAGGCAGGAGCCTACAGACACACAAGTATCTTGTAGCCATGAAGTAGTAAGCAAGTGTACAAACAGAACAACGTGCTGTATGCAGGTGGTGAGGCAGTCAATAGATTGATCTGATGGCATTTCTGGATGATAGACTGCGTGACTTACCGCAGGAGAGGTGGGCCGCTACTTATTTTGGCCACTCTGGGACAAGTTTTGTGTTTTATTTTTGCTGTTGTTGTTGTTTTTTTTTTTTTTTTTTCTTACAGCCATGAAATTCTAAGCATTGATTATGGTGTGTGTTAAGGACTCAGGCAGGGGAAATAAAGGAAAAGGCTATTTATTTAGTCCAGTATAGGTTGAGTCAGACATCCAGGCCTTGAATATATGCATTAGCTCTTTTAGGATGAGAGCAATAGAACAAATGAGGGGACAGGAATTCTGTAAAGTTCAGAAAAAGATGTGACAAATACACACCTTGTTAATTGGATTTCTGGTTCTTCCCAGGGCTGCGTAGTCTGGGGAAAGAGGATCCTATCAATGCAAACCTCAAAAATTTTTTAAATTAAATATATATTCAATATAGTATATATTACTCTACTATACTTTAAATTGTATAATATATTTTATATTTGTATTCAATGCACTTATATTAAATATATTTATATTCAATTATACATTATGTGTATTAAATTATATAAAATATTATACACCCATTGATATATGTGTGGAGGTCAGAAGACAACTTTTGGGAGTTTATTCTCTTCTTCTACCATATGAATCCCTGAAATCAAATTCAGCTTATCAGTTTTGGTGGCAGACACCATTACACTCCAGGCCGTCTGACTAGCCTTGCCCCTTTTGTCTCTTTCTCTTTTTTTTGCTTTGTTTTATTTTTTGAGGTAGGATCTTGCTATGTAGCTTTGACTAATCTAGTACTTTTTATATAGTCATATAGTCCTGCCTGATCTTATACTCATAGCAATCCTCCTGCATCAACCTCTTCTAGTCCTGGGATTTCAGGTGTGCATCACCATACCCAGCCATTTCTTTTCAATGCAATAGGCAGTACATATTGTACACCACTCCCAGGTTTTTAATACACACACACACACACACACACACACACACACACACACACACACACACACAAGAGTATGAAAATAGAAGTGATTCCTTTATAAGAATTTGCATTTATTTAGTTTTTCAAACTAACCTGGCTGGTACAGCTAAAGGCAAGACACAACTATTACCCAGCATAATAAATCCAATTGTTAGACTGTGTCATTAAAGGCTTTCTCCACTGCAAATGGAGAATACTGTTCTTCATCCATTATTGTTGCACATGCTGTCTTTAACACTGTGTAACACATGCTGGGCACAGCAGCACTATTTCCTACAGAGAACAATGAGGAAGACACGTGGCATGACTAACAGTAACATTTACAAAGTGCAACAGGCACGTTAGCAACCACCTTCATGGAAACACACTCTCAGTTTGAAGCTGTGGAATGTATAATATAGATTTATTGGCAAACGTGTTCGTCACATTTATTCATTCTCTCTCTCTCTCTCTCTCTCTCTCTCTCTCTCTCTCTCTCTCTCTCGCATTCCAGCTTTTGAAACATGAATAAGTGAAATATGGAGGAAGAAACCTAGATAAAAATCTCTTTTATGAGGCAAGGACAACAGGGAATCTACCAGGATCCTTCCTGAAGCACCCATGATCCAGAAGCAGGAGCCTGGCCTTTCCAGAGGCACATTCCAGTCTTCCAAATACTACTAAAAGAGGAAACAGAAGCTGTCATTAATGGAGAAAAGTCTGGACAAACACATTTCTGACATTATTTCCAGGCTAGTAATGGACAGGAAATCTGATAGTGTATTAAGCGCTATAACTCTATGATTTATTTTGTTACATTAAACACATACCACTTTGTAAGACAATAAGGAACACTGTTAAAGAGAAGCAAATGCTTTTTGTTTTTTATTTGTTTATTTAAGGCACAGTTGGCCATATTAAAAACAATCAGTAAACTGGAAAAGACTGACAATTCTTTGCTATTAGTTAATTCTTTGTTAAGGGGAGTTTTATGAGGCAGAGAGGCATTCGGGTAGCTTTGGGGTGGTGGGGGTAGTTATAACATCTCTACCAGTTATGACATTTCTTCTGACCTGTGCTCCCATTCTTCAGTGGACAGCACAGTACACTCCCTGGGATTAAATTAGTGCCTGGAAGTAGTAAGCACTATAAATCATGAGGAGTCCTGCTGAATCAGGATCATTTGCAGCCTTCTGTTCTAGTGGCAAATAGCACGTGCATTATTGAAGAAGGGCAGAGGGTTCCTTACAGAGCAACACATCCTCTTCCTCTGAGAACACTTGTTCTGCACCAGAAGATGCTCTCCACACACTTCCATGACTGTTTTTCCACTTTCCACAATTCTGCTATGCAGAAGTGAGGGATTTGCTCAGTGGACCATGCTCTAGCAAAGTTGCTAGAAACTTGAATGTTTCTCAACTTTACCACTCTGTCCTTTCTCAGCACAGAGATTCTTTGTTGGAGGAGGGCGGGGTGCTGATGGCCACCACAGGATGATGGCAGCATCCCTGGTTTCCAGGCACTTGAGGCTAACAGTAGACCTTCCATGCCGCCCCAAACACACACGCTTCTGGAGACCAATCATTCCCAACTTGGGTACCAATGCAACAACGATGGAGAGGTAGTTCTAAACTGTAAACTGCAACATGCACTTTGCTCCCTATTATCAAATTCTTTTGATGATCTCAAAATAAAATTCAAACTCTTTACTGTAATCACAGTAAATTCCCAAGACTCTATATAAAGTGGCATCTTCCTCTTTTTTTTCCTTCCTTATATCACACTCTCATATACTAACTGGTCTTTCTCTTCCATAAACATCTTCAATTTTTTTTTTTTTTTTTTGGAATTTGGGTTTTTTTTTTTTTTTGAGACAGGGTTTCCCTGTGCAGCCCTGGCTGTCCTAGAACTCACTCCATAGACCAGGCTTGGCCTTGAACTCAGAAATCCGCCTGCCTCTGCCTAACAGAGTGCTGGGATTACAGGCGTGCGTCACCACAACCTGGCTCTTCAATTTTTTTTAAATGTAGGTTTTCCTTCTGTCTAGAATGCACTTTCCTCTAGCTCCTGTTATGACCCACTGCTCACCCACACAAACTTCAGACCAAATGTAATCTGCAAGGCTTTCCCTGACCATAGCCTCTAAAGAGCTCCTTACTCTCTATCACAAGAAGGATACCTTTTCCTTCACAGGAATACAACAGAATATTGTCTTAGTTTGCCCTTTGTTGAATGCCTTTTCACTAGAGGAAGATCTTAGTCTTTTCCACTGCTATAGCTGACATGCTCTAGTACCTAGCATGCAATAGGTACTCAGTAACCATCTTCTGCCAATCTCACACCTCAGGTCAAGTGTCATGGCTTCTTCTTTACTTTCCCTTCCAAGATTATTATTTTATTGATTATTAGCTGTCCTATTTTTTCTAATACTTCCTGATCTATTTTTTAAGTGTAGATGGAATACTGTAACAACTTAACATGAGAAAACTTATTATGAAATATAATTAATATATTAATAAAGGTCAATTAATAAGCTATGAAAGATGATGCCTGGCCCTGTAGGTTTCAACGAAGTCTATGATCAGGCCAGTAGTCAAGAATCATGACACGTTTGGCCCCTCTTTGCAAATTTCAAGTTGTCAACACATTCTAGAGCTACCTTAGACTATAAAACTTACCTGGTGTAAAGACTCAAAGAATCTCTTTGTCCATCAGCTGGGTTTATACAGCACTACAAATCTGAAACCCTTCTGTGCTGGCTTCAAGTTAA
Source organism: Apodemus sylvaticus (assembly GCF_947179515.1). Classification (NCBI taxonomy): domain Eukaryota; kingdom Metazoa; phylum Chordata; class Mammalia; order Rodentia; family Muridae; genus Apodemus; species Apodemus sylvaticus. Next base: position 52,176,399 of record NC_067481.1, read on the forward strand.
TAGTACACTGGGGTCAACAGCAGGATGGTCTAAGGTGCTGCAATGTCAATTCATGTTAAGAGCTCCTAGAAACCACAGCCTGTTTCTTCCACTGATTTATAGGCTGTTTCCATGAAACCAAAGATGCTCGGCTCTCCTGGAAGCTGGCTGGCTGGCTGGCAACTCTTCAGTCCTGGCTAAGGACCATGGCACATCATCGAGCCATTCTGGCACTCTGCCGAGCGGCTTGCTTGTCTCTCCTGGCTGGGCTCTCTACGCGGTGCACAGTAGTCTCCACCCGCAGGGATGATGACGCCCTGACGTGGCGGGAGGACGTTTCCGTGCACTGCGAGGAGGTTTCCACGTGCTGGGAGGACACCTCGAGGAACTGAGGGAGTCGCTTTGTGGAGGGGGTGAGGGAGGGCCCCTCTCGGTGGCGCTGGGAGGTCTCCACCTGCCGGGAAGACGTTCGAACCTGCCGGGAGGACGTCTCCACGCGGTGGGATGACGTTTCCTCGCGGTGGGACGATGTCTCCACGCGGACAGTCGATGTCTCCTTGTGGCGGGTGCTTTCCACTCGCGGGGAGGAGGACTTGCTCCTAAGGGGCGAGGCCATCCTGCCCGTACACCTTGGTCAGGAGGGACAAAGAGGCCCAAGGCTCATGCTCTGCGTCACGTTACACAGGGAAAGGTGACGTCAGGGTGGTGTATTACGTCAGGGTATGCAGCAGGGCTCTGAGACCCGAAAGCCGAGAAGTCCTCCGGCACGCCCCGCTCGATCTCTGCGCGCGCAGCCGGCCCGGGCCACACAGATGGGCGGGACTACTCTTCCCATAAGGGAGGTTGTCCCCGCCCTCGTGTCCCACGCTACCCCGCGACCGGAAGTAGGTGCCGAGGCTTCCGGATTCTCTCTCTCCAATCGAAGTCGCGGTTCGGTCGGGCTGATAGTGTTCGCGCTTCTCTGTTATGGCCGCGGCCGTCGCTATGGAGACAGGTGCGTTGTGTCTTGCACCCCGAGTCTTCACCAAGGGAATGGTCCTACGCCCCGAAATCCTCTCCCGTTTTCCTTTCCCTGCGCTGTTTTTCGGGCTCAACTTGGCATCCTTAGAGTTGGGACCGGCTGAGGAGAAGGCGGTGTTGCTTAGAATATGGCCTGTGAGAACACCTTTGCTCCTGGGTTGCTCACATCCCTACTTCAACCCTGGCTCCTGGCTCAGCTGTGGGAGAGGACTGAGACCTTCCACTGTCTATTCTTGGAGCTTCTCCCGAGAACTTGCCTGAAATGTCGATAACCCGTGTGTTCTAATGCGGACCACCGTCTTCTCTCCATTGTTTAATCATTTTGCATCATTCTTTTTGTGAAGCACTTGTTTTTGCTTAACTGTTGGTAGTTGTGGTTATAACAACATAGGGAGCCGCACAGCTATTACAGACTACCCAGTGATCTCCGCTAACATAGTGGCCTGCAGGTGGTAAATTCCCATTCTACTTACTTTTTCCTCAACTAACTTTAAAGATTTATTATTTTTTATTTTAATATTTTTGTTTTGGAAACAGGGTCTCACTACGTAGTGAATATATATATATATATATATATCTTTAATTTCTAAGGAAGTCTCTTCTGCACTTTGATATTTATTTGAGTTCATTCGTGCGGGGGGGGGGGGGTGGGGGGACGGTGCATGCCGAGGTCAGAGGACAACTTGCAGAGTCCGATGTCTTCCTGCAACCCTGTGGGTTCTGGGAATTGAACCCAGGTCATCAGACTTTGTTGTAAAGTAAGCACCTTTACCCGTTGAGCTGTCTCACCTGCGGTTTATTTTTGTTTCTACAAATCAATATTTGTATTGTGGCTTTTATTTTGGGTGATTTTCTTTTTTACTGTCACTTTTCTCCTAGATGATGCTGGAAATCGACTTCGGTTTCAGTTGGAGTTGGAATTTGTGCAATGTTTAGCGAACCCAAATTACCTTAATTGTAAGTTAAGTACATCATTAACTTAAGTAGCTAGCTCTTAACGATTTCTGAGAGGAGATGCAATTTGTAATAGTATTTATTTACTTCGATGTGTTTGAATGGGGTTTTATTTGAGCTGGTCTGTAAGAATTAACTGAGCAAACAAAGGCTTGTGTTTCTTAGTTCCTTGTGTTCTGTTGGTAGGGATAAGAATATGTTAGAGATTACAAATCAGTAGTCCAGCAGTTGGTTGACATACAGATTGTTTCTTTGTGTCTTTCAGTTCTTGCCCAAAGAGGTTACTTCAAAGACAAAGCTTTTGTTAATTATCTTAAGTACTTGCTTTACTGGAAAGAACCAGAATATGCCAAATATCTAAAGTAAGTTTAATTTTTATAATCCTAAATCTGTGTATACTTTATTATAAATACAAAGTACTGATATTGAGCAGCTTTCTCGGTGTCGGAATGGAAAACGGTATTTTGAATCTTTCTGCTTTTAGTTAACGTAAGACACTGCCATCTCTAACTTGGGTTATTATAGGAATTGCATTTATTTCTGCTACCATTCTTACCTTACTCCCTTCAAACAAACCAAACTATGTGAGAGCCAGTTTACTCTCTAAGTAATATAAGCCAGAACATACCGCTTCTGTTCTTGCAGGCTAAGATTCAGTGAACTGGTTTTAGACCATAGTTCTAATGTAATTTGGTCGTGTCTAACCAACCCATAATCCAGGAAGGTAGGAAGTATTGTTTTCTGGGAGTCTTAGAGGTACTGCCCTTCTTTATAGTTAGTGTCTTTTGTTTCAAGCACTGTGCTAATTGTATTGTGTACATTAAAAGAACAAACACAGACACGATCAAACTCACACTCTGCTTTGACTTAAAAAGAAAAATAAGCTGGTACACACCTTTGATCCCAGCACTTGGGAGGCAGAGGTGGGTGCATCTCTGAGTTCAAGGCCAGCTCAGTCTACAGCTACTTCCAGGACAGCCAGGGCCACACAATAAACCCTGTCTAGATGCCTCCCTCAAAGAAGGGGACAACAGAAAACCAGAAGTTAAGCCTGGCATCCCTTTAATCCAAGCTCTCAAGAAGCAGAGGCAGGCAGATCTTGGTGAGTTTGAGGCCAGCCTGGGTATGAGCATATTTCAAGGCAGCTGGCCACACAGAGACCCTCTTTTAAAAATTAGAGGAAAACATTTCATACTTCGCTTTTTATCCTCATCACTTTTCTGACTTGATTCCTGGGCTGTCTGTAGATTTGCTCTTCATGATGCAAACATAGATTCCTTTAGGAATCCAAATGATAGACTTGAAGTTATTATTAGAAGATTATAACATGTTACGTGCTAACAAATTTTTAGACTGGGGATTGAAAGCCTTAGCTATCTTCTAGTTCAGTCTCTCCAGCCAAGCTGTTGGAAGATGATTATCTCCACTCTGGTTGGAGGCTTTCTGTGAGCCGCTTACTTCATCGATAGCCAGAGGCTAGGGAGCACTTCCTTGTAGCTCTAACCTGTTTGTAGATTTGTTTTTTTTTTTTTTTTTGTTCATCTATGTCCTCTTGGCAGTAACAGCTATAGATGTTTAAATTCAAGAGAGGTTATGAACTAACTTCATTATATCTTATATAATGTTCTGAAATAACATGATAGGAGTGATATTACCAAAGGTACTATAGTAATAGAAATGGTAGGCTTGAGATAATTTCTAGGGGAGTATCTGAATTAGAACTTGGGATGCCTTAAATTATGTTGATAATTAACTTATGAACTTCATCCCAGGTACCCTCAGTGTTTACATATGTTAGAACTGCTCCAATATGAACACTTTCGAAAGGAGCTGGTGAACGCTCAGTGTGCGAAATTCATCGATGAACAGCAGATTCTACACTGGCAGCACTATTCGAGGAAGCGGATGCGTCTTCAGCAAGCCCTGGCAGAGCAGCAACAGCAGAATAACACAGCAGGAAAATGAAGAGCTGGGACAGACCAGGCTCTTAGGACATGTATATAATGTATTGCTATTGTACAGTACAGAGAAAAAGACTCTTCTGCCCCATTAGTGTTCAGAACCTTTATGTTTTGGTTTGCAAACTTTTTGTTAATAGATTATTTCTATTAAACCAGGACTGCTCTACTTTCTCTGGGGATTTGTAAATTTCAGTTGCATTTAACAGAACCAAGTGAATAAGAATGGAAATGTTAGGTATTTTAGAACAGTTTAAGAACATAGGGGTGACATACAGTGTTACCCTGGGCTATATCATTGATCCGCCTTGTATTAGTCATGGTTCTCCAGAGTCACAGAACTTACAGATTTCTCTATATATTAAGGGGATTTATTGTATTTTTAGTCACTACAGTCTGCTGTCCAACTAACCCAACAATGGGCAGCTGTGAATGCTCAGTCCCATGAGGCTAGTTGTTTCAGCTAGTCTTCTGGCTAGGCTAGAATCCTGAAGAAGTCGGTTCCAGCAGATGTGCTGGCAAGAAGAGTGAGCCTTCCTTCTTCCATCATCCTTAAGTAGACCTCCAACAGAAGGTATAGCCCAGACTAAAGGTGTGTGCCACTACACCTGGATTTGGAACTTGCTCCGTCCCAGGCTGGATTTAAACTCAGAGATCTGCTTGCCTCAGTCTCCTGAGACTAAAGTTTCCTGGGATTACCTCACCTGGGCCTAAGCTTTTCATGGCTACTATGCCTTAAAAACTGGATCAAATGTGTGCCCTCCATTTCTGAATTGTAGTTCATTCCAGATGTAATCAGCTTGACAACCAGGAATAGCCATTACACACTCCTTCTGTTTTTAGTAGAGGGGACTGGAGTCAGGGAGCTCTAAGTTCCTTCTTTCTGCAGGAGAGGATATGCTCAATTGCTCCATTTTGTAAGTTAGCTGACCTGCTGGTGGTGGGGAAAGACTAACTAAATGGACTTTTGTCCTTAAAGATGAGCCTCAAACACCTTTGGGAAAGTTAGCATTTATTTGGTAAGTACCATAAGAAGGTACTGTCGTAAAACACTCTGAATTCTTTTAATCTATTTCAAACAGATGTTTATATATCTGTGTTGTTTTTGTGAATGTGCCCCATGTTCTGGTCCTGAAGGAGGAGAGTAGGACATCAGATCCCCTGGAATGCAGTTGAAGGTGGTTATGAGCCACCACGTGGTGCTGGGAACCTGGATTCTCTGTAAGGGTGGCAAGAACTGTTAACTACCGCTCTGTTTTTTGAGACAGGTTCTCACTTTTTAGCTCAGCTTGCCTTGGAACTTGTGATTCTTCCATTTCAATTTCCCGAGTACTGGGCTCCAAGGTGGCTACAGGGCCCAACTTTTTTTTTTTATGTGTATGAATCTTTGGCCTACATGTGTATCTACATACCACTTGCATTCCTGGTTCTCTCAGAGGCCAGCAGAGAGTGTCCAATCCCCTGGATCTGTAGTTATGAACATCTCATGAGCTGTCATGTGGCTGCTGGGATTTGAAGCCACATCCTCTGGAAGAACAGCCAGTGCTCTTTAGCACTGAATCACCTCTTCAGTCCACATTCTTGTATTACTTGCAGAACAATAGTTGGGCTTTTCATTTGTGACAAGGTCTGGTTCTGTAGTCTACCCTTGCTTATGATCCTCCTGCCTTAGCATCTAAGGTAGTAAGATTATAGCTATGTGTCACTATGCCTGACACAATCCTTATTTGAAGAAATTGAGATTTAGATAGTAGTACTTTGCCTGTGGCTAAGAGAACCAGCCTGTTTGACACCATGAGAATCACATTTTAGACATTTGTGAAACAAAATTGCCTGAATTAAGCATATGACTTCCATGTATTTCCTAAATGGTTTAATGAAGTTCTCCATTTCAAAGGCAGAAAAGGGTCTGGCAAATACACAGAGTTTAAGGTAATAGATACTAATTGCTGCAGACTTGGAAATGAATAAGTTTTAATCTTCAATATTTCCTTTGAGCTACTACTACCATACTGAAGACTCATTTTACTCAAATCTTTTAGATAGCCATGTGTTAAAAAACTAATTAACGGCTTGTATTTTACTTCTTTATTGTTTAGACATACAATGATTTTAACAACATCATTTACTCATCAATTCAAAGCAATTATGTGGCTTCTTTTAAATGAAACAGGCAATCAGTACAAAATTGCAATCATTAGGCTTTTTTGTTTTGTTTTTTCCAGACAGGGTTTTGCTATGTAGCCCTGGCTGTTCAGGAACTCAATTTTTAGAACAGGCTGGCCTCAAACTCAAAGAGATCCAGCTCCCTCTGCCTCATGAGTGCTGGGACTAAAGGCATGTGCCACCACAGTCTGGCAAGGTCTGATCATCAAATCTTAATCTTCAGAGAAGATCATCTCCACGAGGTTGGCTTGCCGGCACTCAGACTCCACAAGTTTTTGAGGCTGTAAAAACAACGGTTAAGTTTTCACTGCTGTTATGAATATTCCTAGGGGGTGGAGTGAATACTTTGACAAATTTTTGAACACAGAAATTATGCCATCAGCTAGTTACAACAAGCTTTATTAAATAGTTAGGATGCTTGTCTCAAGATGAATCATTACAACACTTGGCCTGAAAGGCCTTAAATGTCCACACCACGAAGCCCCATAGGCTGGTAACAAGAGTTAGCATGCCCAGTGCCATGTCTTTCCCTCAACTCTTTAATTTAGGATCCTAGGGGCAGGGCTGAAATAAAGGGAGAGCCCTTTTAAACCTGAAAAATGGATTTAGAAAACATTAACAAAGGTGCTTTCAGAAATGAGTCAACTTCCTTCTGAATACAGAATCTTAGAAATGGCTCCAAAACATACCCCAGACACTAATATCTTCATTATTATTATTTATAGTTCACTGGGATTGGCAGAGGAATGGACACCAACTTGTGTGTTTCTGATGCACTCTGAACAACAATGTTATGTTGGAAATCAAAGGTCAAGCTCTTTTAACTTGACTTTAAAGCAACTTGAGTTTTAACTACATTATAGCTACAACATAAAGGTAGATACTTACTGTTCCATATTTAAGTAGTGTAGGCACTGCAGTTATTTTCAGTTTTTGTCTGAAGTCATTATTTGGGTCTTTCCAGCTGTTCCAAAGGGAAGAAGATAATGAAAAATACTTGGTTTATTACAGCTTACTCAACTGTTGACCTATATATAATATATTAGTAATCACTGCTTTTGTGTTAACTTTTCTGTTAACTTATGTGTCACTTTCTGCAAAGTTTAAATTGTGGCTAAGATAAAACATAAATGTAAAGTCAATTGAGTTCTAATTATTCCAGACCAAATTCATTGATGATATGTAGCTGAAACATAAACGGTGAATATGAATTCAATACTTCTAACTGGCTTACCAGACAATACTTAAAACACAGAGCCTGAGCAATTATCTGAGGTCCTTTCTACCCAACTTTTTAATCTAGTCCATGTTTGGAGATAACAGTATACATGATTGGTCACTTACTAAGGTTTGTCTCCTACTTGGCAGTAGATGAACACACAGTCTTCAGCCACATGCTTCAGCCCCTCTCGGATGACTGGCTCAGCTTTTTAAAAAGGTTAAAAAGTAATTATACATCGACTGCGATAGCCCGCGCCCTCCCCAGTCCCCAGTCTTAGACTTTAACCCCTTGTAAGATAGGATGCTAAAGTCGAGTGTCCTCTGGGCTCGTGAATCACTTAAGTCCTAGTCCTGGTTGTCTTTAAGACACACTCAGAAAATCAGCATACATATTTGTTAACGGAAAGATAAACTTGTGAGTCTGGTCTTTTTATAGTGAGACTAATCAATCGTTTGGGGACTGAGAATTTTAAAGAACTAGGTTCCAAGATCTGAATCCATGATAAAAATAAGGGTCATCCTTAGGTGGAGCTAGTAGGGACCTAACGAGAGGCAGGGTGCAGCTCAGACGCTTCTGCGGGTCTGCAGGACCAAGATCCTCATCTCATTCCACTTTCTGACTTCAGCAGGGGCCTTCTTCCTACCACTTCTGTGGCGCAGCAACCCCCAGTCCTAGTTCCAGTCTCACCTTCCACGCAGTCCGGACACCAGCTCTTCCCTTCGGTATCCTTAGAACCGCTGAAGTAGGCGAAAATGGTCTTGCCCTCATGCTCCTTCACTGCCTTGTCGAACTCCTCAAAGCCTAACACGCTCACCTCCTCGAAGGTGGCCATGAGTACAACACTCCAGAGAGGAGCGCAGGAGGTGCCCCAGGGTCCCGCCGCCTTAAGGCGGGGCCCAAGTAAGGCGTGGCTAAGTTTCCTGGTGGGCGGTGCCGCCGCAGCAGTACCGGGCTACGGGAGCCTTGGATGGCCAGAATTCCGTAGGGCCGTCTTTTTGGTCTGCTGGAGTTTCTCTTTTGGCGCCAATTTCCTTCAAACATCTAGCCGGCTAACCTGGTCTAGTCCCCACCGTGGCTTCCTGGACAATGACTGCCAAAGCCCGTCGCGATACGTTGATCTTCAAATGGCTCAGGAAACTCAACGGCTCTCAAACAGCCGCGCGCCTGTTGCCATGGTGACTGGGCGAGAGGCCGGAAGCGAGGCCTAGCTTGGGGTCGCCTTGTGGTCTCTTGATTGCCGCGCCTCGCCCTTACCAGGTGGGCTCGGGCCGGAGCTGGGGGAATTCTGGGAAGCTGCATTAGGCAGAGAGACAGTGAGAGAGCCTTCGCCCCGGGCTTGCCTTGCAGCTCCGCCCTTCCTATTACCTTTCCATTTGTCAGACTTTAGGGGGGCCGGGGCTGGGGGCGGCGTCCGGGATTGGGCGGGGGTTTGGAGAGAGCTGGCAGGCAGAAAGGCAGCGAGGCTGGATCCGAGTGTTGTGAGTGCGTGTGCGGGGCATGCTGTCTAGGGGAACAGGTGCAAAGACAGCGTGCCTGAGGTTGCATTGGGGAAAGGAATTGTCCAGGAGCTGAGTCCGGGCTACGCGGGTGTACGCTGGCAGCGAAGATGCCGGCTCATTGCATGAGGGCCGGCAGGTTGCGGCGGAGTGTTCGGCCTCTGTGGGCAAGGAGGTGGGGTGCAGGGCTGTCCCGAGGCTATGGAGTAAGGCGCCGGGTGAGGTCTTCAGTGCAGCGGATGCTCTGTGCAAACATAGGGAGGCTGAAGAATGGTCGGAGGCCTTTAGTGAAGAGGATTGTGAAACCCACAGCCCCCCCAGGGGTGAACAAGGCCTTTGGGACACCTGGGTCGGCAGGCTCGGTTGAGGGAGCAATGGACCCCAGAACAGTGTGGGTGAACGGGACTGTGGGCGAGCCCGAGGTGGTTGGGCCTGCTGGGTCTGTGTGGGTGACTGTATCTGGGGAGGAGGAGCTAGACAATAGCTCACCAAGCTGTGAGAGGAGAGGTCGCCCAGGAACACTTGGCCATGAGAGCATCCTGGAACTGTGGTTGAAGGTGCAGGCTATGAGGGTAGCTTCAGGATGCTGGGAAGGAAGCCGAGTGGAGCTCCATTCTGTTCCTGCGGGAGAGGGGCCGGTCGAGAAGGGTATTCCTGGGCGAGCTTCCTGGGTCGAGACCAGCCGAGGTGGTGTCACGGGTCCCTGGGTGAGAGGACATACTAGTACATTCCCCCAGGCCTCAGGACTGCCCACAGCTAGGGGAATAGGGGCAGGTTGTGAGAGAGGCTCCATCCTTTGTAGGCAGGGACAAGCTGGGAAGACGTTGCCTGCTGTGGGTGGACCTGAGGTAGTAGAGAAGATAGACTGTGCTGCCTCGGGCCCTTGGGAAAAAAGACAAACTGTGGCGTTGCCTGAGGCCTTAGGATGGTCTCAGGTCTTGAAAAGGCCTAGAGCTGGAGAAGTGAGGGAATGTGGGGGTACTTCATGTCTGTGTGGGGGAGGGCAGTCAGTGCAGGGTTCTGGGGCTCTGGCAGAAGAAGCTGAATATGGACATATGTTATGGGAAAGGGGGCAAACTGAAGGGGGGCCTGATGCCTTGTTGGTGCTACCCAGGGCTTTGGAAGATGAAACGGTCTCCCATGGGGGCCCAGGGTTGTGGCAAAGGAGACAAGAGGTGGAGGATATCGTTTCTAGGGGTATCCCTGGCCTAAGGACCATGGGGCAGCCTGTAGGCGTGCCTTGTGCTAGAGAAGAGGAAGCTAGATGTGGAGGTGACCCAGGGGCATGGGGAGCCACACAGGCTGCAGAACTGTGTGCTTCTGAGGAGCAAGAGATAGGTTCTCGAGGTGCCCAGGGCCTGTGGGGTGTAGAGCAGGCAGTGGGAGCACCCAGGGCTTGGGGGAAGGAGGCAGATGATGCAATAGTTTCAGGGCTGTGGGGAACAGGACAGCTGCCACAGACTGGGGTTGTATCCGGAGATAGGGAAGAAGAAACCAGCTATGATGTGTTAGGCCTGTGGGAGAGGCCGCAGGCTCTGGAAGCTCCTCTGGCTGAGCCATTGCCAGGGCCAGTTATGGAAGAGACATATGGAGGGAATCCTCTAAGCCTGTGGGAAAGAAGGCAGGTCATGAGGGAGCAGGAGGTTCAAGCGCCTGCTGCTTTAGGGACACCTGGGGCTGTGGATCAGGATATCAGGTGTGGAGCTCTCTCATGGCCCTGTGGGAGGAGGCGGGCTGTGGGATTGATTGAAGCAGTTGAGCCAAAGCACAGGTGTGCCACAGAAGGCGTACCCTCAGCTCTGGGTATACCTGCTGCCTTGTGGGTGTGTCAGGAAAGCAGCTCTACAGATGGTGTGAACCTGCAGGGCCAAACTCACGCTGCCTGTGGGAGGCTGGTGGCTCCTGAGGAGTGCTCATCTGTGGTAGAGCATAGTGAATCTGAGGCTCTCCCATGTGCATGGGGAAGGAGACCAGCTCTTGGGGTTCCTCTGGCTCCTGAAATACCTGGTCCTCTGAAGATAGAGGCTGTCTCCAGAAGTTTCTCAGGCTTATCAGGAAGGAGACAGACTGTAGGTATACCTGTGACTGTAGGGGTATCCCCAGCTGGTGTGGGTGTGCCTCTCAGGGTATCTAGTTCTGTGTGGGAGCACAGCTGTAAGAGAGTCTCAGACTCAGGAGGCAGGCCACCTACAAGGGTATCAGTGACTGTGGGGCTCCCTGAGTCCATGGGGGATGCGACACTCTCTGAGGGTTTACAGAGAAGACAGTCTGCTGTGGTGCCTGTGGCTGCTAGAATTTCCACAACTGTAGGAGAGCCCACAACTTCTAGGCTCTTGGGGCCTCATGGGGTGGTGGATAGAGGCTGTGGAGAAAGCTCAGGGATGTGGCAAAGAAGACAAATGGCCGAGGTGCCCACTGCTGCCAGTGTCCCTAAACTTGAGAGGGAAGCAGGCTCTGAAGGTATCTCTGGTCTGTGGAGGAGACACAGTGGAACAGTTCTTGGAGCAGCCAGGGAGGCTTCGCATCAGGGGATGCTTGCAGGCGTTGGGGTTCCCATGGTCAGACATGTACCTGCAGCAGTGTGGGCGACTGAACCCTCTGGAGAGGAGGTAAATGAAGGTGTCTCTGACCTGACAGTGGTTAGGAAACTGTCCACTGAGGGAGTAAGGACACCAGGGGACGAAACAGTGAGTAGAGGAAGCCTGGGACTTGTAGGGAGGGGCCAGGCTGCGGAAGTGTCTTACACAGGTGAGCTTGGTACCAGGATGTGGGTCATTCCAAGGGCTGCAGGGGAGGAAACAACCTCTGAGAATATTCCCAGAGTATCTGCAATGAGAACAACTGTGCCGGCAGTTTCAAGGGAGGAAATAGACCTTCGCCATTTCAGAGATGATCTGCAGGGGAATGGGAAGAGAGCTGTGGGAGGGATTCCTGAAGCTAGAGTGACAGTGAGTGATTTAGGAGAGATGGGGGAGGGTGGGTTGAGAGGCTGCTTCTAGTAGATACACAGAAAACAGTTGGAGATGGCCTGGGGTTCTGGGAGGGAAGAGGTTGGGGGACGGTTTGTCTTGGGTATGGATGAAGGAACTGATGTGTAGGGACCTCATGATTCCTGGAGAGATACTTTGTGGCAGATGTCACAGGGTGTGTAGGGTAACAAATTGGGAGACTTTTGGAAAGATGGGGAATGCATTACAGGAGAGGGCTATCCCAGGACTTTTTACAAGGGAATGGTATGGGTGTGTCTTTGGCCTTGTGTGTGAATGTGTGTGTGATGGTTGACTTGAGGTGTACAGTCTAACCTCTGCAGCTCATTCTGTGGCTTCAGCTCCATCCCTGTGGTGCTGGCAGGCCAATTGGCATTGCCTTACTAGTGTGTTTCCCATCTGCTTCTTGGATCATGTCACTGTAGTCTTAGAAACAAGCAATCGTGTACAGACAGCTGTCTTTATGTTCCTGCAAATGTATCTGCCTTTAAGTGGATCCAGTCTGTAAACTTTGGATTATTTTTTAAAAAGTTAAGCTAGGTTTTTTTCCTCTTAACCTTGAACTTCCCAATTGATTTACTCTAGAATTCTTTGAGATAACAAATTTTCCAGTATATTTAAAGTTTATAATTTCTCAGAAAATTGCTCAATGCAACCATGCATTAAATTGTTTACTGTGTTCAAAGTACTGATTGTGGGAAATAAAAAGAGTAAGACAGGCCCTCAATTCTCAAGGAGTCATGTATATCTGGGAAGCTGAGACACAGACAATGAAATAGGTAAATAGCTATGTGTAACAACATGGTTACCCTCAAGTGGCAGGGCCTTTCAAGTGTGTTAAAAGATCTTCAGAATAAAGAGAAGGATGGGGGTGGAGCTCCTCACAGCATCCTAGATTCTTCAGTAGCCTGAATATGGTCTCACTGTGAATGTGTACAGGGTGGGGATGGTGGGGGAGCTAATTCTAGAGCGCCCATTCAGCTAGTCAAACCCCAGCTCTAGTTAGAACTGCTTGGAATTTTATCTGAGCTACTTAACATTCTGGAATGAATACATTCTCCTCTTATAACCAGAAGTTCTTCTAACTTCTTATAACCAGAAGTTAGGATTTATTCATGTAGAACATGTCCACAAAACTATCAAGTCATAAAAACAATAGTTTGTCCCAATAGTACTAGACCCTTAGGATTTAAAATGAAAATAGCCCAAGGGATTATCATTAAAATAGTGGCTCCCTGTTCTTTTAAAAATAAGAGTTTTGAAAATAAAAGTGGCTGCTTTTATAAATGCGACCAATAGACCTCTTTTTAAGCAGTCCTTCTTGTGTGAGGTTACTGTGAGTTCACTCTGGAATATTGTTGTATATGCATGGGATTGTGGGTTTTTTAATCTGTTATTTGAACATAGTTGTACTGTTTAATTTGATACCTGTTTCATTGAAGGAAGATTTGCCTGATGACTAGGCAGCTGCTCATGTTCATTATCTGACGTGATGGGACCGAGCCAGCCAGCTTCTACGTGTGTTCATCTGGCATCCAGTCTCCAACTGGGTCCAAGGAGTGACCCCAGGAATCTTCAGCCCCAGGTTGTTTTGCTGTTTTCCTTCAGATATTTTTTACAAAACATTTTAAACATGAAGAAAAGTTGAAAAATAAAAAGACATTGAACATTTTGAAGCCATTTTCTAGATTTAGCAGTTGTTAATAATTTGCCCTGCTTTCTGTCTGCTCAACCATCTGTCTCTGAGGTTTGTGTATAAGCATTCCAAAGGAAGCTACAAACAGTGCCGCTTTCATTTTAAATATTTCAGAACACTTTACAAATGAACTTTCTTACCTAGTTGTATCATTTTCATACTTAAGAAAATAACTTAAAAAAACTTAAAGTGTGTGTCTCTGAGTTGTATGTGTACATGTGTGTGCAAGGATACTTGTAGAGGCCAGAAGAGGGCATTGGACCCCTCTTGGCGAGTGTGTGAAGCCTGGTGCCCCTTGTCCACAAACAGCTATTTAATCGCTCAGTCCTCAGATGCATGAATAAAAAGAGTTCAGTACTTAAAGCGCTTTGTGTGTCTAACAGTCAGGCTAGAATGCTTTTCTGCTCTCATTTTTTAGTGTGGTTGGTTTTGTTTCACTGTTTTCTGTTGATGTCCTTTCTGGGGTTTTCTGATATCTTATGCCCACCTCCGAGGTGTACTGAAGCATTCACATGGTTCCATTGCATACCTGTGCAAACAGATGATGAGGACAGTGTTGCCTCCGCCTGCTCATCCTTTTGTTCGTTTTTCATGGCCTAGGGGTAGCTGACCTCGTTAACTCCCAGTATCCTTTGTCATTTCTTTATGTCCTAAGGACCAGATGCATGCACATATTCTGTGGCACCTTCTTTTCTTGATATTATGGCTACTTTCCCACCATGTTTTCTAAGCAATACCGCCACACCAGTTCCTAGAGACATCCTATGTCTTCCATTTCTAGTACTCTCTTCTACGACTATCCCAAAGATTATTCCGTGAGTAACATGGACATGTAGGTTGATTTCAGTAATTGGCAATTACAAACCACATAATAGTAAGTAAGCCTTTATATGTGGACTATTGGGAGTGTGTACTTTTTTATCTCATGAATTTCACTGTCTTTTTATAAGGTTGAACGTTTTTTTAAAGATTTAAAAATTGTTTTAATTATGTGTGTGTGTGTAGATTTGTGTATGTAGTGAGTGTAGGTGTGTGTCAAGGTGAAAAGAACCCATGTTACAGGTGTTTGTGAGCCTCCTCTCTCTCTTTCTCTCTTTCTCACACACACACACACACACACACAAACACACACAAACACACACACACACAGCCCTTTGTACTTACAAATAATATTTTCTTCTGTGCTTTGCTTATTGGGGCTTTGTTTGTTTTTGTTTTGGGGGTTTTGGTTTATTTTAGTGTTCTTGTTTTTGTTTTGTTTTATTTTTCTAGACAGGATTTCTCTGTGTAACCCTGGCTGTCTTGGAACTCATTCTGTAGACCAGGCTGGCCTCGAACTCACAGAGATCCGCCTACCTAGGATTAAAGGCGAGCACCACCACTGCCTGCCTTGTTTAGGCTTCTTATGTGTGCGTGTTTGTTGGTTCTTAGTCAGGGAGAAATTTTACAAAGAAATTTTATTTATCTATTTATTCATTTATTTATTTTCAAGACAGGGTTTCTCTGTGTAGTCCTGGCTATCTTGGAACTCGTTCTATAGACCACGCTGGCCTTAAACTCAGATCTGCCCGCTTTGCCTCTAAGTGCTAGGATTAAGGGTGTGTGCCTCCAGTGCCCAGCTAAGAAATTTCTTTTAATGTAGTCAAATTTATCACTCATGTATCATTTCACTTTCCCTCACATCAGAGATCCTTTTATTAGGCATGAATTTTGAATCCTAATTTAAAGAGACTTTTTGTGTTCACATTAGAGAGGAGTTCATCAGTTTACCTGTCCCCTAGTGTGTATATCAGTCTTGGGGACATTGAATTGAGTTTAGAGAAAAGTCATTCCCCAAATAAGGTAATAGATTTCAGTTACTGTTTGTTGTTGTTGTTGTTTTAGTTTGTGCACTTTTGGTTGATTTCTCTTAGTGAAGTTTTCCCTACTCTTTTATTACCCACCTCCTCCTAAAAAGCTCCTCAAGGTTTAGCATATACATGTGATTGTTTGAGCATGTTTATTGTGAGTGTTAGAGAGACCTCCCAGTGCAGGTGCCCTGAAGTAGGGTCCACTGCATTCTGTGACATGGACGCCCTTACTCCCTTACCTAGTAGGCGGATTCTTTTAAGTTGTAAAGTCATAAAATGATTTATTTCTCTTGACCTGATAATCCGAGAGCATATTACTTCACCTAAGAAAATAATGTAAAAACAGAAAAACAAAACAAAATCCTAAATACACACCTGTACTAATAATGTACCTGTTAATGGAAAAACTAGAATAATCTTATCTGTTCAATACAATTGTAGCTCAGCCTGAAAGGCTGATTTTTGAAGATTAGAAAATGCAACAGTGAAAGTTGTCTTAAAATCCGTGAGGAATGTAAAAGGATGTTTATGTTTAAGTGTAGAACATCATAAGGCTGTCTGTTATGATAAACTCTGGTAAGAACGTAAGTCTGTGTAAGCCTGGGTAAGGAGACCGACTGTTTAGAACAAAGTGCTTTATGCGCTCAGGGTAAAAGGTGTGTCTAATGACCAGATGAAAATCCCGGGAAGACCTAGGGCTAGCATCTGCTGGCATAGTTCTGCTGTGTAGTGTATGCCTGTGGGGCTGTTGTTAAGAAAGCTCTAATCCGGGCTGCAGAGATGGCTCAGAGGTTAAGAGCACAGACTGCTCTTCCAGAGGTCCTGAGTTCAAATCCCAGCAACCACATGGTGGCTCAGAACCATCTGTAATGGGATCTGACACCCTCTTCTGGTGTGTCTGAAGACAGCATCAGTGTATTTACATTAAATAAATAAATAAATCTTTTTTAAAAAAAAAAAAAAAAGAAAGAAAGAAAGCTCTAATCCAGGGTCTTCGTGTCCTACTGGATTTTGACATTCTGAACCAGGGCATATCTGTAATTGGGAGTTGCAGAACTTGCTGGTTCTTGCATGAAGCTTTATAAGTAGCCTTTACAGGCAGACTCGGTATTCTGTTATCAGGTGGAATGCTGTTACTGCAGGATTAGATGTTTTAGTAGAGAACCTTTTATGACATGTATGCAGGTGGTTTTATAGGCACACCAGAAAAATATCTCTTCATACAAATAATCTTCTAGGTAAAATATTGGTCACTGGAGAGAGAGAGAGAGAGAAAGATATATAGAGAGATATATGTAATATTTTTCTAATGTGGGCTTACTTTTGTTTATTTCTTAAAGAACCAACTTCAATTTAATAGGAATGTTCCTACAAATCCCAGCAATTTGGCAGTCCGGTACTCTTGCCCACATGGAATTAAAATTGAAAAACTGAAACACTCATACAATGAATTGTATCATGGTAAAGACTTGGATTTTAGAGCTGGAAATGAGTTAAGCAGTTCTGTCTCATTTTCTGTCATATCAGAAGAGAGGCTTAGCTATGCTGTCCACCTAGCCAAAAGAGATGTAAAACGAAGACAGTTTGAAGAACATGTAAAAGATCATCTCAGAAGTCAGCCCCATAGCTCTCATAAGTGTATGCACACCAAGGTGGGAAAGAAAGACTCGAAGAATCAGGATGTCTGCCATTGCAGCCACCAGCCGTCCAGAGTAAGCATCGCCAGCTCAGGTGCCAAGGTGTATGTGTACACGTCTCATCCAGGACGATCTGATCTGACTGTGCCAAATTCACCGCCTACCCATGATCCAGGACTTCAGCCACAACCCAGACTAGAGGAGAACAAAAACCTGTGGGAACAAAAAGGCCTGCTAGAAGTTCAGCGACTCCAAAAGGAATTGAGCAGTTGTATCCATAAGATAGAAGCACTAACTAAAAAAGGTGAGAACAACTCAGTTCTTATTTGGTAAGATGCCATGGCCTGTGATAATTTAAATGCATTCATTCGTTTGGACCCCTCCCCCAATGCACACACCTACTGAGTTCTGCTGCCTCCTGTGAGCTAGTTGGCTCAGTGGAGCTTAGGACCACTACAAGAGAGTTGGACTTGGAGTCTGACATAGGTCTCCTTTCTTTGATGAGTTTGCTTTGCCCAGCTGCTATGTGTGGATTGCCTGACTGTACATCTAGCACTTACATACAAAGAATCCTATCATATTTGCTTCTTGCAAAATTATTTTAATTTGCTTTAAAAATATTATACAATATGTGTATTGTAGATAAACCCACATCATATATGACCACAGGGTAGAAGGGAAGAATTATAATCATCATATACTATTTTCACAGTAGTTAGTAATGTCAGTATGTTGGTTTGTATATGATTGGCCCAGGGAGTAACCCTATTGGGACGTGTGGCCTTGTTGAAGTAGGTTGTGTCACTGTGGGTATGGGCTTAAGACCCTCACCCTAGTTGCCTGGAAGTCAGTCTTCCACTAGCAGCCTTCAGATGAAGATGTAGAACTCTCAGCTCCTCCTGCACCATTCCTGCCTGGATGCTGCCATGTTTCTGCATTGATGACAGTGGACTGAACCTCTGAGCCTGTAAGCCAGCCCCAATTAAATGTTGTCTTTTATAAAACTTGCATTGGTCATGGTGTCTGTTCACAGCAGTGAAACCCTAACTAAGACAGTCAGGGTCTTAGCATTTCCTTGAGAAGTCATAGAGTCAGGAATGGAGAGTAGGGTTACTATAGCCAACATGTAGACCATCAAGCCCACCTCTTAGACAGTGGGCCATGAAAAGTTGTGTAGCAAAAGGTACTTTTGGGCTAGGAAGTACATAGCCTAAAATTATATTTTGCATTTAAAGCTTAAAACATATATGCTTGTTAGAGAAAAAACGTAAATGCCTTCTTATGTACCTGTTGGATGAAACAAGCTAAAACTACACACTGAGGATGTGGCTGGATAGGAGAAAAAAGAGATGCACTAAGGATGGGTACAGGTTCATCTCCAGGCTCTGAGGAACCAGCTATAAAGAAACTGCCTCTAGTTGCAGAGCAGCAACATCTAAAACAAAGTGCAGCTGCCTGAGGAAAACAGCTTCCACACACAGCCAGAAAGTATCTCCTTCAGTCTTCTAATGAGCACGTGTCCTGTAATGTTTGAGTATCATGGGTGATTCAGAACATCTCCATAGAACACCCCAGAAGTATTGTGGTTTGTTTCTCATTATCCTTAGTGTTGGATAGTGTAGCATGACCCCCCAGATGCTTTAGGTAGAAGCCAAGCTCCAGGGAACAGAGCTCTCCTGCTCTGGTGATCTGGCCTAAGACCAGGACCTTTAGAACTGAGTTTTAGAAGCTCTGTGGAGGCAAGGCTGACCTGGGTTACTTTGTTTACTTGAGTATTTCAGTGGGTCATCAGTAGTTGGTGACTATAATAAAAATGCCTTGACAAGGACACATGGATACAAAGACATGTGAATACATAGTCTCAGCTTCTGATTCAGAAGCCTGTGCTTCCCAAGCCTTCAAGGTGAAGAGTTAGCAACTCCTGCCAAAACCAGTTCCAATTTCTGTTTTTACAGGTCTGTGAGCTTGGATTTTCTCTCTGCTATGTAACTCAAATAGAGGTGGCAATAATTTGGCCTAGAGACTCCTATATGACTTTGACCTGTATGTGCAACTTTTGGCTTCAAAGGTTTGCCTTTCTTAGCAGCCTGGTTGCCTTATTGTTCCTGTTCACCTCATTTCCTGTCTGTGCTGGGATTTAAACCCATGCACACTTGGCAAGTGCTGTGCTGTCAAGCTGCTCTTCGTCCCCGTCTCTTGTGTGTAACAGTGAGAAGATCAAACTTGAGATATATTTACACAAGTAAAGTATTGCAAAATCAAACTTGTCTGTTAAGAGTTTTATAAAAGAATTTATGTAAATATATTTGGAAACAATAGCCTAGAAGAAATGGATAGTTGGCTCTCCCCTGAGCTGTATTCCAGAAATGGACTGCGTTGATCTTTACGAAACTATGGAGAGCCAGTGTGTACAAGAGTGTGTTTCTTGACACATAGCTTGACATTTAGACATCCAAATGACTTTAGCACTTCCATCTTAATATGCTAGAGAAAGAATTTCTCATTTGGATTCAAGATTAAATAATTCAATAAAAATAATCTCACTTAAATGAAAATAGTCCAGTAAAGATTTTTTTTTTTTTTTGAAAAATAGGGGAAGCATTCCACATTTTGGCTCAATATAAAAGAATTTTGAGACAGTGAACTTACTGTCTATTGAAATGTGTTTTGGTGAATTCTGGTGCACCAGAGAGCTTGCCAACATCTTTGTGTCCCTTCTGTTCCTGAGTCAGTACACAGATCACTCACTTAGTCTCAGCCTTGGCTGTTAGAAGTTAAGTCTGCTAAGGCAGCTTCTGTTTCCTTAGTAAAATTTGCCAGCTTACTTAAAGTGTCTGTGTGTGGTTTTAGCCTAACATGGGGAAATACTTTCAGACAAACTAGAAGAGGCTTTGGATCCAGATGAAGAGCATCGAATCCGAGTTAGGAGACAGGAGCAAGCTGTGCGCTGTGCCCGCATGCTCTATGTTCTTCAGCAGCAGGTATGGAAACGCCAGGGGGGTTGGAGCCCGGGGCCTGCATGTGGATTTCCTAGGGACTCACAGTTTTCCTTCAGTCACAAAAAGATGAACACAAGGGCCCTGCATAAATGCTAATGAATTTTCAGGGTTAATTTCCTAAACTTATAGACTAGTAATTTACATTCTTTTAACAGAAAGATGTGTGTGTATGTGTGTGTGTGTGTGTGTGAGTGAGAGAGAGAGAGAGAGAGAGAGAGAGAGAATGATATGCACATGACTAGGCTCCTTAAACTGTTGTTTTTAACTTTGGGGGCATAGACTTGAATCTACTAAAAGAAATTACTCCTGAAAAAATGCTTGACATGTGAGCCTGAGTCTTAAAGTGGTTTTTCTATCTGTCTCAGTTTTATTAAATGGGTTATTCTTTATTTTATGATAGAGAATGAAGACTATTGTCTTTCAAGAAACATTTAATGGTTAATAAACAGGCATTTGCAGTGGATTTCTGAGTGTGTATATATAATGGATCTTTTTAAAAGTTTGTTTTAACTTTAACTTTTATTTGTTAATAAACCTTTAAACCTATTGTGGTCATTTGAAGTTATATTTTGGTTTTTATTGCTTGAATCAAAATGTTTGTTTGAAAGAAAATGTCATAGTTAGATTTTCTTATGTATTCTTTTTGAATCCTATGTTGGTTCTTATTCTACACCATTGACACAAAAATTGTTCTTGGCAAGTGCTGAGATTGTTCTGAAGCATAGATCTACCATGTCAGATTCTGTCTTTGTGTGTGTGTGTGTGTGTGTGTGTGTGTGTGTGTGTGTGTGTGTGTGTGTGTTGTGAAATGGTCTTACCATGTAGCCCTTACTGGCCTGGAACTCAGATAACCACTGTCTATTCCTTCCTGGTGTGGGGATGAAAAAGATCTACTAGTATACTTAGTACAAAACAAGTCTTTAGTGTGGCTCATAAGACTCAGAGAGCTGGTCCTTCTATTGGTCATCCATGGTTAGTTCTTACGGTGGGGACCTGGGGATAGCTCTATTAACCGTTTTGAAACAGAAATCAGTCGTTGTTAGTGGAGATGGGCAATGAATGAGAAGCCTTTTCTCATTTTTAAGTGACTTGAGTTAGTAAGGGTTATGTTTGGATAAACCAGGATCTGTTTTTTAATAAGAAAGATCAATGGACAGGCATAAAAGTTTTGTTTCCCCCTTTTCATAAAACAGGTAAAAGAAATCCAGGAAGAATTGGATAAATTGAGTCCACAAAAAATTAAACATACTAAGAAGGTATGTTATGATTCTAATGAATGGTTATTAATAGAGTGCATTTACAATGTTTAGTCAGTGTTTCTGTATACCTGTTAGGAAGGATCTGAAGCAGGTCACTGTGTGGTCACTCCTGGTATAGACAGGTCACTGTGTGGCCATTCCTGGTATAGACAGGTCACTGTGTGGCCACTCCTGGTATATAGACAATGGGAGAAAAAAGAACTTATTTCTAGAGAATGTGAGGTTTTGCAATTCTCTTCTCTCTGAAGAAGGTTTTACAATAGGGAGCACTTTGCAGATAGACTGCAGATATTCTTAGAGGTTGCTATGGTGTCGGGAAGTCAGAACCTGGAGTAACCCCTTGCTTCTTGTTTGTCGCCAGTCATGGGCAATGTCTAGGCTGGCAGCTGCCCATCGAGCAGCCATCCGGGCCTTACAAGTGTTTGTCACTCAGTTTACTGACCGAGGGGAGCACCCAGTTCCTGCTCGGTGTAGGGAACTGGGCAGCCTCATTCGTCAGCTGTCGCTGTGTTCTGCCAAGCTGGATGCTGATCCTTCTGTGCCAGACGTGGTCATAGACATCTTGCAGCAAATCGAGGTAGGAAATGGACTCCAGTTTTTGTTAAACGGATGTTGTTTCCAAGCAGGGAAGAAACTCTGACTCTCGTTCCAGTTAGTGAGACTATAAGGCAAAACTACTGCCTTGCCTGGTAACTTGGTGCTTTGCAAAGAACGTAAGTTTGTATTTTTGTTGTCTTTACACGCTTTGATTTTATTACATAAAAAAAGAAAGGAAAATGGCAAGGAATTCTCAGATTAGTGCTTACTTACCAGCATTGATCTAGAGAGGTTCTAGAAAGGAAGCACCCATGCAGGTGGGAACTTCAGGTCGTGGGATGACTGGGAACGTCTGCCATTCCTCAAGTGGCAGTGCTGATCGGGAATGGACGAAGGTCTCAGTTCTCGCTGGTTACAGAGACAGCATTAGCAGTGAGCTCTGGCTTTCTGGCTTCATAGGTTTGGAAAGTACTGCAGTGCAGTGAGGCTACAGTTCCCTGACTTACAATATATCCTTACTACTAATTTATACTATTGCTGTTTTTAAAGCAAAGGTCAGAGAGATCTCTTGAGAGCTGAAACTAATTAGCCACCCATGCCAGTATTACTTCTCTCATACACTTTCATCAATAAATAGGAAAAGATAATTCTATATTAATAAGCTGTTGGCCCTGGATGAAGGGAGGATGGTGGAGAGAATTCTAGACAGAAAGACATATCTGACTAGCTCCAGTCCTTAAAGCCTGTTCTGCTCTGTAGTCCTGTTGTCTACAAATGTCTCTTATTAGCTTTGGTTACGTCCGTGTAGATAGAGCTCACTGTTAGGAGTGTGGGTGTCAAGTGCAGATCTCAGAACTTTTGACAACATATCATATCATGCCATTCATGCTCTTTCAACTTACCTGCAAGAGACATTTACTGGACAAAATAATTTCAAATAGAGGACCTATCTTCTGAATCCTAGAAAGGATTTCAAGAGATTGATTGCCCCATATTCTGAGCAAGAGCACCTTTAACAATGCACCTTAAGCCGGGCGGTGGTAGCGCCCGCCTGTAATCCCAGCACTCTGGGAGGCAGGGGCAGGCGGATTTCTGAGTTCGAGGCCAGCCTGATCCACAGAGTGAGTTCTAGGACAGCCAGGGCTATACAGAGAAACCCTGTCTCAAAAAAACAAAAAACACCAAATCAAACAAACAAACAAACAAACAAACAAACAAATGCACCTTAATGTAGATATCCCCTAGTTTTGAAAGTATTCAGTAATGTAGGAAATGAAACACTCGTTGAATCCTTTCCCGACTTACTATCTTGTTTTCATATGGTCCTCTGAACTCAGCCTCCCTCACTGTGCTCGGTTGCCTTTAACTCGCTCTGACCAGTACTGCCTGGTACTGAGTGTGGGTGGCAGAGAGAATGGGAACATAGACCTCCTGCCACCATCGCTGTGGGCACATAGCCACTGGACCCACAGAGTTCCATGAACTTATGCAAATGGATGGTCAGTATAATGTATTTACCCACACAAAACACTATTTGAGTTCAGGAAGTTTTGTTGAAATGAAGATTAACATGTAGCATGTACAGCTATAATCTGAAGACTGTGCTTAGTTTCCAAAGTAATGATTCTGAATTTTAAGGTTAGGGTGCCTCTTAAAAATGGTCGTATCTTTACTGTTGATTTTAACAAACTAGTAAAAGAACTGTGGAAATTACTTTTATTAATTAATCCCTATTGTAAATAATATCAATTTTAAATTACTGGGGACATCTTGTTAACTATTAGAGATAGCCATTTAATGACATGTCTCTTTGGACAGTGATTTTTTTCAGTGTTGTGACTAAAGTCATACTCTAGTGGGATAAACTGAGAGAATAATGACTGTTTTGTGACAGGCTTTGGAGTCTCTCCTGGAAAAGAAATTGTCACCTAAAAAGGCAAAGAAATGCTTCACAGAAGTTCAGAGCAGATTTCCTCTGGGAAGCCAAAAGATCTTAGAGAGATGGCCAACAGTACTGCCCAAGAGTGAGAGGAGACCCTTGGTCACAAAGGAGACATTCCCACAAGAAACCAGTCGACCTTCTGTGGCAAAGAGGCTACTTGCAGGTATATATCTCAAAATGTTACTGTGTGATATTTTGCTCTGTGAAATTGAAACAGTTACTGCATCACACTGGGAAGTCCAAATATGTGGCCCTGTCCAGGAGAGCTACTTGACCCTAGGATCAGGAAGTAGCACCTAGCATTTGTCCTAGGACTGGAGGCTGGAATATGCTTCTATAGAAGACCATGAGCAAGTCAAATCCCCTTTGCTCTATCATAGTGCTAAGCTGCCTATATTGTACTGTGTGTGGATACACACATGTGCACCTGACATCTGTGCATTGCTGGCTCCTCATCCTAGGAGGTGGGATTGTCAGGTTGTGTGGTATGCACATTTGAGCAGATTTTGCCAATTTACCCCTTAAAAGTGTGTATGCTTCTGTTTTGATGAGTGGTATTTTATATAAATGGGAAATGGTGTCTCCCTGTTGCTTGCTGAGCCTCTGTCCTCCTGAGACGTCATGGCTTCCTCACCTGTGCCTATTGCTGCACAGATCTCCCTGTTGTAGTCTTTATCCCTCTCCTTGTTGGGTTCCATGTCTTTACTTATGAATAGAAAAGTTCTTTGGATAGTGTTGTTCTTAATCTATCTATCTATCTTTCTTTCTTTCTTTCTTTCTTTCTTTCTTTCTTTCTTTCTTTCTTTCTTTCTTTCTTTTGTGGCTTACATGTATTATAAATATTTTCTCCTACTTCGTCACTTAGCTTTGGAATTTTGTTTATGGTGTTTCTTTCTGGTATAAAAACTTAATTGTGTAGGCAAATCCCTCAGTCTTGGACATATTTTAATATTTAACAAGACAACTAATTTTTCTTTGCTATTTTTTAAAGCTCTGTTTGCTATTGCTCACTCTGAGAACTGTGGAGTGAGCGGTGAGTGTGGGCATGATGCTGGAGTCTGTGCTAGCTCACAGGAAGTGGTGTCTGCTGCGCAAGAGATGGCCACGCAGATGAGTGTGCATTCCAGCTTCTTTTCTATACCTCAGTCCAGTGTTAGAGCTTTCTACATAGGGTTCTATAAGTTCCTTGCTATATCTATATATATCTGTATATATATATCTGTATATATCTGTATATATCTATATATAGAGAAATATATATATATATTTCTAGTTTTCTGTCTTATAGATTTTATTGCTGCTGTGAATGAAATTTTTATTAATTATGAAATTGGTTATTGCTACTTAAATAGAAGTTGAGTTTGTGCGTTAGCCTCACATCTGGCAGTGCCTTGAAGTCTTTTATTATGACACTGTGCTTCACTGGGCCTGCACGCTTGAAGATTTCTGAAACCAGAGAGCTTTTCTTTCTTAGAGCTAGAGAGCCAGCCTTTGCCCATCTGGGCAAACAGTACCCTCCAGCTGCAAAGCCAGCTGGAAGGCATCCCCAAGTCCTGAAGTAGAGCCTTCCTGCCTGTGTTACTTGGTAGCCCAGGCCAGCCTGTAAAACTGAGGCTGACCTAGAACTTTGTACACCTGTGTGTTAGCTTCTGGGTGCTTGGGACTGCAGGTATGAACTACAATATTCTGTAAGGTGTTAAGTGGGGCCCCATGTCTGCTCCACCACAGGGTTCCGCCTCTAGGGGAGGCAGGACACAGGAGTTTTGACTGCGCTTACCTCTTATGGGTAGCTGCGGACATGCTGAGGGTGGGGGAATTGCAGTCTGAGGTCCCAGAGATAGCTGGCTTAGGGGTCCCCGGGTGGGACTGCAGGGAGGCCGGGGCCTTCTGCTTCTCAGGCTCTTGAGCACCTAGGCGCCGTTGTGAGCTGCAGAAGAGGAAGAACTGAGAACGGAGTTGGGGCTCATGGGCTGGAGCCTAGGGCTGAGGGAGAAAAGAGGGGGGAGCTCTAGCTGGGTCCTGTGGAGAGAGGTCCTTGGCTGGCTTGGCTTAGTGGTTATGGCTAGGGGCACAGAGAGGCCTTCTTCCACTGGAGATTAGATGGCTGGGTCTTTAGACGAAAACCTTCTCCATAGTTCCTATGGTGATCCCTGTGAAAAGTGGCAGTCCTTGGTTTTAAGGCCTTTATTGTCATGATGAAAAGTGGGTGAGTAAAACTGTGCCCCACTTCTCAGGGTGGGCCTGAGGTTACATACCTTTGCAGGGAGGAGTGTCTGGGAAGGAAAGCTTAATTGGCTAAGCCTCTGGGCCTCTATGTACCTCATTAAAATGGAGATCTGTCTTGAGGCTATGTGACCAAAGGTCCAATCCTTTACCTGTGGAGGGTCTTGGGGCGTTGCCCTTATGTGACTGAAGGACACAAATCTATGGAGGGCTGTGACCTTGTGCCAGAAGCCTAGTGTCCAGGAACCAGGTGAAGCACCTGCTGTTCCTCAGGGTCACTGGGGTTTCCAGCCTGTGCTCGACCAGGAACCGACTGCCTTTCATGGGCCTATACTAAGGAATGTGTCTGGTAACCAATTGCAACATTTAAAATGTTTAATATTTAAAATTCCTAACGAATAGTGATGTGTGTTGTAAACTGATGTTTTAGATTTGATGTAATCTAATTCTGTTTTTAGTTTTAGAATCTAGTTCTGTTTTTAGTTATATGTATGCAGTGCCTATAGAGAGCAAAGTGGGCAGTGGATCCCCTGGAACCTGAGTTACAGGCAGTTGTGAGTGTCCTGGCCAGGGTGCTGAGGTGGGCACACATTCTTAACTTCTCAGCTCTCTCCAGGACAGAAGTTAATCCCCCTTCCCCACTAGATAGAGTCTCACCGTGTAGACCAGGCTGGCCTTGAACTGACAGAAATACGCCTGCCTCTGCTTCCTGGGTGCTAGGATAAAAGGCAAGTGTCACTATTTTCAGCTACTAAGATCAAGAAAAACAGACTTTAGATTTACCGAGAATAATGATGTGTTGAATTTTCTTTGATCTTATTTTGTGTATTTCAGTTGCCAATGTTTGCGAGTTTTCCCCTCATTGCAACTTACTATGTCAACATTTTTTATGTCATTTCTGTTCTCTTGTGATCAGAAACTTAGATGAGTGTCTCCTATCTATTAGAGCATTTGTCCATCTGCTGCTCTTTGTGGATCCTGGTCAGCTGAGTGTTTGACCTGCAGCCTCCGTGGAGCCCTGAGTGATGACAGCAGGGGCAGTTCATTGCGGGTGTGGGAAGGGGGTTTAACGCTCAGCTCAGTTCTGACAGGTGGCGTAGGGTCTGGTCCACAGACGGAAGGCTCAGTTCCAGAAGACAGCCCCACTTGAGATACCAGTTGCAGGTCTTAGGTTGTCACTTGCCATCCTAAATCTAGGCTGGTGGCATTACTAACCTAACTCATATATACCCAATACAAAGGCTACCACACAGGACGTAGTGAACAGCCAGACAGGGGGTACCTAAGGCCAGGGCTGTGGGAAGGGCACACCACCTCCAAGCTCCTCGTGTGTACAGCAGCCCAAGAGCTCTCCGAAGCCCGCAGTGTGGGAGGCTGTGGAGCTTTCTGCACATGGGCAGGGTGGTTAGGATGCCAGCCCTACCTGTGTGCTACCTTCCCGGAGTGTAGGGATGTGCAGAGTGCAGGAGGCTTGGCCGGCCCTCACTCACCCTCCTCGTGACCTTGAACAAATGCTTCATTTGTTTTCCTCACCTGAAGAATTTCAGTAATCCTGTCCTGGCTGCTCTGGGCGTCAGCATGATAGGGTGCACATAGATGTGAATTCTGTACCAAACATGAGGCGTGGCTATAGCCACGCTATCACCATTAGTGTGAAGTGAAACCTGGCTCTAGGTAGCTGTCTTTCAAGTGCCACACACTTGCTCCTGGGGAGCAATGTGCTGATCTTTAGCTTTGTTTTCCTTGATCTTAGGATTGTTCAGGTCACATTTTTCTCTTTCTATTTGAGATAGCACTCTTCCTGTTCCTAATCCTTCATTCTTATTTCTGAATAAGAAATATTCAGAAATATTTCTTATTTCTGAATAAGAAATATTCAGAAATATTTCTTATTTCTGAAGTTCCTGCTCCCTACTCAATACCTCCAAAATATTATGGTGAGCCCCAAGGGAGGGAAAATGTCTCTGTGTCATTTGGATTTATGATTGAGCCTAATTGGGTCAGCTTCCTTGTGATTTGAGTAATTGTTGGATAGTGCCTTTCTTAGAGGCTTCTAACCACTGAT
Source organism: Apodemus sylvaticus (assembly GCF_947179515.1). Lineage (NCBI taxonomy): Eukaryota > Metazoa > Chordata > Mammalia > Rodentia > Muridae > Apodemus > Apodemus sylvaticus. Next base: position 52,204,389 of record NC_067481.1, read on the forward strand.
TGCATTAGTGTAGTGTGTGGGGATGGCTGGTGGCTGCCACTCTGCTGGCAGCTGCCACTCTGCTGGCAGGCAGCCGTGATCTTAGACTCAGCCTCCTGTGGATTTGCACAGCATTGCTGTCTGATTGATGCATTCACAACTGAAAAGGTGTCAGGACCTAGCAGCCAGCGTTGCTTCAATAGATGTAATCTTGGGAGTTACTAAGCTATAGATTGAGTAACAGGAGCTAGTCCTGGCATTCTTCTGTTCTGCTTTGTAATACTTGTTGTGAAACTGACTGAGCTTTGAGAACATCTAAGGAGAACAGTGGTATGGGGGAATCTGAGTCCTGACTTATTGTTGCTAAGGAAGAATCTCAATAAAGCTTTCCTTTGGTGGACACACACACACACACACTTTATATCTCAACTGCAGTATTCCCTCCCTCCCTTCTACCCCCACCCAAATTCACTCCTCTGTTTCCCTTCAGAAAGGGCAGGCCTCTCATGGGTATCAACTAAACATTGCATATCAAGTTACAGTAAGACTAGCCACCTCCCCTTGTATTAAGGCTGTAGGGACACCTCAGTATGAGGAAAAGGTCCCAAAAGCAAGCAAAAGAGTCAGAGACAGTCCCTCCCACAGTTAGGAGTCCCCAAAGAAGACCAAGCTACACAACTGTGACATATGCAGAAGATCTAGATAGTCTCGTGCAGGCTCTCCGGCTGGTGGTTCAGTCTTTGTGAGCCCCTGTGAGGCCTGGTTAGCTGATTCTGTGAGTTTTCTTGTTGTGTCCTTGGCCCCTTTGTCTCCTGTAATCCATCCTCCCCCTCTTCTGAATGATTCCTTCCTTCCTTTCTAGAGGTTTCTGTTATAAGCCTGTTCTTTATTTCTGAGCTGCTTATGTACATGTCTATAACATATTGTTTCACACATGTGACCACATAAATATATATCAGCCTATAATATGATTATTTAAATTAGTAAGACTTATTCATATTAATGGGTGAAGTCTAATTTTTCCAGTGCTAAGGTTAAAACCCAGGGCCTTACACACTAGAAATGCTGAATACCTCTGATCTACATCCCCAGTTCAGAGGATTCTAACTTTTTAACTCTTATATGGATCTCCTTTGTATGGATAAACCATATAAATGATTTTCATATCTTCATACATATTAACAAACAGTTGGGTTCCCAGTTGGGTTGCCGTCAGTCTGTGTGTATGGTACAAGGTCTCACTACTTGACCAGGATGGCCAGGACTCCTGGGGTTGAGCCATCCTCTCATGAACTTCCTGAGTCTCTGAGAATATACAAAGATGTCACCATGCCATTGTGCTGGCTGGTTCTGCTTACATGTGTGAGTTCCCTGTAACTCAGCTGTATACTGAGAATCTTCAGCTGGGGGAGGGGAGGAGACACTGATGGAGTCAGGGAGTTAAGCACCCTACTCCCACACCGCTGGCTTCCTCCTTCCTCCTTCCTCCTTCCTCCTTCTTCCCCTATGGCTGAGCCATGCTTCACATTTCCCCATTCTGCTGGCTAAGAATCCTAGCTTACGGCTTGATTTTCCTGATTAGTAAAGTTTATCAGCTTTTCTTTTTGAGTCAGGGTTTCTGTGTAGCCTTGGCTGTCCTACAATTCACTCTGTAGACCAGGCTGGCCTTAAACTCACAGACATCTCCCTGTCTCTGCTTCCTGAGTGCTGGCAGCAACGGCATGAGCCACCACCTGGCTCTTTATCATCTTTTCATGCTTTTTCTGCCTAATCTGTAGTGTCTATGCTTTGCTCATTTCTCTGTCGGACTGCTTATTTCCCATATACTTTGGTAAAAGTTCTTTGGGCAAGAAAGACTCCTGTCTCCACTTGATTTCCCATTTTGTTGTTGCTTTTCAAGTTTGTTGGATTAATTTTTAGAATTTTATTCTTCATATGAATTTTTAAAATTTGATTTATTATTTTATGCATGAGTATTTTGCCTGTGAGTGTATATGTGTACCACATGCATGTGCAGTGCCCTCAGAGGTCAGAAGAGGGCATTAGATTACCTGGAACTATAGTTAAAGATTGCTATGAACTGTCTTGTGGGTGCTGGGAACCTATCCAGGGTCTTAACTTCTGAACTATTTGTCTGGCCCTTTCATAAGAATTTTAGGATCAATTTGTTTAAGTTTTGCTTGTTTGCTTGTTTGCTTTTTAGTAAAAACTCACTATTGAGCCCTTACTGACTTGGGACTTTCTGTGTTTGTCAGACTCACTTCAAACTCAGAGATCTGCCTGCCTCTGCCTCCTGAATGCTGGAAATAAAGATGTGTACCATGATAGCCAGCTGCATCAATCTGTTTTCATACACAAACATTTTTAATTTGATATGCATTTGAAATTGTAGATCTCTTGGTGGGGAACTGACATGTTACAATGTTCAGTCCATAAAGAAAATTTGATTCAGATTTTCTTTTATGTCCTTCCAATGGCCAGGAATATAGTCCCAGCACTGCAAAAATAAAATAAAAGCTTTATAATGTTTTCTGTGAAATTCCTATGTGTTTTTCATTAGATTTCCTCCTCATTTTCTTGGAGTTTTTGTTTTTGTGTATTTGTATGTTTGTTGTCGTTTGTGGTTCTAGGACTGGAACCCAGAGCCTCCCACATGCTGACACAAGTTTTCAGAGCGGAGCATGGTGGCACACACCTTTAATACTAGCACTCTAGAGGCAGAGGCGAGTGGATCTCTGCGTTCCAGGACAGCCAGGGCCACACAGAGAAACTCTGCCTAGAAAAACAAACAAACAAACAAAAAACAAAGAAGTTTTTAATCTGATGATGGAAAAGATGGCTCAATGGTTCAGAGCACTGGCTGCTCTTCCAGAGGATCTGGGTTTGGGTTCCAGTACCCACATGGTGTCTATACTCTATGTAACGATCTATAACTATAACTCTAGTTCCAGGAGATCCGAGGTTATTAGGCATATATGTTTGTGCTCGTGTGCATGCAGTGCCCATGAAGTTGAGAAGATGGCATCAGAAGCCCTGGAACTGAGATTTAGGATGGTTTTGAGCCACTGTGTGAGTTCTGGGAACTGAACCCAGGTCCTGTGCAAGAGCGTAAAGTGCTTTTGACCACTGCCATCTCTGCTTGCAGTATTTCCATTTTATAAAGACATCATCTTAGTGAGAGTTACTATTACTGTAACTGTGATGAAACACCATGACAAAAAGCAGCTTGGGGAGGAAAGAGTTTATTTTGTTCACAGTTCCATGTAACAGTTCATCATTAAAAGCAGCAGAGGGGGAGGAGTATGGGGGGATATGAGGGATGGGGTGGGGGTGGAGGGGTGGCGGAGAACTCACAGGGCAGGAACCTGGAGGCAGGAATTGATGCCGAGGCCATGAAGGAGTGCTGCTTACTCTTGCTCATCATGACTTGCTTAGCTTACTATAGAACCCAGGACCACCAGCCCAGGGATGGCCCCACCCACAGTGGGCTAGGGCTTCTCCCTTAATCACTAAATAAGAAAATGCCCTACAGCTGGATCTTATGGAAGCATTGCCTTTCAAATGAGGTTCCCTCCTTTCAGATGACTCTGGTTAGTGTCAAGTTGACATAAATCTAGCCAGCACAGACAGTTTGGAAACCCAGTGGAAATGTGACTAAGATCAGCAGGGCGCCAGTGAGGGTAGTATCTCCCCCCACCCCCCTACCCCCACCGCCGAGACAGGGTTTCTCTGTGTAGCCCTGGCTGTCCTGGAACTCACTCTGTAGACCAGGCTGGCCTCGAACTCAGAAATCCACCTGCCTCTGCCTCCCAGAGTGCTGGGATTATAGGCATGCGCCACCACTGCCCGGCTTAGGAGGGGAGTATCTTAAAGTCAAGAAATCTAGAGGGGCCAACCATGGTAAGAACAAGAGATATTACAGAATTAAGACCACGGACAAAAACTGTCTTAATGTCAGTAAATGTGGTCCTGACATTGAGGAGGTTGGTGGTGGTGCTTGGACATTGGACACCTGTGGGGGTATTGCTAAGGAGGCAGTGGGTGTGGCAACAGAGCCCCATGCTTTTCACAGTGCCAGGCTTGAGATTAGATTTTATGTGCTTTTAAGTCATTTCCCCTGTGTGGCTTAAGTAGAATTTCTGCTCTGAAATCTTTGTGTAGATGCGTGCCAGCCTGATGCAGAGCTTCAGAGGCTGGAGAGTGAACTGGATGTTCTAGATGAAGATATTCTTCCAGAAGAAGCCCTCCGTGTATTGGACCATGGTACAGACTTCAAGGATGAAACATTAGCCTCAGCAAAACCACAAGCAGTGAGAAAGAAAACCGTGACAGGGCACATGCCACTAAGGAAGAAAGATACTTTGGAGTCCGCCAGACCACAGCAGGTATGTAGTCTTCCTTTCTTGTGATCCGTTTATATTCATCTGATATTGTCCAAGGTTATGCAAGCTAGTAAGGGGTAGGACCAGCATTTGTTTTGGGGGCAGATGGATATCCTTTCCTGTGTCAGTAAGATCCTAACTAATTTAATACCATGGTCATAATTAGGAAGCTCATCTTAAAATTCAATATTTGAAAATGTAAGGGTTGAGAGGATTTAATATTCTGTTCTGAGTGGTTAGTGGGATATGTTGTTCCTGGGACTGATGGTGGCTCAGTGCTTTTAAGGGTCTTCTAGAAGACTGAGATTAGGCTCCCAGCATCCACATGGTCACTCATAGCTATCTGTAACCCCAGTTCTAGGGAGTCCAATACCCTCTTCTGGCCTCTACAGGCATATGTGGTACACAGACATTCATGCAGATAAAACACATAAAATGTAAAACACATAAAATTATTTTTAAAAGATTATGTTTCTACTAAGGATAATTACCAATCTTTTATAGTCACTGAATGTTAAAGGGCCATTGTAGGTGAGTGCTTATTAATGTGGCTGTAGATGAGTGCTTGTTAATGTGGCTGCAGGTGAGTGTTTGTTAATGTGGCTGTAGGTGAGTGTTTGTTAATGTGGCTGTAGGTGAGTGCTTGTTAATATGGCTGTAGGTGAGTGCTTGTTAATGTGACTGTAGGTGAGTGCTTGTTAATGTGACTGTAGGTGAGTGCTTGTTAATGTGGCTGTAGATGAGTGCTTGTTAATGTGGCTGTAGGTGAGTGCTTGTTAATATGGCTGTAGGTGAGTGCTTGTTAATGTGACTGTAGGTGAGTGCTTGTTAATGTGACTGTAGGTGAGTGCTTGTTAATGTGGCTGTAGGTGAGTGCTTGTTAATGTGGCTGTAGGTGAGTGCTTGTTAATGTGACTGTAGGTGAGTGCTTGTTAATGTGGCTGTAGGTGAGTGCTTGTTAATGTGGCTGTAGGTGAGTGTTTGTTAATGTGGCTGTAGGTGAGTGTTTGTTAATGTGACTGTAGGTGAGTGCTTGTTAATGTGGCTGCAGGTGAGTGCTTGTTAATGTGGCTGCAGGTGAGTGCTTGTTAATGTGGCTGTAGGTGAGTGCTTGTTAATGTGACTGTAGGTGAGTGCTTGTTAATGTGGCTGTAGGTGAGTGCTTGTTAATGTGGCTGTAGGTGAGTGCTTGTTAATGTGACTGTAGGTGAGTGCTTGTTAATGTGGCTGTAGGTGAGTGCTTGTTAATGTGGCTGTAGGTGAGTGTTTGTTAATGTGACTGTAGGTGAGTGCTTGTTAATGTGGCTGCAGGTGAGTGCTTGTTAATGTGGCTGTAGGTGAGTGCTTGTTAATGTGGCTGCAGGTGAGTGCTTGTTAATGTGGCTGCAGGTGAGTGCTTGTTAATGTGACTGTAGGTGAGTGCTTGTTAATGTGGCTGCAGGTGAGTGCTTGTTAATGTGACTGTAGGTGAGTGCTTGTTAATGTGGCTGTAGGTGAGTGCTTGTTAATGTGACTGTAGGTGAGTGCTTGTTAATGTGACTGTAGGTGAGTGCTTGTTAATGTGACTGTAGGTGAGTGCTTGTTAATGTGGCTGTAGGTGAGTGTTTGTTAATGTGACTGTAGATGAGTGCTTGTTAATGTGGCTGTAGATGAGTGCTTGTTAATGTGGCTGTAGGTGAGTGCTTGTTAATGTGGCTGTAGGTGAGTGCTTGTTAATGTGACTGTAGGTGAGTGCTTGTTAATGTGACTGTAGATGAATGCTTGTTAATATGGCTGTAGGTGAGTGCTTGTTAATGTGACTGTAGGTGAGTGCTTGTTAATGTGGCTGTAGGTGAGTGCTTGTTAATGTGACTGTAGGTGAGTGCTTGTTAATGTAGCTGTAGGTGAGTGCTTGTTAATGTGGCTGTAGGTGAGTGCTTGTTAATATGGCTGTAGGTGAGTGCTTGTTAATGTGACTGTAGGTGAGTGCTTGTTAATGTGACTGTAGGTGAGTGCTTGTTAATGTGGCTGTAGGTGAGTGCTTGTTAATGTGGCTGTAGGTGAGTGCTTGTTAATGTGACTGTAGGTGAGTGCTTGTTAATGTGACTGTAGGTGAGTGCTTGTTAATGTGATTGTAGATGAGTGCTTGTTAATGTGGCTGTAGGTGAGTGCTTGTTAATGTGGCTGTAGGTGAGTGCTTGTTAATGTAGCTGTAGGAACTGCTGGGCAGTTAGAGCTTGTGCTTTGAAACTGCCTTATATTTTAAGCTTCCATCTAAGACTTCCTTATGGGGCTGAAGAGATTGCTCAGTAGTTTATCACTGACTGCTCCTCCGGAGGACTGGGAATTGATTCCCAGGACTCACATGGTACCTCAAACCATCTGTAACTCCAATTTCAGGATATCTGGTGTCCTCTTCTGCCCTCCATGGGCACCAGACATGCAAGTGGTACAGGTAAAGTACCCATACACATAAAATTAATTAATTAAAAATTTAAATATCAACAACAGTAGAACTTCCTAATAGTCCTCCAATGGAAAACTGGGGAGATGAGCACCTCTGGTCTGAACATACTTCCTGTGGTGACTGCCTCTCAGCAGTGCTGTCTGCAGGCTTCCATAGCACACAGGCCTTGTGGCATGGCCTTGGAAAAGCTGATACTGGTGTCTCAGCTTCCTTTCTGTTATTGTGCAAAAAGCCACCACACTGTGGAAGAAAGAGTATTTTTAGTCATGAAGGGAAGCCAGGGTGGGAAGTCCGGGCAGGAACCGAAGCAAGAGACCATGGAGGAATCCTCCTTACTGGCTGGCTCCCCGTGCAGCCTACTAGTACCACCTGCCTAGGAGTGGTACTGCTCACAGTGAGCTGGCTTCTTTCCCATCACTCATTAGCCAAGAAAATGCCCCAGACTTGCCTTGCAGCCAGTCTGGTGTAGCTACTTCCTTTCTCATTTGAAATTCCTTTTTGTAGAGGACTCTAGTTTGTGTCAAGACCACAAAGCACTAATCAGCACAGCCAGTAACTGACAGGTCATGGATTGGGATCACATCTTTATTCCTTCCTGATGGCTTCTAGTGAGGTCACTGGGAAGTCAGGCTTGAGCCTGTAAGAGAACACTCTACTTGGCTGCTCCTTTCAGCCTCATGGCCAGTGGGCATTTGAAATTGTGTGATTCGTCGTGATTAGAAAGGTTAAGTATTTTAGGCAAGAATATTTTGTAATTTACCTGTAAACAAGCATGAACTTTTGGAAAGGGAGATTTAATTAATGAAAAAGATAATAAATATTTTAATACAAATGTGGAAAAGCCAAGGATTCTAGGTCCCCCCTTTAGTGTGATTGGTATGCTTCCCACATTTCCTCAGAGTGTTTTCAGTAGCTTTTAGAATTAATGCATGAATAGCAAAGAAGCACCTGGAGCTCCAGTGAGTCAGAGGTTGACTCTACAGTGTCTTTGATACTGGTCTGGCTTTGTAATGCGTGTTTACTTCTTACAGGGACTACACATATTGGAAAGACATCGACCAAACCAACCTTACAGCAAAAGCAGGTTGCAGCAGACAACAGTGTCATCCAGATTAAAAATGAACCGACAGCCTGTGAAAGACCACAGGGCTCCTTGGATTCCTCCAAACCCCACATCCCCACCAGCCTCTCCTAAATGGTATGCAAACATTCAAGGGCCCTGGATTTATATGACTATATTTTCTTCACGTTAGAGCAGATGAACTAGTAAGTTTCAGTCTTTCCCGCGGGCAGAAATTCTTATTTGAATAAGTGATGCATGAGGTTTTTGTCTAGAAGTCTGTGGTTTCTTTTTGCACCTGTCTGTGTGTGGATGGAGCATCTCAATGTCCAGTGAGCATGTGTCTGTCAGTTTAGGAAGGATTATACGCTGTGTTGTCTGCTCTTTGAACAGATTGTGCTTACCTGAGCCTTGGCATTGTATCTCTGTCTTAATGTCCAGTGCCTACACATAATAGGCATTCACTTAATCTTTGCTGAATGAATAAATATTTAAAAAAATTTTAATTGCAAGTCAAGAAAGCTGTGAACTCTGAGCTCATCCATATTTGCCTAACTTTGCCCCACCTGCAGAAGCTAGTCATTGTAGTGCTAGCATTGCTGTCTTGTTACCTACACTCATAGGATAAGGACAGTGTGGAACTGCTGTCTATTCCACAGGGCCAGAGAGAGGGTTCTATCTGGAGCAGGGTCCAGTTTGAATCAGGCCAGGAGGTGGGTGGCTAAAGATAAAAGGGAGCTTGTTGGCCAAGATTTGGGAGTCTTTGAAAACACTGTGGAAAGAACTAGAAGGTCCAGCAGGGCAAAGGAGGAAACACAAACAGCATGTGAGAACAGGACAAGGGCTGACTGGCTGGAAGGGGGCAAGGGGACAAGTGAGCAGCCTGCTTCTAGGGAGGCTCCTTGCAGTTGTGCATGGTGTGAGTCTGTGGAGGTATGATGCACCCCTCAGCCTTGAGAGGAAGGAGAGCGAGCACTAGTCAGAGAAGCCCATGTGACCAAAGCAGGGTCTTCTGACCTGACTGGGGGTTTTTTCTTCGTTTTGCTTTTGTTTTTGTTTTTTATTTTGCTTTCCTAACTTTGCTCTGATTTCTTTGCATTATGCATGTCAATACTGGGATATAAGCTGAGTTGGTAATCTAAAACATCAACAGGTTGAAGCTTATACTGCTAACCACATGCACAATAGCTGCTAGACTAAAGTTTCTCAACCTGTGGCTCATGACCCCTTTGGAATCAAATGATGCTTCCCCAGGAATCACATATCTGATATCTTGCATATCAGATATTTACATTATGATTCATAACAGAAAAATTACAGATATGAAATAACTTTATAATTGGGGTCATCACAGCATGAGTAACTGTATTAAAGGGTTGCTGCATTAGGAAGGTAAAAACCACTGATCTTATGTATGATGGGTGGATATGTGAGGCAGATAAGGCTTCCTGGACCAGAGTGCTGTGTGAGACCTAACCCAGACACTTAGAGGAATGTGATCTGAGATATTATTAGTGATTCATATTAATGTATTTAAAGATTATGTTGAAGTACATTCTTTATTCTGTGACAGTTTTTTTTTTAATTTTTTTAATTTTAATTGAAATAGTGACTGCTTCTTGAAGCAAAGGAATCTTCTCCCTTCAACACTGGGCATGAGAGCTGAGGATCCTCATGTTCAGTTTTCTATGCAGGTGCCAGGCTCTGAGCTGTGGGACAGCATCACACGGTTCTTTTAGGATGAGTCCCAGTGGGTGGGTGACTGACTACAGTTACGTTTTCATCCCATGTAGTGCTGCGTGGCTGAGGGTGAAGTCCAGCCCTAGAGATGCTGCAAAGGAGCAATCCCTACAGCAGGAGGATGCCCACAAGGAAAGTCAGCCGGGAGGCATTGCTGAGCGAGAAGCAGCCAGGTTTGCATTAGCAATTCTCAGAATCAGAGGGCTCCATTAATACAGACTCTGAGGCAAAGCGCTCTTGTCTAAAGATGATTATTTAAAACTAGATTATTGGACTTCCCCTATTACACTCTCCAAGTTACTACAGGCCCACCATACTTTATTCTTTCTTGTTTCATTCATTCAAAAACTTCTGTGTATGTCATTTGCCAATTTGTATGTGGCACAGTAGTATGCTTTAAGTACTTTTTTAAAAGAGCAAATAAGACCCATAATCCCCGTTCTTGTTTGCAGCCAGTGGAAAATGCATGTAATTAGCTGTGACTGAAGATAGAATGTGGTATACACCCTAAGATCTGGGCAGGTTCAGAACAGGGAGTATTTCCCTCTTGCTGCAGAGAATGAAGCTTTGCACAGGGAGGTCAGCATTAAACCAGGACTTGCACAGGCAGGAATAAATGTGAGGGATTTAATGAGAGCATTCCCAAGGATGATAGCAGTGGAAACAGCTTGCTCTGCATTTGTTTGGCGGAAATTACCCTGTCAATTATGGGAAAGTAAAATTGAAAGTGGGTATTAGGGCTAGGGGAGCTCCGGAGGGCGGTGCAGCTCCACTGCATACGTGAAGTCCCAGCTCCACCTTCAGCCCTTAGAAAAGAGTGGGCTGCTAGGTATCGTTCGCATAGCCACAACCACAGGAATCAAAGCACTGTGACAGGCACATACAATAAAATTGTTTACAGTTAACGTCCTCTTTTGTTTTTATTTGGCTTTATTAACACCTACACTGGGCTCTGATTCTTTTTCTAAATAAGTAACATGTTCTGAGATCAGTGGTGGTTGCCTTTCTTGCTGGTAGCTTCTTGTGTATATACTAGTTTGAAGTACTCTTGTGCTTAAATACCCTTTGATAGGAACGTGGTGCGGGAGCTTTCATGGGCACACAGAGGATACGTTACTTTTGAGTCCTTTAACGGAGCCAGAATTGATGCTGGGTTAGAGGGAGGGGACTCACTTCTACTCTGTTTCTGTGGTAATGACACCCTGTGGTGTTGAAGCATGGTTACCTTGACTCCTTGTATTGCCTGTTAGGCTTTCTTGGCCAGATGCTGAGTCTTCCAAAAGACTGAAGGAACTGGAAGAATTGGAAGCCAAAGAAATGGAAAGAAAGCAAAAGCAGAGGTAAGTATTACTCCTGAGGTAAGCAAGAAGGCGTCATCAGTCCTTCGACAGTGAATCACGCTTGTTGACATCAGACATGCCCCTGTGCTTACTGGCTTTCTGCCTCCTTAAGATTTGAAGCCACTTAGAAAGTCTTCAGTAGAGCTGAGATAGAAGCCAAGGGAGTCCTGATTTGGCTTTGAGGAGGGCTGATGTGACTTTACTGCTCTTTAGGCTCGATTGGCTTGAGGCTGAGACTTCTAGAAGAACCAAAGAGTTGGATGAACTGAAAGCTGAAGAAGTGGATAGACTTCAAAAATTAAGGTATATATATGTCTGCTACCTGGGCGAGATAGGGTATGTGTCCCTATACGGATTTAGTTGATCGATATAGTTGGAACTCTAAGAGTGAGTAATCAAAATGAATGAGCATTTGCATGTTTCCATGTGCACTGTGGCACGGTTTCCTGGTTGTATGGTGTGTGAAGGAGAACTACAAAAGCATGTGTGATCTGGAGGTATTCTGTGTTTGCTTCTTGTTTGCTTCCTTATTTATATCCCAAGGCACTGTGCTAGGCAGAGCCAGTCTTCCTGCGTCCATGGCCATGGTCTGTGAATCATGAGTGTGTAGATGCTATTGTCTCACCTTAGCTGAATGCAGATGAGGTATTCTAGATGAGGCTGCTTTTCCCTGTTCATCACCTAAGAATACTACTCTTATTCTTAGAGAAGTTGTGAACAAAGGTAATGAAAAGATGAACTCAGGAATCAGGGCAGTAAGTACCTCTGGGGAAGGAGGGGTAGCGTCTACAACAGTATCATTGGTTTGGGAGGCAATGCACAGGTGTTCCTTTATAATATCTTGAATCATACAATAAAGAAATATGCTTAAGATGCAATGGGGACACTGCCACGGTTGACTGCTTTTTTCTAGCTCTGATGACCATTTACCCTGTAGTAAAATGAACAAGCACTAAGTGAAGCATCTGCACGTCTCACCATCATTCATAACAGCGTTCAGCTCCAGTTACAGGGCTGTGGCTCACCATCATTCATAACAGCGTTCAGCTCCAGTTACAGGGCTGTGGCTCACCATCATTCATAACAGCGTTCAGCTCCAGTTACAGGGCTGTGGCTCTTTTCTTAGAGGTCAAGGTGACTGGCGTTAAGATTTCAGTTAGACAGTCACAGAATCTTAGGATTTGAAGGATACCCCTGCACACAAAGCTGATAGTTCTAGATTCCTCTGGTGTTTCTAGGAAGTAAGTGGCCAACATGGGTATCCATACCTCTGGGATGGTGTGGTCACTGCTGTTGGAGGGAGTCTGCCTTGGTCCTCTAGCTATTATAAGGTTGATTGTCTGTCTGCAACTCCTATCCACTTGCCTTTTGCATATCATTTATTCTTTATGTGTATTTTTTCTGGAAAAAAAATAAATGTAGCATACACATAGAAAAACACTAAATTCACATGCATGATTCAGGATATTATAAATGTACACCCATGCATCGCCTCCTAAGCCAATAATACTGTTTTAGAAGCTAAACCTTCTTTCCCAGAGGTACCTACTGCCCTGATTCCTGAGTTCATCTTTTCAGTACCTTTGTTCACAGTTCTCAAATCTACTGATATATACGTATCTGGCATCTACCTTAATTTTGGAAACAAGTACAAGTTTAGCATGGAATGGTCAGTGTTTGCTGGTGTTAGATAGACTCAGGAGACTAGGTTTTAGAATATGGATCACAACCTGACTTTCAGCTTTCATCAGAGTACTCAGAGTACTACAGGAGTCTAGTGAGAGTGTGAGCGAGTCACGGCAGACATGACAGTAGGGCTCACCACTTCAGGCTGGGGGTGAAGTAGGCCCAGTGAGCACTGGGCGCCTCATCAGGAGGGAGACTGCCTGGCTGTGCTCTGCTTTCTCAGGTCTGGCTGGGCAGCCTGTGGGGATAGGTCACAGAAGGCCAGCACCTTATCAACATCGGGTAAGACAAGCATCCAGGCTAGCTTTGCTCTCGTGGATTTCCATGTTGTCATGTCCTCTTTCTGTTTACATTCTAGCACAGCCTAACTTAGCTTCTTTTTAAAATTGCAATTTTATATCTTTACTTCACACTACAGATAGTTCTCATTCACACTGACTATCTGTAGGGTTTGTGTGTGTGTGAAGTGGGGGCAATTTGATTGTTAGTAGTTTTTGTTGTTTTATCTGTAGGCTTTTAAATGCAGTAATGAGGACATAAATTACCAAAGTATAAAGCCTGCTTTGTGACTCTCCATCTCATTTTATGGGCAAATGCATGCAGATATGATAGGAGCATTTCTTATACACATGGCCCACATGACTTTGTAGAGTCTGGTGTCAGTGTGCACATCTAGAGTTCCCATCTCCTTTCTGGTAAGGTAGGTTTTGTATTTCTCTGAGCATTAGGGCACACTTACTGAAGTGCACTCTATAGATACCCTTGTGAATGTATTCAGGTTAGCTCAGTCTTAGTTACTTTTCTAATGCTATAATAAAACACCATGACCGAGGTAGCGTATAAAAGAAAGCTTGCAATGTCAGAAAATTAGACATGATAGCAGCATGAAGAAATGGCTAAGAGCTCATATTTTATTCTACAAGTGGTAGGCAGAGGGAGGGAGGGAGACACAATGGGAATGGCTTTGAAACCTTAACACCCATCCCCAGTGACACACCACCTCCGACAAGGCCACACCTTCTAATACTTCCCAAACAACAGTCCTACCAATTAGGGACTATCTGTTCAAAAAGGTGAGCCTAGGGACTATCTGTTCAAAAAGGTGAGCCGGTGAGGGCCATCTTCATTCAAACCAGCACAGCCATCTCAGTGATGGCGGAATGGATCTCCTTCACCCCGTGCAGGAGCCATTCTACCAAGCATGAGAAGACTAAGGCAGGAAGAGTGCCGTAAGGCCAGCTCATTCTATAATAGCTTGACCTTGTCAAAAAAATAATAACAGTGATTAATGAGAGGGAAAGGAATCTTTTTTATAGACATTTCAAATCTAAAATTCTTTGTTCTATGCTTGTATTTGCTAATTTTATATATCCATTATTAACCTTATTATAGAATTTTTTAAAAAAGATTTATTTTTATGAGTACATTGCATTTCTTATACACCAGACACACACCAGAAGAGTGCATCAGATCCCATTACAGATAGTTGTAAGCCACCATGTGGTTGCTTGGAATTGAACTCAGGACCTCTGGAAGAGCTATCAGAGCTTTTAACTGCTGAGCTATCTCTCCAGCCCTATAGAATTTTTGTTTAAAATTATTTTTAGTGGAAAAATAATTTTCCACTAATTTTTTTTTGTTTTTTTGTTTTGTTTTTTTGTTATTTTTTTGAGACAGGGTTTCTCTGTGTAGCCCTGGCTGTCCTGGAACTCACTCTGTAGATCAAGCTGGCCTCAAACTCAGAAATCTGCCTGCCTCTGCCTCCCAAGTGCTGAGATTAAAGGCGTGCGCCACCACCACCCGGCTAGTAGAAAATTATTAATATTAAACTTTTCATTAGTAGATAATTATACATTTACACAAAGTTGTAATAATACAGAAAAATTTGGGGTGCTCATTTCTCAGCTACCTAGTGTGACATCTTAACAAACTGTTGACTATAGCCAGAATATAGATAGTGACGAGTGAGGGTGCATGGCACTAGCTGGCAGTGACAGTGACACGGTTTATAAAACTGGGTGTGGTGCAGAGGGAGGGGTGCCTCAGTGGGCCCATGCTGAGGCATCCCCCCTCTCACCTGAGGTACAATGATGGGTCTAGTATAGAATGAAGTTTATTTGGGGGCATGGGAAGGGGGGTTAAGAAGGGAAGAGAGGCAAAGAGAGAGGGGGAACAGAGAGGGATATAAAGAAGAGAAAAGAAAAAAAAGGGAAAACATGGAGGGGGGCTGGGAGAGGGAGAAAGGGGTCAGAAAGAGGACCGCAGCAGAGAGGGGGAGAGAGGCTAAACAGTACCCTGTTGCTAGGTAACTGTTGGGCGGAACCTAGAAGGAATGCTAGCAGCAGTCTGGAACACACCCATCACCACCAGCATCCCTCGTGGTGCACTTTTATAGCTGTACATACTTCTTTGCTGCCCCAGCTACCTCTTGACTCGGTAGGTGTGGAAGCTAATCCAGAGGCCAGCTTGCAGGAACCAGTTCTTTTTTCAATAATGGAGATCAGACTCTGGTCATCAGGCTAGGCAACAAATGCCTTTAGCTGCTGAGCCATCTCACTTGCCCTAGAATTGACTTTTTTCCTAATATAATTCCATGGAGAGTCATTCTAGTTACTACATGTGTTATTTGTTCGTTCATCTGCTGGTGAGTTGGATCTCATCTTAGTAAACAACTGAGGGATATATGGGTTGTCTTTATTTGGCTTGACATTATTGTGACTAAGAATTGTATAAACATCCATGTATTATGTGATGTGTTTTATTTCTCTGTAGTAAGTGCTCAGAGTAAATTTGCTAGGTTGTATACTTCTTGTATGTTTTAGTTTCTGTCTTGGTCAGTGTTCTATTGCTGTGAAGAGACACCATGACCAGTGCAACTCTTATAAAAGAAAGCATTTAGTTGGAGGCTTGCTTACAAGTTCAAAGGCTTAGCTATCATCATGGTGAGTCATCAGACAGCTTGGCAGCAAGCAGGCTTAGTAGTAGAGAGGTAGCTGAGAGCTCCATGCTGATCAGTAAGCAGAGAGAGGGAGTGTTGGGAGAGAGGGAGTGGGGAATTTTGGTCTTACTTAGAACAACTGAATCCATGTCTACCTTTCACAGGAGGTGTTTGTGGTCATGGCAGGTGGAGAAGCTCTGTGGAATGGTTGTCCCTTTTTTTTGCCTTTACCAGTAGGAGTTACATGATTATTCAGAATAGAACATTCTGGCTGCAGACTTGAATTTTCAATTTTACTTCTAAACAGTTTCTCTGCCACCCAGTTAGCGGACAAGGTGGAGGAGGCAGTTCTGGAGCGGCTGAAGCCCCTCTTGATCAAGGCCCAGGTAATTGATTTATCTCGTTTGCTTGCCTTTGGCAGTTCTGAAATAAAAAGAGTTGTTGCCTAGGTCACACTGACCCTTTTTTAGAGGGCCAAGTGTCTCTCTGGTGGTGGGAGGCTGAAGGACAGATGAGCCTGTAGACAGAACGTAGTTTCACTGCTGGGCTCCTCACCACCTCCAGAATATCACACAGTCTCCACTGTCCACATGTCCTCTGTGTGGGGGGAGGGCAAGAAGGTACAGGGAAGTGAAAGAGAAGCTTTGCTTTTGAGAAGGGTGACATTTTAACTTGGGGAAGGATATGAGACTGCATTTTCCGTTCTCCGTAAATGGGAAAATTCATTTATAAAAATGGCATTCACTTAATCATCCCCTGGGTGCTGATCTCTGTGACCTTGATGACTTAGAATGATTGGCTATTTTATAGTTGGAGAGGGAGATCTGGGGCATTTCTGCATGAAGTAGGACTTTCTCAAACATGAAATGACTTACAATATACCAGGATTTTATGTCACTCTCCTGTAAGCAGTAGGATTCAATAGTGAGACTTGTTTATAGATGAGGCCATGTAAGAATATTATGACCTTAACTGGTTGAGTGGCTTGCTGAGTCTAAGAAGTGTTAGGTTATTAGAGTATTGGGTTATTAGGCTGTCTAGGATTACTAACCTTAGAGAACTCCTAGAAATGGAGTTGTGTAGTCTTATTTGACTAGTGAGCAGAATATATAACAGGCAAGTTGATGACTTGCACAACAGCATATAACCAGTCCAACAGTGCTTATAAAAATATCCACAATTCCGAGGACAACACATGGCAATTGTTTTCACAAGGACTGAGTACTTTAATTGCTATAAAAAGCATAGTACAGCTGGAGCTGATGGGTAGTTCCTCACAGGTTATTCTGCAACACGGCTCATTTGTTCTACTATAAATTGTGAGTTTTTATAATCCATGAGTGCATTTGTCCATTTTCATAGAGAGTGAATTCTTCAGTGGAAGCAAATAGTCATTTGAAGGATCGCCCATCATGGAACGCAGCAGTGGCAGCAGCCCAGCCTGCTGAGCCGGTGTGTGGTTGGTGTTCTGCTATTATCACATGATAATGTCTCTAGGTGAAGGAAAACAATGTGTGGATTACTCTGCAAACACTGCGTTATTCTACTCAAGGGGAAGGAAAATTCTTCTTCTTATGCAGCATGTTAATTCTTAGAGTGCCTGTTTAGTTCTGGGTCTGGACCAGCCATGCAAACAGCTCACAGACATCTCTAGAGCCAAGGTTTCTGTTGGTGCACTTGTATCTCTCCCCTTAGGACAGAGTGTAGATGAACTGTGGCCCTGACTGTGGATGGCCTGTAGCAGGAGAATGGCTGCTGCCCTGTCTCCTTTCATCCAGCCTTCTTTGGCTCATTACTAGTCTAATTTCCTTTCTCTGTAAGGCCTGATATTCCTGTTAGGCAAACAAGTTTTGAATACCCAGTACATGACTGTGTCTGGCCCAGCAGAGAGGAAAGGAGGTCCAAGAAAGAAATGAGAAAAAGAAAAACCTCTTTTGTTGTTCAGGCTAATATTTCTCTGCAGGATTTGCTTTTAATGTTTAGGGGACTGTCCCTGACTACCTGGCCTTAGGGACTTTGGAGTAGAAGGTACAGGTTGCATTCCTTTAGTCTTCCAAAGGTTGAAGTGCTTGCTGCTGTAATTGCTCAAATTAAGCAATAGACAGAGTATAAAGGAGTTAGAAGGGAACAGGAGTGAAGTATTTACTTATTTATTTATCTATCTATCTATTTATTTATTTATTTTAATGTATATGTGTACACTGTCACTGTCTTCAGGCACACCAGAAGAGGGTATCTGATTCCCATTACAGATGGTTGTGAGCCACCATTGCTTGCTGGGAATTGAACTCAGGACCTCTGGAAGAGCAGTCAGTGCTCTTAACCACTGAGCCATCTCTCTAGCCCAGGAGTGAAGTTTTAATAGCCCAGTGCCTTTGGGAGCAAGAAGACTGTAGGTCAAGAATGTATCTAATCCATTAAACAGGATTTTAGCTGTAGCTCAATTGTTCTAATTCTTTTGTGCTGCTATTTTGTATTAGAGTCCTACCTGTTGTGCTGAAGAAGAAGAGGGGGAGGAGGAGAAGAAGGAAGAGGAGGAGGATGGGGGAGGAAGAGAGGGAGAAGGAGGAGTTGGGGAAGATAAAAAGAAGAAAAGGAGAAGGAAGAATAGGAGAAGGAAGTAGAGGAGGGGGAGGCAATAATGACAATGACAACAAGCCCAGAAAACATGTTTAAAGTTGTAGGGCAGAACCAGGCCTTATCTCAGAAATGTTTCATTCTTTATCCAGAAGGCATTCTTTGCAAAACAAACAAACAAACAAAAACAAATAAATTAAAAACAAAAACAAAATAGATCAGATTGCAGACCTATATTAGGATCAAGATAAATAGCCAGGTGTGGTAACAGACATCTTTAATCCCAGCACTCTGGAGACAGGCAGGTGGTATCTCTGTGAGTTTGTGGTCACCTTGGTCTACATAGTGAGTTCCAAGACAGCCAGGGCTATGTAGAGAGAAGAGGGGCTGGGGGAGAGAGAAGCAAGCAAGCAGAGAGAAATGCTTTGCCAACTGTAGGGAAAGCACTTTGTGGATTTAAAGAACACAAAGTCTGGAAAGAATGGTAAAGCTCTTGTAGATTATACCAAGAGCAAAGAGAAGAATCATGTACTTGGTAGTGCCATGATGCTTTAAGGAACATTCCCCTAAACGTGGCAGAAGACATACGTGCCCTTCCAACCGACAACACAAATGAAATGGCTGCTTACATTGGCAGTGATGGTACTGCTTGGTTAGGGCAATCATTTAAGTGACTGATAAGAATTGTATAAGCTAGTGCTTTTATTACCTGCTGACTGAGAAGTTCTGTATAGCATCTCTGCCAGTTGTATCGCTATGCTTTGGGGTATAATGATCAGCAACAATCCTTAATTTTTCAGTTCTCTTATATCACTTTTCCACCATTTCTTCCTTCACTGTGTAGGCTTCAGATGTCCATTTTGAATCCAGGAATATTCATCAGCTGGATAACTGTTTGGAAGATACTGCTCATGAGCTCTGGGCTGTGACTCATGATAAGATCTTGGAGTCAGAAACTTCAGCCAGATTGGGGGACAGCAAGGACAGCCCAGATCTAGAGACCATGATGCTCCGGATGGAAGAAATGGAAGTAAGGTCTGGGGGTGCTGCTCTGTTTTTCCAGTAGGGGTCCACTTCTGCTCCTGATCACACTGTGGATGCTCAATATGTCAGAGCCACAACATCCTACTTTTTTTGTTTTGTTTTTGTTTTTGTTTTTTGTTTTTTGGATTTGGTTTTGTTGAGACAGGGTTTCTCTGTGTAGCCCTGGCTGTCCTGGAACTCACTCTGTAGACCAGGCTGGCCTTGAACTCAGAAATCCGCCTGCCTCTGCCTCCCAGAGTGCTGGGATTACAGGCGTGCGCCACCACCGCCTGGCAACATCCTACTTTTAAATCGAAGCTGTTGCCAACTGAATGTAAGGCTTTGCCTTGCTTAGTTGTTTACCTTAATATGTAGGGTATTTGAGAATAGAAGAAGATATAAAGTATTTAGCACATAGCCCAGTAAGTGTTATCACTGATCACTATATATATATACTGTATCACTATATATCACTAATCACTATATATAGTGTAATTCCAAAAACATAGAGGCCCAGACTTGGTGCCACAGTTTGGATAATTGATTTCTGCATCAATCCCTTATAGACACTAATCGGCTGCCTCTTCTACCTTGCTGCAGTAATCCTGTGAAATCATAGATGTCCTCATCTTCTTTAATTTCCAGACTACTACTTTCAGAATGACTCCTTTTATAGACCTCAGACATGAGCCATCCTACTGGATTGTTCAAGAGCAGGAAATCAAAACCAGTAATCAAGTGGTGTGGTCGTCGAGGTCATAAAAACTACTGAGAGCTCAGATGCCTGGCCCGGCTCTGACCCCACACTCAGCAGTTTTGCTTTGGTTGTAGTGTGATTAACTCATTTGTTTCTCATTGCTAAATAGGAAATTATAAAGAAGATAATCTTTGGTTGTTTTTGAAAATTTAAAGATATGCTGTTTGTCCTGTTTTAACTACTTTCCCTCTCTTGGGGTAACTGGCTAGCTCTGAGCTGCCCTAAGCAGTAGAAGTAGATGACTTATGTCTGTCGGAAGACAAACTAACAAACATTAGCATACAGATGGTCCATGGATGGACAGGGACACAATGTGTCTGTCATCACAGCAAGCTCTAGGGGACGTGCTACCGAGGTTGCAGCCATGCTCATCACACTGTCTGGGCCTCCCTCAGGGGCTGCTCCCGTTCTGTCCCAGCAGATGCCGGTTCTCATCAGTGTCTGTTTGCTGAGCTGTTTCTACACTTACTACTTCTGGTTTATAATGAAACTTTTTCTCATGAATTAAACTTTCTTTTTTAAAGAAATACCAGGAGACAGTTCGCCAAAGATATAATAAAATTGTCTACGCTGACCCTCACTTATGGACGCACGAAGAAAGAAATGGTAAGTGCTTCTCCCTAACCCCACCTTCAGTATTTTACTCTGAAAATTTTCCAGCAGAATGAAAGATTGAGAAAAACTGTCCAGTGACCAAAGTCCCACCTTGTAGTTAGTCCTGAAGTTCCCACATTGCAGTTTACCCCTCTGTCCTCAGTCCATCTCAGTTTGTATTTCAGATGACCTTATCTATGCAATTCAAAGTAAATTGCCAGGTAACGGTGCATTTTACTCCAGATGTGCAGGTCAGCTTGAGTTTCATATTTATGGTTTTGTTTTGTTTATCTGGGGTAAAATTTATCTATAAGGGTTAGTGTGATGGCTTAGTGAGAGGCTGAAACAGAACTGACAGAAGCTCTGGAACTAGCTAGCCTGGCATATGCAGCAAGAGAGACCCTGCCTCAAACAAATGGAAGGTCTTCATTAACACCTAAGGTTTTTCTGACTTCCGTGCATGTTCCATAACGTGTCAGTGCCTGCATTCTTACACCTAATATCTCTCTCTCTCCCTCCCTCCCTCCCTCTCTCTCGTTCTCCCTCTTTCTCCCCCCCCCCTCTCACACACACACATACACATACAAATTTGTTAACTAGGAAAATACTACATATAATGCAGAGAATCTTAACTGTGTCATTTGAGGAGTTTTGACAAATGGATCTGTTTCTTACCCAGACTCCTGTCTAGATGTAGCACACAGTGTTGCTACAGAAATTTCCCCTATGTTCTTCCCAGTCAGTGCCCTAACTTTAGGCAACATTGCTTTTCAACCATGTTGAGTACTCTAGAGGTTTAAGTAAGAGCAATCTATTGCTGGATGGATGTTTACTTGACTAACTCTTCCAGTCAACATAGCATTTGATAGCCCATTGTTGCTTATTACAGCTTAGAATACTCCTCACCCACAAATTACTGAATTAGAACACAGATTTATCTTATAAGATTATCTTATCACAGATCTTATTGTTTGAGAGGTCATAAGGCTGAAAGTGAATCTCAAAAAGAAGTTGAGGTACCGGTGCGTTTCCTTCTGGAGGCTGCTGCTGAGAATCTGATCCTTCCAGGTCTTCCATTTCCTAAGGCTGCCTCCATTCCCCAAACATAGCCTTGTCACCTGTTGTCTGTTTCCTCCTGTAGTCAGGCCTCCCTTTGTTTTGTTTCCCTGTTGTAGAGCTACTACAGTCACATACACTGATTGCTCCCCACCCATCTCAGGATCTTAAGGGCCTTTTTGTAAGAGAAGTAACACAGAATCCAGCTATTAACTGTAAACATCTCAGGGTCCATTTACCCTACTAATTAGCCCTCTCTCTTCTCCTCCCTCTTTCTTCCTGAGTAGTACTCTTTGGAAAGTTCATACCACATCTAATTTGCATGTTTACCAGTGAATCTGTATTTGTTTGTTCCTAGTTTGGGACTATTAAATCTAAGCTGCTGAGAGATGCTCAGTAGTTAAGGGCATCTGGAGTTCCCAACACCCACAGGAGTGGCAGCAGGCTGTAACTCCAGTTCCTGTGATCTAATCCCTCTTCTGATCACTGTGGCAACAGGCACACTTGCATACAGGCAGACACTTACATAGAATAAAGATAAATCTAAAAAAAAAAATTAAAACTTAATTACGAATCTAAAAGCCAGCATGGTGATCCGAAGCTGAGGCAAGAGGATCAAGAGTTCTCTCCTGGTTGGCCGAGCGTGGTGGCGCATGCCTGTAATCCCAGCACTTGGGAGGCAGAGGCAGGAGGATTTCTGAGTTCGAGGCCAGCCTGGTCTACAGAGTGAGTTCCAGGACAGCCAGGGCTACACAGAGAAACCCTGTCTCGAAAAAAAAAAAAAAGAAAAAAAAAAAAAAAACCAACAACAATAACAAGAGTTCTCTCCTGGGTGACATGAATTCCAGGCCAGCTTTGCTTACACACAGACCTGTGCCACATCTGCTGTAGACATACTAATTTGTAATCTTTGTGTGGCCCATCAGTTTTCATTTCTCTCAGTTAAGTATCTAAGAAGCAGATTTGCCAGGTCATGTGCTAGGTACCCCAAGCTTCCCGAGAACTGCCAGACTGTTGCCTCGGGGCTGAGCCAGGCCAGCTCCCTTCTCCACCCAGCTGAGCATGCTGGCCTCTGCCAGCCTCAGTCTTGCCTGTTGTGTTCTTGTAATGACTCTGGCAGGGGTACTCATTGGTTCCTCAGGTATCTCAGTTTCATTTTCTTCTAATATTTTAAGCCTTATTATTTTTAGGTCTGTGTATGTGTCTTTTGGGGTGGGGCCATACAGAGGTATTGATTTCCTCTTGTGCTAGATCTTCAAATGGTTGGAAACTGCCAGGTGTGCTGAGAGCTGAACTTGTGTTCTCTTCAGGAGTGTGTTATGCTCTCAACCACTGAGCCATCTCTTCAGGCCTTCAGCTTCTCTTTCTTGATGAGTAGTACTTCGAACCTTTTCAGATGATTAGTAATTAATGATGCAAAACTCTTAATGATATATCCAAAATTGTTTTTTCTGCTTTTTAATTGAGTTGTTTTTAATTATGCAGATTATTTGTGTGTTTTGGGCATAAATTCTTGTCAAGTACGTTTTGGGTTGGTGTGTTCTGTTTCTGTTTTTGTGTTTTGCAGTGCTGAGGCTCACACCCAGAGCCTTGCATGTGCTCAGCACTCCCTGTACCTCTGGGCTGTCTTCATGGCATTGACTTTTTTTTTAAGGTAATTCACATAGTTCTGATGAGTGTTCATTGCTACTTTGTCAGTTCCAGAACATTTATTTTCACACACCCCTCCCCCAAGCAACCGTTACTTCCTCCACCAAAACCCCTCCCAACACACACACACATACCACCACCTTTTGCTGGCAACCATCACTCAGTGGCATTAAAGTTTTAATTCTGATAAAACATCAATCACCTTTGTATACGATTCATTTTTTGTGGCCCAGGGAAGCTTTGCCTGCCACTGAGGTGAGAGGATGATGTTTTCTTCAGAAGCTTTATGGTTTGTTTGTTTGTCTGTTTTAGCTTTACTGTTTAGCCTCATGGTTCCTCTTGGATAACCGTTTGTACTTTGGGGAAGAGGCTGCTGGATATTCACTTGTTCTCTTTCCATTTGGAAAAACAAAACAAAACTCGAATGTTTATACTGTGGCTGTAATTGCTATGCTGCTGCCACACTGTGCTGGGAAGCATCAAAAATCTGTTTCACTCCTGTTCATCTTTCTCATGAAGGAGCAGACGTGAGTGAGCATTGCCCTCAATGGAACGTAAATCCAGTGCTCAGTACACTTCCCTGGAGACCGTGAAGGAAGCTGTAGGTTAGATGCTTAATGCCCTCTTATATCATATGGAATTATTTCAGGATACAAATTTGGGTCATTGTTGTAGGAAAGGGATTCTACATGCTAGGTTTTGACAGAAAGATGGGCCATCTAGCAGAACACTTGTTGTAGGGTATTCGATCACACTGTGAACCCCAAGATTGTTTTATTTACTGAAAAAATCTGTTTCTAGTTGTGGTGTGGTCCAGCCCTTAGCACATATCTTTAATTCCTCTGGCTGGAATACAGACAGGCCCTTAGGGACACACCTTTAATCCCAAACAATGGAAATAAAGTTAGTTTGTAGAGGGAAGCGCCCATGTTTGAAAATGATGTCTAATTGAGTGGCAGACAAAGTGATGAATCAGAGAAAGATTTGACAGAATAGGATCTGCCCAACTCTAACCAGAAAAGAGAGGAAAGGTCAGCTAGTAGAGCGGCAGTGCAGAGAGGAGGAGGCAGTTTTACCAGGACAGTTATAGAGAGATGAGAGACAGGTTGATGAGAGAACAAGCTAGACATAGGTGAAGACAGAAAGAGCCAGAGAAGGAGAGGGAGCCAGAAGATTAGAACAGATTGACAGTTTGAGGCCAAGCAGAGCTATTCAGGAGAGGCTAAGAGAGAAAAGCCAGATTGAATCAGTCAGTGTGGGGAGGATTTGAGCTGGAACAGCTAACTTGAACCACCAGCCAGACCTCAAGAGAGAACTAGCTCTTGAGCAGCAAGTCTCAGAGGCTGGAAACATTCTGGGCCTGAATTAGATTATAAGGGAGCAAGAAGCTTCCAGTTAAAGCAGTACATCCCTGAGACAACAACTGCATCAGGCAGATAAGACACTTTCACAGTTCTCATGTACTCTTCGTGTGTTTTCTGCAATTTTCATGCATTTAGTTGTTACTCACAGTGACAAACCCTGACCTCTACCTCATGGGCTGGTAATTGAATTGCTGTTCTGGGCCTGGCTTGTGTGATGCTACTCATGCAGTAGGATCTTATATAGGCTAAGCAGCCATAAACAAAAGTGCTGATATCCAGTGTGCATCCAGAGCCTTAAAGTACTGGACTTTCCGATCTGAGATGCTCAATGAAGCTTATACACAGATCCCAACATCGAAACAACTACTGCACCTCAAACATTTCTTGTCCTGAGCAATTAGGGATACTGAGCTTTTATTATAGAGCTCTCACCCTTTGCCCAGTTCTTGCCCATGAACACCTACGGCTCGTTCTAGCAGGCTACAGCTGTTTGTCAAGGTACCTTAACTTTCCCAGCTAAGCCCCAGGTTCACTGAGATCTAAAGAGTTTGTCAGTCAGTCATGCTAGCAACATGCCTACTGTGCAAGACCCTTCTAATGATTGTGTAGTCCGACAGTGGATATTTTAGCATTTCTTTTTGAATTGGAGACAGAGGAAAGGGATGTGTTTTACTGATGGTTTGGCCACAAAGATTGCACACTGTGAAAGTCAATTTTAGGAGGGACTTTGTGTCTTTTCCTTTCAAGAGGACAACCTTTAATTGTTAGTTTGTATATAGGTCTCTAAATAGAGGCTACATTAACATTTAAGAGAAGCTCTTTAGAGTCTGTTGTTGTTGTTGTTGTTGTTGTTATTATTATTATTACAAAGGAACTTTTTAGAACACTAAAACTGAAGTAAGTATTGGATGCTTGTAATTCCAGCATCGTGAGACCAAAGCAGGAGTCTGGGCGCCATGCTCCTTGCCTCAGGTACATTACAGAACCAAACTTACCCTGGTCTTAGGAGTATGTGGTGTCTAATCCATTTCTCACACCTCTATGAATACTGAAAAGTGATTGTACTCAGTCTCTGTAACATTGTTTCACTGCTGCCCCTGGCAGGGTTTTCCTGAACGTGTGTGATCCCATGCATGCATGTGCATCAGAAACAGTGTGGTGCTAGACCAGCTCTACCTGAGTGGCACGTTCTTTTTCTTACACTTGAAACACATTTAAAACTAGAAATCACCCAAAACTCAAGAGAGCTCTCAGGCCTGCAAGTTGTAGTTAATAAATTAGTGTTTTGACTCTCAGACAGATTTTTTTACAGAATGTCCAGAGACAAGTTAGATCAGCTAATTAAGTGTTCAAGTCTGAGTGGTTTTCTCCTTCAGTAATCAAAGCATTTAAAGGTTAAAAAACAAACTTCATGACTTCAGACTCATTGGCTGGCAGCTGGGTACCAATAAAATGGTGTCTCCTAGGGCCTTGCAGGGACCAGGCAGGGAGTCTCACGTAGAGCTGGGGAGTAGGTCTCTTTTCTGAAGACTGACTCAGATGGGGTTTTGTTCCTCTGAAGCCCCTCTGCCACAATTCTTGTGTCTTGTGACCTCCTCACAGCTTGCTAGCTACTGCCACACTCCTAAGCCACACAGCTTTTCTTGACAACAGTAATTTTGTGCCTGTCCTTTTTAGGCCTAAACACCCCAGCAGTAAATGAAGGACCTTTGGTTTCCCATCCAATCAAGATCACCAAGACAACAACTCGCAAGTGTCCTGCTGTGAACATCTTGTTAGAAAGGCCCTGCAATGCCAAGTGAGTGGCAGGGACCCTGCAGGATTTTGCTAGTTGGTGGTGTTGGGTGTAGTTAAATTCTGCATTCCTTTAGTTCCCACATGACGAGTTGTTTTGGGCAGGGTCAGTCAAACAGTGCTTCTGTAGTGGGCATCGAACACTGGCACCATAAGGAAGCCTCCAGCTTGGCAGCATTAGCTGCCATATACAAGTTGTGTGGGCACGTAGTGTGAGTTTCATTTCATCTATGGAGCAAGAATCCTTGCAGTGTGGAGGATTATTGTGGTACAAAGAGGAGTGGGCAATGATGGTAGGATGCTGAGCTTTGTTTAGACAAATATTTGGTTACATTTGAATGCCTTCATCCTTCTGTGTTCTCAGCTCACTAGATGAAAGTATGGGAACAGAGGAGGGATCAGAGAAAAAGGAGGCCCCCCTTCCCTTCTTCAGAGAAGATCTGCAGCTGAAAGAAGGCCAAACTCCCCTCTCAGTCCCACCAAGGATGCGGCACAGCATTGGTGATTACTGTAGCCGATTTGAGCAATTCCTACGGATCATATCTCATGAGGCTATAGGTTCCTTCAACCCATGGCTAATAGCTGAAAGGTCAGTAAAATGTCTGTGTCTCTGTTTACAGGCCAATGACTAAATTTTAGAATTGAAGAGAGTTTGGAGAAAGGATCAGCTGAGGCCCTGTTTGCTTTAGGGTCTGAGGCTCCAGTGCTCATGGGCTGGTAGGCTGCCTCCTCTGAACTGCTCTTCAGATGCAGAAGAGTATGAAAACATGATGGTCTTTGCCACCTGGAGGGGTGGAGTGACCTTCAGTCCCCTTCTCTTGGGCAAACTGGCAGGCTGAGCTCAGGGTGCCTAAAACACTCTAGTCTGAGTGACTGAAAAACAACAAGACTCTTTTTCACAGTCTGGAGGCTGGGAGTTATCTCAGATCGGAGTGTCTGGTGATTGTCCCCTTCCTGGCTGGCTGACAGCTGTCTCCTTGTTCAGTCCTCTAGTGACAGAGGTCCTCTCTCTCCTCCTCTTGGGGCACCAGTCCCATCATGAGGACTCCACCCTGTGGCCTCATTTGAATTTCATTTCCTTCTAGGCTCAAGCCATCACACTGGGAGTAAGGGCCTCAGTGGATGAATACAAATATTTAAGTTGGGGCTAATTTTTTGATGCTGATTGTGAGGATTGTGTTCTCTATCACAGAGCACAAGTTTTCTAGGCAGGAAACAGCCATATGAATCCTCACGACTGAGGCACCCTGGCAAGCTGCTGACCCTGAACCCCCAGGTCCTCCTCTGAGTATACTTTAATACAAAGTGCACGGTGGTTTTCATCAGTGAGCAAAGTAGTAGATTGCTTTTTTCCCCATAAGTTTTAAACATGTCTCTTGTTTTGTGTTTGTCTGAGCTTTTGCTATCCTGCACTGTTTCTTCTTAAGTTATTGGAAGTCATATGCTTCCCCAGATAAGATGTGCACTAAGAAAGAAGACTTAGGACTTCAGGGGACCTAGATTCCAACATGGCATGTCCACAAAAACACTTCCAGAGACCTTGCCAGTCAGCATAGATAGCACGAGTCCAGACTGGAAGGGGAAGATGGAGGGCTTCAGGGGGATGCTACTTTGAGGCAGAGTGAGGAAAGGAAACCGCTGTCCTGCCACCTGCTGTGGTGAGTGAAGGAGAAGTGCCCTTGTGTCTCCCTCACAGCTGGGAGAGAAGCAGTGCTGGGAGTCTAGAGAGAGCGAAGGGAACACAAGGAGCACAAGGACGAGGTGGTCACTTCTGCCTCAGAAATGACATGCATGGTGATTTGGACCACTTCTTCCCTGGGGTAACTGTTAATAGAAAAGCTGGATTAAAAATAAAATGCATACACTTGAAGGCATCAAGATCCTAACTAGGTAATGAAGAACAAGTAGGTCAGGACCCTGGAGAAGAGTGTGCAGCCCACAGTATGGTGCTGAATGGTTCACTCTGGAGGGGAGCCCTGACTGCCACAGCCTCCTGAGGCCAGAAGACAGAAACTGGAGCCAACAGTTAGTAGCTATGCTAGTGCCTTGCTGAACTTCCCTTACTCTGTTGGTTATGGTGCTGGTATTTAACCCAGGACCTTAGATTCTCTGGGCCAACCCTCTACTGCTGAGCTACACCCCCAGGCCTTGTATCACTTCCAGTTGAAACCTTGAAAGGTTGTACTCTCTGGAAGGTCAGGTGATCTGGGTATATATGGGTCTTTGTAGGGACTCAGGCTCAATGCCGCATCTTCTCAGTTGCTGAGGTGACTCTAGATGCTGTTGTTCCCCAAGCCTTATATGTAAACAAACGTATCTTCTCTGGGGAAATCATATCATAGGAGACTCTGTTACTTCTGTAATGTTCATAAATAATGTCTATTTTATAGTGAAAATAGCCAGGCAACAGAGAAATATTAACGGGACATCCACAGCCGCTCCAAATAGTGAAACTATTTACAGACTCAAATAGCTGCCTGGGGTGTAGAAATAAAAGATTCAACTTAGGATTCTGACGAGCGAGCTCCTCAGAATCCAAACATACATCCATGGACAAAAACCCATACTTTCTGAAATGAGGAATGTATTAGGTAGGCTCAGTAGCAAATTAGATACAGCAGAAGGGGAACCTGGATGCTTGGAATGTGGAACTCTGTGTGTGTGTGTGTGTGTGTGTGTGTGTGTGTGTGTGTGTGTGTGTGTGTGTGTTTGCGCATGCGCAAAATTAAAGATAAAAAGTAAATGGATGAATAAGAACATAGAAGACCGAGCAGTGTCATCTAATACATGGGGGGTTCTGTCTTGGGAGAGGAGAGTAAGAAAATGAATCTGAAACAAAGTCCAGAGAGACAATGGCTGTCATCTCCATAGTAACAAAGGCCACGAAGACAGAAGAAACTCTACAAACCCCAAGTGAATCTGAAAATATCTCCATATGATTTATGTATTAGTTATAGACGGAAAATAGTGATTTAGAAGGAAGAAGCCTGGCAGACATCACCACATCTGAGTGGCCAAACTTAACAGTCACCAGCAAAGGGACAAGCACTGAGGGGACACAGTATCCCCCCTTCTGCATCTGTTCCAGAACCATGCAGCTGACAGTGATTATAAGAGAATACTAACCAACCCAGGACAGAAGGACAATGAGGGAAACAAGCTTTACTCTCCAAAAACTGTTATGGTCAGAGAGAGAGAGACTGAGGAACACATTTTAAAGGGAAGATATCTAAAGAGACCTGACAGCTGAATAGCCTGGATTGGATCCTGGATTCTGAAAAGTTTTAAGGGCCTTATCTGGATGGCTGGCAAGGTTTGAATAAAGTCTGTACCTAAGATTAGATAATGGTTTATGGTGATGTTACCACAGTTGTCTA
Source organism: Apodemus sylvaticus (assembly GCF_947179515.1). Taxonomy (NCBI): domain Eukaryota; kingdom Metazoa; phylum Chordata; class Mammalia; order Rodentia; family Muridae; genus Apodemus; species Apodemus sylvaticus. Next base: position 52,234,152 of record NC_067481.1, read on the forward strand.
CATGGTGTCTTTTCTAGGACACACTGAAGTTCTTGAGGGACTCCAGGTCTCCAACACACTTTCTTAACAGTTCAGAAAAAAACAACGGTGTGTTGTATAGACATGCACATGTTTATGTAAGGCCTCTGGGATATGGAGAACCTTGCCCTTTCCCACAGAGAGAGCATGCACCTTCTCTGAGCTGGGACTGGGCTGGGACCAGGTCATTCACTTCCAGTCAGCTCTAATGTCAGCCATCTCAAGGGTGAGGTCCATTTTGTCTGTTTGGGTGATCCTGCAGGCCTTGGGGATCTAGGTGCTACCATCTTAATAACTGGGAGAGCCAGGCCCCCTGACTTTGTTTTTCTTCTCTAGAAGTATCTTGGCTCTTTTGGGCTTCTGGATCTCCACACAGCTTCTGAGCTGATTGACTAGGTTTTCATGAATATTGAGCAGCTCTGTGTTTGGCTGCCCACGCCTTCAGCTGTGTCCTTTGTCTTCCAGCTTTTCAGATGAGCTGGTAGACGAAGCGCTGGGGGCCGTGGCTGCGGAACTGCAGGATGTGTGTGAAGACTATGCAGAAGCTGTGTTCACCTCAGAGTTCCTAGAGGCTGCTGCGTGAGAGCTGTCCAGGCAGGGACCTCAGATCACTGCTGGAAGGACAGCACCACCCGCTGTCAGCCCATGGGGGAATCTTTGTCCTCAGCTGCCCACTGAAGGGGAATGCCAGGGAGGTCAGCCTCTCCTTGTCTTAGCAGTGCTTCTAGAAGTTATAAAAAGGTGGGTTACATTTATTAGCACCTGAGGAGCATGAGACAATTAGAATGGTACAACATTTTCAGAATGTATAATTTTCCTACTGAAATGGTGTGTTCATTCCTCTGACTCAGTTGGAGATCAAAATGTTTTGAAAGGTAATGGATAAAGATATTTCACGGGGATTCCAGCCTCTGTTAAACCCATGGGGGTGGAGGGATCAGTGCTAACCCAAGTGCCATTACTGTCTAGTCCCAGCACCTGGCTCCCGGTGACGGTGGCGAGCTACGTGGAATGCAGAGTAGCGGTGTCCCAAGCCTCTGCTCAGCAGCAGTGGAAGTGGGGAGCCCAGCACACGGGTACACAGGCCCAGCACACCTTTCTCTGTGGCTCACTTCCCAGGGAGTTTCATGTTCTCAGTTTCTCAGAGTCATTTATTGCTATTTTGACACATGCTAGTATAAAAAAAAAATTTCTCCGAATGCAGAAGTTTGAAGACAGGAGAGGGCAAGCCTTCCCCATGCCAGCTCTCTCTCTCTCAGAAAGCAGAAGTTTCTCTGCACCACAGAGCATCCCATCTGGAGGAGGGAGCCAAGTGGATGATTTGAAGACTTCTGGACTCTTCAGAGGACCAAAGATGCCCACGTGGCCTTTTGAAGGCTCGTAGGTCCTGGTGCCAAGGTTTTCAGGAACTCTGAATTGAGACAAAGAAAAGGATTGAGCATACAAACAAGGCAACTGCCTGAAAGACGCTTTCCTGGGTCAGCTTGCCTCCATTATTTGTGTGAGACTTGGTGAAAGAAGTGTAAGGAACCGAGGGAGAGACACGCAAGGAATAATGGGAATCTGGCTACCACAGATGCCTCAACGTGGCCTCCTGGGATTGTTTCTAAGGTACCAGAAGTTCAGGTGATGATATAAGCTTTTTGGTCACAAAAACTGATTGTTGTTTAATATTTCCCTGTTTAATATTACATAACCTCAGAGAGGACATCAAGGGCCCCACAGGTCTTGGGCAGAGAGTTAAGCACACACACTTGAGCCGTAGAGGCCCTTGCCATGGGCAGCGTCTCCAATTGTTATGGCAGTTCTACTGTGCTGATTCAAGAAAATAAAGTCAGCGTTTTAAATTGTGAGCATGTCTATTTGAAGTAATTTACATCTCCTTTTTCCCACAGGTAATGTGAAATGGGATTTACAGGAACCACTGGGAATACTTTTGTATTTGATATGAACATAGTAGACTATTTACCACCTCAGAGAAAAATGAATGCTAATAAAACCTAACATTTATTGAGCACATACTAGAGTATTGCGCTAAAAGTGTTCCCTGTATAACTTAATGCGGATGCACTCTGTGTGAGACAGATACCATCACACCCCCATTAATAGATGAGAGCAAGAAGAAAGAATTTGGGCCATCTAGTCTGTGTTCATAAGATATACCATGGTCATGGAGTCCCTCTCCCACGACAATTACTGTGTCGTGTGCTCCTGCTTCTCCTTGCCCCACTAAGTGTCCTAGACACTGCTTCTGGAGCAGTGCCTTTGCTGAGTACTTCCTGCTGCAGCCTGTTCTTGCAAGTCTGGCCCAGCCTCCTATACCAGGTGACCCTCACTAGCTCAGGTCAGTGAGTCTCATTCTTGCCTCGTGTCCAGGGTCTGCTTCGTATCCCAGACTTGCAGTCAGGGTGAGACAGAAGTGAGCCACAAGAAATAAGAATTTGGAAATGAAAATTCAATCCTCTGACTCTATCAATGTTTCTGCATACAGCCTTGCAGCCAGACCACTAGAATGTTTGCTGCGTGAACTAAGGCTCAGTACCTGTGAATTATTCTCTAATTCCCCTCAGCTTCCTCATGTCCAGTTCACAGCCTGTTTCACTTGAGTGTGTTTATGTTACATGAGCTCCCTCCAGTTTGTTGAGATGCCATGCTCTCTCTCTCTCTCTCCCCCCCCCCCTTCCCTGTTTATTCCTTGTCTCTGTTAGACTTGAGGGTAGGGATTCTGCCTAGCACTTTGTTGCTCTGCGGGTACATTTGAATTAATGTATAGGGTATAGATCACATTCAGTACAGTCCACAGATAGGTGTTGACCTTGTGTGACCCTGGCAGATGGCCATCTAGGAGTGTGCACATTGGCCCCTGAGGTCCACTGTCACTGACTTCCAACTCATTGTGGAAAACTTGTCTCCCTCTACTTAGACTTGGGCATGGGGGTCTGCCCTGGCTGCTCCTGTTAACTGGATGTGGGCCAGGGCTAGAGAACTGATAGAAGAATGAGTAAGGGTGAGTAAGGTGACCCACTCCTCTTCTTAGTATGATCTCCATTCTTGCACCAGTGTGGGTGATGAAAGGTCTTACTTTCTTCCCACTAAGTCCAAGTCCCTAACTCCCTAACCTGGGGACCTCCAGGAGAGTGGGTAAGAGAGGCAATGCTGGGAGGGGACAGAGTGGCCACAGGCCACAGGTGGAAAACAGGCCACACTGAAGCAGAGCCATGTCAGGAAGCCCCCACATGTCCCCTGAGCAGTGTTGGTGTCTTAGCTTGACACTGGTAGGAATGCCTGTGATGACGGAAAGTCAGGTGTATCCTCACTGTGACTCCTGGTCACCATGGAGGTGCCCTCTGGAGCAGTGGTCCTCAACCTTCCCAATGCTGTGACCCTTCAATACAATTCCTCAGGTGTTGATCTCCAACTATAAAATTATTTTCATTGCTACTATGATTTTGCTACTGTTATGAATCATAATGTGAATATCTGTTTTCTGATGGTCTTCTAGGGGTGAGAGGCCCTACTTCTGGGGGTTTCCTCTAAGCAACCCCCAGCTTCTTTAGGTCCATACAGAGCAGAGGAAGGCAGTAATCTAACTGTATGTCCTCATCAGTACTGACTTCCCATGGGGTCTCAATTAGTGTTAGAGCTGTTTCTGGTCAGTTTCAACATGGGCGTGTGCTGCAGGAGCCAGCTGTAAGGGCTGGGCTACATGGACTCCTGTGAACCATGCTGCCATGCGCTCATTCTGGGTTCTTAGTACAGGCCCCTCCCTTGCTGACTCCTGTGAGCAGCCCATCTTCTCCTTCCATGGGAGCGCGGTCCTGAGTGCCCTCTCCTGCCTGCCAGGCCTCTATTCCTCTACCACAGGGCCCCATCATGCGCATACCAGTCCCCAGGGCCTCATGCGTATCTTCAGTCCAGCCGGAGCCTCATGCATATTTTCAGTCCAGCCGGAGCCTCATGTGTATCTTCAGTCCAGCCGGAGCTTGCACATACCCTATTATTTGCCCCCCTTCCACTGCCCTTCCTAGAATGCTGAGTATGCCCAGGCTCCCTCCCTTTTTAACCCCCTTCAGGGTCTCATGTATCACCAACGAAGAGTGGCCCTGGAGAAGACCTTAGCATCTCTCTTCAGTGGCTCCTGACCTTACAGCAGCCCCCTCCCAGGGCATCTGTGCCCAGGCCTCTAAGATCCAGCCTCTCCCCATAGAATCATTCATTCCCTGACCCTGGGTCTTGCAGCTTTGCTCTCTCCCTTTCCCACTCCAATGCTGCCCACCTCCACCTTTTGTGTTTTGACAGTCCTCCTCCCACACAGTATCCCTGTGAGCCCTTTGCTCTCCCACAGCCTTCCACCACCCTGCCCCTCCTGCTCTGCTCCTTGGGTCTTACCGACCCTTGCTAGGCTTCCCCACCCCCACTCCCACCTCTGTCTTCGTCCTGCCTCCTTCCCCAGCCCAGACCCATTTCTTTCCCAAGCATCCTGCCCACTAATCCTTTCCTCCAACTCCCTTTGCCTTGGTGAGGTCTCCTGCTACCCTCCCACTAATGGGCTGCAGGTCACTGAGCCTGTACTGTGAAGCCCCTGTATGTTCCTGCCCCCCTTTGGGGTAGGGGCTTTTAGCAGCTTTAGTCTGCCTCTCAGTGCAAGAGAGTCCATCCATGGGAAAATTCCAAGGAACTTCTGGCTCAGGAATCTTTGTTCCAGTGGGCAAGAGCACTTAAGGCCTGGCCCTTTGGGTTCTGCCATCCATCAAACTCCAGCCTCAGGTTCGCCAAGTCTAAGCTATATTTGACCTAGAAAAGCCAAGCAAACACTGCTTACTCGGGTGCACACAGGAAGCAGGGACTGGAGACCATGGAGACTGGGCCAGCTACCAGAATGTTTGCAGAATTCTGCAGCACCCTCTAGATCTCCCAGGAGAGCTCCAGCTTCAAGATACTCTGTGAGATCAAAGGGCTTTAGTCATCGCTGATACCTAATGGAGTTATCCAGAGAGCAAGAGAGGCTATGTGTGTACCTGGATTAACCACCCACCTCTTTGTCTTAAAAACCCATCATTTAAAAATTCCCAAGTGCCTTTAAATATATGCTGTGCTCTCTAACATATAACAGCCCCTTTGTATACCAGCAGTAGTTCAGGTGTTACAGAAAGGATATAGCCATGAAAACAGAGATCTGCCTCTGGACCTAAGTTTTTGATAATTATTATGCAGGGTTTTTTTTTTTTTTTTTTTTTTTTTACAGCACCTGGGGGAGCCTTGGCATGCACCGAGAGGCTGGGCTCTGGAACGCTGGCCTGGCCTCTTCTGTTGTTTTCCTGCTCACTGTCCTGTGTGGATCCTTCCATGTCCTTCCATCTGGGCACCTGACATGATTTCCCAACGTTGCCTTTTGCTGCCCTGGGCAGCACATCTGGGGCCTCATGGTCACCAAAACTTTCTAAACTGGGTCACAGGTGTAAGCAGTAGATGCAGTATCAATCCCATTTTACAGATGGAGAAATTGAGGCGTATGGCGAGAACCTTGATTAGGGCCATCTAGACAGAGGGACAGATCTAGAACTAGCTGTCTTCATCTGTTATCCCAGATCCAGTGTTGCTCTGTTTTATCACAGTTGTCGGGATACCAGAGTCCAGGGAAGGAAGGACACTGGGTGCTGGAGGGCTTCAGGAGTGAGGCCTCTCCACAGCGGCTCAGGGCAGGTGAACAGGAGAGCTTCATGGCCTGAGGAGGCTGACTCAGAGTTTGGTGGCAGCAATGGTTTCAGCCTTATTCATTTCTTCCTTCTGGAAGGAATTTCATCCAACTTCAAGACGATGCCCTTGAGCCAGAATAGGCAGCTTTCTCCACCTCTAGTCCCCCCCTTCCCTTGAAAGCAAGGTTTGCCCTAGATTGCCCTCCAGCCCTCTAATCTTTATTCCTTGTCTAAATGGGGGAGTATACTGGGAGCCCCTGCCCTTGCCAAGTGCTCCTTCTGTGTTAATCAATCCCTGTGAAACCAGACCCGGCACACACTCCAGCTTCACAATAAACGTGGAACTTGTCTGCAGGCCCCTGGCGTTTATAGTGAATGAGAAAATGGATCGAGAACAATGGGAACTGTGGAAGTCCCTGTAGAGGGGCAGATACTGAAGGCTGAATGGCTCTGTCAGGGGCAGGTTAGGCTGGTCACAAGCCTCCCCACCAGCCCCTGCAGGCATATCCTGTTTAGTCTTTGGCTTGTGCTTCTGCTCTGTGTGATAGAGGAGTCTTGGCAAGACTCCGACCTGCCCAATCTCCTCCCAGCCCTCCAGCCTCTGTCACCCAGTTAGAAGACTCTCCGGCTAGCATTTGCTTTCAGAAATTCCAGGCCTGTGTGCTACAAAAAAAAAAAAAAAAAAAAAAAAAGGTGGAGCCACCTGGATGGCCAGGTTTTTGTGTGACCGGTTCAGGGCTTCAAGACCTGAGCTTTCTTTTGTCAGTGTGTCTGGTCCCCCTTCCATTCTGAGCTGGGGCCCGATACCAACAAGGGAATGTTCATTATTGTCTTATGACTTACGTGTGTCATAGGCCACCTGAGCCTGGGAGATGGGTTGCTGTCCAGAGAGCTTCCCAAGAAGCTTTTAATTAACTGGTGCATGTTCACAGCTCTAGTCAGGAGCAAGACCCAGATTCCCCGTGTGGACTAAAGGGACTATTCCATCTGAACAAAGGGATTGAAGCAGGGGTTACTGCTAATCTGAAATGTCAAGATTCCTTAAAACCTGATCAAGCCTGATGTGCTGGGGTACACCTGTAATCCCAGCTACCCGGGAGGCTAAGACAGGAAGAGCACAAGTGGGAGGAGTCTCGGGCAACACTGAGTTCATAGCCAGTCTGCACAACTCAGCAAGACTCTGTCTCAGAAGCAAAGAGGGATGAGGGAGACCTCAGTGCTAACCAGAGCCGTTCCCTATCACGCGTGTAACAGTCAGGGTTCTCTAGAGGCACGGAACTTATGGAATGTCCCTGTGTAGTAAGGGAATTTATTGTAATGACTTACAGGCTGCAGTCCAACTAACCCAGAAATGGGCAGCTGGGAACGGGAAGTCCAAGATCTAATAGTTGCTCAGTCCCCAAGGCTAGTTGTTTCAGCTGGTCTTCTGGATAATTTGGAATCCTGAAGAAATAGGCTCCAACAAATGTGCTGGCAAGTAAGTGCAATCAAGAAAAGTGAGCCTTCTTTCTTCCAGTGTCCTAATGTGTAAGCCTCCTGCAGAAGGTATGGGCCAGATTAACTGCGTACCACCACACCTGGATTTGGAACTTGATCTGTCCCAGGCTGGTCTTGAACTCAGGATCTGCTTGCCTCAGTCTCCTGGGATTAAAGGTGTGTACTAACTTGCCTGGGCCTAAGCTTTTCATGGCCACTATGCCTCAAGATCTGGATCAAAAGCATGTATCATCATGTGTAATAATCTGGGTCAGAAGCCTGTGTCTTCCAGCCTCAAGATCTGGATCACAGGTGTGCCCTCCATTTCTGGATTATAGTTCATTCCAGATGTAATCAAATTGACAACCAGAAATAGCCATCACAACATGCAAAGCCCTGGGTTGGATGACAATGCTGAAAAACAGACAAAAATCTGACCAAAGCCCTAGATTCTTAGGAAACACACACATACACACACACACACACACACACCATGTACAAATAGTGACATAAAAATATCCATATATATAACATGGCACATGCAAAAATATATATGCAACATGAATACATGTGTTTATATATATATATATATATATATATATATATATATATATATATATATATATATATATGGCCCAGGTAGGCCAAGCCCCAGGTTATGCACCAATGATTCCAAGTCCTGGCCCCATCCCTTCAACAGTCTGAAGTTATTTATTCATGTCCTCTGCACCCTGAGGATAAAGCACTCAGAGGCAGAGGGGAAGTTATTATCTTCTTGTCTGCAGATGAGAACAAAAAACCCAGAGTGGAGTGGGATTCCCAGGAAATCACAGAAAGTAGTGAAGTGTGTGTGTGTGTGTGTGTGTGTATGACAAGACCTCCAGTCTTCTTCCCAGCTTGTGGATGGTTTCTCTGCCTCACAAGCATTTCCTCTGACTGGTTAGCTATTGCTTACTCTCCATGCACAAAACAAAAACCACTTCATACCCCTACCCAGGAATTTATCATGTTTTCACTAACAGGAGAGCAGAGTGGGGGTTGGGGGAAAGGAACAGGAGGGAGAAATCTACTTCCCAGTTGAGGCCTACAAGATCTTGGCTGAGGGCTTATGATTAAGTTCTACTTCAGACAGCTTGACTCTGAAAGTCCTATATGCTTTTATTTCACAAAGAGGAACTATTACAATGTCCTGATAATAAAAACTTCGCAGCTTGGAGGACTTCAACATAGCATCCATGGCCCCTTTGCTGGTCACGCTAGGGTGACAGGTGCTAGACATTGGAGACCTAGATGTGGCAGCAGTTTCCTGGAGTCATACTAGATTCCTTCCTGCAGAGGGCGCTGTTGCGTGCCCACTGCAGGCTCAGAGTACCTGGCTCAACTCATAAGCCCTGCTATAAGGCAGGGGCTGCTGTTGAAGCTTGCCGTGACCTTCAGTCTTGGCAGGACTTTGGGAAATTGTTGGGTCTACATAATGAACCTACCCACAGTGTCTTCTGTTTGGAATTCATGGCTAGCTCCCATCACAGTTTGAATGGTCATGGCTGGACTCCTCCCTCTTTATAGCTCCAAATTTCCAGGTCCCCATCCTGGAATGTGCTCATCCAGTCTAGCACTGAGCAGCCAGGCCTGGCCTGAATGAGCAATGCAAAAACGATGCTCCTTTCTGAGCCACTGGCTTTCAGATCCTTTCACTGGCCTGGTGTGGTGAGGAGAGGTGCTATCTGACCAACATCTTTATTCAAAGATGGCTGCAGAGCTCTGGCTCCTGGCCTTTTCAAGCTGCCTCAGTTAAGCCAGTTTTGTGGGCTTCCTTTTACTCTCTGTGAGACCCTGACAGTTCCTTTGGGTTCCTGGGGGCCTGAGAGTGGTCCTTCCAATAGGGGGCACACATGTCATCTGGACCACCCATGACTGCTGCAAGCCAGGTAGCCTGAGCACCAGTACACATGAGGCGTCTCCTGCCAGCAGGGGCTGGAAAGTAAACTTCTTGGGGATAGAGAGGGAAGAAAGGAGAGAGGGAAGGAGGGAGGGATTAGATAGATGGATAGACAGACAGAGACAGAGACAGAAATATCAACATCAGCCAGGGCTGCCTATTACAGATTCATGGGTAGGTGTGAGCTAGAAGACTCTTCTCTCAGATACTGTGGTTTCATTGCTGGGGAACCTAGTTCCAGTCCTCAGCATCAGCCAGGGCACAGCAGCACCTGGTCCCCATGCGTTTTGCCGGCAGAGCTGTCTCCCCAGCCTCAGGTTTGATTTGGTTTACAGTCACAGCTTGCTCAACCATACAGCATGGCGCTGGGCACAGTGGGCTGGGGTGAGATACGGTGGGCAGAGTCAGGCTATTTATCCTTACTAGACAGCTCCCTCATTAGTGTGTGGAGGAGGCCTCCCCTGCCTACAAGGGATTTAATCACCAGGTGCTCTGAGCCAGTCAGAACACAGGGCCCCTCCTCTCTCTGTGTCCCTCGTAAATTCTGTGACTGAGATCTGAAGCGCCGGCACTTTCTTTTTAGCCTTGCTTCCTGCCCTTAGAGACAGATTTATATAAAATAACCTGGAGGGATTTCTAGAACCACATCTCTATTCCCCAGCAGCCTTTCTGGGCCAGGATGTTTCCTTGATGGACTATGATCCTTCAGCCTACAATTTAATTGGCACCTGCTTGGTGAAATGTCTCCCACCGCTTACAGAGTGGCTGGGAAAGGGGTGTTTCCATCTCCATGATACCATAAGTCCCTAGGGTGTCCTTTGCCTCGACATGTAATCTAGTATATCTTTAATAAGTGGAGTCAATTCACTCTCAAAACCCTTGTAAAATTCAGCCTTTTAGTCATTCTGACCAGAAGCATTAAAATTGCAATATGAATAGATAGCCCTGCAGCCCGGGAGATCTGCCTGGGAGACGGACTTGGCAGTTGCATTGATAGCCCTGGGAGGCCTCTGCCCAGACAAAGGCACTCACGACTGTGCTCCAGAGGATCCTGCTGACTCAGAGCCCCTACCTGCCAGGGCACCTCCCCTGGGGATTCAGAAAACCGCAGGATTGTCACCGAGCTGCCAAGGTTCTGAGAACCCTGTGGGAGCAGTGGGCTCGCAAGCAAGCACAGACAGGAAGCACACAGATGCTGCACACATGGGGTGAGCAGCCCAGGCTTCAGAGGAGCTGGTGGCAGAGCCCTAGCTGCTTGGTTTCCTGTGTAGTGTGTGTGTGTGTGTGTGTGTGTGTGTCTGTCTGTCTGTCTGTAGGTTTGGAACAGGTGTGTGTGGAGATCAGAGGGCAACTTTCCATCTCAGATTCTGAAGACTGAACTCCCGTTTGAGTAAGTATGCAGCAAAGGTGTTTATATGCTGAGCCATCTCACCGGTCGGTCCTCCATCTTCTTCCCTTCTGTGGCTAAAAGGAGAGTGAGCATTGGAAGCTTTGGGTTTGCTTTCCTCTGAGTACTGACTATCTTATCTCTAAAACGAGCCTGGTCAGGATGCCTATCTCATTTCTTGCTATCAAAATTAAAAGAGATAAAAACACTCTTAAAACATGATCTCTTTACCCACAGACACCTGTTACTCTTACTGTTTTTATTACATAAAAATGTGTTGTTACAGTAGACACTGTAGAACAAACACAGCCAAGAGCATCCCAGCTGGCAGAGTCAGGGACCCAGGACAGGCTCCGTACAGGTGAAGGGATTTCTTCCCCAACAAAGCTTCAAGGTGTGTGCTCTCTCTTCCCTATCTTAGATTAGTGTTTGGTTTTGCTTTGTTTTTATCCCCTGTCAGACTCTAATGTATCTCAAGTCGGCCTTGAACCTAACAGGTCTTGGAGGATGACTGTGAACTTCTGACCCTCCTGCTTCTGTCTATAGAACCACACCCCGGGCCTTCACACATGCTAGGCAAGTTCTCTGCCAGCTGTTTTCATTTGTGGAAGGAGAGAACCAGCTCTGGAAGCTGGTCTTCTGACCTCCACACTTTGTACCGAACAAGCATGTGCATATCCACATACACTGACTAAAGCTGTGTTAAAGTGAAAGTCCGAGGCAGACGGTAAAGCAAGAGGTATCCCTATAAAATGTCCTCCTTCCTTCCTTCCTTCCTTCCTTCCTTCCTTCCTTCCTTCCTTCCTTCCTTCCTTCCTTCCTTCCTTCCTTCCTTTCCTTCCTTTCTTTCCTTCCTTCCTTTCCTTCCTTCCTTTCTTTCTTTCTTCCCTTCCTTCCTTCCTTCCTTCCTTCCTTCCTTCCTTCCTTCCTTCCTTCCTTTCTTTCTTTCTTTCTTTCTTTCTTTCTTTCTTTCTCTTTCTTTCTTTCCTTGTTTGCTTTTTGTTTGTTTGTTTTTAGGACAGGGTCTCACGCTATAGCCATGGTTGGCCTGGAACTCATGAAGATCTGTCTACCTCTGCCCCCCCCCCACCCCACTGTCTATGTCCTGTCTTAATGCTTGATTGTATAGTGTCTCTGCATGTATATGGGGAAAGCTTTTGAAGTCAGACTAGAAAGCATCACACCTCAGAATGTGGGAGGGGATTTGAAGGTAAGGAAAAGAGGATGCCCAGACTGCTGGGAGATGCCAGGCTGCCAGAAAGCACCACAGATCCTATTCTACCCAACCATACTCATCTTGGGCAAATGCAAAAAGACTAACAGTTCGTTGGGCCTGCATAGTCCCCTGGGTTCCTCCATTCTTAGTGTCCCTGTCCTTAACAAGAACAGTCAGAGCTTGAAACAATGGAGGAACCCCGAGCAGCAGAGCCAGAGAGGCAAGCCTTACCTGAGGCAGGTGGACGGGAGCCATAATGTATGTAGATAGCATAACACGTGCTGATAAAGCCCCATCTGTTATGCAATCTATTTACATAATCTGATAGTGAATTCTGCCCTGGCTGATAGTGCTGTATTAGTAAGCACCCCCTCCATTTATGTACTGTCTCTTCAGTGCCTTATCATCTACAACTACCTTTGATTTTCTGCATTCTGGAATCCATAATAAATAAGTGGTGTGTGTGTGTGTGTGTGTGTGTGTGTGTGTGTGTGTGTGTGTGTGTGTAAGAGAGAGAGAGAGAAACGATGCAGGCTGGGGGTGGGGGTGGGGAAAGTGTGATGTCAGATGTCAGAACACTTAGATGTGTTGGTCCCAGCACTGTGCTGCTGGGTACTTCCAGGTGTACACAGTAGAAAGCCCATGCTGCCAGGATTTTGAGATTTTTACCCAGCACCAGACATAACTGGAAGACAACAGGACTTGCCGGAGGCCAGTTTTAACATCTGGACCTTAAACAAATGCAAAACAGAAGCCCACCTGCAGAAAAGCATGAGGGGGTAAAACTGTGGGAGTCATTCCGTGGGCAGGGGAGAGGGCATCCTGGCACAGCCAACTGGACAGCTGCGTGAAGTAAACTCTCCCCTGCCCTCCCTACCATCCTTTATTTATGACTGCTGCATCCTTCTACCCCTGTCTCCCTGGACACCTCTTGTTTTGAAAAAACTCACCCATCACCTCTTGAGACCTCCTCTCCAAAATCTTATCTAGCAGCACCCCCCACTCACTAAGATGGAAGCCCACTGATGTGGAAAACAAATCCCAGGTCCTGAAGTCAAAACCTGACAGAGCACAGGTGAGATGGGTAAGAGAATGCTTGCTGGGTAAGCTGGGTGACTGCAGTGTGATCCGTGGACCCCGCACAATGGTGGAAGGAGAGAACTGTCTTCGGATTCCCACGGGGTGTGTGGCATAACCATGACAATTAAGAATATTTATGTGAAGCAGTTTACACTTACTTTCATTACTTTATTTCATGAGTGTGAGTGTTTTGCTTGCACGTGTGTGTGTGTGTGTGTGTGTATGTGTGTGTCTGTGTACTATGTATATTTGTGGTACTCACAAAGATAAGAGGGCATCAGATCTGCTGGAAATGGAGTTATAGTTGTGAGCCACTATGTGATGTGAGTGCTGGGAACCTAACCTGGGCCCTCTGGTCATATATATATATATAAAATATTATATTATATATATTTTAAAATCTGACAAGATTCAGCTCAATGGATCCATATTCCTTCCCTTTCTTTTTCTTTCTTCTTCCTTTCTTCCTCCACTATCCTTAAACTCTTAGGATGGTAAACACATTTGGCCAGTTCAACAGACTCATCAGGTTGTCCCCAGCATCCTTTGAACACAAAGGTGCGCATGTAGCTTCTAGTGTCTGTAGTCCACTCTGGTGGGAACAGTGTGAAGGAAGACACTAATCAGAAAGTACATTTGGCCTCTCTGTGAGGTAGGGGTCTGCCTTGCCTGCAATCCTCACACACCAGGATCTTGGTGTTGACATTAAAGAAAAGTTTCTGCTTCTTCAGAGGCCCCTGGGTGCCACACGTATCGTTTCTGCCTTGAGGGTAAGTCCATGGATGCCCACATAATTAGGGAGATGGCCCCGACCATGGAAATTGGGACAGGCATGGTTCTGTCCTTTGGGATGAAGATGGACACACACAGTAAGTCCTAGCTGCCAGGAAGGAGAGGAAGGCAGGGCACAAGGATAGGACACACTACACTGTGTCCTGGACTCCAGGCAGAACCAGGGCAGCCTAGAGTGGGAGACGAGCATGAGAGCAGGCTGGCCACCCCAGAGCTGAGCTAGGAGTCTCTGAGAGCTACTCAGTGTGGGGCCGTTCTGTGACTGAGGCAGTCCCCATAGGCATGGATGGTCATGGAAGGATCTGAAAGCACATGAAGAGCAGTGAAGAGAGGCTGACAAGGCCTGAAGCCGACTAGAAGAGCCCTGAAGGAAGGGAGCTGCCAGGGATGTGCTACTGGCAAGGAAGGTCACTGGGGGAGATGAAAAAATGGGTCTGTGGAAACTTCCAAGTGGCAGCACAAGCTGGGAGTTTGGGGGAGACATGGAGAAAGGGTACCAGACCTCAAATATGCTTGCCTCACCTTGCTGGTCTCATCTTGTCTCTGGCTCAGAGTCCCAGCTGCAAAGGCCATTGTGAGTTGCCATGAATCTGTCACGTGGCCTCCTACTTCCTGGTCGGGTAGACTTTTGCTAACAGGCATGATGGGCCCCAAGGCCACCATCCACTAAAGCCCATTCCAGGGTGACAGAGTCACATCATGAAACATCTTGTCAGCTGCTCACTGTATTGCTCTTGAAAGTTGCCATTGGAAAGTTGAGCAGATGCTGTGGCCAAGCCCAGATGGTGTGGTAAGGCCCAACTCTTCTCAACCTTTACAACCAAGTCCAGAAAGAAAATGAGCTAGACCCAGCCTGGCTGGCTTTCCTTGTGGTCCTGCTGGCTCCCAGCTCTTGCTTGTTATTCCAAAGGCTTGAATACCGTTTCTCCAGGACTAGTCGTCAGGCCTGGAGTCTGGCTAGTGGAGGAATCTTCCTGACACCACATCTCCCTGCCCATCTACCTGGATCTCTACCTTTGGATCACATCTGTGCCTGAGTCTAGTCTGGCCCTGTTCACTTTCCCCAGTTATCCAGGTTTTAATATTTGCTTGGGCTGGCTGGAGAGTGGCTGGCCACTACCTTGGCAGAAGCACTGTGAACCCAGAGAAGGAAGCCCAGACACAGCCGTTCCCCCTTTTGGAGCTGGAGGCCTAGGAGACACCACAGGCTCCTGCTCCTCTCTCCACCGGGCTGTGAGGTCAGCTGCTGCAAATTGCTAGTTCTTCTTTTCTTCAATTAAGGACAATTCTTGTGATACAGGAAGTTAACTCCCACTAGCTAATCTACCAGCCGTGAGGCTCGATGTGTCTGCTAGGTTTGAAGGCAGGCTGAAGCTGCCTGAGAGGCCAGGCTGTGCAAGACGGGCACCACACCCACCTCTCAGGGGAGCTTCACACAGGGTGGGGTTGCAGGGGAGGCTTAGAGGGGAGTCAGGTAGCTAGCTTATAGAATGGGAAGGGTAGACTGTGAGATGCGTTGCAAGTACCTATCTGCTTGGTCATCTGTATGGTCTGCCCAAGGTCAATAGTCTAGGATTTGGGATGACCAGACTCAGAAGGGAGAGTCTTAAGGGGCTCCTATCACCAGTAAGCAGATGTGATTTTCTGGGATTGTGTCCATGTGAATATGCACACAGATATTCCTATATGCATCTATGCATGTACATACATATGCACGTGTAGACACGCGCGCGCGCGCGCGCGCGCACACACACACACACACACACACACACACACAGAGCTATGCCAGGAAACAGCCTGTGGTCACTGTTCCTGCTGAGAGCCTCAATCTGGGGTAGTACTTAGGCCTAATTGTGTCCTTTCTAAGACAGGTTCATTATGTCTTCTGTAGTCAGTGGTGCCTGCTGTCACCATTTATGGACCTACAGACCAGGTGGCCAAATGGAGACATTGTACAAACTGCTAAGCTTCTGAAATTCCCAGAGCCTCAGGGAAATGTAAAGATGAGGAGACCCAGAAGGTCTGAAATGGAATTTGGTGGGACAGTGAATTTTCTTAGCCTGTTTCCTCTGCATAAAGTAGGGATGACACAATACACCCCAGAGGGCACATCCAGACCTAACAAAAGTTCCCACAGGAAGCCACACCCAGACTGCAGTTCCAGTATGGGGAGCGCTCCAGGGTTAGGGGTGGAAAGGAGGTGGGTATCCGCGTCCTCCCTGGTGGTAGCCATTGGCCTGAGGTGATGAACAGCTTTGAATTCATGACTTTGGGGCTTGTGAACTTCCATGTCTACAGGATGTGTTGCTGTCCCGCTCTGGAATCCTTGGGACTAAAGGGTTTCTTGAGAGTCAAGACAGCCACAGCTAAAACTAAGATGGACAACATCTTTGTCAAAGCGTGGTGGCCAGCTGTCATGAGTAAAGGCATGTTTGGTCTGCACAGAGGTTCCTAAGAAACTCTGGTGTGGCAGATGAGGCATCAGAAGGCAGGGAGAGGTCTTGAGTAGTTGATACAGGATACAGACTTCTGCTGAGGTGAAGAACAGTTTTGCTGCTAGCTCTGCAAAAGTTCTGAGAAGGCTCTTGCCTGAGGGACTGAGCCTTTGATAGAATCAAAAGGGAAAGTAGGGTTGATTAGCATGGATAGACTGAAGGAGTCAACGCCCAGAAGTGGATGTGTCCGTGAAGGCCCCTGTGTACTTTGTTTCTGTGGGACAGTGGACACTAAAGTCCTGGCTGGCCCAGGGGTGGAACTGTCTAGTGCCCAGGATGGGTGCTTGGCTGCAGACTGTGGGAGAAAAATAAGCTTCAGGGAAGGCCCAACAGTCCTCTGAGGAGCCTAGCCCTCACCCTAGCAGGGAGGACGTGGCTTAGCCTGGAACTGAGCTAGGGAGAGGACTGTTCTCTCCAGGATCCTACCTTCTGGGCCCCATCTAGAATGACTGACCATCTCCTGTGGGTCACCTGACTGCAGTGGGCAGAACCCACAATTTAAATATCTCAGGAGGCCTGATGATTAGAATGTCTGTACTGTGAGGAAAGTGTTAGGGAGACACTGCTTTCTGCCAGGTCCCCCATATGCCCTGCTTAGCATGGACTTCCAGGTGGGGTTTGCAGGTTTAACAGGTCCTTTGGTGCTAAATAGGACGAAAGCTTTCCTCTTTTGAGACTACAAGAGATCCAAGCATCCAGCACCCCTGGAGTTGGGAGCTGATGGAGAAGTCCCCTCTCATCTCTGCTGAGACTTCATTCTAGGTTTCTAGGTCTCTTGGGTCTTCTTTGCTCTCTCTGTCCACACGGACTCAGCTCCAATTTCCTTGAATTTCTCTCTCTCCCAAGGGTGTTTCTGCCCTAGGAGCGTCTCTTTCTGTTGGCGTGTCTCAGGGTCACTGCGCCCCAGGCTCGCAGTCCACGTCTCCATCCCTGCCCGGCCCGCAGCGTCTCCAAGCTGTAATCCGGAGTCTGTCTACGTCCGTCCTTCCGCGAGGGTCGGGGTCTCAGTGGCCGCAGCCAGTGGGCTGCGCCTCCCGCGCGCTGCGGTGGCCGCGGGCTCGGGCGGGGGTGCGGGCCCACGGGGGCGGTGTCGGGCGCCTTCCGTCGTCAGTCCCTCCCCGGCGGCGCGGAGGGGGGCGGCGCGGTCGCCGCTCGGCTCCTTTAAGGGAGCGGGAGGGAGCGGCGAGGCGGCGGCGGTTGCGGTGGAGGCGGCCGAGCGAGCGGGGCGGGGGCGCGGGGCGCGGCGCCCGGAGAGTCGGCTCCGGCCGAAGGCGCCGGGGCCGGGCCGGGAGCGAGCAGCGCCGGCAGCACAGCGGAGCCCGCCGCCCGGGACATGGCCAAGGCAGGCAGCGCAGGTGAGCGCGGCGCGGGGCGCGCGGCGGGTGGCAGGAGGGACCGCTCGGCCCAGGTGAGCCACCCCCCCCCACCAGGTGGGCGGAGGCGCAGTGACCGCGGCGACCCGCCCGGACCCCGGAGCGTGCATAAGGGGCTCCGCGCGCCCTGCGTCCTTCCCGCGCCCCCAGTCACCTCGCGGGACACTGCATCCCGTTTGCCCCGCTGCACTGGGTCAGGGCTGCGGCTCCTCAGTCCAGTACCAGTTGGGAGCTGTCGCTGCCCTCCGGGAGACCGGGGAGTAGACCCCGGGACCGGAACCCAAAGGGGATGTCCCGCGGCCGCCGATCCATCCCACGCCCAACAAACCAGGACGCGCCCCCTTGTCCTGTCACTCTGTATTCTGGATGCGACAGTCCCCCGCCCCTGCCACCAGCTGGGTCAGGAGACCCAGATTACTGGTCCCGCCGCTGGAGGGGTACTCTACGCTGAGGAGCCGCCCCGCCCCCACCGACCCAGAGGCAGAGCCTCAGGTGCCGGGCTAGGCAGGCGGGGCCTCTGTTGGGGTCCCATGGGCTCGGCTCTCCTGCAAGCTCAGAGCGGTAGCCCAAGGTTCGCAGAGAGTAGGTGTTAGTCGTCCCTTCATTCATCCAGTCAGGCGTTCATTCACCAGTATCTGATCTGATGTCAGGCCCTGTGAGTTGGCTAGGACCTGGAGGGGACCAGATTTAGCCCTCGACTCCCCACTCTGTGCCCTGGATCCCCCCCCTCCCCTCAGTGCGCTAAAAGGCTAAGTTAAGGAAAGCCTATGTTCATAGGGCTGGCCACAAACGGGTGAGGCTGGTCTCAACACTCCTGAGCTTGGGAGCTCTGGCGTGTGAGAATCTGCCATGAACTCACACCCAGCCTGTGACGTTGGCAGGTGCCATGCCATCCCCGTGGGGCCTGGTGTGAACCCCACTTCTCCACCCATAAGCATGGCAAAGATGGAATGAACATGGTCACCTGCCCACATTCTAGATGTGAGTGCCATTGAACTGCCTGCGACCCTGGGACAGGTCCCAATCCTTGCCATGGACTGGTCTTGTGACTCAGGTGCCTGCAATTATGGAGGAATCCTGTCAGGGAGAGGCTGGTTGTGTGAGACAGCATAACCAAATGCAACCAAACACCCCTTTTCCCACTTCCCTCCTCCCCCACCCCCACCTCCTGAGGGAGGCACAGTGCGATGACACCAGGAGGCTGGAAAAGGCTCTCTGCTCCCTTCTTTCTCTTGCCTTGGTCCCTCCCCACCCCTGCTCTTCATAAGGGAAGAGCATGTGTCTGGACCGCCCATTCTACATGTGCTCGTGTGTAAGCACAGGTCTGGATGCCTGGATCCAGGCCCCTTGCCAGGGCACCACAGTAGCAACAGTCATTGAAATCTCTTCTTGACCTGTGTACCAGGTAATGTACTCAAGCTCTTTACTGCCCGATGATCCTGAGCAGTAGGAAGGCACTCCCCTTTTAAAAAACCGGCTGGAAGCAAATTGCGCCCTAAAGGTGGCTGGGAGGGCAGGGTCTAGGCAGTGTCTGGATCCAAGACCAAGGTTTGTTTCTTTGGATGCTAAGGAATCTCTACTCCCCTCCTCATGCTGGGGGAGGGGCAGCCCTAGGTCCTGTGCACTGGCTTGTGGGTCTTTTGGTCCCTGACTGAGATCCATGGGAGAGTGGCCTGTGGAAGGTGAAGAAACAGGCCAGGCCTTCCAGCACTGCTGCCTGGGGCTGCTCTACAACTTTTCCATTTCACACTCTCAATCCTTTCCCTCAGGGCAAGCCAGACTTCCCTCCTCTGTGACCACCTGCCTGGTGCCTCTGTCCCTTACTCAACTGCCACCCCAGGAGCTCTGCAGATGACCTCTGGCAAGATCTGACCACTCTTCCCTTCTCAGCTCTTCTGGTCATCTTGGCACCCTGCAAACATCCCCTCTTTTCTTTGGCTGCCTTAAACCCAGCGACTTGAAAATGCATAGTATTGAAAATGTCTGGTCTCTCTCACCAAGCACATTTATGTTGAATTATATAGTTAAGCTTTACTACAAAGGTGGCCAAGTTCTTCTATTCATAGCTGGGGAAACTGAGGCCCAAGAGAGAAGGATGGCAGTTCAGTACCATACACAGACTAAAAGGTAGAAGGATCAGCCTTCTACCCTGAAAGGAGAGACTAGACTAAAGGAAGGTTGTGGGAAATCTTGCCGGCAAGTGAGGGGGTCTCCTGATTCGTGTGGGATTTCCTATGAAAACTGGCCAGTGGTGCAGCTGCTGGGGGAGGAGATGGGCTTTGGATCCTGGGGCTGCTGTGTCGACTCCAGGCTGTACAGGGTACAGTTCCACCATTGCATCGTGGTGAATGGTGGTGCTGGAGCGGCACGGTGTATATCCTGAGCAGCCAGCCAAGGCTACGCCAGCTGTGCCAGGCAGGCAGTTCAAGGACTTTCGTGTAGCTAGGAGAATCCAGGCACAAGAGAAAATGTAATCAGATCCCAGACAGGATGAGACTCATTTGCAGAGAGTGGATCCAACTTGATTATTACCAGTCTTCAAGCTTTGGGGCAATCTCAGCTGCACAGAAATCAGAACAGTTGGCCATCTCCAGGACTTGGAAAGGAAGAGCGCTCCTTGGTCTTGCTCTGTGGACAAGAAAAGACAGGATGAAAACCAGAGAAGGAGGTGGGGAGAAGAACAGGACTGGGACTCTATAAAGGAAATGATAATTCTCTGCATAGAGCCACCCATGGCCAGAGGAAGTAGCAGGTTGGAGCAGCCGAGGCTGGATCTTCAAGGCTAGCAGAGTTTAGACAGAATGGTGGCAAGGCCAGGCTTCCTGTTTCTGCAGAAGCTTGAGCAAAAGCTGGGAGTCTGGATAAAGGGGAGAAGAGTTGAGTTGCAGGGGCTGCTACAGAAAAATCCAGCCGGTCTGGGGTGCCAGGTTCCTAGAGGCTTGGAGCAGAGGTTAGAAGGAACTCCAGAGAGCACAGGGTGGAGGGTTCAGCAGAGAGGTGGTAAGCCTTGTGCGGCTGGATAAATCCCTCTGGCACAATGTGAGGGCTCTGGAGGCTGGAGGGCTGCCAGCCTGGGTGCTGCCTCTGTTGGGAAGGGCTTGCTCTGCCTCTGCCAGAGTCCTGCCCCTCCCTTCCTGTGAACCTTGCAGTGGCCCTTCTCTCTGTACCCCAGCGGGACAGCAGGGTTGTTTTGTCCCCAGCCAAGTGCGAGGAGGAGGAGTCAAGAGACCTGGATCCTTGGTTGGGCCAGGCAGAAACACAGCAGACAGCCAATGGAGTTTGTGAAGCTCTAGGAGAAGGGCAGGAATGTTTGGAGAGCCCAGAAACCATGCTACAGGGCTGGGCAGGAATTCCAGGCTGGAGGAACCAGCTTATGCCATTTCCAGGTGTTGGCCTCTGCTCTCAAGAGGAGGAACTGGCTGAGGGGGACAGCAAACCTAGTCACCAACAGCAGAAAGGAAAAAAAAAAACAAAAACCAATCTGATGTGTGGGGACTGGGCAGGGGAATCACTTGCAGATCCTAAGGTTCAAAGCCTTGATTAACAAGGAGGATACTGAGGCCTAGGTGTGTGCTCAAGGTCAGAGGAAAGGGTGACAGCAGGCACGAGTGCTCTAGGAGGCAGACCTGCTCTGTCTGGCAGGGACCAGGGGGTCTGTGGCCCAGGAGAGGAAACAACCAGAACTTAGGGGAAGGGACCAGGCCTGGGATTCTTTGCACTTTGGAAAGATGCCAGAAGAATTGAGGCACATGGAGAAACTCCCAGGCCTAGGGTACCAGGATAATGTCTCTGAATGTCTTGAGAAGGCCATCACCTCTGCAAAGGGGACTGCAGTCCCACTTTAGAGTGTCAGACTCCAGGACTTCCTCAAACTCTGCCTCCAGGAAGCCCTCCAGGACTTGCTGAGGTCAGGCAACATATAGGTTCACAGCGGCTGACACACAGGCTGCAGTTTGAGACCCTTCCCAACCTCTTGGTCCTGGCTCTGCTTTTAGCATACCTGGGCGTGGAGATCCTCAAGCCCGTTGGAGACTCCTGTGCCTTGGTCTGCAGAATGGAGGCCAGGACTAGGGGTTTGCAATTGGCTTTGTTTTATGGAAGCCCTCAGGATTATTTACCTTTTGATGGCCTGACAGCATCTCTTTGCAGGGGTGGGGGGTGGGGTTAGGAGGGGTACGGACAGAGGGGTGGATACACATACAACCCCAGTGTTGTTCCTATTTCATAGTCGGGAAAACTCAACTCCAGAAAGGTTCTAGATTCACCGGTAGACTTGGAGGCAGACTGGAACGAGCAAGCAGGCCTCTTCATCCGTGTCTAACCTGCCCTGGATTGACCTTGGACTGTCCCCTCTGAGACTTAGCCTTTGCATCTGTAAGAAGGAATGGGGAAGGAGAGCGTGGGTTCAGGAGAGGCTGGAAGTTCTGCACAGCTCTAGCTGAGTTCTTTTTTCTCTACCCACCCTCTCCCTGGGGTCTGTCTATCTTTGCTGCTCTGGAAAATGGCCTCGCCTCTCACCTCATGTGGTTGGGATTTGGGGGAGCTGAGGATTAAGGAACCCTGGGGAATCAAGGACTTTCACAGCCTAAGTCTTCTAGGGGGTCTCAAACTAGCCTGTCACCAGGGCCTCAGGGAAGGGTGTGGCTAGCCGCCCTGTGCCCCTAGGGAGAAATTTAGGGGTAGGAGGGGGGGTAGGAGAGAATGCATAGCAAATAAGTTTGGAAATCAAATGAGATCTGAGCTCCCCACCCACTCCCTCAAATCTCTCTACTCGCTCTTTTTAAAAATTCTTGTTTTCTAAAGAGAAAGAAATGCGAAATTGCACCCCCTTTCCCAAGGAATGGGAGCCTTAGTGAGTCACTCCGGAGGTAAATGCCACCTCCAAGGTCCCACGTGTGCCTGAGGAGGCCTGCACAGCTGTGTGGTCACAGCCCCCAGCTAGGGTACACATGTGGGTAGGGTGACAGGGACCTCCTGCTTGTCTTGGCTCTGGGTGGGAGCTGGGTCCCTGCAGGGGAACCTAGTCAGCTGGCCTGCTTTCTGCAGTATAACCCAGATGGGGCCAGGCTTGGAGCCAGTGTGGCAGTCAGCATTCAGTTTGAGGCTGGTGAGGTGTGTTTGGTGGGGCTGTCTGTGGCTGGAGAGGGTTGCGGTATGGGTACATCTGAGGCGCCAGGGGATGAGAGACTGGCCCATGTTTCTGGCTGTGGGAGACTGCTGGGGGTCTCCTGGTATCAAGCTGGCCTCAGCGAGGTCTTGTGTCGGGGTGGGCGGGGCCAGCGAGGAGGTGTGCCACCTCCCCGTGACCCATTATTCTGGAGGGAGGAGAAGTAGTCCGTCTGTTGGCTGGGGACGCCAAACAAGGGTTGAAAGCAAAAATAGAAACTCACTGGGCCCATCTGGGAGGGGCGCTGAGTTCTGGTGGCTAGAGAGTCCTCTTCTGAGCCGGCTGTTGCTGACGCTGTGTTTGTTCGGCTCTGGGTATTTACCAAGTACGTCACTGCCCTCCTGCCCTCCTCAGGGAGAGACTTAGGTCTGCAGACCTAAGGTTTGTGAGTGCGAGTTTAAGGTGGGCTGGCAGCTGGAAGGCTCTGAGCATGTTCTAGGAGCTGTCTTCATGCATGTATTGGTTATACATTTGACCTTTCCTGGATTGTTTCTACATTGGTCCCCAGTGCCTTCCTCCCTGGACCAGAACTCCCCAGGGTTGTGCTGTGGCTTCCACGCGTGAGCCTGGTCTGAGCTAAGCCATTCTGGAGTCACCCCTGGTAGCATACAGAGCTATTTTGAGCCTCCTTTTAGGGCCTGGTGTCGGGAATGTGTTTATCCTTTGCGGTGTTTTGTTTCCTTCTTGTGTATTATAATCTGGGGCAGAGATGGCAGCACTATCCCGCCTGCTGTCAGGGCTTCCCTGCCTCGCTGGCAATTCCTGGCACTGTGATTTGGCACCAAATCGAGGGGCCTGAGGGCAGAGAGCACCTTGAGCTTCATCTTTACAATCTGGGAGTTGCAGGTGGAATGGGGCAGGGGGCGGGGGGGGGGGGGTCCATGTGAGATCACATTGGCTGTTGCTGGGGTGTGTCAGGGAGCCTGTCTCTCCTGTTGTTCGCTTGCTGCCCATGGCAGCCTTGGATGCCCTTATCAAAAGCTCACTGAGGTGGTGGTCCCCGCGAGATGTGCAGCATCCGGAGTCTCTGGCTCTGCCCCGGCTTCCTTGTCCACTGACTTGGTGCATAGATGTCAAATTCTTATTCTCTGGCCCCCACAAAGGGGTCCTGGGATGATTAGGGAGAATGCCATCTTCTGTCTCAGCACTCTGGGCTATCCCATGTCTTCCCACCTGTGGGACAGTGGCAAGTGCTATGGAGGGTTCCCTGTGGGGTAGAGGAGACAGCGTCTGCCTTCTGGAGCAAGAATCTGGCGGGACATAGGGGGGACATCTGGGCCTTGGGGAAATTGTTCCAAAGAATTCAGAACTGTCGGGAGCCTAATTGGCAGAGCAAATGAAAGTACAATAGATAGCCAAAGCTATTAATCACTCATTATCTCCTAAATAAGGTAATTAAGGGGTATTTAAATGGCATATTTATAAGATACCAGCAGGTCTTCAAAAGCACATCGTTCCCAAAGCAATTGGTCTGGCCAACTAGGCCAGGCAGAGACCAAGGTTCTAGTCCTCACGTTCTTCCCACTCCCTCCCTTCCCCCTGAACTTTAGGGATCCTGAGCCCTTCTGCAGGGGCACTGTGGGAAGGTGATAGGTCACAGAAACCCCTGCAGTTATAAAATGTAGTACAGTATCCAGAGTGTGCTGCAAAAATATTCTTTAGGCATGTGCAACCATAGCATGGTGGCATGGCGTTGTCACCAACAAAGTCAGAGATGTGTGCTTGGGATCTATGTGATGGGGTTACAAAATAAAAGTCTCCTAATACGTTTACAATTCTGCCTTAGCACATAATCATAGCTCTCAATTGGCCACTTGTGGTTTGTGGGCCACAGGTTGGATATGCCTACAAATTATTTGATATGGCCCTGGATCTAGACTGAGTGCCATGGCCCGGGCTGGGTTTCTCCTGTACCTATGATTGTCACTTGTCATGTAACTGGATTAAGACTAGGGATGCAGTCTTGGTCTAGTTTGAGGCTGGTCTGTGTTATGGCTGAGGTCACAGTTTAGGCGATGGTTAGTTTAAGGACTCCAACTGCTGTCAGGATGATTCTGTATCTTGAGAGCTCAGCTCCCTTCCTTGAGTGTAATCCCCATGGAGTGGGTCTAGTTGGTTGCCCTGAAAGTGGATCCTTCCTTGGCTCCTTCAGGATGCTGGCTCCGGAGCCTGGGTACCATGGCAGACAGTCCCTTTGGGGTTCCTGGCAGTCCCCTGAAAGAGATCAGCACACAGCTCATCAGTGGCACATCTAGCATTTTAGGAGATAGTTAGGACTGTTTCTATAGCAACCAACCCCCGACCAGCACTGGCTTCCTTCAATAATGCCTTTTTCTGGAAGCAGCTTCTCCTGGCCTCTCATCCTTCCCTGGGTGGCCACACAGCCCCTTCAAGGCCATACATAAGTTGGTTGGCCCTGGATTGTACGGTCCCCATTCTTACCCTGACCCACAAAGGGCACCTGAGGGCACACCTTGATGTCTGCTCTCCAGAGCGCAACCTTCCTCAGGTCCTTCCCGTGCTGTTCCATGTGGAGGCCCAAGAGAACTCTTAACATGCAACCCTGTGCAGCAAGAGGCGATGAGGCCTGGAGAGGGTTCCTGCTAGTGTCTGCTTTGGGGGAACCCGTAGTCCAGAGGGCAGGATGACAGAGATGCAGACGTTAACTTCTATAGAACACTGGTGAGAAATCAGGTACCAGTCTGGCCTGGAAACAGGAAAGATCCCCCTCCCCTTCATCTAGCAGAAATGGGGTGGAGAATGGAGGTCCCAGTAAAGGGCCAGAGGAAGAGGGAGACACATGGAGGATTCTGGTTGGGGCCAGATGGTGGGAGGATGGGCTGGGAGCAAATGGAATGAGGGGAGGAGGAGAGGAGCAGCTCCCATTCCAGGGGCCCCAGGAGAGTGGCCTGCACTTAAAAGTTTCCACTTAAGAAATAAGCAAAGCAAAGCCCTTTGGATAATCACGGTTTCTTATTCCACTTAACACACTCCTTTACTTACTCATTTTTCATCTTATTTATAGTGCATGTGTGCGTGTGCATGCGTGGGTATGTCTGTGTGTGTGCATGCATGCGGATTTGACATGTATGGAGATCAGAGGACAATTTGCAGGATCTGGTTCTCTCATTCCATTATGTAGGTCCTGGAGATCAAACAAGAGTCATCAGGCTTACACAGTAAACTAAGCCATCTTGACAGCCCCTTAACAAGCCCTGTTATGGCAGCAATGGAAACTGGGTACTGCGCTGTACCTTTTTCAAATGAATGAATATTCATTTACTGCCTTTATTACTTGTGATGTAGGCATGGCCATTATCTCTGTTTTCCAGAGGCAAAACTGAGGCACAGAGTAATTGGTAAATATCTAAACTGGGAACCAGGCCAATGGAAGTGGGCAGGTTCCCTGGAGAGAGAGAAAGATAGCAGAGAAAGAAGAGGATGGGAGGAGGAACAAGAAGAGGAGGAGGAATAGGAAGAGGAGGAAGAGAAAGAAAAGGAGGAGGAGGAGAAGAAAAAGGAAGAGGAGGAGGAGGAAGAAGAGGAGGAGGAAGAGGAGGAAGAAGAGGAGAAGGAGGAGGAGGAAGAGAAGAAATGGCAGCAGAACCAGTGGTAAGGAGGCAGCTTCCTTGGAGTTAGTCACCTGTCAGTCTGTGAAGCCTCCCCCAGGCCATACTCCACAAGCCGCCTCCTGACTTTGAGGCCCCATGTCTGTCATGAAGATCAGTGATATGTTTCTAAGTGTGTGTGTGTGTGTGTGTGTGTGTGTGTGTGTGTGTGTGTGTGTGTTTTCCCAGGCCTGATCATTTCAGCTGCACTAATAGCCAGGAGTTAGGTCCTAGTACTGGCCTATAGAACCCACCCATCTGTGTGTGTGTGATGGTGGCTCTGGGTGGGTGTCTAAGGCCTGTAACTTCACCTCCCTGCCACCTTCTCTGCTCACTCACTGGTGCTCAGTTATCTGTGCCACCAAGACAGTTTCAGTTGCAGTGGGGCAATAGTCACTGCCAGGCCAGCAGTGTAGCCCAGACCATGCCCAAAGGCTCTTGCTTCACCCTGGGATCTAGGAATCATATATGTTATTTGGATACCCTAGCAAATGTCCATGGTCCTTCCCTTATTCTGACACACTGACTGACTGGGGAGTTCTATGTCCTCTTTGCCTAGAAATGGCTGTCACTGTGGTCATGCCTTTCCCTGGACCCACTCTGCCTCAGCCTGGTTTGTCTATTTGCTTCACTTTTTCCTTTGAGGTTCAGCTTGGATCTCTTCCCCAAGAAGGGATGTGGTCCACCCCTGTGTGACCCTGCCTGCCTAGGGACTACTAATATGGAATCTGGCCCAAGGACCAAGCACCTTGCCCTGTGCTGTGTGCAGGGCAGAGCAGGGCTGAGCCCTGAGCTAGCACTCCCAAGGGCCAGGATGGCTCCAGTTCCTCTCTGCTCTCCCTTCCTCCCCACAAGCGCCATCTGGCCTAAGGTCTGTCCCAGGAAACACTGGCCTACACTTCTGCTGCCTTCCTGTGAGGTGGCTTCCCCTCTAGACAGGGCTCCTAAGTACAAGGCAGTGCATCCTGAAAGAGGGGCCTCTGCCTTGAGCAGGGCTGATCTGAGGTACTTAGGACAGACCAGAAGGCTCCTGTCTGGCCGTGTGTCTGCCTGTCTATTATAGATGTGGAGCCAGTGATCTGGGCTGGTGTCTGGCTTCATTCATGTAGGGGAAACCCAGGCCTTTCATAAGTTCTAGGAGACCACACTGGACCTGAGGTAAGGGGCTGATGGGTCTGAAGGCAGATTGGAGATGGCTCGAACAGTCCCCCTCCTGCAGGGCCAGCTCCAGGCTGGGAAGCAGCAGTAGTTACTCTATAGTCAGTGCTTAGGTAGCCTCTTCTCCTTGATGCTCATTTTTAGGTAATTGTGGTCCTCAGACAGAGAGACAAGCTGAGCCTTGGCAGACATAAGCAGATATAAGCCTGAGGAGTCCCCTGGCAGCAGCTAGAAGCTTCTTAGATATTCTTTTCCTGCTTCAAGACGTGGTTCTATGGATGACAAAGCCCCCCTCCCCCCAAGCAGTCAGCTAGAAACTCTGGTGGCTGATGTTAAATTTAAACCTTGTAATGGTGAGGTAAAGCTAATGATACCCATTTTAGAGATGAGGAAAATTGAGGATCAGAGAGGTTAATTTGCTTTGAACTATAGAGGAGTGAGTGAATAAGAGGTCGTATCACTCAAAACGTCATGTTCTAAGCTCTGCAGAACTTTTACACACACACTTCGTGTGTCTGGTCCTCCTCATCATTCAGCTCCCAGCTTGCCAAGAGGTCTCCTCCACAGATGACCTCATGGGCTTTTTTTCTTCTTTGAAATATCTTTACCATTTGCTAGAAGTCAAAGTATTGGAGGGTCAATCAAAAGACTGTCTTCTCCCACCAGAAGCCAGCTGCTTCTTTTTCGTATAATTATTCACGTGTATATGTATATACACACAGGCATGCACATGTATGTGTGTAGGCGTGCGTTTGCCATAACTTTGAGGCAGGTGATTCTCTTCTATTGTGTGGGGTCTGAGATCAATCATAGGCTGCCAAGCTTGATGGCAGTTACCCTCACCGGCTGAGCCGTTTTGCTGGCCTTGCCAGTTGCTTCTTAACATGTATGTTGTTATAGGTTTATTTTTTTATTTTTTTAAAGACAGGATCTCTCTAGGTAGCTCTGGCTGGCCTAGAGCCCACTAAATACATCAAACTGGTCCAGAAATGACAGAGATCTGTCTATCTGCCTCTGCCTCCTGAGTACCCAGAGTAAAGGTACACTCTCACACGCTTAATTAGCACCCAGGTTTCTTTTATATTAGGTATATAGAGCTGGGGTTCCCTGTTGCTTTTACAGAGATTGTTTTGTGTAGGCACCCAATGGGAGAGAAGAAAGACCCGGTGATTTCTTTAAACAAACTTACAGCACTCATTAAAAAGCGCAGGCAATGTAGTTTGAAAGCAAGGCGGGTAATCATAAATAAGTCAGAATGTGCAATTGAAAATAAGCCCAGAGATGTATTTTGAACTCAGAGGAGGCGAACGACTCATCAGAGAGGAGAGTTGCTGGGAGCTGCAGAAGAAGGGAGCGGCCGGGTTAGTTCTCAGGTAAAACCAGCATGGGCCACCAAGTGCTTTTGATGAGCAAGGCTGGGTGGGTGACAGACCCATGCATGTGCCTGTCAGTTTCTCGGGCACTGATGGCACTGTAAAAAAACACTTGTGGAAGGAAGAGTTTGAAAGGGACAGCTCTAAGTTGGTAGCACCTTTTCCCACAGGGGTGAGCTTTGTTCCTCAGGCGATCCAAGTGGCCTTTCGGCAGCCTCCAGAGAACGTGTGCATGATGGAAGTCCAGTTTATTCATCTCAGTGTCCCAAGCAGTCCTTGCAGTGCCTGTGGCAGGGAAGCTTCCTTTGATACCCACCAGCCTCTTCATTGCTCTGTTCCAACTAGAAGAACTTGCTGCATCTGAAAGAGCCTCCCTGCCCCCACCCCAGTGTTCTCTGGGGACCTTCAGAACGAACGTTGTCGTGACCACCGCTGAGCTGGCTGGCACTGGGGGCTGCCGTGAGGATGATGAGCCCTCTTCCCTTTTTCTCAGGCTGTAGCACACACTGGAAGCAGGAGGTTGGCAGGAATGCCCATGCCTGTGCACTTGTGCATATGGTATGCGTATGAGAGCCTCCGTGTGCAGAGAGGCCTGTCACTCATCTCTGGCTATTCAAACTCAGGAAACACAAAGACCCTAGCAACTCTCCAGATGGTGACGTCACCACACAAGCTCTTTCTGTTCTTTGTTGCAAGTACAGGAGCTGAATAGACAAGGCTGACACTTTTCTTACCATCTAAGCAAACTCTTCCTTCTTCAGAAGGAAATAGACTTGGATAGGAAGGGATGTTTGTATATCAGTATGTGGTATGTATTCATATGGGCTATAGGATAATATTAATAACTCACATCTATTAAGAAAATTGCATTAATTAAGTTAATGTAAGTTTGGGACAAATTTTAAATGATTTTTTTTAAATTCTTAAATTTAAATCATTGATTTTTATTTGTGTGTGTGTGTGCACACGCAGGGCCTTTGCAGGGCAAAGGAGTCAGATTCCCCTTGAACTGGAGTTATAGGCAGTTGGGAGCCTTCTGCTATGGGAATGGAAGTTGGGCCTTTGCAAGAGCAATATGTGTTTTAAGTTCTTGTGCATCTCTCTAGCCCTATTGGCTGTGCTTTTGAGTCACAAAACTCTCTACAAGTATTTGAAGATGAAAAGACATTTATATATCACAAAAATATTTAACTATAAATCAAATTCCAGCTGTTCACTATTAGAGTCCAGGAACACAGCGGGTTCTTGTGGATTACTACCCATTCCCGCCATCATGGTGTTTATACTCAGGCATTAGTTCTAGTAGATTTCCTGTCTGTAGAGTTTTGACCTTCTGTATAGACAACCATTCGATCTCACAATAAACACGGGTCTGTTTCTTGTTTTTCAGTTTATATTTTCCATTTTTCTTGCCTTATTGCACTAGCTGATAATTTCCACATACATTTGGAAAATAGTCTCGGATGCATGGTAAAAAGTCACAGTTATAGCACACCTAATTCAGACCTCCTCTCAGTAAATGCAGGGTTTACTTTAGGGGGGGTGGGGTGGGGTGGGGGGTGGGTGGGGTGGTGCAAGTGCCCCTGCCCTGCTGAAGTTTCAAGGGGTTCTACAGAAAGTATGGGGCAGACATAACTTTGCATCTAGAGGTAATCCCACACTGGTGCTTCCTGTGTGTTGTAGAATGTTCTCTCTCTCTTGGCTGCAAACTATAGAGCATGATCTGGGTATGTGTCTGGGAGTCTGTGCTGGGCAGGGCAGGAGGGCTGGCCTCTCCCAAAACTGTTCATGCACACAGTAGGAAGTGGTGCTAGCATCCTGGTGGGTAGGGTGAGCTGGGGCTTAGCAGGTCTCCACAGACTGCATCATAAGATGCCCCCTGCCTGAAGCTGGGGAGATATCCACCTCTCACAGTTTTTGGTACCTACTGTGTGCCAGATGGACTCGAAGATCCAGAGTTCATTCTTCCCCCATGGGGGAGGCTCTATTAGGTTTTTCATTCATCATGGGGTAGTGGAAGCAGGGGCATTGTTGATACTTGCACCTAGGTCTCTGTGGGAACAGGATGTGGGAATCTGAAGGCCAAGGCCTCTACCTGAGGGAAGATGTACCCAGGGGCATGGTGATTTCTCTGTTTTTTATTGAACATGCACTGACTGCAGGATGCAGCCTTATTTAAATACCAACAAGGAGAAGGAATAAATGATGCTACTTAGCTCATGGTGTGCCATCACCTAAGTCACCACCCAGTTCCAAAGATGCTAATGTGGGGAAGGTGCCTCTTAGAGCTGATACATCAGACTGAAATCTTGATAGTCATATAAAATTACATATGCAGCATCAAAGCTGAGTTTCCTTTTTCCTCTGCCTCTTATCAAATTCCACTCTGTAGAGATAATGTTTATAAATGGCATCTTGGTGTGTGTCTTCCCAAACATTTTAACAGCTTGGGAAGTATATTTATGTATTAATTACTGTTCCAAACACTGTATCTTTGCAAGACACGATGCTAAGCTTTTCAACGCGTTTTGTTTAATCTTTGCAATAAATTCCTAAGGCTGGCATGGGCTAGCGCCACAGCAGAAGTGAGGAAGTCAAAGCACAGAGAGGAAAAGCAACTTACCTGCCATCACACAGTGTCTAAGAAGCAAGGCCTGAACTTGAACCAGGCCTAAGCTCCTTAAAAAAATGTCGCACATACTCCTCAGTATGCAGGTCTTTGTTATTTTTAAAAAACAAGGTTAAAAAATGTTCTGGACCCTTCTTGTGTGTATTTCTGCTAACCATATTCCATAAGCATCTTTCCATATCAATGCCTAAAGTACTACTTCATCTTTTCAACCATTGCTGGAAATCCTCTGGTATGACTGTATATGGAGTGTAGCTCATCTGCAGATGAACGAACACTGGGGTTTCTCTTGCAGTATAGGTATCGCTGAAATACTATGACAATCAATTCACACCTGTGACTTTTAGCACTTCCCCAGGAAAATTACCAGGTTGTTGGGTTTATTTTTTCTACCTCTTCCATTGTTTTCATTGGATAATGAGATTGCAATCTCCCTGTAATCTCTTGCTTCTCACACACCTCAGAGTGTGTATGCAGAGGACTTCACATGCATGGTGAGCCCATGTGAGCCCCGCATGCTAAGTAAGGAGGACAGAGAATGGGGGTGGGTACCAGCTGTGTTCTTGCCCTACCTCCCTTTGGAAGTAAGTCGGAGCAGAGTTTGGTGTAAGGGACCACACTCGCTGCCCGGTATGGAGGTCCTTTAGCCCTGCATACTCATCTCTGAGGCCTGCATGTTGCTCTCTGAGGAGACTAATAGAGTACCTGCTGCTATTTCTGAGCCTCCTAAAATTCAGGCACATAACTTCTTATCCATTCAGCTGGAGACTGACAGGGCAGTCTCCTCAATCATGCCCCTCCTCACTTGGATGTGTGTAGTGCTGAGTGTTGCTGCGGCCTGCATGTGCTGTGTGTGACTGACATCTCTGTTGGTCATCAGGATGTCTGGGTCTTTCCACATGACTTGCGTAGGCCAATGAACTGTGAGCAAAGCATTCCATTTCTGAGCAGAAGAGTTTAAAACCGGGCATGATTTTCCATTTCTTTGCTTCACTGGACCTTGACATCTCCTTTGGAGATGCTGACATCATAAGGTGGTGGCCCGTCCGAGGGAGCATGATGAAAAGAGCCTTCTCTGACCCATGAAGTGGAAGTGTCACTGTTGCTGTAAGCAGCTGATGATTTCTTACCCACAGTTCAACTGCAGACCCATACACCATCCCCTTGGCTGAGTCTCTCAGCTGCTACCCCCAACTCCTTCCCCATGCAG
Source organism: Apodemus sylvaticus (assembly GCF_947179515.1). Lineage (NCBI taxonomy): Eukaryota > Metazoa > Chordata > Mammalia > Rodentia > Muridae > Apodemus > Apodemus sylvaticus. The sequence continues at coordinate 52,266,769 of NC_067481.1, forward strand.
CTTCCTCAGAGAGAGCTTTTGGACTTAAATGAAAGCACTGTGGTGAGGGGAATTAGTATGGTTGGAGGCTACAGAGAGGGGAGAACTCAGCTCTGGAGGATGGAGCGGACCTTTGTCTGAGGGGCCTGGGCTTGGCCCCATCATACTGGGACACCCCCTCAGTCTTGACTAACACTCATGTTCTTTTTGTAGGTTGCCCTTCCCCGGGTGGCGGTGCCCCCTGGCACCTTCGGAATGTCCTCAGTGATTCGGTGGAGAGTTCAGATGATGAATTCTTTGATGCTAGAGGTGAGTGAACTTCATCTCCACCCCACCGGTTGGGTAATCTTTCTAGAAGTCCTGCAAAGTGGATCAACTGCTGAGGACTAGAGCAGTCTCCACCCATATTTGCAGTTTCATACTTCAAAGACAGTTGGTGGGACTGGGGGCTCAGTACTCACCAGTTCACTCTATGAAATATTTTCAAAGCTCCTAATATGTGCCAGGTGCTTGGGATACCGTGGAATACATTGGGTTTGTTTGATGCTCTTGTAAGCAGATAGTCTAGCTCGAGAGCAAACCTTCCAAGAGGATACAGAGGAAACCCAGTCACTGGTGGGAATGATGTCAACTAGCCCAAAGTACCAGCTGACATGGGAGAAAATGTATCCAGGGCACTGGCTTGGATTTGGGTGAGATAACCTTTCTGTAGAGACAAGAGTTTGGAGCTTGTCAGGTGAGGAAGGAAGGGCCTTCTAGACAGATATGGCAGTAGGTATGGTGACTCTGACCTAGGAAAGACTGAAGAATGTTTCCAGCTCTTAAGGAAGCACTATGTGGTGGCAGTGGGAGGTGTGGTACACCAGGGGAAAAGGAATGAGAGATGATACTGGTTCAGGATGCTAACAGTATCTATGTGCCTTCTAAGATAGGCTTCACAGATATGGAGAGAGCCACCAGTGCTACTCAGGGGAGCTGTGACTGATAGTGGGGATCCAAATGGTACCCAGAGGGACCCCAAGAGTGATATTTTAGGTAGAGAGAACACAGGAGCCAAGGTGTGATTATACTAGGCAGATGCAGGGGCAGGAGGTTAATCCATCTGGATTTAGGAGAGAAGACAGGGTAGCTGTGCTGGGCTAGGCTGGGTGGGAACAGGTCCTAGTGCCTTCTAGCCTTATGAGTCTTACTCTGGGACATCACCACGATTAGGGGGTTGACTTATTTGAGATGGGGCTAGTTTGCGATACTTGGTAAGTATAATCTTAAGGACAGGCAGATGGTGATAAGCAGCATGTGAACCTAGGACAGAGCAGCAGGCACTAGTCTGAACATGACCTCCATTTTGGCTCTAGGCATAGTGTTCCCTTTCTGGGATCTGAGTTTCTTATCAGCTCTGTATGTCCCCAGTTGGAGAATATTCCTCAAATATTTGGGTTCAGGGGATTTCTAGGGAAGCTTGGCTGGATGCCACTGGGAAGCCCCCACTTAAACTTTCCCCATTCTTGGCTCTGGTCAGAGAAGCCTCTCCCCAGTAATGTCCCTCAACCAGCCCGTTGGGGGCTCATTTCCCATCTTCCCTTGGTGTCTGATTGGAGTGGCTGCCAGGGCTGCTATTCTCCATAGCAACTAGCCCACAGTGTGACAACATAGCTTCAATATTTTGATACGCAGAAGAGCTTCATTTCAATATTTCTGCAGTTCATCAGGGCTGTTTGTCCTTAGCTGCTATGGTGGCACGCTGCAGGGGGCAAGGACCTGTGGGTGGCCTGGGGTCAAATCTGCCTTGGGCCTGTCTTCCCTGTGAGCAGCTGAGGGACCTTCCTGTTCCCACCCCTAGGACCACTGTCTCTCTCAGTCTCCCTCAGCTGTGTCTGCCCTCCCTCCCCAGTCTCAGAGAACTTGGCCTTACCATGTGCTCCCAGTCTCCACAGTGCGGACACCTGTGTGTTCCTCCTCCCCTTGCCTTACCATCTCCTTCTTTGCCCTCTCCATTCTTCCAGGATCCTAGACTTTTCCTCAGGGTGTGGCTTCAAACCCAGATCATGTAAGAGCTGGGATGTCCCTCAAGAGTGTGTGTGTGTGTGTGTGTGTGTGTGTGTGTGATTCCTCAGGTGCTATCTACTTTGATTTTTGGAGACAGGGTCTTTCATTGCCCTGGTATAGACCTATCAGGCTAGCCAGGCTAGTCAAAGAGCCCCAGAGACTCTTGCCTTCACCTCCCCAGGTCTGGACTTACAAACTACCCAGCATTTTATGTGTGTGTTGGGGATCAAACTAGGTCTTCACACTCACACAGCTAGCACTTTACTAGCTAAGCCTCTTCCCAGCCCCCAGCCCATTTTACAAGGTGAGAAACTCTGGCAAGGGATTTTACTTAGGGCTTCAGACTATAGCAGAGCAGGAGGTATAATCCTATTTCATTTATCCCTTCTTTCACAAGCATTTATTATCTGTTCAACCAGTGTTAGCTCCCATCCTCAGTGTGGAGACTGAAGACAGGTCCCATTCCAGGCCATATGGGGAACAAGAAGACAGTGCATGAGCAAATGACATATATTGAGAATTGCTATAAAGACAACATAAAGCAATAGATATTTCACTGCAGAGGATGTTTGAATGGCAAACAAACACGTTGCTCATTGTTACTAGTCATCAAAGAAAGGTAAATCAAAACTGCAGAGAGGGGTTGGAAGGGTGGCTCAGCTGGTAAAGTGCTTGCCTTGCCAGCCCAGGGACCTGAGTTCAATCCCTAGCACTCCCATGAAGACACTAGGCATTGTTGTAGTCCTAGAACCAGGGAGGGACGCAAGAGTCCTCAGTGCTCACTGGCTCGTGGGTCTAGTCTAATTGATGTGCTCTGGGACAAGGAACTGGATGATAGTGTTTCTGAGGGTAATGCTGAGGCTGTCCTCTGGTCTACACACACACACACACACACACACACACACACACATGAAACAAAACACAGTTGGTGAGATGACTCAGCAGGTGCAGGTGTTTGTTACCAAACTTGATGACCTGAGTTTGATCCTGGGAGCCAGGTGGTGGAATAGAGTACCCCTCCTCCATATGCATACAAAATAAACAAATATAAATATAAAAAAGTTGTTTGAACTGCAATAATACCACTATGCACCTATTAGAATAATTCGTTGAAATAAATGGCTGCAGTGTGGAAGAACAGGGTCCTTTAAAACTATTCTTGGGGGGCAATGGACATTTTCAGAAAATTGGTGGCAGTTTCTAAAGAAGGGTGGGGAATGCAGCTCAATGTGAGTCTCCCAGCATGCACAGGGGCCTAGGCTTTCCCCCCAGTCCTGTGACCCTTTTATTGCTAGGTGTTTATTCAAATGAAGGGAAATGTTATGCCAGTTTGATTTATTCTAGCCTCAGTCTGAAAACATCCCAAATGAAAATCGGTGAGCGAATGGGTAGGCAGAGTCTGTTTTAGAAGAAAGGGGTGAACCGAAGCATGCAGGAGTGTGGACAACATCAGAATAAGTCACTCTGACAGAAAACAAGTCCGACTGAAGCAGAGCACACTGGATGACTGCCCTGACAAAAAAATTCTAGAAAATGCCAAGCAGCCCACAGGGACAGGAGCAGAACAATGGTCCCAGAGTGGGAAGGAGAGCAAAAACAACAGGAGAGAACTGGGTGTGCTCACTGCCTCGCAGCAGCATCTACACCTGTCACAACATTACATTGGGATTTCATTCATTCATTCATTCATTCATTCATTCATTCATTTCCCTCACATTTTTATTAGGAGATTTAAATTTACACAATACAAGCTAATGAAAGTTGAAAAGTATTAAGATCAAAATAAAAATGGCTAGGAATTACCATTTTTGCGGCCTGTAATGCCCAGGCATCTTCCCTCACTGAGAAGGGACGTGCCTGATCTCTTTGGTTCTCCTCTCTCGCTAAGTACCTCCTTCTATGAATATGCATGAGCAAGCTGAGCTAGTGGCTGGGGAGATGAGGGGACTGGAGCCTGATTATTTTGAGGTACACAAGCACTGGGAAGTCTGGCCAAGAACACAGAAAAGGGACACCTTCCCCCTCACAGGTCACCAACTTTCTGTCCTTTATCCACCTCGGTTCTCTTTTCCTTTGATGTTCCCTGCCTTCCATAGCAACTAGGAAAAGATGGTGCTCAGATTAAGAATCTGAATTTTATAGAAGACTAAGGCAAAGTCAGGTCCCATAGCCGATGAGGGACTTAGACCAGATCTTTCCTCCTTGGTTGGGTTTCTGCTGTGAGCACATGGCTTCCCAGAGACTCCAAGATGGGACAAGAGGAGACAATATAGAGTGGAGTCTGAGGGCCCAGGTCTTCATCATGGTAGTGCCACTGAATGGCTGCCATCTGAGCTCAGACATGTCTCAGATCCCTGGCTGGAGTTCTCCTCTAGAAGATAATAGGGATGTAGCCATTAGCCAATGGGTGAAGAAGAAGAGTGGAGTGGAGTGCTGATCGCTGGACACAGGAGCTATTAGAGATACAAGTCACAGGGGTCTCTAAGGTCCTGCCCTCACCCCACATTAGGGGAGGTGAGAAAGGAAATGCCTTTATGTGTCTGAGGATGGGTGGAGTGGGGACCATTCTCAGTGTGAGAGAGAATTAGCAGAGTTCAGAGAAGCCCAAGGGATGGGTCTATGTTAGGGTTGGGTGAAGGCGAGGAGGACCAAGCAACAAGCACTCAGGTCCTTGGAAAGACTGGTTCTTTGGGCCTGATGTGGATGATATTGGACAACCATTTAGAAATGGTGACAAATAATCTGGTCTATGAGCTGGAAGAACAGGAGAGTCGCAAGCCCTGGGAAGGAAGACAGGCTCCCTAACAGCCCTGGAGACTGGGATTGCAGGGCACTCCCAGGCATTGGCTTAGAGCAGTCATGCTGGGTTAAGGTTAGTGTTGTACTGATGGTGAGTGAGGCTCAGCATGGAGTTTACCACAGAAACAAAAAATACCCCAGGCAGCCATCCAGATGTTCTCTCTGGGGTTCTGTGTATGCTGTGGGGAGGCAGCTCTACTGGGAGAGAAAGAGGAGGGAGGCTAGGAGTCTTGTAGCACCCCTGTTAGGAAACACTTTAAGTGAAGTCATTTTGCATGCTGTGCACGCTCTTCTTGTGTGTGTGTGTGTGTGTGTGTGTCTGTGTTTGCGTTAGTGTGTGTTTTCTCTGTGCCTCACAGGGGACAAAGCCTATTGTTTCCAGAATGAAGGTCTGAAGGATGAATGTGAAGAGTGGGAGGGGCCAGAATTCCAGAGGGAGGGAGAGGCAAGAGACCAAGCACTTTGGAGGGATAGGCTTGAGCAAGTGGAGAGGGAGAACAGAGAAAGATTCCAGGAGAAATTCCAGATAGCAGAGGGAAAGGAAGCAGGAGAGAGGAACACACACACACACACACACACACACACACACTCACACACACACACACACACACACACAGGGGGGGGGGTTGGGGGACTTGGAGAGAGAAAGAGAGAACAGCCTCACACTCCTGGGATGAAGTTCCATGCATTGTAGGAGCCACTAGCTTGTACCGGGCACCTACTGCCTACTTGGCACCAGACCTCACACCCCGCTCTCTCATCTTCCCACACTGGAGTTCTTTATGATGGTATCCTTCACATCACTGGCTTCCTGTGGGACAGAGGTCACAGTCACATCTTAAATGCACAATATGTGCTTAGGAGTCTCTTTGCTGCAGGGTAGTTGTTGGAATGGGCAAAAGAATACCTACTTGCTTTGATAACCAACTGAGCCAAGTGACAGAATTAAGGCCTGTACCACGGTGCCCGGCTTTAACCTCTTTGTGATTCTGTTTCAAGGATAAGTCACCTTATATTTTGCACACTGTTTTTAGCTTGTGTAGTTCTTTCGAATTTATTATATTATTTATCCCTGTGGCAGCTTGCTAGAGGACTTAGAGAGCTAGACATTTTATTGCCATTTAAGGGACAAGAAAACAGAAACAGCAGTGGGTGGAGGGGCATGGACAAGCAAAGCTCACAGCTTGTACAGTCTGCACTGTAACCTGGTCACATCTCCGCCCAGTGTTGGATGCTGCTTACAGGTTTGAACTCATCCCCAGAGGGAGCACATGTGGCTGAGGAGCCTTCCAGGTGTGTGGGGCCAACCCAGGACAAGATGTCCAGGACAGGCTATTGGAGGGTGGGATGTCAGGGCTTTCTTTACTTTTGTGAGACAGACTCTCACTGTGTAGCCTAGGTTGGCCCCAAACTTAATGATCCTCCCACCATAGTCTTCCCGGTGCTGGAATTGCTGATGTATGACACAATAGCAGGCTTAAGGCTATCTGAGCTTACCCAGTACCCAGAATCCTGTTCGCTAGGCAGAACTCTTCAGCAAGGATTTGTCAGCTACTGCTTGCCTCAGTGCCCGTGTCTACAAAATAAAGATAGTAATCATTGTTCCTTGGTGTGTGTGTGTGTGTGTGTGTGATGTTGTGTTGTGTTTGTGGCATGTATATACTTGTTATTGTGGCTTTGTTCATATGTGAGCATGAGGTGGTCAGAGGTTGACATTGGGTGTCTTCTGTGATGACTCTTCATCTTTACTTTGTGAGACAGGATCTCTCACTATACCTGAAACTCAGCCTGGCAAGGCTGTCTGGTTAAACAGCTTCAGAACCCACCTGTCTCTGCCCCACCACTCCAGGCCCGGGGCCTGCAAGCATGTGATGCCATTAATCTTTGTTGTAGGTCCTGAACTCAGGTAGTACGCTTGTGTAGCAGAATTTACTGACAGAGCCATCTCCTAGCCCCATCATTTGTCCCTTTTTTTTTTTTTTTTTGGTTTTTTGGATTTGGTTTTTTTGAGACAGGGTTTCTCTGTGTAACCCTGGCTGTCCTGGAACTCACTCTGTAGACCAGGCTGGCCTCGAACTCAGAAATCTGCCTGCCTCTGCCTCCCAGAGTGCTGGGATTACAGGTGTGTGCCACCACCACTAGGCTCATTTGTCCCATTTTTATGAGAATACAATTAGTGTTTTTTTTCCCTTTGTTTGTTATGGTTTGAGAGAGGATCTTTTGTAGCCCAGGCTGGTCTTAAATTCACTTTGTAGCCAATGCTGCCTTGAACGTAGGACCTCTTGCCTCCACCTCCAGAGAGCTGGGATTGCTGACATGCACTACTACATCTGGCTTAGGAATTAGTATTTGTAAATCACTTGTACCAGTTTCACTTGTAAAAGTTTTATAAGGACTGTTAAATCAATCAAATAAATAACACAATAAGACAGGGATTGTTAGAGATGGGATCTGGATTACTGAGCACTGGTGTGAGTCAGAACGCTGGACAGCTCCCAGAGTTTTTTGGTCTACCATATTGGTTGCTGGAGAAACCCTCTGCTAGAGAGGCAGGTAACAGTCGTCATTCTTCATTATCCCGAACTCGGGGATTCTCCTCAACATCCTTGCTGTCTGTGATGCGAAGGAAGGCACAAAGCTCTTCACCATGAGGGCTCATCTTGAGCTGGAAGGTGGACTGAGAACCAGGTCGACCCCCACAAGTGCTGTTATAGAAACATTCTCAGGATGAGGGACTGTGTCTCGTGTGTGGTGTTGGAGACAGGGTACCCTGTCTGTGTGTCGTGAGAACAGGAGGTACGGCCTCATAAATTCTTCTCAGAATAATCATTAAAGACAGAGTCAGGGATGGAGGAGTTGAGCAGGAAATAGAGGCATTAAAAGGTTCCTGTAGTTGAGATGGAAACTAAGGACTCCATAAAGCTTAGACAGCTTAGAAGCAGAAGGATTTCCCTACTATGCTTACCTCAGAGCTGCTTCTGTACCCATCCAGCTCCAACCAGCCTATGACCGCTGGTGAATTACTTGTCAGGAGAAGAACTGAGCCCAATGGCTCTTATCTTTGGGCCCCCTCTGTACCCTGAGGCTCTGACACACTTCATCTCATTTGATCCTTCCCAGAACTCTATGAATTGGACGTTGCCTGTCTCATTTTACTGTTGGGAAAATGGAGGTTCATAGAAGTCCAGACACATTCCTAAAGGGAAATAATGGGCAGATAATGAGGTTTAGACTTTGGTTCTTTCTTTCCAAGAAATGCTGGTTTTAGTGTCAGCAGTGGATGACCGCCTCCTTCTCACTTTCTCTTGCTGTAACATTCAGGACCCCTGTGAGTCACACAGCATCAAGCCCTTATTGCGATGACGAATTCCTCAATAGTTTAGTCTTCTTACTGAAGTAACTTTCAGCAGCTAAAGTCTTGGGTGGAGGATGTAGATCAGTGGTAGAGTACTTGTCTGGCATGTCAAAGGCCCTGGATTCTCAATTACTGCAAAAAAAAATGTTGAAGTCTATTTCAACTTACGGGTGAATATGTAACCCCTCAGATACCAGCTCTGGTTAGGTCTACCTAACGAGTCTGTCTGCTAACATCATCTCTCCCCATCCCACAGAGGAGGTGGCTGAAGGAAAGAATGCCATCCTTATTGGAATGAGTCAATGGAGCTCCAATGACCTGGTGGAGCAGATTGAGACCATGGGGAAGCTGGATGAACATCAAGGTGAGTCTCTGCCTCTCCCAAGCCCTGGCTGAGCATGTGTGTTACAGGGTAGGGGTGGGGTTGCCTATTGTGCCTGGGACCTAAAGGAACTCTCTGGGTGGCAGAGGGTTGGGGTGAGGGTTGAGGGGGTGGGGCTCTATGGGGCCTGCCTGGTGGTGGTGGTGAGGCAAAACAACTCCAGGACACATCCACAGGATACTTCCTTTGTTCATCCAGATACATTCAGGAGCATGGATAATTAAGGGCAACTGAGACCAAACTGCTAAGTTCCAGGTCTATGGGACTGAGATCATTTAGATATAATAGGCTGCAAGGAACTAACCAACTCACAAAACTTGCACAAATCTCTTCCCAAAGTAGTCACAGCCCAAGCACTTCTTACCAGGCTCCATCTTTAAGAGGTTCCACTGTCTCCATGCTATTACATTGGGGACTAAGCACCCAGCATACGAACCTTTGGGAAGAGACAGACCCTATCCATAGCACTCATTTTCTTTCTGTCTTTTTTTCTATCCTTTCTTAGCCTTGACACTAGAAAATTTTAATCTGGGCCAGAGTGGCTAAGTGGCTATAGCCATCCTATCAGGGGCTGTCTAGTAGAGGTGGCATTGACCTTGCTCAAGAAACTGGTCATCTTGCCCAAGCACCCAATCCTTTTCTTATCCTCCATCCTCTTCACTTTTTCACAGAGCTTGTCCCATGCAGAAGAACCCATCCTGAGAGATGGGTAGGCTCAAGCTGTTGTTTTCACTTTATGAATGAAGAAGCTACAAGAAGCTGGGTCTGAGTCTTATTTAAGGTCCTTCTAGTCTAGGGCACCATCTCTAAATTGGCCTTCCTTGCATGTGACAGTGGTCTAGGCAATATTTAAAGTCTGGGTCCTATTAGCTTGACTTGTGATCTGGGAGATAATGCCCCAGCCACATATTTGCAGATGGCTCCTCAGTCTGCTCTTTGCTTCACAGCCCCAGGAGCTCAGAAGGAGTCCAGAATGGGTCACATGTTCTGGATCCTCCTCTCCAACCATGCTTGGTAGCCACAAAAAAGACAAAGCCAGGCTTGTAGTCATCACTCAGTTGGCCTTCCTTCCCTACTCCCACCCCCACCTGTCTGCTAAGGCTTGTGTGACTCAGACCCAGTGTGAGCTCAGCAGGGGTGAGGGAGAGGCAGGGTGAACTGTGAGGGTGGTATGGTGGTTGGGGGAAGGGTGTAAGGAAACAGAAGGAAGGTCTATTGGACAGGCAGAGCCTCAGAAGTCTAAGGTCTGGACAGGAGCCTCAGTGTCTCAGCACCTTGGTTTCTTCAGCTCTAGTGTGGGATATGATGAGTATTAAGGGTGTGAGAATTATGAGATAATACTTGCAAAAATGCACCCAGTCACAGGTCATTGTAGTGGCGGCGTGAACAATCTTGCATAAGCATAGCTGTAGCATAGCAAACACCTTGTGCTGGTGCTAGATGCAGGGGGAATAGAGATGGGCAAGACTGCATCTTCATCCTTGGGGCCTGCCCCACAGTGGGAGGACACTGTGCAGTGGGCGAGGCAGGCTGAGCAAAGGGTTGAAGAACAGGCTCTGGGGACTGTTCCAGGCAGAAGGACTCCTGAGTGTGCTTGCTGGAAAGAACTGATGATCTAAGGAAGCTGATGCTCCTGCCTGCTCCAAGCCTTCTTCCCTTCCTTCCACCTCATCCCAGGGACCCCTTTCATGGTAGTACCTTGGTTGGCCCACCTTACCTCAGCTAAGGCCTCTTAGGAGCTCCAGACCTCTGACTGTTGGTAGCATCTCTCTGGATGACTCAAAGACCCCTCATGCTCTTCAGCTTCAGAATGCAGTTGACTTTCCTCTGTTTCCGTTCATCGCCATTTCTGTCACACTACACAAGCCCTCCCCAGCCATCTGAACATCCAGTCCTTGAGGGCGCTGACTCTGAGGAGAGTGCACCGTCATGCACATGTTCCATAGTCCCCCCCCCCACACACACTCTCTGTTCCTTCCTTTTGTTCATTCTTTTATTGTGAAAACATCTTGGTCACCTCATTGTTCTGTGAGTTTCTTCATGTCCTAGATCATGTACATGTTCCCAGAGAGACTGGTTTTGTCTATCCTTCCTTCCTTCCTTCCTTCCTTCCTTCCTTCCTTCCTTCCTTCCTTCCTTCCTTTCTTCCTTCCTTCTTTCCTTCCTTCTTTCCTTCCTCCCTCCCTCCCTCCCTCTCTTCTTCCCTCCCTCCTTTTTTGCTTGTTTGTGTTTTGTTTTTGAGACAGGGTCTTTCTATGTAGCTCTGGCTGTCCTGGAACTTACCATGTAGAACAGGCTGGCCTTGAACTTACAGAGATCCTTCTGCCTCTGCCTCCCAAGTGCTGGAATTAAAGGTGTGTGCCACTGTGTCTAGCTGGTCTTGTTTTTCTTTCTCTGAACTGGAGGGTTTCACTCACCTAGAATATTCTTTTGCTAAATTTATAGTTCACAGTTTCTTCTCCCCATGGGTGATGCAAATTTAGACCCCACACCCATATGTGGCACAGGCTTAGGGTGTTAATTACTCATGTGTGACTTTTTCTTTCTCACTGTCTGTGAATGGCTTTTTTGCTGCTGCCCCAAAGGAATGGTGTCTGAGTGTGCATGTATGTGTATGTGAGTTTGTTTGTATGTATATTTGTATATGTGTACATGTGTATATTTGTATATATGTTTATGCTGTGTACATTTGTGTATATGTATGTATGTATTTAAGTGTATGTATGTGTATGTGTGTGTGTTTGTAGATGTGTGTATTTGAGTGTATATGCATATATAAGTGTTCCTTTATGGATATAATATCCCTTCAAGGACACACTTTAGCTCCTCACTATCCACAGACTGGGGTCAAGTCTGGAGATGGCAGTTTGTACTCAGCCCTTAGCCTGGACCCTCAGGCCATGGGACTCCAGGTCTGCTCTGTGCAGCTGTTGTCTTTTTTTCCAGTGCACCTCTGGGTTTGCTTCTATCCTTAATCAGTTGCCAATCTTTATTGCAGGCCTGACTATATGATCACCTACTAGGTGATATGTATTCCACTAAAAAGACCCTTCAGCTTTAGCCCCGAGCACTTTAGTTATTATTTGACCATTACTTGTCCTGTTTTTACTTAGTAATTTTTATTGTAATAAAATCCACATAACTTAAAATATACTTTTAAAAATATATTAAGTGTCTGGTTCAGCAGCACTAGGTCACACTGCTGTCTGGCTGTCACCATGGATCTTAGGAACTTTGTTACCATTCCAAATCCCCACCCCTTCCCCCTGACAAGTAGCAGACTGCTTTCTTCCCCAGGTCCCTCAGAAGTAGGCTCATGCAGTGTTTGTCCCTTTGTGTCTGGCTTTTTTCATTAGCATAACATTTTTGAGATTCATCCATGTTTAGCACGAATCAGGACTTTATTCCGTTTTGTGGCTGGATAACTTTCCATTGTATATGCCATTATATTTATCCACTCATCTGCTGGTGGACATCAAGGCTGTTTCCGTTTTTCACCTATTGTGACTAATGTGGCTGTGAACATTAAAGTACAAATATCCACCTTCTTCTCAAATACATTCTTTTTGGAAGAAAAAAAAATCAAACAATAAAAACAAAGCCAAAGTCTTCTTTCCTAGTTCCTTCCACGGCAGGCCTCATTGACTGGCTTTCTAGTGTGCATAGTTCAATGGCTTAAATTAGACATTAGGGTTGCAAATCACTTTTAAAATACTTAACAGTAGTCTGGAAGAGCTTTTCATACGGAAACAGACTCATCCCATTCTTTTTACTTTTTATTAATCCTATTCTGACTTGCACTGTTGCATGATAGACGCACTGATAAAAAAAAAGTCCTTTTTTAATCAGTAATAAAAAAACATTTTACTTTTTATTAATCCTATTCTGACTTGCACTGTTGCATGATAGATGCATGCATACTTGCATATATACTCTGATGCAATAGACATTGACAAATTTCATTATTAAAGGAGTGTTTAAACTTTAAGATGTTGCATACCTGTGTATGTCTCTGTATATGTGCACATGAGTGCAGTGCCCATAGAGGCCAGAAGAGGACATCGGATCCCTTGGAGCTGGAGAGACAGGTGGTTGTGAGCTTCCTGACATGGGTGCTGGGAACCAAACTTAGGTCCTCTGCAAGATCAGTGTACACTCTGAGCTGCTGAGCCCACTCTCTAGCCCCTCTTCTGAATTCAGCTCCTGTTCTGTTGTTTGTTGTTTGTTTTATTACTAGTGTGTGTGTGTGTGTGTGTGTGTGTGTGTGTGTGCTTAAACAGGGTCTCTCTTTATGTGACCCTGGCTGTCCTAGAACTTACTATATAAACCAGATTGGACTTGAACTCACAGAAATCTGCCTGCCTCTGCCTCCAGAGTGCCTGATTTTCTTAAACATTTTTTCTCATCTTTTATTGGAATAGTTGCCCTTTGCTTCTAATTATAAGGAAGCCTTTACATATCCAGCCTTTCTAGATATAGCTCATTTTCTGTCATTGAGTAGTTACTTTTCTCATGATTGTGACCCATTACCCAACAGGAGGCAACCTAAAGGAGGAAAGATTGATTTTGTGTCAGGTGAGACAATCTATCATGTCTGAGAAGAGACCACATCTCCCTGAACCAAGAAACAGTGACAGCAACATGCTGCCTGGACTCATTTGTTTTTTTCCCTTCTTTCCCTTTTTAAACAAAACAAAACGGGTATATATGTGTGTGGTAGGTACATGTGTGTGTGTGCATGTTTACATATGTGTGTGAGAGACCAGAGTTTGACTTTCGGTGTCTTCCCCAATCATTTTTCTGCTTTATATATTGAGGCAGGGGTTCTTGAAGCTTAAACGCATGTGTTTAGTCTGGCTAGCTAGCTTGCTGGGGGCTGACAGTGCGAGCTGTGGTACCCAGCTGCGTTTATGTGAGTGTTGAGGATCTGAGCTCAGGTCCTCACACTGGCACAGCAAGTGAGCGCTTTGCCTGAACCATCACCCCAGCCTCTCCTTTTGTCCTGTTCATTTTGTCTGGAACCCCAGCCCATGGGATAGTGTTGCCCACAGTTGGGGTGAATCTTCTCCTCAGTTAATCCTTTTTAGAAACCCTTCACAGAGACCCTTCACGACCCAAAATTGTGCCTCACAAATGGCCTAGACTTTGTAGTGCACTAGAATTGACAATCAAAATTAACCGTCACAGCTGTGTATTTGAAATTTTGCTTCTTTGAAAGCTTGCACCAGCACTAACAGTTTGTCAGCAACAGTTTTTGGGTTTTTCAATATGCTATATCATTTAGAAATCTTAGCAGTTATATTCTTGCCAATATTTATACTACTTATTTTTCTTTTTAAATTGCATCGCATAGCTGTCTTAGAGTTTGCCTCCATATTTACTCCTATCTTGATGATAGGGTAACCTACTTTAAAAGGTTTATTTATTTATTTATATTTATGTATATATGTGTCTATGTGAATTTATGTGCAATGTGTGCATGCAGGTGCCTGCAGAGGCTAGAAGAGGGTATCAGATAACCTGGAACTGGAGTTACAGGTGACTGGAAGCTGCCATGTGGGTGCTGGGAACTGAATCCCAGTCCTCTGGAAGAGCAACACATCACTAAGTCATCTCTCCAGTGCCAGTGATCCATGTTTAATGCCAAAAGTCACAATTCACAATTAAAATGTTGCATGTATGAGGCTGGAGAGATGGCTCAGCAGTTAAGATCACTGACTACTGTTCTAGAGGTCCTGAGTTCAATTCCCACCAACCATGTGGTGGCTCACAGCCATCTGTAATGGGATCTGATGATGTGTCTGAAGATAGTGACAGCATACTCACATAAAAAAGTAAATATTTTAAAAATATTTTAAAAATATTGCATATACATACAATAGGAGCCTGAGAGGCTGAGCATCCCTAGGACAGGCAGGACCTAGCAGCAGAGATGCTGGCAGGCTTTGGTTGGATTCTGACTGCAGTGAGGTATGGTACAGTTACCCACTTTACCAGTAAGTACAGCCCTTGACTTACGGTTTCAGAAATGTCCATAGGGTAGAAAAAAAAAAGTTTCTAAAAAAATCCTGTCTTTCCTGGTTTCCTTTGTTATGTCCCCATTCCCCCTTGTTGTTCTTAATCCTTTTTGCCAAAGAATTACCAATTTTGGTTTTTTCAAAAAAGGTTCTTTCTTTTATTTTTAATCAGCTCCACACTCAACTCCTTTTCCTATTTAATTTACATATATTGAGGTTGCTTTAATTTCAGGACATCTCCCCTCTTGTTCTCCACGTGATGCGATTCAGAGAGAGACTAGAGAACACTCACTGGTCCTTTCTGAGCTTCAGAGGGATTATTTTTCAGTGGGAGATTAATTTTACAAGTATCAAACTTTGGATGATTTTTTTTTCTTAAAGGGACCCCCCAAATTGTACGTGTTTCCATCACCACAAAACATGTATCCTGTCGACTGGTCCATCTCACCAGCCTGAATAAGAGTCTGTTCACCCAGTTATGCCCATGGAGTTCAAAGCCTTCATCTTCTTCTTCTTGTTCTATGAGTATTCAGTACCATTTATAAAAGTCTTGGTGAATAGATTATTTTGACTGTGATTTTTAGTATCTTGTGATTTAAATGTTTTAAATGAGTTTTAATTATTATTCCTTTGAAGTTCTTTCTTCTCTAACATGTATTTTCCCCCTCTGAATACTACATACAATTTTTGGTTTTTGAGACAGGGTCTCTCTGTGTAGCTCTGGCTGTCCTGGAACTTGTTATCTAGAGCACACTGGCCTTGAACTCACAGAGAGCCATATGTCTCTGCCTCCCTGGTGCTGGGCTTCCTTACATGTTTTTAAAAATAAATTTCCTCTGCTTACAGGTTCCAGTTTCTCCATTGATTAGGTCAAACATATCACTCAGTACAGTTTTTCCCTTTCAATTTTTAAATGCCTTTGATTGATTATAAATAAATTTCTTACACATTAGTTTTTTTCTATTTCTAAAATTTTACAATTTTAACAGTTTTGTGTGTGTGTGTGTGTGTGTGTGTGTGTGTGTGTATAGACCAGGATACAGTTTCTCTGGATCTGGTTTTTCCTTCCACCATGTGGCTTCTGGGGACTGAACACAAGTTCGACTTGTCAGGGTTGGTATCAAGCAGTTTGGCCCCAAGATATCTGGCCTTTCCCACAAGTCCTTGTGCTTCCAAGCATACCTTTGTTTAGTTTTTGAGTGCAACATCTCTTACAGCCACGAGATCCTTGTCAGTGGCTTCTTGGCGTGCAGTATCTCCGATGAGCAGTTGGAGGTCAATGTAATCCTTATTCCTATGTGGATAGCCCGGAGTTCCGTCCCAGAGCTGTAAATGCTCCAGTGTCTCCTCTTTATGATCGGCTCACACTGGTCCTGAGCGAGATTCCCTGGCTCCTGGCTGCAATCATCCTTGCTGGGAACTTTCCTTTTCATTGTTCCTTCAATCCAAGCACATTTCCCCCGTTTGTCCTTCCAGTGCTTATGCTAGACAGATGCAGGAATTTTTAGAGCAGCATTTCAACTTGTCCTTATATCCCCTCCCCACCCTTTCCCCCTTTTCAGAAGCAGAGTCTCACTATGTAGCTCTGGCTTTCTTGAAACCATTATATAAACCAGGCTGGTTTCGAACTCACAGATCTGCCTGCCTCTGCCTCTCTGCACCACCACACCAGGCTAACGTGTCTGTGTTCTTATTTCTTGGTTCTGTTTGGTTTCTGGGCATTTTCCCTCAGCTCTAAACAACAGCTTGTCCATTTTCTTCTCATTGGCACTTTCTGTTTTGCGGGTCAGCATCTGTGGAGCTGAATTTTCTTTCAGCAATCATCTTTCCACTTTCTTTTCCTCTCATCTGTTTTGTTGCCTCACAACTTGGCATCGACTCAGAGAGAGCACAGGTTCATTCTATGTTTTCTGAAGTTCCCTTTTGACGGCTCTATTACATCTCAGAGTTTTCTGTTGATTGGAGCTGGGTGAGAACAGACCACACACTTAAGGCAGGATTAATTAGCCAAGGATCGAAAGCGAGATTACAGCACAGGGCAGCAGCTATCTGATTCCATTATCTAAGAACGTGCAGCTGCTGTCAACACTGTCCAAGCAAATATCTCTTGCCAAGTTCTATTTTTAAATCGAGGTATAATTCATAGGTCATAGAATTCTCTCTTTCAAAGTGTACATCCTAGTGGCTTTCAGATGTCTGTGCATAGCCATCACTGTTACCTAGTTCTAGAACATTGTCCCGTAAACACCATTCAGAGCAGTAAGCACTACGAGCCTTGTCAGTGGAATCCAGCAGATGTGGCCCTTTGTGTCTGTCTGCTTTCCTTTGTCAAGTTGATGAATCTCGCCTATATTGTAGCACAAATCAATACTTATGGTTGCATGTTACTCTGTGGTGCAGATACTTCATATTCTGTTTATCCATTGATCAACTGGTGGGCATTGAAATGGTTTCCACTTTTTAGCTGTTGTGAATAACTGTTTCTGTGTGTGTGTGTATTCATGTCCCCCCAAGTGTGTGTGTGTGTCTGTGTGCATGATCAACTCTCTTGATATATACTCTCTCTTGAATTAGAATTTTTTTAAATTAATTTATTTTTAATTTTTTTGCTTATTCACTTTACATCCCATTCACTTCCACCCTTTAAGAGTTAGAACTTTTGTACATTTGTTTACCTTTCAAAGAGCTGCCAGAGTCTTCCTGAGCAGCCCCGTTTCCCATCACCTTGGGTGACATGAAAGGCTGGTTCTCCAGCCCCTCATCGGTGTTCCTCTCCTCTGCCTTTTAGGTTACAGCCTCCTAGTGAGCATTTGAATTTTCAGTTCCCTGATGTTTGCATCTTTTCACCTGTTTATTGGTCACTTGCTTTTCCTTTTGGAGAATTTTCTAGTCAAATCCTTTGCCCATTGATCATCTTTATACTGTTGAGCTGTAAGAGCCCCCGACGCACCCCCAGCACTGGAACCTTGCCAGGCACATGAGTTAAGGCTAATGTGTGTATGTGCATGTGTGCACATGCATGTACATGTGAGAGTGTGGTGTATGTCCATATATGTACACAGAGGTTGGTGGATTGTCAGGTGCTGTACTCTCCTTTTCCTCTGTTCCCTTCAGGCAGGGGCTCCCACTGAATCTGGAGCTGGGCTGCTTACAGGCAAGCCCAGCTTCCTCCCGTGTCTGCTTCCTGCTTGTGTGGGATACAAGCACACACTGCCACTCTGTTTTCCACATTGGTGCCAGGATTTGGAATCTGGTCCTTCTGCTCGCACAGCAAGGGCTATTACCTACTGAGCCATTGCTCCAGCTCCCTCTTCTTTAATTTCTTTCAAGGATGCTTTATAGTTTTTAATAAACAAGTCCAAACACTTGTATTATTAAATTTGCTTTGCAGTATTTTCTTCTATTGTAACTGGAATTGTTCCTTAATTTCATTTTCAGACTGTTCATTGCAAGTATGTAGTAATACAACTGACCTTGTATGTTGATCGAATATTCTAAAACTCTGATAGACTTACATCTATGAGCGTGTGTGTGTGTGTGTGTGTGTGTGTGTGTGTGTTTGTAAAAGCATGTGTAAGAGCAGAGGTAGTCTTAGTATTTTTTGTACATAAAATCCTGTCACCTCCAAATACAGGTAGGTTTTGTTTCTTTTTCTTTCCAGTCTGATTACATGTTATTTCTCCTTCTTGCCTAGTTTCCCTGACTAGGTCCTTGAGAATAATGTTAAGTGGAAGCAGAAAGAGCAAGGTCTTCTCATCTTATTCCTGATCACTTGGGGATGTTTTCAGTATCGCATCATTGTATGTTTATCGGCAGTGTTTTTTGATTTATTTATTTTTTTATGCGGATGAGTCTTCATCCCACATTTGTGCCTGGTACCTGCAAAGGTCAGATGAGGGCAACTGGGCCTGGAATTGTGAACGGTTGTGAGTCTCTGTGTGGGTTCTGAGAATTGAACCCAGGTCCTCTGCAAGAGCAGCAAGTGCTCTTAACTGCTGAGCCATCTTTTTTAGCCCCAGTTTTTGCTTTTTTCCCCTCACATTCCTAGACTGTTGGGGATTATTACTATCTGTAGGTATTGGGCTCGTCTGTTGGGAGGTTGCTGGGGTTTCCCACCCTTGGATCTGGCTCTTTGGTATATTTGATTTTTATACATTGAGTGATCTTTTGAGTTCCTTGACAGCTTCTGCCATATTGCTAACCTCTTAAGCCCAGGGTTCATATCTTCCAGAATATTTATAATGATAGTCTTTGAGATATCCCTCAAGAGCCATTCGTGCTCAGAGCTCTTTCCATTCCTAAACAATCATGTCATCACGCATGGCAAAGAAGCAGTCGGTGCCTAGGTGCCCCGATCAAATTCTCTGCTCTGGCTTTGCAGAGAGCACTGCTCCCCAGCTGTTCACTCCCTGGTTTATATTCGTGCATCTAGATACATGGTTTCCAAAGAGTTGTCCCTGGGCCAATAGCATTAGCATCACTTGGGGACTTGTCAGAAATGTGAGGGAGGGAGTCCCACGGAGCCATGCAGAGCCAGCCAAATTCTGGAAGAGCTTAGGAGCTGTTTTAACTAGTCCTCTAAGGGACTCTGCTGCTTGTTCAAACTTAAGAGTGATTAAGGTTTATGATGCTGAGCCGGTTCTGGGGGACGCACCATTTCCCTCTCCCCGCCTTGCTTCAGTCATCGAATTTGATATCTTTCTTGCTCAGCTTTGGCTCTCCTTTCATGTTTAGCAATATTTGGCTTTGTATTCCACTCTGTTTGTAGCTGCCTGTTAGCAGAGCTCTGAGTGATGGAATCTGTCTATCTAGCAAACCTGCTGTCATGTGATTATTAGGGAGGGCTAGGAAATGCTTCGGGGTAGCTCAGCTCCCGATTTATTCCGCCTGTGTATCTCCAGCTTCTCAGGAAGCTGTCCATCTTTTCTCACATATGGGGACGACTGTCTTTGCTGGGCATACACAGGGGTCAGGGAAGGCTTGTTGGACTGGTTCATCCCCTGTGGCTGTCCAACTTCGTGCAGAATTCCTGGGCTCTGGTGCTGCCTCCGGAGCCTGCTGTGTTCTTCAAGCTCCCTCCATGGGCCCCAGTTCTTCCCCTGCAGAGCTGAGCTCAGACCATCTTTCTGCTGAGCAGGATTTCTGGGCACTTGGCCTTTGCAGTCACTCAAGACTCCACACTGCACAGTCCACATTATGCTCCACTGACACCATCTTGAATTCCTTAATGATTTTGAATAATGGGCTCTAAGCTTCTATTTTGCCCTAGGCCAAGCCAGTTTTGTAGCCATCCCTAACTCCATCCTTCAGATCTCTCTGCCTTTTACTGTGTGTGTGTGTGTGTGTGTGTGTGTACTTATACAGTTTGGGTTTTCAGAGGACATTCCTTCTTATTTCCCATTGCTGCTGGAGATTCATGTGGAATTAATTTCTGTCCTTTGTAGAGGTTTGGGGCAGAGGAAGACGTCTGGGTCATGCAATCAATTTATTGTCTTCATTCCCCACTACTGTGCTGCTCCTAAAATAGGAGAGCAGTAACTGCTGCGGCAGAATGGAGCACAATGCCCCCACCTTGGTTGGCATGCATGGCCACTGTGCTCCCCATAGTTGTCAATTCCCAGGGTTAGCGAGTTCTCTGTTACTACAGGAATTAAACATCCTTGGGCAGCTACCATGAAGGACATTAAAAAGCGAGCACCAAACTATTGCTAAGGCTTGAGATACTGAGATCACCTCAGAGGGTCTGGGCATTTCTCCCCGTCTCCTCCGCCCAGGCTGGAGTTCTAGTTCAGTGGAGATGGACAGGCTTGCTGAGGCTCAGGTCCATGTGGAGCGCCTCCCTGCTTCATCTCTAGACCTCACTGTCCTGGACTCTTCCTCCAGGGACCTGCCCTGAGGTCCCAGTCTCCCCACTGTCTCTCCTGCCCAGTATGGCTCATCTGCCCCTCACCCACCCATCTGAGCACCATTGTGTCTTTCTGGCTTGCACTTCCCTTCCACAGCCTGGCATACGAGGCCCTCATGATCCCAGTGCAGTCAGTCAGGTGTCCTGACATCCATCCCTCCCTCCCTCCCTCCCTCCCTCCCTCCCTCCTTCTCTCCCTCCCTCCTCACTCACTCACTCACTCACTCACTCACTCACTCACTCACTCACAGGATACTTTGTGGAGGCAGACCCACCCAGTGCTAGATTGTCAGCTAGGTAATTTGGGCAGGGCCTCAGATTTGATTGATTGCCCATCCTCCAGCCCACTTGTGGCTGTGACACTTTACTTAATTAACCGGCTGCTTTAACAAGATGGGGTGAAATAAAGTGGGGGCTAAGAGGACACAGAGCCAGGGCAGATCAAGGGGCACACTATGTGGGGGAACAAGGGTAGAGGTGGGGAGGAAGGTATGTGAAGCTGGGAGGTCTGGGGAGCATCTGAAGTCCAGATGATTTTCTTTCCTGTTTTTGTGAGTTGGGTCTCATTAGGTAGTTTAGCCTAGCTGTGAGCTGCAGACCCTCCTGCCTGGGTTTCTTGAGTGCTGAGATTACAGATATGTACCACCATGCCTGGAGTTCATTTTCACTCAAGTTGGGGCTTGAGGAATGAAGATAGGGAATAAAAAGAGATAGGGGTGGATCTTGGGGAGGAGGCAGGGAAAGAAGGCCGAAGCTGGAGGTTCTGTATGTAGGCTGAGGAATTCGGGGCTTTCCCAGGAATGACTCTTGGTCTTTGAAATGACCTAAGTCGGCTCACGATGAGCTAGTTTTGGCAGAGCTCATTATGAAGAGCATCTTGCAGAATTAAAGGAGCACACCAGGACCTAGTCACTGTGGGCCAGGGATTGTAGGCAGTGATCTTTACTAACCCAAAGCTCAGTAGTGCTTAGCATTCGGGGAATAGCCCGTCTAGGAGGCACGGACAAGCTTCCCACGCCAGCCTCGTTTATGATCTGAACTAACCCAGCTGGCCTGAGCCTGCTCCCCAAGCCCAGGAACGGGGGCGTATAGGACACATAGGGGCTTCAGGATTCCTGTGCCATGGGATGACAGGCAGGGGACTCCTAGACTCTTCTTCAGGTCTGCAACCCTCCCCAGCTGCCACTCAGCCTCCCCTCGGATGCTGGGAGCAGCTTCTCTTGTTCAGCATCCTCGCTGAAAGAGATCAGTTCACAGCTGCACACTTTGCTTCTCTTGCTGGAGGGAGCTTGTGGTTTTCTGGAAGATGGATGGAAAGAGGACAAAGATTACTTGGGAGGCCATTAGCAAGGGTTGGAAGTGTCTTCTTTCGGGGAGGAGATGCTGTGGCCAAACTCCCCAGAATGTATAAACTTTGGAAAGGCAAGACTTATGGGACTACGGGCCTCAGTGGCCCTAGCTCCTAACTCCCAGTCCCCAGACTCCAACTCTGAGTCCTAAACCCTAAGCCCTAACCACAGCCTCTAACCATGGCTCCTAGTCCGTAGCCTGCAGCCGACTCCACATAACTCTCCTGCTCATTAGAGCTTCTGGCAGCTCCTGTGATAGAAGAAAGCTTAAGCTGAGGCAAAGTGGTTGGGCCCAGGGGCCCTGGAAAGTTCCAGGCCAAGTGGGGTCTCATTTAGGCAACGCTGAGCCAGCTGCACATTTGGTTAATGGGCCATGTCCTGGGAGCCTACTAATCAGGAATCCGGGCTTCGAAGCTAAGATGATTCTTCTGCCACTAGTAGTAGCTCTGAGGGGAGATAAAGCTGATCTGAACTGAGAAGGCAAGGCCGGCCTGCTGCTGTTGCTCCCTCCTCTGTACACATCATTCGTGTTGTGGATAGTAGGCTCACCACCATGGTGACAGGTCTGAAATTATGGTACACTGGGTGGTGGGATGGCTTAGCAGGAGGATTTGAATTCCAGGCAAGCCTGGGCTACAATAGTGAGACCCTGTTTTCAAAAACCCAGGGGTTGATCAGGTTGGAGGGACACAAGGTAGGAGAGGTGACAAGAATAACCAGAATGCATTGTATAGATCTATAAAATAGCAAAGAACAAAATTTATAAAGAAGAAACAAAGTGACAACTACAGAAAGACTCATTCTGGCTTCCCTCAGCATCCTCGGCAGGTTCCTCGGTCCCTGGCTCTAGCATCACTGTGGGGAAGCTAAGTCTGCAGGAGACACTGGCCAGGCTCAACACCCCTTTCTTACAGGGCCTTCTCTGCTCTCTCCCTCCCACTCAGCCTCTGCCTAGAAGACTCTCCCTTCACCACCTGAGCCCTCCAGAGAAGCCATGGCCTAGAGATCCTGAGAGGGAGAGGCTGGGTGATGGGAGTAAGAAGTCATCAGAACCAGGGTGTCATGGCCAGGCGGTGGCCTCCTGAGTCTCCAGCTCGTTCTCTATGAAGGGTCTGTTTTGTAGAGGCGGAAGCCCTAGTCGGTTTGGGTGTGGAGAACACAGGGCAGGACATGAAGGACCTGCACTCCTAGATAAAGCCTACTGAGTCTACATAGGAGTAGCCATGCCCTTGGTGGCTGCGAAATCTCTGAGCTCGTCTTTGATCTCCTTCCTTAACATTCCCTTCTCCAAATCTGGGCACAGCCTGTGCACCAGTAGCTTAAGGCCATGGGCCTCCTGGCTTCCCCAGCTTTCTCTATCCCAGCTTCCCCAGCAGCGAGAGTCTCAGACCCTCTGCTACTTCTTGATTACACAAGCCTGCTGGGGAGAATTCTGCCCCAGCCCAAGGCTTTACTCACTTTGTGGTCAGGAAACCAGCACTGGGACCACAAGCTCATAAAGGCCTAGGCGTGAAACTTCTGTGAACTTGTGCAAACCAAAAGGGCCTCCCTTATCTGGTAGGTGTATAAGAAATACCAGTACATTTTTATTGTAGTTTGGGCTGTGGTCAGTGCGCCAAAGAGTTCTTGGTTTGGGCTTTACTGTTCCCAGTTCTGAATGATTTTATCTCCTATTTTGTGGTTTGTGAGTAAAGTCTGACAGGTCATGTGCCCCAGGCTGAGGCTTTGTCATCAGTCCTGCACTGAAACACCTCAAAGGACTGCCAAGATGGGTGCTTGGCCTTCCTCCATCCCATCTGGCTGTGCTGCCCCACCTCTCCCCTCCCTCCAACAGAAGCCTGGGCACAGGCAGGGCAGGACACCGATGCTTCTTTCCATCTGCTGTACTTCTCTAGGTTGGCAGTGTCACGGTGTATGCTGAGTGTAACTCAGAGGCAGGCTATTACCCATCCTATCAGGGAGTAAATTCTCTCTTCTCTCACCCAGTCCTGGATGGGGGTAGCAGGTACATGGGAGGGCAGATGTATCACTCCACTCCCTACTCCATTATGCAAAATGGCTGGCGGAGGCTAGCGGTGGTGGACTTGGGAGATGGTAGGCTCCCAGTATGTGTGTTCTGAGCCAGGAGGTGGAGGGTTCCAGGGCACGGAGAGTCACTGCTGTGCTCACAAGGAACCCTGAAGAGGCAGGATCACACCCAGATTGAGAGTCTCCAGAACAAAGTCGGCACCTTTGGCGCTTTTCTTGCTTTCTGTCACAGCCATTGCTGTTCCTTTTGCCCAGAACCCAGCTAATTATATTGCTGGTTTCTGGGTGCAATAGAAGCGAGCAGCAGGAGCTTCGGATATGGAGATATTGTGAGTTGCTGTTGCACCGAAGCTTGGCTTTCATACTTATTATATTCATATAAATGGGCTTCCTGCCCAGGGTCACCTGCCCCCACAGCCTGTCTCCCCTGGGCTTAGCATGCCGTGAGCATGATGTTTGCTGACCACTGAGACACCCTGTCTTTTTCTCTTCCTTTGGAAGCTCCAATCACGGCTCTGCTGAAGGCTTCCAGGGGTGTCAGTTGAAACTGGTCCCCGGCCCCCCATCCATCGTGGCTGGCAGCATTCAGCACCGTGCTCCATGCAGAGGTCTTTCTTGCCCTGCACACACTTTGTTTTTCATCTCTGTATCACCCACAGCCCTTGGCACCATGAGTGGGAAACAGAATGTGTGTTTGGAATGTGTGACCCCATTTCTGTGTTAGGGAAAATGATTTTGCCCAGATACACCTACGCTCCATGGCCTTAGGTGATATACAAGAGTGATGCCTGGCATTGGTGTCTGATGCTGGGCCTTCCCAGATTTCTCTTTGCATCTGAGCTACCGTTACTCTCATTCCTCTGATGGAGCCACCTCATCATGCTGGGTAATGGCCACTCCATGAAGGCCCAGGCCTCTCTTCTCCAACTGGACTCTTACTGGACACAAACTCGGTCCTGTGTCCAGTAAGTACTGTAGCATCGGCTCTGGGGAGTACTCTGAGCTCCCACACACATTAGCCGTTGGCTCTGTCCATCTGGTTCTGCCTTGTGTTGGGGGCAAGGACAAGAGACAAGATCACGAGCTAGTTGTCACAAGTAAATCAGTAAGTAAACACTAAGTGCGGACGGGGCATGGCGGCACACAGCTTTGATCTCAGCATGAGGGAGGCTAAGGGCAGGCAGATCTCTGAGTCCAAGGCCAGCCTGGTCTTCATAGAGTTCCATGCTAGACAGGGCTACATAGTG
This sequence comes from Apodemus sylvaticus, assembly GCF_947179515.1. NCBI lineage: Eukaryota > Metazoa > Chordata > Mammalia > Rodentia > Muridae > Apodemus > Apodemus sylvaticus. The sequence continues at coordinate 52,291,876 of NC_067481.1, forward strand.
AAACCCCGTGTCAAAAATAAACAGCAGCAGCAGCAGCAGCAGCAGCAACAACAACATCAGTGATCCTAAGGAACTGAGTGTTGGTTAGCTGCCTTCCTGTGTTCTAAGAGCTCTAAGTACTCACTGCACAAGGACCCTCTGAGCAAGGTACTGGTGCAGCCCTCAATTCTAGAAGTCTGTGGCATAGAGGCTATGTAGTTGGCTCCCATAGACACAGTAAGTGAAAGACAGCAGGTGTCTATACATCCAGTTTTCAGTACCCAAAGGGTCTCAAGAGAGCATTGGGTCCATAGGAATGAAGCTCAGAAAGGGAAAGGGAGTTACATCGGGTCACACAGTGGATTGGTGAGAACCAAGTCCTAGCCTCAGACCCCAGCTGGATGCTCTTTTCATTCATAGACCCCTATAAGGAGGTTATAGACCCTTCCAAGGAGGAGGGAAACAGAGACTTGGATCCAGGTGACATGAGGCATGGAGGTAGTTGTGACAGACAGAGGGCTGTGGAAATAGGGGCTCTGAGAATGGTGTCTTAGATCACAAATATAGAGTCAGACACATTTGAAAAAGGAGTCATAGCAGTCCCTAGAGTGCTGGCTTGGAAGACAGAAGCAATTTCTGGGTAGCACTGCCCTTGAGGTCCTGTGGGGAAGGGAGATCCTGGAGGGGGTGTCCCACAGTGCTTGGGCACTTGCTTAGAGAACCAGGGTTGCTTCAGATGCTTTTTTGGGGAGTGCAGTATGGAGCAATGCAGAATTACTTGGGAATTCCTAGTCATGGAGAATATGAAGTGTCTGGGAACTCTCCATAGAAGCCATAGGCAGCAGGATACAAACTGAGAAGTCTGGTTGGAGAGAGGTTTAACTACTGTTGCCTAAACACAGTACCCAGCTCAGACCCTTAGAGGACAGTGTGATGGGCAAGGGGGCAGCATCCAGCAGCTGCTTTATAAGATACAAGAGGAAAGGAGCCAGCAAAGATAACCCTAGGAAAGCTAAGGTCAAGGGCATAACCAAGGAGCCAGCCAGCACTCAGCTATGGCGATGTGGGGGCTCAGGGCTGGGTCACACACACACAGGCCGAAGGCTAACCCTGAGGTGGAGGGGGCAGGGTGGGAAACTTGGGTGGTACATCTGCCACCCTCAGCTCTGGAGGGGTAGTGGTAACTGCCAACAGCTCCCCAGGGGGGTGCGGAGTCGGTGCAGCAGAGCAGTGACCCAGCTGCTCATGTCCTTTTTGTTTCCACAGGAGAAGGGGCCACAGCGTGCACATCCAGCATCTTGCAGGAGAAGCAGCGTGAGTTATACCTGGCTGTACAGAGGCCTTTCCTTCCATTGGATGAATGATGGCCCCTGGGCCTGGCCCCCTCTGAGGCTTAGAGTTCCAAGGGTAGAAGATCTCTCCCATCTTATACCTGGGTGGGAACAGAAAGCCTAGGTCTACTCAGCATGGCTTTAGGCAACTTCCAGCAGTCATCGTTGGTCCTGTGCTGACCAAGATCTGAGCGAATAAGGCCATTCAAGGCTGTGTTCCAGAATGTGGTCCCTTTTAAATACATGGTTCACTTTCCAGATATTGTCATTGTATGTGTGAGCACGGACAAGTGTGACATCAAAGGACATCTCTCAGGAGTTGGTTCTTGCTCTTCATCATAGGTTCTGGGGTCAAACTCAGGCCAGGCTTGCGTGGCAAGCACCTCTACTACTGAGTTGTCTCCAGCCCTGGATGTGCTGGTCCTTAAACTCCCCTCCCAGAACGACTGCCTCTGCACTCAGGCTCCTGGGGTTGACTTTGGGGTTTCCTGCTCTTGTCATTTCCCCCCCTATGTCACGCCAGCCTATCTTGACTTCTGCCAGTTTTCTTAGAAAGATGGGTATGGGATTGGGTGTTCTAAGGTCATGCCAGCATGCTGGCCACATGTCCTGTGGACACACCTGTGACTCGGTGGGCAGCACCTGTGCCAAGTCTTGTCTATGGGTAATGCTGACTTCCTTATGAGGCTAGGTTTGGGGCAAGTGCTCAGAACCGCTCTCATTTCCTGCCTGCTGTTCTGCTTGTGGCTATAGCTTTGAGAAGGTCAACCCATTTGCTTCTTAGCTTCCCAGGCCCCAGCCTTCTGTGGAGGGTGTGTAGACATCAGCATCCACAACACTATGGTCCAGGCCTTTAGCACAGTGCCCCTGGTGCCCCGTGTCACAATGCACAAAGGCAGTGCTTCTCAGAAGGGCTGGCGATCTGGTTCTTCTGTCATAACCAACCTCCAGGGTACTGACAAAGAGAAAGGTGCCAGGAAAGAGGGGCAGACAAATTTGTGCCTGCAGGTTCTTAATTTTTGGAGGTGACAAAGTGGTGTCACAGAGACTCAGGCCATTAATGAAAAGAATTTCAAGAGCTGAGCCATTACACCAGGAAGCAGGGATCGAGAGCTCTGGCCCTGGCTGTGGCCGTGTGTGTGTGTGTGTGTGTGTGTGTGTGTGTGTTTGGCGGGTGGGTAGAAGGTCTTTGGAGAAGGCGGGCAGGGGAACAGTTTGGGAGTGGTGGTTTGAATAATGGCAGGGTTTTCACTCTGCTGGTTCCTAGTTACCTGGCACCTGTCCCTGGTTCCCTTAGGGTACAGGAAGACAGGCTTGGTGGGTGTTAGCTACAATAGATATCTGGGTGTGGATTGGGCTGTGGCTGGCTGGTTTTGAAAGGCACATTCATGGGCAAGTTTGATCTCTGTTTGAATTAGCCCACGTAAGATTGCCAGCTTCTCACTGACCCGGAAGTCTCCAATAAATTGAACTGCCAAGAAGTTAAAACCAAAAACCCAAAACCAAAACAACAAAACAATCACCGAGGGAGGGAAGAGCCCAGATTAGCTCTGCTGGGATTCCTTTTTTTTTTTTTTAAATATTTATCTTAGAGACAGAGTCTCACTGTGTAGTCTGAGATGGCCTCAAACTTTTGGCAATCCTTCTGTTTCAGTTTCTTAAGTGCTAGGAGTACAGGCATGTACCATTATGACTTGCTGCTGCTGGGCCTTTAGCAATAGCTTGTAGGTGAAAGCTAGCCACCTGAAGCAGGCTTTGTCACCAAGAGGCAGGTCACAGCTCCCTTCTCCACGGTTCCCACATCACAATTGAATTGACAGAATGCTTAGTGTCTCCTGAGCCTCCCTGGGAAAAAAATTGCATTTCAATAGCAGCAAAGTCTTTTTTATTTCGTGGTTATAGATTTTGGTCAAAATTATATTGCTGAAAGCTGTTATTATATCCTGCTCCTCAAGGATATTTTTTATGAAGGAAAAAATATCAGTTGATGTTAAGAAGAATTTTAGAGCCATAAAATCTGTGTCTTGGAGGCTGTCTGGGCTGATGCTACCCACGTTGAAACCCAGTATGTTTGGCAGGAAGGAAAACTTACACTCTAACCTCCTTTTCTCTGATGGCAAAAGTCTTTAGCTGAGAGTAATGCTTTTCACATAACTCTATAATTATGTCCTGCCTACAATTTCAGACATTAAAATCATTTTTCTTTTATGAAGTGGTGCTGGTAATTGGTGGTAATGTGTTTGTTTATTTTTAAATCCTAAATGGGCAAGATAAACATTAGTGACCTGAATTTAAAAAGGCGGTATCCACAGCTTACATTTAGAATGTGTTTTTCCACTGGGTACTTTAAGACTCTGAAACTAAGATATTACTCTGGGTGAGGAATCAGATCCCTGCTACCAGGAAGCGGCGCTGTGACGTCTGGGCTTTAAAGGGAGAAGGTCTATGTGTTACATTCAGAAAGATGGTTGAACTCCCTGCTTTCTAGGCCAGCTGAGGGTATCAGAGGCTGTATAAGGGATGCGCAGAAAGGATCCTATAGTTCTTAATTATACCTTGCATTTGCATAAGGCTTCACAGCTGGAACCTCTGGGCCAGATGTGAGGGTGCATCTCACAGAGCTGCGTTGTATTGACTCTCTGCTCATCTTATGGCTGCCTGGCTCACCATCATGGACACAATGTTTCTCCCCTGTTATGGTTGAGATATGAGATATGAGGCCTCACCCCCACCACTGGCCATGGGAATCACAAGAAGAAATCTTGGCCTCCAGCTGGAGGGTCCAACCACTAAGAACTGATAGATTTATAATTTGATGTCACTGGGAGGTGGCAGCAATGACTGCAGTCATTCTCTTGGGGATATCTTGTCTCTAGCTCCTTGTCCTGCCTCTGCTTCCTGGCCACCTTAAGGTGAACAACTTTGTGACTTCACACCTTTCTGCCATCTTTCATCACATCACAGAAACACCTGAACCCCAATAAATCCTTAAACCTTTACATTGTTTCTTTTTGACATTTGGTCACAATGATAAAAAGCTAACTAACAGGTGGGAGGTTACCCAGCCTTATTCTAGCAGTTCTGGGGCTTGTGTGCTCAGGACTCCCTGATCCTTGGTGGCTTCCAGAGTCCTGCATTTGTCTGCTATTGGAAAGATGGCCTAGAATCCCAAGACCACTTGTGCTATTTAGAACCAGGTAGGAAGAAACTGAGGAATCCTCATGTATGAGGACAGGGTGGGAACTTGGACCAGGGAGCAGGGGGCCTGGACCATTTCTTCCAGCTTGCCTTGCAGTTATGACCAGGACTGGGGCCTGTTCTTCTGTTGGCACATGGAGTCCCTGTGAGTCTGTTATTCTAGGTGTTTCTGCTGCTGCGTCTTTGTTCCCTGGTTTCCTTTGTCCACATCTCTTTGTGTTTCTGCCTTTCACTGCCTGGTGATAACAGGGACATTTTCAGATACTTCCCATGTGTCTGAGTGAGCCTTACCCTGGTACTGTGGGTCCTGAGAGACCAAAGCTCACTGCTCTGTTCTTCCCTTCAGAGAGAAAAAGTACCATTCTCCATAAACCGGAAGTCCAAACCTGGCCTCCTTCTAGACATCACCCCCACCATCTTCACCACCACCTTGCCAAATTGGCCCCCAGGGCAGCCCGATGCCTCCAGAAGAACTCAGGCTGCCCTCCTTCTCTTGGCCCCTGTCCCTCATCTAAAGGAAGCTTAGCCTTCTCTTGAATAACCCGCCCTGGCTTCCCACACTGGCCTCCATGGCTCCAGTATCTCCCACACACCTCTCCTTAGGAGTGGCTGGGAGGTCGTTGTAGGAAATCTGGACCTTCTAACCCTGTCTGTCTCACTCGCTCATGCCCAGTGCTCCCTGTCCCCTGTCCCCTGTCCCCTGGCTGTTCTCTCTTTCCTTCCATCGGTGTCTCTGCTGTGTCAGTTTGGATTTTAATTGTGTGTGTGCATGCAAGCCCCTGTCCTTTCTAGAGAATGATCTCTAGTAGCACATGCGTCTCACAGGACAGTGGAGAAGCCTGAGATCCCACCCATCCCAGCATCCCAGTGGGAGAGCGGAGCCATCCCCCTTCCTAGCAGACAGTATGAAGGACGCAGGTCCCTGGGGACCCTCCCCTCCCTCCCCCTCATGGCTGCAGAGACCGGATGTCATGCTACATGTAGAGAGTTGCCCTGTCCTTGCCATGGGCTTTCTGCATTGTCTATAGGGCAGGGAGTCCACTACCTCCATTTACACCCCACACAAGTGTTCCCAAAGGCCTCCTCTAGCCCTCTGCCTCAGTAGCTATTTGGTTTTGCTCTCTGATACCCATTAAATCTGGAGTGTGGAAGGGCTGACACCATGATTTCAGGGTCACAAGGTGAAAACAAAGCTGGGCAGGAGCTGATGACTTCTGAGGAAGGCAGTCATTTTGTCCACTCTGCTTCGCCAACCTCAGAGGTTACCCGTGCCTGGCCAGTTTGGATCTAAGTGCCCTCCTGTCCTGCAGCTTCTCCTTCCCAGGTGCCCCAGGAACCCGGCACGTGCTCTGCCCATTGTGTTGCACAGATACTTTCTGAAGGATATCTCGTCACCACCCACCAACCCCTAACCCCACAACCTTGTCCCCAATCTCTTTGGGTCCGGACTGTTCATAGGAAAGGGACACATGAGGACATCTGGAGCTTCCTCTGCAGGGAAAAAGTTTGCCCACGTGGCTTACAACAGGAGCTTGGCACACGCTGGCTGTCAACTGGCTTTCCCGAGGGGCAGTGCAGTGGGGCAGCTCGCCACAGCCATGTTTTCAGATCAGAGTGCGGTGCTTCCCCTAACTTCCTCTAGTTCCTGGACCAGAACCTGGCAGTGACCAATGCTAAGCTCCAGTTTTCTGGGCCCAGATTGACATTGTGTCTCTATACCCTAGCTTTTGTCAGAGCCTGACATATCCAGGGCCTGAGTTCAGGCTCCAGCCCCTGGCTCTAGTCTGAACTTGGATCCTCGGTTCAGATGTTGAGGGCAGATTGGCATCACCCTCCCCACTGGACAAGGTTGATGTCATACCCCATTGCCCAGGCCTCCTTCCCCATATGTCCCAGATCATAGTCCATTTGGGATGACCCCCCTCCACCAGGCACGGTGTACATAGCCCCTTTCCACAGCTGGCCTTCCCCTCCTCCGCCTGGTAACTGGTATCTTTTCCTGGCCTGTGTGGGCAGCTTGCTGAGCACAGCTGCAGACAGGCTATATTTAGCCGGCTTTAATGAGCTCAGGGTGGCAGACGTCCGCCTTGGGAGCACTTTTTCTTGCATGCGTGCGTATGTTGGGGCCTGGCATGCTTCCTCCCTTTGTGCTCGTGCATGAATTCACTCCCCTACCCCTGTGGCTGTGCGCACTAGTATGTGGCAGTGCATGGGTCAGCGTGTGCCTTGAGAAGATGCAGTTCTCTCTGCGCAGTATCTCTGCTGTGTGGTGGTTGTGTGTAGTTCTGATGCTTGTGGTGCAGAATGGGAGCAAATCATTAGTCTGTTGGCTTGTTTGTTGAAGAATATTTAATGAATACCTTTATTATCCAGGGCCGTGGTAGTCTCTGGGGATAAAACAGAGCAGAGCCAAATGAACACAGTCTATCTCCTCAGAGTTTTATAGTCTGGGAGCTGGAGGAGAGAGTCCTCAAATAACTAAAAAATTACAATTGTGGGCTGAAGAGATGGCTCAGCAGATAATGGTGCTTGCTGCCGAGGCTGACAACCTAAGTTTTATCCTCAGGACGAACATTGTAGGAGAGAATCAGTTCCCATAAGTTGTCTTCTGTTCTCCACATGTGTGCCATGGTATATGAGTGCTGATATTTGTCTGCTTTTGCATGTACACACATGCACGCACGCGCACACACACACAAATTGAAAGCATTTTTGGGCTACAGAGAGTTGGCTTAGCAGTTAAGAGGACTGGCTTTTTTCCCCCCAGAAAACCCAGGTTCAATTTTCAGAACTGACATGGCAGCTCACAACCATCTCTAATTCTAGTTCCAGGGCATCAAGGACCTTCTTCTGGGCTCCACAGGCACCAGGCATGCAGTAGCACACAAACACACATGCGGGCTGAATACATATGCCCATAAAACAAAAATTAAAAGAAAATTTAAAGACCATTGTAAAGATTTGTCCCGGGAAGAAGAGCTATGCTGTTTTGGGGTGGGGTAGGGGTAGGGGTAGGGGGGAGGATGGGACACTCCCACCTCAAGGAAGAAGGATCAGGGATGTTTCTGTAAGAAATTTGTGTACATGGGCAGTATAAAAATGTCCAGGTCTAGGAGGCAGAGGTGCAAGGGCCCTGTGGTCTAGGAGGCAGAGGTAGTAGGGCCCTGTGGTCTAGGAGGCAGAGGTGCAAGGGCCCTGTGGTCTAGGAGGCAGAGGTGCAAGGGCCCTGTGGTGAGAGGAAAAGGGGGGTGTTTGCCAACAGAAAGTCAGAAATGGCTGAAATTGGAAGGAAAGAGGAAACACAGGAAGAGCTAGGTGGAGTGGAGGCTGCAGACAGACTCTGGTTGTCAAAGGAGTGTGGAGCCAGAGCAAAGGCTTGCCTGGAGGATCTGGTGAGCTCACAGAGCTGTAGAATGTAGCCTGGGACTCAGTCAGAGGTCACATGGCAGGAGAGCCTTGCAAAGGGACCTGATGCCCAGATGGGCCGTGCTGACAGCCATGACTGCAGCTTCATGGAGTGCAGGGATAAGGGATCCCTCCTCTTCCCAGTTCTCCTGTAGTGTCTCCCATGGCTTCGTGGAGGGGCTGACGGCCACCATCTAGCACGGACCACTGACTTGCTGCTGAGGAACTGCTCTCTGTTTTTCTGAAGGCTAGTGTGACTTTGACCTTGGGTTCCCACCTGGCTGAGCGATGACAGATCCCTCTCTGTGAATGCGCAGCTGTCTCCTTCCCTAATTTTCCTGTCACTGTCCCTGAGGCTCTGCCTCTCACCCAACGCTGGCTGGTGTGTGGAGACCTGTGCTGCACACATATGGGCAGGATCCTGTGCCCACACTGGAGCGGATAGCGACCTTTAACCCAGTCCCTAGCCTCCCATTTGTCACCATCTATAGCTCCCTGTGGATTCCTGGGTCTCAAGGTAGCCAGGCCTCGTGAGCTCCCCTCCCTCATGGGATTGTGAAGGGCTCGGCCTCTGTCCTCCCCTCACCTGGAGTCACTGGTGAGGTAGGAACCTTTCTTTTTTCAACTTGAAAGGTTCTCCTGAGTCTTCAAATCCTCTTTTCCTGGTAACAAAGGAAAAACAAGAGCCAGGGAGTATTGCCACAAACCTCGAGGCAAGGAGTTGTTGGAGCAGGCAGAAAATATAAAGTCAGATCTCAGAAAGGAAAAAAAAATCACCCTGTTACATGCACTTTGAAAATATTCTTAGTTTTGATCTGTTTTTTTGAGTAGGCCGTGCATGAACAAGGTAAAAATCTCAAAAGATATGAGCGATGACGCACGTACCTCCCTCTTCCCGCTCTGTGCCCAGCTCAGCTCACCCAGCCCTTCTTCCCAGACGCGGAGAGGATGACGAGTGTCTCATGTCCCACTCCAGACTCTGCAAACATGAACATAGCCATAAATATTCACTTCCATATATATTTTTATATACACCCCACACAGATGGGAGCGCTCCACGTGCGTTTTTCCCCCTTGCCTTCTGTGGATAATATACCACGATTCTCTTCCTGTCTCTGAACATCTACAATGCTCAGGTTCATTGATCTTGGCCTTGAGTGTGTGCTAGATCTCTGCGATGCACTTTATTTAGCCTGTCCCCTATAGGTTGCCTCTCACCATTCAGTATTGTAAACAGCATAACTGGGTTAAGGGGGTGCCTGTGGCATGTCCATTATATGGACGTGGCCTTGCTGGCCATGGGCATTTTGTAGTTTAAATGGCACTACCAGATGACCCTCCAGAGAGGTTGTATTGGTTTACTCTCACAGCAATGAATAAAGAAAACCTGTTTTCTCACAGGGTGTTGATAGTAGCTTATCCAAGAAACACAAGCAAGGGATTATGGGTGATCTCAGTAAACTTTAGGGTTCTCAGCACCTTTTTGTGTGTGAGAGTCATTTCCTGTCCCTTGGCTGGGAGCCACTGAGATCGGAAAGGATGACTAAGGGAGGTTTGGGCTGGATGAGGTGGCTGCATTCCATTGTGAGAGTTTGGACTTCCGGGTAGGCAAGCCCAGGATGACTACACAGGGAATAATCAGGCCCCACTGTCCCAGCAGGCGCCTGTACCCAATGACAGGGGCTGCCTGCCTTCCCTCCAGGCCCTGGTTCTTTGTGAGGGGATAGAACTGCAGAGGAGGAGGGATTTGAAGACTGAAGAGATCACCCCTTTCTATTCACTTCCTCATTTTAGAAGGAACAAACCTAGGCCTGACCTGAGGCTTGGGTTCAAATCCTTGTATCAGTTACCTTTTTATTTACTGCAATAAAATATCTGTCAGGAACTTACAGAAGAAAATGGCTTTGTTGTGGTGGTGGTGGTGGTTGTGGTTGTGGTTGTGGTAGAGGTTGTTGTTGTTTGACTCAGTTTCAGTTCATGTGTAGAAGGCCTGGCCATGAAGGCCTTGACCTAGCGGCTGATATCCGCCACCTAGACCCCGGGCCCACAACCTCCCCAAAATGATAATACCAGCTGGAGACAAACACAAGCCAATGGGGAGCAGTCTACATTCAAGCCCTTTACTTCCATCTGGAGAAAGGTTCCCTTAACCCTTCTAAGTCTCTGTTGTCTCTGTGAGGTGTTCAGAAAAGCATGAAGATTGCCCTAGACACAGGGTGATGACTGGGCCCTTGAGACACAGACAAAGGGACCTGTGTTCAGGACAGAGGGCTCAGTAGGGATACCAGGTTGGGGCTGACACACTCTTTTGGTCATCTCACCAGCCTTGGTTCAAGATGGTTGCTTTCTGGCCCTGATATGGCTTTCCTTAATTGAGTTATTTCTCTAAGATGTTCCTATGCACACTTAGCATGACCAGCAGTATGTTCTTAAGAGAGTTTTACTTGGGCCTGGACCCTAGTAAGGGTCAAGGGTCAAGGTTTTATCTGGCTAGTTTCTCTTTAAAGCCACTGATTCACTAAAGACCTCTCTACCTTTTAGCTAAGCAAAGTCAGTTGGGTGCAATTTGATTTTGACTTTGAGAAGATTAATGAGACACAGGAGGACTCTCAGTTTCTAGAGTCTCCTAACCCTGGGTGAAAATTCCATCCCAGCATCCCTACCAAGTGGATATTGCATAACCTGCTTGCATAACCTGGGTGAAGGAGTGATCCCTGCCTACAGGCCAGCACAGGCCACTGTGGATAGCTGTAAACACTTCCCAAGTAGGCACAAACCGGAGATAATCAATCCACCATGACATGCTGCTGTCGCCCTACCCTGTCCTGCCCTCCCTTGGCTTAAACACGGCTCAGGTGCATCTGTAACTGGATCTGCATCATGAATCTGCAGTGTAGATCTGTGCTGTGAATCTTCACTGTGGATCCGTGGTGTGGAACTATAGTGTATGTTTACTGAGTGATCTGTACTGTGGATCTGTGGGCTGTGACTGTGGTATGGACCTATGGAATGAATCTGCAGGGTATATCCATACAGTAAGGAGATCTGTGATGGGCAATCTATGGCATGGGTCTGCATGTACATCAGCCACCTTAATTTGTGTTGAAAATCTGCTATACTAAGCGTGGCTTCTATAGCATGGATCTACAGAGTGGATCTTCAGTGGATTCTGCAGCCTGGGCATGCAGTTTGTACCTGCAGGTCCACTTGGGTCTACTTTTCTCTGGGCTGGCCCCTACACTTTCTACAGCCTTTCTATCAGGCTCTAGATATGTCCTCGATGTGACCTGAAGCTCTCATTTTGAACTATAATTCTGGTTTGAACAATCTCACTTTGCAGCCCTGCATCGTATGACTAGACCTGGTTCACATGGCCTACATAAGTTTTAGATATGTGACTTACACTTGGTCACGTGGCTTGGCTTTGTTCGCGTGATCCTCTGAGTCTGGGATCTTTGTAGCCTTGTGCTGGATTTGTTTGGGTGTTTTCAGCTCTGACCCAAGTTGCCTGATGACCAGCAGCATAGAAGTCAGAAAGGGATACTGAGTTATGTGTTAAGACCAAATATAAGATTTAAGCTTGTCCCCAGCTTGTAGATGTAATAACACACACTTATAGTGTCCAACCAATGTACACATTCATAAATACTTTGAGACTGAAATAAATATGGGCTAACTAAAGAATAGATGATGGACAATCTAGGAAAGTAGAGAACAGGAGGAGATCAATCACTGTCCCAGCATGCAGAAAAAGTCACGTCATTTAGGTGATTTGCTTTGACAACAAGGCTCAGACCCCCCGCCCCACCCCTTCTGCCCACCTAGAATGTTATTTCACAAGGCTGGGAACTGGGACACCTGTAGGGGAGGTGACCTGGAGTCTGGCTGATGAATGAAGCTGAGGGACTTTCCAGTCCAGCTCTGAGGAGCCTTCAGGGATGGCCTAGCAGCAAGACCGGCTAGAGTAAGGAAGAAGGTTCCTGTTAGTCACCTTACTGATAAAAACAAGAAAAAAAAGAACCACAAACAAACCACAAACAAAACCCGTAAAAACCAACCAACCAACCAACCAACCAACCAAACACCCACTTGATAGAATTACCTTTAAAGAAAGATAGGTTGAACATTCAGTGGAATCCAGCCAAACCTAGTTCATTTTCAGTTTTCAATAATAGCCCCCCAGGAAATTTCGCTGTTTTTCTTTTTCTTCTTTTTCTTTTTCTTCTTTTTCTTTTTCTTTTTTTGAGAGCCCAGGAATCTTCTGGAGAAGGTCTGTTATCTTTTCTGCTTCCCTCTATCTTCTTTGCATTCTGCTCTTGGAGATCGGACCTATCTTGGAGTCCCTACCTATTATTTTTGGCTCAAAGTGTCAGAGGTGTCAATCTGTCATTGCCTGGAACCTGGGTGGTACAGTGTTGGGACCCTGTCCTGGAGAAAGCTTTACCTCCTGCTGGCCAGGGAGCCAAGGAGGGACAGGAAGGGCCTGGAGGACCCAGAGACCCTAGAAGGCCACACTCCCTCTTCCTCCCTGACTCTATTTCCCAGCAGGACTACAGCTTGGGGACCAAGCCTTCAATACATGGGCACTGGTGGGACATTCAAGATTCAGTTCAGAGCAAGAGAACAAAGCCATGGGGTTGGTGAGAAGCTATGCTGCTGCCCACACATGTGATTCCATGTCCTTCAGACATTTAGGTCCCTTTCAAATTGGCCTACATGGTCCTCAGCTGGGCCGGGCCCCGCTCGGTTTACCCTGTGGGTAGCTGGTAGAGGTGATAGTCAGTTTGGACACTGGTAGGATGCAGAATAAAACCGAGTAATGAGTATTCGCTCCTGCTGGGCCCCAGCACTGAGTGGCAAGGGAGGGAGAACTGTTGGGCTCTCCCACCAGGGTCGGGTGGTGTCTTGCTTAGGGAACCAAGCATATTGAGTGCTGACCTTGGCTTCTGTCTCTGTAGCAGTGTGGTGCATGGTAATTAGAAGGGCTGATCACGATCTGTGATTTCCAAGGCTGTGATTAAGCAAAAATAGCCTCTATTCTTCAGCCATCAGAGAGCCATGGTGAACTGGGTGGGTCACCATCCCAGGGCTGGGGTGGGCAGGGTACTTGGAGCAGGCACCGTGGTAGCTGCCTGCCTCAAAGGCCACCATAAAACAATGGCATAAAACCAGCTTACCTTCTCTAAGTCTGGCCCTAGTAGGAACCCAGCCTGAACAAGGCCACACAAACAGAAATGAACAGGTGGTAGAAAGAAACAGGTTGCTGATGACAGGTTCCCAGGCCCCTTGCAGGTGGCTTCTCACCACCCAGGATTCTTTGCTAGCTTCTCCTCTCCAGAAAAACCTGGGAACTCCCTAAATGTCAGGACAGGAGGTGCTAACATTCCCAGAGTATCTAACATCCTAGTTCCTCAAAGGACTTACTCAGGGAGTGATGTTTCCCAGAGGAAGAGGGGCTCTTCCCTGAACCTGGGGCCTCAGGGGACTTGAACAGCTCAGAGAGGCTGTGGAGCTGTGAAGACCTAGGATCATCATTTCTGGTTTTTACAAAAATACCAGCCCCTGGAAGTTGATAACTTCTGCTTTTAGTTTGAGGGAAAACAAAGGAACCCTATAATAGCAAGCCATACCCCATTAGGCAAGCTGTGAACTAACTAACCATCCTGCTCTGGGTAGAACTGAAGAGACTTGCCAGCAGGGTGGCTACTGAGTAGGATTTTGCAGAATACATAGGAGTTTTCAAGTTCGCAAAGGGAGGAAAGGCTCATAGGCACAAAGCTCTGCATAAGCAAAGGTGACAAGAAACGGAGAGTTCAGTCTTGTGGGAGAATCAGATCCAGTGATCTTGGTTATTGTGGGAGGTTCTTAGAAAGACTGGGCTTTGCTGGGTGTGGTGGTATCTGCCTGAGGCAGGCTGGCCAGTGGTGGCTCACACCTTTAATCCCAGCCCTCCAGAGGGCAGAGGCAGGTGGCTCTCTGAGTCTGAGGCTAGCCTGATCTACAAAGCAAGGTCCAGGACAGCCAGAGCTACATAGAGAAGCCCTGTCTTGAAGGGTGGGGTGGGGGGGGGGGAGGGAAATAAAGGCTGAGGCAGGAGGATTGCCAAGGATTGGAAGCTAGCCTGGGTTACATAATAAGATTTAGTCTCAAAACAGCAACAGCAACAACAGTAACAATAGCAATAAAGTAAAGCCTTATGGCTTACAGACAGACCAACAGACAGACAGATAGACAGAGGCCTCTTCTATACTGTCAGTGACTGAGGTCCTGTCAGGAAGTACTCAAGGGACCAGAATCTGTATCTACTAGGCAAGGTCTCCTGGTGGCTGAGAGTACAACTTCTGTGGGTCTGTGCATCCAAGGAAGCAAGGCTCTGTCCCCACTGCAGAGAAAGTAAGATATTTCCTGTGGGTGATGAAGGGGAGTCAATGCTGCAGATACCCCTATCCTGCCTCTCATCTCTACTGATTTGAAAACTGCTTCAGCGTCACCTATGGCCAAGATGCCACACACATCCACCAATTCCACGAGTATTGTGTGAGCCCCAGGATGACTGATCCCAGGCAGTTGGAGGATGTGGGGCTCCTAGGATCTATGTCACCAGTGAAGATGCAGAATTTAGCCTCCACCTAGCAGAGGGCATGGTGCCTGGGAGACAGCAGGACCCTCATGTCTTCTCACCGAGTTATTTATAGCCATGCGATGGCAATTTGTGGCAATCACAGCATTTAATCCTGTAATCACACTGCAAGCAGGCACCCAGCCCAGTGAGGTCGGTGAGCCTGCCAGGGCTCACGGAGGTACTTGGCGGCAGGGCAGGGAGTGTGGAGGCGGCGATGCTCCTATGAGCCTTCATCCTGTCTTGTCAGCCATACCCCTACCCCTGCATCCCAGATAATATGAATAACAATGCAGCTACCGGGGACCACGGGTGTCATATCCCATGCATTGTTCTAAAGCCCCTCACGGTAGGAACTCGCTGATCCTCACTGCGGCTCCAGCTCCATAAGGTAATCATAACATTACTGTGGCATTCCTGCTCTCCAGGGGAGAAAACAGGCTGAGGTCACAAGCTGCTAAGAGCCTTTTGCTTTCAAAGCCCTTGGCTTTGGAGACCACAGACTCAGAGGTGGGGCTGTCCCATTCATCCCCTCCCTACCGCTGCTATTGATCTTAGCCAGCTCCTCCCTATACCTGCTCCAGAGGGGCAGACACGCTCAAGAGGCGACATGCACCATGAGTCTACTTTTTACTTCGTGCTGCTGGTACTGGCTTCTTTCCAGACACTCTTTCCCCAGGGACGAGTGGTTTCATGTTGTAGAAAGAGAAGACTTGGGCAGCAGGTCTGGACTCAATTTTTAGATGCTCTCTGTATTTTGCTTGTGCAGGGAGGGATAGCCCGCAGCTTGTATCAGAAAGGCAGGGCACCACCTGGCTGAGTGCCATCTTCAATGGAGGTGGGGCCCTCTAGCGGGGATTTCTTGGCTTATTTGTTCTATGGCTGGTGCAAATGTCCTGGGATGTATAAACTAAAGATTTTAGAGTTTACTCATCTGTAAAATGGGGCCAAGGACAAGAGCCATCTAAACTGAGAAGCAGCTGGGGAAGTGGCTGACTTGACACATGCCAACTCTTAATAAGGTTCAATGAAGTGGGACCATTCCTATTGTCGCTTACTGCCATCCTGCCTGGGTACAGAACCTAGGCCTCCCCTATTTGGGCTCAGGGCCAGGTCTTTTGTAGTTAGAAAAAGACAGAAGGACTAGGGGGAAGGGTGGCATTGGCTTTCAATCTCAGCACCCAGGAGGCAGGGACAGAGAACGGAGAACTCCATGCCAGCCTGTGCTACTTAGGGAGACCTTGTCTCAGAAAAAGTATAGAATGAAAGCAAAAAGCTAGGGTCGAGAAGATGGCTCGACAAACAGAGCGCTTGCCATGCAAGTGTGAGTGTCTGAGTTCAAATCCCCAGAGCCTCACATAAAACTGGACACAGTAAACCATGTGGCTGTAATTCCAGTGCCCTCATTGTGAGATGGGAAATTGAGACAGAACTTCCAGAAGCTTGCAGGTAACCCTGCCTCAAACAAGGGGAAAAGTGGCCAGAGTCTGAGCTTGTCTTCTGACTTTTGCATGCAGGCTGTGGCAATTGTACATGTATACACATTCAGAGCACATGCACGCATGCATGCGTGCATGCACT
The DNA here is from genome assembly GCF_947179515.1 of Apodemus sylvaticus. NCBI lineage: Eukaryota > Metazoa > Chordata > Mammalia > Rodentia > Muridae > Apodemus > Apodemus sylvaticus. The sequence continues at coordinate 52,307,989 of NC_067481.1, forward strand.
CACTCACCCTATATAGACAATGACAGAAACAGACAGGAGAATTATAAGGTGACAGGCAAAGCTAGGCCTCGGGAATGCTTGTCCCGGACTCCTCCTCATAAGGAACTCCCCCATTCAGGAAACCATTTCCATCCACACTGAAACAACTCCAAGTTCACAAAGACTTTGCTCCTAGCCCAGAGTTGTGTCTGTATGAACCCAAGAGTTCAGAACTGCTCTTCCCAAATGAGAACAGCTCCTTGTCTGGAATTCTTTGCGGATAGTTCTGCCTAGACCAAGCTAGGGAATGTTGACCCAGACCTTGGTTGGCTAGGGATGCCTACAGAGCCATGGGAAGGACCCCCACAAACCTTGCAGAGGCCAGAGGGGGAATAGGAGAGGGCTATCATCATCTAGAATGGGCCTCTGAGCAAAAAGGTGAGTTCCCCACCAACAGAGCAAACGAGTGCTTCACAGTCCAGTGGTGAGTTTCAGGCACACAGAGGCAAGAGTATCCATCTCCTGGGTGGGGGAGAGGAGTCATGGTGGGCAGGATGACGGAAGGACTCTTGGGGTAGCAAGCATTGCTTAAGCAAAGGGTAGTTGTGGGATGTCTGAGATCTCTTTCCATATGAGAGTCTGATTAGTCTGATGCAACAAGGAGCATGGGCCTTAGATCAAAGGTTGGCACATTGTTCTGGGAAAGTCCAGAGAACAAATATCTTAGGGTTTGAGTTTATCCCACACGGTGGCCTTCCCTTTCTGAGTAGTCACCTCCCCCAGGACATGGTCCTATAGTTCAGAGCCTCGATATCTCACTAAAACCGTCAGATGTGTTTGATGCTTTTATTTATTTTTGGTGGAAATGCAACGCATTAGGCAATTTGCTCAACCTCTAAGCTGCATTCCCAGTCCCGAGCAGATATTTTGTATAAGAGGGCTGGGACCAAAGTCTTGGCACTTGTTGAAAGTGTTCAGAGAGCACTTGTTCTTGTAGAAGAGTTGGGTTTCATTGTGAGCATCCACATGGTGGCTCACAACTCCAGTCCCAGGAGATCTGATGTCCTGCATTCTTCTGAACTTCATGGACAACAGGGATACACATGTTACACAGATATATACATTAAGGCAAAACACTCATAGATATTAAAGAACAAAATACAACAATAAAAACAAGGTTGGCAAAATGGTTCAGCAGATAAAGGCACCACTAAGCCTGATAACCTGAGTTTAATCCCCGGGACACACATGATCAAAAGAGAGACAAGTGATTGCTGCGGGTTGTCCTCTGCATGTGTGCATGTGCACATACATAGACACTCCGGGACACACATGATCAAAAGAGAGACAAGTGATTGCTGCGGGTTGTCCTCTGCATGTGTGTATGTGCACATACATAGACACAAACAAGCAAATAATGTAATAAAATACAGCAACAACCCCTCCCTAAAACAGAAAAACAACTAAAAATGAAAAATTTCTAATGAGTGCTGGACTTGTACAGCAGTAAAGACTGAGAAGTCCTGTGATCTGCCAGTTATACAAAGCCTGTGAAATATAGTAATATAGTTTTTGTCTAATCCCAGAGGCCTGAGCTTTAGGAGAGCCGGGGATGTCAGTCTTTAACTCCAGCCAGAAGAAACATAATATCCTAAGGCTAACACACTGTGAGCATTCCAACCCTTTTGTCAGGTTCAGGCCTCAGCAGAAGAGATGATGTCTGCCTACCCCAGAACCTGGATCTTCTCAATTCAGTCCCTGGGGTCAGAGCTAAACCCTCTTGGAAGCTCCCCAAAGGCCCACCTAGGAGGCACAAGACATCTTTTAGCTTGGTCACCCTCAGATTGAACCACAGCAGCGTTCCAACTGTTCTCAAGGGGCATTTGCCTCAAGTTCCCAAATGTCACAGGACTCTAGCATGACTGCCATTACCAGTGAAGCAAGAAGGACCGCTCTTTCTTAGGACATCCTGTCTGTGGTGGCTGGCCTCAGCTGGCCTTCTTTTCCTTAGAAGCGCTAAGCCATTTTGTGTTGTACATGCTCAAGAGCTGCAGGCCTAGACTGGGGGTCACTCCCTAGCTCTGGACTATAATTCTAGCATCCCAATAAACCAGGGCCCCTCCCCCATGCAGCCAGCTCCATATAGGGAACACTAGTGTAGTGGGAGCCTGCTGCACTCTTCTCTGTCTCTCTGCAGGAGAACTGTATCGGGTGTCTCTTAGAAGGCAGAGGTTCCCAGCCCAAGGAAGCATCGAGATCCATGAAGATGGCGAGGTGCGCTGCGTTTTGGAGGCATCCGGCCAGCATCGTAGGAAGAACCCTAGGAGGCTAGACAGGCTGCCTAACTTCCGTCCTGTTCTTCTTTGCTGTATGACTCTTGCTTGGGTAGCTCCCTGTTGTTCTCTGGGCTTCAGGCTCCCATTGGTACAAGAGTCATTCTAGATCCATCTTGCTATGCTGTCCATTGAGGGTCTGGCCCTCTTAGTAGGTTTCTGGATGCTCCAGAGTCCCACAGTGGTCATGGGATGTCAGCCATAGCCTTCTCCCCATCTGTCCTTGAGCATCCTGGGTGCCTGCTGCCTGCCTGTCTCTATCCCTGCCATATCCCCCTCAGGAAGGCTGCTCACAGCGCTCCTGCAAGACACATGTCCTTCTGCTGGTGCTGCATGGGGGCAACGTCCTGGACACCGGCTCTGGTGATCCTTCCTGCAAGGCGGCCGACATTCACACTTTCAGCTCTGTGCTGGAGAAGGTCATGCGCGCCCACTTCCCTGCTGCCCTGGGACACATCCTCATCAAGTTTGTCCCTTGTCCCGCCATCTGCTCGGAGGCTTTCTCGCTCGTCTCTAAGTGAGTCATTTTGGCTTATTTGCACGGTCTGAGTTCAGTGTGGGAGGTGTAAGATGAGGAATACCCTGCCTTGGGGGCACCTGCTGAGGCCTGTCTGGTGTCAAGTCAGAATTGCTGAGAGCATCTCTAGTAGGATATGGTCATTAAGAGTCTTCTGTCAGGGACCTGGGGATGCCAGGATCCCTGTGCTAGCCCAGATCCACTTCCTGTGAGTCCGTTAGAATGAAACAAGAAACAGGCCTTGAGCAGTTATCCATTTTTTCCTCAGCTATCCAGAGAATGGAGCTGGGAGTCACACCAAGGCAGCCTCACTCCATAGAACAGCCCTGTAGCGATAGATACTCTAATGGAGGTAGCCCAAAGCACGTTGACACTCAGTCAAGCAAGACTTCCCAGAGAAGTTGACTTGAATGTCATAGTGTGGCTAAGTGAATGTCCTCTTTGGTCAGCCTGGTCTTGACACTGGTTGTATGAGCTTGGGGAATTGTGTCACCGCTTCCTACCTCAAGAACCCCATCTGTAAAATGGAGGTGATAATGTTATTGACTGGGTCCTAGAGGGTAAGGAAGCTGGGGCTGGTCTGTGGGTCTAAACCCATCATAGCACGTGGGAAGCATCCATACCGTTCGGGGCTCTCACTGGCTGCCACGGTGACATCCAAGGGTCACATTTAGCCTCTGTTTCCTGTTGGTGGAGAATGTCCTGTCCTAGTTCACAGCAGGGAAATGATGCTACATCAGAATAACAGGCTGAACACTAGGCCACTTCCTGCAAGGGCCAGTACGTGCCTCCCGTGAACAAGGGTAATAGTGAGAGGCATGCTGAGAGACCAGGGGCTTTGTGGGAACTCGGTCCTAGGAAGACATTCCATCCACCATGCCAGGACTTGAGGGCCCCAGTGTTCCAAGTGCCCCAGGTTTCACTACCAAAGTAGCTGAAGGTGGGTACCTGGGGTCAGCTGGACACCTGCTTTCTTTCCAATTGTCTGAAAAACAGGCTTGGTGCACCGTCAGGGCCCACCAGTGGTCTAGAAGATGCTGAGTTATAGCAGGGAGGCCAGATTTTTCTGCAGGTGGGCGAAAGGGGGCTATGAGTGCCCCTCATATGACCTCAGAAAGTCCTTCCTTCAAGTGCCTGCTCTAGGCTTCCTTCCTTGTAGGATACTCAAGCTCTCAAGAGAAGGGACACGTATATGCTCCCAGGGTCTCCAAGGTGAGATGGGCCCCGAGGGCCTTGCCTTGCCCTTCCAGTGGCCCAGGATCTAGCAGGGGTTGGACTTTTTCCCTCTGGCTCATTCCCTGAATGGCGCTCAGAGGCTCAGATGCCCTCAGGTGGATCTCCATCACAGGCAGAAGACAGGAAGCAAGTTAGGTCTGTGGCATCCCAGCTTAGCCAATTGCCCCAGTTCTCCTATGACCCATGTCATAAAGCAAGCCGTGCAGGCTCCTGTGGGGCAGCTGAGTGGGTGGAGCCCTGGAATCTGGTTCTTAGACAAGGGCTTGCTACTGCTCTTCCGCTGTAGGATTAAGGAGCAGCTGAGCTGGTGGCAGGGCTGTCCCCACACTCACAGCAGTCTCTGAGTTAATCTTGTTGGCCCATAATCCATCTCAAGACCCCTGCTTCTCACCCCCACCCCTCCCCCCAGGGTGGCTGACCTCCAGAGCTGGGTCATTCCTATCTCCAGGAAGATGGATGGCTAGGCCCTTTGAGGGGACAGCAGGAGAGAGCTTACCTCTCCCCCAGGCAGCTCTTGCCAGGGCCATTAATCACCAGTAATCACTGCTGGGAGGGAGCTCCTTCCCGGCTAATTAAAATCTCTCTGGCTGCAATCGAGGCCTGTTTCCTGTAATTTGTGTTCTTTGGAGATGAGAAATGGTTGGTGGGAACCTGCCTTGCACATTGCTAGGACTCTGCCACCTGCTGAGGGTGCCCGAGTCCTGTCACTTGTCCTAGATTTTGTTGGTCCAGTCTGCTCTGAGCTTTAGGCACTCTGGAACTAGTCATATGGGGTAAGAGCAGGTTAATAGCCTGAGGTAGGAAGTTTTCAGACTTCTTCTGTGTCTGTTCTAACCAGTCAGGCCCAACAAAGCATCAGGGTGGAGGGTGCCAGGGGACAGAGCCAATTTGGGTAGGGATAGGAAGTCAGGTGGGTCTGAGCTGCCCAGAGAGGGAGGGACGTCCCAGGAGGGAGATGGAGGGATACAGTGTCCTATGGAAGTGGAATTCTGTAGTGCAGGACCCCAACCCTCTCTGCAAAACCCATGAAGCAGAGGGTCTGTCCCCTGAACACAGAACATAGAACATACCATCATGCACGCAGTTAGGTGGCGCCACCTTTACACCAGAGCCATGGTCCCATCTCCCTTTTCAGCTTCCCAAAGCCTCTCTTGAGAGTCTAATTCATCACTTTCCTCCCTCAGGAAGTCTATCATGATGCCACATGCCCACCCTGTTCTACATTAGCTAATTCTCTAACTTCTTTCAGAACTGGGATGTTTCTAGGCTCCTGACAGACAGCATGGCAATGCCACACCACAGGCTGGCATGGGCTGGCATATACAGGGTCAGCATAGCATTGAGTCACATCTTTTTCCCCCTTGTCCCATTGTGATTTGCCTCAATGAACCTTCTCTGGGTCCTTAAATTTTTCTGGAGCTGGGCATGGTGCAAGGATCCCAAAGGCCCATGCCACCCATTTCTTGGTCCTGGCTAGGCTGACTTTGGGCCCCCTGTCTTCAGCCTGAACCCCTATAGCCACGACGAGGGCTGCCTCAGTACCAGCCAGGACCACGTTCCCCTGGCTGCCCTTCCCCTGCTGGCCATCTCCTCCCCACAGTACCAGGATGCTGTTGCCACCGTCATCGAGCGAGCCAACCACATCTACGGCGAGTTTCTCAAGTCCTCTGATGGGATTGGCTTCAGTGGGCAGGTAGGGCATCTTCCTCTCTCTCACTCTGTGTTAGCTGCTACCTAAAAGGGGGTGGGATCTGCTGCAAGGATCAAGGTAGGCTAGACTTGTAGCATGTGAGACTGAAGGAGGCTTTTGGTGGGGAGGAGGGGCTCCCATTGCTCTGATTTAAAGTCTGTGCTAGTTCTTAGCTAGTCCGACTCTTAAGCATGACCTGATGGACCTCTGGCTGACCCCAAAGGAAATCTATTGTTAAGATGAGCCTACCCTCCATTTATGCTTACCTAAGCAATTCATTAAGACAGCTTCCTCATTCTCTCATGGGAACATGCCCCTCCTGGGACTGGATGTGGGTGAGAGGCTTCAACGGGCAAACCTGCCACCCAGTTGTACCTCTGCAGGTGTGTCTCATCGGGGACTGTGTGGGCGGCCTCCTGGCTTTTGATGCTATCTGCTACAGTGCGGGACCCTCAGGGGACAGCCCTGGCAGCAGCAGCCGGAAGGGGAGCATCAGCAGTACCCAGGTGTGGTCAGGCTGGGGGATGGTAGAGGGGGATGTCCCTGTGTGTGTCTCCTGAGAGCAGAGGAGCAGGTGGCTTCCCCAGGGAAGGCAGTTCTGTACGTTCATGTTGGCATATGGCATCTATGGTACAAAGGGTTGTATGGGAATAGCGAGAGCATGTTAGCATAGACAAGAAACAGGCCTAGAAGATGCCTACTAACGAGTGTCTCCCTAGAGAACTGCCCAGTATCAAGACTGGGTGGACCATCCCTGTGGCCATAGGAGGTGGCCTGTGCGTAAACCACCAACTACCACCATGAGCTCATGTTCAGCAAAAGGGGGGTTTTATTTACATCAAGGGGAGGAGGCAGGGCCCCAGGACCCCTGAGATTGCTGTGTTCTGTTCAAGGACACCCCTGTGGTGGTGGAGGAGGACTGCGATCTGGCCAGCAGCAGCAAGCGCCTCAGCAAGAGCAACATTGATGTCTCCAGTGGAGTGGAGGATGAGGACCCCAAGAGGCCGTTGCCACGGAAACAGAGCGACTCCTCCACGTATGACTGTGAGGCTATCACTCAGCATCACGCCTTCCTCTCAAGGTAACCCTCCCTCTGGCTGCATCACAGGAACACAGCATCCATTAGCGTAAGGACCTTGGTTCAGAGTCACCCACCAGCGGGGCCTGTGACCAGCCAGTCCTCCTAGACCCTCCTCCAGGGACTCATGGATAGCTTGGGATTTCTGGAACCAGGGCCACTTGTCATTGGCCCCGTAGCCACACCAGGGAATTCTCTATCTGTCTCTTCTTAGTTCAGACCTGCAGACACGCAGAAGAGTCTATTTGCACCTCAGAGAGGAGGCGTTGGCTTCCTCTCTGCAAAAGGACAGGGCTGCCCAGCTGCTTCTTGTATAGATTGGCGAATCTAGTGAGGTCACAGAAGGGGGGGGGGCGTGCTTGGTGGACACCCCAGTGTTCGTACTTAGTAATTCTCAGAGAAGGAAGAGTCACAGCGCTGGGTCCTGAAGAATGGGGACAGCCTTAGGCTCTCCTGTGCTCCTGTCAGTGTCTCGGACGTGACAAACTCCACAAACTATCTTTTCACTTTCTAGAAGAGATGGCTGAAGAGAAGCTAAACCAACCATTTGCTCATTGATTCAGGAGAGAAATGAGTGCTGAACATGGACACGAACTGGTGTGGGGGAGGGGCGTGTTCTTTCCATTTCTCTTCAGTTCTCTCCTTCCCATGCTTCTCCACTTTCCCTCGTTTGCCCCTAAATGGCAAGTACCATGGCGTCATCAAAACATGAATTTTCACATAATTTATATATAGCTTTACTAAAACACAAAGAACCCCAGAGCCTCTTATACTGTGACCTTCCCCCAATTAATTAAAAATATTTGGTAAATATTCTTAATGTAATATAAATCTGGGTATATAACTACTTCCTTACTCCAACTAATTGGATATTTTGGGGTTTTTCAGATTTTTTTTTTTTTGCTGCTATGCAAAGCTCTATATTTGATACATTTAAAAAAAGATTATTTTTAATTTTACTTATGTGTCTATGTGCCTGTGTATGTATGTGCAAATACCTGCAGAAGTGAGCACTGGGTTCCCTGGAGCTGGAGTTGCGGTTGGTTGTGAGCTACCTGATTGTGGGTGCTGGGGACCAGTTGTCTGCAAGAGCACAGTACTCTTGACCACTGAACCAGCTCCTTAGCTCCTACACTAGAGACCTTTGTGCATGCTTTGTGCATGCATAAACACTAATGTGCATGCTAGACCTAACAGTAATCTTGCCTTTACCCATGGTTTGTACACTGTGCTTCCATGTGTTCACGATCAACTATGGTCTGAAAATATTAAATAGAAGTAAATCCATCCTAAATCGCAAGTTGTCCACCCTGCAGAGCAGCATGGTGAAGTCTCGTGCTGTCCTGCCCTGGGCACACATCACTCCTTTGTCCAGTGAATCAACTCTGTCTGCTACTTACCCACTACCTCCTGGCTGCTAGGGTTTCAGACCCACCATCATGGTACTACAGTGCTAGTGTTCACATGATCCTTGCTTTACTTTGTGATGGTCCCAAAGGATAAGAGCAAATAACTATGCTGGCAATTTAGACATGACAAAGAAGCAGCAGCGTAACCTCTCTAAGAGAAAATGTGAAATTGTAATATTTTGCCAAATATACCTACATAACTTTTGTTACATTATATTGTTATAATTGTTACTTTATTATCAATAATTCTCTTAATTGCCTAACATAAAATTAAACTTTATTCCATGTACATTGACTATAGGTAAAGCACCCTATGCAAAGGGTGTGGCACTTTCACTGAGGTCTTGGGATATGGCCCTATGGATGAGTGGGGACCTCTGCCCTTCCTGCAAATGAATCCCTAGAGGTGGGATAGGAGGCTGTAAGTTCTGTAGGGTTAGCTTTGGATGCTAAGGCTCCTCTATCAAGTCAGCCTCTGGAGTAGCACCCAGGTACAAAGGAGGGTTGAGAGGTGAAAACCTCAATCTTTCTGGTTCATCCTTGAAGCATCCTTTAGGAACGCCCAGATCTGAAGAGTGATCAGCCAGACATCGACGACGACTTTAAGTAGTGAGCACGACACAGCCAGCTTTCCCCTCTGGTGCAGGAACAGATGGCTGTTTCTCTGGCAATTAAGTGGTTGGCAAGTGTCTAGGGACCATGCTGTACATGGAATATACAGTTAAACTTCATCGTCATTGGCTGAGAGACTCGGAGGCCGCGGAGGCAGCGCGTGCAGACGGCCTGCGGGCTCACTCCTGAGGGCGGACCCTTGCCTGCAGCATTTTAGCTGTTACTTTGAAAGTTTTTTCTCTAACTTGAGTATTTTAGATGACTTTGCCTTCAGCATCTTGTGATCCCCTGTCACGGTTTAACCATTTGCTGGCTCCGGTGCCTGTTGAAAGGCCAGGGAGGCAGCTTTGGCTTCTGTTTGCTTTCAGTACTCAGCTCTACATCTGTGGCTAAATACAAGCTGGCTCCCTTGGGGGTGTATCAGGCTCTTGGGATGAGATGTGGGATCCCGCTCTTACGCATCTGTCACAGGGAATGGGGACGACGGGCTATTTGCACCTGTGTCTACCTGTTGCCTGGGACATGAGTTATGGTAAAAGCCCTGCTGCTAACAGCAGCAGCAGCAGCCAGCTGGCCCAGGTGCTAACCAGGCTCCTCCTGGGGAAAGTGCAGGGATTTTCTGAGTGGCTTTTACCAACAGCACACAGGGAATGCAGGATGTTCAGTCGCTCTCAGGTGCTCAGGCAGGTTTCATAAGAAAAGATCCCAGCTACACAGATTGCTTACATGTTCTGCAGATGTCTGGCATGGCAGAGTAAGTCCAGGCGGTGGGTGCAGGTGGCCCATAAGATCTTTCAGACTCACCACCTGGCCCGTGCAGAAAATGTTTGCTGAACTCTGCTCTAGCCAGATGCTGTCCTGGGTGACCTAAGTCACAAGCCTCTGTGGATAGTGTCAAAAGTAGTCTTTGGTTCGGAGTCCCATTCCAGTAACAGGGTTGGGCACCCTGCTCTCAGAATACATCTGTGCTGCAAAGTGGACACTCCCACGGTCCTGGCCCTCCTCTGATCTGCCACCCCTCCCTCTGGCAGCATCCACTCCAGTGTGCTGAAGGATGAGGCCGAGGCTCCTGCAGCTGGCACGCCCCAGCTCTCTGAGGTCAGCCTGGGTCGCTTTGACTTTGACGTATCTGACTTCTTCCTCTTCGGCTCACCCCTGGGCCTGGTCCTGGCCATGCGGAGGACAGTGCTGCCTGGGATAGATGGTGGGTATGGGTAGGCCAATGGCTCAGGGGATCAAACTGGGGGAGTGGGAGGGCGGGCGGAGTGATGGAGGCAGGTGGCACACAGAGAAATGATAGAAACTGGGGGAGAAGATAGGTGGAGACACCTGCTGGCCAGTGTAGGAATTGCTTCACCTGTACTGACTAACCTTGAGAGCCTGAGTAAGGGGCCATTCGTTGTCCTAGCTGAAGGGACTTGGGTTGGCTTAATAAATCAGGTAGTGGCTGAGTGTTGGTTAGAGGAACTCAAAGAAGTATCTCAGTGTGAAGAGTGGAAGGAGGGCCTTGTAGTCTGAAGGAGGTCCTGTTTGAACACAGAGGAAGGAAAGCAGCAAGCTTGCAGGTGTTCCCCAGGGCTGCAGTGCTCTTTGTTTACAGTGGTGGCCCTAGGTGTGGCAGATTGACAAGGCTTTCAGGGACAGACTGGTCATCTTGTTTCTGGGTCATGTGATGGCTAGTTTTCTGTCAAACTAACACAAGCTAGACTCATCTGAGAGGAGGGAACCACAATTGAGAAAGTGCCTTCACAAGATTGGCCCGTAGGCAAGACTGTGGGCCATTTCATAGCCCACTATGCATGGTCCTGTCCCTGGGTGGGTAGTCCCCGGGTGTATAAGAAATCAGTCTGAGTAAGGCAGTAAGCAGCATTCCTCCATGGCTTCAGTTCCTGCCTCCAGGTTCCTGCCTTGAGTTCCTGCCCTGACTTCCCCCAGTGATGGTGTGTGTGACCTGAGAGTTGTAAGATGAAATAAACTCTTTCCTCCCCGCGTTGCTTCTAGTCATGATGTTTTATCATAGAAATAGAAACCCTAACTAAGATTGGTAGCAAGGACCCAGGGGAGGTTCTTGAGCAGGAGAGAAGGCTACTGAAGACTGCCTTCGAGGGAGCCCTTTAGAGCTACTGGAAGGGCCATCTGCATGTGTCTTCCTTTTCATCCAGGTTTCCAGATGCGTCCTGCCTGTAGCCAGGTCTACAGCTTCTTCCACTGTGCAGATCCCTCTGCTTCACGGCTTGAGCCACTGCTGGAGCCCAAGTTCCACCTGGTGCCTCCTGTCAGCGTGCCTCGCTACCAGAGGTTTCCCCTGGGCGATGGACAGTCTCTCCTGCTCGGTAGGTCCTGAGGGTATGAATGTGTTAAGTTGGAGGTTGGTAGGTTCTGGGAATGTTCTTTCTGGTTCAGCCTCTCGAATTGTCATGTCAGCGATGGGGTGGCTCACAGGAGCCAGGTTGTAGAGGTGTGGGCAGGAAGCCAGCTGGCTTCAATGCTCTAGAGTAGCTGCTTGTGCCAAGAACCTTCTCTGTGCCAGGCATTTTGGTGCTACCCCACCTACTGGCAGGCTCCCATTTGAGCTTCTATGGCTAAGGCTGGAATAACAGTGGACTTATTAATCTGAGGGCAAGTCAAAGGTGCCTGCCCAGGGCTGCTTCCCAGTGCCCACCCCAGACCCTGCAAAGGCACAGCAAAGAGTGTGTCATCCTGGTAGGGTTCATGGAAGTGGTGACCTTTGGTCAGAGCTTGGAGGAGGATTGTATTTGGATAGGCAGAGAGGCATTGGAGGGGCAATAAGAGCTGTTGGTTAGTTCAGAGAATAATCAGTGGCTTCTGGGTTCAAAGGAATATGTGTGTGACTGGGTATGATGTGGCGAAAGGCAGGCCCAGCATGGACAACCAGGCACTTGGCAACCAGTATTGGCTCCATAGCTCTGTATCGCCATTGGGGAACTCTAGCCTAATGGTTTTAGAGGTTTTGGTCAGAGAGGAGGTGATGCTGTACCTGTAACTCTTTTCAGGATTAGAACTTACTGGTCCTTGTTCCTTTTCTCAAAGAGATATGTTTGCTTAGGAGTTTCATGAGGAACTCTAATGCCTGCTTCTGTTACTTTGATGTTCCCTCTAGAAGGGGGATTCCCAACCTTAGAGGTTTTCCCCACCCCCACCTGGCTGGCTGAAGTCATTTCCATCTACTTTCACCTCAGCCATGCTTCTGTGGGTCAGGGGAAGAATTTGATGAGAGGACATGGTTAGCCGTTACATCATGACTACAGCTAGGCCATAGGGCCAACCTTCCAGGCTTCCCTGTAGCATTTGGGAGATAGGATGATGCTGAGCTCACCACCTATGTCTATATCACTCACAGTTTGTACTATGTTTGTGTGTGGTATGGGGTGATGGTGGCCTGCTGGGCCTGGCCTGGCTTCTCTGCATTTCCAGTCTCTTGCCCAGCATGGGGCTGGCACTAAGTAAGCCCTCTGTTGGATACTCAATGCTTGCCCTGACCTTGCAATTCCCCCTCCAGCTGATGCCCTGCACACCCACAGCCCCCTATTCCTGGAGGGAAGCTCCCAGGGAAGCCCCCCGCTTCTGGATGCCCCTGCCTCGCCCCCTCAGGCCCCAAGATTCCAGCGCACAGAACGCACAGAACGGAGGCTAAGTGAAGGCAGCTCCCATAGCGACAGTTCAGAGTCCTCGGACAGCCTGGCGCCGATGGGTGCCTCCCGCAGTGAGTGAGGCCCTTTGGGGGCCCAGCTTGCATTTGAGGGGCAGGGGCTTTCTCTGGGGGTGGTGGGCCCCCGGCAGGGCTACTGTGGGCAGGCTCCTGGGTTAGAAGGGGTTGTGAAAGAACGTATGATGACATTCCTGTCTTTGGGGAAAGGGGAGAAAGTGGGAGATGGGGTTGGGTGGAGGAAGGACTTATCTGGTTTCTCTAAATCCTCACTGATTTCCTCAGCTGGCTGAGCTCTGATCCAGGATAGAGCCCTGAATGTACTAGGCTCTAGGCTAGTCTAGATCATAGGCTAGGACTATGTTTTTCCCCATCCACAAACTCACAGCTGGATGTTAAGCCAAAGGGCCTCCCGCACACATGCTAGGCAAACACTATCAGCTTAACCTTATTTCCAACCTTTGAGTCTGCGTTCTGATTTGAATGGAGCTTTGACCTCTGAGTATGGCCCATGACTGAGTTTTGACCTCATGTATATTCTTGATCTCTGACCCTATACAGGCCTCTGATCTCTGATCATACACTATGCCCCAACCTTTGCAGGCACAGACTAATTTGTGACCTTAGAGTGAGCCCTGGAAAATCACTATGGAGCTGTACCCCTGGGGTATAACTATGACTATCTCCATGGGGTTGTCCCTCCTTCTTGTGACTAGTTGGAAGCCCATGTCTTAGTGGTGGATGATCAGGAGGGCTGGTGAAAGGCCAGGAGTCACCTCTCCATCCAGCTCATTCTGGGCAGGTGCTATGGTCCATCTCCACCGAGTCTGTGCCTGCTGGATTTTGGCCTTTCTGTTCTCACCCTCCTCTTGGCCCTACAGTCACAGCCAAGTGGTGGGGAACCAAGAGGATTGACTATGCCCTGTATTGCCCGGATGTCCTCACCGCCTTCCCCACGGTGGCTCTGCCTCACCTCTTCCATGCCAGCTACTGGGAGTCTACTGATGTGGTCGCCTTCATCTTGAGACAGGTACTGTAGCTCTCTTATTGGGCCTGGCCTGTTGGCCCCTCTGGGAAACCCAGGCTTCTCTTGTGGTCGCATGGAGCACTTGGCCTCTGACAGTGGTGGGAAAGCACTGGGACATGGATGTCAAGGGAACTGAGAGTCCAGAGAAGAGGTCCTTTAAGAACCCTTACTTTCTAGATAATCAACCTACAGATGAAGCCATGTCTCTGTGTCAAGATGGAGCAGATGGAGCAATGCATGCCTGGTCGCTCTGGGTCTTAGTGTCTTTGCCTTTAAAATGGAACAGAGGACGCCCATAATGGAGGGAGTGGGGGCAGAGAGTTGGGGACAGTTCTGAAGGCCTGGTGTGGTTTTACCTGGATATGGCAGGGGTGTGGTCAAGGAAGAGCTATCAGTTGACCTGTGCTTTGAGAAGGAAGCTTTGGGGCTGCCATTATGGGGTCCAGGAGAGGCTTGGTATCCCTAGGCAACAGAGATAGCAGATGAGGCCCATCAGGAAGTGAAAGCTTGGACTAGGTGCCAAGGGCTCTGGGGTCTGAGCTGAGGGAAGGAGCTAGCTAAATGGTCCTGTCTTCCATTGAGCAACCATGGGAACAATTTCCTAGGACATTGGCCAGAGGAGATCTGGGTTTGGGAAGTCAAGTCTGTGCTTTTGCAGGGTGAGGCACATAGTAGGTGTTGGGGGCAGTGAGTCTAAAGCTTAGGGAAGATATCAGGATTGGAGACAAAAATGTGCTTGTCATCAGATCTTGGCTATTCTTGAAAACTTATAAGGATACCAGTGAGGTCACCACAGAAAGCTGTTCAGAGACAAGCCTGGAGCTCCTCAGGGAGACAGGAAAGATCTGTTTGATGGGATGGGAGCGATCATCCCCATAGGTTGGAGGAGAACCTGGAATAGGTAGCCAGGAGAGATAGAAGTCTCAGGGATATAGCAGAAGTGGTCCAGTGGAGTGCTGGGGACAGAAGCTGTTGGGGTAGCCAGAGGAGAGAAGGCAGGTGAGGGTATGGAGATGGAGTGGAGAAGTCTTGTGGAGGACTTGGTGCCATGAGGGTCTCCAAGGAGAGGCTGTTTCATATGAAATGAGCAGTGATAGGCATTTTTGGATGTTGGGAAGAATGACCCAGCAAAAGAGGTCTAGAGCAGGGAATGAAATACTGGGGCAGTGCAGTCAGTCAGGGGTCCACGACTCCAGCTGGAGGGAAGGCAAAGAACAAACAAATGATAGCTAGGTAGTCACAGGATTCAGACATGAAGGTCAGAGGCTGCCCCAAAGCAGAGCGACCAAGGGGACAGTTCTCTGGTTCCGGCTGTCCAGACAGGTGTGAAGGGAGACAGCTCCCAGGGCTGAAGCAGGGTCCAGGCGATGTAATAGGGAGGCCAGAAGCAGGCCCTGGCTGGCAAGGGTTTGGGAAAGCAGAAGGACCACTCATGAGAACGTGCTCCCAAGCCCCTCCTCCTCGCCTTGGCCAGGTGATGCGTTATGAGAGTGCGGGTGTGAAGGAGAGCGCCGGTCTGGACCCCACAGCTCTGAGCCCCGCTAACCCCCGTGAGAAGTGGCTGCGCAAGCGAACCCAGGTCAAGTTGCGGGTAAGCTTGCTGCAGCTGGCTTTGCTGGGCAGCTGACCTTGGGGGTGTGGGCAGCCATGTGCCAGGTAAGAACCCTGGTTTGCGGGGTAGAGCTCATCTCCATCCAGCCGGGCTGGGTAAGCGCTCCGAGGGAGCAGGTGTGAGCTTCAGGCTCTGACTCCTCTGTGAAGCTCCATCCAGGGCTCCGGGGATGGGCCGAGTAGAGCAGTTGTGGAAAGATGGCAGCATGCCAGGCTTCTGAAAACGTGGACTTGACATAGATCTTGCCTGTGCCAGGGCTCTCAGCTATCAAGTAGGACTTGGGGTGATCCTTGCCACACTGGGGGTGTACATACCAGGATGAAAATGGATAGGATTCCCAGGAACAGGTCCCAGCAGGCTTCTGTAAAGATGGGGCTCCTCTGTAGGGCACTGGGGCTAAAGAGGAGTCTGGAAAGCACACACCCTTTCATTCTCTCAGCAAACCGTCATCATTGCCTACTCTGTCTCAGCCCCTCTGCTGGATGGCACAGAGTCTGAGACTATACTGACGCAGTGGTGAGCAGCTCCAGTCCAGTGATGCAGGACAGTAAGCAGGGTCCTAAAAGCAGTCTTAAAAGTTAGCAGGGTGACTAACACTTCATGAGACAGCTTTTTGGTGTCATGAACATACTTACTGAGATATAATTCACCTATCACATAATTCAAACATTTGCAGTGTCAAATTCAGTAGATTTTAGTATAGTCACAGTTGTGTGCAACCCAACCCATGGTCAGCTTTAGAACACTTTGTCATCTCAGAAAGGAAACCCCTTTCCCTGCAGTCCTCTTCTCTGCCGCGCTGCTGCCGACTCCTCCGAGTAACCAACCAATTGTCTAGTGTCAGCCTCTGCAGACTCGCCCGTTCTCAGCATTTCACATAAATGAAGTCACACATGTGTTTGTGTCTGCCTTCTTTCATTTAGCATGTTAACATAGGGTCACCCATGGTGTGTCATGTGTAGGAACTCTTCCTGACTGGATACTGTTCTACTGTATCCATATGTTCTGTTCATCCAGTTGTCAGTTGATGGGCATTTGGAGTGTTTCTACCAGTTGGCTATTTTGAATAATTTACACATTCATCTGCACCTTTTGTGGATGTATATTTTCATTTCCCTTGGACATAGATAGGGCGTGGTGATCTCTTGATTAAGTGTACCTTCCACAGTGGCTGCTCCATTTTCTTCCCCGCAGCAGTGGGGTTCTGACTGTGGCATCCTCTCCTCAGCACCCTTTGTTGTCTGAGTCTTTGACTCTGGGTATCTTAGTGTGTGATGAGCCCGTAGCTCAGGCTTTCTTCCAAGCACCTATCCATCCTCTGCAGTGTTCCACAGGTGAAGTGCTTAAAGGAACCTCCAACCCCATAGTAGAGCAGGTCCCATGAGGGGTGTTATAAGGACTGGTGTCAGTGAGTTCTGTAGAGGTGTATTGGGGTGAATCACACGGCCTTCAAGTTGAGAGGAGGTGGACTTCACATTTTTGGGGAGCCAGTAGGAATAAGGGAATGGACTGCAGTTTGGGAAAAGGGATGTCAGAGCAAGAGGAGGAGAGGCACCAGGAAAGCAGAACTTCTGCAAGGCTTGGCTCCATGTGCCACACTCAGGGTTTACAAGGTACGGGATGCTGGCCAGGTTGGGTCAGATCTGTGTCTTGTAAAGGACACAGAGGATCTGTCTGGAGGCAGCCCTGAAGTACAGAGATTCATTAGGAAGCTTCTAGCAGAGTTTAAATGACACTTGTGGGCAGGGCACACACAAACACTTGACTGGTATGCAGTATAAAGGTGACCAGATTGAGGGGCCATGATCTCAAAGGCTAGCCTATGAGTGGACATTTGGGGCCAATACAGGACGTGGAGCTGCTGAATGAATGGGGGCACAACTGAAAGACAAGGGCACTGAGATATCGAGGGAGGGGATGACTCACCATCCAGGATCCTATGAGGGGCTGAGGCTTCAGGGTAAGGAGAGCTGGATGACCATCAGCTGATCAGCGTGGATGCTCTGGCCAGGCTCACCAGATCACCTATATTATTCTTGCTATTCTTGAGTATTTGAAAATTTCCATTTACAAAAAAGAGCTATGTAAATGGCTGTTTACGCAGAAGGAAGAAGCAAAGGTGGCTGGACAGATTCCAGCTCAGAAATCTAAAACTGATTGTCAGGCTGTAAAGGCCAGTCGTCACTTGAGGGGGTGTGCAGAAGCAAGAGCACTGGGCACACCTCTGTGGGCAGCCTAAGGAGCAGTTTGGTATTTCACAGTCTGTTTCTGGGATTCTAGTATAGGAAGCTCATGGGACAGCTGATTCAGTTTGGCCACGCCCTGGAAGTCAGCCTTGCAAGGCTTTACTGACAAAGCAAGCATGAACCTTGTCCGCAAAAGCTGAGCTGGGTTCTTTCTGTCGTCCTTGCAGAACGTTACTGCGAACCACCGTGCCAATGATGTCATTGCTGCTGAAGATGGCCCCCAGGTCTTGGTGGGGCGCTTCATGTATGGCCCTCTTGACATGGTAGCTCTGACTGGAGAGAAGGTACCAAGGGTTGAGCATCTATCTCCTCCTTGGCTCACTTGCCCCACGTGACTCATAGGACCACAGGGCAGAAAGGGTGATGGGACACAGAGCAGAGTGCACTCCCAGATCATCAAATCAACAAGGCATAAGAGGAACTTGATACCTCAAAGAGGTGGGGAAGCCAGTGTGGCCGCCACACAGAGGGAGGGTGATAGAAAGCTCTAGGATTCAGCAGGCAGGAACCTGTGCCAGGGGTCTGTTGTCTTGGCTGTTAAGCATGTTTTCCTTCAGCCTTCAGCAGGTCCCTTGCTCCCTTCACTGCAGGTGGATATCCTGGTGATGACAGAGCCGTCGTCAGGCCGCTGGGTCCATCTGGACACAGAAATCACCAACAACAGTGGCAGAATCACATATAACGTGCCCCGGCCCCGGCGTCTGGGGGTTGGTGTCTACCCTGTAAAGATGGTGGTTAGGTAGGTTCAGGATGTGTGTGAGAACATTCACACGGTGGACTTTGGGGGTCTTTCCCATCCATGCTTGGCTGGAAGACAGAGCTTATTTCTGTTTGCATGGAGAAAGGAAAAGGGAGGAGGCCATCAGCCTTAATACCAGGAGGTGCCACCAAGACCCTGACCCCAGGCTGACTGATTTCAGCTGCAGGCTGACCTCAGGTTGATACCTTTCAGGGGTGACCAGACCTGTGCGATGAGCTACCTCACGGTGCTGCCCCGAGGCATGGAGTGTGTTGTGTTCAGCATTGACGGGTCCTTTGCTGCCAGTGTGTCTATCATGGGAAGTGACCCCAAGGTCCGGCCAGGTGCAGTGGATGTTGTTCGGTGAGTATTACCTCCCCCAAGGAGGGTGTCTCCCCAGGGCAGGAGCCAGAAGTTTTGGGGAAAGTACATTAGTTTTTTTTTTTTTTTTTTTTTTTTTTGCCCCCTAGTTTTCTTTAGGACATCTCTGGGCCTAGGCATTGCAAAGTTCTGACTTTACTTCCAATTCACTGGGAGTCTTTGGGAGGACCAGCCGCTTTTGTCGACTTTAGTTCATTCATTTGTTCCCTCCTCCCCCCCCCCCCCCCCGCCCTGCTCTCTCTTCTCTTCTCTTGGCCATCCCTTTACCTTTCTCTGAGGTCAAGTCCAGACCAGGCTCTGGTTTGGGTCCTGTGTAAAGGCCGCTGCTGGTGGGAGAATTTGAGACCAGTGGAATAAAATAGGTCATAGGGCTGAGACGTGATAGTCAGTGGTGACAACACAGGGCAGTGGTGACAGCACAAGCTCAGACCCCAAGACTGGATAGGAACATGAGTCCACGGCAGATGGTGTGGAACGGTGCTGCCTTGCTTGGGGAGAGAAGCTAGGCTGACTTCTGGGCTCAGAGACAGTTGTCCTCTTTCTGGCTCCTAGGGGAGGTCCTACATAGCCGGCTGGGAGGTTAACTAGGCAGTGGGGGATGGAGCTGTGCTCTCTTCCTCCGTAGCTCCTGCCTCCTTCACCACAGCACTGCCACACCTTGCTAGTTTCCAGAGATGGCTTTTTATGAGCTCAACACAGATCTGTGTGCCTGGAGGTTTATCTGGGGTCTCCCAGCACCCCTGGAACACCCGCACTATATATCCTCAGTTTTCCAAGTGTTCAGATCACCATCTGGCTTTAGAAAGTCACTATGGCAGCCAGTTGGTGGCTAGTGCCACAAAAATACCTAACCAGGTCTGGGCTTATCTGTACCCTGGGCCATCCATGGAAAACGGAATAAAGAAACAGAGTAAAGATTCTACCTGAGAAATGGGGAGAGCTTCCTGGAAGAGGGGTCTAGAAGGATGTTGGGTGTCTAGAGGAGGGTCCTGAGTCAGGAGTACAGGGCTATTGCAGGGGTGATAGAACACTCCCGTGTGGCTAGGAAGAGCCCACTCACCAGGACAGAGTCCAAGAGCCGAGGGAAGCCTTGAAGTATTACTTCAGCACTAGGGAGCCAAGTATGGTTTCAAACAAAGGAGCAACAGGGTTGGGTTTGTGGTTTACGGAAATCTCCATGGAAACAGTCAAGGATGGCAATGAAGACTCTGCCAGGCAGACTATGTCAAGCTGCTTTGGGATCAGTGCCTTTATCCTTGACATAGCCCCAGGGGGTGTCTGGAGGATTACCCCATCTGTAAGATGGGACAACTGAGCCTGTGGTGTGTGTGTGTGTGTGTGTGTGTGTGTGTGTGTGAAGTGGCCACTAAGGACTTTGTAGTGGTTCAGGGGAAAGAAAATGCCTGAGCTAAGGGCCAGGCACTGAAGGTGGGTGCGAGCCTGTGGCCTGTGGGTATTGGAAGCTGTCTTGTTGTCTTGTTAGTGGAGAAGGTGGAAGCAGGAGAGGAAAGGGGAGGTATCAGGTAGGGCTAGTCCTCACAGGCCACCCAAATGTTCACCACTCACCAGGGGCGAGCACTTGAGAGCCCCTTACCGTTACTGTTGACTTCTCCGGAAGGCAGCAGCAGTCAGGGCAGAAACTTGGACAGTGGGCAGCCTGTAGCGGGCTGAGGTGGACCAAGCGATGCCATCTCGCCAGGCACTGGCAGGACCTGGGCTACATGATCCTTTACATCACGGGGCGGCCGGACATGCAGAAGCAGCGGGTGGTGTCGTGGCTGTCCCAGCACAACTTCCCACAGGGCATGATCTTCTTCTCGGATGGACTGGTACATGACCCACTGAGGCAGAAGGCCATCTTCCTTCGCAACCTCATGCAGGAGGTAAGTGTGAGCGGGTAAGGAGGTACAACCAACCACTTGAAGGCGGGGCCTCTTGGGGTGGCAGGCCTTCATTAGCCAGTAGAGGGGCTAACCCATGACCTTCTCCACGGTCCTACCCTTCTCTTTCAATGTCAAGGGACTGCGCATCGAGGTCCTCAGCTGGTGTAGAGGAGGGAAGCACATTTTGTTGATCGAGTGTGTGTCTCTCACTGGGATGTCTTAGAAGAGCTAGGAGGCAGGTATTATTTTCACTGATAGATATTCATGCTTTATCATTTCCTGACTCCAAGGCCTAAATTCTTGTCTCTACATCTGGTTATTTCTTCAATAGATAATTTCAGTGCCTATTGAAACATTTCAGGCCTGGTTGTGTTCCTCACTCCCTGGTGCTGGCAGTTCTAGCCTGCTTTCTTTGAATCTGCCACCCAGAGCTGTAATTCTTGTATCTGCACCTGGGAATCATTAGATGGGCAAACTCCTGGGTTTAGCAAGGCAGCAGAAACTCTGGGAGAAGGCTGGAACATCTTTGTGTAAAGCCCTTCAGGGCTCTGGGGGATTCTGATGCTTTGGAGATGGGTTTGGGGGTTGGGGGAAAGAAGGGAGAAAGAAGGGGGAGGAGGAGGGGAGGGAGGAAGGAAGGAGGAAGGGAGGGAAGAAGGGAGGGGAGAGAGACTCACATGGAGAGCAGGAGCAGACAAATGAAAGCTACACAAGTTCAAATTTCGGTGTCCATAAATAAAGTTCTCTTGGCACCCAGCCAGGCTCATCTGTTTATGTATCGTCTGTGACTGGCTTTGCGACGCAGTGGAAGAGTGGAGTCTAATCGCTGTGGCAGAGCTCAGAGCCTAAAATATTTACTATTTGGCTTTTCAAAGAAAAAGTCTGCCAATCCCTGATCTAGAGAAAGAAAGGCATGGAAATTGACAATTACTGGTGTGTGGCAGACAAGGGGCCATATTGGCAAACAGAGGAGGAAGGTCTTAGGTCCGCCTGGGGAAGCCCGAGTGGCTGATAGAAGGTAATAACTTGTGGGCTTAGTCTTGACATATGAATGTGAGTTGTCAGTTAGCTGGCGAAGCAGTGTGTGCTGGACCTGGGGAGATATAAAGAGGTTAAGACGGACATGAAATCAAGCTTTATTTGGGAATAGGAGCATACATGTGCCACAGTGGTTTATGGACTATTCAAAGAGATTGAGGCAAGGGGAATTTTTAAAAGCAGAAAAAGGAGGAGTATGAAAAAAATATATCCTAAGACAATACTGTTTGTCTGCAACAAGCAATGACAATGACAACCTCAGTCTGAGGGCGAATGGACAGTTACTGAGCAGACAGAGGTGGAGGCGTACTGCTTGTGTAAGATTACAGTTGACTTTTTACATTTAAATTTTTATATTTTAGATCATGCCTCACTGTCTAACCCTGGCTTGTTTAGGAGCCCCAATGTAGACCAGGTTAACCTCAAACTGACAGAGATCCATCTGCCTCTACCTCCCAAGTGCTAGCATTAAAGGCATGTGCCACCATGCTTGGAGGCTGCAGGCTTTTGTGTAAGGTTGTGGTCCTGGCAGTGTGTGTGTGTGTGTGTGTGTGTGTGTGTGTGTGTGTGTGTGTGTGTGAGAGAGAGAGAGAGAGAGAGAGAGAGAGAGAGAGAGAGAGAGAGAGAGACAGAGAGAGAGAGAGAGAGACAGAGAGAGACAGAGAGACAGAGAGACAGAGAGAGGAGTTATTATCAAGCCATCACGACTAGGACTACTTCTTTCATAATCTCCTGACTTTGTATCTTTGATGGGGGTGATGATCCAAGTGATTCCACTTTGATTCTTGACAACTTTCACCAGATGCAAAGGTGCAGGGATGAGAAGTAGCTTGGTTGGTATGATCTCACGGCTGCAGGGATATAGAATGGGATTATGTGCAGGCAGGGTCAGATCAAGGACAGATGAGAGCTGAGGCTCTAGATATCATGGGACACCCAAGGTTGGTGGGTCTTATAAATTCTGATAATCAGATCAGCTCTTGGGCTCTCTGCTGAGGGCAGTGCAGAGCAATGGGGGAGTCTGAAGTAGGGCAGTGACAGCATCTAATTTGGGTTGTGGAAAGATTCCTCTGGCAGCTCACTGGGGAACACACCGGCAAAAGGAGGGTGTAGTTAGGAGGCTGTTACTCCAGCAAGAGACAGAAGTCTAGAATCCAGATAGTAAGCATGAGACGGAGAGGAAGGCATGCACAGTCAGGAGAATCAGTTGGTGGCATTATCAGAACTTGGGAATGATTACAGGCAAGGAGCTCTCAGATGTCCCATTGCATGGCCAGGAAAGATCAAGGGGTATCTCCAGGATCTGGGGTAATGATAACACACAATAGGTACTCAATAAGTGCTAGTAGAATGAATGCACAAATGAATAAATAGACGAACTAAGAATGGGTACAGGAGGAGGAGCCAGCAGGCAAGAGGGAGGAGGAGGAGCAGGGAAAGATGAGGTCAGACATGAGCATGGGTCACCAGCCATGCGACTTCCAGCACGTGGATCAGAGGCTGCAGGCTGGAGCTGTGTGGGGACAGGCATCCTCAGGAATGGCTGGATCCAGGTGAAGCCGTGCTTGGGCTGCTGAGAGCAGAGTGGAAAGCCAGCTGACAAGAGGGAGGACGGTTGGAGGGAGGAGGGCCATGACGGGGAGGGTTTCCGGCAGAGAGAGAAAGAGAGAGACCCTTTCTTGTGAAAGTGGGACAGGGACAGCTGTCCACCAGCTGCAGCCTGGGCAGTGGGTGACCTTGGTAAGGAAAGGACAAGGGGATAGAGCAGGAGGGTGCAGAGTGAGGTGGGTTGTAAGGGTGGGAGGCATCAGGCTCTCCGTGTGGACAGTGCACACCACCTCTTTTCCTTGTGACAGACACCTGAGAACTTGGCTTGAGGGAGGAGAGTCGTATTCGGCTCATGATTTCAGAGGTGTCAGCTGTGGTCTGCTGGTTCCATTGCTGTCGGCCTGCCGTGGGGGTAAATTATAGTGTTGGGAGTGGGTGGCTGAAGAAAGTCGCGTGCCTGATGGTGGCCAGGGAACAGAGCAAGCCAGAGCAAAGCTTTACCTGAGTCCATCTAGCTAAGAACTCATCAATGGATCAACCTCATTGATGAAGTTAGCATACATCAGCTAGTCACTTCTCAATGGCGCCACCAACTGGAGAGCAGGCTTACTGCACATGTGCTTGTGAGGTACGCTTCACTTTTGAACTATAGCTGACAGTAAATCATCCCAGTGATGACAGTGCATTTTAAAGGAAAGAAACTGCAGCTCAGACTTACGTCCGCTGACTTAGCTAGGGTTACTATTGCTGTGATGAGATACCATTGACAAAGGCAAGTTGGGGAGGAAAGGATTTATTTATCTTATCCTTCCGCTTCCTAGTTCCTCGTTGAAGGAAGTCAGGACAGGAGTCTGGAGGAGTGCTGCTCACTGGCTTGCCCAGCCAGCCCAGGGATGGCTCCACCCACAATGGGCTTGGCCTTTCTCCATCAATCACTAATTAGGAAAGTGCCCTGCAGCCAGATCTGATGGAGACATTTTCTCAATTGAGGTTACCTCCTTTCAGATAACTCAAATTGTGTCAGATGGACATGAAACTAAACCAGACATCCTCAGTGAACACCATAGGACCAAGGGTGACACGGATAGGAGACATACTGGGTGGTGAGCACCACCAGTTGGGGAGGATTACAGTGACGAGCTAAAAGAAAGCACCCCTAGCAAGGAGGGCCAATCTCTACATTGGATCTGAACTTTTGGAGAGCTCATCAGACTAGCTATCAGGAGGCACATAGCTAGCCTAGAGCTTGCCTCCACTTTAGGGTCCTTAATGCAAAGAGCTCTCTAACGTCAGGAACTGGGGCAGGGAGGGGCAGTCATCTGGGGGTGGCCTCTCTCAAAGGTGGGATGATGGCTTGGTGTCTGAGTGTAGCCCCAGCAGGGGCTCCCTATGTCTTCCTTCCTCTTCACCAGCTTGCTTTTGTGTTTCAGTGTTTCATCAAAATCACTGCTGCCTACGGCTCCACGAAAGATATCTCTGTCTACAGCGTGCTGGGCCTCCCTGCCTCCCAGATCTTCATTGTGGGCCGGCCCACCAAGAAGTACCAAAGCCAGTGCCAGGTGTGTGAGGGCCAGGGAAAGCGGCTGGGGTAACTCAGATACCTGCTCATCCTTTCTTTTACTTATTCATTCATCTCTATGGAGCAGTGCCTTGGGCCAGGCCCCCTGCTGGACGCATGGGAGAATCCAGGTGGCGTCAGATGTAATGGCATCTAGGGGAAGGGAAAACAAAATGGCATAGCAGTCCTATTCTGAATGACAGAATGATGGGGCTTTGGAGATGAATCGCAAACTTAGACTCTTGGGCAAAATTTGCATCCTGGGAAGGTGGTGGCGTGGGGACGAAGGACAGTCAGGAAGAGCTTGGGGGTACAGATATAGGTTAAGTGCTCATCCCACGGGAACCCTGTTACGTTAATAAGCCTCCCTGTTACTGGCTTTGGGGTTCCGGAGAAGCTGCGGACTCATGGAGGGTGTTTTAGGGGACAGGGACAGGGACAGGTGCTAACCTGACGCTTGTTCCCTCCATAGTTCCTGAGTGAAGGCTACGCAGCACACCTGGCGGCACTGGAGGCCAGCCACCGCTCTCGCCCCAAGAAGAACAACTCGCGCATGATCCTGCGCAAGGGCAGCTTTGGGCTGCACGCGCAGCCGGAATTTCTGCGCAAGCGCAACCACCTGCGCAGGACCATGTCGGTGCAGCAGCCGGACCCACCGGCCGCCAACCCCAAGCCCGAGCGGGCGCAGAGCCAGCCCGAGTCCGACAAGGACCACGAGCGGCCGCTGCCCGCTCTCAGCTGGGCGCGTGGGCCCCCCAAGTTCGAGTCGGTGCCCTGAGGGAAGGGCGGTGCTCAGTACGGTGGGCACAGTTAGGCGGCCTGCAGGGATGGGAAGGGTTGCCTTCTCCCCAGCACAGGCTTTTCCTGCTTTTTCCCTCCCGTGTCTGTCCAGCAGTGTCCGACCAGAGCAGGGAGGGACCTTGCCCTGACATTGGGGAGCTCTCTGGGCTGTGATGGGGTGAAATCTGGGGTGTCTCAGTGAAGCTGCCGCCGCCTCCCCACTCCTGTGCCCGCAAGCTGGAGTCAGGGGTGATGTTTGTGTGTGTGTGACCCTGGGGCCAAGCCTGCCTGTACCAGTGTTTGGGTAAAGTTGACCCATCTTTCTGCGTGCTAGGTTTCTGTAGCCGCAGTAGGCAGGCTCTAACAAGAGAAGCCCCCCAGCGCTGGGCACGCGGCCAGGCAGGTGGCCGATTGCAGGCGGGTACAGCAACTGTCTGTAGAGGAGTGAGTGGCATTTGTGTCTGCCCTCCTTGGGATATCCGGGGCATCACTTTGGGGCTGTCTGTCTTATGACACAGAGAGATCACTTTATGGGAGAAGATATTCCCTGGGTCCAATCTATGTATGTGGAGTTTATCCACAACCCTGGAGACCGGGCCTGGTGCTGACTGTTTGTCTTGCAGCTGTCCTGTCTCCTTTCTTGTTCTCAGTATCCTTATTCTACTGTGGCCCTTGAAGACAGTCCCCTTCCCTGAGTCCTGCCTTGTGCAGCTGTGGACTCAGCCCCCACTTGGTCTGGCTGTGTGCCCTGGAGTCTGTAGTGCATCTCACTCTTTGGGCCCTGCCTTTTATTCTGTAACTAGAGGGGACCTCCTGGCTGAGATGCGTACTGGGTTTGACTCCTAGGCCGTCCAGCATTTCTACTTTCTGGGGTTTTACAGAATTTCCTGTGGGCCTTCTTCTCAACCCACCCCTCCCCATCCTTGGAGAGGGGTTCTGGGGATGGGGTTAAAAGGGAGTCCAGCATTTCAGAGGAAGGAAGCCACTATTTCATGGAGGACAAGTTGATTTGTGTAACACAGAGGGCAACAAAAGGCGACATGGCTACCCTTCCTGTAGCTCTGCTGAGACTCATGGTTCCTGTTAGGTTTCTGGAATGCAGAGCTGAGATCTTGGGTTCTGGAGGTTCATAGAATATTGGCTCAAACCACTGTTTTCTCTTCCTCTCCCTGACCACTCAGTTTGGTTTGAGCCTAGAACCTCCTCTAGGGTAGATAGACCCCTTAGGGTGGTGGCAAGGGGTGTGTGTCTCCTTGCTGCCAAACCCCTGGCCTTGGCACAGGCCTTCCCTTGCTCTCTGGCCCAGGCTGATACCAGTTGCATGGCCACCTGGGTGTCTTGGGGCCCTCCGGGCTGCCACTGAGGCCAGGGCCAAATACCTGTGTATACTGCAGGCACATGTCAGCCCAGTGTTGCTTCTGCTCAATGTCTACCTCTTGCAGCTCCCACTATTGCGGCCCATGGTGGCTGCTGATGGGGGTGACTGGCACCATGTCGTGAGTTGCCCAGCAAGCTGGGTGCCTCACTGGGGCTGGAGGGGGCGAGGGCTCCCGGGACCCACCCTGCTCTTTCCACTCAAATGTCCTCCTCTCCAGCCTGCCAGTTCCTGTCCCCTCTGCTCATCCTGTCCCACCTGCCAGCTCTCCACTGCACCGTCAGCACTGCATTCAGCAAAGGGAAGCCAGCACTGCCAGGGGGGCTGCAGGGCAGGCAAGAAGGTGTGGGACCAGCTTCTGCATCCTCCTCCTATCCTGCCTCCTAGTTCATACCTGCCCCCGGCCGCCCAAACCATCCTTGCCTAACTTTTGGCACCAGCTCATATGGCAGAGGCACCTTATTCCCACTCCTTTCCCTTAAGTGCTGGGATCTGAGTTTGGACAGACCTGATTCTCTCTCAGCTCTTTATCTCCGCTCAGCGGGAGCCACTGAGTCTAACTTTTAAGTGATAAATATTCAGCTTTCTCCTTTTCTGAGAACCCCAGGCTGAGTGCACGTGTGAGGGGGAAACCCCCAGGGAGATTAGAGCCTGTGACAGGGCTCTGTGTGGGCCAGAGCCAGCCAGAGGCCCCACCCCTTTTTTTGCTTGGACGACCCCTTTTGTGAACCATCACTGGCGTACAGGTGTTGTGACCACCACCCTAGGAGCTATGGCTGGCCTGTGAGGCATGCTTCCTGGCAACTACTCTGTGTGATTCCTACTAGTGCTTTGTTAGGTCAGACACAAGAGGAACTGGTTCCTAGTGCTCTCCAGGGGGAGTGCTGGTGCCTCCTCCAGGATTCCTGTGACCCTCCTCCATCCAGCTGTTTTTCTAGTTACCTCTAGCTCCTGGTGTGCCTGCTCTCCAGCTGCTGGAAACACGTTCCTGCTTGACCAAAGTTCCCGTGTCTGAGTGGCATGTTTGTCCTTCCAGTGTGGTGGCTGTCCTGACCTGGCTGAGGGATGCCTGATACCTTCCTTCACCCCTTGTCCTGTGGTGGGTTGCTGGAGTCTGCTCTTCCAGCTTCATATCCCCTCCCCCAAAGACTGGCCTCTCCCTCAAGCACCATGAGATATTTTTTAAAAAGTAAATTATTTTCATGCATTCAGACAAACAGCCTTCCTGCCTGGGTGCTGGGCTAGGACATATGTATCTGAACCCCAGTATTCCCAAGATTACTGGGGTGCTCCTCTGAAGGAGGGGAGGCTGTATCTAATGGTTTTAAAACTGTACTTTGGGTACTTTGCAACCCAGAACTGTGCCCCAGAAGTGTCCTGCAGACAGAACATGGCACCTATGGAGGACTGGACCCTGCCAGACCGGTGCCCCCAAGTCTGGAGGAGGTACCACTCTTGCAGGCATGCTCCACATTCCGCTCAGGTGAGGCCCCACCTGGGAGGGGCACCCTGACTGTAGGGGCTCTGCAGCTGACCCCGCCTTAAACAACCAACTTTCCAGTGGAATTCCCAGGGTTCCATTCCAAGTGCTCTGGAAAAAAAAAATCCCCTTTTCTTTCCTTCTGGGCTTGGGAGGAATTTCTTATACACCCAAGTTTAAACTTTTAGTACAAGTAGCAAGGCCCTGTTGAGTTCTGATCTTGTTGGGAAACTAACACGAAGGTTGGGAAGAAAAATCAGAGTTTGACTCCACACTCTGGAAGAGATGGGGGACACCAGGAGTGGGAGGCAGGAGGGCGGCTAGCGTGAGACATCCCCCCTCAGACTCAGACCCACTGTTCCCTTCTCTGTCTACTCAGCGATGGCGGCCGGTCTGCCCTTGTCTGCGGTCTGCCTGTCCCAGTGTGTAACTTCTGTGGTGGATGGTCCCGTGATGGAAAAGGCTTATTTTAGGCCTCATGGCTGCCTTGTACAAAATCCGTTAGAAAAGAAAATGTAAAATATCTGATTTCTAACAAGACAAAGCATTACAGAGTTAAAAGATTTTTACAATTGGTCTTGATTTTGATGTGAGCTGTTTTTAACTCTGAAACGTTGTCACTTAAATAAAAACCTTATTTGCCTTTAAGATGTGCTTTGTTTTGGGCTAAGGTGAAAACCTTTTCTTTTACTCTGGTTCCCTCTGAGAAGGACAGGGGCGGAGGGGACAGGGGACACAAGGATGAGCTCCAGACCTACAGTGTCACTCTGCAGGGGCAGGGTATGTGTAGATATATATATATATATTTAAAAAAATGTCAAGCATCAAAAGCGAGCTTTTATTATGAGAAACAATGTGATCTACGAAACTGACACACTGGTATCTTTTTAATAGAATGACATAGCAGATGCCTTAAATAACTTACAAAGAGAAGAAACTTTTGGAAGAGTTCCCCTCCCTGCGCCACAGCGCCCCCACACGGAGCTTATCAGAAGGCCCCAGGAGCCAAAGCTCCTGCAAATACCTCCTCTCTTCCTGTGGGACTCTGGGGGTGGGGAGAAGCAGTGGAAATGGGTCCTCCAGAATCTCTGCCCTGGGAATACAGGGGGAGGGTTTGTGGGATGACTCCTGCAGGGCCTGGGTCCTAGTTTCAAGACTCAGAACTATCTAGCATCTTCTGGTACATTTCTAATATGGATGGGCAGCTGTGAGGCTGGAGAACTCGATGAGTATGCCTCCATCCAAGAGTCCCCGGGGGAACATCAGCAGTTCCCATCACCTCTTCAAGGTCTTCCTAAATAATTCTCAGGCTGTGGCCAGTGGTTACCAGTGGGCCCAGATGTGGCTGAAGTAGAAGGGTTCTGGACGCCATGTTAGTCAAGTCCTTGTGGCCTGGGATGCTGATAAACCCGATGCCGTCTCCAGGAAGTTCATGGGTTAGTTGGCATGGACATCCTAGTGGCTTGGTGGTTGGACAGAGCCGGCTTCCTGTAAGACAGAGGTTCCACTGTGCATCCTCTTCTTCTCAATGCAGGGCATGTAGCATACTATAGTCCCCTTCTCCAAATCGAGAGGCTGGGGGTTGACTTTCAGTCCTTTGAAATCACAGGGTATTGATGTGATCAATAAGGGTAACAGCTTTGACTGAGGGAAGTGGATGACTCAGACAGCCTTCCTTCTCTACTTTGTACCCATCTACCCTGTGGTTTTCTTAATCCATTCACTTCTTTAGCGCCCCTGCAAGTGTGTGTGCAGACTTACATGTGGAAAAAGGAGAAGGAGGAAGAAGAGACTGAGGAAGAAGCAGGGTCGTTACCTGTAGGATGCTTGCTGTCCTCATTCACGGATGAGGGAGACGGTCATGTCACCGCTAGGGAAAGAGAAGGGGGAGGGACTGATGACCTGGGGTGCTTCGTGTTCTGAAGGCACAGACTAGACAGGACCAGAACCTGTAGGAATGGCGGCAACATGGCCACTGGGGACATATGGCCCAAGAACCCTTTGTGGCCCTTATACAAGGGGGAAAACAGTTCCCAAGTTAGGGCAGATTCAGAGCCACGACTCCACCCCCGGATCGGAGTCCTGAACAGATAGACCAGAGGCTCCAGAGTAACCATGTTGCTTTTGCCAAGTTATGGGTAGACAGGGTATAGAGGGGCCATGAAAGGTATTGGAGGAAGGGGAGGTTTCTCAGGAAGCAGGTGAGGTTCACGGTGACTGGAGAAGGTGGGAATCTAAGACCAGGACAATTCGTAGTGCATCCTTCACCATCATCCCAGGAAGTTGATGCACAGACGGACAGGGACTGCTCTTAGTCATGTGGCAGGCTAGTATTAGAACCAGCACCCTCTCTAGAAACACAGTGTGGCTCAAGGGGCCCACGGCCATTTCACCCTGACCCCAGGAGGCAGCTCACCTCTCTTCAGCCTGGATGGCTTTGTCCAGCTTTTGAGACAGTTTCTGAAGATGCTGGATTCCAGCTCCCACAGGCTCTAGGTCGCTGTCAGACTCACTGAAAACAAGGAGATACCACAGCAGGGATTAGAAAGAGCCCTGAGCAGGACCCAGTTGACCCCGGGGGACTGGGACAGCTTCACTAGATCCTTACTTTGGGGTGTGACATGCAAGCCTGTGAGGCGGAGCAATGGGTGGTTATTTGACAGTTAGGTGAGGGCTGCTGCTGGCCTTGCACCTGTGCTTTGGTCTTCTAGATGTCTCCCATCTAGAAGGGAGTGATGCTCATCTCCTATTCCTTTTACAGCTAGGGAAGCTAAGGTTCAGAGAGACTTTTCCTCTCAGGTCCTGACCAGCTTTGGGGCAGACCTGGACTAGAACCAGGATGTGACAGGTCAGGGTGTTCTCATCCCAGGGAGTACTGAGGAGACTTGTGGGACAGAAAGGGACATCATGCTGGGCTCAGATGACTACTTGCCTGGGAGAGCAGAGAGGTTCTGTGGAGGAACAGGGGCTCCGGAGGGTAGCCTCCCTCCTCAGCCGCTGACGGCGATGGGCATGTGGACCCATCTGGCCAGAGAGGCGAGGGTGTGCCCCGACTCTAGCATCTCGGTTGGCCTTACACAACCGAGTGTTCTTCTGGCTCAGACTGGGTGGTGGCGACCCTCTGTCTTTCTGGGCTCCTCGCTTCCTCCTCACTTTCACCTGTGTCTCCATCAGCCACTTGGTGCCACTTTGACAGGACTCCTGGATCCTCTGTGATGGGTTCGTGTGAGAAGGTTGGCACAGATAGGACCAAGGTAGGCTACCAGCCTCCAGCCATCCCTCCAGCCCAGGGCTTGTCCCACAAACACAGTCTACTGTTACTAAGCAGCAGCAACAGTACATCAAGAGCAAGAGCGTGACTCCCTGTGAGATGGTACTCTCCTGCGAGACCTTCTAGAGACCCAGTGTAGGAACTCAGCAGGTAGCAGCAAGACCACTGTATACCTGAGCCCTCACGCAGAGACCCACCCAGAGAGGGGAGGGGCTCAGGTGTCTGGATACCAGCTCATTTCTCATCCCCCCCTGGCCTATTCCTTCTCCTCCCTCCTTCATCCATCTCCGTCTAAGACGCGTCGATGACAGGTCTGATCACAACACTTAATTGCTCTGAGCCCTTCTATGACTCCCTGTAATCTATGGGGCTGAGTCCCAACCCTTGGATCTTTGACATGTGGTTGGATCAAACAGTTCTGCTAGATTGTTTTTGCCTTGGCAAACCACAACCCAGAAGTTGGAGCAAGACCCAAGATAAGTTTTCCTGAGTTGGGTGACCTTAGACAAGATGTCATATTTCATTGTTCTGAGCTATAGATGTTGAAAGCAATCTTAGGGCTCTTCCAAGTCAGAGTTAGACTTTGGCAAGGAGATCTCTCTGTGGAGTCGTCAGAAGCCTCTGTTCTCTCCCTACGCTGTCAGAATGCCAGCAAGATGCCAAGGAGGGCCATTCCCCCTTCTCTTCTTAGAGGTCTGTTCATTCTCAAAGCTTCTGTCTTTGCCAGGGGACACCTGCCACATCTCCAGCTCCAGGTTTAAAGACCTATGTGGGGTCAACATGACAGCGTAACAGGTACAGCTTCTTGCCACCAAACCCGACAACTCGTTCGATCTCCAGAGCCCAATGGTGGAAGGGGAACCCTACTCCTGTCCATTTTTCTCTGACTGCCAGACAAGTACCACGGCATAAATGCCCTTCCCATAAATAAATATTAAAAAAAGATATCTGCCCAAAGGCTCCTGGACATACCACACACAAACACCACCCCTCAGATCTGCCTTCTGAACCGCTCAGGAAGTTGTGCCCTTCTGCAAGCCCTGCTCCTCTGCCTTTTCCTATCAAATAGCTGACAGCCAAGGTGTGATAGTGTGACGGGGAGACTTTACGTGGGGGTCAGCACACAGGATCACCTCCCTCACTGTGCTGACTGCTTAGTCCTCACCCTGAGGCCTCACATCATCCCACTGGCCTCCGCCTACACGTGCCTCCCCTTTCCTGACTGACCTAGTCTGGAAGTCTTTATCCACTAAGCTTGGGGCTCGCGTCTCTTTACAGATAGCCATTTCCTGCAATTTCTCATCATAGGACCTAGCAAGCCACCTAGCACGGGGAGCACCAATCTCTTCCATGATCTTACTCACTCACTGATTTGTTGGGAAACTATGATGTGCCAGAAAACTGGGGCTCTGGGAAAATGACAAGAACCTAATCCAACCCCAAGACCCCACAGTCTATATTCCTGGGGCCTCCCTGAGGATAGAAACAGTCAACACCAAGGATGCGTCTGTAATCAGACAGCCAGTGGTGTCATTGTTACCTGGGACATGGCACCCAAGGCACTTTTGGCTGAGCGGGCTGCAGCCTGAAGACCTTGCTGCTCTGGCTCTGGACTTTGCAGGCGTTTCCAGGAGGGGCCATTACCGAGGTTCAGGCTGACTGATCTCAGGGGCAGCCTCCTTTGGAACTGTCTGCACAGGGAGCCCAAGGGACCGGTCTCCAGATGACACCCAGCAGAGCGGGTCACCTCCTTCTCTAGCTGTTCTTCCTTTAGGAGTGATCGTCTGCGCACGGAGGTCCTCATGCCCTGCCACTGAGACGCCATGTGCTCGGTCCAGTTTCCTCTGTCCGCTAGGTCCTGGAGAGGTCAAAAGGTCACCAAAGTACTTCCTGGCCCCATTCCAAGGCTTCGGGGACCCTGGGAACTGGGGAAGAGATGAAGTGGAACCTCTCGGGATAGGCCTGTTGGTCAATTGTGGATGCCAGAGAGATGACCATATCAGTCAAGATCAGCAGCTGCCCCAGTTGCAAGGCGGCAAGTTGTCCGTCTTTCCATCCCAGCCTATTCCCCATAGGCTAAGCGGAGCGGCACACAGGTCACGGAGCCTCAGCGCTTATGCAGGGCACCATCAGCAAGCTGTTTTGACAAAATTTCCTCTCCGGAGCAAACTTGGCTATCCAGCCAAGGCCTCGGATCCGATGGGGCGTTTGCAACTCTTAGACATTCCCTTTGTGTTGAGGGTCCTATCTAGAGCCCCTGACCCGTTTCCCATCCCGAGCGTCCCATGAGACCTCCCTCCCCAAGCCCCTCAGTGCCCCCGCGTGCTCACCTCCCGCTTGATATCGGGACCCGAAGATAGACACTCTCTCCTAGCCCACCGCAGCCGATTTGAAATTCCGCGCGGCTCCGCCCCGACCCGGCGCTTGCAGCCCATTGGCCCTATCAGCCATCCACCGCCGCCGCCCCTGGATTTCGATTGGTCCTTTTCTCTCGTGACTGTAAATCCTGCTTTGGGATTGGCCTGTCCACGCCCATACATCGTTCCTGGACCCCCAAGCCTAGCCTGCAGCCGAGGGTCCAGATTGTTATCTGACCGCTGTTACCATCCAGCCCCTCGTCCCTACATCCCGGCTGCTTGGTTCCGGGTGGCCGCGCCTCGTCCATCGTGCTCCCAGGCTCTTTCCCTCCAGCCTGCCGGTCAGGGTTTTATGCTGGATGCTGCGGGGGCTCAGGTCACCGCCACCCAGGGTACCGCTTTCAGCCCTTCCCTCCCCCCGCCCCCCTCCTCCCGCCCCTCCCCCTTCCCCCCCCGTCCCTCCCCCCCTTCCCCCCGCCTAACTTCTCTCCCACGTCCAGTAGTTTTGTCAGAGCCACAGGCTGGGACAGCTGAGCTTTGCGTTCCCTGGGAAGTTTTGTTTCAAATTCCCCGCCTAATCCTCTTCCTTCCTGCGAGACGGCCCTGCCCCTGTCTGTTCCTCAAACCAACCACCCAGCTGGCACCCAAGAAAGCACGTCTCAGAGGAAGGGACCCTCTCCACCCGTTAGGTCAGTTCCTCTGCCGGGTCTTGCTCCAGGCATCTTTCAATCTTTCTTTCCCCAAGCTAAAACAAAACAAAACAAAACAAAACAAAGGCGATGATGACAAACAACAACCCAGCCTGGATCACGTTCTCCCATGCTTTTATTTTTATGGTTTTGACTTTTTAAAAAAAATATTTTTAATTATGTGTCTCTGTGTATGTAAGTGCCTGCGGGGTGGGGTGGGGGGGGGACGCAGAAGGGGAAGTCAGATCCTGGGGGGGGGGGGGGCTGGAGTTAGAGGTGATTTGTGAGGCACCCCACGTGGGTCTGCAAAACCAAGCTTAAGTCCCTCTGCAAGAGCAGTAGGCTTTTAAGGGATGAGCTATCCCTCCTGCCCACCCCTGTTAAAAACAGGGCCTCCCATGTAGCTGGGAAGGGGCTCCACACTTCTGGCTCAGCCTTCCCAATATTGAGATCAATGGGTCCCGTGTGCTGCCACAATGGGACCTTCTTACCTGGTCCTCAAAGAAGCTTTTCTCTTCTCCCTCCTCTCTCCTCTTCTCAGCCCGGAGCAAGACTCCTAGAGACTCTTCAGACCTCTTCCTGGTGTCAGGATTGTCTGACCCTCTCCTTAAACGTCAGTGTTCACCTCCCAACCCCCCTACCATGATGGCTGATTTGTATGTAGCACTTTCAAGCACTCCCTGTGTATTCCAGAGCCCATTTTATCCCCAGTGCTCTGCAGCGCTGTGAGGCAGCTGAAGTGTCTGAGGTGGCTGGACACTTCGCTCACTGCAGCAGTGTGAAGGATCCAAATGCTGTGTGTGCAGGAGCATCGTCTGTGTGACCAGGGTTGAGCCCCCTCACTGCTGCCCCTCAGACATTACACTCTCCCAGCCAGGATCTCTCTCCTGGCTCCTGAAGCCAGCACTCTTATGGGTCCTGTCACCCCCTGCTGGCTACTTCAAGCCAGCAGACCCAAGGTGAAGACGCTCTGGTTCTCTGCTCCCCCAAAGTCTCCCTGATCTCACAGTGGGAGCTTGGGAGTTATTAAAATCCGTGCGTTCTTCTTTCTTACACCCATGGGTCTCAAGTTCAGCGTGTGTGGAGAGATTAGTATTTCAAGATCAAATCTCCAATAATCCGTGAGAGACTTGCATGTTTATCTAAACACGAGACCCAGGCAATGAGCTGGCCAGGCAGAGGGGTATGTCTTTGTGACTGTGTGCTTGTGTTTGTGTTTTGTTTTGTTTTTGCACAGGGCATATCATATTTAAGGCCATTCTCTGAGAAAAACCACACACACACACACACACACACACACACACACACACAAATAAATCTTCCCAAATGTGTGATGAGCTCAGAGAAGCCTTAACAGAGGGGAAAGGCTGAGGTTGGCAAGCCTGTGAGGTTTGCTCTCCTTTGCTTGATGACGTTGACCGCCCCCCCCCTCTCCTCCGTGGTGGGATTGTTTACCAGGAATCATAAATGCTTGCTTCTTGACCTGTTTGTGTTAGACCACTTGTGTTTGTGAGCACAATCAGGAAATACGTGCAATGAATCAGGGGGAGGAAGACAGAGTGGTTTCTGTGAAGACGGAATTCGAAGTGTGGGTATGACTCAATGAAGACGGAAACACTAGGAAATGAGTCTCTCAAACAGAGAGCTTCCCCGCACTCAGCTCCTCGGCATCTGCCACAGCGCCTGGCGTGTGAGGCATCCGTAGCAAGACCTTATAATTTCTGCGCCCTTACCACGTGTCAGACGTGGAAGAGTATCGACATTTTCCTCCTCCATTCTCACTGTATCTCTAGGGAGTCGGATCTATTTTTAACCTCATTACTGATGACGACACTGGAGATCGAGACAGGCGAGATCCTGGGTCTCTGGCTCTGAGCCCCGCGTTCCTCCCTTTGGGTCGCACATCTTTGCTAAGCATCTAGAGTGTGCGCATGCATGCAGAGAATTCTGAACACTTGCAGCTCTCGACCCTTTTGCCACTTGGAGACGTAACTGGCGGACCAGGTTAATGAAGGGACGTCTCCATGGCAACGAAAGAAGGCAGAAGAAGTCTTTTCTTCTGAATGGGAAGCTGCGCCCCTCAGCCTTGCGTCGACAGTGGCTGGAGGGGGCTCCACACAGGTGGAGCTCTTTGATGAGGGCCAGGGGCAGGGTCTCCTCAGCTGGAGGAGGACAATAAAGCAAGGAGCGAGGCTCAGCTCTATCTTTTCCTCTGCAAAGGGAGCGCGCGGGGGGTGGGGTGGGGGGTGGGGGTGGGGGTGGGGGGAGGGTAGAAGAGGGGTGTTCCAGCAGTGCCCCCCTCCCCTAGCTTCTACTTCAGCGTCAAAGCTCTCACTAGTTCTGCCAACCCCCAGAATGATCAAATCTCATAGGGGGAAAAAAAAAAACCAAAAACAAAAGACATCCAGCGGTTGCTATGCACAGAACGTCCCGGACATGAAGCACCAGGGACATGGGTAGTACACGGGGCACTGGGACCTTAGCTGGGTTGGAGGGTGGGTTTCCCAGATATGTGGCATTTTACCTGAGGTACTGGGTGTAGGGCGATGTCAGAAACACTGCCACATTCCAGGACTGACTGGAGTAAAGGTGAGAGAATCAGAGCACGCCTAGGGTGGAGACCAGGACCAGAGACTTGAAGGTTAGGGCAGGGGCTTAGAAAGGCTCTGAGGAGAGTGGAAGTCAGCTGGATTTGAAGCCGGGAACAGGAGACTGGGATGTATTCCAGTAAGGCCTTGGGAAGATTTGAGGCTAAACAGGCAATGGACCAGCCCCCTGCCCCCTTAGCAGTGAAACTGGGCCTCTGCAATCCCTTTGCTGTGTGCCATTTGACTCTGCAAAGTAAGATATGGAAACAGTAGCCAAGTGTGAAGTATGGAGATGGG
The DNA here is from genome assembly GCF_947179515.1 of Apodemus sylvaticus. Taxonomy (NCBI): domain Eukaryota; kingdom Metazoa; phylum Chordata; class Mammalia; order Rodentia; family Muridae; genus Apodemus; species Apodemus sylvaticus. The sequence continues at coordinate 52,345,379 of NC_067481.1, forward strand.
GCATGAAGGTCCTTTTCTGCCACTGTGCATCTGATCAGGAGAGAGAAATGTCCCAAAGAGAAACCGCATTGTAACGAGTCAGTATAACGCACTCACAGACCACTCAGCAGGTCAGGAGTCAACACAGCAGGAGCTCAGCGTCAGTGCCTGAGCCTGGTTGGTGTGTGTGGCCGTGGCAGTCATTGATTTCCCTGATGGTCCCTTCTTTCCCCTCAGGAACATGCCCCTTTAAGCTGCTGTGTGGCCGGAGAGAGATGGAAAAGGAAAAAGGTGTCTACGCCTCTCTAAGGCTGGGACGGAAACAAGCCCGAGTGGGGCTGCTGGCACTCAGGTAGGGCCTTCTGGAAAGTCAGGTCACATCCTGTGCCTGACAAGTTGGCTTAGGTTTGTGCTCCTTTAAGGCAAGGACTTCTCATGGAAATCAAGACTATTGAGGATGCTGGGTATCCCCAGGATTCCAGAAGGGAATTGAGGAAGGGTGACTGGGGACACCCAAGGCCATGAAGTCATTAATGTGGAGCTAGGAAGCTCTGGTTGGCTTCTAGCCAGTTATAACGTCTCCCTGTGTCAAAATCAGTGTTATCTCTCTTGGTCACACGGCAATGCCCATTGGGGACTGGTGGTGGTGTGCTCAGAATCCTTCATCTAGCTGCGAAAGAAGCATGAGAATTTGGGCTGGCCACAAGGTGGCGCCAAACGCCAAGCCGACACATGTTTTCTCTTATATCCCCCAAAGGGAGTTCCTTGGACTCTAAGTGATCTCTGCCTGCTTCTCAGGACAAAGGCCCTGGAAGCACTCATCCTCCAGCCAGACCTTAGGGTGGAGGCAGAAGCTTGACGCCCAGAACTTTTCAATTTCCCCCAGAACTGGGGTAACTCTCTTAGTCACCCCACAGTTAGAAATCTCCCAGACTCCAGGAGGAGAGGAACAGGGAAAAATGGAGATGCTAAGGGACAGAGACTGGGACAAGGCCAGCACTACAGGCACAGGACGGGCAATGGTGGCTTTGGGCCTCCCTCCTTTTCCCCTCAGATGGCCTCAACCCTCTCCTGCTGCCTGCTTTCTTTTCTCCCTCTCCACAGAAACATTTTTGTTGAGGTGGCACAAAAGCAAAGGCTGAGGAAGTCATTATGGGTGCCAGACAGGGACTCTGCATCTGCTGAGGGATCCTGAGGAATGTGGACCTTGGAGTCTGTAGAGGCTAGACTACCTTCCTTCCACCTTCCTTCCTTCTTCCTCCCCTGTCCGGAAATCCTCTGGGTGTCAGCTGCTGTCCACCCCTCTAGGGATTATCTAGGCTTGCACAGGCCTCTTCCTGGGCATCAGCAGACTGTTCCCTGCTTTGGTAGGATTATCTAGGCCTGAACAAACCTCTCCCCTACCTGCACCATGGACATCTCTCTACTCCTCAATGTGGAGGGTGTCAAGAAGACCATTCTGCATGGCGGAACGGGAGAGCTCCCCAACTTCATCACTGGCTCCAGAGTGAGTATTTGCCCCCATGGTCCCTTTCTCTGTCTTAGCTGTGCCCAGAGCATTGAAGGAAGCCCTACTTCAGCCAGGCAGGCCTTTGCTGGAGCTGCCCACCCAGCACCCAGACTGCCTTGCTTTGGAGTTTGCAAACAGGCCTTTTTGGTAGTTTTCAAGGTAACTTTAACTAAGAGGAAGGGTTAAAAATTTTTTTCCAGAGCTGCAAATGTCAAGTGAGTAGGAAGGAACTTCAGGAGTTGTGGATTTTGTCCTCTTGGGTTTGATGGGTCTCTTGGGGGTAGATGGACACATCCCGGGACACTGGAGCTTATTGGAGAAGGAATTCCTGGCACTTGGCTGTGAGAAATAGGCATAGGGTTTGCTGGAAAGGAATGTATTTCTTGTGGGGACTCATAGGTCTTGGAAGGGAGCTGAGGCACCATATCTTACAAGATGTGGGTAAGTTGACTCCAAGGACAGCCTCGGTAGCCTGCGGTGGTTGGGTGACAGCTTCTGGAACTGTGGAGATGTGTCTACACCAAAGCCCTCTGTTCTGGGGACCAGGTGACCTTTCATTTCCGAACGATGAAGTGCGATGACGAACGCACCGTGATTGATGACAGCAAGCAGGTGGGCCAGCCCATGAACATCATCATCGGCAACATGTTTAAGCTGGAGGTGTGGGAGACCCTGCTGACCTCCATGCGGCTCGGCGAGGTGGCCGAGTTCTGGTGCGACACCATCGTAAGTGGTCCCCTGACTCACTCTCGGCGTTCTGTTCCCTCACAGTCTTCCCAAAGCTGTCACGGCTCAGGAAAGTTAGGGTAAAAGGAGACGCTACAGGCGAAGAAGCCTCCATTCCTATGCTTTGCCATTACACAAGGGCCCCAGCCCTTCAGACAAAGCAGGCCTTAAAGGGGCTGCGCGAGCTTGTGGCCTTGCGTGGTAGGCCAGGCCCCCTTTCCTTTTTGCTCAGCATCACAGATCCTGGAGACTCATGCCACGGGCACTTCTTCCTCCTCCCCATTTCTACCAACACTAAGACTCAGTCCATATTTATGTCACTCATAAAACATCTTTACACCTTCTTTTGTGATTTGAAGGGATAGATATTTCTTTGAGAAACTCAAAGTTTGTTGAGTTCCTGCCACTTGTCAATGTGTGCATTTCTGTCCGGGGAACTTTCTTCCGTATCTTACATGGTGCAGGGGAAATTTCAGACATTGTGCCAACTCATAGAGGAATACTCTAAAGCTATGAGACATTAAACACACACACACACACACACACACACACACACACACACACACACAACCATGGCATCATTATTACATCTTCAGAAAACCCAAATAATCCCTTCACGCTCACAGTTAGGACTCTGACCATATAATTTATTCCATTTGAAAAGATTTTAAGTATGTATATACATCTGTGTATCTATGTGCATCCATTTACAGGAGTGCAGGTACCCCAAGAGTACAGAAGAGGGTGTTGGCTCTGATGGAGCTGGAGTTGCAGACGGCTGTGAGCGGCTTGGCAGGGGGACTGGGAACTGAACTCCAGTCCCCTGAAAGAACAACGCATGCTCTTAACTGCTGATCCATCATCCCTCTGGCTTTCTCGTTTGTTCTTTATAAACGAGTGGCATTTCCGTGTTCAGGCAGGATCCAAATGAGGTCAACGGGTTAGGCTTTGGCAGTGTGGCTCTGGGTCTCCTTTCTCCCTGGGGTCTCCTGCCTCTTCTGGGTCATGTCAGGAACTGAGTTAGCAGTCCTGGAGAGATGCACATTTGGATTCAGTTGGTTGCTTCTGAATGTATTTGTCTGGTATATTCCTTTATTTCCTGTATTTTTGAAAAAAATGGGCTTTTAGCCTCAAGGGCTTGAAAATATTCTAGTTCTTTCCTCTCTCCTTCTCACCCTACCTCCCTTATTTTTGTGCCAAGTTTCATGTAACCTCAGACTTCTAGCGTAGCTGAGGATGACTTTGGAGTTCTGATCCTCCTGCCAGGTTTCAAGGGTTATAGGTATGCACCACTACATTGGTTATGTAGTACTAGAGAGCGAATCCAGGGATCTGTGCCGGGTAAGCGGTAAGCACTGACCTTTGGAGTCCCACCTCCAGCCTCTGTTTAAAGTTACAGATAGCTCTGTGAACTTCTCACAGAGAGTCCCACTGTGCCTGCCTATCTCGTGCAAGATTGAGATTGATGGGTGAGTTCAGGTGTTGACAAGCTGAGTGTCTATCACGACGCTCCCCCTGGATTTTCACAGCGGATGGTAGATAGATACTCTTTATTTCATGGGGAGCTAATGACCTTTTGAAAGAGCAGTTTGTAGAGAGATCGACTGTATTTGAGATGTGTTCTATTAGTGTGTAGTGACCTGGGAGGTCCTTTCTCCTCCTGCCACCCTCTCTCCTCATCTGTAAATGAACGTAGACATGTCCAGGGCTATTTTGGGAATCACAGGATATGACTGATAGAAATGAGCAGAAATCGCAGTGTTTATAAAGTGATCACAAGGTAGAAGCTATTATTTTGAGCTAGAAGAATGTTGAGGATTCACACCTCCATTTTACTGAGGAGCCTTACTGTGGGTAAGATTCTGAGAGAGGAAGTAACCTGCTCTGGTTCAAACAAGTTGAGGGGCAGGATCCAAGTGGGATCCTTAGCCTTCCTGTTGGATACGTGCATCTTTCAGTAAGGCCAGTCTACAGTGCCAACCAATAGGGATGCTGTGTAACACGTCACACCTGGGTGTACCTCAGTACACAGGAGCCCAGCATCTATTCTTTGCCACAGTCTGTTACAATTTTTAATAAAAATTAAAAACTTTAAATTAACTTAAAAAAACGTGTGTTTGCCAGTTCGGGACTTCGTCTAGTTGGCTCATTCTGTGATGTGTTAGTTTAGAACCATCTCTCTTGTCTTTGCTCTCAGAGACACCCCTGACCTTGTGAGACCCCTGTGTACCCACTTCAGGCTTTCTGTTCCACGAGGCCTTGTCCTCCCAGAACTGTGCTCCTCAGGGTGCATATTTCATAATGTGGTAGGCTATACGAACAGAAGGCTACCAATAAGGTCTTGATTAGTTGATTGATTTGCTGTTTGCGAAGTCCCAAGCTGCTGCTCCCTCCAGGAGCTGTCCCTTGCCTCTGGTCTTCTGGCCACTTCAACAGTTATTCAGAGATGTCATGTGATGTACATCTCATAGTGGGCACGTTTTAGACATAGTGACTGCTGGTTTTCCCAGTGCTCGTGGTTTTCACGAATGTGCGTATGAATCACTTGTCCGTGTACACAGCCATACTTTATCAGTACGTCATCCACCCAACCCCATTTATCCAGGCACGATTTCATTTATCCTTGTATTCAACCAGTGTTCAGTCAAAATTTAGACTTTCATCACTAAACCTCCCACACCTTCATACATTTATCCATCTGTCCATCCACCCATCCACCCATCCATCCATCCATCCATCCACCCATCCATCCATCCATCCATCCATCTATCCACCCACCCATAAGTTCTCCTAGGCAGGTCTCAATTCAATCACTGTTCATTCACAATCAAGACTCTGTGTTTCTGTTTTCGCCTGTGTGTCTGTACATGTGTGGAGATGGTCAGAGGTCATGACCAATTTCAAATGATCAGCCTCACCTTCCACTTTGTTTGAGACAGTCTCTTGTTGCTCGCTGCTGAGTACACCAACTGACCTGTGAGCTTCCAGGGACTAGTTTGTCCCTGTTTTCCATCTGCCTGTAGAACTGCTAGTATCATAGATGAACTTCCTACCATACCTGCTTTATGTGGACTCGGAGATCTGAAATCAGATCCTCACACCTGTGCAACAGGCGCTTTCCCCGATGTACCATCTCCCTAGCAACCATATTCCAGTTTTGACCACTACCCTGTGATCTCTTCTTCCTTCCCCTCCTCTCTTCCTTACATTATCAAGCATTTACTGGGCACCTGACTTGGCCTATTCTGTGTTAGGAATGATACAGGTGGTCTCCAATCTGGGTGGGGGGACTGAATTGTGGAGGAGCACACCCTTAGCCCCTCAGAGTGTGAGGTGACTAAGACATGGCATAGAGAACAAGGGCAGGACACTTTGGGGTCACAAAAGGTGGAAGGCTAACTTCTTTAGAGTCTTTGGGGGGAACTTCTTCAAGTAGGTGACATAAAGTTGGGTCTTGAAGAATGTGTAGGAGTTCACACTGTATGCTGACTAGTTCTATGTCAACTTGACACAAGCCAGAGTCATTTTGGAGGAGGGGATCGCAATTGAGAAGCCCACTAGATTGGCCCATTGGGGCATTTTCATGATTGTTAGTTGTTTTGGGAGGACTTAGACCATTGTAGGTGGTGCCACCCCTGGCCTGGTAGCGGCAGGATATTGGCTCTGGACTCCAATACAACTCCGCACTCACTTGTTAGTAATCTGTTTAAATTGCTGCCAAGCAATTTAAAAACCAAACCTTTAAACTCAACCCACTGTCTGTGGACAAGTGACTCATATGCACAGGTGGAATCAAGCTGGGAACTGGTGGATGTGGTCTGAGACAACGCAGGTGGCATCTTCCAGTGCAGACTGGGCCTTGATCTCAGAGCTCCCTGATTGGCTGAGACCTCAGATGTCCATGAGTGACTGTGGCTATGCTTATAGCCTGTAACTTGGAAGGAGTGATCCAGGACCCCTCTCTTTCTCAAAGTTGCTGCTAGGAGACTAAAGACCTGCCCTGTCCTCAGCTAGTCTTTGTCTCCTGGATTCTATCCTGTTCCTGATGTCATTCTACAACCCACACACAGGATGGGGCACTGGGCCTTCCAGGTTGACAGGTCTCCAGCAGAGTTCATTCAGCCTTTGTCCTACTCAAATGGCACCCATGGGTTTCTCCTGGAAGCAAGTTGGTGGGGGCTTGGTGCTCCCCCCCCCCCCAATCCTAGCCTTAATCCTCAGGCACCTGCCATCTGGCCTTGTCTCTCAGAAGTCAGCCCAGGGCATCTGGGCTAATCCTGGCCAGTCAGGGTGGGGAAGGTGACCTTCAACCCTCAGCTTCTGTCTTTCCTAGCAGCAGCAAGGCAGTAGAATTGCTATGTAGGGGCCTGAGCAGGACAACTTCACCTCTGTGGAGATGGGCTCTCGGCTCAGCTGAAAGTTGAGGCTTAGCATGGAGCAGGCCTGGTTGAGCTCCAAGGGCCAACTCTGCGCTGGATGCAGTTGGATCAGACCAGACATGCTCTTGCACGGTCTCATTTTATGTCTCTCTCTGATAAGGGACCCTGCTTCCTCCACAGCTGCATGCTGGGAGCTGTGGGCTTGTGAGGCTCAAGGGTTCCTTGGTGTGTGTGTGTGTGTGTGTGTGTGTGTGTGTGTGTGTGTGTGATACTGACCACAAGTCTATAAAGAGGCAATACGTGGCTAAAAGCACAGCTTGGGGAGGCAGGTTTGAGTCTTGTTTGTGTCATGCCTAGCTGTGTGGCCTAGAGAAAGTTGCTTAACCTCTTCAGGCTCCTGTTCTACATCTTCAGCACAGGGATATCCACAGTGGCTCCTTTGATGGGTGGTGACAAGGACAAGAGGTGCTGACAGATATAAAGCTGTGGGTGGTACACTGAGAAATATGGTTATTCTGGGGGTGTCCTGGGACATCAGCACTCTGTCGTGAGGGGTGTGGCCTGGACTGGGTGTGGCCTGTAGGCTCTGACAGCTGAGGTACCCCCTCCATATCTCTACAGCACACAGGGGTCTACCCTATGTTGTCCCGCAGTCTGCGGCAGGTGGCTGAGGGCAAGGACCCCACAAGCTGGCATGTGCACACGTGTGGGTTGGCCAACATGTTTGCATACCACACGCTGGGCTACGAGGACCTGGATGAGCTGCAGAAGGAGCCACAGCCTCTTGTCTTCCTGATCGAGCTGCTGCAGGTGGGAGCCAGGTGTGGGAGCGCCTGGCCCAGGTCAGGAGGAATGCTTCAGACCCCCTATCCCATGCCCACTTCCAGTGTTTCTATAGAAAATACCCTGAGGGTGGTCAGAGACCCCACCAGGAAAAAACCCATTCAGAGACGATGTTTGAAAACGGATTTACTTTCATTTATTCAATTGGTCATCTGCTTCCATTTCTGCAAGATTTAGAGTTGCAGCCTCTTCCTTGGTCCCTGTGGTTTGTGGCTTTGGACTTGGGTCTGGCACAATAAGAGATCCTGCATGGATCTAAGGAGCCAGGCTCAAGGTCAAGGCCGGGCCAGAACTCAGCTTAGGAGCAAGGTTGAAGCCCAACCTGGGGTTGTGTGGGGAAGGGAAAAAGATCAGTTGTGTCTGTGCACTGAGCAAGGACAGCCCTTCCAAGATGCTCTCTGTACATACTGCATGTTTGTGTTACTGTGATGATGAGTTCCCTCCAGATGGCAATAAGTGTCTTGTGCTAACACAGTGAGTACTCATGACAATTTATAACTATTGAAAGCAAACTTTCCTAAAGACGGGGCATTTTCCTGATCTACCCAGAGGCTCTGACTTACTTAGCACAAGACTGGGCCTTGTTGCTTCTTTGCTCTGTTCTTAAGGTCTTAACCAGCAAGCCTTATTGTGGTCCTCACTGCGGGACATAGCAAATCCCTTCAGAAGGACACTGGGGGCCATCTTGTCTGGTCTTCGCCCGGCTAACCTGTAGCTCCTGGCCTAGGTGGAGGCCCCAAACGAGTACCAGAGGGAGACCTGGAACCTGAATAATGAAGAGAGGATGCAGGCTGTGCCTCTTCTTCACGGAGAAGGTAACAGGCTCTACAAGCTGGGCCGCTATGATCAGGCCGCTACCAAGTACCAGGAGGCCATTGTCTGCCTGAGGAACCTTCAGACCAAGGTGTGAGGGGCTACCTCTGGCTGGGTGGGTTGGGGCGAGCCTTAAGCGGCAGGTGACTGAGCTTCTGTCCCGCCCTGCCCCGCCCTGCAGGAGAAGCCCTGGGAGGTTGAATGGCTGAAGCTGGAGAAGATGATCAATACCCTGATCCTCAACTACTGCCAGTGCCTGCTGAAGAAGGAGGAGTACTACGAGGTGTTGGAGCACACCAGTGACATTCTCCGACACCACCCAGGTGCAGCCCTGTCAGGGGTGAGGGGGTAGGGTTAGGGGTGGGGGATTGGGAGTGGGAATGGGGGAGTGGGAGTGAGGGTGGGGGGTGGGATGGGGGTTGGGGAGATAGGGGCAAGCCAGGCCCCAGCTACCTTCAAAGGTCCTAGTAGACCTTTCCTACCCTGCAGGAAGCTTGTGCATTTCCACAAGCCTGGAACTGCACATTGTATGTGCTTCCGGGTGGGTGATATTTTATGGAGGGAGGGGTTTGTTTCAGACTGGAGGCTGGTGATCTAGTCCAGGCTCACTTGGAATTTGTGATGCTCCTGCATCAGCCTCCAGAGCTCTGGGCTTTACAGGTGTGTGCTGTTATACCCGGCTTTAGGGAGGTCGTTTGAAAATCGTTATTATATATATATATATATACACACACACATATATATGTATATATATACATATATGTATATATGCATATATATGTATATATATACACACATATATATATACATATATATTATGTTTTTCAAATGTGCATATGGCTGCGTATTCCATGAATTTGGGAGTAGCAGTCAGACTTTGAAAGGAGGCAGCAATCTAGGGAAAAATATGAAGCCGACACTGAAAGCAGGTCTCTGGCAGTATCTGCGAAGGCACTTGGCTAATACTGAGTATGAGTAAGAGCTCAGACTTGCTCCACGCACCTCCACCTTTATTGCACTGAGCCTCAGTCAAGCAGGTGGGTCAGGTATGAGGACAGGGTCTGATGGTGACAAAGCTTGGGTCCTCAGTGGGAACAATGTGGAGTTCTGAAAGTGAAATCGGTCACAGGATTTGGAAAGAAACCAAGGCTGGGTGGCTGGGTGACTTAATGCCAGGGCTTTCTGGGACTAGCAGGGTGGGTGCAGAGTGCTTCTCCCCGCAGGGATCGTGAAGGCCTACTATATGCGCGCACGTGCTCACGCGGAGGTGTGGAACGCTGAGGAGGCCAAGGCGGATCTGGAGAAAGTGCTGGAGTTGGAGCCATCCATGCGCAAGGCTGTGCTCAGGGAACTGCGGCTGCTGGAGAGCCGCCTGGCTGACAAGCAGGAGGAGGAACGGCAGCGCTGCCGGAGCATGCTGGGCTAGCCTGGGCTGCATTCCACTGGGTTAGACTGGGTTAGGTTGGGGTTTAGGTTGGGTAGGAGTTGTGGGTTGAAGCACTGGGGGTCTGGGGCAGTGGACTGGGGCCCTGTACCCACATTGCTGCACTTGCTGCAGGGCGCCCCAGGGGAGGTGTCCTTGGCTGCCAGGAGGCTACCAGTGACTTCTCTGCGTTCCCACAGCCTGTGGGCCACCTGCGCGGCAAGCAGAGGTTGGGAATCCCTGGTTCAATTAACCAGGACTTGGATGTCACTTTTTTTTTTTTTTAGCATATATTCATATTAAATCACATTAAAACTAATGTCTTAGGGCTGGGGATATACCTCAGTGGTAGAGAGCTTGTTTAGCAAACCTGGAGCCCTAGTGTTGATCTCTGACATAAATAAATAGATATGCACATAAATAAATGTGTTTTGTGAGATTAAAGTCATATATGTCCATGGAAAAATCACCCACCCCAACCCCAAATTAACAAAGGGCACAAGACAACTACCATTCGTGGCATAATAACCAAACTTATTTTAAATGAAAAAAATGTAAAAGATTTATTTATTTTTATTTGTGCGTGCGTGTGTGTGTGTGTGTGTGTGTGTGTGTGTGTGTGCCACATGTGTACAGGTATCCAAGAAGGCCAGGGGAGGGCTTGTGATCCTACAAGCTTAGAATTACAGATGGTTGTGAGTTGCCCTACCTGAGCATTGGGAACCAAACTCAGGTCCTCTGGAAGAACAGCAAGTACTCTTAACTGCCAAACCATCTCTCCACTCCCAACTTAAAAGTATTTTTAATTAGCACTCACAGTATTTTCATTATGATGTTTTCAAACAAAATTAGCTTTTTTTTTTAATTCTCCCCCTACCCTTTCCATCACGTCCATTTATATTTTTCTGATAGTTTTATTTTTTCCTTGATCTCCACACAAGTTTCAATTGCAGCCACTTGTACCACTGCTGCTTACAAACAGGGTTCCCCTCTTTCCTGGGCTCAGGTAGCTATATTTTGGGATTTCTGATTCTCTTGGTTCCTTTTTGTTACTTCATCAATAGACCCCCTCCGAATGTCATTGACCTCGGTGGCTCTGGGGACTCCTGCCAGCACTCCCTGTGCTCCTCTCTCCCTGATAACAGGGGACACAGGGCACAGCCACGATCATTGTACTTCCCTTCCACCAGGCAAGTGGTTAACATCCTCTCCGAGCTCTGCAAACAAATGAGGTCTGCGCTCTGTGCTCAGGTTGACTCGAACATCTGAAAATCAATAAACAACATTTACATGATTGTGGCTGTGCCCGTGTGTTCCCTGCTGGCTTTGATTGCAATTTCCCCAATTCTTCCATCCCCAGGCCACCACAAGTGAGGATGTTCCTGGTACTGGGTCCCACTGTCAGCCCTCCTAGCCCAGGAGAAAAGGTCAGGCTTTTTTTAATTGATTCTCATCCGAGTCTTGTAGATCACCTACCTAGGGTGAGCAGGAGGCAGGAGAGGACAGAGGAAGGGACATCATGACCTGCAGAAGCACAGGAGGGAGCATCGTGAGGCCATCGAGCCCCGAATTGTGGAGTGGGAGGGAGGACAGAGACCTTCAGCGCCTCCTCCAGCAGTGCTGCCCCAGAAGAAGCCTGGATGGCACACAGGACCAAGCACCTGCCTGGCAGCTCTGAAGTGCCCAAGGAGCGTAGCAGGGAGCATTGTTGAAGGGCCAGGAATGATGGCCCCGACTTCCTCTTTCCTCTCCTCCTTTCCCACCCCCTTCTCTCCTCTCTTCCCTTCCCTCTTTCTTCTAGGCTCTCACCTCCCTTTCTGGTGTTTTTGTTTGTTTGTTTGTTTTTGCCTTTTTTTGTGGATACAATGTCTCACTATGTAGCAATCCTCCTGATTCTATTTTGCAAGCGCTGGGATTGCAGACCTGAGATTGCCTAGCATGCTTTTCTGTGTGTGGTGTTCCCTCCATTGCTTTTCCTTCTGCAGACAGACAGGATCTCAATCTCACAGCTTCCCAGCATGCCCCATGCCCCAAAGCATCTTAGGGCCCTCCGCTTGGTTCTGTCTGGCCTCCCTAAGTGGGGATCTTCTCTTCTGATACCCCAGCACATTTATAAGCCCAGAAACAAAGAAGGCTGGGACTTCGGGCACCTGTGGACTACATAGGAGTTACACTGGAGAAAGTCCTGCTGTCACTATACCGGAAGATGAGGCAGGGACACTAGAAATCACTTTTTACCCACTAGTGCAGAGGGTGTGGTGGGGGACTGGCAGAGATGCAGTTAGGTCCCATCCGGGGTTCTGGAGCTTGCCTGGGCTTCCTTAAGCGCTCTGGAAGCAGTCTTCTATGCGGTCCTGGCTGCGGGGGAGGGTTGAGGGGGTGAGCATATATCACAGGTAGCCTTCAGAAGGCTCCTTTCACAAAATCTATCCAGAGGGTGCCGTTTCTGAGAGGCCAGCAGGGGGCACCAGACAACAATCAGCTTAAGGTGCTTGGGGGTCTGACGTCATTTATTCTCCGCCTTCCTTGATCATCCCTGACGCCTACAGAGTGGTCCTACCCAAGAGGACACTTAGAACCACAGAGCAGAGATCACCGGAAGCCTAAGGACCCAGGGACAGCCTGGTTCCCACTGGCTTTATAAATTCTGGGAAACCGAAGCTTAGAGTGTGTCCAGAGCCAGGAGGTCCCAGAGAAACACGCTGGTTTCACACTGCTGACTGCGACTTTCTGTGCTACTCTGGGCTGCTGGTCCACACTCGTGGATTAAAAGGGGAGAAACATGTAAAACTTACACAACGAAGGGAACCAGCCTACCGGTAGCGTTTGCATGGGAATAGTTAGAAAGGCCAAGACAGGGGCCCGTGCTGGTTCCTCAGCCGTGCTCCCTCCCTCCGAGAGTCAACTGCTTAGTCAGGGCCTTTGGACCAGGCCTGAGCTGCGCTAGAACTGTGCCCCACACTGTACAGGGCAAAGATCCAGGGACCAGAGAATGAGGTGGGAGTCTGTGGGTTTCTCCTACCCTCTACAGATGCCTTAGGCCTTACAGCTGCTGTAGCAAAGTGCTTTACACAGTGGCTAAGATGACACAGCTCTCCTGTTCCCAGGGTGTTAGGTCCTGGAATGGATCAGCCTGTAATCTGTCTAGACTTTCTTAGGAGAATCTGTCTTGACTTTTCCAGCTTCTAGAGACCCCTGTGTTCCTCAGCTTCTGGTCCCCTCCTCCCCTTCCAAGCCGGATATGGGAGCATCTTCCAGTCTCTGTGTCCCCAAGGTCTGTCAACCATCTCTGTGCCTCTGACTGTTCTGTCTCCCTCTTAGGGGATGCTTGAAATGATTCTGGGACTACCTGGAAAGTCCAGCAGATGGCCCCCACCTTCCCACTCTTGCCTTAACCATACATACCACCACAGTCTGTGCTATCATGTAAACCATATGCAGTCTTTGGAAATGGGGACCTGGTCATAACTATCAGACGTCACCCACCTAACCTCAGTGAGCTGATTGTCATCATCGGCTGTGCTCTGTGTCCTGAAGGCTATACATACACACCTCGGTCATGTTGAATAGACATCGGTGCAATAGCTCTGGTGCTTTGCAAGGAGGCTTGCTTAGCAGTGGAGAAGCATAACAACCACAGCCCCCTGACGGTTTCCTCCTCACCTCAAGGTGGGCCTCAGAGCTCTACTTTCTGCGAGGCAGGTAGCCTGCCTGGAGCTGTCACACAGCTATAAGTGACAGAGGCCAGAAGTGGTGTATAGGGATTAGAGCCAAGCCTCGAGATGTGTCTGATGGCCATCAAGTGGCTGTTGGGTGAACAAAGTGTGGTCTCTCTCTCTCTCTCTCTCTCTCTCTCTCTCTCTCTATATATATATATATATATATATATATATTATAAAGTGAATGCATTCATATTCGTTTCAGTGCTATCCTGATTGTAATCTTAATCCTAACCCTAACCCTAACACTAATCCTAAACCTAATGCTAAGGAAAACACTATGCGTTTAATATGTTGTTGGAGGAGCTGGAGAATCAGGGGCTAGCTGTATCTTACCTATAGTAACTACTGTCACATGATTTTCTGGGGTGCATAAAGAAATGTCTTATTCACCCCAAATAGAGAAAATATTGACAGACTAAAGAGAGGATTCTGCTTCGTAGACCAAAATGAGCATTCTGGGGTTACTGAGATGGCAAGGGGCACGCGGAGGCAGCTACTCTATGGGGAAGTCCCCTGGGCAACTCCTGGGCATCTACATCACTGAAGAGTCTGACTCCGTTCAACTGTTTACCTCAGGGAAGGGAGGGGCCCTTGATCTCTTGAAGCCGATGAGCCCCTCTACACTCAAGATGCTAACAATTCCAATCTTGTGAAGGTCTCTTGGGAGTGATCACAGTTCAGATTCAAGATGGCGTGGGTCCCATCCAACCTGGAGATAGCCGAGGCACACACACACACACACACACACACACACACACACACACACACACACACACAGGTGTGGGGTGGTACATGTGGCATACTCAGGCTTTCCTCACCACGGTCTCATGACAGTCTTGAGGAGGCTGGTTAGTGTCCAGAATTACTTTCTTGAAAGCGGACACCTAGACTCTCCCTCCCAGGGCCTTGCCTGGCTTTGTAGCTGGAGGCACCGTGTTGAACCTTGATCCACCCGTCCGTGAGTGGTGGCATCAGGCTGCTTGTCTGGGAGGCCATTTGGAGCTCCCCTCCCCCTCCCACCTCTCCCCTGAAGGCTAGCACTCAGGCTTATTTCCCTTGCCCCGCGTCTGTGCGGCTCCTGGCCTAATTCCCACCGCTCCATTCCTTCTCATTAGTGAGAGACCCTGATGAACAAGGGATCTCACCTTCCCTCTCACCAATGATAAAAATATCACCTGAGGATAAACCTGAGTGCTTGTGTTTCCTCAGAGGTGTCAAGCTGGCAGCCCCCGCTGGCAGCACATCTGCGGGGTAGAGGTGTGTGTGTGTGTGTGTGTGAGACACTGACATGTCTCCCCCAGTGAGAACCATGGGCACCCCTTGAAAGACTCACATCCATGCTGCCTGGTGAAACTTGGTAGTCCAGCCTGCTACTGTGCAGAGGGGGAAACTGAGGCCCAGAAACAAGGGACCAAGGTGGAAGCAAAAAGCCTGGCAGGACAGGGCCAGGGTATTTGCTGGTACCTGGTCTGTTGTCATCATCTCTGTCAACCCACTTGTGAATTTTAGTTCTTTTTTTTTTCTCTTTTTTCAGATGACAGCATTTCTGCTTAGGTTTTGGATGCTGTCATTGCTTGTATGCGGGGGGCGGGGGGGGGGGGGTTGTCAGAGGACACCTTGTCGGTCTGTTCTCTCCTTCTACTGTGTGGGTCCTGGGGGATCGAACTCAGGTTGTCAGGCTTGGTGCCAAGGGTCCTTTCTTACTGAGCCATCTTGATGGCCTGGACTTCTTTTAAAAAATTTATTTTATTTTTAATTATGTGTCTGTGTCTGCGTGGAAGTGTGTGCACACGAATGCAGGTACCCTTGGAAGCCACAACTATCAGACACCCTGGAGCTAGAGTTATGGGCAGTGTATGTGTAGCCTTGGCTGGCCTGGAACTCACTTTGTAGACTAGGCTGTCTCTGAACGCAGAGGCTTGCCTCTGTCTCCTGCCTGCTGGGTTTAACGGTGTGCATCATCACCAAGAAGGTGGAGGTTCTGGTGATTGAGTTTCACTAAGCTTGATGGTGGTTGGAACCCTCTAGCTCCCTCTCTCTGCAGAGGGCTGTAAATACAATTTCTGTAGCTGCTCTTCCTGTCAGTGAGCAGTTGCTCTCCACGGATGCATTCATGATCAATAGAAAAAAAAAAATAGTGTGAACTTAAACGTCTTCCCACCATCCTTGGAAGGACACAGGTACCAGAATCGCATAGTCAGAAGCGTTGCTCGCTCTACCTCCGTGTGTGTTCAGCTGGGTTGGAGATGTCCTTCACCAAGGTTTCTCATAGGCCAGCATGCACAGTCGAGGCAGAAGCTGACGTGGCCATGCCTGTTTTCTGAGCATTATCTAGAATCTCTCTTCAGCTTTTTTTTCTTGTCACCCAAAAAGGGAGAGTTGTCTTTGTGATTTTCAAGGGTTCTCCTCATGACGAAGGAGGTAAGCTTGAGACCCAGGGAAGCCAGAGGCATAGGTCTGCTCCAAGACGGAAGGTCTGGGACCCAGGAGAGCTGCTGTATAATCCAAGGCCTAGGAATCAGGACAGCTGGAGTGTCAGTTCTATGCCCCAAGCCTGAGGCAGGCAAGCGGGAGGGAAGGTGGCCTTGGTTGTTCCAGTCAGACCTTCAGCTAACTGGCTGAGACCCACCCACAGGAGGAAGATTATGTGCTGTGCTCGGTCGGCTAATTTAAATGTCAACCCATCCCAAATGCCCTCATATGAATACCAGGGATAATATCCACCAAACATCTGGGTACTCAAGGGCCCATTTAAGTTGGTACAAGAATTTCACCTGTCAATTCTGGAGGCCAGATCCTGAATATCAAGATATCAGTGAGTGGTTCCGCTAAAGTTTAGAGTGAGAAGACCATCCCGTCTCCTGTGTCTTGAGTTCTAGACACTATCCCTACACTTTCTTTTTAGAGCATTCTGAAGGCACTCACCTGGGGCTGTTTTACTGTCACCAGACCAGGCATTTGTCTTTCATGCTGTCTGGGACAGAACAGGACAGATAAGATTCAGAGTAGGTTGGACACGGGACTGGTCTATGGTCTGTCTAGGTGAGGACAGGGTTGGGGTGGGCTGGGAAACCTATATATACCACGATGTCTTATGAGAAAAGCTGGGTGCTCAGACAAGGCCATATCCAGAGCATCTTGGAAACCAGTGAGGAGTCTCTGGGAAAAGAAAAATGATCAAGTCGTCATTCTAGGAAGATCTTTCTGTGGCAAGTTTGAACTTGTACTGAACAGGGGAGAAGCAAGCTTTGAGACTCCTGCAGTAGTTATGGCAAGAACAGTGTTGGAGGAGAGGAGACTGGTGAGGTGTGTGCAGCTAACGTGATAGAGAGGTTTTGTTTGGGATGGGCTGGTGCAATTGTACACAGCACCATAGGCAGAATCCCAGTCTTCCCATCTTAACCTCATTGTGTCTACCTTAGACATGTGCAGTGCTTACTGGTTCCCAGTAGATGGCAGGCAAGGGCTTGCAGCAGGTCCCTCTGTCTGATTTGCATAGTTCCTATGCTGACCAGGTCGGAAGCCTTGAGTCATTTCAGTTGGCCCACGGATTTTATTTTGAAGCACAGGGCTTGAAGACGTCCAGTTCTGACTCTAGACAGTACCAGGGGGACAGAGTCAGTGACAGCCAGATGATGTGGGGACCTGTGCCTTTCTCTCTAGCTGAATGTTATTCATTAAAGCAATTTATAAAAACAAAGGGGCTGGGGCTAGGGTCCCTGGTTAAGGTAGAAGGAGGGGAAGTGTCCTCTGGGCTGGACATCCTGACAGTTCAGAGGGATTGATTTTCATTCTCGCTTCCTGGAGTTCTGTCTTGTAGGCAAAGAAGAGTCTCACCTTTTAGCTGCAACACAGGCTTCCTGTTTCTCTTTGTAGTTTATATTTTATTTTTACAAACCTCGATACTGATTTCTGTAGTTTCTGTAGAGGTTTAAACTCCCGCCACATTTTGTTGATGACAGTCATTCTGACTGGGACAAGAAGGGTTCTCAAGGCGGTGTCAGTGATTATTTTCCTAATGGCTGAGGATGAGAACACGTTTTCACTAGTCATGGGCCATTCGAGTTCCCGTTTTTTGAGAAGACGTGTTCTTTTCAGCAGCTCATTTGTCCATGGGACAGCTGAGTTTCTGGAGGGTTTCTGCTGAGCCACCCCCATCATGTTCCTCAAGTAGCCTGCAGGGGGCACTGTTGCATGCTGGCAGTTTGGACCTCTAATGAAGCCTGAACTGTCACTGTTCAGCTGATTTTTATCTCTTCGGCTTTTTACAATGTATCTCCCGCTCTGTGGTGAGAGGTTTGATGTAACCCACTCAGAGCCAGGTCTTACAGCAGTGCACTCACGGGCTTCAGACTTGAGCTGCCATTCCTAGAGTCCTGGCCTCTCACAACTTGACCTGCAGCATTGTGCTCCCAAACGTTCCCCTCTGCATGGTGACTGACAGGCCAGTGATTTCCAAAAACTATGTGTAACTGTTCCTCTTTGGTTCTCTTGCCTGTCCCCTTGCCTCCAACGAGGGGTCACTATTGCCAGTCGGTGTTACATTGGTTATAAATCACTGGTGATAATGATTAGGCAGGGTTCCCCTCAGATACCATCTCAGAGACACCTGTCCTCTGTCTCCACATCTGGGGCCAGAACAGAATGGAGGCTGAAGAGCAGGGAATACTCAGTCAGACAAGCCTGTGTTCCTAACCAGCTCTCAACACTTACCAGCTACATGGTCACATGCACGCACGGGTGCACACACATGCGCTCAATTTAAAATCTAGACTCCTTAGGTGAAAGAACACGATGTGATGTTTGTCTCTCCAAGTCTGGCTTTTTTCAATTGACATAATGATCTCTGGTTCCATCCATTTCCCCGAGAATGCCATGATTTCATTTTTCTTTACAGATGAATAAAATTCCACCATGCATGTGGGCCACATTACCTCTATCCAGTTATCTGCTGATGCACACTTAGGTTGGTTCCGTTTTTTGAATAGGGCAGTAATGAACCTGAATGAGCAGGTTCCTTGTGTGTTGTGGTGTTTACCCAGGGGCACAGCAGGGTTGTGTGATAGTTCTATTTTTAGCTTTTTAAAAGCATGTATTTATTTAAGACAGGAGAAGGGGCTTGCCGCAGCACATGTGGCAGTCAGGACAACTTGTGGGGTTGTTTTTCACCTTCCAAAAGACAGTGGTCAGATATCACATAGCCGGCAACAATGCCTTACTGGTATGCATGTTATTAGGCCTAAGGGCCTTGTCCATTCTTGTGAAGGAGTGTTCTAACTTACTCCTCTTTCACACAACACAAATTTTTAGTTTCATTCCCTCAGAAACCTCCATATTGACTTCTATAATGGTTACGTATGTTTACTTTACAATCAGCGGTGTGATTTTTGTACAATTTGCTTAATGTCTCGGAGCTACTGTCTCCCTTGTACACAGGAGTCTGTGACTTTTGCTATTTCATTGAAGTATCTTAATAGGCTGACCATTGTGATGCACAACGTCTGCTTCAGTTACAGTGACCTTTATGCACAGTACCCTGGGGTCACTTGTGAGCTTACCTTGTCACACCTAACATCCCTAGCCTTCTATCTTCTCAGATGTCCTCTGTATTCCCCACTCCCTAGCTTTAGCTGAGAGTGACTATCTCAGCTCCCTGCGCTGCCAGCTCCAGAGAGAGGGAGATCCAGCTTCCTGCCTGTGGAAGCCGCTTCCTGCGCTAACAGTGTCGCAACCTTTCACTCTTGCCCCCATTCTGTGAGAAATATTCCAGGTGGCCAGCACTCCCGGCTTGGTACTCATTCTGTTAGTGACTTCACATCTGTCTCTTAGAAAGGCTGCTGTTTCCTGTTCTGGGAAGTCGCAGCTCTAGCTAATGTGTGTGTGTGTGTGTGTGTGTGTGTATGTGTCCACTGCATAGGAGCTCCCAGTAGCCTGCTGTCCTGGGATGTGCAACTGGCCTGCCGATCAGAGGGAAGACCCTGAAGAGACATCCTTTAGCCCCGCAGGAGCAGGAGGCTTGGGAGAAGGTGATGGCAGCCTCTTTCCACATTGCGAGGCAGCCACAGGAGATATTTGGGCCAAGAGGACTTACTTGATGGACTGGCCCTCCTCCTCAGGGTGTGGTGGTTTCTCACTAGCAACTTCTTCTTACAAGGGGACCACAGTGAGGCTCTAGAGCCAAGCTACCACAAGAAGGGTGAATTTATGAATGAATACATTGTTAGGTCATTTTCTTTTCAGATGGTCTAAGTGGCTCAGGCTGGCCTCAAATGTGCTACGTAGCCAAAGGTAGTACAGGACTATACCCAAGGCATTTGGCATGTTTGGTAAGCTCTCTGCCCATTGAATTTTCTATGCAGTCCCTATATGAGGCAATATTTATAGCCTTTCTGGTCTAGGTGCTGAGGCTTTGGGTGGATCAGGTGAGAAGGAGTGAGACTGTTTCTTGGTCTCAGTGGGACTGTGAGATCCCGTGGGGAACCAGTCCAGGTGAATAGCCTGGCAGGTCCCCATCTGGAGGGGAAGGCAGCTGTATATGAAGCCAAATACATGGCAAAGCTTTGGAGACAGTCAGTTATCCCAGCCATCAGAGGACAAGGCTAAGAACATCGGAGGTTTAAATGGTTGACATAGCAAAAACAAATCCAGAACTCATAGAGAAGGCCAGGGAGAGTAAGAGGCATCAGGGCTCCCTGGACAGGACATGTGCGTGATCTGCAGCAATGTCAGAATGGTAGAGAGTTTAGGAGACAGAGTGCAAATGCTGATAAGCACTGGCAGGAGTGGGGGAAGAGGAGGCCATAGGTTTGTGGATATCTGCCTAGGGAGACATGGAGCTCTTAGCCGAGCTAGTCACTCTGTGGGGCAAACTTGCCTGTGGGGAGGGAAGGGAGGCAGGGGAAGGGAGGCAGGGGAACGGGGAAAGGACAAGCGGGTGGGATTGGGGAGGCCCACACAAGTGATTCAACCTTTACTCATTGTTTGGTAAAAGGGGCCTACTGAGCATGAAGCCGCTGCTGCCGTGAGCTTCTGGGCCATCCTCCTGTGTCCACCTCCCATCTCACCATAAGGACGGGAAGGTTACACACTCACTGCTTTCCCACTCACTTTCTGGGCATTCTGGGTTGCCAGGCTTTGGTGGTCTTTACCCACTGAACCACCTGGTCTACTCTGCACTCACTTGTTGAGATGCCCCTTTCGTTGTGAGGTGGTGAGCCCCTTTGCCAGGTCCTTCTTACTGGGAACACCTCTGATATCCACTGCCGGAAACCCTTTCCTCTCTTTTCACCATCTGGCTCGGTCACTACTTTGGGAGCCCAGTCCCTATTATTGAGGAAGAGTGAAACTCTCTATGGGGGTTTGAATGAAAATGGTTCCAACAGGCTCATAGGGAGTGGCTCTATTAGGAGGTGGAGTCTTGTTGGAGTAGGCGTGGCCTTGTTGGAGGAAGTGTGTCACTGGAGGAGGAGGGCTTTGCGGTTTCAAGCGCTCAGGCCCAGGGTTTCTCTCTCTCTCTCTCTCTCTCTCTCTCTCTCTCCCTGGTGCCTGCCAAGCTAGAAGTAGAACTCTTGACTTCTTCTCTAGCACTGTGTCTACCTGTGTGCTGCCAGGCTTCCTGCCGTGATGACAATGGACTAAACCTCTGAACACGTAATCTAGTTCCAATGAAATGCTTCCTTTCTAAGGGTTGCCTTGGTCATGGTTTCTCTTCACAGCAATGGAAACCCTAACTAAGACATTCACTCTATGATGAACATGAATAAGGTGCCGTGCATTGTCCACGTAAGAATCCCTAGTGTCTGTGAATTAGGACATCTATAGGAAAAAAACATATTGTGTTGTTAATGAGCTGATTTAAAATTGGGAATATTTCCCTGAGTTTTCTGACTGTGCCCAACATGCACTGAGAGTCTTTAAAATGGAAGAGAGAAGGAAGAAGCAGTCACATGGAGGCATGGGAAAGACTTGGCTTTGAAGATGGAGAAGGGGTGTGGCCAGGCTCCCATTGCTGGATCACCAAGGAAAGAGTCCCCTCACCCCAGCACAGCCAGGTCCCAGCAGGAACCCGACTCTCTCAGTACCGGGGCAGTCCAGGGAGTCCCGACTTGGACTTCTCTCTCCCAGAACTGTGTTTTGCTTTAAGCCACTGGTTGCCAGTTGCTACACCAGCCACAGAAAGCCAGCGTGACTCAGTAGTGTGTGAAGTTTCTGTCTTGGGGAGAGAGAGTCACGAGCATGGAGCCCAGACAGGAAGTCTGTGGCCGAGCTTCCAGGGTGTGAGCAACCAGCAGCCTCCGGGGCAGGGCAAGGCCGGCCTGAGTGTCATCCCGTGGTGGATTCTTGTCTGGACTCTCTACCTTCGTGGACCACAGAAACAGGGCATTTCCACGCACTTGACACATCTGCTTTTCTTCCTGCCTTTCCTGCATCTTTATTGCCTCACTTTCCCCTCCCCTCTTTTCCCCATCCTTCACATCCTCCCTTCCCCTCCTCCCCCTTCTCTTCCCTCCTTCCCCTTTCCTTCCCACCCCCACCCCCCGGCTTCCCTCTCCCCTTTCTTCCCTTTCCTTCTCCTTTTCCCTTCCCTTCTCCTCCCCTTTCATTTCTTTTTCATCCCTCCCTCCCTTCCCTTTTTCCCCTCCCCTCACTATCTTCCTCTTCCCTTCCCCCTTCATTTCCTTCCCCCCCATCCCTTCCTCTCTCCTTCCCCTCCCTCTTCCCTTCCCCTCCTTCTTCTCTTATCTTCCCTTCCCCTCTTTCCTTTCCTTTCTTCTCTCCCTTCCTCCCCCCCTTTCCATTCCCTTTTCTGTCCCTTCCTCTTCCCTTCCTTCCTTTCTCCTTTTAAGACAGGATTGCGTTCAAACCATCTTCTCACTGTGTAGCTCAGGCTCTGACCTCAAACTCACCATCCCCCTGTCTCAGCCTATCATGTGCTGGGACGTAGGCATGCATTCTCCAGAAAGGCAGGCTTTCTTGTCCTTACATTTCCTAGCTGTTCTTCTGTGAACCATTTTACACCCCCAATATGAGTTTCCTGGCTCTAGTCAAGCCTGACACTTTCTGGAGAGTCCTGACATTTGCACTCACGCTGCTAAAAACTCAGATCAAGAAAGCCACTTAAGTGCCAGGCACAGCAACCCAGTCAGCCAGGGTAGAGAGGTGTCGGGATCAGACTGACAGGAAGACTGCTTCCCGTTCCCCACCCCCTACCTGTCATCTCCTTCACAGTGTAAAAACCTTAATTTCCACTTGTCTTTGGAGCCCTCAGGGCATTTGAAATAAAGAAAGAGAATAACAGCCATTGTACTCCCCGGGGATTCCACTGTGCTCAGTCAGCACTTCGGCTTGGTAGCAAGAAACAGTAACCCTGCCTCCAAGGCCTTGCAGCCTATCGCAGGGTCAGCCAGACTCCACAGCTTGGCCCCTTGTTTGAATGAAGGCCAGAGCCATTTGCGGTTTGCGTTGGGTAGTATAAAGTTTGTTTATTGACACCGTTCTTAGCTATGGGAGCTGGAGAGAGATGGCTCAGCAGGAAGAAGCCAGAGAAGAAGTAAGGGCACCTTCCCATTAAAACCAAGTTGCTCTGTAAGTAAATCTGAGTGGAGGGGGGAGGAAGCATCTAATTAGAATGATAATGACATCCCCAGCCTGCCCCCCCCCCCCCTTGTGCTGTATTGTTCAGACTGATTTTATTTTTCAAATTGCCAGTTTAAAAGGACGTTACTTGAAAGGTACACAAGATCAGCCCTCAATTTTCAGTTTGGCTCCGGTCTCTCTGTAAGGGAGCATCCTTTGCCAATGGTGCTTTTTGTTTTCCCTTTCCTCTCAGTCTGCTGCAGCCGCGTTAAAAATCCACTCGGGGAGGGAATACATATTCAGGTTTGTGTGAAGAAAAACTAAAATGACTAAGTGCAGTGCGAACCATTTAGAGAGAGGAGAAGCTGGGCCAGAAGGAAGGAACCTGGGTACCCGCTGTTCCTTACAGCCTGGTAGATCACAGGTCTGCCTCTCCTGCAAAGAGGCCTGCCGTGCATGCGTCATCAGGATGGTTGAGCCCGGAGTCAGATGTGGCTTGCTGTGTGAGTGTGAGGCCTCACGAGTCACCAGCAGCATGTGTCCTCTGTAGCCCCAGTGCTGGGAACAGGGAGAAAGGGCGATTGCTGGGGTTTTTGGTTGCAGTTGAATTGGTAAGTTTCACACACACACACACACACACACACACAGAGAGAGAGAGAGAGAGAGAGAGAGAGAAGTCTTTGTTCTTGAAAGAGTGCAGAATTGTAGAAAAAAAAATACTACATTTCTTTCTAAAATATCCTACCTGGCAATTAGCGTGTAATAAAAGAAAGGGAGTGTTTAAACTGAAGTAGCTCTATAAACAGATACTCAAACATTAATTCTAATTTAATTGCTTTACTGTGGGCACCGTGGAGATTTCAGACCACGGAGCAAGCATCTTCTCTGCACTCATTCAGCTGAACAGCTTGCCGAGCACTGCCTTGGCTGAGTGATTGGATGACTGGTACACACAGCATCCTACCTCCAGCAATGTACCCTTTGCCAGGCCCACGACCCCCACCTTCTCCTGGGGCTCAGGCCAACTGACCAGTGCTGTGGGCGTGGCTGCCGAGGCCAGGTAGCTAACACACAGAGGAGGTACAGAGGTTCAGAATCAGAGCCTTCTTACAGGGCATCCAATTTTAACCTCTTCCAGACCAGTTGTCAGTGTTGCTAACAAGCCTGGAGCGGCAGATTTCAAGTGCTCGCTGCCTATTCCTGTCCCGTGAGAAGAACAGACTTTGCCTCCAGACCCCACTTCCCAGCTCCTTCACACTCCATCCAGCTGGCACAGTGACATCATCATTTTGTCTGTTGGCACTTCCTGTTTGTGCCATTCTGACTCATTACCGAGCTAGAGATACAGGGCCACCCTTGTTTGGGGTCCTGTCCGTGTTTGGGGCTTTCTTCTTCCATTTCGTTTGATCTCACCATGTCTCCATAGCTTTGAACAGCTTGGATAAACCAATGGTTCCCACATTCCTATCTCTAGCTCAGGCTTCTCCAGTCTCCAGACAGCATGGATATCCTGTCAGCTACCCAACACACCCATCTGGCCATCTAAGTTCCTGGTCTCAGTACTCTGAAAACACAACCCTTTATTATCCGCCCACCCTTTATCCTCCGCCCACAATTGCGGATGCTCTCCTCACTCTCCTCACCGCAGTTCCCATGGCTCCACCTATTGGCTGTGCAGAAGCATGGCTGGGGAGGAGGCTTTTTCTCCCTGGCTCTCAGCCCCTCTTCACTCACCCTCTGCAAATGCCATCCATTATCTGTCTATCACCACCTCTTTCCGCTGCCCCCTCAATTCATGTCCCATTGGCTCTCCTTGCCAGGTGTCACAGTGTGCCCCCAGAATTGGCCTCTCCCTTCACCACTACTCTCTGACAGTCCATTTCAAGACAGCCGTTGAGCAGTTCTTTTGGAATATGAATTCAAGTATAGCAGTTCCTCTGGGTCTTTCTGTAGCCATGTGAGTCTCCACAGTGATGCAAAAGGCCAAAGGCATGGTGTGTGTGTGTGTGTGTGTGTGTGTGTGTGTGTGTGTTGGGGGGGATTTCTGACCTGCTGAGTGCTCTCCTGTCTTAGTTTGGATTTTTATTCCTGGGAAGAGACGGCCTGACCACAGTAACTCTTGTAAAGGAAAGCTTTTAGTTGGGGCATGCTCAGAGTATCATGGCGAGGAGGGAGCATGGCGGCGCACGGGCAGACAGGATGCTAGAGAGGTAGCGGGGAGTTAATATACGGATCCTCGGGCAGCAGGAGGACAGAGACACTTGTCTGGCTTGAGCATTTGAAACCCCAGAGCCCACCCGAGTGACATGCTTCCTCCAACAAGGCCACACCTCCTAATACCTCTCGAAAAGTGCCATTCAACAATGGCCACCAACTTCCACTCCCTGGCCCCCATAGGCTGGTAGCCATATCATAATACAAAAATGCATCCAGTCAAAAGTTCCCATAGTCTATCACAACCTCAATATTGTTTACAAGTCCAAAGTCCACATCTCCCTTCTTAGAACCTCCTCAGTCACTCTGCACTGCTGCTCCCAGACAGCCACAGAGGTCCCTGTCCCTGCTTCAGGACTTTTCCAGCTGCCTTTTCTGATCACTCCCCTCGAAACCCAGCCTCCATCCACCCCTAGTCACTCCCACCCCCACGTGATTGCCCCCCTAACACTAACACTACCTCTGACTATCACCCAGGTCCTTAAACTGTGGGTCATACTGTGTGGGGTCCTTTAAATGTGTGTGGAGGCTGCAGACAATTTGTCAACAATAAAATGTTTCTGAATACTCAACAGTCAAATTCAGTTCAAAATCAAATGCTCATCGAATCTGAGGGGCTTCTGGCAGTGCTCAGCTGCGTTGCCCACATGACTTGGCTCTGAATACACAAAAGGCCCACTCACAATTCAGTGTTGTAGTGTCCCATGACACCAATCAACACTACTCCACCCCTGGCTCAGATCTGAGACTGGTGTAGATTCTGCATTGCAGTGTTTTAACTGTACATACAAAGGGCTCTGCTCTTACGGAAACACAGTGGTTTGCTCATAGAACACAAAGACTTTTCATATTTTCTGATCCTCATTCCTTAGCAAGCGTCAAAGCAGTGTGGTTTGGAATGTATAGAGTTAGAATGTTTACCTTTAAAAAAAAAACTCTCTTTGAGTGGTTGAGTTGAATTCCATTAAAAAGAAGTTGTTCAACAAAATTCAGCTTCGTTAGGACAAAATTCCCAACAATCTTTGAAGTGGCCCTGAATATATCTCTGGCATGTTGGGCTATGTGTTTATGCAAATTGACATTCTCAGCATTGATTGTAAAACACTGATCAACTCCGAAAGATCTCGAAGATGCCCTGTGTCCTGCACTATCAAAAATTCAGTCAAGATTTCTTGGTGTAAAAATAAGCCGCACATCCATCATCAGTGTGCAAACTTGCTATTGTGTTACCAAATGCTTAAACTGTACATACCAATAAGGTGCCTTAGAATAAATGTCTTTATGATGTATTATTGTTAAATGCTTCATTTGCATACCTATTTTACATGCCTACGGATCTGGACCCTATACACATTTCCTGGGTGAAAAGAGGCCATGTGTTGAAAGAATTTAAGGCCCTGTTCTGACGTGCTGCAGACTGCTGGCTTCCAAACTGCCCAGTTTGCTAGAAGGTGCCATGAAGGAAGACATATTTTTGTTTTATACATTTCAACATTCCTTAGTGCTTAGGATGGGGTCTGGTCCTTAGAAAGGGCTCAGCAAATGATGGCCAAGAAGAGATTTTCTGAGCTGTGGAGACAATCTATTGGTAACTCTTACCAAATATTTCAAAATACTCTACACGGAGAAAACCCAATGTGATATCCTGCATATTCAGTAATTCAGTAATCTTCCCATTTAAAATAAGTTCCCTATGTGATTTTATTATTTGTATATGCATGAGTGTTTTGTCTGCATGTATGCCTGGCACCCTATGGGTACAATGCACTCAGAAGCTAGAAAGAGCATTCAAAACCCTGGAGTAGAGTTACAGATGGTTGTGAGCCACTGTGTGGGTACCGAGAATGGAACCCTGGGCCTCTGGAAGTACAGGCCATGCTCTGAAAGACTACCAAGCTACTTCTCCAGATCCAAGGGTGAGATGCATTTTAAAAATCATTTTCATATGCTTGTTGTCTGTGTATGTGAATGCAGTGCCTGCAGAGGCCAGAAGAGAAGGTGTTGGATCCCTTGAGTTGGAGTTACAAGTAGTTGTGAACTCCCTGAAGTGGGGGCTTGAACCCAAACCACATTCTCTTTAAGGACAGTATGCACTCTTACTGCTGAGTCAACTTTTTAGGTATCTGGTGAGGTCTAAACAGTTGACTATATTTCTGCAGATGCAGGGAGCTCACAGTGATTAGAAAATCAGTAATAGGGGCTTAGCCACAGAATAATTATAGAATAGGGTTAGGGTTGGGGTCTTGCGGTGTCTGCATCTTATAGGCTTCCTGTTCTGGGCCTTTCAGGTTATGCAGAGCCCTTTTTGAAAGGATGTGTGTGGCTGTCAGCAATTGGGGCAGTGGGCTGAGGCCTTGTTTAGCATTTAGTGTATGGACTTCTCTGACCAGCCACTGTTCCTTGTGTCCTAGGGTCAGATGGCCGTTTGTGTGCATATCCCTAATCAACCACCTCTACCTGCAAATGGAAAGTTCCCTGCAGCCCGGGGTGAAGAAGGACCCTGGCAGGCCTGGGCATCCTCACCTTTGCCCACCACCCATGGTTGGTCCAGGCTGGTTCAGATGACCAAAGTCCCCTATCTAATTCCTGAAACTTCTTGGGTGTGCAGCTTGCTCCTTCCCTTGTTCTGAGTCACTGAGGGTCACTGAGGCACCATCTCTGTCTCACTGCCTTACCACCTGCTTCAGTCAGCCTGCCTTCTGTCAGTCAGCATTACCTGCCTCCATCCTCATTTGCTGCCTGCTGATTTCAGAAGGTTTGGGGAGCAGCAGGGATCATTTTGTGGGATAACTGTGTCCCTGAGACACCTCCCTCCATGTGGGGGCTTAGTTACTGTTGCCTTTCTGATGATTTCAGCTCCTCTTCACGGGCTGCTTTTCTCTGTGTTCTGAGAGGCTGTCTGTCTTGGGTCACAACCGTCATGTACTTTTCTGCCTAGACAGAGGCTTTGGGAGGTGGAATGGGGAGAAAAGATTTACTTTTTCCTCCTTTAGCTTCTTCCCCTTATCACTCTGGGCTAGCTGTGGGACCTCTTGGCTTGGTTGCAGCCTTGCCTCCAGGCTTGCTCTCTTCCCATGTTCTTCCTCTTCCAGCGGCAAGAAAGCAAAGGTAGTCCCTGGGGCTGACTGGTGGAGTCCTTCCGGCATCGCATCATTGTAACAATGTGCTTTCCAAGAGCTATTGCCTCCCCTGGCTTGGGCGATTTGTTCCCAAGGTCGTTTCGCAATACCCCTTCTCCTCCTAACTCGTTTCTCCCAGCTCAGCCCTCTTGTAATTCCCAAGATCAGTTTCTGTGTTTTATTTCTCCTCTTCTTGCCCCTCCAGGGAATTTGGGGCGGGATGGGTGGGGTATGTTTGATCTTTTACTGTCTTCCCTACCAAGCCGGCTTCCAGACTGTAGTGACCAGCCTTCTGTTCACTCTCTAAGAGCAGCAGTAAGTCGCTACTCTGAGCAAGTGATGGGAAGACTACATTTCTAAGCCTGTTAGGATAATGTCTCAGCATCAGTGGTCCAGCACCGTGTACTACTCTGTATCTTGTTCTATGGATGCTGGCGGAAGCATCTGCTGCATGTCCCTGTGCTGAATGATGTAGCAATTTTCTTTTGAATGCTGTAGGTGCCCAGTAAGAAGTTGGGCCATCAATAATGTCTGACTACATGGTTTCGAGATAGACTTTGTTTATCTGGGGCCGGAGAGCAGATGCCCACACGGGCTTGTTCAATCCTGGGTTCCCAGTGAATCCTTTGTTGCTTTATTTTAGTGTTGTTTTTCTGAAGAGCTGTTTCTCCCTAGGCTTGCGGAAGTGACTTTGAACCAGCTTGATCAAACTCCAAGCAGCTGTGTGAGGTGAAAACTCACCACCAAGGGGAAAAAGAAGCTGGAGGCGGGGAAAGCAGGCACCATGGAATGAAGAAACCTAAGAATGTTACTGCAACATCACCGGCCTGCTGAGTGGCACTGAGGCAGAGCTACAGTTTCTCTGAGGAGGGACAAGGGCTAGCAGGGAACTGTTTGGTCAGGACTAGTGTCAGCTGCTCACCTGTCTCTGGCGCTCCTATCTCACACCACCCTGGCAAGCCAATCATCTCCACGCTTTTCCATTCCTTCCTCCAGAGGCAGAGGGGTGGCGAAATATTTGGGGTTTGGGGACCAATGGGATGGTACTAAGTGTCTAATCTCTCCAAGTTGCAGTGCCCTCACCTGCAAGGCAGGAAGCACACAAATGCTTGGCACTGGTGGTCGTGAAAGTAGGAGCTTATTAATGGAGACAAGCAGTTGGTGCAATACAGAGGGATCCTCTCTGCTGCAGGTAATGAACCCTCCAGTATTGGAGGTATGCAAGGCTTGACGTTTTGTGGTGCTTCCAGCCCTGCATGGGGAGAGTGAGGACTAGTCTGGTCAACCTGAATTAATCCCACAGCAGTAGCAGAGGGGAGGTTTTGATTTTGTTAAACAGAGTCTGGGATTTCATGTGTCAGCGTGCTGCCTGGCAATTAAAATCAGGAGAGTTTAATCTGAAGAGAGTTCCAGCTCTGTTGTTTGCCCTTTTAATCTTGTCTGTTACCATGGGAACGGCAAGTGATTGCAATCACCACTGTTTGTATTGTGAGCCTGCTCCCATCAATGTGGCTTTTGAAAAACAAGAAATAAAAATCTTGACTTCTGCACACCACTCATTACTATTCAGAACGAACCAGGAAGTTCCGTCAAGCGCTTCCTTCCCAGCACATGCTCTGAAATCCCCACCAGCCCCATTTCTGGCCTGCTTTCTTTCCGCTCCTCTCTCCTTGAGCCAGGTGGCTCTGCCACGTGCTGGGAGAGCGTCACCAGGCAGGATGAGATCCTGGGTGAGCTGGGGACCCTTTGCTGGGGAGGAACTGGCTACCGAGCCTCCATCAAGGAGTGACGGGTGTGCAAGGGCTGTTTACGTTCCTCCAGATCATGGATGTTAGTTTTTAATTTTTACTTTTCTTCATTTACTTTGCATGCCTGTGGTTGTGCACACACAGGTGAGTGTGTGAGTACAGGAGAATGCTTGCCACAGCCCACGTGTGGAGGTTGGAGGATAACTTTGGACCTTGCTTTCTCTCTTGTTTGAGACAGAACCTTTCTTTTGTTGTTCTTTGCTGTGTGATCTGGGCTTGCTGCTCCTGCAGCTTCTGGGAATTCTCCTGTCTCTGCTCCCATCTCATTGTAGGAGTTCTGGGATTACAGATGACCTATCACTGCCAGACTTTATGTGGATTCTGGGAACTCAAACCCAGGTCTTCACACTTGAGCATCGAGCACTTTACCCATTGTGCTATCTTCTCAGATCCTCATGGACGTTGTGCTAGCTGTGCTCATCATCTCGACTGTGATTGCTTCCCGAAGGAAGAGAGATGCTGTCCAGTGCCATTGTGAAAGGAAGAGTTGGGACCAGCAGTTCCCAGTGTGTTGGGCTGAGAAGTGTGTGATTTTTTTTTTCAGGGGCCTACTGGTCACCTGCAAAGTTACAGCAGTGGCCTGCCTGTCTCCTGGCTCCTGCTGGCCTTGAGACCCAGAGGCTCCATGGCCTAGAGGGAGATGACTTCAGCCTTCTTTCAGAGGACTCCCAATACCTCTGCCTCCTCCTACAGCTTACAGAATGCTTTATGGTGAGAATGTGAAAATGTTGGCCTCGTGCCCAGACCTAATTGATTAAAGCATTTTTCTTCGAGTAGAGAGAGACTCCAGTGAGCATTGATCCCACTCCGGTGTGTAACAGCTGAGAATAAACTGTTGGGTGAGGAAGGAACGTGCCAGAGGTCAGGGGATGAGAGAGCGTCTCCCAGCCCCGGTGGCTTGTTTTGCGTAAATCCGACCTCATTGCAAGACATGCCTCAGGCGGTTTCATTTCATAAACCTTGAAAAATTGAAACTCCTTTTTTTTTAAATTTGGAATACATATGCCTCATATTATGTCTCTTTAGAGAAGATACAAGCCAGTTCAATGTGTATCAAATTCTAGAAATGCATACTGAACGGCCACAGTGTTTTCAGGATAGAACCACAGGCCAGGAGAACGTTGAACTCTCACTGATTCCAACATTAGCTCCGATCTCTAGGTCTTCTAGTCTTGTTATCTTGAGGGACTACTTCACGCCTCAGGCGTGCTCTGTAATATGAAGAGAGTGGGTGCTTCGGTTTGATGTGAAAGGTCCCCACAGTCTCATATGTGGTGATGTGTGGAAGGCAGTGGAATCTTCTGGATGTAAGGACCTACTTTCTGGAAATCATATAGGGGCATGTCTTTGGATGTTACATTCACCTCTGGTGACCCTCTGCACTCTCTGCTTCCTGGCTGTACCACATGAGGAGTCGGTGTCCCCAACTTAGTTAGGATGTCTATTTTGTAATAATAATAATAATAATGATGATGATAACAACAACAACAACCAAATGTAACTTGGGGAGGAAAGGGTTTATTTTGTCTTGCAGATTGAAGTCACCATGCAGTGATGTCGAGGCAGGAACCTGGAGGCAAGAACTGATGCAGAGGCCGTGGAGGAGGCTGCTTACCAACTCACTCAGCCTCCCTTCTAATAGCACCCAGGACAACCAGCCCAGGGGTGGCACAGTGGCAGTGAGCTGGGTCTTCCCACATCAATTATCAATCAAGCAAACGCGCCACAGACTTGCCCACACATTAGTCTAGTGGGGGCATTTTCTCACCTGAAGCCTCTTCTTGCCAGGTGCGTCCAACTTGGGTCGAGCTGATGTAGAACTGGCCTGCGTGGTCCCACACTCCCGTAGCCACCACCTTCACCAGGCTTTCCCATCAGGGTGAACTCGAACTCCTTTGAAACCGTGAGCCTGAAGTTGTGTCTGTCAGATGTCACGGTCCCAGGGAAGGCAATGAATGCAGAGGGCTTGCCTGGTCCACCTTGCACCATCCATGAGGTTTTGCACGAGGTGCACTTGAAAAGCAATGGAGAATCATGTGTAATTATCCTGTGGCTATTGTCGACACAGATTCTTAGAGTTAGGTCTTCCAGCTCTCAAGGGGGACTGGAACTCCTCAGGTAGATCTGGAATCTAGCTGATGGACTGAAGTTTCAGACCTCTCTTGATGTTTTCTTATTTATACAGACTGAGTCAGATTGTAGCAAAACCCAGAGTGAAGTCCCTTCCAGGTACAAACCAGCTCATTCTTTCCTGCCTCAAAGCCTTTCCTGGGGCTGAATACTGAAAGATTCAGCATTTTTCACTGATGGCCATAAGCCCCCGCTCTCTGACTGTGTCTTGTATTTTCTTCCTTCAGAGCAACCTGGCTTTCCCCCGTTCCTTCCTTCCTTCCTTCCTTCCTTCCTTCCTTCCTTCCTTCCTTCCTCTTCCTTCCTCTCTCCCTCCTTTCCTTCCTTCCTTTTTCCCTTCCTTCCTTCCTTCCTTCCTTCCTTCCTTCCTTCCTTCCTTCCTTCCTTCCTTCCTTTTCTGTCCCCACTCCTTCCTCCCTCTCCCCCTTCCTTCTCCTCCTTCTTTGAGTAAGTCTTATCTATATCCAGCCTGGAACTCACTATGTAGACCACGCAGGCCTTGAACTCACAGAAATCCACTTATATCTGTCTCTGGCATGCTGGGATTAAAGGTGTACACCACCATTCTCAGCTTGCTTTTAAAAAACCCAAAAGAACAACAACAAAGCAGGGTGTACGCAGGGGCTCAGGCTAGGCTCTAACTCCTGCACTCAAGCTGTTCTCCTGCTCTTGCCACCAGAATGCTGAGCCCACAGGTGAGCACCGCTATGTCTAGGTGTTCTTACACATAAACAGCACTCTGGTAAATAGAGTGTTGCTAGGACACAGCCACTTCCTCGTATCTCTGTCTTGTCTGTAACTGAATTTTCAGAACAATGATTGAGCTGAATCATTGCAACAGAAGCTGTGTGGTCCACACAGAATAACATAGAAAGAAATATCTGGCCATTTACAAGAATAGTCTGTCTCAAGGGTCCTCCCCTGACAGATGGTAGCCACTTCACCTTACAGTTGTGCTGCCCACAACTGGTTCAGGACTACAGCAGGGGGCAAAGAAGTGTCTCATTCTGTATCTTGGTAGGGCTGATTCTTGGGTATAAGCTACACTGCATAGTTCAGCTCCTCCAGGGCCAGTCTGAGGATGGACCGACTGCTACTTATCTGCTGAGCCTTTCCCCTGCCCTCTCCTGGCCCTCTAACCATTTGGTGACAAAATATAGGTACTAGAACTCCCCCTTGGGCTATGTTCCTAAGGGTCTTGCCTTTTATTTTGGTAGTTCTAGGGGCCAAGATTAAGGTGTCCTACATGCCAGCTAAGTACTCTATTATAAGCTACATCCCCTTCAAGCTAAGTACTCTATCATCAAGCCACACCCACTTTGTGCTTAAGTGCTCAATTATCACGCCACCTACTCACCCTGTGACTTTTTAAGTCACTCGAACCTTTCCCACAGTCTCTTGAGTGGAAGCCCAATTTTCAAACAGAAAGAACCGTGTGTGTGTGTGTGTGTGTGTGTGTGTGTGTGATAATGTATGAGTGTGTATGTGGTGTATGTGTATGTATGAGTGTGTATGTGGTGTATGTGTATGTATGAGTGTGTATGTGGTGTATGTGTATGTGTGGAGTGTGTGTGTGATGTGTGAATGTGTGTGGTATATGTGCAAGTGTGTGTGTAGTGTGTGCATAGTGTGTGTGTATGGGTATGTGTGTGTGTTGGGATCCAGGTGCTTTGTCTACCCCTCTCCCTTTGTCAGCCTCATCTCAATGTTCCCAGATCCCAAGGATTCATAGAGCATTGATAAATGATGCCTGGACAGGTGTATAGCAGAATTTGACAATGGAGACTATTGTAACCACCAGTGTCCCCAGCTTTGGCATTCCCAGGAGAGTGTAAAGAGCCTTTGTGTTTTCAGCAACTGCACGTGGGAACTTCTGGATGAGATTCTGGAAAGCCTGAGACCCTGCTGCCGTGTGTGAGGGTGCCAGTCTGCGACATATGCACATGGTGGGGTTGATGTGTGCCTCAAGTCTCCCTGAGGTGGACAGACATGCAGCAAGATGGATTAAGATAGAGGAGACACTTCAGCAGCCAGTGATGGGAAATGAAGACCACTCCCTTCACTGTGGCAGTTGAGACATCTTTCTGTGGGATGGACTGGGATACTCTGAGAGTTCTGAGAAGAAGGTATTTTAAAACTGCCATCCCTTTTAGGGTAAGAGCGGAACCCCTGGCTTCAACCCTCTCTTTCCAAGGCAGATAATCCTCCTCCTCTTTGCTAATCTCAGAATTATATGTGTCTAGAAGACAACCAGGAAGACAGTTTATTGTTAAAATGACCAAGTTCACTTTGGTCACATTGAAGAGAGAGAGAGAGAAAAAAAAAAAAGAGCTATTTTCTAGTGTCTAAATCTCATTAAAAAAGCAATTTTGCAATCAATTACAATGCAATTTAGCCACTAACTGTTTAATTATATATTTTAAAAAACCAGAAACAGAAGATGCAGCCAGAGTGAGTCCGTTCTCTCTGTCCCCACACTATGAGCCAGGCCAAGAGAAACTGTCTTTGGATGAGGTTTGGGCAGCGGGATGAGTCTCTGGCTTTCCAAGTCAGTAAGTTACACCAGCCTAAGGAGGTAGCTGCACTCACAACACGCTGCAGCCGGAGACATACATTTTTTTTTCCCTACAAGAGCTTGGACCTTTCTTATTCTGTCATGCACTATAAAAATTGTATAATTCTGTGTGGCTTTTATTAAAGGAACATTATTTCTATAAATTATTTTTTAATGCTGTGGAAGAATTTGCCTTCTGGAACCATCTTGGTGAAAATAATCTGCAGATGAAATAGAGACTCAGGCCTTCGGAGTGCTGGAGATATCAAGGTCTGGAAGAGAGGGGTGGCTCACTCCTTTAACCCCAGCGCTTGGGAAAGCTATATATAGTAAAACTTTGTCTTGACAAAAAGGAGGACAGTGTTGTGATGGTTCTAGTCATCCTCAAGGGAAAAAGGACATGGGGGTGAGTGGCGTCTGTGGTTGCTTGGGTGGAGGTGGGTGCTGATAGATCCAGTTCTGCCTGAAAGACCAGGAGGACTGGGCCCAGGGGCTTCTGTGCACTAGACCTTCTATCCCAACTCTCAACCAAGAATAGAGGAAGCTCACAGAGCACACTTGGGAATCCTGTTGGGTCATCCCTTGGTGCATTCTCTGTGGTTTCTACTCTGTGGTTTACCTTCAGCTTGCTTCTTATATTCCTGGTTTGTAGCTTTTGGTCCAGAGAATCACATACTTTGGATATCTGTCCAGTTATAGACAGTAACTCCTTCTCTCTCTATGTGTGGCCATGGATGTGGGTGTGGCCATGTATGTGGATATGCACATGCACACACACATAGACCAGAGGAGAGCCTTCACTGCCATTACCCAGGAACCACCCACTTTGTTTCTGTGAGACAGCATCTCTCATTGGCCTGGAGCTCACCAAGAGGCTGGTCTGGCTGGTCTGAAAGCCTGAGATATCTGTCTGCCCCACCTCCCTAGTGCTGGGATTACAGGCATATGCCATCCATGGTGCCTGGCTTTTTGAATCCGGGTCCGGAGGATGAAACTCAGGTCCTTGTGCTTGTAAGACAAGTGTTTTGCTGGCTGAGTCACTGGGCTGTCCTCTCTTTGGTGGGATATTGCATGCAAAAGGCCACAGCCCCTGCCTTGTTGGATATAGTCAAGAGAAGGCTTTCTTTTGCTTTCCTTCTGTCCATCCTGACCATAGGCAACAGAGGTAATGCTACTGAGGGTATCTTTTTGGGAAGTTAGTGGCAGAACTTACTGACAGACATGAGCAGTATCAGCCTGTTTTAAAATCTGCATTCCTGCTGCATGGGGGCTGGCAGATATAGCAATATTATTCAGGGAAATGTTGGCATTTCAGCTGTAGTCTGGCTATCGCTGGAAGTCCACAGAACCTTGGCCATGGGCTGTGTTCACAGAAGTTTTTCAACATAAGAAACTCAATGTTGGGAATCTCTGTTCCCTATTCTTGGACCAAGAGTCACACTGGCCCCCAGCTTAGGCTGTGATCCTGGTTGCAGGTCAAAGATGCGCCCCAGTGGTTGAGTTCTGCATCCCTTTCCAGACTCAGCTCTAGCCTTGAACCAAATGCTGTATCCAGATGGAGCTGGGAATCCTTGAATTGTCTGAGCCATGATCTAAGTGCGGCCCCCTCCGTCCTCACCTCCCAAGCACCTCCCATCATTACGTCTCTAAGTGAAATGTCTCCCCACCCTGAGATGTGACTTGCATCTGGTTCTGGGTCCATAAGCCTTGGAGGCTCTGGAGGTGAGGAGAGGATGCTAGAGGCAACCTGTGCTCTAAGTGCTGTCCTGGGGAGATGCCTGAAGGAGGGCTGCGGAGGAGGATGTGCTGGCTTTAAGAGGTGTGAATAGGGATGAAGGGAAAAGCTGACGGGCTGAGCATGAGTTATATGGTGTCTACAGTGTTCCAGGCCTGGGGAGGAGTGTTCAGTCCCTATTACCTTCCAGACCTTCACGCACAGTATTGGCAAGTCAGGATTCTTACGGTTGCCATTTCTCAAAGGGTCCACTGACCGGGTTGGCTTCTTGCTGGCCCAGGCAAGTCAAACTTGGGCCTTTGTGACTTTGTGCCAGATGTTTGAAACCTCAAGCTGCCGTGCTAAGGATGTCCGCTGCAGGTGGTGGCAAGGTCTAATTTGTGCTTTGGGAAGACAATTTGGGTGAAACATGTCCACACTTGGTGGAGACTGGAGGCTGGACGCAGGTGAGGAGGCTGCCGCAGATTCAGCGGTGGATTCTGTTGAGGAGGAGCGGTGCAGCCAGTGGTCCCATTTGAACTCATTTGAAAACACAGATATGTCAGGTGAAGCTAATACAGTGAAGGCCTGCATTTGGTCCTAGGCCCCAGCTCCTTCCCTTTGGCCAGAATGCACCTGATGGTCCAGCCTTGACTACTCAGTTTGCCCTCTTGTTAATTCCTGACCTGCTTGGCTCCAAGCTGTGCAACACAGGACACATAATTATGTATTGATTTCCTTCTAAAAGATGCACAGCCTTGAGTAAACGTGGAGATTTTGTGGCCCTATGTAAACACAATCTGGGGAGATTTTGTGGTCCTACATAAACATGCTCTGAGGAATAAGAGGGCTTGATGGATGTGGGGGAAGTCAGAGGAGTGAAGAGAGTAGGGGTCCTGTCAGCACAAGACTGACAACAGCCTGTTAGAGAAACACCCCGTAGCCTCCTTGGGGATTCAGGGGCATCAGAAACTGGCTTGGGGAGGGCATGCAGCTGGGATACAGAAACCTGATCTCAGCCTCCATCACTGGCCAGGTGAGCAGAGAAGTCCATTTGCCTGTCTCCCCCACCCCCACCCCGCCCCCCCCAGCCCCCCTATAGCTTTCTCGGTTTCTCCCAGGTGATTAAGCTTTGTGGTACTTTGCCAGATGGCATGTTCTCCCACTTCCCCAGGCCTCCAGGGACTGTCTGGAACACGGGCCAAGCTCTCTTACCTCAAAATTATATTAAGGAGTTTAATTAACAGAAATGACTCCACAACCCATAGATCACACTGAGACTGTGCCTGCCACGTGCAGACACCAGCAGGGCCTTGGCTGTCTGTCTCCCTGTGATTCTGGGGACCTAATAACATCACCCACAGTCATCCGATCAAGCGGAGACATTCTCTTGTTGCTCAAATAAAATTGGAGGTGGTTGGGGGGTGGGGGGAGCTTGTGGCCTCCAAAGCTAAATCTCAAGGTAATTAATTCCCGGGCCAGACTTTCTCGGCAGAGATACCCAATTTCTTCTCCCTTCTACCAAAGCGGGGCAAGTCTCCTAGGAGAGATTCCAAACAACTGCCCACCTGACACCTTCATGACCTCACCATAGGGGTCCATGAGTCACCTTGGTAAAGTGGCTTGCTCCGTCTGTATGGGGCAACATGGTTGAGTCCCTATTGACTAAGAGAGGTGTGGGAAGCACATTTCTTTATCGATTCTCTTGGGTCTACAGTTGCTTCTTTCATTGTCTTTCCTGACCACTTCCTCTGAGACACTTTCTTTTTTCTCACTGTTGGTTCTGCTTGATGATGCATCATCTCTGAAAATGTCCTAGAATCTATCCATAGAATGGGTCTGTGGTATAATAGCCTTATAACACTTCCCTGGCAGGCTGTGCGCGGCTGTCACTAGCGCCCCCTACTGGCCCAATTCTGTGATCTCCAGAAGTTATCCCTTGTCTTGCTGAACTTCGAATGTCCACCTAGACTTTCTTGTGGGTGTACAACTTGTTCGCAGTTTTCTGAATTTGGAAGTCAAGCTCTTTGGTCTAGTTTTTAGTCTGTGCTGACTAGCACAGGGCAAAGCTATGTAAATCAGGGGAATTTCAGGTTTGGATTTAACAGTCTAATCTAACAGACTGTTAGATTTCTAACAGTTTTGAAATCATCACTGACAGCAATGATGCTCATAATGTCTGAGCCACCACTCGGCATAGAGACACAGATGGGTGATTACGTCATGACGCTTCCAGGATATCGAAGTCCAAGCATTTGCATACTGAAATGCACATTACTTTATTAGAAAGCATTTCTCTTTCCTGTGTCTCTTATAGGGTGTGTGATGAATTATTTTTATTCTGTAGCTTTAAGCATTTGCCAGTAGGTTGGCTCTATTTTCCGCACACTCATTTTAAGGGTAGTGGGAGGTGCCATGGTAGAATGCGAAATCCACCTTCCAGGTATGAGTCACGCTAATTCAGGTCAATCCTTTTAGCCTACTCAGGCTTTCGACTCATTAAATGAGGTCCACTCACTTTGGGGAGGGCAATATGCTTTATTCAGTGAATCGACACAATGCTAACCTTTGTGATGGCTACTCTTGGTTGTCAACTTGACTACATCTGGAATGAACTACAATCCAGAAATGGAGGGCACACCTGTGTGAGATTTTTTTTTTTTGCTTGGTTGGAAGTGGTTGAATTCACTTCTAGTTTGGACCTTTGATGTAGGAAGACACACCTCTGATCCAAACCTTGGGGTGGGAATTTACACCTTTAACCAGGGCCACAACTTCTGCTGGAAGCCTATATAAGGACAGGGGAGAAGGAAGCTCTTGATCTGTGTCTGCTTGTCCTCACTCTCATTGACAAGCCCATTCCTTCACTGGCATTACAGCTTACTTCTTCATGACTCCAGCATATACAAAAGATCAGCTAAGATATCCAGCTTTGTGGGCTGAATAACTACTGGTTTCTTGGACTTCCCATTCACAGCTGGTCATAGATGTTGGACTATCTTGACTGCAGCCTGTAAGTCATTCCAGTAAATCATATATATATAAAATTCATTCTATAAGTTCTGTTCCTCTGGAGAGCCTGGACTAATTAAAACCTCCTTTAAACACACTCTGACAAAAAATACCCAGAAGAGCACTTGGCCGAAAATCTGGGCACCACATAGTCCAGTCAACTTGATTGTTAAAATGGACCATTAAAAGGAATTCTATGAGTTTTAAGATCTCAACATTGTGTCCCATGGAAGAATACTGAACCCCACAGTTAGGTTATAGCTATGGAAGGGATTTCATTTGGTTTGGAAGAAGGCAGATGCTATCACTAGGACACAAGATCAAAACAGAAGAGACTCTCAGGCCTAGGGGCTAGGGTGAGACAGGCCACCTTTAGTCAAGTCACCCATACCACCAGCTCTCCACCTTGCCAACTCTAGGTCTTGGCGTCTGGCAGCCTTGAGCTGATGAATGAGGGCCAAAGCAAAGCTTCTTCCTTGGGTTGTGTATTAGTTATTTTCTTGTCAATCTAACAAAAATACCCATAGTGAGAGCTTAAAGTAAGAAAGGGTTGCTGGGAAGTGGTGGCGCATGACTCTAATCCCAGCACTTGGGAGGCAGAGGCAGAGGCAGGTAGATTTCTGAGTTTGAGGCCAGCCTGGTCTACAGAGTGAATTCCAGGACAGCCAGGGCTATACAGAGAAACCCTGTCTCTAAAAAACAGAAAAAAGAAAGAAAGAAAGAAAGAAAGAAAGAAAGAAAGAAAGAAAGAAGGAAAGGGTTGCTTAGGTCACAGTTTTGGGGAATCTTAGTCTGTTAGGGTAGAAAGGGCTGGATGGAGACACTCCTTCCTTCTGAGGCACAGGGAGTGTGGGGCAGTGGCTTGGTTCAGTCATGAGGCAGAGTTCTTAGAACCAGAACCAGGCTCAGGTCTAATCTACTAAAGTCTGTCCACCAGTGGCCTATTGCTATCTCCTGAAGGCTGCACAGTCTTCAGTGTTATACCATGAGCTGGGGACTGAGGGTTCAAAATGAACCTATGGGGGGACATTCCAGTTTCAAACTGTAAGGGACTTGACAAATTTATAGTAAAGAAATCCTAAATTCTAACATAAATACAAACCACTCCTAGAAGGTTCTGGTTTTTCCTACAAATGGATACTTATTTTATTTATTTATTTGTTTTTTTAAAAAGAAATAGAACATCAGTTATAATAAAATTGCTTGAATTTATTTTCAGCTAAAATATTTTTATTTTAAGTTGTGGGTATGTAGGGAGGTGTGTGCATGTGGGCAGGTGCCTGTGGTAGCCAGTGGTATCCGGTGCCCCTGGAGCTGGAGTTGTGAGTTACCTGAAAGGTGTTGGCAATTCAACTTGGGTTTTCTGCAGGAACATATGTGCTCCTGATGCTGAACCACCTCTCTGATCCAACTTCCAGTTTTGATAGTGGTTTACGTCAGCCTATCTCTTGCAGATGATAATTATGAGTCCTGGACAAAAACTGCTTGTAGATTCTGCTGAGTGTCCTGCAGTGGGCAGACAAGGAAAGTTATTCTAGCCTTGAGAGGAAGGAACACATTGGGTGAGATACCTGTTTTGAAAATGCAGACTGGGACCAGGACTTAGGCTGAGGGTCTCTCTCTGTCTTACTAGCATAGAGTTCAAGGCTTTGAGAATGGATAGCAGTCAGCAGCTGAAGGCTAAGTTGCTATTGAGGTGCCACCAGATAAAAGCACTCCCCCCAAGCCTCTGGCTAATCTCTGGCTAACCTCTGGTTAAAGCTGTAATACAGGGACCAAGTCTAGAGCTCAGAAAAAACAAACAGCTGACAGGCTAAAGCAGTTGAATGCAGATTTATTTTTGAGGGTCTGTGTGTGTGTATGTGTGTGTGTGTGGTGGGGGGGACAAGAGTGGAATATGGATCCTGTCACATCACAAGGCTTCATAGAATCTTGGATTTTTCCTACCACTGGACTTTCAGAGAGTTCTCATTGTAGTAGGAGAGCCTAAATCTAGGGACTTGCATGACTGAGAGAGAATTAAAGCAAATCAACTCCAACAATGTCTAAAACTGTCTTGTCAGGACTTCAGGGTGGTTATCTAGTAACTTGACCACCTGCTAGAACAAAAAACCAGCTCTCATCTTGGAGAAAACAAAGAACATAGAGTCTCTACAATATATTACCCACCCTGATGGTATACCGCTAAGAATTATCAGATACAAAAAGCAGGAGATGGCGACTGGCGTCACAGGAAAAAGGAAGCCAGTGCAAACAGGTCAAAAATGAGTCAAACTGGAATTAGTTGACAAAGTCTTTTAAAAGAAGCGATTAAAATACACACATACTTGGGGCTGAAGGGCTGGCTCTGCAGTGACGAGCTCTTCTTGTGCTCAGCTCCTAGCACCCACATGTGGTTAAAAGTCATTTGTTCCAGGGGATCTAACACCCTTTTCTGGCCTCCTCTGGCCTCAGGCATGCGCATGGAGCACATATGTCCAGGCAGGCAAGACACTCACACTTGTAAGAAGTGAAAATAAATAAATCTAAAAACATACAAAAACAACCAACCAAACCAAAGCACATGGACACAATCGCCATGATAAACACACAGGAAGAAAAGGGAAGACATTAAAAAAAAAAAAAAAGAAATTCCAGAATTTCAAAGTGAAATAGGAAATGGGACAAAAAAGTTTACTAATGGGCTTAAGAGCAAATTGGAAATGGCAGTGAAGCCGAACAGGCGTGTTAAATTGAAGATAGAACACAGAAATCCAATTTGTAAAGAAAAAAAAAAGGTAAAGTCAAACGTGGCCTTAGCATCATGTGTGGCAACACAGTCACTGGCTATGTATGTAATTAGCTAGAGAACTGGGCAAAGACGTGTATAGAGCAAACAGTCCCAAATTCCCCCAATTTTGTGAAATACAGCTTCATGAAACGCAGGAAGATAAATCACAGTTAGATAAATGCAAAGAAGATGTTACCTGGGCATATCGGTGTCAAGTTACCTAAAAAGCAAACACAGGAAGACATTGAAAGCAGAGACAAGAACGCTTTCTGTAGTACAGGGAAGCGCTGATACCGGTGATAATGGATTTCCCATCCAAACGGCAGAGATCTGGAGACACCAGAGATATGGCTGGCGTGCTGAGAGACAAAGGAAGCAGCCCAAACTGCCAATGCAAAATTGTGCAGCCAGTGAGAAACATCCACTTCATATCAAACGAAGTGAAGGTGTCATCAAGCCATTATTCAGACAAACGAAAGCTGAGCAGGCACCCACAGCACAAAACAAATTCACACCGAGGGGAATTCTTCAAGATAAGTGGGGACAACAGCAGACAGGAGCTCAGATAGAAGAGAATGGGCGAGGGACCCCAGCAATGGTGAGAAGGAATAGACCGCATCAGGAAGATGTATACTCTTGTATTGAGGGTTCCCCAGCATGCTAGGGGAGAATGTATGACCAGAGCAGCATAGAGGCAGAGTGGGCAGCCATTACACTGAGGTGGGTTCTTGTGTTAACAGGAAAACCACTCTGAGTCCCTAACACCACTGATGTCCAGACATCCATTCGACTGAAGTGATGGAATCCAGGATAGGACCAGCAGCCTCAATAGTCATAGGAGGTCAACCAGAGAAAGGGACCAGGAAGGCTTTACTGCAGGGCCTCTCTCCAGTGTGGATGGGATTTTGGGATTACTCAGACCTCAGAACACAAGGACTACATGGATTCAGAGAAGCTAATCTTCATGGCCTGTTAGAGCTGGATGTAACTGTTGTATTGGCCATCTCTTTCCCTCCTTCCATCTTATACACAAAGAGAATTGAGGTTCAGAGGGGTGAACTACTTATCTGCTTATGTAAGCTAGTTTGACCACATCCAGGAGTAGAGCCCAGGTCTCCAGGTCCTGAGCCTGTGTCCTCTACTTTCCTAAACTTCTCTCCAGAGGCCTTCTGAAGGTGGGTGGGGGTGGGGAGCTGACTCCTCAGGCATGTGGAGATCAGCTCACTAAAA
The DNA here is from genome assembly GCF_947179515.1 of Apodemus sylvaticus. Taxonomy (NCBI): domain Eukaryota; kingdom Metazoa; phylum Chordata; class Mammalia; order Rodentia; family Muridae; genus Apodemus; species Apodemus sylvaticus. Next base: position 52,388,901 of record NC_067481.1, read on the forward strand.
ATGCGATTACAGCACCATTCATCTTCCATTTCCCCTGGCAGCATGGGTGTGCTATTTTTACTATAGGGAGGCCTCTCTAAGGCACCCTGCTACAGTGAGCACCTAGCCTCTATCTTGTTTCCATCAACATAATCTGTTTGCAACATGAGATTGGGCTTTTCCCTGGCCCCTTATCACTAATAGGATCAGCGGATTCTGCAGGATGTGGGGAGCTGCAGTGCGCACGCTCAGCCAGGGAAGTGGCTGTCTCCCAGCTAGCTATACTGAGCCTTTGTATTCAGGACAGCAGAGTTTGCCAGGACAGAGGCGCTCCTGGACAACTTTCGCTCAGGCTGTAGCTGTAACTCAAAGCCCTGCCTACCAGAGGATCGTTTGGTTAGTACCATGTAGAGCCTCCACTGAGTTGTCACCATCTTACTTCTGGAAGCTTCTCTCATCATATATAACATTTATCTCTCATTAGGTGTGGGTTTTTTTCCCCCTTGCTATAACAAACCAAATGATTTTAAATAAATTTGCTTTAGAAACGACTTGGTCAAAAGGACTGGTTCAATTATACATTTTATACCGCCCCATTCACGAATCCTTTGCAATGGCCAACTTTATAAGCTTAGACATTTTATTCAGTTTGATTTTTCAGTTTTCTTTTCATCTTTTGCGACCAATTTTTCTTTCCAAGGCCGCCAATGTTTTTGCCGTAGGCACTTCCGGCTAGTACCCGATGGCTATAGCGGTCTCACTCAGGAAAGGAAGAAGCCAGAACACCCGGAGCTCCCACCTCGGGTCTGTGGGTCTGCGGCTTGTTAGCTGTGCTCCCTTGGGGGAGGCCCCGAGCTTTGGGTTTCTTAGTGAGACAGGGAGCCAGAGTGCAGCCGACTCTGCCCCCTCCATCCTAAGCTGGTGCTTCGTGGGGCAGGCTGAATGTCAGGTAGCTTGGTGCTGGTGAGTTCCGAAGGTAAGGAAGCTGGAGATCAGATTCCCCTCTGCTAAGGAGAAGGGGAAGGGTTAGCCGGCTGGCATCTAAGCGGGAGCTGGGGCTTCTGTTGCTGGGCAACAACAGCCTTTGTCTTGCTGTGACTCAGATGGGAGAAGGGATTTTGAGTGGGCTTCAGCCACACAGGACTTCCTGCCTCTGCTGTTGACTCTCCCATCTTCCTGTTTCCTGGAGCACAGCCTTAGTCACCACTTAGGACCCTCCTCAGCGTGCAGACGTTCAGAGGCTGCCTCTAGCCCAGCCTTTAGGGCACACTGATCTGTCTTATTTCCAAATGCATGGGAAGGAGTGAGATGTGTGTCTACATGGGGTAGGAAAATAGACAGGTTGCACTGTAAAAGCCTCAACTCACTATAAGCTCTTTCAGAGTTCTTAGGGTGTGTGGGATAAGCTCCCCCCACTTCTCTTTTTTATTAGATATTTTCTTTATTGACATTTCAAATAATTTCCCATTTCCTGGTCCCCCCACCTCTGAAAACCTTCTATCCCATCCTTCCTCCCCCTGCTTTTATGAAGATGTTCCTCCACCCACCCACTCACTCCTGCCTCCCCCACCCTCGATTCCCCTAAACTGGGGCATCTATTGAGCCTTCATAGGATCAAGGATCTCTCCTCCCACTGGTGCCTGACAAAGCTGTCCTCTGCTACATATGCAGCTGGAGCCATGTGTATTCCTTGGTTGGTGGCTTAATCCCTGGGAGCTCTCAGGGCTCTGGTTGGTTGATATTGTTGTTCTTCCTATGGGGTTGCAAACCCCTTCAGCTCCTTCAGTCCTTCCTCTAACTCCTCCATTGGGGACCCCATGCTCAGTCCAATGCTTGGCTGTGAGCATCTGCCTCTGTATTTGTAAGGCTCTGGCAGGGCTTCTCAGGAGACAGCCATATCAGGCTCCTTTCAGCAAGCATTTCTTGGCATCCACAATAGTGTCAGGGTTTGGTGACTGTATATGGGATGGATCTCCAGGTGGGGCAGTCTCTGGATGGCCTTTCCTTCAGTGTCTGCACCACACTTTGTCTCCATATTTGCTTCCGTATTTTGTTCCCCTTTCTAAGAAGGAAGCAAAGCACCCGCACTTTGTTCTTTCTTCTTCTCGAGATTCATGTGGTTTATGAATTGTATCTTATTCTCCCCACTTCTTAGTTTCTCATGGTAAGCTTCAGGGATTTCCATCTCTGTCACCAACCTCTCTTCACTAGCCATGCAAAGCAGTTCACCAGGTCTCAGACTGCTTGTCCCTATTCTCATATCCAGTTTTTCCTTTGTTTTTTAGGACTGGGTTTTGAAATGTCTTCACTTCTGGAAGACTCTTCCCTACTGACCCCCTTATAGGTAGGTGTGGCTTGTATCCCAGGGGCCAGGTGTTAGGGAGGGAGTTATCCAGTATGACTGTGTTGGAATGGGTGTGGTAGCTAATGTGATTAGGTCATCACCGTTGGGAGGGATCGCTGTTGGACTTGAGGGAAAGTTAGCTGTTCTGGCTAGTTTTATGTGTCAACTTGAGCTGGAGTTATCACAGAGGAAGGAGCCTTCTTTGAGGAAATGCCTCCATGAGATCCAGCTGTAAGGCATTTTCTCAATTAGCGATCAAAAGTGCGAGGGCCCATTGTGGGTGGTGCAATCCCAGGGCTGGTAGTCCTGGGTTCTATAAGAAAGCAAGCTGAGCAAGCCAGGGGAAGCAAGCCAGTAAGCAGCACCCCTCCATGGCCTCTGCATCAGCTCCAGCCTCCAAGTTCCTGCCCTGGGTGAGTTCCTGTCCTGACTTCCTTTGGTGATGAACAGCTGTGTGGAAGTGTAAGCGGAACAAACCCTTTCCTCCCCAACTTGCTTCTTGGCTGTGATGTTTCGTGCAGGGATAGAAACCCTAAGACATTATTTTTCAAGGGACTGGAGAGGTGGTTCTGCAGTTGGGAGCACTGGCTGCTCTTCTTGGGCTTGGGTCTCAGCAACTACGTGGCAGCTCACAAGGAATTGTAACTCCGGTTCCAGAGAGTGGATTGTTATAAACTGAGGTCACTCCATGGGCTTGGGTTTTTCTGCATTCATAAGTTTTTTTCTCTTTTAGCTCCTCTGCCATGTTGTAACACATCCAAGGGGCCCTCACCAGAGGCTGAATTGATGGGGCCACTCAAGGTTTATCTTTCAGCTTCCCAAACTGTTACGTAAAACATTCTTGTTTAGAAAGTACCTAGCATCAGGTATTCTGTTAAGACAACACGGAACGGAGCAGTCTACCTAACTTACCTGTCTGGTAAGGGCTCTCTCTCCAGGAACCCTCTGGGTGGTAGAGAGTGGGCGGGACCACAGTGCTGTTGCTGTTCACATAACAGCCACTTTTTTTTTTTTTAAAAATAAAGATTTATTTATTATTTATATGTAAGTACACTGTAGCTGTCTTCAGACACACCAGAAGAGGATGTCAGATGGTTGTGAGCCACCATGTAGTTGCTGGGATTTGAACTCAGGACCTCTGGAAGAGCAGTCAGTGCTCTTAACTGCTGACCCATCTCTCTAGCCCCAACAGCCACTTTTCTTGTTGTTGTAATAAAATAGTTGATAAAAACATCCTAACGGAAGAGAAAAGAACTTAGTTTGGCTTACAAATGGAGTGGTGCTTTCATTATGGAAGCCGGAGTGTGAGGTGGTTAGTCACACTGTGTCAGATGTCAGGAATCAGGCTCATGTTCTCTCTCTCTCTCTCTCTCTCTCTCTCTCTCTCTCTCTCTCTCTCTCTCTCTCAAGACAGGGTTTCTCTGTGTAGCTCTGGCTTTCGTGAAACTACCTCTGTTGATCAGGCTGGCCTGGAACTCACAGATCAAACTCCTCCTCCCTCAGAACTACTGGGATTAAAGGTGCAAGGAGCCACACCCAGCCTTGCAGGACTACGTGGAATGGCGGCCTAGCCTGCTCTAGAACTTAACTGTTTCTCCAGTGTGCAGATTCTGTGCTTTATCCAGTACTCTTCAGTGAGGTTCTGGCATGAATTGGAGGATCACTGCCCTTCAGCACTCCTCCATGTTTCTCAGCTTCCTGTTTTGAACAAGCCAGAGAGGACAGTTAACTCTGAGGAAGGTTTGGGCATATTGTTTGTGCATGTAGACTGGCATCTAAGTAGCACTAGGCGGAGGTTGGGAGGACTTGGTGCTGTGCCTGTTCCCTTTCCATTAGAGAGGCTGTCAGCCCACCATGATTTTCTTCATTTGTACTGTCCATTCCTTCATTATCCAATTCTGCCTCTCAGTTCATGTGGATCTCCATTGGCTTTATCTCTGGGGGATTGTCTTCTCACTCTGCCTTACCACGGTAGTATCATGTTTCCCGAACAAGGCTGAGTTTTACCCCACCAGCTCTCCACTGGGTGTTTTGTCACTGTTGTATGGGTCCATAACACATCAGTCCCTAATCACTTTTATAATTTATTTCTGCTAGTTTTCATTTGTTTTACTTGTTGAGTAGAAGCAGATGATAAACCCACAGTAGTCACTTTTCTGTTGCCGCGATAAAAGACCACTACCAAAAGCAACTTAAGGGAAGAAAAAGTTTGGTTCGGTTCAGTTTGTGGTTCCGGAGAACTAGAATCTATCACATTAGGAAAGGCAGGACATGCTGGAGGGGGAGGGGGAGGGGGAGGGGGAGAGGGAGAGAACACAAATAAGAAGTAGAGAGAGGAGAGCCGGGGGCGGTGGTGGCGCACGCCTGTAATCCCAGCACTCTGGGAGGCAGAGGCAGGCGGATTTCTGAGTTCGAGGCCAGCCTGGTCTACAGAGTGAGTTCCAGGACAGCCAGGGCTATACAGAGAAACCCTGTCTCGAAAAAACCAAATCCAAAAAACAAAACAAAACAAAAAAAGTAGAGAGAGCCTATAAGTCCACAAAGTCCATGCCTAGTGACATACTTCCCCCAGCAAAGCCCCACCTCCTAAAGGTTCCCCCTCAACACTGCCGCCCACTGGCAACCAAGTCCGTGGGAGGACATTTCTTATTCAGGCCACTGTGCTCAGCAATGAGTACAGTGAGAGAGGAGATCGCCAATAGCCTTCAGCGGTCTCCTTCAGCTATGACTTCATCCTCTCGCACATCATTTCTGTCCGGGATTTTATCCGTATCATTCCTCAGCTTCTCTTTACAATTCAGCTTCACCTTTAAAGTCCATGATTTATGCTTCCAATAGCATTGTGTGAGTGTACTGAGAAATAATGTAGACAGAAGGCTCACCTATTCAGAGGCAGGGTTCAATGGCAGTAAATTTATTTAGCCGTGCAACTGTCTCGTTTTAGACTATTTCCATCAGAAGACTCCTGGCTCTCATTTGCTGTCATTTGAAGGTTGGTATGATGACACATCCTGTGATCTCAGTGATAGGGAGGGTGGAGGCAGAGGGATCACAAATTTAAACCAAGTCTGTGCTGGATTGTGAGATGTCGTCTTAAAAACCCAAGGGCTGGGGTATTGTAGCTCAGTGGTAAGAGTGCTTGCATAGCGATCGCAAGGACCTGGCTCTTTAATGCCTTGAAAAAGATGTATTATTGTGGTTATGAATATTGATATTAAGATTTTTTAATTCTGGGATACATTTCATAGTATCTTCCTTGTGGAATTCCTTTGTATTAGTGTGTGTGTACATATGCATTTGTAATGTGTACATATGTATGTATAAATACATATGTATATGCAGGTATGTGTATATACACATGTATGTGTATACATGTATACATGTGTATATGTGTGTGTATATGCAAGTATGTGTATATGTGTGTGTGTATGTGTCTGTTCACTTGAGTTGGGTGCACGTGGAGACCAGAGGTTGATATCCAGATGTCTTCCTTATTCACTTCACTTATCTTTTGAAGCAGTGTGTCTCATAGAACCTGGAGCTTGCTGGTTCTACTGGATGAGTTGTCGTTGTCCAGAGAACCCCTTGGATCCATCTGTCTTTGCCCTGCAGAGCCAGGATTACAAGCAGGCACCTGGCTTGGCTACTGGAGATCCAAACTCAGACATTCATGCTTTTACATTAAGCATTTTGCCTGTGAGGTCATCTCCCCAGAGCCATGAAATGTCATTTTAAGCCTCTTTTCTATTTCTAAACAATTAAATATATTTAAAAATTTCAACATGTATATTGTGTTTGCATCACAACGCTCGCTATCCATCCTCCCTCTAACCCTTTACATGTCTTCCTCCCCACACCTCTCAAATACATGACCTCTTTGTCTTTAATGATCATATATGTATTATATATATGAATAAATATGTAAATACAGACAGCTGAGTCTGTTTAGCTGTGTTTACATTTTTAGAACCAGTTCACTTGGTACTGAGTAGCTAACTAGGGTACTTATCTGTGGGGAGGATTTCTTCTCCCTCTCTCCGTGGGGAGGACTACTTCTCCCTCTCTCAGTAGCCAGCAATTGCCTGTAGCTCCTTTACCCAGTTTGAACATGGTACTGTTTCTTTTTGCTGTTGGTTAATAGTGTTTGATATAGTCTAGAGATAATTCTCCTGTTAGATGTTTGTGTTAGGATTTTTTTTCTCAGTTGGTCGAATGCTTGTTAATTCCATTAACACTGTATCACTGAAGTAGGGATTTAATTTGGATTAATTTATTTATTATTTGTCTTTACCAAGTCTCAAAGACATCCTTTCATTTTCTCCAGGGGCTTTTTTGCAGTATGTTTGGTTTATGACCCATCCTCTCTTACTCAAAAGGATAGATATGCTCTGTCTCCAATTATCTTCATGTATGGGATGAGGTAGGAGTTAAGATCTTTCTATATATGTTGTTCTAGGACCTTGTTGAATTGGCTTGTCTAAGGATTAAGTGACCTTACATGTGAGCCCTGTTTTGGAGCATGTATTCTGACTGTGATTCTTGTTCCTAGACTACCCTTGACTTGATTGGGACAGTTAGAAACAATGAGAGGCTAGTAGTTCACTTGTTTCTGTATTTTTACTTTTCCAAATCCCCTCCTGGATTTGGGTTTCGAGTGACCAGCTAATTGAATAGGAATCAAAATCTTAACAGTATCAAGCATTGTGCATGAATGTAGAATGTCTTTGCACTTATTTAGGTCTTTTAAATTTTTTTCAGCAGCGAATTTTAGTTCTTGGCACAGTGAATTTGCAGCTTTTAATTTGATTCACTCCTGAGTAATAAAAAATTCTATTGCCCATGATAATTTTAGAAGTTTTTTATTCAATATGTTTTTGTTAATAGGTAAGACAAGAATTGATTTTTGGATGACATTTTACCCTGCAAGATTGATGAATTTAATTCTGGTATGTTTTTGGAGATCTTCTGAAATGTTAGGTATTCAGACAGATATGTTACTGGTGAGTTGTCACAGCTTTGATTTTTTTAAATTTTTTTAATCGATTATTTGATATCTCACATTATGCACCCTGATCTCCACCACCTCCTAGACTTCTCATATCTGCCTCCTTCCCCAGTGACCCTCACTCTGCGAAAAAACAAAACAAAACTGAAAAACAAATCCATTTTGTGTGGTTCATATATTCACTGGAGCAGGGCCAAATTCCTAGTGGCCAGCGGTTGAGTTTTTCTCTGCCTACATATGTGCCAGAAACCATCAGCTGAGGAGAGCCATTTGGTGGCTGGATTAGGGGTGGGGCAGGGCCTGCTCTGCTTCGAGTGGTGGGGCCAAGCTCTCTCATAGTCACAGAAATTAATGTGGCTTCAGGCAGCCTCTGAGACCCAGGGCATCAGCACGGGCCTTGGTGGTAACACAGGCCGCAGCAGCAGCACAGTCCTTGGTCGAATCAGGGCCACTGACCCACTCAAAGTCCTTAGCAGCTGCGCGGACCATGAGCCCACCGTGGTCTCAGGTGGTTACACATGCTAATAGCTTTACTTCTTAACTTCCAGTTGTGACTTATTTTTCATGTCTTGTTTTATGGTCTTATGTCTCTATGGCCCAATGTTTAAAATAATACCATTGTCATTGCTTTTTTGTGATCTCCTTGATACCTTTTAACATGATAATTATTGAAAGTAAAGATAGTTTCCTACAATATATTCTAACCATCGACAATTCTGTTCTTGTTGCCTCCTTGGACACTTGGTAAAGACTTGCTGAACTGTTATCTAATATACTTGATTTGATAATATTTTCATAGAATTAAAAAAATCTCTCTAGTTTTTATCAGCTTTGGTATTGGGTTATTCTTGCTTCATTAAATGCGCTGAGAAATTGATTTTCAATCAATTTCTTAACTTGACTTTCCAGGAATTTGTTTCATATTGGCATTATTTCTTTATAAAATATTTGATAAAATTTCTTAAGTCTCATGGGTTTTCAAGTTCTCTTTGTAGAAAAAAATTTTGTTAAAAATTAAAAGTGAACAAATGTGCATTAATTTAGATAAAAAATTTATGTTTTGTTCATTTGGATAAATTTCCCCCCAAGGAATGTGTGCATTTTGCTTAGTTATCAGCTTCATGACTTAAAGTTGGTCAGAATATTTTCATTCTTAAAAATGGGTATAGAGTCTGGAGTGAAACCCTGCTGATGGTAGCAGTATGTGATTTCTTTCCTTCTAAACAGATCCTCAGTCTTAGGGGGGGGGATCCATTTATTTTTAATCTTTTCAAAGAATCAACTTGGACCAGTTTTCCCATCACTGTTCCCCCCTTCTGTCTGTGTCATTTTCTACCTTCATTGATATTTGTTTGACTTATTTATTTATTTATCTAAATCTGTATGTAGAAGTTTAGACCTCGGGTTTAGTGTCCTTTCTTCCTTAGTTTAGGCATTTAAAGCTCTGCCCTCCTCCTCAGCACTCTAGCTGTGCCTTGCAAATTGTAATATGTTGCTTTTGTTATCACTTAGTTTGAGATATTTTCCAGTTTCCCTTGTAATTTCTTCATCGATCTGCAGTTTACTTAAAAGCGTTTGTTTAATTTACCAAACCTCGGTGTATTCCTTTTAAATTTAATTCCATGCGACTAGAGACTATAACTTGAATGATTTTTTAATCGTTAAAAACTTGCTGAGATGTGCTCTTTGTGAAGCACATGGCCTGCCTGGTGAGGGTTTTGTGTACCTGAAAGGGATGTGAATTCTTTTTGGAGGTGGACCAATGCGTGCATGTCAATGAGGTCATCTTAGAGGACAGCATTAAAATATTCTGTGTGCTTATAGCTCTGATGAGCTTGTGGACATGTGAGGAGTGGCAGCTCTGTTTGGGGATGCTGACTAGAGAAGGTTTATCTGTAAGGATCTAGACTTGGTATATCATGCAATCGAGCACCCCCACCCCAACACACACACACACACACACACACACACACACACACACACACACACACACACACTGTAATCATTTCTACCTTCACAGAAGCAGACTGTGCTCTGATTTGGGGAAATATAAAAAGACAGGCTAAACTTTCACTAAAGAGGAGGCTCCCATTGCCTTGTGTTTGAATTGAATACGCTGGGAGACATGATCTGCTTAGTGCTTTAGATGAGGGATTTGACGAACTTACCACTGAGTTATGCCCTGTGAGCAGTGCACTTAGATTGGAACATATTCAGTGGACAACACACAGTTTCACGTGCTTGGAGGGGTAGTTCAGCTGAGTATCAATCTCAGTGAGTAGCTCTTCTGGAGAGTTAATAAAATTGATATTTAACTCCCTTAGGGATTAGGTATGCTCTGTGCCCCTGGGCATTGCGCTTGTTTAGAGGTTGGCTCACTTGGGGATTCTCAGTGGTGGGCAGTTTCCCTGGGGACAGAGTGTGCCCAGTGAGTTGCTTACTTAGATATTGAGCGTGCACAGGGAGTGATTCCTCTAGGTGAGCTGTGTGTGTGTGTGTGTGTGTGTGTGTGTGTGTGCATTTTTCATTGCTTAGCTCTCAGTCTTGATGCTCTGGTCTTGTAGTACCCAGGAGTTAACTGCAAACCTGCAGAAGGTAGAGTTGTCAGAACCAAACCTTTCCTTGAACATTCCAGGAAGTTAAGAATTGGTAAAGGTTGTATCTCCCATGTCTATGCAGGGATAAGTCACCCTGCATGGCCTTCTGCAATTTCTCTCTTGCTCTCTGAAACTTCATGACAGCTGTTTTTTTACAGTGATCAAATGGGGAGGATGGAGATGAAGAGGCCTCCTTAGGATGCTCGTAAGGAGAGCAGCTGAGGAAGGGAGGACACTGTCTATAGCCCATCTTGCTGTATCTTGATGGACCATGTCTTCTCCAAGGACTAATTTACTGGTGACTGAGGTCAGAGTTTATAATAGAAGCCTAGGGGATTTGTGGTTTAATTGCCCTGAGCAATTGGGAAGGCAAGGAGGAGAGGAAAGCCCTTCAGGGGGAACGGTAATTATTTGTGTACAGAAATCACAGCGCTCGTTACAAAATGTTTGCGTACTCTTGTGCATCAGCGGATGAGCGTGCGACGTGCGCATTTTAGAGCGGTTTATCGGGCCTATCTCTCAATCTGTCGAAAAGCGGTGTCTCCATAAGAGTCTGATGGTTTATTTCTTTCTGTTTAAGCGAAACGTAAATTATCTGGCCCATTAATATCTGGGCGCTCTAATCCATTATTAGAGGAGAAAAGTAAAACCCCTGCACTAAGATGAATGTTTGCTTTTAAGATGATTAATAATGCCAGGTCCCTGGCACATTCCTCACGCTGCTGCTGGGCTCTGTTTGGGGGAAAAGAGAAACAGACTGAGAAGATCACTGGCTGAGGCTCAGTGTCCACTCAAATGACCCTTCTGTCCCTTCCTCTCTCCCAGAGCCTTCACTAGCTTCCCAGTACCTTTGTCATGTAGGACAAAATCCTAGCAAACCAGCTGATGATGCCTGCCTGCCTGCCTGCCTCCTGGAGCATCTGTGATGTACCCAGCCTTGCACGGTGGCAGAAGCAGAAGAAGGCTTTTCTGCTCTCGAATAATTATTTTGTGTACTGGGAGAGATGAGGACAGTTCATGGAGAGGTGCCAGACGTCAGGCAGAGAGGATGGGGCAGTTGTGAGGGCCATTAGAGACAAGAAGAGGAGAGACTGACCCTGAGTGGTCAAGAACCGCTTCCTGGCGGAGGTGAGCCTCGGGGAGTGAGAAGCCCACGGAGGGCTTTGTGGATATGCTTGCGGGTGCGGCTGTGTCACAGCACTCCAACATCAGAACCATTATTGTCTCTTCCTGAGTGAGACAAATGAGGCTCAAAGAGGTGGAGTCATCCACCTGGTTTCACAGTGAGTGAGTGAGGGGCAGAGCCAGGATGAGCATTCAGTACTGGGGGCGCTGAGGGACTCGAAGCCTGAGGCTGAGGCGTTCACTGTTCTTATGCACATATACATGTGTATGGGCGGAGGCTGCCCTGTCTGGCAGTCATTCACCTGTAAGGGTGCACCAGTGTGGGATCTCAAGGGCTCAGATTGGCAGGGACACAATTTCAGTGTAGGGTCCCGGTCTGGACCTTAGCAGGTGATACTGGGTCCCTCAGTGTTGCCGGGGCTTTCTCCTTGTTGGTTTTGGAAAGATGTGGTCTTGTCTCTCTGGCCTCACATCTGGGCTGGGGTCAGTCATATCATGTCACTGCCGTGAATGCCCCAGTCCCTGGGCTCACGGCCTTCAGTGGCGTCTGTTCACAGTGGCTACCACTATGATCCTCACAAAGCACAGATCCTCTTGCTCCCAGTGTGCCTGAAACTCCCGTTTCCACAGAATCCCCAAGGATGCTGCAGTCCTCCTCCTTCTGGCCCTGCTTTCCTTCTTCTCTGCCTCTCCAGTCAGAAACCCTCTGCTTCTCTCTTCACCATCTTTGGGCTTCCTGTGATTCATCTCCTAGGGAAAGAATCCTTCTGTTCAGTTCTAAAAGGGCTGCCTCCCAGTCCAGCCACCTGTGACCTTCATCCAAACTCTAGGTATGTGGATAGATGCTTTCTGTCCCAGTCTCAGAGGACAGGGATGGAAATGGGGATAGATTTAGCTCTCTTGAATGGCTACAGGCCCAGCAGAGAGTAGTCAGGGAACTACAACCAGGCTAGCCTGCATCTCCTCCAGCCAACGTATATGTGTATTCCTGGCATCTACTTGGACATCTCTGAGGCTGGGTATTCAGAACACGGAGCAAAGTGAGGCATGTTGTTCTCTGTCTTCGTGGCATGAACAAGCCACAGGCTTGACTTTGTACAAACCACAGCTACTCTATGAAGGAAATCAGCAGAGCTGTGTGGGAATGCTGTTGGGAGTAGGTATGGCTGAGCCCATGCTCTGTCTCTGTACCCGTGATGCCAAAAATGGGGAGAACATTGAAGGACAAGTAGCCAAAGCCTCAAAAATGGCAGCTGGTCTGTCTCAGTCCTCCATGTTTTTTTTTTTTTTTTTCCTATGTAAGGATTGCTTTCCTCCAGGACTCACAGTGAGTGAGTTCCTCCATCCCCCTTGGGCCCCTCCACGGCAAGGTGCTGCTGCTGCTGCTGTGGCCAGTTTTTTTTTTTTTTTTTTTTTTTTTCTTCCAGGGAGCTCACAGTGACCAGAGAAGTAGGTCTTGGAGCCACTGCCCACAGGATAGGCGGGGCTCCTGCCAACAGGCAGGCATTGTTTACTGTGGACAGACAGCAGGCTGCATGTTTTCCTAATTTCCCAGAGAGCTCATTTTCCGCTCTGCTAAGAGCTCAATGAGCTGGTGCAAAAGCTGAGAGGCCCTCCTGCTCTGGTGGGATGGTGGGCGGGAGCCTGACAAGGCACTCTGCTGAGGACCAGGCAGGCAGAGCCATGTTCCCGAAGGTCTCCTCTCACAAGGGCCCCCCTTTGCTCCTAGGATGGATGGCTAGTGCGTCTCTGCAGTGATGATAGCTTTGGGGATTTCTGAGCTGGTGGAGACTAAACTACACAATACTAAAAGACGAAAGTAGTCTTTTCTGGGGTTCTGGGATGGCTTCAAGGAAGAGGGGCATGATGTGGAAGATCAATTCCCTCACCCTGGCCTAGTGTGAGGTTCATCCTAGAGTGACTGGGATGAGCCAGCTGAGGCCTGGAAATGTTCTGTGGTACAAATAGAATGTGGGGACCAAGTGACTGTCCTCTATTTGACTGCAGACCCAAGTAGGGCTTTCATCACGGGCACCTGAAATATGCCCAACAAATTTGCTATTTCTGCTATGGCAGAAATGTAAAAAAAAATTGTTTTTACATTTATTTATTTATTTATTTATTTATTTATTTATTTATTTATTTATTTAGTGGGTGTGTACATGGAGGTCAGAGGACACTTTATGGAAGTCAGTTCTCTCCTTCCATTATGTGGGCTCTGGGCATCAAACTCAAATCATCAGGCTTGGTGGCAACTGTGTCACAGTTTTTATGGTGTTGAGAATGGACTGCAGTCTTGTCGCATGCTGGCGGTGCCCACTTCGTGTTGTGAGACAGGCTATTACTGGCTTGGCATTTAGCAAGTAGATTGACTGGCCAGCAAGCCACTGGGATCCTCCTGTCTCCAATCTTCCCAGGGCTAGGATAACAAGCATATGCCATGATTCTCATCGTATTAAAGGCATGTGTTCCAGAGAATCAAATGCAGATCCTTGCTCTTGTAAGGAAACCACTTTATCGGCCAATCCCTGGCTCCTCCTACTGGCATCTGTGTGTACCTCATATCCCAGATCTGAAAATTCTGTTATCTAAAGCTCATGTGAGTCTTTTTTTTTTTCTGAAAATTCATACCTGTTATTATTTATTTCTTTGTGTGCTTGGTATTTTGGGAGTTATATGTTGCTTATCACTGTTGGGACTTTCCCTATGAAGATTCCTGGGGTCTTGTTTGCGCTTTGGCTTGCTAGAGAGATTTCTGTTTGCTTCTGCAGTGATTGGGGGACACTACCTAAGGTTTCAACTCAAGCATTTCTTGGACTTCACAATGTGCCTAATTCTCAAAATAGTGTAAGAAGCAGGCTGTGTCTACAGTAGACTTTCCTCATTCAGCCAGTGTCAGGATCAAGATAAACACTTCTCTGCTTGTGGGGAGCCAGGTATGTCCTGTGGTCACACTGAACATACATGGATCTCCTGTGGTCACACTGAACATACATGGATCTCCTGTGGTCACACTGAACATACATGGATCTTCTCTTCAATCCACTGCATCAGGAGAGGATTTCACATCTGACCCCCAGCCTTGAGACATTGGTCTGTGACCAAGTTTGACCCTTTGCCCCCATAACTCAGGTGGTCTCAGAGAAGGATCTCAAGGGTTAGGGGGTCTAACAGGAACCATCAGGGAGGAAGTAGTGCTGGTTTTCAACTTCCTTCCCAAAGTCTTATTTCACTTTGTTTTGTATCTTTCCTCTGTGCTAGATCAAGTAATGTATTGAAGCAGAGTTAAAACATGTTTTATACAGCGCCTTAGTCGATTCACCCTGGAAGGCCCCAATGGGGGGACCAAATCACATCAACTCCAATCCCATGGTTGGAAACAAGCCATGTGTCACACTTTATAATATAAATTAATTTACTAAAATTGTCACCAACTCTACCTGTGCCAGCTCGGGTTTTCTCTCTCTCTCTCTTTTCTTTTCCTCAGGGATGGGTGGCAGCTTGGCAATGCCAAGGCATGGGTGTGGGAACATTGTGCACTGGGCCACCATTTCTGCAGAGGGCACAGGTGGCAGTGGGTGTAGGAGCAGTGTGCACCGGTTCACAGTGCTGCCTCTGTGCTGGTTCTTCTCAGTGGTCAGGGCTGTTCTTGAGGGTTGTGGGACCACTCACTACAGCTCAGACCTTGAACTTCCTCCTAAAATTACAAGAAAATGCTGGGTAAGCCAGAGGACTGTACCCCACAGTGGCCCTGATGTGGGATCTGGCCTGGATCATCTGTATTCTGGGCTAAGGTATTGACTTTTGAGCTGTACCTGAACCCTAAGAGGCAGCACTGAAGGAATCAAGGGCCTTGATTCAAAGGTATATAGGACTCAGTGAGGGGCACTTCTAGAGCAGGTGTCTCTCCTGCCCTTCTCATCCTGTATCTCTGGCCTTTTCTTTCCACTTTCCCTTTTCTCTCTTCTATATCTCATTTCTTCCCTCCTTCCCTTCCTCCCTCCCTTCCTCCTTCTCTTCCTTCCTTCCTTCCTTCCTTCCTTCCTTCCTTCCTTCCTTCCTTCCTTCCTTCCTTCCTTCTTTTTAATGTCTGTTTATGTAGCCCAGGTTGGCTTTAAACACACTATCTTTCTGCCTGAGTACTAAGGTCACAGTGTGTCCCTTTTGTGTTAAAGAGCCCATTCAATATTTTTATATTTTAAAAATAATTCTTGTTTTTCTACTTTATGGATGCAATATAGATTAAAATTCATGAAAACATAGAAAAGCACAAGCCTGTCTACCAATATTTAATCCATTATTTATATTTTCCTGTGTATAGTTATATATTTGCTATAGGTAAAGTAGGAAAAATGTAATTCAGTGCTTTGTATTATAAAATTTGGATGATATTCTGTGACAAGGTTTTAAGGGATTACTCTTCCCCAATTGTTGATCTATTACATAATTTTTATTGCTTTAAGTATCTATGAAAATATTTTTTGAAAAGACTATTTTAAAGGCCCATAGATTCTGTATGTGGTATATTAGGTATTCAGTTGTATTATGCATTTGGATGTCTTCCAGTTATTCCAGCTTTATAAATAAGTCTTTGATAAACACCTCTGTGGATATTATTTTTGTTGTTTATATTTGATTTTTTCCTGTGTATTTCTATAAATGGATTTGTTGGCTCATTTTTAGTTTTTTGTTAATCAAAGAAATGTATTTTATAATAATGTGAAGTGTATGTGTATATGTCATATAAATATTAGAAATATTATATTTTAAAAAAACCATGCAACACAAATAACACAGCTTATGGGAAAATGGGTTTGAGGCAGATCACTCAAAATTTATGTACCATTGTGACCATGGCATGAATAAAAAGTAACAATCCTAATAAAAATGCTATTAAAAATTAATTACATTCACAATAAATCAAGTAACTGCACCACTAAATATTGAAGTTTTCCGTTTGCATGCTGCTTCCTGGGAGAGGGGTAAGGAAGAGCTTATGACGAGGAATGTCCGTCTGAAAGATGGGGCAGAAAAATGAGGGGGAAATCTGTATACTGGTGTGTAGTCAGCAACAGGAGCCTCCAAGGCAGAGCAAGAAGCCGAGACACCAAGGGTGAACTTCCAGTTCAGCAGCTGCTCCCTGCTGGCTTAACCTGATATCCCTAAACCACCTTCTCCTCACAGCCCTTTCTGCTAGGGAAATTGATCTCTCATTACATTTAATTAATTAATTAATTAATTAATTAATTAATTATGTCTATGCACATGGTGGTGGTGGTATGTGTGTGTATGAAAGAGAGGCTAACTCTCAGGAGTTAGTTCTCTCCTTCCTTTCTGTGAGGTCCTGGGGCTTGAATTCAAGCTGTCATCCCTGGCAGAAGTGTCTTTACCTGCTGACCCATCTTGTACAATTTTTTTTATGACCCAGGGCACATAGGTATAAATCCAAACATTTACTAGAGAAACAAATCATGAAGAAGTGTATTTTAAAATACTTCTTTGGTATATATCCAATTCTTCCTCTTATTAAAGATGAAAGAAAATTGACAAGCTAATCAGAATGGTGTGTTTGTTTGTTTAACATATTACAACCCTAAGAGATACTAATTTGATACTTACATGCTAAGGAATGACAATAGGGAAATATTTTAAAAGCGGTTTTTTTTTTTTTTTTTTTTTTGTAATTAAACTAGTATGTGCCTTTAAAGGCAAAATCAAACCAAACCAAACCAAACCAAACCAAACCAAACCAACCAAGCCAAAAAAGGATGTACATTGAAAACACTGAAGTTCACAACTAATGGTCAACTTCCATCCAAGGCAGGGCACTCCAGGAGGTGTGTTGGAGTGGCATAGTCTGTTGGCATGTGCAGTGTAAAGCGTGGCCCAGTGCATATTGCATGTGTGGAACCAAGCCTGTGATAAAGCTGCAAGCACAACAGGACAGGTCCTGCTAAAATACTTTGATTCATTGTGTGTGTGACTTTTGACTTGAAATTTGGTCATTGTGTGTTCAGAAAAATTTTACTGTTGCCAAGTTACTAATGTTCACTCCCATTCAGTGTTGTAGCCCTAAGTTATAGTCTGGGCTGTTTTGGTGTAGAACAGAAACTCCAAGAAGCACACGGACAATGGTCCTCCGGGCTCTGTGATGTCTTTCTTTGCTGTACCCATTATGTTTGACCTTGCTTTCCTTACAGAAACATGCCCTGGAGATAAGCAGGATTTCATGAAAAATTGGTGTCCTTTAGATTTCTACTCTTGTGTCTAAAAGTCTTCAGGAGGACTCTGCACAACACAGACTTTTAGGCCTTGTTAAATTTTGCCAATTCAGGGCTGGGGAGATGGCTTCTTGGAAAAATCCCTTGTCCTATAAGTATCAGTACTCAAGTCTGTCCTCAGACACTACATAAAAATGTCAGGCATGGTGACATATGATTGTAATCACATCTCTATAAAGGCATTGGTAGTTAGGTCCCTGAGGTTCAATGGCCAACCAGCCTAGGATAATTGGTGCTCTAGGCTAATGAGAGAGCCGGTCTTAAAGGAGGTGGACAGAGTTCTTAAGGATGACATTCAAGATTGTCAATGAGTTGCCAAACACACACACACACACACACACACACACACACACACACACACACACAAACCCTCTTTTGGCAATTCAATAGATTAATACTGTGTTTGAATATTACAAAATGGCTGGAAATTATCTCAGATATTACACCACAATGAAACAGTCAATGAATGAGTTGATGGATATGCTAAAATTTAAACAATATGCATGTTTATGGAAACCTCACACCATCCCTACAAATATGCATGACTATGTGTCATTTAGGAATTTCTTTTTTTTTATTTGATATAATTTATTTACATTTCAAATGATTTCCCCTTTTCTAGCCCCCCACTCCCCGAAAGTCCCGTAAGCCCCCTTCTCTTCCCCTGTCCTCCCACCCACCCCTTCCCACTTCCCCGTTCTGGTTTTGCCGAATACTGCTTCACTGAGTCTTTCCAGAACAAGGGGCCGCTCCTCCTTTCTTCTTGTACCTCATTTGATGTGTGGATTATGTTTTGGGTATTCCAGTTTTCTAGGTTAATATCTACTTATTAGTGAGTGCATACCATGATTCACCTTTTGAGTCTGGGTTACCTCACTTAGTATGATGTTCTCTAGCTCCATCCATTTGCCTAAGAATTTCATGAATTCATTGTTTCTAATGGCTGAATAGTACTCCATTGTGTAGATATACCACATTTTTTGCATCCACTCTTCTGTTGAGGGATACCTGGGTTCTTTCCAGCTTCTGGCAATTATAAATAGGGCTGCTATGAACATAGTAGAGCATGTATCCTTATTACATGGTGGGGAATCCTTTGAGTATATGCCCAGGAGTGGTATAGCAGGATCTTCTGGAAGTGAGGTGCCCAGTTTTCGGAGGAACCGCCAGACTGATTTCCAGAGTGGTTGTACCAATTTGCAACCCCACCAGCAGTGGAGGAGTGTTCCTCTTTCTCCACACCCTCTCCAACACCTGCTGTCTCCTGAATTTTTAATCTTAGTCATTCTGACTGGTGTAAGATGAAATCTCAGGGTTGTTTTGATTTACATCTCCCTAATGACTAATGAAGTTGAGCATTTTTTAAGATGCTTCTCCGCCATCCGAAGTTCTTCAGGTGAGAATTCTTTGTTTAACTCTGTACCCCATTTTTTAATAGGGTTGTTCGGTTTTCTGGAGTCTAACTTCTTGAGTTCTTTATATATATTGGATATTAGCCCTCTATCTGATGTAGGATTGGTGAAGATCTTTTCCCAATTTGTTGGTTGCCGATTTGTCCTCTTGATGGTGTCCTTTGCCTTACAGAAACTTTGTAATTTTATGAGGTCCCATTTGTCAATTCTTGCTCTTAGAGCATACGCTATTGGTGTTCAGTTCAGAAACTTTTTCCCTGTACCGATGTCCTCAAGGGTCTTCCCTAGTTTCTTTTCTATTAGCGTCAGAGTGTCTAACTTTATGTGGAGGTCCTTGATCCATTTGGATTTGAGCTTAGTACAAGGAGACAAGGATGGATCAATTCGCATTCTTCTGCATGCTGACCTCCAGTTGAACCAGCACCATTTGTTGAAAAGGCTATCGTTTTTCCATTGGATGTTTTCAGCCTCTTTGTCGAGGATCAAGTGGCCATAGGTGTATGGGTTCATTTCTGGATCTTCAATCCTGTTCCATTGATCCTCCTGCCTGTCACTGTACCAATACCATGCAGTTTTTAACACTATTGCTCTGTAGTATTGCTTGAGGTCAGGAATACTGATTCCCCCAGATTTTCTTTGTTGCTGAGAATAGTTTTAGCTATCCTGGGTTTTTTGTTGTTGCAGATGAATTTGATAATTGCTCTTTCTAACTCTGTGAAGAATTGAGTTGGGATTTTGATGGGTATTGCATTGAATCTGTATATTGCTTTTGGCAAAATGGCCATTTTAACTATATTGATTCTACCGATCCATGAGCATGGGAGGTTTTCCCATTTTTTGAGGTCTTCTTCCATTTCCTTCTTCAGAGTCTTGAAGTTCTTGTCATACAGATCTTTCACATGTTTGGTAAGAGTCACCCCAAGATACTTTATACTGTTTGTGGCTATTGTGAAGGGGGTCATTTCCCTAATTTCTTTCTCAGCCTGCTTATCCTTTGAGTATAGGAAGGCCAGTGATTTGCTTGAGTTGATTTTATAACCTGCCACTTTGCTGAAGTTGTTTATCAGTTGTAGGAGCTCTCTAGTGGAGTTTTTTGAGTCACTTAGGTAGACTATCATGTCGTCTGCAAATAATGATAGTTTGACTTCTTCCTTTCCAATTTGTATCCCTTAGACCTCCTTATGTTGTCGAATTGCCCGAGCTAGTACCTCAAGTACAATATTTAAAAGATAAGGAGAAAGGGGGCAGCCTTGTCTGGTCCCTGATTTCAGTGGGATTGCTTCAAGTTTCTCTCCATTTAGTTTGATGCTGGCTACTGGTTTGCTGTATATTGCTTTTACTATGTTTAGGTATGGGCCTTGAATTCCTGTTCTCTCCAAGACTTTAAGCATGAAAGGATGCTGAATTTTGTCAAATGCTTTTTCAGCATCCAATGAAATGACCATGTGGTTTTGTTCTTTGAGTTTGTTTATGTAGTGGATTGTATTGATGGATTTCCGTATATTGAACCAACCCTGCATTCCCGGGATAAAGCCTACTTGATCATGGTGGATGATCGTTTTGATGTGTTCTTGGATTCGGTTGGCAAGAATTTTATTGAGTATTTTTGCATCGATATTCATAAGGGAAATTGGTCTGAAGTTCTCTTTCTTTGTTGGATCTTTGTGTGGCTTTGGTATCAGCGTAATTGTGGCTTCGTAGAAGGAATTGGGTAGTGTTCCTTCTGTTTCTATTTTGTGGAATAGTTTGAAGAGTATTGGTGTTAACTCTTCTTTGAAGGTCTGATAGAATTCTGCACTGAAACCATCTGGTCCTGTGCTTTTTTGGTTGGAAGACTTTCTATGACTCCTTCTATTTCTTTAGGCATTATGGGACTGTTTAGATGGTCTAGTTGGTCCTGATTTAATTTTGGTATTTGGTATCTGTCAAGGAAATTGTCCATTTCCTCCAGATTCTCCAGTTGTGTTGAGTACAGGCTCTTGTAGTAGGATCTGATGATTTTTTGGATTTCCTCAGTTTCCGTTGTTATATCTCCCTTTTCATTTCTAAGTTTGTTAATTTGGATACTTTCTCTGTGCCCTTTGGTCAGTCTGGCTAAGGGTTTATCTATCTTGTTGATTTTCTCAAAGAACCAGCTCCTGGTTTTGTTGATTTTTTGTATGGTTCTCTTTGTTTCTACTTGATTGATTTCGGCCCTGAGTTTGATGATTTCCTGCCTTCTACTCCTCCTGGGTGAAATAGCTTCTTTTTGTTCTAGGGCTTTCAGGTGTGTCATTAAGCTGGTAATGTATGCTCTCTCCATTTTCTTTTTGGAGGCACTCAGGGCTATGAGTTTTCCTCTTAGCACTGCTTTTATTGTGTCCCATAGATTTGGGTATGTTGTGTTTTCATTTTCATTGTGTTCTAAAAAGTCTTTAATTTCTTTCTTTATTTCTTCCTTGACCAAGGTATCATTGAGTAGAATATTGTTCAGTTTCCACGTGTATGTGGGTTTTCTGTAGTTTTTGTTGCTATTGAAGACCACTTTTACTCCATAGTGATCTGATAGGAGGCATGGGATTAGTTCGATCTTCTTATATTTGTTGAGGTCTGTCTTGTGACCAATTATATGGTCGATTTTGGAGAAGGTACCATGAGGTGCTGAGAAAAAGGTATATTCTTTTGTTTTAGGATAGAATGTTCTATATATATCTGTTAAATCTAATTGGTCCAAAGCTTCAATTAGTTTCATTGTGTCCCTGTTTAGTTTCTGTTTTCCTGATCGGTCCATTGAGGAAAGTGCAGTGTTGAAGACACCCACAATTATTGTGTTAGGTGCAATGTGTGCTTTGAGTTTTAATAAAGTTTCTTTTACGAAAGAGGGTGCCCTTGCATTTGGAGCATAGATGTTCAGGATTGAGTGTTCTTCTTGTTGTATTTTTCCTTTGACCAGCAAAAATTGTCCCTCAGAGTCTCTTTTGATGACTTTGGGTTGAAAGTCAATTTTATCTGATATTAAAATGGCTACTCCAGCTTGTTTCCTGAGACCATTTGCTTATAAAATTGTCTTCCAGCCTTTTACTCTAAGGTAGTGTTTGTCTTTGACCCTGAGGTGTGTTTCCTGTAAGCAGCAAAATGTAGGGTCCTGTTTACGTATCTAGTCAGTCAGCCTGTGTCTTTTTATTGGGGCATTAAATCCATTGATGTTAAGAGATATTAAGGAATAGTGATTGTTACTTCCTATCATTTTTGACGTTATTTTTTAAATTTGATTGCTTAACTTCTTTTGGGTTTGATGAAAGGTTACTATCTTGCTTTTTCCAAGGTGAAGTTTCCCTCCTTGTATTGGTGTTGTCCTCCTATTATCCTTTGTAGGGCTGGGTTTGTGGATAGATATTGGGTAAACTTGGTTTTGTCATGAAATATCTTAGTTTCTCCATCTACGGTGATTGAGAGTTTTGCTGGATATAGTAGTTTTGGTTGGCATTTTTGTTCTCTTAGAGTCTGCATGAGATCTGCCCAGGACCTTCTAGCCTTCATAGTTTCAGGTGAAAAGTCTGCTGTGATTCTGATAGGTCTTCCTTTATATGTTACTTGGCCTTTTTCTCTTACTGCCTTTAATATTTTTTTCTTTGTTTAGAACATTTGCTGTTTTGATTATTATGTGACAGGAAGTATTTCTGTTCTGGTCCAGTCTATTTGGAGTTCTGTAGGCTTCTTGTATATTCATGGGCATCTCTCTCTTTAGGTTAGGGAAGTTTTCTTCCATAATTTTATTGAAGATATTTGCTGGCCCTTTAAGTTGTAAATCTTCACTCTCATCTATGCCTATAATCCTTAGGTTTGGTCTTCTCATTGTGTCCTGGATTTCCTGGATATTTTGGGTTACAAGCTTTTTGCATTTTGCATTTTCTTTAACTGTTGAGTCCATGGTTTCTATGGAATCTTCAGCATCTGAGATTCTTTCTTCTATCTCTTGTATTCTGTTGTTGATATTTGCATCTCTGTCCCCTGATTTCTTCCCAATGCTTTCTATCTCCAAAGTTGTCTCCCTTTGAGTTTTCTTAGTTGTTTCTACTTCTGATTTTAGATCCTGGATGGTTTTGCTTAGCTCCTTCACTTGCTTGTTTGTGCTTTCCTGTAATTCTTTAAGAGATTTTTGTGTTTCCTCTTTCATGACCTCAGCCTGTTGACCAAAGTTCTCCTGTATTTCTTTAAGTGTTTTTTGTGTTTCCTCATTGTTGGCTTTTGTATTCTCCTGGATTTCTTTCAATGATTTTTGTGTTTCCCTTGCAAGGGCTTCTAACTTTTGATCCATTTTCTCCTGAATTTCTTTAAGTATGTCCTTCATGTGTTCCTGTACCAGCATCATGACCAGTGATTTTAAATCCAAATCTTGTTTTACTGGTGTGATGGGGTATCCAGGACATGTTGGTAGAGGAGAATTGGGTTCAGATGTTGCCATATTGCCTTGATTTCTGTTAGTGACGTTCCTGCGTTTGCCTTTTGCCATCTAGTTCTCACTGGTGTTAGCTGGTCTTGTCAGTGCTGGACTCACCAGTGCAAGCTGCCCCTTCCCAGTTGGCCTCTGGTGCACAGCTTACCTCCTGCACTGCCTGTAGACGGGGTGCTGCTGCCCAGGCTGTTCAGATCCCGAAGCAGGCACCCGAAGGCTCCCGCTGGGGCCCGCTGGATTCACCGGAGCACACCGACTTCTCCCAGCTGGCCGCCTGGAAGCCCCTCTAGCCTCTTGCCGGATCTGGAGATGTGGTGCCGCTGCCGCCCAGGCTGATCTCAGTCTGTCCGATCCCTCTGGAGTCTGAAACCAAGATGGAGGTGAGCCTCTCCTGACTGGCGGGAGGCCAAGTTCTGAAGTGGCTTCCGTGCAGCGAAAGGCGCCGCAAAACCGCAGCTGCTTGCAGCCCGGCTGGTCAGCGAAGGTCAGTGGTCGTGGGCGCAGGGCCTAACTGGACCCTGTGTCACCTTGGTTCCACTGCTGATGGCCCTTCAGCTGGACCAGCCACTGCTGTACTGCCGCCGCCGCTGCCTCTTAAACTTTTAATGATCTAGGAATTTCTTTTTAATTGGAAAAAAATTCCCATCTTGGTTTATTTTATATTGCTGTGATAAAATGTCATAATCAAAACTACTGTGAGTGGGAAGGGGTGGTTATTTGGCATAAGATGCAGGTGTGAGAGTCCATTGGGAAGGGAAATTGAGGCAGGAACTCAAGGCGGGAACCAGGAGGCAGAGATCTTAAGCAGAGACCATGGAGGAGTGCTGCTTACCGGCTTGCTCCCAGTGGCTTGCTCAGCCTGCTTTTGTATACCACTCAGGACCACCTATCCATAGCGGGCACCATTCCTAGTGGTCTTGCCCCCCCCACCCCCAGCAATCATTAGCAAGAAAATGTCCTACAGATCTACCTAGAAGTCAGACTTTTTTCCCCCCAGTTTAAATTCTCTCTTCTCAGGTAACCCTGGCTTGTGCTAAGTTTACAGAAAACAAACAAGGAAGCAAGTCCCCAAACAAACTGGGACCACTGCTTACCAACCACGGTAGTTTATTTTACAGTGTGTACTTTTAATTACTGGGATGTGTGCTATTTCTTACACATTCTAACGCCAACTCTGCATCATCTATGAGTTATTGGACTGTCTGGTTCTTCCTCTGTTGGAGACTTGGCGTCTTTCTTATTCATCTTTTGCTATAGATGATGGCTGTCAGTCCTTTCTCTGTCCTTTGCTATAGATGATGGCTGTCAGTCCTTTCTCTGTCCTTTGCTATAGATGATGGCTGTCAGTCCTTTCTCTGTCCTTTGCTATAGATGATGGCTGTCAGTCCTTTCTCTGTCCTTTGCTATATATGATGGCTCTCAGTCCTTTCTCTGTCCTTTCTCTGTCTCGTGCTTCCCATGGCTCTCCCTTATTCCATGTCTAGGTTCATGGTCCTCTTGAGGTGCAGGAGTTTAGAATGTTGTCATCAAATCTCTACCACTTTCCTATGTCATCTGTCTCTCTCTGCTTGGGTAGCTCTTACCTGTTCAGTCATCAGGTACATATTTATGCATATCCTCTCCCATTCTTTTAAAAAAAGATTTCATTATTAAATACCTAGCTCTTCAAATCAGCCCAGTATTGGTTCTTATACTTGGTGTAACAATCCAGTATTTTTTCTTTCATATTGCAAACTTTCATAGTGTTTAAACAGTTCTATATATTCTTATAAACTTAAGAGGCTTCTGGTGCCACACATTTCTTATTTTGTTGAATGAGCCCAGGTAAGAATGATGCCTCTTATCCCACAGATCTGCAGCCAGTGTTTTTCAGCATACACGCCTACTTATAGTATGTTAGTCTTGTCCTTGAGAACCTTGGAGTGTGTTTTAGTTAGGTTCTCATTGCTGTGGTAAAACACCACAACTTGGAGGGGAGATGGTTTGTTTTACCTTATAGTTTGTAGTTCATCATCCAGGGAAATCAGACAAGTTACTCAAGGCAGGATCCTGGGGGCAGGGGCTGAAGGAGTGCCTCTTATTCCCTGGCTCCTTGTGGTGCGTCTCCGTCTCCTCCTTTTCTTCCCTTTCCTGATTATATTTGTAAAGTAGATAAAAAGGCTTCTTAGTCTGCAGAGAGGCTGTAGGCAGCATGTCCAGGCTGGATTAGGGACAAGCCAAAGGCTGCTGGATCCCATATGAATGGATTGTGTTTGTTTCTGAGGGATGTTGGAATTAAGTCTCACAAACAGTGCAGCTTAAAATAATATAGATTTACTATTCCACCATTCTGGAGGCAAGAGCTCTGAGGCCAGGGCATTGGCAGCAGGGGAGTCAGTCCTTCTCCACTTCTGTCTGGCTTTTCAGTGATGTCCTTGGCTGAAGCTGTGTTACTCCAGTCCTGGTGTCTGTTCTCATGTGGTCTTCTCCTTGTGCCTGTGTCTTCGCATGGTCACCTTCTGGTAAAGACGCCAGCCACACACACTGGAGGAAGAACCTACCTTGTTCCAGGGTGATCTCATCTTAACACATGGTATCTGCAGCATTTCTATTTTCAAATAAGGTCATGTTCTGAGTATTAGCGGGTAGAACTGCACAGGGGAATCAGATTCAACTTATCACTTAATAAATAACTTTGGGGACTAATAATACAGAAGTCTTTTCACTGTTTAATATTGTCCTAAACTAATTAATTTGTAACATTCTCAAAAACGTAAAGCAATCCTTATTTATCCATTAATGTAATTTAAAATTTGTCTTGCTGTTAAGCACATGGGATTTATGTCTATGTTCTTAAGTGAACTTGGCCTTTAGTTTTCTAAACTAATAGTTTTATTGTATCCAAACAATATGTAGCTTAGAGTTCTGTGCTTGTCTATGCATGGGGACAGTTTTCACAGCATATGAATTGTTATCCTGGGAAAATCTGAAAGAAGTCACCAGTATACCTATCAGGTCCTATAGCCTCTTACATTAATTGATGTATCAATTCAGTCTGGATTTATTCCTTAGTTATAACCCCATCTCTCTTTGTGGATGGCCATATCTGAATCATCAGGGCAGTTGCTTGGAGGGTCCAGAAATGCCCTCTTGTACTGGTTGCCACACAGAGTGGACGAGTGCTCCCAACTGAATATAAGAGCTTTGGTTATGAGCGATCACTTCAGGGGAGAAAGGGATGCAAGGCTTAGGGATTTACCTAAGGCACAGGCATGGCCTTCCCAGGCACATCCACACTGAGGTGACCATGCTCAGCAGAGTGACTGTGTGGTATTCTGTTAGCAGACAGTGCCGCCAGAAGTCATTGAGGCAAAGTGACCGCAGCCATCCTCAGACTTCACTAGAACCTGACAATCCATGCAGCCACTTTACAGCTTGGCACACTGAGGGCTCATGTGTCTCTCCAACACCCCTATCATGTTTCATGCTCCTCACGAGTCCAGGAGGACACCTGTTTTCTGTCGGGCACCCACAGGTAAAGTGGCCAGAGTGAGTGTTGGAAAATGGGATTTCTGGCTGTTGTTTGGAGCTGCTGGGGAACATGCTCTCCCATATGCTCGGACCTTCTCGCAATTCCTCCATCTGTTTCTGGGAAATGTGAAAGAATGTAATGATCTTTTCTGGGGTTATTAAACCGACAGCTGTTGTCATTAATAGAGGACATTCTTCACTGCGGTGAGCTAACGCTAGTCATAACTCCAGCCTGTCGTGTGCACTCTCAGTAACGACTAGTGCATTTGTCTCAAGACCAGGGTTATGAACACCGGGGATTCTAACGCCAGCTTTGAACATGATTCATCTTCAAAGCATGGGCACCCTCACTTCTTTTTTTGTATTGTAGGCAGCTTTCGAGGCAAAAAAAAAAAAGATGTATAATTGGCAAAAACAAAATCCAATCTCCAAGCCATTGGCTTTCTTTGAAAATGAAGGAGTCTGGGTGCTAAAAAGCCAAGATTACATTTTACTGCGTGTTTCAAATTACGGCTCATTTTTGGGTGGAATGTTAGCGGCAGAGAGAAACCAGCGTTTACAGTTTGAATTGAAGATTTTTCCCCCTACTGTCACAGTTAGAACGTAGGAGGCAGGGCTGAGTACCTCAAACAAATAGGGAAGAGAAGGCTGAGCAGGAGACCTCCCCATCCCACCCTGGCCTTCCTCTGCCCCAAGGGCAGAGTGGGCCTCACTGCCTTGAGGTATGGTCCCAACATGAGGTATGTATCCCAATAGCAGGGGGCATGGGTTTCCTGCTTTGTCAGGAGGCAGTTTGTGGTGCACAATGCACGGAAGGAGGAAAATATCTGGATGTTCTTATCCTGGTACCTCCTGTGAGTCTGCCCTGAAAACCAGATTATTAAACTAGGCTCTGACGGTGCTGGGCAGGACACATTCTGGTGAGAATCAGGGGTGCAAATAGCCAGTGATGAGATGGACCATGAAGAGCAACCTTTACAATCGTAGTGACAATGGGCGTGGTCCCCTGGTGCTCTTTCTGCATGAGGCCATGCACATCTGAGGTAGAAGTGGGCACTGAGAAATTTGCTCTGGATCCTGGATCAAACTGATCTGAGTTTGATCTTAGGTCTAATAGCTAGGACTTTAGGACCAAGGTCAGTCTTAAGGCCTTTGTTTGAAGCCCTCTCTGTTAAAGGGTGTAAAGAATCAAAACCCAAGGTGGAGGTATGGCTCAATGGTTAGGAGGACCAGAGTTTGAGTCCCACTCCAAGGTGGGTAACTAATAGCTGCTTATGAAACTCCAGCTCCAGTGTGAAACTACACAGCCCCTATCCTCCCCACATGTATATGTAATTGAAAATAAAACTGTAATAAATCTAAAAATAAATCATACACAGCAGAAGGTGGAGTGCTTAGCAGAAGGGGTGTGGAAGAAACTGAGGGAGGGGATGCCTGGCACTGGCACACAAGGTCATTGTCTTTAAGTTCTCTCTGCAGTGATGAGATCTGCTCTATTTGTCTTCTTTTGTCCACCTGCTTGGAAGTGCTTAGAATATCTGGATATGTACTGGACACTGTGTAAAGGCGTGGGCTTCTAGAGGAGCCTGGGGATCTGCCTCTAACCACTCACTCCCCTAACCACTGAGCAATACCTCATACTGCAGTCTAGTGGGGAGATGAGTACTCCCCAAAAGACACCTTGAGTATAGGTCCATGCAGGATGCTCCTGGGGAGCAGAAGAGGGATACCCAGGCTCAGCAGGGATCAGAGAAGGTTGCCTGGAGGATGAGATGTATCATCTCTGGGCTAAAGACAAGCAGGCTTCACCCAGCCTGCAGAGGGTGGGAAACGGCCTAAGCAGAGATGTAGCAGAAGTGTTTCCATGTTAGTCCTCTAGCCAGAAGCTGTGGGTATAGTGGGGAGCCAGAAAAAGCAAGGTGTGTGTGTGTGTGTGTGTGTGTATGTGATTTTTTCCTATTGGTCTTGCACACTGTCCTATACATCAATTAGAGTCTAACATCAGGGTAAGTGGAAGTTAACTGGCCTCTGTGCTACTTGCTAGGGAACTGTCAGCTTTGCCAAGAGCTTTAGTCACCCTACACAGTGTCTCCCACCACGTCTCTGTATTGTGAAGGAAAGAAAGAGAAAACAAATCTCTTTGGTGTGGTTGTGTTTATTCCCTTCAGATACACTACTCTTTGTGGGCAGATTCTCTGCAAGGACTTTATCCTGTGATGGCCCCTATCTTTCCTGTTGTCAGGACAATTGACCCACAATGGTGCCTTCGCATTTCTCTATTAGGTTTCCAGTGAGCACTGCAGAGCACCTGCCTAGGGCATGTGAGGACCCAGGTTTGATGCTAAGAACTCCAAACTAACGAACTAACCAACAAACATCAACAACAGAAGCATTAAAAAGAGGGAAAACCACAGCAGATTTCTCTTGGGGAAATCACTTCCACTAGAAGGAGCTTAGATGCTGACCTTGTCCTGAGATCCCTCACACTGAAGAAAACATTTCTCCAACCTGGAGCAATACAGATCCCTCTTTTAAAATAAAAATACTTTCAAGAATTCTTTTCCCTCAAGGACTTTTTATGCTACTGCTATTAAAATCTGTACCCTCAGGAGCGCTGGAGTTAAATCCCCTTCTGCCGACGGCTCTCAGCAGACCGGAAACGCAAAACAAATGGACAAATTACAGAATGGCGAACTAAGAAATCAATAAAATTCAAATTAAAAGCATTAATTTAATAAGGTGTTGTTTTAGCAAGCCTACTTCAAGGCTCTCTTCTCCAGTGTAGAGTGTGGTCTCTTGTGAGCCTGGGGGATCTTTCAGAGAGCCCTTCCCACTCGCTCTTGCTATAGCAGCAGTGGAAGCGGTTCACGGACAGAGGGCACAGGGCTGCATTCTCTTGTTCTGAGAGCAACAAAATTAAGAAAAAGAACTGAATTGAATGCAATAGAATGTGGGTCCTCAAATCTTGGGACTTTGCTTTTTTAACCCCGGCCTCCAAAATTAACATCTCCCCTTAAACACACACACACACACACACACACACACACACACACACACACACACACACACAGAGGAATGCATGCTTAAAGACCACCAAGACAGAGGCAGATCCTGGCCTTATGGAGCTAGTGAGAGAACTGGGCTAAACATGGAACAGCTAACAGAAGCAAAAACAGCCTCCATGCAGTCTTGCCTCCCAGTGGACCCGAGGTCTGAGAATGGAGAGGTTAAAGATGTGAGCAGCAAGGTGCCCACAGGAGGGTCTAGCCTTCAAAGATAAGCAGAGCATATTTGAGGGTGGGTGGCTGGGAAAGCAGGCCAGTGGGAGAGGGGGAACCTAGGAAGGGGCAGCCTTGGATGGGAGTACCAAGCCCCACTCAGCCTGCATGGGTCCAGGGCTGATTCTGCACAGTGGTAAATTTTGACTCTCAAGGAGAGCTGGGAAAAGCAGACAGGAGGATTGCTTGCCCTGCCCAACTCCTGCTCTGCTGTTTGTCCTCATCTCCAGGTTCTTTGCTCAATGTATGATGGATGTTAGACTGTCCTTTAGCAAATCCCAAGACAGAAGACAGTTGAGATAAGCCAGCTACACCATAGGCAAAACCTTTGAATGTCTATTCAACCAAGAAACACTAAGTCCTGGAATGAAGAAATAATATCAAGGAATACATGGAGGAAATAAACCATGAGATCAGTGTGGTATATGGGATGTGTGCATAAGTGTAGGAGAGAGGGGAGGATCCCAGAGGGCTTTTAAGACGGGGAACCTCTGAGGGTGGTTGCAAGAATCTGTGTGAAGGTGTGGGCTAATTGCTGGTCCAGAAAACAGCAGGCAGGGAAGGTATGGAAGGTTCAGTGTATGTGTGTGTGTGTGTGTGTGTGTGTGTGTAGTTGTGGGGGATATGGAAATCAGGCAGAAGAACTAAGGCTACCTCCTGTATTCTAACCAGACTTAATAGTTTTCTAAACATCACCCATAATGATCTGCTTGCTGATTTCATCTGCTTGAAGGGAGTTGGGAACATGGGAAGGGGAGACGTCAGAGATGACGGTATCTGTCTGAGAGAGGGCAGCCAGGGTCTTGGATGGGGTGGAGATGGAGACAAAGACACAGGGGCTGCATCGTATCATGCACTCTCCTCACCCACTTGTCTGCCCACCTCAATAGTATATGTAGAAGAACCTATTTTTCCTGGTTCTGGGGTACCAGAGAGTCCCTCAGAGGCAGGGTCTACAAAATGAGAGAGGACTTGGAGGACATCCATGACAATCACCCCGCGAACCTCCAGTTCCATTATCTACCCCCTGGATATTCTGATATATGCTGACCGGCCAAGTTCCCAGTCTACCAAACATGTCTGTCTGACATTGACCTGGAAGTTGTCTTTGATGAAAGGGCTAACCAAGACTGACATATATCTCATGCATAGTACAACAGAGTTTACAGGTCGCATTCTCCTCCATGTATTCAACAGCAAGCCATCCCTTGTCCTCCACGGGGAATTTGGTGAGTCACCTGAGAAAGGAGGTTGTAACTTACCCACCCAGCTAACCTCATGCCACCATATTTGCTGTTCCCCTTTCCCATCCCAGCCTGTACCACAAGACAGTTCTGCCCAAGCCATGCCTCTCAATGTTGTGACCTTACATTCTCTCTCTTTGCCTTCACCATGACCTGCTGAGGCTGGAACCAGGCACAGGTACCTTAGTGGTGGTTACCAGCACATGGACTGAATGCCTACAAGTGAATGGCCATTGAGTTGATCCCAAACGAAATTCTCAGAGTGTTGATGCTTCAGGGCCAGGCTCCATGCAGAGAGCCTGCACCAACTCCATTTTCATGGCCCGGACTTTTGGTTCTGTATAGGGCAGCTCCCATGTACAACTAACTGTCTGGCCCCAAAGTCCTCTTCTGCAAACTCATACCTCTTTATTTCTTTCCTCTCCAAGCCCAGTTGTTACCCCTCTGCTAGCTTGGCCCACATGTTTCTCTTTGGGTATGCATTTTTTTTTGACCTGGGTTTTAGTGGTTATTGAAAGCACTTCTGCTGTCCCAGCTTTCTGAATGGATATACAGCATCAGATGCTACCTCTTCCTATTTATCACAAGAAACAACTTCTTCTATCAAAGCAAGGTTTGTGTGTGTGTGTGTGCTTATATGTGTATATACGAGTGTCTATGTATATTGTATATATGTGTGTATATGTGTGTGTAACTGGGTATGCTTGTGCATGTGTGTATATGTGTACAAATGTGTGTGTGGTATGCAGAGGGGGTATATGTTCTGTTTATTGTTATCTCTGTGCCAAACAGATAACTTCCTATATAGGAAGGATGTAGACATGCTAATATTTTTCAGCGTGTGCATAGTTGAGCTAAAGACAACTTTTCAAATGTTCTTTGATTCACACTTTGTATATGACTGAGCAAACCTTAATCAACCACTGTGAATGAATACATCTTTTATGTTTGCTCTGCTGGGATGGCTGATGGTCAAGACAGGGAGTGGCGAAGCCCCCTCCCATGAGGCTTTCTTGGTTCTGCCACTGTCTTTTGAGTTGCAGTCTGCAGGCTCTGTGGAGCAGGCCTGGGTGCAGGAAAGAATCTGCTGTTGAGCAGGTA
This sequence comes from Apodemus sylvaticus, assembly GCF_947179515.1. Taxonomy (NCBI): domain Eukaryota; kingdom Metazoa; phylum Chordata; class Mammalia; order Rodentia; family Muridae; genus Apodemus; species Apodemus sylvaticus. The sequence continues at coordinate 52,421,212 of NC_067481.1, forward strand.
AAGAAAGAGGCCAGGCTCATTGAAACAGATCATCCACACAGAGTCCGTGTGCTCTGGGGTTGCAGGCCCATTTGGTTTGACTCAGATTGCTAGAATTTTTTTCTTTTAAGCTTAATTGAAGCCAACATTCAACTCCCACATCTGGGCTTATGGACCGGAAGTTCACTTCCTCTGAAGAATCCCCTTGCAGGAGAGCATTGTCTTTCTCATCCCACAAGTGCCCCCTGAGCACCTGTTAGGTGCCAGATGCCTTCCTGTATTGGAGGGAAGCACGGCAGCTGAACAGAGCGGCAGAGACCCTACTCTCTGAAGACTGATACTGAAGGGCCGTGAGGGAGCTTCATGAGGGAATGCCATTTTCTGCATCCTGGTAAATATTTGCATTCCATGGTATTTGGATCTGTCAGAGCCTGTTGAAGGTACACTTAAGACTTGTATGTTTCCCTCGGTGCAGGCCTTACTTGCAAACGGAAAAGGAATTGAATGTAAACACTGATGTTGTGGCTGTAACAGCCATAAGGGAGTGTTCGGCATAGCAGTGCACTGATGTCTGCAGCTGCTTTGAGTGCATCAGAAAGGACATGGCTTGGAACACTGACGCACTGTTAGATAGGAGATGAAAGCAAATGTTTTGAAAGTGTTGCTGGATCTGTGAGTATTCTTCTTTCGATTCTTTCAACTTGCCTTGATTTTGAATAGTTTCAGGGCTTGTCAGGAAAACGAAATTGAAATGAAAGAGACATGAAGACCTAAAAGCCCGGTTTGGTCTCTATTGTCCCTACTTACATTTTAGTGGGAAGAGAAAATGTTTAGTGTGTTCAAGGGTGAGAGGTAATTAGAAGAAAACTAAAGTAGTGGGTGGGTAGAGCCTGTTGTGAGGGGGCTGAAGGCTCATCAAGGAAGGCCTGACACAGCACAGGATCAAGCATCTGGGAGATCTCAGCCGGCACAGAGGATGCTCTGAAGAGGGGCTGGGGCCAGACAGATGGATGATCAGAAGACAGTGGGCCTGCTGAGCTGGGAGGGAAGGATCTGGGGCTTGTAGTACCTTTAGAACCTTGGCTTCTATGCTGAGGGAGATGGAGTCACTGAAGGGCATTTGAGCAGAGAAGGAGAGAAGGTAATAGACCTCAGTCTTAAAAGACTCAGCCTTATGTTTGGGCAGAGTGTGGGTGGGAGGTAACCACAGGGCACTGCAAAGGGCTGAGGCAAAGACCAAAGAGTTTTTAGATGTGCTTGGATTCCCAATGCTAGTTCATGGAGTTTCTTGTAGTCATGAGGAAGGGGAGACAGTTCAGGTGACCTAAGGTTTCAGGTTTGGGGGTATGATTTCTGGGGCAGCAGAGAAGTCAGAAGAGAAGGGAAAGAGCGATCAGGGGAAAGAGATGTCACCAGTGGGTGCTGGGAGCCAGCATGAAGGCTCCAGAGACAATTGGAACTGAGTGGTCAAAGTGGCCTCTAGTTATAGGCCAGAGTCACAGCTGTCACAGACACCAGATGTCCTATCCTGAGCCTTTTGTGAGCAGTGCACACTCACAATGCCAGATGAAACTGCCCAGCAGTAGTACTGATGTGTTTGTTAGGTGACCATCTCTTAATGACCCCAGGCAAAGCCATGGCCAGGGTCTGCATCTGGGAGTAGGCCTGCAGTAGTGTACAGTATAAAGACTTTGTCATCATCTAAAGTAAGCAGCCATCTTGGAAACTGTCCTGGTCTCAAGCAGAAAAAGGGTCTATATAAACCTGGGCTCAGTCCTGCCCTCTGCTGACCTGTGGGGTGTGGCCACTGTCTGTTCCTCATTTTGTCTCTGCTCTTCACTGGACTCTGATCAGTTACTATGTCAGTCTGTGAAAGGCGAGGAAGGCACCCCATTTTGAGAATGAGTCTAAGATAGTGACTGATCCTCTTCTACGACTTTCTTACCTTCAGGTAGATTCAAACCCACTTGCTAGAACTGGGTCTGAAGAATCAGAGCCACTGGGCTTCCAGGGCTGGGGTAAATACTGCCCTGTGCCTGAGTATTATAGGCAACTACCAGCTGGTAAGGTTCATGATCAGCCTCCCATTGGCACTGGTGGTCCCAGAGGCCATAAGGTTTGACACTATTGAACAGAAGTAGGAAGAATACACTTGGCTTAGTGATGAGCTTTGCCAGATGAAGCCCAGGGATTCTGGAGAGGCCCAGGGAATTAGGAACTCTCTTCCTTGAGATGGGCTGGACTTTTTCAGCTTAGATCAGACCCAGGATGTTCTTGAACACACACACACACACACACACACACACACTACCACTACTACTACTAGAATATATTGATTGCCAATGTTTCATCATAATCAAAATATAATAATAACATTGTTAATTAAGCAAGAGGAGAGAAAATACTCTTTTGAATACAGGGTCCAGGAGATAGAGGGAGAAATTACATTGTAGCACATGAAGATGCTAATTTGTTACACACGTGCTATAAATATCCTGGGACCATGCCAACCCTGGGCATTGGATTGCTTTCCTCTACTTAGCGGACTCAGCCCTCTCCGCCTTCTTGTTGAGTGAAGACTTTAAACGAGGGCTGGAAACGTGACCAGAAGGGAAGCATTTTTTTCTTCTCCCGTTATTTCAAGACGGACAATAAAAACATGATTTTGTAAAGGGAAAAGCGTGATCTACAATTATCTGCATTTAGGAGATACACAGCGGAGGCGTCTTTGTCCCGTGGTGCTTCTGGAAATAGCAGTTGAAGAAAAATCAGATCTTTAGTTGGATGGGATGGGAGGCAATTGGATGGGTGGTTCTGATCCATTCCCAAATCATCCTTTAAGTGGCTGACGTTCTGGGTCACTGCATGTGGGGCGGGGCCAGAGGGAGGCTGCACCGGCCCTCAGCGTTCCTCCTTCTCCCGAGAAGACAGAGTGCTGAAATATATCTGTGATTGAAAATACTTACGTTCGAGGCCTCCAGTGCTTTCCCCTTTCAAGGTGACAGTAATTGAAGCATGGTGCCGTGCGAATCTGACATTTATAATCCGGCTAAGGAAAAGGTCAGCTTCCTTTCAGAGCCGCACCGGAGCCAGCGGAGAAAGAGTCCTGAGATGTCACAGCATGTTTCTGAGGTTTCCGGTGGTGCTTTGATTTAATAACAGCTTCAGTTTGCAATGTATAATTATAACCATCCCAACTCTCCATGGTGTGAAGTGACAGGACTCTAAAGAAATAAAGCCATCACTTTCGCTACAGAAAGGCTTGCATGGAGGGCCCCCCAGAGCCTGAGGCAAATGGCCGGCGTGGGAAGCAAACTGCTTTCCTCCTCGGATGACCATTGGTGCTATGGGGTGCTTTAGGTGGATAATGGAAGGACCAGGTTACTGTAAGCAGGGCTTCGTCTGTGGGTCCAAAGAAAGGTACAGCTTTGGGCCTGATATCTTAAGAGGTTTTGATGAGTTGGGGGAGAGGGAGAGAGGAGGGCTGATGAAACTGGGGATAAAATCTCACCAGCAACATCCTTTTCCTGCCAGGGAATTTGATAATGGAACGTGTCTCTTTAACACAAGCCCCACTCAACAAGGGAAACCACATGCTCTATGTGACTGATACAACTTGCTTGACCTTGGGAGTGGCCTCCCACTGAGGGAGGTAGGGGTGAGGATGGAGAGGGGTTTTGTAGACGTGCTGGGAAGCAAGAGGCTGTTGGCACACGGAAGAGAGAGTCAGGAGGTATGAATCTGAGGTGCTCTCAGGGATTAAAGACATGTCCCATCCCTTGTGTGGGACATGCCAGTCAGTGTGGTTTGTTCGGGTTTTTGTTTTTAAGAATGATGTATTTTTATTTTGTGTGCATGAATGCTTTACCTGCAATTATGTGTGTACACTGTGTGTGTGCAGTGCCCTTGAAGGCCAGAAGACAGACCCACTGTATCTAAAGTTAGCGATTCCCAGTGCCTACATGGCCTGCTCATGACTGGTTCCTTCGGGTCATAGGACAGATGACAGCGGTTGGTATGGACAATGCGTGTCATACTGAGAAACATGTCCTAGACCTAGTGTGGTAGGGACGGTTCCAGCACTTGGTCATCTTTGGTGCCTGGTAGGGAGGGCCTGATGAGGCTGCTGCTATGGGAAACCAGATGTAAATAGAAAACCCACGGGGTGGAAGAAAGACATCTTCTCTCATACCATGGGACACCTGTGACAATGGTGCATGCTCCTGAGATATCCAAAGGGACAGGCAGAGCTTACTATATCATCAGGGCCAGAGTTTAGCTTCATTCAATCTATGAGCAGGTCAAGCAAGGCTTAATTCTAAGGTTAGGATCAAAGTTCACTGTGGGGCCAGAAATAGGGCTCGAGGAAGGCAGGGCTGGACTCAAGGCCAAAGCACGGCCAGAGCTGCAGCTTGATAAGTAGTCAAACTGTGAACTCAAGGGATTACCTCGGAATTCACCATAGGTAAGAAACATCCTCAAGTTCGTCTTCTGCAACAGCCTGAGCCACATGGTAGCTTCCATCACAGAGTGGAGTTTATATTAGAAGTTCGTCTTCTGCAACAGCCTGAGCCACATGGTAGCTTCCATCACAGAGTGGAGTTTACATTAGTTAAAGATATTCTTTCATGCTTTAGACTTCTGGAGGGGAGAAGTGCTGATTAGCTTGGCTGGTGTCAGGTGCTCTCCCCTCCCCCATACCCATGAATCATTATAACCAAGTCAGGTATGAGGGCCTCTGAAGGTCAAAGGTGATGGTTACTTTCTTGTCATTACAATGAAAATACTTGACTGAAGCAACTAAAGGGAGAAAGCTTTCCTTATTTTATTAGGCTCATGGTTCCAGAAGAGTGGCCATTGTCAAGGGGAGGAAGGAATGGCAGAGTAGCCAGTGCTACAGTGGTGAGAGTGTACTACAGCAGATCCTCACAGGAACCCAATGGGAACCAGAAACATGACTGGAATTGGAGGGAATAGAACCTCAAATGTTGCTGGTTCTACCTCCAACTCCCCGAGTAGCCCCACCAACTGGGGTGCATGGCCAAACACAGGAGCCTCTAGGGTACACTTGCCATTCAAGCTGAGACATGTATTACTGTGCACTGGGCTGTGATTCTTGAAAATGGGGTGTTATATGATCCAGGAGCTTTCCCAGTCATGGATGTTTTCAGTTGCATTCTAGCATGCTTCTTGGGGTAGTAGAAGACTTCCAGTTGCCAATGCTGAATGAACAGGAACTGGCAGAGAAGCTGAATGGAGGAAATGCTAAAAGCAGTGAGAGTGAAGTAACTTGCTTTTCTTCTTATCAGCTTTCCCCTGCGTAGAGTTGATGTAAGGCTGGAATCAGCATAGCGTCATGGGAAGTGCTGTGCACATAAAGGACTTAGCATGGCTTGGAGTGAGATAGACCTCAAGGCCAGCTGTTCACAGTCACATTGTGACTATTGTTAAGAACCCAACACTCTGGCTAGAAAATGCAGTAAACCCCAGATAGAACATAGAAAAATAGAAAAATTCCAGAATGCCAGGACACACACACACACACACACACACACACACACGGGGTGGGGGTAGAGAAAGATCTTTCAGAAAGAGCAAAGGAAAAATAGAGAAACGAAGTGAATTCTTCATAAAATAGGAAGTGTGAGCAACAGAGTTCAAGAATACGAGGAGCTGCAGAGCCCAGGCTCCAGGGAAAACAATTTAAAGCTGGAATTACATACCAAGCCTAAAATACCCTGGAGGGCAAAGATATTTTCAGGTATTCAGGACTCAGAAAGCGTGCCTTTTGTAAGCTATCTGAAAACAAAAGTGATTAGGAACAGGCATGATGAATGGAAGATGACATCAGGAGATGAAACGGCATGCAAAATATGAGCAAAATCAGAGTCAAAATGAATAATAGTGGGTAGTAAAAATAACAACTCGAATTAAGATTCTAGAGGTTATAAATGTGGAAGAGGAAACAAGGTTAAGGGGGGATGAAAGGTCAGGGAGGGGTGAAAGGTCAGGGAGTGCGTAAAGAAAAGCAAAGACCATTCTGAATTTGGTTCTGTTCAGGGAAGATATTTAAGCATGACTATACCTAGACATGGCTAGTTGATAGAAGGTTCTGGAAGACTAGAACAACACTAGCAAAGAGAATATTACCTGTTAGAGAGGAAATGTGTGCAGATATTTGGTTTGTACAATAATCAGTAGGAAATGCATGTGATTGAAGGTCAAGGGACACAAAGAAAAGAAGCAGAACAAAGAGAAAGCAAAATAAAATGTCAAGAAGCCAAAGTGACAGGCTTGTACTAAGGGTAGTCTCAGGTTAGACTACAGAATCCCACTCAGCAGTAATCTCAGGTTAGACCACAAAATCCTGTGCAATGTTTCTGAGAAGTAGAATTAGAACAGAGATAATCCAGGATGTAAGTAAGAAAGAGATGGAAAGAGCTGTTCTGGGCAAAACTAAACAATAAGAAAATGGAGGAGGGGGGAGGAGAGGAGGACGGGGAAGAAGAAGAGGAGGAGGAGGAATAGCAAGAGGAAGAAGAAGAATGAGGAGGAGGAGGAGGAAGAAGAGGAAGAGATGGTAGAGGAGGTGGAGGAGGAGGAAGAGGTGGAGGAGAAGTTATTTTTCCTTAATGGTGACAGGATTTTTTTGTTTTAGCTTGTTTACAAGATTGTAGGTTGCCCTTATATTTCAAGCTTTCTTTACTTCGGTTATTCCCCCCCCCCCATCTCCTTGACTCCCCCATCTCCCCTCCCTACTTAAGCTTTTCCCACTCCTGCTGCAGTCCACTGGGTTCTTCTCTATTGCATCTACCTGCCTTTCCACCAAGCACCCTCCCACTGGGCTCTTCCTAGGTTTCTCATCTTTACAGGAATCCTTAGGTCCAACACATTCTAGTTTTGAATCAGAAACTCAAAGCTAGAATTCATTTATGGAGACAACATGTGGCATTTGTCCTTCTGGGCCCAGATGACCTCATTCAGTATTTATTTTTCAGTCTTATCCATTTACTTGCATATTTTTGCAATTTCATTTTCCCTGAGTAAAACTCCACTGTATATAGGCGCCACATTTTAATTGTCTATTCCTCAGTTTTATTTTCTAGCTACTGTGAATAGAACTGAAGGTGTTTTTATATTGTTATCAGATAGAGCATAATTCAAGATAAAATGTGTTGGAAAGGATAGAGCTAGTACATGTTGATGGACTGTCTGATCAAACCGTTGGAGACAACAGAACAGAGCCTTCAGAAACCCAATAGTAAATGCGCATAAAGCAAATGTTTCCAGTGTTGACATATATGACGCTCCATTGAAAGTCTCAGAGTCTCATCAATACAGACCTCTGCTTATATAGACCTAACTAAGGTCCACAGCCCCATAAAACAGCCAGTGTTATCCTTAAATAATAAGAAAGGCCTACCAAAGCCAAATACCCTGACTAGCATTACTAAACCTGATAAGTTTGAACTTGATTTTGGTTTTTTAAGAGAGAGTCTTTCTACATAGTAATTACAGGTGTTTTGGAACTCCCTATGTAAAGCAGGCTGGCCCCAAACTCTCAGAGATCCTCCTGCCTCTGCTTCCTGAATGCTGGGATTAAAAGTGTACACCGCCATGGCCTGGCTTGAACTTAGATTTATAATAGAAAGCAAAAACCCGCAGTTGGCTGGAAAGTCTTCTCAGAGATTTGGATGTGTACATTTGCTTTATAAAGACCTAAAAGTAATTCTTCTTCCTCAAAACGACCCCCCTGCACTGCTTGAGGCATAGATTAAGTCTCACTCTGTAGATGAGGCTGCTCTTGAACATGGTCGCCAAATCCCTGTCTCAGACTTCCAAGTGCTGGGATTAGAGGCATGTACTACTATGCCCAATTAAAATAGCCTATCTTTATTTTAATGAATGAACAAATGAACGAATGAATCTTTGAGACAGTCTTGGTGTGGCAGCCCAGGCTGGCCTTGTACTTGCAGTCTTTGGCTTGTCTTAGCCTTGAGGCCAGCACTAGAGGTATGGACCATCATGCATGGCCCAAATTGTCTGTCTTTAAACTTAGCATATATATGGTGGAAGAGGAAGTTCTTTTAGGTCACCTATTTATTTATATATTGTCACACACAAATATGCATATTGAATTATTGCACTGTATCATAAATATGCAGAAATACACCATCCCTAACTCCTTCTCAATTCTCTTTGTCACAAAGTGAGCATCTCTGTGTGGCCACAGCCTTCTTGCCATGGTGCTCTGCCTCACTTTTTCCAGAAACAGTGGTGCCAGTCTGCCATGGGCCAGAGCCTCTGAAACTGTCAGCCAAAGTAAAGCTTTCTTCCTTGAAGTTGTTTGTCTCAGGCATCTTGTGCAGGGAGAAAAACAAAAACAAAACTGATGGACATCCCAGGCAGTGTGTTTCTAGGCAACCCACTTAATGACTTTAATCCTCAGTTTTCTCCCTGTGAAACAGAGGCAACAACACCACCTTCTGTTAAAGTTATTCTATCTAGGGCTTTGTTCTGGGAATAATGTGATGATACATTGAAAACCTTAGTAGTTTACTGTAAGAGTGTTAGTGGCTACAGCATTTGTTGTTGCTGCTGTAACTGTTGAAATAATGATGCATATCATGGGCACTGCAGACACAGAAGGCCCTCTTTGTATCTTTAGCAAAGCAAGCGCCAGGTGTAGGAGCAGAATCCGAGTTTGTTCCCAGTTACAGCTAGCACTCCTCTGATACAATGTGCGGACCAATCACAGAATGTGTGGATTAGAATCTTAGTGAGGGAAGAAGTCATGTGTGACAATTTGTTTCCCTTCATTTAAGCAGCTTTCCCTGGTGGTCTTAAACAAAATAAACACTTTCTTTGGTGGTTTTCTAAAGTGTGCTTTCTTATTTCATTTCCTGTCACAACCAAATAGAGGCTTTAGCAAAGAAAAGGGCGTGACTTCACCCAGAGGGACTAGCCCAGCAGGACAGCTAGAGCAATGCTAGCCCAGGCATTTGCCCAATCAGTTCCATAGTTGTGGAATTTAGTAACTCAGTTAGACCTGTTTTATTTTTTGAGACAGGGTTGTGCACCATAGCCTAGGCTGAATTTGAACTCCTAATCTTCTTGTTACAGACATCTAAGTACAGTTAAAGCTATTTTGGATAGGTCTTTAAAAGCTAAAGCACTCATGGCTATATATCCAAAAGAAATGAACTCAGCATGCAAAGGGATATGGATATACTCATGCTTATTGCAATATTATTCAAAATATCTAAGACAGGGGACCAGTCTGGGTGTCTATCAGTGAATGGATAAGGAAAACAGGGTGTACACACACAATGCAGTATTATTCAGTAATGAAGAAAGATGATATTGCCAGACACAGGAAGGCAGGTATTACACATCCCTTCCCATATGCAGACATCTCTTTAAAGAAGTCATTCTGAAAATAAAATAGTATTAGTAGGGCTGGAAAGGGTGTCATGGCAGGGATGGTGAGGTGGAAGAGGATAAATGGATTTGGTCAATATACACTGTGTGCATGAGAAAAATCAATGTAAATTTCATTGCTACATAATTAATGTATGTTAATAAAACAAGGGAACACATTGAAAACATACATAAAACTAGAGAGCTCAGTGCATTGACATGCTAAGGCCTAATGTCAACAGCTGTCAACTCATGGCCAACATGTGGTTCCCACTCTACTATGATTCATTCCTTTTTTCTTTGGGTTTTTTTTTTTTTTTTCACTTTAGTGCTGAGGACAGAGCCCTGGACCTTGAGCAGGCTAGGCAAGCTCTCTACCACTGAACTACAGTTCCATCCCCTTGCATATTTTTTGTGTACATCCTATATTTCATGAGATGGGTCTTAGATTAACTTGGATACAGTGGATGTGGCATCTTAGGAGAATTAGTAATCCCTGCAGTCTAGGTTCCTTGATGTCAGGTGACAGAGCCCATGCATAGCTACATGTCACCTACACAGGAGGCACCCCTGGGAACTAAGGCATAGCCTTGCATGAAAAAAAAAAAAACAGACAATGGTAGGTCCTGTTTGGTGAGATCCTAACTCCATACTTTGCTCACAGTAAGTACTTGCCACCTAGCCCTTATACAATTGTGCTGCCTATCCCTTATACAATTGGTAAAACCAGGTTATTTTATTATTGCAGACTGAGAGAGTGATCTCTACACAATGAAATTCTAGAGCCAGTAAGCAGAATCTAGATCTGAAACCAAAGGCTGGTGCTTTTGGTCGGTCTGCTCTACCATCTAAAGTAGTCTGAGGCAGGGAGGAAAACATAGGCTAACTTTATAGGCTACCACTTGGAAGAACAGTGATTAGTCATGTGACCTTGAAGGAGAGAGTCCTGGAGGCTTGGGATGCCTTGACATGGAGAATCTGAGCCAATGTGAGGGCTAGTTTTATGTAAAAATATAAGTTAGAGACAATTTAAAAGAGGGAACTGCAGTTGAGAAAATGTTCCACCAGGTGGACCTGTGGACAAACCTGTGGGGCAGTTTTATAACTGACAGTTGAGAAGAAAAGGGGGCACTGTGGGCAGTGCCAGCTCTGGACTGGCAGTCCTGGGTGCTATAAGAAAACAGGCCGAACAAATAGTGAGGAGCAAGCCAGGGAGCAGCTCTTCCTCCATGGCCTCTGCATCAGTTCCTGCCTCTAGGTTCCTGCCTTGCTTGAGTTCCTGTCCCGACTTCCTTTGATGCTGAACTATAATGAAGAACTGTAAATGAAATAAACCCTCTCTTCCCTAAGTTGCTTCCTATAGTCATGCTGTTTCACCACAGCAGCAGAAACCCTACCTAAGGCAAACAGCGTCTGATACGATGCTCTCCTTATGTCGGGAGCCTTAGTGACAGGCATCTTCTTGCAGCTCATAAGGCATGCGCTGTCCTCTATGGCTTGTCACTTGTGTCGCTGTCTGTTCTCATTGACAATGGCCTAGTCTACTTTCCAGTCTAGCAAAACCTAAAGCTGGACCCAATATTTCAATAAAGGCCTCATTTAAGTTACAAACTGTGGGAGGATTAATACCATGTTTATTGACCAAATTAATTATCGAGTGAGTTTCAAGGTCCATATGTAACGATTTCAACATTGTCCTTATTAATGGGCTTCCTCCATAGGCATTGCAACTGCTATTCAAATTGGCTGCCCTGTAGCAGCTACCACAATCTCAGTGAAGGACTCATTATTTTTGCATATTTCATGCTTCATTTTCTGCCGAAAATGATCCACATTAGCTAATTGTAGACGCATTGTTCAGGTCACGGCTGTGTGGTGTGAACTCTGTACAGGAATGATGGATCTTGTCTCTTCTGGCTCAGGGAAGGTGCCCTAGGGCTGTGGAGGCTACAGGAGGGAGGTAGCACCCAAACACTGAGCAAGTGGGAAGCCAAGCTGTGCTTTAATTTGAGTGATCCCAGCCTAGATCCTGCAGGAGTTTGGATGCACTGTTCAGAAAGATGGGTGTATCCATCTGTCTCTGCTTTCACCCCTGTCCTGTAGACAGCACAATTCCACTCCCCCTTCAGTGTTCTCCAGGGCCTGGCAGGGTAGGATGCTTTATCCTCCCCCTTTACTAGAGAGAACAGAAGAAGGAAGTGTCTCATCTGAAGCTACAAAGAGATGATGGAAAAAAGTCAGATACCAGTTCTGGAAGGCCACATAGAACCTCCTACTGGGTTAGTCTCCTGAACTCACACAATTTTTTTCTGACTTAGATGCCAGGTATTCTGGGTTACTTTAACACCAGAGTTCCTAAGTGACTGTGGCTGACCAATCAGAGCATTCCATGGAGGGATACTTCCACTCACACGTATTTTTAATAGCATTTATGTTGGTCTTTATGCAGTGTGAGCAAAGTTCCCTACAGAATCAACTTAAAGGCTTATCTTGGCTCATGGTTTCAGACAGCTCCCTCCATGTCTGCCTGGCCACAGGTGCCTGGGCAGAACATCATGCCAGTGGGTATGTGTGGCTAAGGAAAGTTATTTACTTGACGGTGGCCAGAAATCTGGGAACGAGACAGAAGGGTGCAGGAATGAGATATGCCTCAGAGGACCCAGATCCCCCAGACAGAAACATGGCCCCCCCAATCTCCAGTCCCAGACATACTCAATTGCAGTGACACTTTCTTGCTAAATACATTTTAAACAGAAGTCACCATAGCTTCATCCCCCTGCCGCAGAACAGTGGACAGTGCCACTCTTGCACAGAATATCACAGCCTCAACATCTTCATATAATTAAAAAAAATCTAGTAAATTACTTTCTGCTAGAGCTTCAAACTAAACATTTCCTAATGAGTCAGGGCTTCATTTTTCTTCCTTTGTGACACTCACAGAGTTGGTGACAGTTACAACATAAATTTGTATAATCTCACACTCAGCAGGGAATAATGAGGGGGAAAGTGGTTTTGGCAAATAATTATGGGTGAGCCGATGTGAATATACGAGGGCGGCTCCTGGACAGGAAGTGCGTGAGCAGCGAGCTCCTGCGGTCCTTCCGAGTGGGGAGGGCTTCTGATGGTCACGGCTGCTCTGATAGCACGGCGCACCCAGGTATGGTTTCCACGGTCAGTTCACAGTGGAAATTTCTTGCTGCTGTAGGGGACTTTCTTGTTTCCTCCTCCTGTGTGAGCTGGGAATGGGGACAGGTCTGTGGAGTGTGTGGGTAAGCCGCCTACCACAGTCAACCCTCTCCTGGAGGGTCCTCAGGAAAGTCCTAAGTTGGGTCAGGCTCAGGGATTAATCTGAACCAACAGTCAGTTTGGGGAGACAGAGCACAGGTGGTTGGAGGTCTGCAGTCAAAATCTAAGTTTGTAGACAGTATTCCTCCTTCTCCATAATTTCACCATCTAGGCTTCAGCTACCTAACATTACCTGGGGTCTGAAAATCCTAAACGGAAGATTACAGAAGAATCAGATGCTTAGGTTTAAATAGCTCACCTTCCTGAGGAGCCTGATATAATGCCATCTTCAGTCACTATCCCAGAAGAGACAACCTGTAATAGAGCACGCCCACATTGTGAAAACCAGAATTTCTTAAACTGCATGAGCCCATATGGGGTCATGTAACTAAATGTGAGGTTGCAAAAAAATTGGCAGTGGCAGGAAATGCTGTCAAGAATGTGGGGACATGGGAGCAAAGCGGGACATGCTGGGATGGCAAACAGGTACAGCCAGCCACCATGGAAATCATTATGACGAACTCTCATGTGTACCTAAAAGTGAGAAGGAAATGCACCGGGACACTACTCCTTGGCATTCGCCCAAAGAACTGGACGTCGCGACCTCAGATGCTTGCTCAGCCGTGCTCCCTGTGGCTCTCTTCACAACGGCAGGGAAACGTCCTCCGGCGGATGATTGATAGTGGAGATGCACAGATACAGGGCTGGGAAGACAGAAATGTTGTCATGAAACCCACTGCTAAATGAAAGAATTAGGAGTCGAGCGAGGTAACCCAGATCTGGAAAAACAGATGCAGCACATTCTGTCTCATTTGTGGATCGTTTTCAAATCTTTAGACATGAGTATATAACTTGCAGTAACTTCTGAGACCAGAAAGAGGTTTCTGAATAGGCAGTGACCAAATATTAACTCAAAACCAAATATGTAATTACTCTGTGATGGTTTGGGCAGCCCTTGGCTGTGCTGTGTCATGGGACGTCTCACCATAGCCCTGGTTGTGAGACACAACATGCAATCTTTGCATGCTGGCACACACACACACACACACACACACACACACAGCAAACAAACAGCTCAGACTGGAGGCCACTGTGTGCCACAAGCTACAGTGGGTTTTGTGCTTTTACAAATCTTTCTGCTTTATAGAGACGGAAGGGCTTCCTTATGGAGAGCAAAGATGGTTCCTATTTTCCATCATTTCTTAGCATGTATCAAATTTGTATTTTTTGAATTGAATTTTGTTTCAGTATTTGATTAGAAACTGCTGGTTGAGTTGCTGACTTGGACTTCATTTTAATCAAAAAGAAAGGAAAACATTAAATGAATTTTGGCTTGAGATTGGGACAGAATTTCCAAGAGTTTCTGAATTGGCCCCGAACAGTCTGCCGCCACTTCGTTTTCCCTACATATGTAAAGTGGGGCACTCAGTACCGTTGATTATAACATCAAAATGATGATCAATTCTGAAAGTTGTTGATGATGCTGTGTGCCCTATAGTGTCAAATATTTAGCCAATGTTTAATTATGTAAAAAAAAAAGCCGCCATATCGATCTCATTAGTATGCTCTAGACTTTAACAAATGGTAAAATTACATGGACTCCAAAGAGTTGTCTAAAAACAAATCCCTTCATGATTTATTATTAGTAAATGCCTATATGCTTAGGGTTGTGTAAAATCTCTGGTGGGGCTGGCGATTTTGCTCAGTTGATGGAGTGCTTGTCTACCATACAGGAAGTCCAGGGTCCATCCCCAGCGTGGTGTAAACTAGGCTGGTGACACATGCTTGTGTTGCTGGCACTTGGGAGATGGACAGGCCTGTAGGATGAGTTGAAGATCATCCTGGGCCAGTCTGTCTGGATTCTGAGAGACCTGTCACTGTTTGTTTGTTTGTTTTCTTCTGGTGGAACACGTTTAAGCTGCACTTGTCTGTGAGACCTCTCTCCCCCTGTGAGACCTCTCTCCCCCTGTGAGACCTCTCTCCCTCTTTGAGACCTCTCTCCCTCCGTTAGGCTCTTAGCATCTGCTGGGCCAGGAGGAGGTGCTGTTGTGTGCCAGGCTGTTTGTGATCAGGTAGCCTTATTTTTATCTAGCAAAGACTTCAGGCAATTTGCATATGCTAAATAGAGGCCAGAGAGCGCTCCCTTTAAGGGAAGCATTTTCAGCTTAATAAGGAAGGTAAGTTGATTACACACTGTGGTTGCTAAGCCCTGAGGTAAGACCTGGTTTGCGGGGAGGCTGGGGAGAAGGCAAAGACAATTCCTGTGGTTTTGTTGTGGTCTTTCTGGCTGCAGAACTGGCAGCTGCACGGTGACAAGAATATAGTGGGGAAGAGGGAGTTACTGTCCAGGGCAGGTCATGGTTCTCGGGCTCAGGTCAACACTGGGAGGACTGGTCTTCTGATGGATACTCATGGCATGGAGGGAGTGAGGCAGTCTGGGGAGAGAACAGTGGCTGGCTACCAGCTCGTCACAGAAGTGAGAATCTGCCATGGATCTGACTGGGGTCATTCTGAAGCCTGGGATGCTCCTGGGTCCAAGCTATCCTCTCCCTACTCCTCCCTGGACTTGACCTCACCATGACCGCTCTACTGTTTTTAAGAACAGATTTTGAAACTCATCCACCTTTCTCCACCTTGACTGCTCTATCATCTGTCCCTTGGAGCAGTGTATACTTTGAAAGTCAGATAGTATGTTGAGTTTCCTCCCACCATTTTGTTTTGTGGGGACCATCTTTGCTGGACTGTATGTGAATACAAATATGCCTGTGTGTGTATGAGGCAGGTGCATAAGTTCTCTGCCCATTATTCTAAGTGGTCATTCCCATCCATACATTGAGCACAGTGCACATTCTTCCTCCCAAGTGCTTGTCTGGAATGAGGCACTGACAACTAGCCAGAAGTATGCCCTCCTTGCCAGGAAGTCAAGTGGCCGTGTAACTGATTTTGACTCTGTGGGATATGAATGGAAGGGATGTGTGTGGTTTTTAGGTCATCAACATAAAGACAAAGTCACTTAACTTTTCTCTGTGGTATTCTTTATTCATTGGGAAACAACAGAAATGGAAGTCCGTGTCTTGAATGTGGATGTGGGTTTCCTGGGTCCCTGGGGAACTGTGTGGACTGGGATCATTCACTCTATTTAGGTCTTTTTGAGAGCAGCAAGCCATCTCATGTTTTAAAATTGTGTGTGTGTGTGAGAAAGAGAGGGGGGGGGGCGCCACAGCACGCATACCCAGACAATTTGGAGGTCTCAGTCCTTCCTACCATATTGGTCCTGGGGGTTGACCTCAGGTCTTCAGGCTAGATGACAGGTGCTCTTTCCTGCTGAGCCACCTCACCAGCCCAGCAGCTGGCTCCCGAGCCTGTTGGTGGTGCTCAATCCATTGCCTAGCTAAAGCCATGTGCTGCTCCACCCACAGGTCCCAAAGCCTGAGGCCAGGACTCCCTTGAGATGGCCTCTCATCTGAGCTTAGCATTAGCTCTTGGGAGGAGCAGCCCCTACATTTCTCAGACAGCTAGTGCCACTGGGGTTCAGAGAAGACCCGGCACTGTCTACAGTCACAGGCACAGAGCAGGAACAGCAATCCAGGTCCCCAGCCTCCAGTGTGGCTTGTTCACTGGTGCCAGGCTTTCGCCTGGAGCGCTTGGAATCAAGACCATAATGTTGTTATTAAAATATTTACTTGCATGAAAAATTTCTATTACCTGAAACTCATGTATTATAGATGGAATCAGTAGCTTAGAAGGAAATACACAAGAAGAATCACTTTAATAACAAAAGCTATGCAGATAAATTCCTTATTTCAGCAAGCTCTTGGCGGTCCCAAATAAATATATCATTTTTATCAGGCAAGTGCTCTAGAAACAGCGTCTTTGAGAAATATGTCAAAATAATCTCCCCGGCTGCGCTCCCTTCTGGAGGAAGGAAATATGATTGTGGCAGCAAAAAAAAGAAAGATTATAAAGGATTTCCTCACTATAGTGTAAACCACCGCAAAGAAGTCTCGAAGTGGCAGGAGGAAGTTACTTGGGGTCAGAGGTCAGGGCTCCTCACTGTAGCCCTCTGGCTGTGTGACTCCCACTTCTTGAAAGCCTTTCGCCTCCTAGGGTCTTGTAGGGGGAAATTTCTATAATGTAGAGTGTATGGTGCAAAAAATAAAGTGTGATTCAATTTAGCAGCATCACTCTTTATGGTTTAAGTCATGGAACTCAGCGGGAGGGCAGCATGGTGAATGGATCTAAGAAGCCTATTATTGGCTAGCGAGTGGAGCATGCATATATGCTCACACACTCCAGTCTGTTCTATAAGTGCGTCTTGTCATTGTTCTTGTTGCCTTCGTCATTGTCCTCATCATCGGCATCATCATCATCATCATCGTCATCATCATCATCGTCATCATCATCATCATCATCATCACCTAGAGAAAGGTCCCTTTCTCTCTTCCCCTTCCATATCAAGCACCTCCAAAATCTGCAGTGCCTAACCTTTTACTGTTTTCTATCCCAGACACTGTCTTTGCCCATCCCCACAGTGACCTCTACAGTCGCTGCTTCTGTCTCTTGTCTGCCTACCCACCCCCTCCCTTTTCCTGCCCATCTGATCTTCCCAAAGGGCAAGCATTTATCATCCCCTTTCAAAACCTCCCATAGGATTTGATCCAAGTTCTTTGCTTTGGCACTTGAGGTCCTCTGTCCCTCTCTAGGCCAGTTGCTTAGTGCAGGCAAAGACTTCCCAGCAGCCTCCACACAGGCCACGCCCTCCTTGTCCTGTACCTGCCCAGGCTGCCATCTCTCAGGCTGCTCTTCCTTTTCTTCTTCTGGGTGATAGCTGGTCCCCTGGGTGCAACACCAGTGCCTCTTCCACTCAAGCCTCTGGAGCGAGGTCAAAGCTTTCTCTTGCCTGAAATCAAGCTAGAATCCTCTGGGTGCCTCCTGCCCAGCCCTCTGAGCTGTATCTCCTGTCTTAAGTCTAGGACAGGGAAGTGTAGGAACTGGAGAGCCAAGCTCCTGCCTGTAGGTCACTAGCCTTGCCTTCAGAGCTTCAGCCTGCACCATAACACTTGGAAGATAGGGAGCGGGCAAACAGAGGAAAAGGAGTGAAGTATATATATATATGTGTGTGTGTGTGTGTGTGTGTGTGTGTGTGTGTGCATACAGGTGTGCACACATACATATGTGTGACCATATGCCATGGAAATTCTCCTTTTCTTTAGCAAAAGCATCATTATTTCAAGTGCAACTCAGAAAACAAACTCTTTCCCCTCTGTTGCATGCCTCTGTCTGTTCCCACCTGATTGTGTGCTGGCCCATCCCCATAGCAACCCTCAATCCCCACCAAGCCTCCAGGGCCTGTATGAGAAAGGGGGGGCACACATAAAAGACCGTACTGTTTTGCTTTTGCATTCCTGTCTGGTATCCTTCTGTTCTTGCAGTTTCCTGAGGTTTTGAGAGATCCAACCTTTGAAGATCAATCGAAGACCAATCCTTCTGCATCACATGCCACTCAGGTGAGCACAGGCAGTCTCTAAATATACATGTATCTTTCCCATGAAGGTGATCTGAGCTGTAACTATATTTATGTTCCTGATCCCAAGAGGAGCCTGTACCTGTAGGGCTTACAGAAGGGTAATAGGTGATTGTCTTTACGGAAGACTATATCCAGTGTGTAAGGCTGGATCAGGCTCTGTGGACCCTGAAAGCTTGCGTTTCCTGCATGACACTTGTTTTGTGTGTGTGTGTGTGTGTGTGTGCTCTTGCTGTATGCTAAGACACATTGAGCTTGGGGTCCATACAGTATTAGACATCAATGATTCCTCTTATCTATGTGTAAAACAAGTCTGAGAATGCAGAAGTAATGAATGCCTTTGTTACAAAGGAGGGACTCAGAGAAAATTGGCCACCGATTTCTCATCCGTGGTACCCAATGATACTGTCTGACCCACACAGAGACTGGGCTATGCAGCTGTGCCAGGAACTGACCTTGTAAACCTACTTCTGAACAGCCTCCACTCTACAGTTTAGTTAATTAAGGGATCCACAAGGGATTGGTGGTGAAGAAGATTATAATGATGTTTCTTCATGGTGTGTGTGTGTGTGTGTGTGTGTGTGTGTTTTATTGGCAGCCCCACTAGTGAAAAAGCTTCTCACTTTCTCCGGAAATTAAGCCAGCTTTCCACTATCAGATTGTTTCTAAATGAGTAAGGGACTGGATTTTGACATCATCGCCTCATTTCTGCAAGAAAGAGACAGCCTGACAAGTTGTTTTGTCTCACGCTCGTTTGAGCAGAACATTTTGAGGAATGTTCCTGTGTGTGAAAAGATGCCGCTGGGTAGGACAGATGTCCACAGTGACCAAACATGACTGCCATTTGCAAGTAATCACCCCATGCTGCAGTGCAGGACAAGTGGAGAGGCATTCCTAGCTCCAAGCTTGGGCTGGAGGGGGCATGCTCAACATGTGTGCATGCGTGTACATGTGCGTGTGAGTGTGCGTGCGTGTGCGTGCATGTGTGTGTGTGTGTGTGTGTGTGTGTATGGGTGTGTACATCAGGTGAAATACTGATGCCATTCTATACAGCTCCAGATGCAATTGTATACCTTCTGAGATCAACAAGTTTTGCTCAGGAACGTGTTAGTCATCAGTAGCAGCCTCCCTGGGAAGGCTGTGTAGCTCACACAGTGACAACCCCAGGACTCAGAATGCTTCCCCAGCACCTCAGCACCTGCTGGACACAGCTGACTGGTCCGAGGTGAGGACAGTCCACTCAAGCTGGACCAATCAGATTTTTCCTCCCAGAGACTAAGAATCTTGAATCAAGATGAACAGAACCAGAGAATCCTTGGCCTTGAATAGTGATTGGCAAGGGCAGGTTCATTGATGGCCCCATTTTCCTAAGATGGATAGGTGCAAACTCTTAGAGTTCAGACATGGAGCAAATTTCCACGTTGAATCCTGCCTTGACTCCAAGCTATGATCCTAGGGCTGAAACCCCCAGGCAGGGATTTATTCTCTAGTTTTTGTTCCACAACTTGAAAAATAGAAATCAAGTAAAACAGAAAAAAAAAGTCATGGAAATAATTATTATGAAGCCATTCTTACTGGTTGTGAACCATCTAGCTGTTTGCTAAAAATATTGATGGAGTCTTTGGTTTACAAAAGATAGGTCTGAGATATGGCTGAAAACTCAGAAAAAGTAGGAATGGCTTTGTCGGGCGTACTGTGGTAAGGATTGTAGACACTTTAGAGGGAGGAGGAGGCTGATGGTAGGAATGAGGGGTGAGGAGAGTCTCAGAAGAGGGGAACAGTGTCCATTTCCTTCCCAAGACTCCTCACACAGAGCCGGGATATAGTCAGCCTTGCACAGCAGCCCTGAGGAGTTCCTGGGCACCTCTATTTTTCTCAACACCACAGATGAGGTGCTGTGGACTGGCTCTTTGCTGGGGAAGAGAAGCCCCAAACTGAGCTTCATTATCTTTGTTATGTTAATCAGCTCTTGGTTCTTGTGACAAAATACTAGAGAACATTGACTTAAACGGAGAGGTTTACTCTGACTCAGATTTCGGCGGTTTTAGCTTATGGAAACTTTAGACCTGGCATGGAGTCACCATGGCAGAAGCTCACATCATAGAAGTTGCTCACCTCATGCATCAGGAAGCAAAGAGAGGTGAGGAAATGCTGGACTTCCTAGAACATGTCCCCAGTGACGTGACTCTCCTCACTCCCACACTGAGGCCCTGCCTCTTAAAGGTTCCATCATATTCCAGTAACGCACAGATTGGAACAAAAGCCTCTTGGGACATTTCACACCAGAAGTAGAGCAGTTGGCAAGCTTAAACATCCACCTGGGCCAAGTCAGGCTGTGGGGATGGCTCAGCTGTTAAAGGCTCAGAACCAAAATGACAAATGGACCAGTTTAGCCTCTTTAGTGACTAGACGTGATCTCTCACTTCTGGTGTGTGCACCACACCATATTCTTTTAGATGATTCCAGACTCTGCCAGGTATCTCCTGGGAAGTAAATCTACTTCAGGCCATAGTTCAAGGGTTTTAATCCTTACAGCAGCAGAGTTCAAAGTCAAGGTGCCTCGTGAGCCTGTTAGTTACAGGGACATTTACCCAACAACCCTAGCATTCAACCACGCTTGATGAATAAAGGAGAAGCTGATATCAGGTTGATTTTGTTCTTTTGAAGGAGAACTTTTGTCTCTTTCTGGAAGCTTCTCTTTAGCACAAAGATCAGCATTTCTGGTGTCCATGTAGATTCTGTTGTCACTGTTCTCTACGCTATAATGTGAAAAAACCTATAGATTACATGCAAACAGAAAGATACAAGTGCGTTCTAATAAAGCTTTATTGATAAAAACAAGTGGTGGGCTAGATATGGTACTTGAACTGTTTCTTAATTTTTGCTTTTAAAAACTCATAGGGTGTTGTCCTTGACATTTCAAAAATCCCCAATGACCTGATTATAGAGTGTTCTTTATTGTATCAGTAATGCTTGAGCCCTAGTGCATTTCCCAGTCTGGATGCTCATGTTTCTAGCTTTTTGCATATTTTACAGTTTTCTTCATCCATTTCTGGGGAGTCTATTTGGCAGCTACTGTCTGTCAAACCCCTGGATTTATGCGGAACCCTCTCATTATTTCCTTTCATCTTTCTTGTGCTTTCTTTCTGATTATGGCTTCTTGGTTTTTTTTTTTTTTTTTAATTTAACATTTTCAAAAGTTCTCTTACAGATTTAAAAATAATTTTAGAATGCCCTTGAAGATACTAGAGATTTTTACTTAAAAATATATTATACTTCCTGAATTATTTTTAGGGTTACTTTTTTTTCTTATTATTGTTGAGCTTTTATGCTGTTAAGATATAATCTTTTCTGGGGATATAGCTTAGTAGGAGAGCACTTGCCTTAGTTCGCATGTTTTTTTAAATTATTTTTTTGAGAATTTCATAGTAAGTACTGTGTTTATGGTATTCTTCCTCCCTTTCTTCCCCCTTTAACTCCTCCCATGCTCTTGAGATACCCTCTCAAATTCATGGCTTTTGTTTCTTTAATCATTATATACATACATATATACATATATATACTATACATACATATATACATACATATACTACAATAGATATATACATACACATATATACTATACATAAATGTATACTATACATACATATATACATATATGCATATACACACATATATGTATATACACATACATATACATACAAAACCATATAAATACAACCCAGTGAGCTCATTTAAGGTTGTTCATATGAATATGCTTTAGGGCTGATCACTTGGTCCTGACTAATCAATTAGGGAGCTCATCTCTTTGGAAGATTGAGCTTTCTTTTCTCAGCAGTCATTATTTGATAGCATGTGTGTTTGGTCCCAGAACACACACAAGGAAAGATTGCCTGATACTGGTTGACTGTTTAGTCATGGAGCAGCTGAGCAACCTATGCATATGTGGAGAGATATTAAGCTGTGGAATTTTCTTTAAACATGTCAGTCGAAGAGTAGGTCTTGAGGTTAGAAGGCTCCTAAGCAATCAAGTTCGGAGGTCTACTCTTTTGGGGGATGTTTGTTTTCAGTTAGGTCTATAAGCTTTGGGTGTGCTCCCTTTCGAGAGGAGCTGCTTCACTTCTTCCTCCTTGTAGGAGGTCTGGACATAAGGATGATTCTAAAGAGTAGAGCGTAACATGGTCCCATAGGTGGGACTCCCAAGGCTCAGTAATGAAAGGCACAGTGGTTTCTTGTTGCCCCCACTCCTGTCAAAAACCAGCTGCCATACTATGAGGTCACTCTAACAGTCCCAGGAGGAATGGCAAGGGGTGGGGTCTCCAGCCCATAGATTTCTGAGAACACCATATTGGAAGCCAATCCTCAAACCCTGGTCCAGCCTTCAGATGATTGTCACTCTGGAAGACATCTCAGCCTTGTGAGTGATCGTGAGCCTGCGTCACCAGTTAAGCTTTTCTCAAATCTCTAGCCCATGTAAACTGTAAGACAATAAACACCCATTATTACAAATGAATAGATCCATAGATAATTTGTTCTGCAGCTATGGAAATGTAATTGCATAGGGTATCGTTTTTCTTCTATGTATTTCATCCTTATGTGAATACATAGCTACTGAAGAATTTTGACAAGAGTAGGTTCATATTTTTCATGTATAGATCATTAACTAAAGCACTTCATTTGCAGCCTGGTGTGCCATTTCTATTTGTACCCGTTTCTAGCCATAGTCCAGGGTTCTAGAGAGTAGGGTGGTTCTGGGTGCATTTGTCTGTATCTGTGAGCGGGGATGGCTTGTGCTGCTTACCTTGCAAAGACCTACCCACTTCCTAGCGTCCAAAATCCATCTAGATCTCTTGTCTACTAACTGTTCCTTTCCTGTTGTCATCATCTGTCTAGACCCCGTGACACTTTTTACTTTCATATTAACAGGATTTCAGGTGAGGAAGGAAAGACACAAGTATGATTAACCTGTAATTTTCAATGCTGCCTTTTTGGAGTCACTAAAGGTCTGACCTGGAACATCAAGAAGACACACGAGGACATCAAGGTGATAGAGCTCTTTGCTGGTTATCCACACCACAAAGAGCCAATCGGCAAAGCTTGGATGGCCTCTGCTTTCATTTCTGACCCCTATGCTCAGAGGCATCAGTGAATAGGTATGTCCCTACTTCCCCAGGAAGTAAAGCTGTTCAGAGTCACAAAGCCCTTGGTTCTGTAGCACGACTCAGGCCCACCAGCTCTTTCCACGTGACAAGGCCTCTGCTGAAGGCTGGGCGCCTTAATGAAGAAATAATTAGTTCTAAGGCATCACTTGATGTAGAAGCCGGCTAATGCCTTTTTAATTGCTTCTGGTCTTGCATCTTTAACAACCTCATCTCCTCACCAACATGGAATCACTGTCACCTGCAGCCACAGCACGTCTCTCGGGGAGCCACAAATCCCAAGCCCAGAGTAGCAGGGTAAAGATCCCAGTTTGGGTTAGCCCACCAGCTTGGGTTAGCCCACCAGCTTGGGTTAGCCCACCAGCTGGTCCTCAGGCCACTCCTGCACTTGTCAGGATAGAATGGCTAACCCATGGGCTCTCAGGATTAGTACACGAGTGAGGTTTTCTGAACCACAGCTTCAAAACCCCAAGGATGCAAAGGATGCAGGGCCAGTAAGGGTCAGACCTAGGGGGGATGAGATCAGAAACAAAGGTCGCGGAGAGAACGAGGGGCCTGAGAGAAAACCCTGTGTCTCCAGCTCCACTTTTAGCCATTGAGCTCTATGAAGTAAGATACAATTTTACTTTTTTCAAAAGGTTTATGTATGAAGTTATATTCTCCTGGGTGACTCAGAAAAGAAACCGGGGAAAATCAGCCCATTCCACAGTGAAGTATGCACAGAAAGTGATTTAGTTTGGGGCTGGTTGCAGAAGACTGTGTTGTGTCTTGAATCTGAAGTGACCCCTAAAAGGCTCATGTGCTGACAGCTTGATCTTCATCCAGTGCCACCACTGAGAGGTGATTGGATAGGAGGACAAGAATCTCTTCAACGAGTCAAGTCATTGACCATTTCAAACTGAGTGAGCTGTTGGGAAGTGGACCTGATTGGGGCAGATAGGTTGCTAGGAGATGTGGCTTGAAGGTCTCCTCTGGAACCCTTCCTCTGACTGCTCTCTTGTGAGACCCTCTCTTTCATTCCTCCTTTGCAGGATCCTCTCTCATCTCTCTCTCATGGTCCCTGTGTCGTCTTCTTCTCTCTCTCTCTCTCTCTTACACATGCTCACTGATTCCTGGCTGCTGTGAGGTAAAACTGTTTTCTCCCTCCACCATGTCCCTTCAGCATAGTTCTGCCTTTACACAGGCCAGAAAGGAATGCAGCCAGCCACCCCTCCCCCCCCCCCCCCCCCCACTGACACTGATATCCTGTTCACTGAGAGCAAAAACAAACCTTTCCTTCTGTAAGTTGTTTACCTAGGGCATTTTGTCACAGTGGCAAAAGCTAATTAACACAGGAGAGCAGGGCCTAGAGAAAGAGCACTGTACATCCAAGGGCCAAGATCATCTCTAAAGGACAGACAGCAGAGGAGGAGTTTCACTTTCTCTACTTCCATAGGGTTTTATCAAAATCTTTTAAGAATTTATTACAATTTATAACAGTGTCCTAAAGCCTGCTGTCTTTTATGCATTAAATTACTCACTGACTCCTCTGACATGCCCTCTGGCTTGGGTCTGCCCCTAGCCCATTATCCATAGAAGAACATACAGAATCAGGCCTTTGTGGAGTCAAGGGTCTCAAGATTTGTGAAGGGCCCAGCACAGAGCCCAACAGAGCACATGGGAAGTAGTATTTGAAAGAGTAAATGGATCATGAATACTGTGGTTATTTAACCTGCCTTTTTCATATCTTATCTTGTAGATATCTTCATAATTAGTAAAGAAGAGTATTCTTGGTGGGCTGGGCATGTAGCTTAGTGGTTAGAGTCCTTGCGAAGCATGCATGGGGCTGTGTGTTTGATTCCCAGCATCACAATAATCAGGTATGGATGCACACGGTTGTACTCTTGGGACCTTGAAGATAGGAGGATCGCATTTCAAGGGCATCCTCAGCTACACAGTGAGTCTGAGACTAGCCTGGGCTATGCTGGACTATATAAAACACAAACAACTGTCCCTGAAAGCAGAGAATATGATCTGTGTTCACTACCTGTGTCCCAGCACACGTGGCCCTCAATAACTGCTTTTTATGTAAATGAATGCTTTTATACAATTCCCTAGTGGGTATTTGGCCAGAGAACAAGCTTGTCACACAGTCCTGCTGTGATGTGGCCATGTCAAACTTCCCATGTCTTAATTTCTTTAGCTCTAAATAGAGATAACAACACACATCCCACAGAGCTGACAGGAGGATTAACTGGAGGGAAGCCTTTAAGCACTCTGTGTGTGTCTGGTACCCAGGGAATGGTAGGTAAATGATCATGATGGACATTTGTACTGTCTTCAGTGGCTCTGTAGCCATCCTCTGGTGGATAGAGACATGTGCTTTTCGCTGCGATTCCCTTCAGTGTGCTTGTGGGCGAGGAGCTGATGAGTCACAGAACGAGTGTGATTTAAATTTCAGAACTGGCAACAGGTCACAGTTTAGAAAGCTGGTACAGTTTATATGCATGCCAATTCCATCTCTGCATTCTGGTGGATCGCAGGGCTTAACTTAAGGATGTCTTGTTATTTCTCAAGCCTTTGCTCTCGAGGGAGGGCGAATGACTTGCCATCTGTGTAACTAAAGAAAAGTTCTCCATCCCATCCTGCCCTGTGGCCCAGCATAGAACAGCTCTATTGGAAAATCCTAGACAAGGTGCCCAATGTAATTAAATAGGCTTTAGTTGTATCTCTCAAAGAGTGTCACTGAGGCTCTGATTCAGAACTTCAAACGGTGCTTCTCAAGCATTTTCTTTTCTTCTTGAGTTCTATGTCCCTGCGGACAGAGGGGCCCCAGGGGGTGCGGATGGGGGTGAATCACAGGCCTCAGGCTTGTTCTCAGCACGTGTGATCCCTGGAGTGAAATGTGCATGTTCGTCTTTGATTTGCACAAAGCTCTCTCCACATTTGCTGGGAGTAGGCTGAATCAGGGGTCTCCTTACAGCAAGAGAGGTGAAGGCCCCTGTCCTTGGCTGTGTCCCCAACAGCTGGGGGCCAGCAATCAGAGGATCTCCAGAGAGTGTAAAATGCCTGCAGATGGCTACCCTTCAAATGCTAACTCACCTCTATTCCTGCTTCCAGCCTTAGATCTTAGGGGCATCTGTATATGGATAGTGATGTAGTTACTATGGAAACGTAGGCTACATAAAATTGTGTTAGTGAGTTGTGGCCAGCATCTTTTAAAAAATGAAGACTAGATCGGAATATAAACTGTGAGAATGGGTTACAAGTAGAAAGAGTAACATTTTTTCTAATAAAATAGTGCACGCGCGCGCGCACAGACACACAGACACACAGACACACACACACACACACACACACACACACACACACACGGTCATGTTGGGAGTGTGTTTCTCTACTTGCTCCAGGAGAAAATGAAGTTGAATTAATCTGGGCTCCTGGTGTATGGCTGAGAGCTTAAGGCTTTGGCACTGAGACTTGTCTGTGGACCTCCAATCATGCAGGTGCCACTGCTCATATCAGTGACTTATTTCAGCTTCTCTCTTTCC
The DNA here is from genome assembly GCF_947179515.1 of Apodemus sylvaticus. Classification (NCBI taxonomy): domain Eukaryota; kingdom Metazoa; phylum Chordata; class Mammalia; order Rodentia; family Muridae; genus Apodemus; species Apodemus sylvaticus. The sequence continues at coordinate 52,448,109 of NC_067481.1, forward strand.
ATGTAGCTGGACAAACCATGCCATGTGCTCGTTGTGATAACAAGGACCCATCCTGCCCGTGGCCAGAGGTCCCAGTTCCTCTGCCTACCAGCTGAGCCCCATCTCTGGCTTCACACCACACTGCTCTGGTCTCAGCTGCCTCGAGTTTAGAGATTTCCTTGGGCTGTGTTGTGAAACCTTCTGCCCACACCTCAGATCCCCTTGGGAATTACAAGTCTTTGTTTCTTGCTGAACGCTTCCCTTCAGGAGGAGCCTCCCTCCTTCAGAGTGTCCTCCCTCCTTCTGCAAGCAGCTGGCCTCACTATGTCTGGGGACTCTTACTTTTCTATTTTTGGGTCATTTGAGTGTAGTTTTGGAGAGATGAAGAATGATCGTTGTGCCAAGTCTACAGACTTGAAAGTAGAAACTAGGCGTTTTGAAGTTGAGGCACCATTCATATCAAATTAATCATTTTCAAGCGAATAAGTCGGTGGCATTTAGTGTATCCACAGTATTCTGCATCCATTGCCCTATCTGATTTTGTATTTGCACAAAGCTCCTTCCACACATTGGCTGCCCTGGAAGAAAACCCCAGCATTAATTAGATACTGTCCACTCTGCCCTTCCCACAGTTTCTCCCATCAATAATCTGTTCTGTCTGGAATTTTTCTACAGGTAGAACCATGAAGTGTCTGACCTTTTGAATCTAGCTTCTTTCACTTAGTGTAATGTGTTTTGGGATTGCATTATCCAGTTCTTGTTTATAGCTTAATTTTTTATTCCTTTTTATGGCTTAATAACATCCCATTCTGTCAACATACCACAACCTATTTCTCCATTTATTCATTGATGGTGCATATACCATTAATGTACAACAAGCCACAGTGCACAAGTGATGGTCAAAGGACAGTTTTATGGAGTTGGGTCTTTCTTTCCACTAGTCCCCTAATCCTGAAGTAAATATTGGAGATGTTTAATGAGGAGGAGCTTGAGGAAGATCTCAAGCTCCCAGAACCTGGAGACTTCAAATGTAGGCTGATCCTGGTATCCTGCAGCACTCCAGAGAAGGGACACTGCCATCCTAGGTGAGGGGCCCAGAGGTGGAGGAGAGCTTAAGTCCACATTTAAAGATCAGGCCAAAGGACCATTCATGGTCCTGGGTGACAAGTCACCAGAGAGGGCCAAACTCTGGGCTCTGTGTGGGTTCTGAGTCTGCTGTAGTGTTCTGTGTTCATTGCTTTGTTACCTGCTCTGTGCCTTTTCATAGATCCTCACTAAGATCCTCAAAATGCCATTGATCTGTGCTTAAGGTTATCCAGAGTTACCCATGGAGGCCAGCTCTTCAGCCACAATAGGCTGAAGGGGACTCTGAAAGGATCCAGAAGCTGCTGGGACAGATGTAGGGGAGTGCATTTCAGTTATCCACCAACCGCCAGCTGCTGGAGTCACACCCAAGGCGACTGAGATAGAGTGAGAAAATGGGATGAAACTGAGGAAGAGGAGGAAGAGGAAGAAGAAAGAAGGAGGAGGAAGGAGGAGGAGGAGGATGAGGAGGACGAGGAAGAAGCCATCGCCGCCCATAGAAGAATCATGAGCTCCCACATGGGGCCCTTAAGAGGTGGGAGGACAGGTTAGAGTACTTCCCCACAAGAAGCTTCCATGGCTATTGGCAGAATGAGGCTGCAGACTGGTTGCCATGGGGAAGAAATGCTGAGATGAGTTCTTTCTGGGTGCGGACCACTGCTTAAGGCCCACGGCTGTTTATTAGACTTGGGGCAATGTGCATGGTCCATGGTGCAGAGGGGGTGGGGTGGGGTGTGCTCTCAGACTGGTGTGACTGACAGAAAGAGCCTGGAGCAGTGTAGGAAGAGAAATGGAAGACATTTTGTTTGGAAAGGAGAGGGCCCAGGCCTGAGTTTCACTTCCACCATAATGGATTCATTTCCTATGGTTGTCAAAGCAGTTGACTTGAAACTTATCTTTTGAAAACAGGCTTCTAAAATCTGAAGACTGTCTGGGATAAACCAAGGTGTGGATGCTTTGGGAGGTCTGTTCCATGCCCCCAGCAGATGCCAAGGCATCCTTGTACTGGACTCTTAGTTAGGGTTTTATTGCTGTGAGCAGACACCAGGACCAAGGCAACTCTTATAAAAGAAAACATTTAATTGGGGCTGACTTACAGTTTCTGAGGTTCAGTCCATTGTCATCATGGCAGGAGGCATAGCATCCTTCAGGCAGGCACGGTGCTGGAGAAAGAGCTGAGAGTTCTATATTTTGATCCAAAGGCAGCCAGGAAAATAGAATTCCAGTCTACACAGGCAGGAACTTGAGCATAGGAGACCTCCAAGGCCACCTCCACAGTGGCACAATTCCTCTAACAAGGCCACATGTACTTCCTCGAACAAGACTACACCTCCTAATAGTGCCACTCCGTGTGGGCAACCAAGTATCCAAACATGAGTTTATGGTGGCCAAACCTATTCAAACCACCACACCTCTTTCACAGCAACTCTTGTAATAGCATCTCAACTCCAGATCGTCTGGCTCTTCCTTCTCCTTTACAGGGGCCACAAGACTACTTAGGTACTTTTGGAAAATCCGGAAGAATCGGTGATCCCTGCTTCAAGTCCCTCAACTTATTCCAGGTGAGGTGACCCAGCCACAGAGCTGGGATGAGGGCATGGGCATCTTGAGAGGCTGCTCTCTGGCTCACCATACATGCAGAGGAATCTCTTCTGGTTTTCCTTCAGCATGGCTCCAGAAGGCAGAATAATTTAATGGGATTATTGCAGACTTTTGCAGCAAAGACTTGGTAACCCTGCCTCATAGATATGACTTTCTATAGGAGAGTGGAGCTTAGGAAGGAACACTCCTACTCTCTTGGGCTCTTTCAGCAGGAGATGAATTTTGCTTGAATGGTCTAGCAAGATATCCTGTGTGGAGCAGGATGCTAGACTAACTAGCCCCAGTGGTCTTGTCCAATTTTAGGTCTATTACGTTTACACCCGTCTTTAAGGATGCCATTCCAGTTATCTGGTTCATGACCTAGGCGATAATTCCACAAGGTACAGGCATATTTAGGGCTGAGGCAGCATTCCCTGCAGGCCCCTGTGGTGCTTTGCACAGCTGAGGTACAGGCCAGCTACAGTTCCTGAAAGTTAACGCCACCAGGAACAGCCACAAAGAAATGGATGGATATATAGCCAATCCCCTCATTCTGCAGGCACAGCCCCAGTCACAGTCCAAAGCCTTGGGAACAGGCTCCACCTCTCAGTTGTTGCTCCCAGAGCTACAGGATGAATGGTGAGAGGCTTTTAAAGAGTTTCATCAGGAGTCACATACAATCATTTTGTCTCAACTCTCAGCATGCAGCGTGTGAACAGCAGCCTGCTCTGTTGCTCCTGGGGTTTCTTAGCCTGTCCATATACTAGGGCTGGGACATTTGTGATCAATAGTTCAGTTGTTGCCTGCTTTAAACTTTCCTTCTTTTCTAGCCCCAAGAAAAGCCAAGCACATGAGGTCATATGGTGGTGGGTAAGAAAGTTCCTTTTGTCATACCTGCTTTGTGAGCCATGTCTATGGCTTCAGGGTCAGTCCTGGGTCCCAGCACCCTAGGGTTCATGATATCCTGGATAAATGCCTGTCCCTTCTCTTTGCGGCACTCTTTCTCTGATTGCAGTCTCTTCATTCCCACAGATTTTCCCCAGTCAACAACTTGCCGAGTGCCTACTCTGGGGACCTTTTGTTGTTTGGGCTCATCTTTGGCCACCTCAAATATGTGGAATCATTTCAGGCTAAGATGGAAACCACCAGCTCTCATCCATGCACCCTGTCCTGGGTGAAGGTCTGTGGGTCTCCAACCCTAACATCTTCCAGCAAACAGCGCTAAGTCTCCCACTTTCCTTGCCCTCCACCCATTTCATTGGCTTTCAACTTTTTTCTCTTTACTTAATTTTCCTGTCCTGGGGCTGGGGCAGGAAGGAACGTTGCTAGCTCTCCTTAGATTTCTGTTTTTCCTCTTGACTGTCCTCTGGCATCCTTATGCAGTACTGGGCAGGAAGAGCCAGTGGACCAGCTTTGCCAGGACATATCCACTTTTCCATCTCACAGCCCAGTCTCCAGCTCAGAAGCCGAGAAATCCATGCCTTTGTCCCCTGGTGTCAACTATTCACAGATGCAAACAGTGGGCCCAGCTCTCAGTTCTATGTGAAGAGGGGGTGGGTAAGGAGGGTGTAGAAAGCTGGTTGTCTTGTCTAAGACCCCTGCTTCCCTCCACAGGAATCCCCCTGCCAGCCCCTGGAGGTATGAACAGTCAATGGGAACGGATGACGGTGGCCTCTCAGCATCCTGCCCTCCTGTGGATGGCAGGTCCTGGGCAAGTCCAGCTTCAAAGGGAGAACAGGTCCAAGTGGCCACAGAGCCTTTCGGAAATAGCCGGGCCTGGCAGAGGGCAAGTGCTCACAAGGGCTCACCCAGCCTGAGTCCAGCAGCCTCCTCCGCTTTGGAATGAGAGCAGGTTCTAAATCCTCTTCTCCACTGCTGCCTGCTCGGCTTGGGGCCCGCAGCAGATGGCGAGGTGGGCCCCACTGGGTCTGGAGCGTGGGCTTTGAGAGTGCTAATGTTTCTCAGATCTCCTTTGTAGATCATCAACTGTGACAACAGTATAGCTTGGGCCAGGAAGTGGAAAGGCACTGCCAGGTGGCGGGAGGGGCTGCTTCTTAATTAAGGCACCTCCCCAGCTTGCTGATGACAGCCGTGGGTTGGAAATAGTTTATGCACCTGCCTATGACCAGGATGCTGGGGATACTCTAGGACCATTTCCGAGTGGGGTCCAGCCCCTGCATCAGAATAACAGGAGAAATGGCATCCTTTCTTTATCGAGAGTTGTTTTATCCAACATGGCACATTCTCATTTCTGTCCTTCCCATTGGTTATGTGTCTCCAAAGAGTCCTTTTTTTATAGACTTATAACAGGAGAATGATTTAGCAATTTATCCATGTGTAACAAGCCATAGTCAGAAAGTAGAACTCAGATCTAGCTTAATCTCATTGAACTCTCACAACAACCCTAAAGTTGATGCTGGTGTGAAGCCCATTTAACAGATGGTTAAAGGTTAAAAGGTAAGGTAAGAGGCTGAAGCCCACAGAGCTGGTCACAGAGTGAGTTAGAACTCAAGTTTATCATTGGGCAAACCTGCATCCCAAGCCTCAGTCTATTATGAAGAACAAGGCAGGTCTGTGTACCTCAGAAGATCACAGTGGGGACAAAAGAAAATGACATGGACAGCAATTCACAACCTGGAACTGGTCATTTAGTGATGGTTCTGAGACTTATTGGCATGCCTATGTAAATCGTCTTGTATGTTAATTTTGGTAGGATATAACACCAATATATTTGGCCAGACATTATTGGAAAGGTTTCAGTTATTTAAAGATGGGAAAGCAATATTTAAATGAGTAGATTTTGAGCAGAGGTGATTGATTCCCCTCCATGAGTAACATGGGTGGGCTTTATCCTATCAGTTGATGGCTTCAAAGCAAAAATACAGCTCCCCAACAAGAAGATGGAATCCTGCTAACAGATCACATCTTCACTCAACTACAGTCTGCCCTGGGATTTCAGCCTGCCAATTTGCCCTATAGTCTATGGGCTTATAAAGTCTCCATCCATGCTCGTGTTAACTGATTCCTTAGACTCCGTCTATCTCTGCCTCCCTCCCTTCCTCTCTCCCTTCCTCCCCTTCCATCTGATTTCTATTTTACTAGTTATTATCTCTGAAGAACCTTTGTTGATACATTTACTAGTAAGAGAATATTTTAATAATGTGTAGTTCTAGTAACATGGAATAATATGCAACAATTAAGAACTTAGATCTTAGATTTTTTTTTTTAAAGAAAAGACGTGGTTTCCTGTTTGCATGTGTGGTTCTCTGTGAGTGGAGAGTGGAAGACACACACATGGAGAGAGATGAGGAAGCAGGGGGCGTCCTTAGGACCAGGGAGGGTATTTGGCTCCTTTATTTCTTTACCATGGGGTTTTAGACATATTACTGTTGCTGTTATAAAGATGATAAAGAAGACAAATTTGTTAAGAGATTGTTGGTTGTAGATCTTCCTTCTCTCCCCAGTGTGAACAGGCAGGAGGGGCATGACAGCAGAAATTTGCTCCAGTCTCTGTTTTATTGTGGTTTTTATGGTGGTATCCTGAGCCTACTCAGATTCCCATGGTCTTGCCTGCTCAGACCCTGGCCTAGAGTATTTTAAGGGCACTAGCCTCCCCTGGAGGTCTGTCTGGCATCTGGGTAATCTTAGTGGTCTATTGGATAGCTGGGGGGGGGGGGAAACATGGGCCCCCACTGCTGGAGGGCACCAACCTACAAGCCCTGTGTTCCGAAGATTGGAAATGTCAGGAACACTCCTCCACTGCTGGTGAGATTGCAAGCTGGTACAACTACTCTGGAAATCAGTCTGGCAGTTCCTCAGAAAACTGGTCATGACATTTCTAGAGGACACTGATATAGCACTCCTGGGTGTATACCCAGAGGATTCCCCGGTATGCAATAAGGACACATGCTCCACTATGTTCATAGCAGCCTTATTTACAATAGCCAGAAGCTGGAAGAACCCAGATGTCCCTCAGTGGAGGAATGAATACAGAAAATGTGGTGTATTTACACAATGGAATACTACTCAGCAATTAAAAACAATGAATTCATGAAATTCTTAGGCAAATGGTTGGAACTGGAAAATATCATCCTAAGTGAGGTAACTCATTCACAAAAGACACATGGAATACAGTCACTGATAAGTGGATATTATCCCAGAAGCTCTGAATACCCAAGACACAACTCATATATCAAATCATTCCCAAGAAGATGGAAGGAGAGGGCCCGGGTCCTGGAAAGGCTTGATGCAGCATTGTAGGGGATTGCCAGGACAGAGAAGTGGGAGGGGGTTGATTGGGGAATGGGCAGAGGGAAGAGGGCTTATGGGACTTATGGGGAGGGGGAACCAGGAAAGGGAAAATCATTTGGAATGTAAACAAAGAATATAGAAGAAAAAAAAAAAAGGAAATGTCAGTAAGGAGAGTCCATTGGGCTAACCCCTGTCCCAGGTGCTGAAACTCTCAACAGTGGCTGAATTTTCACTTACCATCAACTGTGACAAAAAGTTAGTGAGACAGGAGCTGCTTGTTCGGGAAGTTTAGGAGAATAAGGTTCATGTCAGAATGCCCTGCACTTTGCAACAGGGCCATTTTGACATCATCAGGAATATGCCAAGCAGCTTGAACCCCTGGGTCTCCACCCTTTCACAGGGTCGGCTGCTGACAATTGGAATTGACTGTTGGTTTGACCGACTCAGCTGAATCAATGCCTCACTTGATGTTGCTGCCAAGAACAATCTCTACCTCCGCTTCTTCAGAGGGCAGGGTCCTTACCCCCAGAGACCACGCACGATGCCAAAGGGAAGCAGGGACCCCAGCTCCTCCAAAGCCAGCTTCCTTACAGCTCTTCCGTTCAACACACATTCACCTGAGAGGCACTCACTGTTGGCAATCCCAGAGGCAGCCCTGCTCAGCAGCCAGAAAGGGATGGGGAAATCCCACATTTCAGGCAAGCAGAGGACATTACATATAGCCACAACAAAGCGGCTCTGCATAGGGCACACCTCAGAATGGCCCACAGGTAATAATGCTGGTATATGAGTTCAAATACTTGCATTCTTTTTAGAATCACAATTGGAAAATTTTCTAATAGTAATATGGGATGAACAGTTGTTCTCTGAAAGAGGCCCTATGCCTGAAAGGTTGAGTCCCAAGCCAGAATGGAGATAGATAAGGCTGAGGACATTAGCCATGTCCCAGGAACTCAGCCCTCCATAGACAGCTGACAAACTTCCCAAGAAGTGTCTTCTACCAATATCCACATGGTGTCTGTGTCTGGAGAAAGGCTGTCCAGAGGGTGAAATAACTCTCTGTATCTACCATCCCTGTTGTGGCTGAGTGTCTAACTTCACTTCCTAGCTGGTGGTGCTGTTCCAGGAGGCTGTGGAAACTTTAAGAAGTAGATCCTGGTGGGGGGAAATGGGTCATGGGAGTCTGGCCTTTAAGCTTTATGAACAGACCCAATTCCTGTCTATCTTCTGCTTCTTAGCTGTGCGTGTATTATGACTACCGGCCCCAGTCCTGCACCCATGCCTTCTTCCTGTCCTGGTTGGTTTTTTGTCAACTTGATATGTTAGAGTCATCTAGGAAAAAGGACACTTGATTGAGAAAATGTCCTCATTAGATTGGCCTGTAGGGCCAGGCAGTGGTGGTGCACACCTTTAATCCCAGCACTTGGGAGGCAGAGGCAGGTGGATTTCTGAGTTCGAGGCCACAGAGTGAGTTCCAGGACAGCCAGGGCTACACAGAGAAACCCTGTCTCGAAAAACCAAAAAAAAAATACAAAAAAAAATAGATTGGCCTGTAGACAAATCTGTAGGGCATTTTCTTGACCGAGGATTGATATGAGAGGGCCCAGCCCATTGAGGGGCAATTGCACCCCTGGGCAGATAGTCCTGGGTAGTATAAGACTGCCTCCAGGTTCCTGCCTTGAGTTCCTTCCCTGACATTTGATCTGTAAAGTTCACATAAACCTCCACAAATTTCTTTTGGTCAATGTGTTTTATTGTAGCAATGGAAAGCAATGTAGAAGACTGGCCATGTTGGACTACATTTCTTTAAACTTGAGCCAGAACAAGCCCCCCCTCCTTTAAGCTTCTTGCTAAGTATTTGGTTACAGGAATAAGTAGACAAACACAGCACCCATCCCAGGGGAGACAGGTGTGCCTGAGTGTAGCTACCAAATCAGTCCAGCCGAATAAGGGAGACGACAAGGGAGACTCTTCTCGAGGCAGTTTATTCAGGAACGTTACTTCAGGAAGCCCTCCGATCCTAGCCCGTTGCCCCAGTTATATATCCCAGCCTGCACCAATCAGCGACCGCCATGTAGAGGCTCTTAATAAGATCGAGATGATGGCCCGGGCGTGGCCTAATATGACGTCAAAGGGCACATGCGCACTTCTCCAGTGCGTACGTGACTCTTAAAGGGGACCATGGGGGAGCGTTGCTGAGTGATGTAACTTGGCAACCAGCCCAGGCGCCATTTTAGACTGGCCGCTGTGCCTGCTCCCCACACCTGAGTGATGTGACTGGGGGCCTCTGGGGATGATGAAGTTCAGATTGAAGCTGGGGCCTACAGCACCTGTAGAGAGAGGGTGGCATCGGGTGTCAGGAATGTGAGGTCTCTGGCCCTGATACTTGGCTAATTTTTGTGCCACTGACAACAGATGGCCTTAGCAATTTCTAAAGAAATGAATTTAATTTTCACAGCTCCTGAGGCCGGGAAGTCTGAGGTCAAGGTGCCAGAGGCTTAGTGTTGCTGAGAGAGAGCTGGTTTGGCACTTCTGAGAAGGTGCCTTAAATATGGGTTCTCCAGAGAGAAAGAACTGTTTTTCACATAACAGAATTTTCCAGGAGAGAGCGAGCAGTGCCTGCAGACCCTTTTATAGTGACATTCATGGGAGCAGAGTCCCCAGCGCCCTGGGGATTAAGGTTTAATGTGATTTTGGGCAGCCAACTTGCTGTGAGATCGCTGGGGGTCTGCTCCATTCCCATATCCCCCCTACAGCCAACCTCCATCCCTGGGATCTTCCCGAATGATGAAGAGCCCTGAGGTAGTCCACACTGTCTCCCTGCTTCAGACATGTAACCTGCTCCAGCCTCCACACATTGAGGACAACACACGTGAGCCGACCATAACATCCGGCACACAGTGGTCTTTCCAGAAACTCTCAGACCATAGCGCCGGTGGTGGATCATAGTGGTTGGCTGACTTAGAAGTGTGCAGAATACCAAGTGAAGTCCCTACTCCCTAACCCCATTCTGTCATCAGCAACCGTTCACAGTGTGGGGATGTCCTGTCCTCAGTGTTAGACTGCGAGAACTCTGTTTCACCTTTAATTGTGAGCTTCACCAATGAATGGTAAAAATTTGAATTCCAGAAGAGAGGATGGACTCTGAATTCATATTCAGAAGGTCTTGTTTGCAAAAGATGTAGGTCTCAAGGTAGACAAGCCACAGGCACAGTTTGGAGGAGCAGCTGAGTCTGGAGATCCACACCTTGAGTAGAGACAGAGGCTCTGATGGTAGGAGGGTCACCACTTTTGCTCTCAGAGGATTTGATGACTGCCCTGTACCAGGCTGGGAGCCATGTGCATCTGAATTACTTTCAGTTCACCTCTTCATTCTGCCTCGGGCAATGGCTGCTCACAGTGGGTTTGTATAGTGTTTATAGTGTGTGTGTGTGTGTGTGTGTGTGTAATCTGAAGGAATTCGATTTTCTTCATGGAAGGCAGATATGTTTACTTTTCAGAACAAGGGAAAAGTCTACCTTGCAACCGGGGGGGGGGCAGGGGGGGCAGGGGACCCGGGGGGTGGGGTGGGGTAGGGGGATGGGGTGGGGTGGGGAGGTGGGGTGGGGGGTGGGACCTCTGTACTTGTTTGTAAGGTGTCATAGTGCAGAAGTGAGCTGTGAACTCTGTCCCCCAGGAGTGGCTGTTCCACCACGCCTTCCGCAGGATTCACTGGAATCCAGAGTTGCAAAGCTGCTTTGAGAAGGCTGGGGTCGAGCATATGGTGGAGCCTGCACCCCACAGCAGCCAGGGCCCGGTCATGGTGGCCTGTCATCCTTGCAAGGCAACAGGGGGCGTTGGTATGCCAAGAGTGATGTATGATAGTCAGGGTCAATTTGACTGCAACCTAACCACCTACAAGATCAGCAAGGCACACTCCAGGGTGTCTATGAGGGTATCAGGGAGGACGACATGATGGGAGAAGAGACAGCTGAATGTGGGTGGCCCCAGCCTAGGGCTGGAGGCCTGGATGGGCAAAGGAAGGAAAGAGAACCAGGTGGCCCCTGTCTGTTTCTTTGCCTGCAGTGTATGAGCAAGCTGCTGCTTTACACACCTGACACTAGAGATGGACCACTCCTGCTGATGGACTGAAACTGCCAAGAACATGATCCAGAATTGTCCTTTCCGCCCTTAAATAGTTTCTGTCAGCCATACTGCTAATGAAGAGTCATTGGCATTGAGGCCTTGGCTGCATCTTGTGTCTCCAGGTGTGGCCAGACCTATATTGCATACACTACTTTGCACAGGCAGAAGTATGCTATGTGTATTCTATTTCTTTGCAAGATTTGCTTCATTATATATAGCTGTGTAGTATTCCACCAAAGTGTAAAGTTTGGGGTTCATTGTTTTTTTTTGTGTGTGTGTTTTTAGCAATTCTCCTAGAAACACTCTTCCTCGTACATCTTTTGGATTGGGACTTTTATTTCACTTGGATCAGTTCCCAGAAGCAGCATCGCGTTTGGGTCAAAGGGACTCCACATCTCTAACTTTAATAAATCCTGTTAGATTACCTTCTGAAATGTTTGAAATACATCTCCGTTTGCCCGCCATCGGGGCTGTGAGTGCCCTCGGCTTCACAGGCTTGCCCAGGTCAGGGACGTCAATCTCTCTCAATTTGGCAGCTTACACTTTTGTTTCTGTTTGCGTCTCCCTGGATGCTCAGGACGTCTTCCCTCTGTACTAACCTGTGCCCTGTGTGCTGCCTCTGCAGGCGCACTGGGTGGATTGCCTGTGGGAGAAGTTGGGGAAGATTTTCTGGAAGGTCCAGGAGGGTGGCGAAGACAAGTGAGCTTTCCAGGCTGTGTGCTCTTGGTAGGCCCAGTGCAGGGAAGTGTAGACTCTTATAGCACACATTGAAGCAACCTAGGTATTGGGGGTCCCCTTCCCTGAAGTCTGAGTTGAATGTAAATTGTCTTTTTCAGAAGGTAGCGAGCGAGCCCTTTGCTCTTGAAAGGCTTTCTGCAGATATCAGGATGAGTTCTGCGGGTTGTTCATAGAGGGCAGGGTGAGGGCAGAGGACAGAGAGGGTGTCTCACTCTAGTTCTGTTGATGTGATACAGCAACTTAGGGGAGGAACATGTTTATTTCAGTTTACACTTCAGGTCACAGTCCGTCACTGGGGGACGTCAGGACAGGAACTCCAGCAGAGGCTCAAAGGCAGGCACACCGTGGAACACTGCTTGCTGGCCGACTCCCAGGCTCGTTACTGTCATCCCTTGTGCCTTCCTTCCTTTTTTGTTTTGTTTGTTTTTGGATTTTTTGAGACAGGGTTTCTCTGTGTAGCCCTGGCTGTAGACTCTATAGATCAGGCTGGCTTAGAACTCAGAAATTCACCTGCCTCTGCCTCCCAAGTGCTGGGATTAAAGGTGTGTGCCACTACCACCCGGCTTCTGCCTTCTTTTCTTAAAGTAGATTTATTTTTGTTTTTATTTGTGTGTGTATGTGTATATGTGTGCATGTGTATGGGTACATGTATGTGTGTATGTTCTATGTGCATGTGTATGTATGTCTCTTTCTCTCTGTGTGTGTATTTGTGTGTGTGTGTGTATATACATGCTGATGCTCTAGGAATTAAGAAGGGGACACTAGGTCTCCTGGAACTGGAGTTATAGGCAGCTGTGAACTGCTCAACATGGGTGCTGGGACCAAACTCAGGTCTTCCAGAAGAGCAGCAAGTACTCTTAACCATGGAGCCAGCTCTCCAGACCTCTTAGCTAGCTTTCTTATACAGCCCTGGATCACTTGCCCAGAGAATGGTGCCACCCACAGTGGGTTGGGCCCTTCTACATTGGTCAACAAGCAAGACAACCCCATAGACAATGCATACAGGGCAGTCTGACCTAAATGCTCCCTCAACTGAGACTCCTTTCCTAGGTGACACTAGGACAGGGGCTGGGACAGAGAGGAGATCATGAGAGGTTATTGAGGGCTTGGAGCAGGGTCTGCCAGTGGTGTCCTGTGAATCATCACTGCTGGAAGACCATCAATGGAAAGCTTTGACAATGTACCCTAATATAGTCAATTATATTACTCTAATTTGTCAATTATAGTTCAGATCTAAGCCAGTGGTTCTCAATCTTCCTAATGTTGCAGCCCTTAAATACAATTCCTCATGTTGTGGTGGTCTCTTAACCATAAAATTATTTTTGTTACTACTTCATAATTCTAATTTTCCTACTGTTATGAGTGATAATGTAAACATCAGCTATGTGGGATGTCTGATATGTGACTCCCGTGAAAGGGTTGTTTGACCCCAAAATGGGTCATGACCCACAGGTTGAGAGCCACTGTTCTAAGCTAACCTGGGTGTCTTAATTTGGGTTTTACTGCTGTGAACCTACACCATGACCACAGCAACTCTTCTAAGGACAACATTTAATTAGGGCTGGCTTACAGATTCAGAGGTTCAGTCCATTATCATCAAGTCAGGAAGCATGGTAGCATCCAGGCAGGCATGGTGGAGGAGGAGTTGAGAGTTCTATATCTTCATCTAAAGGCTGCTAATAGAATATTAGCTTCCAGGCAGCTAGGGTGAGGGTCTTAAAGCCCATACCCACTGTAACACACCTACTCCAACAGGGCCACACCTTCTAATAGTGTTATTCTCTGGGCCAAGCATATACAAACCATAACATAGGGTGTCCCATCTTTCCCAGAACTGAGGTCACCCTTGTTTATGAAATTTCAGTGCTAAAACTGGTCAAGCCTCAGAATTGTTATGAGTTGATCACCTGACCTGGATGTGACCCAGAAGATAGCCGTTTCTTTGAAGTAATGTAAAACTCTCGTTAGTTCCCAGGCTAGACCACAAAAGGGGGTTTTGGCTGCTCACTCTAGTCAGCCATGCTGAAGTAGTAAGGGATCTAGCCAGGCATATTATGTGTGACTTCTGTGGAATGCTAAACTCTTACAAATCTCAGGAGGAAGGTCACACTAGAGTCACCCTCATGGAGCACCTGGGCCAATTTCCTTTTCTTACAGAATTGGTACTAAACTACGGGATGACAACTTCAAAATTATGTCCTTGTTATTAATTCTAGAATCTTGCTTTAGATGGCAAAGGATATTGACTTAGGGTTTTTATTTCTGTGACAAAACATCATGGCCAAAAGCAACTGGAGGAGGAAAGGGTACACATCCCAGGTCACAGTTCATTGAAGGAAGTCAGGGTGGGAACTCAAGGCAGTAACCTGGAGACAGGAATGGAAGCAAAAGCCATGGAGGGGTACTGCTTACTCACTTAATCCTCACAACTTGCTCAGCCTGCTTTCTTACACAACCCAGAACCACCTTCCAGGCTGGCACTGCCCTCAGTGAACTGGGCCCTCCCTCATCAATCTGATGATCAAGAAAATGCCCCACAGACTTGCCTATAGACCAATGCAGTGGAGACTTTTTCTCACTAGAAATTCTGTCTTCCCAGATAGCTAGGTTTGTGTCAACATGACAGACCCCAGCACAGATGTGCTAGAGTTGAGAATCAGGAGAGGAAGGATTTAGTCTGAATTACTCCAAGAACTCCAGAGGCCATCACACAGAACCTTATAGCAGAGGACACAGAGGTTTTATAGAGTCTCAGAGAAGGGATGTGATGACCAGGCTGAGGCTGGAGTGATGCAGTCACATGTCTGGGGTTACTATAGCAGCCCCAAGAAGCCAGAAGCACCACTTTGTCCTCCAGGAGCCTCAGAAAGGTTATAGTCCTGCTAACTCCTTTGGTCTTATGCTTCTGTCTTCACAAACCCATGAGGAGACACGTTCCTGTGCGTTGAAGTCACACTACACCAGTGTTCTGTAGTCATAGCAGTTAGAGGACTAACATTGTGTTTAAGACCTGAGCTTTGTGGGCCCCAGACAAGAAAGTGTGGTCTTGTGTCACCTCTCCAGCTGACAGTCTGCTGTTTGGAATCTCAGAAATGATGGAGACTTGGAGGGAAGGCGTCACCAGTGCCTTCTGATTCCCAGCAGTGACCCACGGGTGACATGGGACCAATGCCCTGCTGCACTCATGAATGTAGGCTGGGTCCCCCTGCTGTCAATCACTGAATTCTACCAGGCAGCTTGTGTTCAGGGCTAGGGGAGGGGTGCGAGGGGTGGGAAAGACATGCACAGCTCTGGCAATATGAGATAGAAACTGGTAGTAGACAAGGAAGGCAGGGCGGGCTTGGCAGCAGAGCTGGTGTTAATTCATTCAAGCAGCGTCTCCCATTGGCTCTGCCTTTTGCAGCTTGCAAGGTGTTTTCACATCCTGTTCTTAGCCTGATCCGGGCTGTTAATGCATTGGGAGGCCACAGTTGTGGTGGCTGGAGGAGGTGTTGAGGTTCTGGTGAGCAGAGGATGCAGGGCTGGTGCTCCCCATCCAGAGGTCTCGCCAACTTCTAGGGGGCTCCAAGTGGCACAGACAGGTTCCACGGGTGCTTCCTCTACTGTGCCCCAGGAGTAGTTATTGCAATGCCACGTGTCCTGGGATATCTCAGGTTGGGCTTTCCCAGTCACAGATGCTGAGTGTACAGATATGTGCTGTGAGTTATTCCTGGGACTTATGACTGGGGAAGGGAAGGAGGGGTGTGGGTGAGGCTGAGCTGCAGTACCACCCCACAAGCCCTCAAGGGCTCTGCTCCCTATTTGCCATGAGTTTGGGAAGCTACTTGATCTCTTTATGTACTGGCTGGCTTTGTGTGTCAACTTGACACAGGCTAGAGTTATCACAGAGAAAGGAGCTTCAGTTGGGGAAGTGCCTCCATGAGATCCAGTTATGGGGAATTTTCTCAATTAGTGATCAAGGGGGAAGGGCCCCTTGTGGGTGGTGCCATCCCTGGGCTGGTAGTCTTGGGTTCTATAAGAGAGCAGGCTGAGCAAGCCAGGGGAAGCAAGCCAGTAAGAAACATCCCTCCATGGCCTCTGCGTCAGCTCCTGCTTCCTGACCTGCTTGAGTTCCTGTCCTGACTTCCTTTGGTGATGAACAGCAGCGTGGAAGTGTAAGCTAAATAAACCTCTTCCTCCCCAACTTGCTTCTTGGTCATAATGTTTGTGCAGAAATAGAAACCCTGACTAAGACACTTTAGTTTCTTCTTCTCTGGTGATATCTCTGCTGATAAGCCTGCTCATCAGGCTGTCTGAGGTTAAGCTGCAGAATGCAAATTCTATGTTTGTTTCAGGTTGGTACTCAAAGACACTGTCTTTCTTTCTGTCCCATAAACTCACTCTCTCTCTCTCTCTCTCTCTCTCTCTCTCTCTCTCTCTCTCTCTCTCTCTCTCTCCTGTCTGCCTTTCTATCTCTCTCTGTCTCTGTCTCTCTGTCTCTGTCTCTCTCTGTCTCTGTGTGTGTGTGTGTGTGTGTGTGTGTGTGTGTGAAGTGCATCCCTCCCCCCAAGTACAAGCTTGACTTTTCTCATTCAATAGGGAGAAGGCATGAGAAAAAGCTTCCAGGTTCAGAAGTGACCTTGATCTGAAAAGGAGCTGATGTCTTGGGATATGGCAAGCTTGGATGATCTTGACAACAAAGAAGCTGGAACCAGGATTTGGAGTGCTTGTAGGAAAGTTTAAATTATCTTTAAAGCCTGGCTTAAAGTGTCCAATTCAGAGATCAATTAATTTTATGATTCTGTGAAACCAGTATCATTGCCAATGAGCAAAGGCTTGGCATTATCCCAAGGAGAAGCATGGTCCTTCTTCCCAAACCCTTTGGCCTGTAACTTATCTGCTTCTATGGATTAACTCATGTGAGGAAACAGAGTAGTATTTAGGATCACAGAGCAGTTGTGAGCCGTGTAGTGCTCAAACTATAAACTGCAGAATCAGAACTAGTTTATGCCTGGATATTCAGTTGGATGTGCATAGCACATTTTTTAACATCTATGGTCAGTTCTACCTCTTGGATATTCTGAATGATGTTTCTAGGAACTGATGTGTCAGAGTGTATTTGAGTGCCTGTTTCAATTGTTGAGTGCAGTTGATGCTATCTATAATTCTATACTTAGCTTCATGTATGTGCAGGTATATGTGTGCTTGTGTGTGGACACAAGTGTGTGCAAGTGCATGAGAACACACATGTCTGTGGAGGACAGAAGCTGACACTGAGTGTCTTTCTCCATTAATCTCCACCTTACATATTGAGGTAGGGTCTCACTTGATCCATCTTGCCTTGGAGATCTCCTGTCTCTGCCTCTTGTACACTGGGATTACAGATGGGCCATGATGCCTGCCTGGCGTTTACATGGGTGCTGGGGACCCTGAACTCTGTCCTTCCTGCTTGCATGGTAAATGCCTTAGCACAGAGCCACCTTCCCAGCTCCAGGCTTAGCTCTTCAAAGGAGAAGAAGCTGTTTTTTCCATGGCAAGTGTGCCGTTTTGTGTTCCCAGCAGCAGCATGCAGACACTTCAGCCTCTCCACATCCTTACCAGCACTCCCTCTCCCTCCCTTTAACCCAGACATCCTAGTGGCAGAAGCGTCTCTCACGGTTCTGGTTGGCGGGGCTGGCAGAGGATGGTGCTAAGTGTTGTCAGTCTGTCATCTCTGTGTCTACCTCTTTTGGATTAATGTCTACTCAAGTCCTTTTCCCACTTTTAAACTGGGTTGTTTATTTCATTGTTATGGAGATGAGGAAGTTTTCTGTATAATTTTATGAGTAAAGTTCTTTAGATGATCTTGCAGCCTGATGAGACATATAATTAACAAATAGTTTCTCCCATTCTATGGGGTGCCTTTTCATTTTCTTGACAGTGACTATTTGAAGCTGAAAATGTAAATTCTGATGTGGTCCTATTTATTTAACTTTTTCTAGTGGAGCCGGAGTTTATCAAAAGATATTTTTAAGTGTGAAGGCTAAGAAAAGGGCTCTGGGGAGACCACGAAGCCTTCTGGAGAGCGTGGCTAGGGGCCTCTCCAGGGATGATGGTTTTCTTGTGTTTGCTCCATCCTTGCTCTCCCTGTGGTGACATACTTATGAATCCTCTGCCAAACCAAGGGTCCTGAGGCTTTTTTCTATGTTTCCTCTAAGATAGTTTTAGCTCTTACGTTTGAATTGCTGATCCATTATTATGTATGCTGGGAGATACAGGATCACTTTAAAAATTTCTGTTTAATGCTGCTACCCTATTTTTTTCAGTAAAAAGGAAAAACTGATGCTTAGAAGTAAAGAAGTCCAAGATGAAGTGGTTAGAGCCAGATATACTCAGGCAGTCCCAGATGATTCAGAATTCAGCTTTCAGTGCCTGAGCCAAGAGATGTAAGCCTTTCTGTTGTTTTAGCTGGGGTGCAGCATGTGCTGCTGAGACTCTGGGATCTCACTGATGCACAGACTCTAGTCAGCAGACTTGGGGAAGGACCTGATAATTTGTTTACTTTCTGTTTTATCACTGGAAAGACACCTAACTTTTGATTTACCTTCTGTGATGGATAGCACTAATTGTCAACTTGACTCAACCTAGAATCACCTGGGAGGAGAGTTAAAATAAGGGATTATCTATATTGGCTCGGCATGTGTGCTGTCTGTGGGAATTGTCTTAACCAAGTTAGTTGCTATGGGATGTCCCAGTCCACTGTGGGTGGCACCATTCCCTAGGCAGTCCTATACTATAGAAGAGTGGGGAAATGGAGATGAGCTTTTTTTTTCTTTTCTGGTTTTTTTGAGACAAGGTTTCTCTGTATAGAACTGGCTGTTCTGGAACTTACTCTGTAGACCAGGCTGGCCTCAAACTCAGAAATCTGCCTGCCTCTGCCTCCCAAGTGCTGGGATTACAGGCGTGTGCCACCACTGCCCCACTGATGCGCTGTTTTCTGCTCTTGACTGAGGATGTGACCACCTCCCTCAGGTCCCTGCCTCTTCCATTGTCTACACATGATGGACTGGAACTTGGAACTGGGAGCTAAGATAAACCCTTCCTCCTCAAAATTGCTTTCTGTCAGGATGTTTTATCATCAGCAACAGAAATGAATAGGACACCTACAGGCAGAGTTTGTAGGTATACAATATGTTATTGTGACTGTGGGTGTGTAGTGTTCGGATGAATACCTCTAGGATTCATCCATTGCTTAGCCAGGCCCTGTGCTTGTTGATGGAGAACTTTCCTCCCCCTCCCCTCTCCTAGCCCCTGGCCACCACCACTCCACTCTTCAATTCTACAAACTTGACTATCCCCAGTTTCCTCCTTAAGTGGAATCACAAAGTAATTGTCTTCACACGGCTCGCTTCACTCAGCCTAATGACTTCCTGCTTACTTGAATTATTGCATGTCTGTCAGGATGCAGGGATCAAAAAGACAAAAGTGGAGGTGAGGATGTGGGGAAGCTGAAGTCTGCTGGTGTGTGTATTATGGGTAAGAGTATGGTGGCTCCTCAAATGGTACAAATGGACTAGAAGGTGACCCGGAAATGCCAAGGCTGGGCATGTGCCCAAAGAGTTGAAATTGGGATCTCAAAGAGATATTAACCACCTCCTCAGCATTGCAGCCCTGTTTGCACCAGTGGGCACATGGAAACAACCTAGATGTCCACACACAGATTTGCAGATATGCAAATTTGGCTCATATGATCCAGCCTCAAAAGAGAGGTGGGTTCTGCATTATTCAAGGGTCTATACTTCTAGCCTATTCTCATGAGACCCAGCCGGTCCAGGACAGAGAATCTGATGCAGGGGCTGATAGCAAGGCCCCCTTGCCTGGCCTGTGTGCCCAGTTCTCTGCCTCCTTCTGTCCTCTTAGCTCAGGGAAACAATAGTCAGGACTGGACCATAGGTATGTAGGTATATGGGAAAGAGGGAACATCAGAAGTTTCCTTCGGTGTTTAGCAAACATTGCTTTATAACCTGATCCATCAGTACTGTGACTAGAGCGTGTGACAGGCACCCAGCGTACACAGTCTAATGGGGTCACTCTTACGGCCTGCACCTGCAGACTTGTCATACATATTGCTCAGACAGTTGGGGACTCTTTACATTTCAGGCCCTGAGTGTCTCACTGACCTCATTCTGGTTTCAGCACTCAGCTTAGAGTCTCTGTGGGGTCCTTGGTGGCTCATTAGGGACAGTCCCAGCTTGGGGTTCCATGGGAGAAGGAGTGGAGATATGACTAGACCTCAAACAGACTCCCCAGTTGTCAGGCAGCACAGCTACCTCATTTGGCAGGCTGAATGTGGAATAAAAACTCATTATTAGGAATTTCAAGCCAGAAAGAGCATTTCTTTTAAGTCACTGAAGCCCCCCTCTGGCTTCAGGGAGCCTGGGCTGCTGCCTGGTCATGGGTCCCTGAGATTCTGCCTCATCAGGCTTGTAGTGGCAGAATGGCTTGTTTGATGAGACATTAGAGTTCTTGTCAGATGTGAAGGAGCCATTAGAATTGTGCCCTCACATATGATTGGACACTTCTCCAGAATGCTGAGCTGGCCTTTTGAACAGAGGCCCTCAGGCTTCCTAGGTCAGTCCTGAGAGGAGCCTTCACCAGTTCTGTCTTGCAAAGCTATGGGAGACAGCAGGAGACAACTTTATCTTTCTGCACCACAGGTGTTGGGCTTTGCCTGGGGGTAAAGAACCATCTTTACTCAGAACCTCTCTACTTTAAAGGTTGAGCAGGCAGGAAAAAGTCTGTCAGCCTTCCCCACAAGCCTTCCCCACAGGGGAAGCAGAGGTTTGCCTGGAAGCCTGGGGCTTGCTCCAGATGGAAATGAGCTTTGCAGAAATGTTCTGCTTACAGAGTAGACAGGGCTGAGTTGTAGAAGTTCAAGCTGTGGCCTGGACTTGGACAGCAGCCTTCTGGGCTAACTCAGGCAGACAGGCTTAGGGTCTCACTTATCCTCCTTGTGACTGTGGAGGGACTCAGGAAGAACATGGTCAAGTTTGGAGGTTGGCTGGAACCCTGGTCCTATGGGTGGATCCAGGGACTGTGTGGCTAAGATTCAGGCCCCACCTTCAGTCCTCAGGCCTTAAGCTTTTCAGTTTGGGAGAGCCCTCACCCACCAGGTCCTATTCACATCAGAGTTCTGGTTGAGTTGGGGGACTTTCTGTTGTAGTCTGGTTTCAACATGCTGTGGCTGCACCATAGAAGGCAACTCGAAAGTTAGGTGTCCTTCCAGTGATGAAACAGAAAATAAACAGATTATCAGGGCCCTCTCCCAGCCTGCTGACTAATAGAATCTGTACATCAATGAGACCCCAGAGCCTCTGCAGCACATGCACACATGCACGCACGCACACACATGCACGCACGCACACACGCACGCATGCACGCAAACACACACACACACACACACACACTGCCCTGCCCCACTCCTCTGGTGGCTTTGTCTCTCTAGTCTCCAGACCCCCCTGGTTGTGGGGCTTTGGGTGTTGTCAAGACAGTGATATGTCAGAGAGGTGGGCTGTGCAGGGCAGTGGGATGAGGGCTTCCGCTGTGGTAACATGGATATAATAGCAGATGCTGAGCACTTTCACTGTCCTGCCCCATTTATTCCTCACTCAATCTTCAGAGTGAGAGGATGCTCAATAAGGAACACAGATGTTCAGCCATCATTGTCAAAAACAGCTGGGCTAGGGAGGAGTGCAACATTTGCACTCAGAACTGCAACTCATCCTGCAGCACAGACAGACTCTTCAAATACACCAGCTAACAATGGCGCCTGGGGAAAGGAGAACAAAGCCAGCAAGAGTTCTCATTAGGGGCAGGGGGCTGCCCCTGTTCTAGCTTGGTTTCCTGTTGCTGTGATAATCACCATGACTAAAACCAACTTGGAGAGGGAAGAGTTTATTTGGCTTACAGGCTATACTCCATCATCAGGGGAAGCCAGGGCAGGAACTCAAGGCAGGAACCTGGAGGCAGGGATTGAAGCAGAGACCACAGAGGAATGCCGGCTTGCTTCCTCCAGTTTCCTCCAGCTCCCCCCCCCCATACGGCTCAGGTCTGCTTGCCTAGGGATGACGCCACCCACAGTAGGCTCAGCCCCCTGCGTAAATTCGCTTAAGAAAATGTCTCACATACATTTTATCACAGGTCAATCTGATGCAGGCAAGTTCTTAACTGAGGTTCCCTCTACCTAAGTGTGTCAAGTTGACAACAAGATTAACCATCACAGGCCACAAAGCTTAGCTTTCTTGCTGAGATTTTAAAAAGCTGGCTGTGGTACCTCAGAAGCCTGGGGTTGGTAGGAGAGATGAGTTACAGGCAATGATAGAGGGGTGGTATCAAGGGGTAGTTCTACTCCACATGGTTAGGGCGAAGGAGGATAGTCCCAACTCCCTTACCAATGTGGCTGCAAAACATTGCTCTTGACCCTGTGTTTCTGGGCTCCCAAGATAGCCTAGTGGGGTGTCTCTTGGTCACTTTATGTGACTTTTGCAATTTTATTCCTGAGGGGACAAGGAAAACATGTAGATCCTGGGATCCACAGAACTGGCATTAAACCTCAACTCGAGCATTTCTGAATACTTTACTGCCACCAGCCAGCAAGTATCACCACTCTCTAACACACAGCTCATCTTCATATTGCTTAAACATAAGGCAACTCCACTGTTAGCACAGTTATAGAAATAGAGAACCAGCTCTTCCTGTAAGTGGCCAGAGGTGACCTGTGAAGATGGTTCACTTCTCTCTTGACCCAGAAAACCCCACAAAAGCATGCAAATCAAGAGGTTCAAACCTTCGTGTTCACTTTAAGAACACCAGGGAACCTGCCCAGACCATCAAGGGTATGCATATCCACAAAGCCACCAAGTATCTGAAGGATGTCACTTTAAAGAAGCAGTGTGTGCCATTCCAGCAGTGTAATGGTGGAGTCGGTCACTCAGGTGCGCCCCAGCCAAACAGAGGGGCTGGACAAGGGGACGGTGGCCAAAAGAGAGTGCTGAAGTTTTGCTGCACATGCTCAAGAATGCAGAGAGTGATACTGAACTTAAGGGTTTGGACACAGATTCTCTAGTCATTGAACACATGCAGGTGAACAAGGCACCTAAGATGCACCAACGAATCTACAGAGCCCATGGCTGGATTAACCCCCACACATGAGCTGCCCCTGCCACACTGAGATGATCCTCACTGAGAAGGAACAGATCGTTCCAAAGCCCGAAGAGGAGGCTGTGCAGAAGAAAACAATATCCCAGAAGAAACTGAAGAAAAACTCATGGCATGGGAATAAATTCAGGATAAAATAAATGCAGATAAAGTAAAAAAAAAAAAGAAAGAAAGAAAGAAAAGAAAAGAAAGAAAGAAACGAAAAAGAAATGGGGATTTGGGAAGGGGGGGATCCAGGAAAGGAGAAATCATTTGAAATGTAAATAAAGAATATATCAAATTAAAAAAAAAAAGAATGGCTACTCAAAAAAAAAAAAAAGAAAGAAAAGAAAAGAAAAAAGAAAAAAAAAGAAATGGGGAACCAAAGCTTGCAGAGGTTAAATCACTTCCCAAGGTCTGGGGAACTGAAGCAAGAGGTTAAGTCACTTAGCAAAGTCACGTCTAGCAAGTGCTGGTAGAGCTGGGACTTGAGTTTGAGACATTGGCTGGAGGGGCCATCTCTCTCTTCAGAGTGAGTCTAAGACCATTTTTAAAATATTAGTTCACAAATCCCTGCAAGAAGCATTTATCTCCATTTCCCTTCACAGAGTTTTTACTAATTTATTTTGGGACAGGTCTCATGTAGCCCAAGCTAGCTTTGAACTCGTCATGTAGGCCAGCTTCTGATTTTTCTGCCTTGTTGCAGGCCTATGCCACCAGACCTGATCCATGTGGTGCTGGGGATCAAGCCCAGGGTGTCACATATGCTCAACAAGCACTCTACCAACCCAGCCGCACCTCAGCCCCAACCTCTTACCATTTTGACCCGTAACCGTAGCCTTATGACTCTGTTGCGAGGTTTTATTTTATAGATGAGACACAGAGGCCAGACAGCTTTCTTCTACTCACCCTCACTAGAAAGTAGCAGAGCTGGGATTCAGTTCTTGCTAGTTAGCTTGGGGACTGGGTTCCAGAGCCTGTGCATCTAGCTGTTGCACAGTTTTGCTATTTATGTAACCAGATTTTAGAATGAACTGGAGTTCTTAAGCTGTGAGCAGAAAGTAATTTAAATTTAATTCTGGCCCAATAATTCATTCCCTTGACTAATTCTTTCTTCTTCCTAGGTAGAACCTCGGCAGAGGCTCAGCTTTCCTAAGAACTCCCAGGAATTAATAAACAGATCATTTTTCTCTGGTCGTTGAAACATTCATCTTTTGTATAATTAAACTTCTAAACTCACCTCTCATTCTCGGCAGCTATCTCTTCTCAGACATGCTTCCTCCAGGCTTCCCTCAGGCAGGCAGGCAGCCATCACTACAGGGGTTCTCTGTGAGAAAGTAGGGGAAGGGAGGGGGGATCAAAGTCCATGTATCTGGTCTGGTGCTTCAGGGTGAGGGGTCCCTTCCAAATGATGTCCTCTCATGAAAGTCTTTGGAAGGTTTCTGGGCACCTCTCATGGCCTGGTTATGACATCTCTTCAACCATTGGCTTCCTGCTAGTCCCAAATGGACCTGTGTGGGGCTCTGGGAGGGAAACTTTGTGTTCAGGTTTTCTCACTTCTGAAAGAGGCTATTGTGTATCCTCCCAGTTGGACATGGCCAGCGCCATCTTGAGTGAGGAGGGAGTCTATGGTCACTCTCATGTGATCCATATGAGATGGAGCTGCACTGAATCACGGACCTTTAGGAGACCCTAGGAGAGGCCCACTCTTTTATGATGCTGTTGCTCTTCAGTTGCCCCGGGACCCTTGAGTGGCAACTTCTCACAAGCCTTCAGGTTGTGAGTGAACCTCTTTGGTGGTGTTGCCGGGAGGACTTCCTCTTAGTGTGGCTGTCTTTGAGCTGGCCAAGCTCTCCTGTTAAACAGTCTTTGTGAGCTTACTGGTCACCAACCTGGACTTTGATTCATTCTCTCTCTCTCTCTCTCTCTCTCTCTCTCTCTCTCTCTCTGGATGAGTAGATGTGCCCAACCAAGGGCTATGAGAGAACTGAGATTCCCACAGCCACCTCTCTCTGGACACCTCCTGCAACTCCCACTTCTTGTGTGGATGTGCTATTTCTATCAGAAGGTTCCTGTCTTCACCTGCCCAACTTTGGCCTGTCTTATCACTTGCTTCAGGCCTAGAATGTAGAGGAAGTGACCCCATGACAATCCTTGCCTCACTCCTAAGATCCTGCTTTAGGGCCATGAGATGATTCTGAGGATAAAGGTGCTTACTGCCAAGCCTGCTGACCCATGCTTGATGCCCCAGAGTAGAGCTCACAGGATGGAAGGGGAGAACTAACTCTGGCAAGTTTTCCTTTGATCTCCACATTTGTGCTGTAACATGTGTGCTACTTTCCCTTTAAGTAAGTAAATGTTACAGTGGGGAGTGGTGGCCTATGCCTTTAATCCCAGCATGCAGGAGGCAGAGACGGGTAGATCTCTGAGTTCTACAGAGTGAGTCCCAGGACAGCTAGGGATACACAGAGAAACCATGTCTTGAAAACCTAAGCAATAAATAAATAAATAAATAAATAAATAAATAAATAAATAAAGTAGTATGTACATCATGAGATCATGTTTTGCCCTACTGAAACCCTTTTGGCATGCTCCAAGGAAGTTCAAGATTGAGTGAAAAAGAAAGACACTGGGAGCTGAGATGGTATTGGGAAAGAGGCCAACAAATCAGATTGTGCTCTGCTGGCTACCAGACCTATTGAGAGGGCCTCTATTCAGCTGCCTGGTGATCTCAACCAGTAAATGCTGAGCAGATGGTCTACCTCTTACACTGGGAGGTTCTGGCTGGTGTATTATGTGTATGTGTGTGTGTGTGTTGCGTACGTGTGCATGCGCGTGTTCATGTACATGTGTGTGTGTCTCTGTGTCCTTGTCCATGTGTCCCAGGGGTTAATGTTGAATCTTTTTCCATCACTCTCCACATTATTTTCCGAGTGTGTGGGTGCATCTATGATGGTCCCATAGATGCAGGGCCAGCATTTAATTGATTGAACCATGTCTTAAGTGTTTCGGTTTTTTTTTTTTGTTGTTGTTGTTGTTCTTTTGTTTATTTTGAGACATAGTCTAGTTTGGCCTTTATTTGATATGCAGCTGGTGATGATCTTGAACTTCTGATTGCTCTGCCTCTAACTACTGAGTGGCAGTACAGGTATATACTACTAAGTTTATTCAGTGCTGAGGATCAAAACCAGGGCTTCTTGAATGCTAGGCAAGCAAACACAGGCCCCATTCCAGCAGGTCTTAGAGGAGAAGGGTCTGCCATCCAAACCACTGAACTAGCTGTGCTGTTCAAAGCATGGCAGGCTCATAAACATGTCCTGAGGTAACGATCAGGACAGAGACAGGAGTTTCGAGAAAGGAGAATAGGTTATACCACAGGATTGTACCTCCCCACAGGGGAGAACAGTGATCATCTTACTAAGTCTGGAGCACGCATCCATTGCTTTTCAGATGGGGAATCTGTGGTGGACAGCCTTGGTGTTCCACTGTGCACAGGTTTCTGGCCCCAGAATTAGGGTTCACCCAAGGCTTCCACCATACCTGACTGTCTAGGAGGTAGGCTCTTAAGCCACTCTGCATGCCCTATTTCCCTGCCCTGCACCAGAGGTTGCAATACAGCATCTGAGCAACTGATTTGCTCTACCACAATAACCACGAATGAACTCAGTGAGGCTGGACGTTTCACCGAAACCTCTGTGACAGCATATCCTCTTCCTGGCCTGCAATGGTCTGTGTGTTCCCTAAAGAAGCCACTCTGAGGCCAAATAACTTCCCCTATGTCACCAGGTAGATTCAGGATTAAGATTAGTACTCTGAGGAGTTATTGACAAGACCCTGGGTGTAGATGCAGAGATGCAGACAGTATGGAGAGCACTTGGGTGAGAGTATAAAATCTCAGGTGTGGCTCACTTGGGAGTCCATGGGGCTGGGTAGGGAGTATGATTGGTAAGTGTAGAGAAAGTGCACACAGAATATAGAGAGTAAAGAAGATATTAGAGTGTCAAGGAGGCGTTCAGGAGAGGGCATCTGTTGGGGGAGATCAAAGTGGCCTGGGCTGGGTGCTGACACCAGAAAGCCCACTCTAGCCCCATCGGCTTGCCTCTGCTTTGTCTCAGGGTGTTGTGCACAGAAGTCATCCATTCAATCAACAACTAGCATTTGTTGAGTATCTCCTATGTGTGAGGCCCTTCCTAAACCTAATGTTTCCTGGAAATATCAGGATAAATGGAATGAAGTTGTAACTCTCAAGGCATTTAAAGTCGGAGGATGGAGAAAGACAAGAAATGGGACAACTGCTGGGATCTCTCATCACCTATGAACTGTTGTGACACCAGGTTAAGGTCTATTGCTCATTCCTCAGGTTGGACCTTTCTGGTTCCATCCATAGCCTGCCTGTGGTCTGAGCAAGGCTGGCGGACTGAAGCGCCCTCTCCATACCACAGTTGGTTCATCTTGTCAATCCCATCCACTGTTGCTGTGCTGGTCCAGCCGCCTACAGACAGAAGTGCCACTGGGTAAAGCAGCCTTGAGTGCTGTCTAGGCAGTGACAGCCCTTGGAAGCTAATTTCTCTAGCATGGGGGGCCTGAGTGTTTTCAATGTTGGACTGTGTGACCTTCACAGTCTGAGAGACAATATTGTAGCGATTGCCACAAAATCCAATTTAAAATAATACCATTTATTTGACTATCACTGTCTTCATCTATGGCTAATTTTTATCCCTGTAGTTTCTCCATGCTTCTGCTGACAGTGTCTCATTTCTCCAGGATGTTATGTTATAAAACAGTCAAGGTACATCAGATTTCCCTCCCTGGGGTGACAGGACCAGAGGAATAGAGATGCCCGCAATAAAGGAAAACTGACTTTCATTGTTAATGCTGAAGATGATGCACGATGCTTCTTACTAGCCAGTAACTTTTAAGTTTTATTCCTTTCCCAGAAAAGTAGAAACCACTAAGAATGTGTCCCAAAGTTGGACAAAGACTGCTTAGACAGAGGTCAAGGTGTGTGTGTGGCATTTGGCTCTAGAGTCTGAACTCAGTTGAACACAAGGGAAAATATTTCTGAGCATTTATTCCTCATTACCAGAGAACTGAGGGTACAAGCATAGACCAAAGCCTCGCTGGCGTCTCCACTGACTGGCTGCGCTACCTCGAGTGATTCTGCTCTCTGGTCCCAGCTTACGTGTCTCTACTTCTGAGCACTCTCAGTATGCCTCAGGGAAATGGGCACATTTAAACCCTGCAGGTGGTATAAGCATGGGCAAAACCAGAGCAGCTTGGCAGCTTCCAGTGGCACTGAGGACGCAGCCAGCCGCAACACTCAGCCATTCCCACACTGGCTTTCCACCTTAGAGAAGCCTGCCAGGTGGACGAGGTTCTCACATTAATCATAACGCAAATGCTAGGGAAGCAACTTAAATTGCAAGCTCCGTGGGGGCCAGGGTGAGTGAATCAGTCTATGCACAGAGTGAGATTAAAAGCAATGAGGTGGTGTGTGTGTGGCTCATGCAGTCATGAGCGCAAATCTCAGATCGGTGGCCACCATGGTTTCTGAGAGTGAGCCGTCCTAAGTAGTTTCCTGGGGGAATGTTTTACCTCTTCTGCCATCAACACACAGGCAATGCTGTATAGCAACCCAGGGGTCTTTGTGTTCACATGAAAGCTTAAAACCCAAGCAGGGAAAGTGTATGATCAACTTCTGACGGTGGCTTCTCTGAGGAAGAAAGTGGCCTGCTCTGGAAGTGAAGAGTGGGGGCCACTTGGAATCTGGCTGCAAGGTCCTGTGAGTGCAACACTTTACAAATACGTAAAATTTCCAAAAAGTAAGAGACATAGATATAAATGCAAAATATTTTAATATCTTACAGGCATGTAAAAATCAAACATGATATCACTTGTCTATCTCTCATATATATATGTATTTATGTATACGCATATACATATATATATTATCACATATGTACATTGTGTGTGTGTGTGTGTGTGTGTGTGACATTAAGAAAGTCTCAGTTGAGATGGATAAATAGGAATACTATCATTCATTTTCCCTGTATCTTTACAACTTCTCAATGAAATTGAAAATGGTGAGTACACATGAGGGGCTAGAAAGCATGGCTCAGTAGGAAGCAGCACATCTGCGTTTGGGTTCAGGGCTGCCAATGATTGCTAGGGGCTCCATCTGGGATTCCAGCCTGTTGGTCTTGCTTGGAACCTCTGACGGTGAGGACCTGGGGGAAGCTGATGTACCTGGAGTCGCCTGCAGGCAGGAGAGTAAATCTCTAACAGGACCACTGAGAAAGCGAGGCCACAGATGGAAGAAGTGATTTGAAAATAGTTAAGCGAAGTGTGGAGGCGACGGGAGAATCATCAGCTGAGCACAGTGCAGATCAAGGCAGGGAGAGGCGGAGGGGAACACAGACCTGAGACCTTCACATTGACGGTGCCTGTGTGGATCAAGTGCTGCAGAGGTTGGAGGGTGTGGTCTCTATGGCACAGAAGCCACGGGAACCACAGCTTGGAAGCCTACCTATACAGTCATGGCAGGGTACCAGATGGGTGGATAGAGCCAGTCACAGGGGAATGCACAGGCCACAATTGTCCATGTGAGTGTTCTTGCGTTCTTGGGAACATATCTGACACGTAGGGCAGAGTCAGTAAGGAGGAAGGTGGAGAGACTAGCAGGAGTGGCGGTCACGGCAGTACCGGCAGGGGTTTGTTTTACACCAAAGCAATTTACAGACACTCCTCTCCATAGTCCTAGGAGACTGGCATCACCTGTGCCATCTTCAGTCGAAAGATACGAAAAGAAAGGAAGGTGAAAGTTGGGTAAACTGAGGCAGGAACAAATTCAGTAACTTGTGCAGGACTCCTCCAGTGCTAAGAGGCAGAACCAGGCTTGGGTTCAGTTTACATCTGACGCCAGCTGCTGAGCCACTGCCCTCTGTCATGGCTGGGGGAAGCATGAAAATATCTGTGAACAAATCCAAACCAGCCACTACAAAGACTTACGTAATAATGCACCAGAGGTGGCCTGAGCCATTCCAGCCCTGGCTGGTCCCACCAAGCATCTGTCTGTTTGTTTTTTTGAGACAGGTTTCTCTGTGTAGCCCTGGCTGTCCTGGAACTTACTCTGTAGACCAGGCTGGCCTCGAACTCGGAAATCCGTCTGCCTTTGCCTCCGAAGTGCTGGGATTAAAGGCGTGTGCCACCACCACTTGGCCCATCTGTCTGTAAAACTACTCTGTGGAGTGCATGATTCCCAGTCTAAGGCTCAGGTTGTTGAGCCTACAGAACTCAGCTGGCATGACTAAAGGGGCTTGGGGCTCAAGGCGCTGGCTCTCTGGACTCTGCCCAGCAGCCTGCAGACCTTTGGTCTCTGTGAACCAGTCCTTGCTCACCTCAGGCTGACCTTCAGGTCTGCCTCTCCCCCAATTTGTGGGAAATGTCAACGAGAGAACCCTGGTATTTTTTAGCTTTGCCCTTTCTGGTGACCTTTCCCACCCACGATCTCACAATTTTATGTCCGTCCTGAGTCTGCTCAGACCCTGGACCTTTCATTGTCTGAGGCATCTGCTGGAGATTAGTTCACAGGGTAGACCGCCCGGCTGCCTCCCAGGCTGTCTTCCCTCCAGGAGGCCCCGAAGAGCAGTACTTGTGGATATTTTTATGGGTCGTGTTTAAAAAATTACATCCAAATTAAATTTGTGCTGATTTAATTAGAAAATGTCAGCCTGGGGATTCCTTTAGTGCTCCTGCCGCTAGATCCCAGCAAACAGTGCTCTCTGGAAACTGCCGTTCATACCAGGAGCAGATGAAGGGCTGCCTGGGCTGCCCCTTGCTGCCTGTTGGCTAAATGATCTTAGGAAGTGGGAGGGCAGAGCTAGGATCAGCCTGAGGCTGTCAAAGCCCTCATCTCTCCTTGCATGGAAGACAGAGCCAGAGAACTGTCTGAGATTTGAGGAGACACAAACAGTACCAGATGGCCTCTGTAATGGTGGCATTACTTAGAAGCCTCTCTAGAAAGGGGGCTAAAAACCCCTGCCTACTGGCTGAAGCCAAGGCCTGAAGCAAAGACTCAAGAATATCTATAGGCCTGCAGGACCCAATGGATCCCTCAGTGAAAGGTGCATTGCCCTAATAGAAGGCAGACTCCTGCTTTTCTTTCAAGATGTCCACAGTTTAACACTCAAAGCCTGGGCATGTGTTGCCGTACATAGTAAAAAGGCCTTTGATGCTATGATTAAAGCAAGGGCTGTAACATGAGATGGTGCTGGATTCTCCAGATGGCTCCAAGGAAACCATGAACTCCTTATAAGAGGGAGGCAGGAGAGTCCAAATAAGATGATGTGATGAAAGAAGCAGAACGTGGAGGTGGGGTAAAGGAAGTAGGAGATGAAGAAGAAGAGAGAAGGAAGGAAAGAAGGAGAAGGAAAGGACAAGAAGGGGGAAGAGAAGGAAGAGGTGGTGTGAGGGGTGGCGGGCACGGGCAGGTGAGAAATCCAGAGGATGTGTCCCTGCTGCCTTTGCAGGTGGAGTAGGAAGCCGAAAGCCAAGGAATGTAGGGAGCTTTTAGACAAGAAGATGGGTAGCTCCTCCTGGTGCCTGGGAGGAACACAGCTCTGATAATGTCTTTTTCTTTTTCTTTCTTTCTTTTTCTTCTTCTTTTTTTTTTTATTCCTGACTTCCAGAACTCAGGTCTGTACTGCTGTTCAAAGCCCCTGAACTTTGAGACAATAGTCCTGGGAAGCTAAGGCAGGTACAAATGCTGAGCTTGGGGTTCAGAAGGAGCAGTGATCAGATGTATGTTTTTGTCCCATGTGATGGAACAGCTATTGGAGAGTGTTCTGTGCCTTTGGAAAGGGGGCGGGGACCCCACTGTTGCTTTATGCAGTCAGTGTGGCTTTTGGCAGTGACTGTAACATGGGGAGATGGTGCTGGATTCTCCAGATGGCTCCAAGGAAATCAAGAACTCCTTATAAGAGGGAGGCAGGAGGGTCCATAAAGTCGCATAAAGTCACTGTGTGGCTTTATGGGGTCAATGTGGCTTTGGCAGTGACTGCACTCAGGACTCAGCTCCCTTCCAGCTTTTGATGTACCCTTTCCTGAGCCCCCCTTCAGCCTAATGTTTTGCTGTTTTTGAGTCCAGGACAACAGTTTCCATCAGAAATCACTTCCTCTTATCGCTGAGCAAACCCACACTTCCTTCCTCCTAGAAACCTCGCAGGATCCCAGAAGCTTCCATTGACCACATTTCATCCACATTTTATCCTTTAGGAACTAAAACCCTTTCAGGGATTCAGACCATGTCAGTGATGGATCCCTAGATACAAAGGGAGGTTGTTTCAGAGAGATGAAGGGTGGATCAAACCAGCATTGGGCGCCATATACAATATTCAGGGGACAACTGTTGCTATTCAAGTTGTGCACCCAAGGCAGTCATTAAATATTCTAAGCATTTAAATGCTTCCATAACATGGACAAGCCAGTATCCACCACACAGGGTAGTTGGAGGCATTGGAGATAATATGCATATAAAGATGAGAAGCAGCTTGGTTAAAGGATGTCCTGGTACTGATGATGGCCACAGAAAGATGTTGATGATGATGGTGGTGGAGACCATGATGAACTTGATTGAGCCTTGAGTCTGCAAAGTGCACACAGGGGTGTCGCTGGTACTCAAAAGCTTCACTCACATGTTTTGGGGCAGCAAAAAGCAATCAGTAGATTAAAGAACAGAAATATCTAAATAGCAATAACACCAAAGACATGTGTATCTCTTGACCTGAAGAGAATTGTAGAGTTTCAAGAGAATGTTTACATTAAAATGCCTCCGCTCAGTCAGAATATTTAGAAATATTTCCCTACTGAGTGCAGCTTATTTCTGTCCCATGGAAGGGAAAGCATATTGCAGAATCCAATAACTTATTTCCTTTGTTTAACAACGACCATAGAACAGAGTCCCTGGAACTCCTCCCCACTTAGATGGAGACTTCCAGTGCTGATGAGCAGGCATGTTCCTGAGTCTAGTTAACCAAGGACCAATGAACACTCTTCCATTTATTACTCTCTCTGGTCACAGGCTGTGGTGACACTCTGTGACTCAGGCTCCTGGTGTCCATTTTGTCTAAGTGGTCATGGTCACAGTGTCTAAGTGGAGAGGTTTCCCATTAAGTCTGACTTTGGTCCCTGTGCAGCTAGTGGGTATCTGGGCAGTATGGCAGCCAGCCTAAAGTGGTGTGCAAATTGTTTTGACCTCCATCAGATTGGTTGGTTATCAAGGTACCTCCACAGCATGTGTTTGATGGGTGAGGCAGTTGTAGGTTCATGGAGAAAGTATAGGTTCAGGTCCCACAATGAGGGCATATCTGACCTCCCGCTGCCTCTGCTGCTGGCACTGTGTTGATGAACAATTGGAAAGCAAAGTGACTCTGTCCCTAACATTGTTTAAGATTTATGAATCGGTAACACAGGCATACATGGGTCAAGCCATATGCTAGAGGCACCAGGGAAAAACACACTAACACCCATCTTACTGACTTTACTGTTGTCTCTATCCCCTCTCTCAACAAACTCCTTAGTGGCCTAGGTCAAAAGGTCCCATTAAGCATGCCTTTGATGTTGTTGTTGTGTGACACTGTGCTTGTGGAGACATGGACAAATATTTATTCACCCCAGAGAGACAGAAACTGATGGCAGATCAGGGTAAGGATAGCACTGAAGTCCAACTTGGTGACCCAATGATTTTTACTGGGGTCTCAGGAGTAGAGGCAAGGGGTTACAGGAGCAGAAATGACTAAAGATAGCCAAATCACAAAAGGCTACTCTAGCATGGGTGGCATTTTATGACAGACAGAAACCTATACCATGCTGCACAATCTTCAGGAAGCTCAGTGAATCGGTGTTTCTTCTAGGTGGTTTGGTTTCTCTGAGCCTCTTTCAGGAGGCTCAACTTGTTTGAGAATGTTTCTCAGTCATCTTTACAGCTTATATGTTTATGTATACTCAGATAGGGAGGGCTCTAGTGCATCTGGTCAGGTTCAGGGACTTCCTAAAGCTTTTGAGTTGCTTACTTCCTGCTTAATGAGCTTCTCTGAAGAATGTTCTGTTTCATTTCCCATACTCCAATCAGAAGAAAATTTTAACTATAGCTTCTCTCTTCACCGCAATTTCCACATGCTTTATTGCGAGTCACTTTCACGTCACCATGACAAAATACCTAACAGAAACAACTTAAAGGAGGAAAAGCGCTGTTTGGTCACAGTTTCAGGACAATTTCAGTCCACCATGGTA
This sequence comes from Apodemus sylvaticus, assembly GCF_947179515.1. NCBI lineage: Eukaryota > Metazoa > Chordata > Mammalia > Rodentia > Muridae > Apodemus > Apodemus sylvaticus. The sequence continues at coordinate 52,482,309 of NC_067481.1, forward strand.
AGGAATGTATTGACAAAGAGAGCAGGGATTGGAAGTCTTTACATGACGACTTGATCCAGAAGCAGAGGATGAAGTTTAAGATAGGGCTGGGCCATAATTAGCCCTCAAAATCCTACCTCCAGTGAGTGACCCATCTCTGCCACCAAGGTTTCAATCTCCTAAACACTATAGAATGATCCCTGAACAGTGCCACCAGCTGGGGGGGGGGACATTTCATATTCAAATAATGGCACCAGCCTAGCAGAACTAACTCTCTTGGTCTTTATCACATTTACCCTTCCTGGATCTTAAGTTGCTTTTGTCAGAGTAGTTTGTCACAGCAACAGGAAAAGTAAGACATTATCAAGGATGAGTGGCAGATGAACAGGGATGGCCTGAGCCAACCAGGCAGCCCTCGTTCATTGATTGAGGAGAAGGAATGAAATTATCTCAATCAGGAGCTTACTGTCATGCTGGCAACTGGTGGTGGGGACCTGTGGGCATGAGCAAGGTGGTTAGGTATTACGTTAACACTTTCTCTTCATTTCTATCTCTGCTTTGAATTCAGCATCAGAAGCCATAACTGGGGCTGGAAGTCCCCACCACACACTGTGTCTCCAAGGTCATCTGCAGTGGACATGCTTTAGTTTACACTATAAGAATTGATGTCTTTAGAAATGATGTTCTTAGCCAATGACATCATCTTTCTTTATGTGTCTGGTGTCCAATAGCTCTAATAAAAATGTATTTAGCATCCAAAGTGTGTCCTGTGGTCCAGGATATGTTCACAGCCCTTATGTTGCCAATCTTCATTTTGATGAAATGCTAGATTATGGCTACAAATGTCTGAATTATGTCACACACTCCTAACAAAAATCACAGTCAACAGGATATCTGTACAAAGTGTCCAGTCATTTCCAACCTTTACCTATTTCTTTTTGTTTCACTATACAGGAGGAGTTCAGAGAAACCTCAAGTGTCTGATTGCTAGGGTCCAAGGCCAGATCCTGAGAAGGTGGCACCTTTATCCACGACAGACCCTCTTTGGTCCTGGTCCTCTGCCCATTGTACAACTTATGCTAAGATAAATTCTAGACACCGTCCCTTGACTTTTAAGAACTCTTTTATGTAGTCACACTCCATTCTGCAGCTGATCTCTTACCATTTCTCACTTTTTCTACATTCTGCAAAGTTATACAGAGTGTTGGTTAAGTCCTCAAGACCATGTGCATGGCATGCTTAAAATCTGAGCTTCGGTACTTTGGAAACGCCTCGGTCCTCTTATTTGATGGAAAAGCTCTAACTGTTCTTTCAGACTGGAAACAAACATCTTCCTGTCAGGCAGATCATCCCTGGCTCCCCCTACCCACGCCCCTGTGGCCAAATCAACCCAATTAGCTCTGATTCCTATTGCCCTTGCTATTGATGATCTATAGAACATCGCCCACTGGATTTTAGTCATTTGCCTTGCCCTGGGTCTCTTTCACTGCTACCCCACATCCTTGAACACAGGAAACACTGTACCCCATAGTTGCACTCTCAGTCCTGGACCTTCACTCTTCCTGGCACTGAGGTGCTTGATACATGCTCATAGAATGAGCAACTGAACTAAGGACACCTGCAGGTATTCTTTAGAGGTGTACTAATGACTAGGCTCACTGAATTGAGAACTAAGGAGCAATTGAGAGTTATCACAGAGGCTAAATGGCCAGGTTAGAGGATGGTGGCCTAGGAGAATCCAGATTGTTTTGCTCACTACATATTCCTCTAGACCCAGGGATGACTGATTGTTCGTCTGGGCTGTGGGATGTGCAGATCAGCAAATTTCCTGTTAGTGGATGTGCAGCCAGAAAGAGTCAGCTCTCAGTACTACCCACTTATAGGGGTGAAGTTTATTTTGTCAAGAAGCCAGGTAAGAGATCTCTTTCCCAAACTGAAGTACAGTTAGCAGAAGACAGGTAAAAGATCTCTTTCCCAAACTGCAAGGACGGTGTGTATCTTTTTTGCTTTATGGTCCTTTTCTATTTTAACTCACAACCCGATTCCTCATTTCTAGACCAAACATTTTGTAAAAGTGAAATTTCCCATTTTTCCTCCTTATCTTCAAATACCCATCCTCTTTATAGCTTGAGGGATTACCTCACTGTCCTTTCCCTCCACACTTCTACTTCTCTGGAGAACAACATACAGCTGAGGCAGAAGAACACCCAGGAACACAGTTACTGTGGTTCTAGGGGAGCCATTCCATACAGTTCCCAGAACCGGTGGTGTGCCAGATGCTGCACTTACACTGCAGAGAGGGTGTGATATAGAGGGGCCCATGCTTCCAAGGTAATCAGACAGTACCAGAGAAGAACAAAATAAAAATAGGAAGACACACCAGAGAGCAGAGCCTAAGGAAGCCCAGGGTACTGAAACGATGAATTTCACTTGCTTAAAAAACTTTTAGCTAAAGAAAAGCAGTTCAAGGGTAATTGAAGAAACCTTCCCAGAGGAGGTGACACAAAGGTTGAATCTGATAGAATTGGTGATCAGTAGGAGTTATAATAAGTAGTCATTGTGATGGTGGTGGTGGCAGCAATGATGATGATAAGGGGGAGGAAGAAGATGGTGTATTTTGACATTTCAAGAAATAGCATACATAGGGACCCAGAATTACAGAGAAATTTAATATGTAGAAGAAACTACAAGTTGAGCATTGTGGCTGAAAAATGAGATTCTAGCTAGAAAGTGCCTTGAAAGGGAGTTGGAGACTTAGAAGAGTCAACCAGGAACTCACATGAAAGCCCGGAGAAGGTGTGATTTCAGAAAACAAGTGCCCTGTGGACAGCTGTAATCCACTGGAGGAAGTGGATGCAGGCTCGGCTGAAGTGGCTCTGAAGGACCCGTCTTGTCCAGCACCACGGATAGTGGCCACCCTACCGACGCGGGCTGTGGAACTGGGCTCATTCTCACTCAGATTTTGAATGACACTCCAAGATCCTTAGCTGATGCACTGGGAAAAGTGACTGGAGAGATGACGTTCAGGGCCTGATGATAATGAAGTGCGTGCGTATGTCCAGTTATTCATGGACTGGTGCAGAAGGGTGGTCCTCTAGAATTGGATACTGTGGCTGAGATAGCATGCAATTTTTTTGTGCGTGTGAACATAAAGACATTATTTCTGAAGCACAGACGGACTAAGCCCTGAGCCCCTGTTATACCCAGGATAAGGTTCTCTTTCATTGATGTGCTTTGATTACGTTTTTGGATATATGCACCCACTCAGAAACCAGAGTTCTTGGGCTCAGCGTGAGCCTGAGATCTCTTGAAGGCTAGCTGCACATTACATTCTAAAGTGCCAGAACACACAATAGGAAATCTTAGCCCACAAAGATTACAATTCATTTGAACACTTAAGAGTTTTTTTTAAAATGAGGTAGAAATAATAGCTTTCCCTCACACCTTTGACTCTCCACACAGGCCTCTGCAGGTCTGAAAAGGCGTCCTCTCCCTTTTTGCTGCCTGTGCTAGCATCCATCATTTTTCTTTTCATCCGTGAGCACCCATGGAGCCAGGTGTGAAATTGAACTGTTGCTCGGCAGTCTCTAACTTCTTAAGTCACCAATTCCTCGGTCTCCTGAAGGATGAAGGTGGCTGGAGGGGAGCAGAGGTTCCTGGACTGGACAGGCCTGTGCAGAAAAAGTGGGTTCTAAACCAGGATACACAAGGACTCTCTCTCCTCTCTCTCCCTTCCTCTCTCTCTCTCCCCTTTCTCTCTCTCTCTCTCTCTCTCTCTCTCTCTCTGTCTCTCTGTCTCTGTCTCTCTCTCTCTCCCTTCCCCCCTCTCTCTCCCCTCCCCCTCTCCCTCCCTCTCTCCCCCTCTCCCTTCTTCCCTCTCCCCTCCCTCCTCTCTCCTTCTCTCTCTCTTTCTTTCTCTCTCTCTCTCTCTCTCTCTCTCTCTCTCTCTCTCTGTACACATGTATCCAGGGATGGGTTACATGTTTCTTGAAGCAATAACATAATGTTGTTCAACTTCTCTAAAAACAAAAAACAAAACCCCACATGACTGCTCCAAATGAATTATGAATTCAAGAGAATAGATTTAGAGAACTCAAATATCTCTGGCTGAAGATGCTACCCTCTTCTCACTGCTAATCCAAAGTAATTCCCAAGATGGCCCGAAACAGATTCGCCTTCTCTGTTTACTACTGCAATGCCTCCTAAGCCTGGAGCTACATCTGGCTTGTGGAGCATCTTTGACTGAACTGTTAGGCTTCCTTGGTATAGCAGGGGGCTGTAAATGAATACTTGCAGAGGTTTCAGTGAAGAAAAGGGGGGAGAAACCAAGATTCCCAAGGACTGTAGAGGTCAGAGTTGCTCTGACACAGTTCCAAGACAGCACACCCAGGGCTGCATTGAGCCACAGAGGACCAGGGACAGTTAATAATGGAGGTGGTAAGACCAACCCAATCCAAGCAATGCAAAACACCACTTAATCCAAGGCTCTAGCAATGCAGAACACTTACATTTCATATTCTGAATTTTATTTCCATATCCTTAGAGGTAGGCAAGACTCATGATAGGTTTTGAGAAAAATTGGTGGTAATAGTGGTAGGATTGGGTCTGACCAGCAGCTCCCTTCTACATTTTTGTTTTGAAGAGTTCTTCTCTGGAGCTTCAGAAAAGGATCTTCTCTGTGCCTCTCTTCAGTTATTTAAAAACATTGACATACTCAAAGGGGGAACATGTCTGTGCATGTAAGGAGGTAGGTGTTGCCCAGCTGTTGGTGAGAAATGAGCCTAACTATTGGCTCTGCCATATCTCAGAAATGCCAGGGAAGGGACTTCACTGTCACGAACACCAGAGAAAAGGGGGAAGACAAGGAATGGCAAATGGTTGGAGGTCTGCTGATAGAAAGGCCACACAGCCCTTCCTGGGCTTCAGACTTGTGGTGGGGAAAGGCAGGTGTGAAGATGGGCCACACTTCACAGTGTGCTAAGCCTTGTGGGATGTACTTTGTGGACACTGCTTAACTTACTCATCCCAGTGATGCCGCAGGGCAAATGTCACTGAGTCCATTCACAAACAGCTCACTCAGCATCTAGGAATGAGGAGAGAGGACATGAGTGTGACTGAATTAGAAAACACTTCCACTCTGAAAGGCTGTCAAGTGAAGAAAGTGTTGTTAAGATGGACAATGAATGGTATCCGGGTGATGTTTATATCCCGGTCTCCAGCCTCTGTGACTATGCTCCTTCGGACTGTAAAAGGATGCAATTGGGTGATAAATGATGAGATGGGTGATCATTCTGAGTTATCTGGATGGGTCCAGTTTAGTTACAAGGGCACAAACAAGTGGGAGAGGGCAGTAGATAAGTCTACGAGACGAAGATGCGACCCCAGAGGGCAGACACTGGGAGACATCTCACCGATGCTTTAGAAAATGGAGGAAGGTTATGTGGGCCAAGCTATACAGCATCCTCTGCACTCAATGATGGAAAAAGGAGTCAAGTCATCTCCCAGAGTCTCCAAAGCAACCACAGCCCCGCAAAGACCCCAAATGTGGCTCCAGGAGATTGTGTTAGACTTCTAAACATCAGCACTGTAAGAAAGTGAATTGGTATCGTTTTGAGTCATTAAGTTTGAGTGAAAATTTCTTACAGAAGTCATAGAAAACAGAGATGGCAAAGAAAATGAAACAGACTGAGAGGTGACTGAAAGGTGATGAGTATGGCCAGGGATGGAGACCTGATGGCAGCAGGAACTAATGTCTAAGAGGACAGATTACAGGCTGTTGGTCCTGAGGAAAGGACCTGTGATGGGGATGAGCTGGTGACTTCAGACAGAGAGAAGGCCAAATGATTGGACTTGCTACTTGGGAATGTGGCCCGTGGCCAGGACCACCACTGAGGAGACAATCAGAAGTGTAGACACTTCATCTAATACCCAAGCCCCATAATAGCTTTGTGAGACTAATTTCTTATAGTACTAAAACCTCTAGAAAATTTGAATATATATATATACACACACACATACATATACACACGTATATGTATATATGTACATATATGTATGTGTGTATATACATATATATATATATATATTATTCTCTGGTATTTCAATGTATATTTTTCTATAACAATGAACATTCTCAGGGAAGGCATAGCGGTAAATACCTGTAATCCCAGTTCTTGGGAGGCTGAGGAGACAGCATCAGGAATTGAAGGCCAGCCTCAGATCACAGTGAGTTTGAGGCCAGCCTGGTCTATATGAGACACTGGATCAAAAAATAAAACAAACGCTGGGGAGATGGCTCAGTCATCAAAGTGCCTGCCATGCAGGTAGGAGGATCTGAGTTTGATCCCCCAGAACCCATGTAAAAAACTGGACGATGCAGCATGTGCCTGTGACCAGTGCAGAGGAGGAAAAGGAAGACGGATCCTAGGCTTATTGGCTGCCTGGTCTAGTTGAATTGTTGAGTTTAAGGCTTAGGAAGAGACTGTATCAAAAACATAAGGTGAAGATTAATTGAGAAAGGCAGTTGAGGTTGGTCTTTACACACATGCATATCCATATATAAATGGACACTACTACCCCCAACACACAAATGTGCACACACACACACACACACACACACACACACACACAGAGAGAGAGAGAGAGAGAGAGAGAGAGAGAGAGAGAGAGAGAGAGAGAGAGAGAGAGAATAGGGGGGTGAGTTTTCCTAACTAGTTATAAGTCAGCACCATGCTCAGGAGGCTGACATGATGTATCGACGTGTGGAGTCTTCAGAACTCATTCAAATCATCCCAGTTGTTCTGATAATAGCTTTTACAAGAAAAGAAGGGTCTATTTCCCATTTATGCTGCGGGCCTACTTCCCAAGTCCCGTTAGAATCCTTCAGGAGCATTTCTCATCCTGCCCTTGACTTTCGAGACCTCTGCACTTCTGAAGATCACAGCAGTTATTTTGGGTCTGTCTGAGGCTTCCTCGTGATTAGATCACATTTACACCTCACAGGCAGGAATAGAACAGAGCCACCCACCGGTACATCCTCCTGCATCCTCTCCTCCATCCCACCCAGCAACACTTGATTCCAATTTGTTCCTCACTCAAGATGTTTGCACTCATCAATTAATTAAGATTTGGTCTGCCAGACTTCTTCACTACAATGTTATTCTTTTCCTCTTTTAATCAGTAAGCATTTTTACAACAAGGGGCTTTGAGATTGCATAATTGTCTTATTCCTCTCTGCATTTTAACTTATTGGTATCTACCTACGTTTCAAGTGTTATTCCATGAGCTGTGATCTATCGCTGTCACTGTTGAGTGTGGAACTTGAATTGTCTCAGGTGACCCGTGGGAGCCTGGTAGAGCTTCTCAACGTCACAGGGACATGTTGCCATTTCCTTTGTTCTCCTCCTGAATTTCTGGCATAAGATTTTCTAGATTAACTGTGCACAAGTTCTATGTTTAGAAGCAGTCATTTGTCTCCGGGACACTTTTAGCTTTTAGTGGACTATGGTAGTGAGTAGCTATGATCAGGGCACTGGACACATCTATCTCTGTTGGAATATCTCTGCTTCTAGGCTTTCTCAGAAGATAGAGTTAGGAAACTTGCCTCTTATTACATTTAAATTTATTTTTCATATTTTTTCTAACCCCTGAAATCCATTAGGTCACCACCACACATCAAATTCCAACCCAACTCCCTAAGATCTATTTATTCTAGATTTCTTCCTTTTGGTGTTCATAACCTGCTTCTGTACTAATGACCCTGGACATTAGTGTTCTAGGCTGCTATTAAAAAGTGATACAAATTGAGTGGTTTTAAAAACAGAAACTTTTCTCATAGATCTGGAAGCAAGATGTCCAAGATACCCACAACGCTGTCGGCAGGGTGGGTTCTTTCTGCTGGCATGGGATCTTATTTTGTTTGGGTCCTAGCTTCTAGAGGTCACTACAGAACACTGGAAGGCCTCAGCTTGTAGGCACATTCCTGCAGCTACAGTCCTGTGTGTATGTGTGGGGGGGGGAGTGCGGGTTGGTTGACATGGGGTGTCAGTCCTCAGAAGACAACTTCATTTCCATGTAAGGTAACAGTAAAAGGATCTTGGGGTGAAGGTATCACTACATGATTTGGGAGAACACAATTCAATCTGAAATGTCTGGCTTCTGTTCTCTTCAGTGTTTATCTGATCGTGTCACCTCAGTGTGTCCAGCCTTGTGTCTTGGCTCTACTTTTGTCTCTTGGGAACTCTGAACCCTTACGTTGGGCCTACTGCCCTAGATTACGTATTGTGTTTGTTGTTCTCCTTAGGATCCGACACGCAAGCCCTATCACCATGTAAGAGGTCTTTTTACATTGCTTGGAGCTGGGGTCTTCACACTGGGTTCCTCCCATCACCTAGTCTTGGATCTGAAGCACATCAGGCATTGCACAGATGCCCTCCACAGCCAGTTCTTCTCAGCCAGTCTGGTTCTCTCAGCCCACGACACACTGCACAGGTACTGACATTCCTCACAGTGTCCCTCCCCTATGGGTGTCCTGCTTCCCTGTGAGAGCTCCAGCGCCCTTGGTGGGTCATTCCCATGCTAGACAGCTAGCTGCAGGATGGAATGCTCAGGAAAGAAGGCAGAGGAGGCAGAAACAGGAGGAGGATGAACAATCAGACTGTGTGTCAGTGTCTCTCTCTTTAGCTGCCACAGAGCATGGCTGACAACTATGTCAGCTGCAGGGGGCTGGACGAGGGAAGATTCAGGAGGGACTTGTAGGCAGTGGCAAAGTCTCTCTCTCTCTCTCTCTCTCTCTCTCTCTCTTTCTCTCTCATTCCCTTTTCCTAGGGAGCGGATGAAAATAAGCTTATTTGGGCAGAATCCTGTGGTGAATAAAGTAATTAGATGCAAGCTCTTCTAAGAAACCTTATTAACTAAACAAATCCTACAAACCCCGGTCCCTTGGTTGTGCTCCTTCAGCTGTCAGCATGCCAAGTTTCTCCATTCTAAGGTGACAATGACACATTCTCTGTCAGGCTGCCATTTGCAGCTCCGACTCGCTCTCTGCTGCTCCTAGCCATGCGTCTAGTCTTAAAGCTCCCCTCAACACCCTATTCACACTTCGACCCGGTGCCATCTGCCTCAGCTCTGTTCTGTTTTTAATTACACACACCATGAAGAAGGCTTTTAGGACCTCAGATACAACCTGATTTGTGTTTTGAAAATGCTTCCCAGACTACTTGGCAGACAGTGGGTTTGAAGTCCTGAAAGCCACCAGGACATCTTGGGACTGCACGGTGGCACCTAGCTCAGAGGTTGGCAGCACGGACAGAGAGGTGACAGGGGAGTTGAGAGGAGTGAGCAGTGGGGTGTGTTTGGGAGGCAGGGGTGGATGGAAGCTCTAGAAGGCTGGATGCCGGAAAGAGGGAGGGACAGCAGATGGCTAGGATGATACAAATCTAGACATGCTGGCGGAGCTTCATGGATGGCCGTCACAGGAGACTGGGGAAGAACTGTGTGTGGGGAAGAGGGAGTGTAGGAATTGAATTTGGGATGAATTCTGTTTGAGCTCCTCAACCACAGTCTATATCAAGCAGAGTTAAATATGTCTATATAGTGGGATAGGGCAGACAAGTCAAGTCTATAGGCCACTGGCTAAGGAGGAGTCCTAGTAGGATTAGCTTCAGGGTGAGACTTTACTGTGACATATCACGGGAGGCAAGAGCAAGGTCTCAGGGAGACCTGTCAACACTGGCTCTGTGGCAATCATCAAGGGGACGGTTGTCAGTCAGCTCTGGACAGGCAGAAGGTTAGCACTTGTCAGCGCTGGCCTGACACTAATGCGCAAAGCAGATGAAAACCTGACAACCTGGAATGGATCTGTCTTTAGGATGGCCGTTCACATGAGGGACCACTGCCAGGCCCCCTGGACTAGGCGCCATGTTGAGGGGCAGACTTTGCTCCTGCTTGCTGGTGACTTCAAAGCTAGAGTCAGAGCTGCAGGTTTTAGAAAGCAGCTCTTGTCACTCTCTAACTCGGAGACCCTGTGATCCTACACCATTAGTGGCTGGCCCAGTAAGTGAGGGTGAATTAGAGTCCAGAGATCACATGACCCTGTCTAATTAGCACACCAGCTCTAAAGGAACACTTTAATCAGGTTTGTTTTATAGATAAGGATACAAAGGTCCGAAGGCATTTTCTCTGAGATCACACATCCAAGACACAGAGTCGGGATTGTTTGTTTTTAGAAACTATGCCCCACCCTACACCTGCATCAGAATTTATGAGGCTCTTAGGCCCTATCAACAGGTGAGAACTTTGGCTTGCAAGATTTCTTCAATCAGCCCTCCAGCTGCCACCTCACGTTGGGACTGATGTTCTGTTCTGTGACCTCAGCTTCAGCAAATCCCCTGGAAGGGACTGAACTTACTGGCTCAGATCTGCCAGTCCTGAGCCTTCAGCTCAGTGACTCACAGTCCTTTGGAATCAGTTCCTTAAGGCCTCCTGGTGTGCAGCCTTCCTGGCAGAGCTCTCTGATTCCTTCTGTGCCCTCCAGACCGCAATAGCCTCGAGCATTCCTCAACCCAGACCCTGTGGCGCAGGGTTGTATGACACATATATGACACATGCTTCTCTACCAAGCCATGAAGCACACTGCAGCCCCTTGACTCCCCAGATGAACTCTGCTTCTGCAGCTGTCTCCATCTCAGGCTCCCACATTTGACATCCCCTTGGCCATGGAGACCGGATTTAGCCACCTCTGAACTAGCAGAAGCAAGATGGTCAAATACGGACTGAGTTAGGACTCTAGGGACTACAAATTCCCCTGCTTTAATGACTGTCTGAACGTGCTCTTTCCTCTTCTTGCTACCCTCAAATCAAGCCTTTCCCAACTCAGGTCTTACAACCTCTTAGGAAATTCACTCTTTGAGACAGGTACTCTTGCCTGTTTCCCTCAAAAATTAACTACCACCCTCTCTGTTCCCATCTCATGGTGCCCAGTCGGTGGTGCAAAGACAGAACCTTGACCTTGAGCCTTGTCTTCCTCAAAACAGGTTTTATGTCCCAGGGTGTCATTTCTTGTGGCCTCCTCTATTTTGTCCTACTCTTTAAGACATGGCCCAGCGCCTTTGTTCCAAAGACTTCTTAACTTTCCACCATCCACCCCAAATCACACAACACCCAGAAGTATTTCCTGAATAGTCTCTGTGTGCCAAGCACTGTTCCCCCTCTCCATGTCAGGTCCCAATGGATTCTGGGAGCTGAGTTCCGGGCAGAAACCTCAGAAGGGATCCTTGGAACATAAGGATGGGTCTGTTGCACGGCACTGCTCTGGGCTAGATAAATAGTCATCACCAGTCAATGTGGTTAGGTAATCATCAAACCACATAATGCAGAGAGCGAGCATGCTCCTCAAGAGCTCCTGCCTAATCCCTGGCAGAAAATGCTAATCCGAGGCACATGGTGGCCTTTTATTTTTTCAGACAGGAAGTGTTTTCTTCAGTGACATAATGGCTTTCCCTGACATAATAATGAAGGGCTATGGATTTAAAGCAGCCTAGGACTCTTGAGCCTTCTTGGCAATCTGAAGGGCTGGCTGCAGGGAAATAGCTTGAGTAACTGCTGCCTCGCTGCCTTGCCTTCACTGAATTAGCTACTTACAAAGATGGAAATTTACCAAATTAAATTTTAGTGAGTGATTTCTGCTCACATAAATCAAAGAAGTGAAATCATTGTGGATGTGGTAGATAGACCATCACATAGTGACATTATTGCAGTGCTGTGGAACCAAGGAAAGCCACGAGAGAGAAAAATTTGGTCCTTGTCAGCAATAACTCATCCACAGAGTGGGAGAGGGAAAGCCCACCTCTAGAATCTGCAGATTGTTGTCAAAACCCCAGGTTTCCCAATCCAGGCTGAAATAACCTAGGTAAAGCCATGTGCTTGTCTCTGGGCCTTCATTTCCTTCTTTGTAGAATGGGGACATGGTAAACAATCAAAATAAATTCCATCTATGACGATACTTGATTACCAATCAAGTAAAAGTAGTTTATGCAAACACGGCTGTTAGTTGTCTTAGAGTTTCTATTGCTGTGAAAAGATACCCCAACTAAGGCAACTCTTATAAAGGAAAGTGTTTCATTGGGGCTGGCTTATAGTTTCAGAGGTTCAGTCCATTATCATCATGGCAGGAAGAAAGGCAGCCTGCAGACAGTCATGGTGCTAGAGAAGGAGCCCAGAGAATTCTACATCTTGATCCAAAGACAGCAACCGGAGACTCTTTCTTCTGAACTGGGCGGAGCTTGAGTACCAGGAGCCCTCAAAGTCCACCTACACAGTGAGTGACACACTTCCTCCAACAAGGCCGTACCTATTCTTACAAAGATCACACCTAATAGTGCCACTTGCCATGGGCCCAACATATTTAAGCCATCACAGTAGTTATTAGGTAATTTCCAGCCTCAGGAATTTGATAGAGACAAATGAGAAACAAGGCAGAACAGTTCCTTTGATGGTCTCCTTTGCAAGATGGAGGCAGATGAAACCATTATGAGATAGTCAGGAATCAGAGGATCTAACATGCCTTTGGCATGGGTTCCACTGGATATGGTTAAGCAGACAGTTAATCCAGCAAGTTGATGGCTGTCCAGGTTGATCAGTATCCATCAGTTAGGTGGTGTGTTGTGAAAGCAACAGATGGAAAGGCAGTTTGACTTCTCAACTCTTAGTGAGGCTGAAGACATTGCCACAAATGATCCTTTGTTAAATATGTGTAGCCCATATGTGATAGCCCAAACTAATGTTAAAACTATCCACTCTCTCCTTTCATCCCCAGGCAAGTTTATCTGCTTACCTCTGGGGTGGGTCATAGTGGTTGAATATGCATGGCCCAGGGAGGGGCACTATTAGGAGATGTGGTCTTGTTGGAGGATGTCTGTCCCTATGGGGGTGGGCTTTGAGACACTCCTCTTAACTGCCTGGAAACCAGTCTTCTGTTTGCCTTCCCAAACAAGATGTAGAACTCTCAGCTTCTCCTGTGCTATGCTTCCTGCCTTGATGATAATGGACTGAACCTCTGAACCTGTAAGTTAGAACTAATTAAATGTGATTTATAAAAGTTGCATGGTCATGATGTCTCTTCACAGCCATGGAAACCCTAATGAAGACATGGGGCTTGGTGAGATGCACTACAAAAATCAACAGACATGATGCCGAAGATGCCCTGGAGTGGTCTGTCAGTGGACAGTCCCCATCTGTGTTTGGGCCATCACTTTGAGGAAGTTATTTTCTCCCCAGTAGCTGTTTCCTGTCCATCTAAGCTAGGCTCAAGAACAAATACAAAAGGACTGAACAGAACCCATTCTAGCCCAAGTCTATGGCAGAATAATTCCACTGGCTTTGCCTGGATCAGAGACTGCTCAGCTGACTTACAGACTTGTAGGGGAAGTAAGTTCTCAGTTTCCAACAGAAGAGATTTGTCACGGTTGCTGTGATTTGAGACAAGCTGACTGACACCCGGTGTTTCCTATTTACTGGCTCATCCAGTTGCAGAAAACCCTCATAGTACAGCAAGGTCAAAAAATTGCTTTCTTTTTATTAGCTTTTTCTTAGAGGAAGAAATTGAAGCTCAAAGAGACTAACTGACCTATTAAGTAGTTAAGCCAGCCTTTCAGAGTTTTCCCCCCAATGCTAGGATGACTTCTTTGCTGGGGATCTGGGAGCTGAGAGATGTCCTTGGGTACCAAGGTTGGAAAGATATACTTCCTCCCCTTCATCATTTTACCCAAGGCTAGTCTGTCAGTAAGGCTGGAAGGAATGAGTGACCTCCCAGGGACAGCTAATGATTGGTCTATAGTTCACACTATGGCATTTTCTGTGACTTGGGTTGGTGCCCAACTATCACTGGGCAGAGATAGAAGGCAGTTTGTCATGTGTAAATTTAACAGGCAATAATGCCAGCTACTAAATTGTATATCATTCTTAACGATGTTGTCAGCCCCTAATCATTCTAATTTATATTGTCAACATGATGTAATGGTCCCACCAGGCATGGGCCTTCACAAATACAGGATCCAATCATGTAAGAGACTAAAGTGAATTTCCACCAGTTATGATTGAAAATTAAATTAGGATTGCTGACTCATATTTTGAAGCTCAGAAAGAATGTATATGAAATACCCAGCCTGGGCCCAACACCTACTAGGCACAGCTCACTACTGTGAGCAACTGTGTAAGTGAGCTAGCTGGTGTTGGAACCCCTGTCCTCAGAGCTTCAAAGGTGTGTAGAGGGCTCCAGAAATACCACAGGTGTCACAGCTAGCTACTTTCTGCTTCTTTTGAGAAATGTGCTCTGATGTTTCCTGGAGTGCTGTTGTGTGCCTGTTGACATCTCCCTATAGCCCTGGAAGCTGAGGAAGGAGAAAGGTATTTAGGAGAGGGAACTCCTCTATTCTCCATACTCCTTGGGTAAGGAAATCCCACCATTTGCATTTTGGAAATGGCAGTGACTTAGTTACTGTTCTATAGCTGTGCTTAGACACCACGATCAAGGCAACTCTTATAAAAAGACAGAATTTAATTTGGAACTTTCTTACAGCTTCACAGGGCTAGTTTATGGTTAGCATGGTGTTAAGCAGACAGACATGTTGCTGTAGCAGTAGCTGAGAGTTTTACATTTTGATTCACAGGCAGGAGGGAGAGAGAGGGGGAAAGACAGAGGGGGGGGGGAGAGATTGGTTCTGGAGTAGGCTTTTGAAACTTCAAAGCCTGCCCTCAATGACACAACCCTCCCAACAAGCCCAAACATCCCAATCCTCTTAATCCTTCTCAAACATTTCCAGTCCCTGTTGACTAAGCATTCAAATATCAGAGCCTAAGGGAGCTACTCTCATTCAACCCACTGCAGGCAGCAGCATCACCCAGTTAGTCAAATCAGAAATCCAGCCTACGTCTCTGACTCTTCCTTCCTCTCTTCAAGCTAGCCATTTTGCTCCCCTGCAGCTATCACCTTCATGGAGGTCACTGCCCTGTGGGTCTCCTTAGTCCATATTTCTGGTCCTGCCCTCCACCCAGTGGCCCATGCCATGGGTTTAAGTCTGTGTTGTGTTTTGAATCTGAATCATACCTCAAAAGCTCAGGTTTTGGGTGCTTAGCACCCAGATTGTGGTGCTAACATTTGGAAGCTGTGGTGGAGTCTTAAAGAGGTGGGGCCCAGCTGGCAAGATTAGGTGACTAGAGATGGGTATGGTGACACATGCCTTTTATCCCAGCACTCAGTTGGATCTCTACGAGACTAAGGCCAGCCTGGTCTACATAGTGAGTTCTAAGCCAAGCAGACTGCATAGTGAGACCCTGTCTCAGAAAAATAAACCATCATACCCCCATCTCCATAAAAAGAGTAGGTCACTGGAAGTGGGCCTTTGAAAGTTATACCTGCTTTCTCCATATCATGGACTGCTGTTATGTGAACGAGCCTCTTCCTCATGCTCCTGAAAGCTTGTCTTCTCACCATTAATATCTTCCTAGACTCAGGAGGCCGAATAAACCTTTCCTCCTGTGGCAGTTCAACTTAGAATGGCTGCCACCGGTTCACACATTTGAATGTTTGGTCCTCAGTTAGTGGAACTCTTTCGGGAGGATTAGGAGGTGTGGCCTTGTTGGAAGTGTGGAGGGGTGGGCTTTGAGATTTTAAAAGCCCATGACAGGCTCAGCCTCTTCCCTTCCTCTTTCTGTCAGCAGATCCGGATGTAGAACTCTCAGCTATTTCTCCAGCACCATGCCTGCCTGTGTGCAGCCATGCATCATGCCCTGATAATAAATGGACTAGCTTTCTGAAATTGTAAGCAAGCCCTCAATTAAACGCTTCCATTTAATAGTTGCCTCGATCATGGTGCTTCATCACAGCAATAAAACAGTAACTAAGATACCTCTCTTAAGCTCTTTCTGTCAGGCAGTCATTCACAGTAACACAAAAGTTACAAACACAGTCAGACAGTTGATCATGGTGTGCCCCTGCATAAAGCCTTGGCACTTGTCGGTGTTCAGAGTTCAGCCAGGAAAACCGAGTCCACACCAGCTGGAAAATCTCAGGGGCCTGAATGTAGGGAGCAGCAGCAAAGGAGCATGAAAACCAAAGGGGAGAAGTGCGGAGCTTACAGATGAGCTGTCGCCCCAGGGCTTCAGGGATAAAGGATGGAGGTGCTGTGTCTGGATCCAGAAGCAGGTCGCAGGGCCCATCAATGTCTCAAAGAAGCTGGAGCCATGGTACCAACCCTGGAGAGTCTATCCAAAACAAAGGCTGGCAACAAACACTGAGCCTCTTTCCTTTTCCTTGTCTGGACTTCCGATTGCCTCACCTTAGCAGTCTATTACATGGGCATTTATTACAATAATAAATGTATCTGTGTATGAAGATGTTTAATGCAGCCATGTTTTCTACCACACTGTTCATAATAGCACCAAACAGTCATGTGTAGTCCCTAAAACCTGAAGGCAGAGGCACAGAGAGCACCACATGTTTAAGTCCAGCTTAGTCTATATTAAGAGTTGCAGGGTAGCCAGGGGTTATATGGTGAGACACTGTCTCAAAAAATGAAGCGAAATGACAGAATTAGAAGCACTTCTAAATGTTTAACAACTATGAAACAGATGAAAGCACCAGGTTTCTTAACACAGGAGACCAGGCCAATGCATAGAAAAACCCAGGAACGATGGATGTGAATCCAAAAAAGTAGTGACAACCAAGGAGAGTTGCATCTAGTATAACATCTGTTTCCCATCCTTGATCTACTCTGAGTGTGGAAACTGGACCTGCCTACTAGGATCCCAAGGTTTCTTTGTGACTGGTGCCCATCTAGGAGGGCCACTGGCTAGGAATCAAAAGGTAAGAGGAAGACAGAATTAAGGCATTAAGTCATTGAACATGTTATTAGATACTGATAGGTCTTCTGTGAAAAGTTTGTACCCATTTAGAGCCATTGCATGAGTGTGAGAGGATTATAGAGCCCACCTCCCCTCCCATGTCCCCAGGTGTCACAGTGGATGTTACATTTATAGATGAATAGGTAAGTAACTGCACCTATGGCTTCTCGTGAGGCTGAGTGCATCTTTCCTGTGACACTGACCATTAAGTTCCTGCACTATGTGTGGATGGCCTCATCACAACCTCACTAGTTATCTCTTCTTTTGTGATGCAGAGGAGCTATGTACTGACCATAGGTCTTTAAGTTATTCATATGTAAGCTGCCTGTGTTACAGCATTGTATAGAATATCATCTTGAACACTATCTAGATACATGTTACACAACTCTTAATTTCCCCCTAAATCTACATTTTTTTTTTTTGGTTTTGGTTTTTCAAGACAGGGCTTCTCTGTGTATCCCTGGCTGTCCTGGAACTCACTCTGTAGACCAGGCTGGCCTAGAACTCAGAAATCTGCCTGCCTCCCGAGTGCTGAAATTAAAGGCGTGCGCCACCACTTCCTGGCTAGATGTTTTATTTATAAGTCTTCATATACTATAGTTTGATTATGCTTCCCCTCAACCTCTCCCAGATCTTCTATCTTCTACATTTCTCCTTATCTCTCTACATTTTTTGTGCCTTTTAAAATTCCTTCCCTTTCCTTTTCTTACCTCCTTCCCACAAATTCTTACCTTCCTTTAATAATACACACTGACAATGCCTTTGCAGAGACAGTGCCTGGGTGCCAGGAATCTCCTGCATGAAGTGGTCTTGCTTCTGCCTTCAGCCTGATGTGCTTTCCTACTATGTAAGTCCAGAGTCTTTGTCTTTCCATCAGACCTGGGGACTCCGTATTACTCTTCTCTGAATCTTCTTTGTGTAGAACAGAAGTGTGATTAAGAAGAACATGAGGACCCCATCCCCAACCCCCAGATTCCTTCTACCCCTGATCACTTGCTACTCACTGTGACTCTGGTCCCCTCTAGGAGCGCCAAGCAGACACCTGTCTACAACAACATGCCCTTGATCATACACTGTGAGTCTTAAGTGCTTAGTGTCTCCTGCCCACAGCTCCCAAGTAGCCTTGTTACTCAACCTCTTGTTTCTCTCCAGCTCTAGGAAGCAGGTGTGCATGGACAGAGTAGAAGAAGAAGAGTGAGTCAGAAGTCTAGAGACGGAGGAGAGGGAGTCTGAGACAGCAAGGAGGCCAGAGGCTGCTTCTCAACGGTTCTCACACATCCGCATCCCATTACCAAAGCCTTTCTGAAGAGTGTCACTTTTGAGGAACATACACTGTGCCTCCCTCATCCAGGCACCCTTCCTTCCATGTTCAGTCAATTCTAACTCTACCCAGGCACTCTGGGAGATCCCTGGGGTTCCTGAGGGGAAGCTGAGGTGAGCAAAGGCTGGGAGACAGGGCAAATGGTACAATGGCTCTGGGGAGGCAGCAGGAGGAGGAGGAAGGAGAGTTAGAAATGTACAGCTCAGTTCTCCATCTGCATGGATTTAGTGCCTGCTGTGGCCATCCATAAGAGAAAGGGAGCAGGCAAATTGGGAGAGCGCTTGGCAAGTGGAATTGGAAACTTTGGATTTGAGTCCTGTCTCTACATTTTGTAGTCTGTGTGTTCTGGGGAGAGTCACTAACTTTTCTGGGTTCTATTTTCTTCTCACATGAGGAACCCGGCTGAGTATGAATGGGGTCAATGATGTATCTCTGGGCAAATGTAAAGACACAGATCTGATGATAATCTGGGCAATGTCCTATGTGTGACAGTTATACATGGTTACTCACCATCTTATTTGGTCTTCCTCAGGCCCCCAGGTGGATGTTTGAAGGTAAGAACACCACACACACACACACACACACACACACACACACACACACACACACACCACACACACACACACTGCTGACCCAACCAGGGTGGTCTAAGTATGATGAGAGACCCACAGAGAGACCACAGTCTCATGCTCTGTCTTCCCCGAAGCCTCCGTCTGACAGAGTGGTGTTGGGCACTCAGATGTGAAGTGATTGGAATCCTGGGTTATGAGCTCTGAACCTGCCTGGCAGCATCTTCGGCTTCTATGTTTCATCCCTCTGTTTCGTGGCTGAGGATGCCTGGTTCTTGTGTCCAAAGCTAACCTTAATGGCAGAGGGCACCATCTGGGGAAATGATTCAGCCTGAGGAGGCCTTAGTTGCCCTAATAATTCTGGTGACTTCTCTCTGGGCTTACAAGAGTAATTACAACGAAGGCCTCTTGGAGACCACGAAGCTCACCTGTGGGTCACAAAGCCTCTGACAGGATAACAAGCTGCTTCAACACAATCACAGCAGTGCAGGTCTGACAGAAAGCAGGCTGGCTGCTCTGCTCCCTTTGCACACAGGGAAGCTGGGGCTCAGATGGGAAGTGATTTCAGCCGCTCAACAATAAGAACCAAACCAGAACCCAGCCAGGGCATCTCCAGCTCTACCTCCACACTGGTTGCTCATCTAGGCTTCCCTGGTACAGGATAAAGTCCTGAATGGTAACATCAGCTTTGCACATCATGCTATAATGTCTGTTTTCAGGCTACAACATCTCCGCTATAATTACTGATTGTTGTCTAATAGGTGCAGAGGAAGCTATAGCCAAATTTCTAAGGCATGGCCTGGACTCTTTGAGTAAAGCTTTATTGCAAAGACACAAAGTGGGCTGACTATCAGTGGCAGCCTACAGCTTGCCTTTTCTTGGTTTAGAGATTACATTACTTCTTTCCCCGGAATCTGCTCTGCAGCCCACAGAGCATCTGGTGCATTGACATTTTGCTCCAAATGTCAGGACCATGATTGCTGATAGGGAGACAGCACATCTCCCATGAGATCCAGTGCCCATCTGTCCAGTGCCAGGACATACTGGACTGTCTTTGACTACTTGGATTATCCTTTCATTGTGAGGACCCTTCACAGCATGCAGCATGAAATCTGAAATGTTAGCACGACAATGAGAAAAGACTCTGTGTAGACAAGAGTTGGGCAGCCTATAGTGCTTGCTTCCCACCCTCAAGTGTCCCTTTCCCCATCCTTCTGATACCCCCTTGGATTTCTCCATTTTCCTATTTTTCTCCATGGCTAGGATGAGAGCCCCTTCAAAACAGAGTCCATTCCCTGGCTCACTGCCATGACCCTGGAACTCCCCTCCCCCCACTAGGCCTGCTATGAGTTTCCTAGTCAGTAAGGATTGCTAAACAACGGAGTAAATGGGTGAATGGACTTAACATGGGTAATGCAGGTCCCAGAAGAGCTGATATACATCCTTTCAATTGAGGGGAGACAGCGCAGAGCTGACCTTGAGGTGGAGAACACTCACATCTGTCCCCTGAAAGCGATGTACTCCAAAGCTCCTTGTTCCTTGGTGGGCAGCAAGGCTTAAGGCTTCAGTTCCATTTCGCTGTGTGATGACGAGCTGGCTTGATCCTGTCCTGGCCCTCATCCCTCTTCATTAAAGGTCTTTGCAAGAAACACAACCAAAACTGGTAGTCAAAACCTGTTATGACCTGTTATCCTCCCCAAAATATGTTTGAGTTGTATTTGCCAGGACCTCAGATGGTGACCATATTTGGAGACAGGATCTCGATCATCAAATTAAAACGAGAGATAGAGGTTGGATGAGATAGAGGTTGGACCCTAATCCAGTATGACTGGAGACTCCATATGAAGGGAAAATTTGGACACAAATATTACATAGTGTGGAAGGAAAATGGGAAGATACTTAAAGAGGGAGCTGGAGAGATGGCATATCTGTTAAGAGCACTGGCTGCTCTTCTAGAGAGCCGGGTTCAATTTCTAGTATCCACACGGAGGCTCACAACCTTCTGTAACTCCAGTTCCAGGGGATTTGATAATTTCTTCTGGCCAACGTGGGTACTAGTAATACATGTGGTGAATAGATATGGGTTCAGACAAAAAATAAATGCAAAATTAAAATTAAATGAGATATAAGGAGGTAGGAAAAGAGAGAGAGGCTCAAAACAAAGGCCCCAGTCTCAGCCCTCAGGAAAGCTAGCTCATCACACTGGAGGTTCCATTTCCGACTTTGCACCTGTAGAGCTGTGAGACAGGTGTCTGTCTGTCTAGGTCACCCAGTGTGTGATGCCCTCAGCAAAGCAGTATAAAAGCCTTACTGTCCTCATCAGTTTGGGTCAACTTGACATAAACCTAGATGTAATCAGGAAGTGGGAATCTTAATTGAGAAAATGCCTCTATCTAGATTGCCTGTAGGCAAGCCTGGAGGGCATTTTCTTGCTTAATGATTGATGTGGGAGGGCCTAGCCTACTGGGAGGGCAGTGCCAGCCCTGGGCATATGGCCCTGGGTGGTATAAGAAAGCAAGCTGAGACCACAAGAGGCCACATAGGGCTGGTGGGGCAGGAGACACCCAGGGGCCCGGGAGCTGCTGCTGCTATGAGCAAGTGTGTGGTGCAGAGATGGGAGAGAAAGAGAAGCAGAACAGTTTGTGAACTATGCAGAGAGGTGGAGCTGGAGACTCTACATTTGAGAGGAACTGCCTGATGTAAACAGCCTGCCCTGCCCTCTGCGACCATGGTGATAGCCTGGTTCATGCTGCCTCTGAGGGTCCTGTCTGGGTCTGTGGCCCTGCAGCAGCCAGGTCTGTGTTGATGTTTGTGGCCCATGTTACCACCAGAGGATGCCCCTAGTCTGGGTTTGCTGCCTGGTGCCATGTTGATGTCTGAGGGTTGCAGAGAGCTAGCCCTGCCCCCTGCCCAGGGCAGCACTTAGATGAGATGGACCTGTGCCTCACCAGGGCAGAGCTGGAGACCCAGCCCTAGCGGTCTGGGTGTGGGAGAGCTGGCCCTGATGGTGCCAACATGGGAGAGCTAGTCCTGTTTCTCTCTGGCTGCTGCAGGCGGGAGTTCAGGCAGGTGGAGCAACTCAGCTACCACCCAGGCCCAGATCCAGGGCTGTGAGCTGGCCCAACCCAACATCTATGAACTACACAAGGGGCAGGTCCTACAAAACCAAAGCTGCAGGATCTCCACAACACAGGGCAACAACAGGCTCTTCAAGAGGAGTCCCAGCGAGGATCCAGTGTTGATGGGGTAGAGGAACTACAGGCCTCAAACCAAACCAATGACTCATTGCAATGAACATTTGCAAGCAAAGCTGTTTGGGCAAAATACTGTTTGGGCAAAACAGTATAGTACAGGACACTCTTCCATTGTGAGATCTTTTTATTATTATTTTTTGTTTTCTTTTGGGGGAGAGGTTACAAGAGCAGAGGATGGATATGGAGGGTTGGGGAGGAGAGTGGGATAGGGATGCATGATGTGCAACTCACAAAACATCAATAAAGAGGTAGAAAGAAAGAAAGAAAAAGAAAGAAAGAAAAAAAGAAAGAAAGAAAGAAAGAAAGAAAGAAAGAAAGAAAGAAAGAAAGAAAGAAAGAAAGAAAGGAGGAGCAAGTCAGTGAGCCAGGCCCCTCCATGGCCTCTGTTTCAGTTCCTGCCTCCAGGTTCCTGCCTTGAGTTCCTGGTCCAACTTCCCTCAGTGATGTAGTGTGACATGAGAGTTGTAAAATGAAATAAACTCTTTCCTCTTCAAGTTGCTCTTGGTCATAGTGTTTTATCACAGCACTAGAAACCTTAACTAAGACACTTACTTTTGGAGGAGTTTCAAAAGTGGCTGGGAAAGTAGAAGAGGGACCAGTGGGGACTTTGAAGGGGGCTGGGAGAAGACAGAGGAGAGGGTAAAGGGCTGGGAGCACATGATCAACGCATGATGTCTGCGTGTTTGGAAACACTGAACTGAATCCTGTTAATCTGCACAATTAACACGTGCTAATACTTAGAACAGCAGCATGGATTCCAGATCCAGACGCAGGGCAGCACTGGAGCACACTGCCAGCCTCGGTTCTTATTGGTAATTACAAAGAATGTAATTCTTTGTAATTGTCTACATTTTTAGAGTATATGTGTGAGTGTGGGTTGGGCTTGTACACAAGAGTACAGTGCCCATGGCAATTGGAGAGTTGGATCTCCTTGGATCTAGTGTAACAGGCAGTTGTGAACTGCCCAGTGTGGGTGTTGGGAACCAAATGTGGGGTCCTCTGCAAGACCAATGCATTGTTTTTACTTCAGACCCATCATCTCTCCAACACCCCAAGGCACAAATTCTTAAAGGGCCACCTGAAAGGAGACACTGACCTACTGTGTTAGGGTTTTACTGCTGTGAACAGATACCATGACCAAGGCAAGTCTTGTAAAGGACAACATTTAATTGGGGCTGGCTTACAGGTTTGGAGGTTCAGTCCATTATCATCAAGGTGGGAGCAAGGCAGCATCTAGGCAGGCACGGTGTTGGAGGAGCTGAGAGTTCTACATCTTCATCTAAAGGAAGCTAGTGGAAGACTGACTTCCAGGCATCTAGGCTGAGGGTCTTAAGTCCATGTGCACAGCGACACAGCTACTCCAACAGGTCACACCTCCTGACACTGCCACTTCCTGGGCCAAGCACAAACAAATCACCACACCTACTCAGAAAGCTAGCTTTGCACTTTAATGCACCATGCGAAGTGCTGAAACACCATGGTGGGAACATGGGTGGGGTGTGTCTAGAGGCTGAGAGGCCAGGGCCAGGGACTGTGGCAGGCAGTAGTGAACTTCCACTGAGATGACAGGAGCTACATGGATGAGGAGAGGGGAAGGATGCGGGAAGAAGAGGGGCCTTCTACTCTGATAGGAACTCTCCTTCATCCCTGATTAAGCAAAGGTGGCAGAGGCTCCGTGTGTATTTTAGTCACTGTGATATTAATCTCACTGAGTTCCCAGGCCACGATGACTCTATGAATCCTGCCTTTTCTGAGCTAATGGGCTGGCATAAATAACTCTAGGGGGAAGCCCTCAGCCTCACAGCTCCTAAGCCAGGCTGGAGTTAATCAATCCTTGGCTCCAAGTGTAGCCGAAGGCAGAGATGTCAGGGTCAGAGTTCGTGTCTGTCTGGGGCTAATTTCCTTCTCACAGATGGCTCTCCAGAGAGCCTGGGTGCCACGTGCTTAGAGGAAAGCCACACTTGGGGGTCAGGAAACCTGGCCTCTGATTCTTTCCTTGGCCCCGAGGTGCAGTCAGTCCACACAGTGACTAGGCTAACTCGTTCTCCATTGGGTGAACATTCCCATCTCTCAGGAAGAGGTTAGTTCAGTGTCTCTTGATAGTAGGTGTGTACCCAGTCTGTCTGCCTGTCTGTCTGTCTGTCTGTCTGTCTGTCTGTCTGTCTGTCTGTCTGCTGTCTGCAAGTGTTCCCCAGCTGGTGGCTCATCTCACCTGGCACTATCACAGTCTTCATTTCTCCCAGAAGACTGGAGGCCCAGGTTCTAGGACTTGGCCTGGAGCCAGGCTGCTTTACTTCAGATTTTGGCACTGTCCTCTTATTGCTCTGAGCATCTTCCAAGCCCTCTGACTCTCCATTTCCTCATTTGTCAGACAGGCGAGAAACGAAGAAGCCTACCATCCTGCCCAGCGAATGCTGCTCACCCTCAGGGCTTACCATAAGGACTTAATGCATGACCACGTGTCACGTCTGGGGCTGGGGCCTACACATCTACCGAGAGCTTATTGAGTGTTTGCTATTATTAGATCTCTCTCCTCAGGGACCTCATCTGCCCTAGTTTCTTGTGAAGCATCCGTGGCAGCTCAGATGCTCTGACCTTCTCCAGAGCATCCTAGGGGAGGACAGGACTATGGAGCATTCACAAGGACTCCACTGTTGGGGTCCCAGTCTCCTGCCAGCCTGGCTGGGAATTTTTCAGGTTTCAGTATAGGCAAGGGTTCAACGGCTAGTTCATCAGATGTTTTGTTGATGGGGCCAAAGCATCTTGTACTGCAGCGGGTTAGGAACACAGCCCACTGGTGTGGGTCATCTTGCAAACTGAGTTTATGCTCCAAGCACGATGAGGAGAGCATAGAGGGGCTTCAAGCAACTCCCTTTGAACACAGCGCGTGGCAATCAGAGAGCCCCATCACCCTCTTATTTATTTATATTGTTAAAATTTAATTTATTCTGTCCATTTTCATCTATATTATATTCTTAGTTTGCTTTGTTTACTGCATAAACACCATGATCAAAAGCAACTTGGTCAGGGAAATGGTTGACTTGGCTTACAGGCTCTGACGACGGCCCAGGTCCATCTTTGATGGACAGCGGGATGAGAACTCAAGCAGGGCAGGAAGCAGGAGGCGGGCACAAAAGCAGAGGTCATTGAGGGACACGATTTACTGGCTTGCTCCTCATGGCTTACTCAGCCTGTTTCCTTATATACCCCAGGACAACCTGCCCAGGAATGGCACCACCCACAGTGGGCTGAGCCCTCCCATACTAATCATTCAAGAAAATGCCCCACGTGTTGCCTATAAGTCAATCTGATGAAGGCAGGTTTTCAGTTGAAGGTCCATCTTCTCAGTGATCCTTCTATGTTGATAAACAAATGAATACTAACAACAAAAAACTAGCACACACACACACACACACACACACACACACTTCTTTGATTATATTCTTTCCAATTATCTGTTTCCTTCTCCTTCCCACTGAACTAATTTTTATTCCACCAACTCCTCCTATAATTTTGTCTTGTTTGTTTGTTTGTGGCCCACTGGATTTGATTAGGGTTGTCTACATGAACACAGGGGATTATTTACTTGAGCAAGTGCAACTTACCAGAGGCTGCACTACTGAGAAACACGAGTTCCAGCACCATTAACTACCTGTAGTAGGTACGGATTATTAGCTCTCTCTCCAAGATGGAATGTTGAGCCTGGTCTTATACAGATACTATATGCTGTGGACTGTATGCAATACTGCTGCTGTGAATTCATGAGTATAACATCTATATCAATTCCTGAAGATAACACTTCACAGCACCCTCCCCCTCTCCCCTTACATACGCTTTTCTTCTGTGACATCCCTCGAGCTGAAGTTCCTTGAAGGGTCGCCCCTATTGAGGACTGTTGGGAACCTCTGCAGAGCTCGGGGGTGGGAACTGACACTTCACTGACAAAGATGCTGAGATCGCGGAGGGCACAGCTGGGTGAGCAGGACCATCTTCAGATGTCGCCTTTCCTCTGCTGGCTCTGCACCTTCCCGCCTCCCACTACTTGTGGCGTGATCGGTCTAGGACTCTGTCCCTTAATCAACTCTGAGAGTTGAACCTTGCTGTGTGCTGGAAGAGGGTGTCCTTCCCCACGCATCTGTCCGTGGAACAAGAAGGCCTAATTCTGAAAGGCCCCACAATGTATTTATTTTCAGAAGTCACTGGGCAAACCCAACTCCCAGAGACAGAGGCTCAATTCATTAAGCTCAGATGATTAATTACGGGGCAATTAAATATTTGATTAAATTAATCCTAAAGTGTTTAAACATTGTTTTGCAAAGAATGTTTGCTCATTAATTATAAGGAGCAATGCATGAATGAAGCCGGATGGGAGCATGAAGAATCAGGAAGCTTGGAACATGCCCTTGAGGCTCCTCTCCAGAGCGAAGGAGGAGGAACCTGCCTACAGTCCACCTCTCTGCCCTTGGCATCTCTGTGCTCTTGTTTGCAAATGAGGAGTGAGGATAGAGTCATGGATGAATCCCTGGCAGACTAGGATCCAGAAAGCAGGAGATCTAGTCCTGACTGGCTAACACCCTAAGTGTCCTTAAGTGAGTGCCTGCCCTATCAGTCTCGGGCCTGTGCCTTCCTATAGGCACATGTGGGGAGAACATCAATTCTTTAATTTCTTGTGGGATGAGCTTTTAAGGAACTTAATTCACTTTTCTATTGCCAACCAAGGAGGTTGTCTAATCTGGGAGTGTCTGATCTGACTGGTCTCCATTTCTGTAGGATCCATGCCACCTTCTTTGAAACCCTTCTTTTCAATGGATACCCAGTTTTGATGGGACCTAATTGGCCTTCAAACTCTGTGACTGAAATCCACTGGAAGGGATTTTCAAAGATGAGCAGGCTAGGGAAGGGAGGCAGGAGTGACTGGGGCTTCTGGGAGATGCCTTGGGCCTGCATTCCTGGCAGGTGTTCTGCTGCTTTGGATGGGAAGATCCCAGGGCCTGGAGAAAAGGAGGGACTCTGGGCATAGGGTATCCAAGGAAAGCAGAGGGCAAAGGATGGGCAGCTGGGTCTAGGGTAAAGGAGATTCCGAGTAGCATGGCAGGGTGTCAACCAGAGGGCTGGAAAGGTGCAGAGTGAGCAAAGATAGCCAGTGTGTACAGCCTTTATAGGTTGTATTGCACAAGAGAAGGAGCAATGTGGTGGTGGCTAAAAGGTTTTGAGCAAAAAGTGATGTTTTTGCATATAATACAATTAGCACACTTCAATGGTGGAATCTTCAGAGAGTCAGGATCATGGTCTGCATATTTTACCCCTTCCTTTGGACTCCTAGGTGATATAATGCCAGGATGATGAGTTTGAAACCCCAGGGTGAACAGCTTAGAACCCTGAGTCCCATGAGTCTACAAGAAGAGCAGCAGGACATAGCTATTCTCTTCACTGCTAATGAAAAGAATAGGCTGGTACCCTGGAGCCTGGAGCCTGGAGCCTGGAGCCTGGAGCCTGGAGCCTGGAGCCTGGAGCCTGGAGCATGGAGCCTGGACCTAGAGCCTGGAGGCTGTAGCCTGAAGGCTGTAGCATAGAGTTTAGGGCCTAGAATCTGGAACCTGGGGCCTGAGGCCTGGAGTCTGGGGCCTGGAGTCTGGGGTCAGGAGCCTGAGGCATGGACCCTGGGACCTGGGGCCTGGAGCCTAGGGCCTGGGGCCTGGAGCCTGGGGCCTGGGGCCTGGGGCCTGGGGCCTGGGGCCTGGGGCCTGGGGCCTGAGGCCTGGGGCCTGAGGCCTGGAGTCTGGGGGCAGGGACCTGGAACCTGGAGCCTGGGACCTGGGGCCTGAGGCCTGGAGGCTGGAACCTGAGGTTTAGGGACCTGGGGCCTGAAGTGTGGGGCCTGGGGCCTAAGGCCTGGAGTATGGCGCCTGGAGCCTGGGGCCTGGGGCCTGGGGCCTGGGGCCTGGGGCCTGGTACCTGGAGGCTGGAGCCTGGGGCCTGGAGCCTGGGGCCTGGGGCCTGGGGCCTGGGGCCTGGGGCCTGGGGCCTGGGGCCTGGGGTCTGGAGCCTGGGGCCTAAGGCCTGGAGTCCAGGGCTTGAAGTTTGGAGCCTGGGGCCTAGGGCCTGGAGTATGGGGCCTGGAGTCTGTGGCCTGGAGCCTATGGTCTAAGGCCTGAGGTCAGGAGTCTGCAGCCTGGAGCCTGGAGCCTGGGGCCTGGGGCCTGGGGCCTGGAGTGCTGGTTCCCTTCCTAAACCTGCTAATACCTAGCAGTGAACTTGGCTGGTCTCTTTTCTACTTTGAGCATAAACTTCCCCCAGAGAAGTAACAGTTCTATACTAACGTGTTATGAACCAGCTCCCTTCAGGATCCAACTTTTCCTGCTACAATCCCCATATTGTGTCCCCACATCCAGGTAGGAGACACTGGAATTACTGACTATTCCCAGCTGTCTTGTCTTAAACTTTCTGAGTCTTTTCAATTACCCTACTCCCTGTGGAATCCTTCACTCTAGTGGAGCTCAGCTCCATTTGCAAAGCCTGTGGGATGGATGGTCAACCCAGCCTCTCCTTGATTCAGAATGAGGTGAGGGGCTCCCTCCTCTCTCTAGCTGCCTCTTCCCTGTCATGAGGATGAGCCTCATATTCCCTGACAGCTGTCTATATTTGAGTGTCTGGAACAGTGTGGGGCCCAGAACCATTTCCTCTTATCTCCAGTCATTGGAACAAACTCCTGGCTTCCCCTGACCATTTCAGGGGGTCACAAATGTCCAAAGCCAAGGCCTTCCATCTTGCTAAGGTCTTGGCAAGCTGAGGAGTCCCCTGTTTGTTCCTCATATAACCAACCTCCCAGTGCTCAGCATTTGGGGCACCAAGAAGTCCAAAGTTTCCATCTTTGTGAGACTTACAATACCAGGACAAGGAGGGAGTCCTTCCCCTTTCTAGCAAAACTCCACATCATGGACACTGTAGATTCAACCAACATGCTCTTTACTGCTGCCAATTGCCTGGAGATGTTTGATTTCTCCATTTCAATCTCAAAAAGGACAGAGAGAGAGAGAGAGAGAGAGAGAGAGAGAGAGAGAGAGAGAGAAAGAGAGAGAGAGACAGAGACAGAGAGAGACAGAGAGACACACATACACACAGAGATAAAGACAGAGAGATAGAGACAGACACACACACAGAGACAGAGAGATAGAGACAGACACACAGAGAGACAAAGAGATAGAGACAGAGACAGACAACCTCAGCTCCACCCACACCACACAAAACATACCCACACAACCACACACACAACACACACACACACACACACACACACACAGAGAGAGAGAGAGAGAGAGAGAGAGAGAGAGAGAGAGAGAGAGAGAGAGAGAGAGAGAGAATCTTGCAGGAAGGCTATACAGAGTTGAGAACACAGGATTTGGAATCACACAGGAGATTAGTGTGGAATAGTAGCCTGGCCATTTTCTAATAGTTTGAGTTTCAGGTAATAGTTTGAGTGCTGAGTGGGGATATGTATAGAACACCTGTCTACCTGCCTCACTGCCTTTACATTAAAATTAAGTGAAGAGTTTGCACATCTGACACCTGTGGCCCAGAGAATGGTGGATGGGAGAAGGTGGCTTGGCTCTCAAGGCTGCTCACAGAGGCTGGATGGAGGGGGCAAGCATAGCACCACACTACGCTGTGTGAACCCGGCTTTTAGCCTGGAGCCTCGCGAGGAAGTCTCTGTTCTGGCTAATTGGAGCAGAATAAAGACCTACCACAACTCAGCAGAGAAGACAGGAGAGTGAGCTCAGGGGACACTGTACTGCAGCTGCCTGGAAGAGGAGGAGGAGGAGGAGGAGGAGGAGGAGGAGGAGGAGGAGGAGGAGGAGGAGGAAGGAGGTGTAGGAACAGTGGGTGGAAGGCAGGACAGACAGGGTGGCCAGACAAGAGGGCCTCATGAGTGATGGCCCCTTCCAGCAAGAGTTAAGGTGGAACTGACCCTGACAGTTTAATCTGTAGTGTACATTTGTGTCTAAGTTAACTTTGAGTCAAGTATCTATTTATTTAAATGTGTTCTTTCATCCACTTTTGGGTAATTTTTGGGCCATTATAGGTTTTTAAAAATTTTAGAGTTGCTGCTGCAGATGCTGGGGTCTTGCCTCCGTTAGTGCTGCCATAGAAACCAAGGTGGGGGTTCTGCCTCCATTAGCGCTGCCATAGAAACCACAGTGCTCAGAAAGGGTTAAAGACAGGAAGAATTCTTTTTTTTCTATATTCTTTGTTTACATTCCAAATGCTTTCCCCTTTCCTGGTCCCCACCTCCCCATAAATCCCATAAGCCCTCTTCCCTCCGCCCATTCCCCCAATTACCCCCTCCCATTTCTCTGCCCTGGTACTCCCCTACAATGCTGGATCAAGCAGAAGAATTCTTTCAAACTACACTTTTTCTGAGCAGTCATTACACAATGAGAAGCCATGCTATATCACCGGACATTAAACACATTTTCCAAAATGACAGCTTCTTCATGTAACAGGGTGGAGGCTGGGAACATGCAAATTGTTCTGTTAGCCATACAACATGGATAATCCAGGACAAAAATGAAGACAAAAGAAAAGTGTTAAAATCATCTTAATAAGGACTCCAGCAGCTGCAGAGATGGCTCAGTGGTTAAGACCTCAGTCCTTCTAGAACATTGGGTGTTCAGTTTCTAGCACCCATGCTATGCAATTCACAGCCATGTACAGTTTCAGCTTCTGGGGATCTGGCACCCTCTTTTGGACTCTGTGTGTACCTGCACTCATATGCACATACCCACACCCATACTTCCCATTCTTAAAAAATAAATTAAAATAAATCATCAACAATGACTCTACAAATAGTATTAAAATTCACTCTTTTTTGTTGGATGTGGACAGAGCCCAGGGCTCCCCGCATGCTGGATGAATACATTAAGATTCTCCTCCAACCCCTGGACTTATTTTTTGCTTTAATGATGATTTAAGAATTCAAGCATTCTTTAATGGTCTAATAAGAATACCTATTTCTAAATGAGACTGTGCACCTGAAAAATGCAAGTAAGATTAAAATCAGGAGTGAAGAGGAAAATCTATGTCAGCACACTGATAACTAGCACGCTGGCCAGCTCCCTATAGACTTCTGAGAGAGACTTAAGGTAGAAGAGATTGTATTATATTATACATATATATTAACATTGCAGTTACTTCAGCAAGGCCAGGCAACATGAATGGGAAGGGATGAGACTACAAGACAACATTTGTATGGGTAGAGAACACAAGGGTCTGGAAATTTACAAATCAACGAGTCCGAGGCAGAAGATGGAACAGACTGCATACAGGAGAATCAATAGTTCTCCTAAATACCACCAGCAGCTAGCAAATAGAATAAAAAACATCCATTTGTAAAAGAAGCAAGTGATCTAACATGCTTAGGAATAAATATGACATATTCCTGACCTTTACAGAGAGCGTTTCAAGCCCTGCTGGGATGTGGACAGAGGGAGCTGCAATATATCCCAAGACCAACACGCTTTGGAGTGTGAGAATGTCTCCTGCCTCAGGTTACTTCTGTGAGTTAACACTGCCTGCTCTGATCAATAGCATCAGGGATCTTCCACACACTTGATTCCAGAGATACAAGCAAAGGAGGGTTTCAGAGGCCGGGTTGAGAAACAAGAGGGTGTGACAAAGCTTAACCCACGAAACACTGCGGTGTTTTCTAAAATCATAATTTAAAATAATAAAAAAATGAATATTGCTGGAAAGTGGATGGAATTGGAGAATTTTAGTTTAGAACCCACCCCTCCTATGAAAATAAACTACAGATGGATTAAAGAGCTAAATTTAGTATTAAAAACAGACAATTTGGCAGAAAGTGAAATATGTATTATCTTTGTCAAGAAAGACAAAGCTTTGAAGAAAGAACAGAATCCACCAAGGAGAGGACTGATGGATGTCGCCAAGAACAAAAACAAATCTCTGGTGTGTCACAGGAAAAACACACATATACCCACACACCACAGACACATACACACTTCACACACATATCACACACACATACACACATGCCTCACACACACATGCCTCACACATCACACACATGACACACACACAAGCCTCACACACATATGACACACACACATCATACACAATATACTTACAAACACATTCACATATGCACACAGCAGAAGTATGAGGAAATTCTAGAAGGAAAAACTTTGATACAAGAAGTGTTAATCACTTGTGTTGCAGGAAGGCCTTATTAAAATGCCTGCAAGGAAAATTATTACGACTCAATAGATAGGTGGGGAGTGCATTGCAGAGACTCCTGGCTTGCGTGGACCCATGTGCTGGCGAACACCCGCGGGAGTGTTTAGCCTCTCTGCTAATCAGAGCAGCGGCGGTGATTACTCTGTCTGACACTTGTGGAGTTAGCCTCCCCCACAAATTCACTGTCATCAGCCCTGTGGCAGGAATGGAGTGTAGGGTGTGGAGTGGGGACACAAACTCAGTCATGCTCAGAGGTGGAAGAAAGGTTAAGCATCGGGTAAGAAGAGTCTAAGGACATCTGCGTCCTTTGTCTCCTCTAGTTCAACTCTGGAAAGGAAGACACTGTTCCTTGGATAGTGTTTCACAGTCATTATTCAGTAGGAAAATCTTGGCAGTAACCTGTAACTTGATGAGAAGGGGCTGCTGAGGAGATTATAGCTCACCTGTGCTGTATTTTTGTATCTATTAAACTTGATTATAAAAGCTGTGTGGAAACATGAAAAATGTTTCTTATGCATTGTTAACAGGATGGGAAAAAATATCCCTGAGTGCCAAATTATGCACACAAGTGCAGCAAAGAGAAAATGTGTACCTTTGCAGATGAGGACGGGGCGGGGGCAGAAAGATGAGAACTGTTTTGCTCAGTGGGGTCCAGGGTGCCTTGACTTGTTATGGTTCTCATTTTAAGAACATGGGATTCTGGAGCCTGTGGGATCCACATCACAGCCTCTTTCCTAGTCATATGGTTGGAATCTCTGTTCCCTGCACCACCATACATGCCATGATGGTTCCTTGGATCTGGGCTAAACAACCAGGCCAATAGCTTCCAGTAGTCCTTGGAACCAGCAGAACCCCTGGCTTGGGACACCAACAGCCCATCTTTGTGGCACAGCCCTCATGGTGCAGGTCACTGTCCTGACAAATGGTTACTCCAGTGCCCACATGGACCAGATTCCATTTGCTTCTCATACTTACAGGACCTCAGCTTCAGCTCCAAACTGGAGGCATGGAGAGGAGCTTCCAGGACCAAGGGACAACTTCTCCCCAGGTGAGAGGAGAGAGCAGGGGATGGGACCACATCTCAGGCAGGGCCAGGGCCAGGGCCAGTGCCAGGGCCAGGGCCAGGGCCAGTGCCAGGGCCAGGGGCAGGGGCAGGGGCAGGGGCAGGGGCAGGGGCAGGGGCAGGGCCAGGGCCAGGGCCAGGGGCAGGGGCAGGGGCAGGGGCAGGGGCAGGGGCAGGGGCAGGGGCAGGGGCAGGGCCAGGGCCAGGGCCAGGACCAGGGGCAGGGGCAGGGGCAGGGGCAGGGGCAGGGGCAGGGGCAGGGCCAGGGCCAGGGCCAGGGGCAGGGGCAGGGGCAGGGGCAGGGGCAGGGGCAGGGGCAGGGCCAGGGCCAGGGCCAGGGCCAGTGCCAGGGCCAGGGGCAGGGGCAGGGGCAGGGGCAGGGGCAGGGGCAGGGGCAGGGCCAGGGCCAGGGCCAGGGCCAGGGGCAGGGGCAGGGGCAGGGGCAGGGGCAGGGGCAGGGGCAGGGGCAGGGGCAGGGCCAGGGCCAGGGCCAGGGCCAGGGGCAGGGGCAGGGGCAGGGGCAGGGGCAGGGGCAGGGCCAGGGCCAGGGCCAGGGCCAGGGCCAGGGCCAGGGCCAGGGCCAGGGCCAGGGCCAGGGCCAGGGGGCAGTACTGGGAGCATCATGCTAGCAGCTACTCTGCTGAGTCAGGCAGATCTGAGTGTCAGGCTACCTAGATTTGACCAGAGCTTCACCCACCCCACCCATGCCTGCAGGCAGCCTGAGCTCCACAGCTCAAAAACCCTCCACTTGTTCATCAGTTCCAGAGTTGCTCAAGTGTGTGTGTGTCTAACGTGTGCATGAACATACAATGTGTACACGAGTGTGACGTGTGTGCTGTTCATTCACTCTGACTTCTCTCTCGCACTTAGTGACTGTTCTCTCTGTCCCAGTTCCTCCAGTTTCTGCTTCCTTTTCCTCCTCTGTGAGTCCGTGAATAGGACCCAGAGACCCATTGGTCCGAATGATAGCCGCAGATGCAGAAATAGCCCAGGAGCAGGTAGACAGTACTCTTGTTTGCATAGGACTCCCAGTTGGGTGGCACCACTTCAGAAGGACAGCCTCAGCGCCTAGCCAACTTAATGTTCCAACTCCCTCCATCCCTGTTTCCACAGAGATGTCATCGCACTACCTTTAATGACTTGTGCAGGGTCCTGGAGACCCATCAGAGCATAAGGTGGGGAAGGGCACACGTAACACATGACACTTCATTGGAAAGTTCTGGCACTTCAGTTTCTTTGGCTCGTCTCCCTTTATCCCAAGGGCTAGTTTCCACCCTGGGTGCATGAATCCAGGTATTTGCCCTCTGGGTGGGGGCCCTCACACCAGCTGTGAGAGTGATGTGAATTGTTATCCCAGGAGCGAGGTGCTCTCATTTCATTTATACTGTAATAAAACTCCTATCGATTTTAATAAAATTGAAAAATCTCTCTGTGGCTCAAGAGCCCGGGGCCCCACCCATCGCTACCCAACTGGCTGCATTTTCTCCACGCTGTGGACTTCGGAGATTCATGACTGGGCACTGCTGCAGCCCAGGGCCGATTTCCCGGCAGAATGAATGTGAACTATAAAAAGTTGCACATTTGAGTACTTCCCAAGGGGACCTGCCTGGGAGGTAGAAAGTTTCCAGTGAAGGGGTCAGAGCAATGGAGCAGCCTGAGGATGCCCTGGGGAAGGGGCAGAGAGTCTCAATTTCCCTGCCTGTGCTGTCACCTTGGTCCTCAACATCCGTTCTACCTAAGCTCTGAGAAACAGCTTCTCCTGGACACTGAGTCTTGTCCAAAATGGATGACAACCTGAATTCCTGGTTGAGCACTCCTGATCCAGTTAAAAAAGAGAGAAGCCACATATACTCCTTGACGGCCTTCCTACAGTTTTTAGATTCGCTGTGCTCTGTCTGCATCTTGCAGATGCTGTGCCTTATGCTGTTTCTTCTCTCTGCTAAGCTCATCCTCCACTCACTCTCTGCACATGGCACTGTCCCCTGCCACTGGCTTCTCTCTGTTGTGTGCTCTCGCTGACCCTGTACATTACCGGGTCCAGCCCTGCATGCGTTGCATTTGCCTTCGCCACATTTCTAAGCCTCCATTAAGTCAATTCTCTTAATAACCTATTTGAGTATTTATTGTTATTGGGGACTTCTTAATGGACATGGAATGGTCACAGAGGGGTTAAGGAAGAGTGAGCAAGTTGCAGAGACAGGTGATTGCACTTGTCAGTCTGGGCTAGTGACAACTCTGAGGTTACCAAGGTCTAGAGTGCATACCTTTCATCCTCATCACCACCAGTGAGTGCTTAATACAGTCTTGGGATACTGTAAGCTCTCAGCATCATGTGTAGCTTGGGTATCCAGCTTGGTAGTATCCCCTTTATAGGGAGATTAATCCCCACATCAGAGTCTTTCCCCTCATCAGTGCCAAGGGGCTGCAGAGTGGTGAGAGGCACTCAACTATATTATTACGTTTATCTCCGTGATTTAAGTATGATCTGCCACATCAGGCCTGTATAGGTTCGGTAAACTGTGAAGTGCCTGATGTTTCAGCTCTAGAAAGCACGAATCCGAAGCTGAGAGCCTTTCTGGCTCTATGCTTCTTAAGCCAGGCCTTGTCTTCCTCAGCCTCTAGTGGCAGGCCTCACGGGCAAGGCCTAGAGGCAGGACACGGCCTCCAGGAGCCAGCCTGAGGCAGGACTGTCCCTGGGGACTGGGAGTGCTGAAGCAGCAGTGAATCCTAGCCAAGCCTCAGAATGGCTGGACCCCAGGGAGTCCCTGCAGCCCCAGGTCCCTCACTTTGGGAGACCTCAGAGGCTTTCCAGGACTAACTTCCTGAGGCAAAGTTGGCCATGCATTCAGAATCTTTTCTCCACAGAGACTGACAAGGAGACCTGGAGGCTGCATAGTGCCTCTTCTAACCCAACGCCCCAGACAGGGGAGGCTGGGGGACATACAGTTTCTTGGATCCTGGGGATAAGCTGGAAGTGCTGGATGAAGTTTTCTGGGTTGCTGTTGTTCTTGGGAATTCCTCTTCCTGGTTTGTCCCTGAAGAAAAGTATGGTATCCCTGAACCATCAATTTCCCAGGAAGGCTGTGCGGCCCTCTAGAGTGCCCCACACTGGGCGCATATGGGTGGAAGAGGAGAAGCTACATGCATTCCTTCCCTGGCAGAGGCTTCTAGGGGACACTGGGAGCTCATCCCATGTGGAGTTTTGGAACTCCGCCTTCTTCATTGCATTCCAGAAATGTCCCTCCTGCTGAACTGTTACTGCCTCCCATTTACCACTGCTGCACAAACTTTCTGCTGCTCTGTGGTTGTAACTCCTGCTCAATCTCCTTCTTGTTCCTCCTGCACCCACAGTGCCCTCCTATTGGCTGCTTCCCTATCACGTGATTCTCCTCTCCCTCTGGAGTCTTCTCTTTGCTCATTCAACTAATCCTAGAGTAAGTGGACTCACACTGGTCTGGTGTTCCATATAGTCCCGGAGGAGATTGGGAGATGTTCAGATATTCACACCCGTGCCACCAACTCCCTGAAGGCTTTGCAAAGGTGGGACACCTCTGCCCCACTCTTTGTGTGA
This sequence comes from Apodemus sylvaticus, assembly GCF_947179515.1. NCBI lineage: Eukaryota > Metazoa > Chordata > Mammalia > Rodentia > Muridae > Apodemus > Apodemus sylvaticus. Next base: position 52,519,219 of record NC_067481.1, read on the forward strand.
TTTATAGGTGGTGTGGATTTCAGAGCCATGAGAATGTTTAACCATGAGCCAGTGGCATCCCTGGGATGGGGGCAGGGCTAACAAGGAGCCTGTACACGGGGAATTAAGATCCAGGGATGCAGAGAAGATTTGGTCTCATGTTCAGGAGCTCCCTAAGAATCCAGAGGCATTCTCAGGACTTATCCCAATGGTGGACCTGGGGGATACCTCTGCTGGATGTTCATTCTCTGCATTATCCATCCACTTATCTGTCCATCCTCCATATATTCACCCATCCTTATCTCCTCCCATCCAGAAGTCTACAGTGTATCCTGTAAGAGACCAATGAAAGTAGCAAACATATAAGTTGAAAATCTTTGATATAAATTTACCAGTACTGCTATTTCCACCTCCATATTTTTAAGAATATTAGATTTTCTAGACTTTTATACAAATAGAAACATACAATATCCAGCTCCATCCATTTGTCTAAGAATTTCATCAATTCATTGTTTCTTATGGCTGAATAGTACTCCATTGTGTAAACATACCACATTTTTTGTATCCATTCCTCAGTTGAAGGACACCTGGGTTCTTTCCAGCTTCTGGCTACAAATGGATGGAGCTGGAGAACATCATACTAAGTGAGGTAACACAGTCTCAAAAGATCAATCATGGTATGCACTCACTGATAAGTGGATATTAGCCTAGAAACTTTGAATATCCAAGACATAATCCACATATTAAATGATGTCCAAAAAGAATGGAGGAGTGGCCCCTGGTTCTGGAAAGACTCAATGCAACAGTATAGGGGAATACCAGAACAGGGAAGTGGGAAGGGGTAGATGGAGGAACAGGGGGAGGGAAGAGGGCTTATGGGACTTGCGGGGAGTGGGTACTCAGAAAAGGGGAAATCATTTGAAATGTAAATAAAAAAATATATCAATAAAGGAAAAAATAAAAAAAGAAACATACAATATATACTATTTTCCCCTTCTAGTTTCTTTTATTTAGCATAAAATACTCTCTTTTTACAGTATGCATCAGTACTTTTTATGATTCTTAAGTTAAAACTGATACTTTCATTCAGATAACTGTGGAGTCAAGGGCAGTTTTAAGAACTACTATAGGAAGATCTATGATGTCCTTATCTTTTACCCAGTTCTGACCTGTTGCTGAGTTTTGCTAAGGTACCTGGCTATCCACACTGCCACAATCCACCCACGTATGCAGGTTGCCCTAGTATTACTTGTGTCAATCTCTGTGCATATCTAGTTGCACACAGTTTTGTGACAAGCACAGACTCAAGTGCTCATGCTGTAGCCACAGAACCAAGCTTCTCCATCAGAACATCAGACTCCACACCAGAAAATGAAACCTGAGCTCTGGGTCCCAGCAGAGGCCTTGAGAGCTCCAACAGCCAGCGAGATATGAGGGTTGGACGTTTCGCCTAAGGTTCAACATTTCTTGGAGCCTTCGCCAGCCTAAGCCGCTACTCTTGTGACTCAGGTGGCAGCTGTGAGACACAGATGTGAGGACAAAGTCCAGGAACTTATCAGCCCTGAAACTGTTCTGTAAGACACCTTATGTGGAACTAGAAGGTCTGACAGCCTTCCCCCAGCTTTCCCTCTATGTCATTACAAACTAAGAAGACCCCAGACCTAAAATTCCTTTAAATTCAAATTGTTTACCCATTCATTAAATATGGAGAGAAGAATATGTGTGTCTAATCTCAGTTTCATTTAGAATAATGTAGATAGTGTAGAAATCCGTGTTGTACATTTGGATTGGTGTGAGCTGCTTGGGAAACTCACATGCCTAGGTTGCCAATACTGCCAGCAGTTCCGGAGCAGGAGGCCCAGTGCCTGACTGTGAGGGGCATTGGCCTAAGAAGCTCTTTCCATTCAGTTGGCTGCCAGCACCAAATAACCTCCCTCCTGTCCACAAGGGACCAGTATATGTTTATTTTCCTCTTTGTATTAAAGTGTGGCAGCACTGCTTGTAGTGCATGTTTGTTAGCAGCTATTATTGAAAACAGAAACTATATAAGCACTGTATATCATGGGGGAGTGAATTCACCATTTAAAGAAGTGTGTTTGGATTGAGTCCAGCACACACTGCGACTGCTGCAGTGTTGAACGGGAGGGAGCAGTGTTTGTGTGTGTGACAAAGGCGGCGAGGCAATTCCATCTGGAGAATTACTACCCGAGTGGTGTAGCTGATCACCATCCCAGTCTTCAAAATATGCCATCCAGAGTGTGGGAGGCTCTAGTGTTAAGGAAGTCTCTGGAATATAGATGGGAAATAGGAAATTCCGGGATGTGTGGTACGTACCTGCAATGTGACATGGTTCTGTAGATCAGTTTACAGTCATGAATAGTTTATCATGGTTTACAAAAGACACCCTTGTTTGTTGAAAGGAAATGAAGGTACAGGGGGAAAATCTTTCCTACAAATGGCAAATTTCAACAAGTGAAGGTAGTGTGCTTTTCCTGTTGATTTAAAGCGAATAATGCTCTGGTGAGACTTATTTTTAAAAATACTGGTAGCATACTATTTTCATGGGTTTTGTTTACCCTCACAATTTTTCATTAACTAATTTATTTATTCACTTTATATCCCGATCAAAGCCCTCCTCCTTCCTCCAGGTCTCTCCTCACATACCTTCACAAATTTAAGCCAGATTAAGAATTGAAAAAAAAAATAGTTAAAAAAGCAACAGTCCTCAATTTAGGAAGTAAAATATTCAATAAGAAAAACAACTACAATAACTGGGATTGGGAAATATAGAAAAAACACTTGTTTCCAGTCACTTTCTTCTTTTATTATTTTAAAGAGACTCCCACCTAAAACATTAATCTTAAAATGGGATAGAGAGATGGTTCAGCAGTTAAGAACACTGACTGCTTTTCCAGAGGACCAGTCTTCAATTCCCAGCACCCATATGACAGCTCACAACCATCTGTAACTCCAGTTCCAGGGAATCGAACTCCCTCTTCTGGTTTCCTCAGGCACCAGGCATGAATGTGGTGCACAGACATGCATGTAGGCAAAACACCCCTACACATAAAAAATTAAATAAGTCTATACTACAAAGCCAAAACACGCTGTCTTATTTTCAGATTTGGTGCTTAAGATATGGTTGCCATGGTGCCTTTTGTTAGATGTCTCCTAAGATAGGACTTTCTGTATGTTAATGTATAATAAGACCAAAATGAGATATTTCCTATTTGAAATTTTATAGAGTTCAAAACAAGTCGTTTTTGTTGGTATTGTGCCATTGCCAAAACAAAGTTCGTTTTTAGCTAACCTGGTACAATAACTAAGATTAATACATTCATTGTTTATTTGTAATTTTTCAACTTAGAATAAATTGATCTGTTACATTAATTTAAAAAAAGCCTCTCCAGTGTTTTCCCAGACCCCAAATTATGGATGAAAAGATTTTTCACTATCTCCAGCCTTGTCCGTGGCTACGATCTTTCTCCTTTGTATGTTCTGGCCTTTTTCTTTTTAGTTCTAAAGCATGCCTTAGACTCTGTCACTCCTGCTGTCTCTCTTCAAACACCCTTTAGACCTTTGCTTGCTTTGAATATCTTATGTAATGCTACTTCATATGGAGAAAAAAGGCTACACTTAGTGGTTATTCTATTTACCTCTCTCTGTTTCTGAAATCTAACTAGATATCCCTGGGACAGGGGTCGTTTTTCTTCCCCTTTCACATCCACTATCCACCACCTTATTTCTTTCAACAATCGAGCGTCTCTTGATTTGATCTGGCCATATGACCACCTGTGGGAGAGACTACATTGCTCTGCCTCCCTTGTAGCTAATTGGGTGGCATAGAGGCTCAGTTAGGGTTGATTGAACGAGTGGTAAAGTGCTGTATGTGACATTGAAGTATCCACTTATACGTATCTTTGGTACTCTTCCCACTTCCCAGACTGGGGCCAAGCCAGTTTTGGTCATATAGAAAGGGCCAACTTTTTTTTGCAATGCAGAGAAAAAAGAAGAAAAAATCCAGAATTCCTGAAGAATAGCTGTAGCACAGAAATTTCCACTGGTTCTGGACTACGTAGCTCCCCTCTGAAAGAAAACTGACTTCACCTCTTTTGAGGGCAACAGCATGTTGTAGTATCTTTGTTCCAGCAACTTGGTTCATATAATAACTTTCGAGCCTATGTGTCTCCATGTTGAATCAAAATGATAATTCTATTCAGTGGTATTCTTTGAAGGGCTAGTGTATGGATGCACTGACAGGCTTGTAATAAACTCACAGCACTTTCTGGCCATTGCTCTGCCCTCAGAACTCAACTTGCTGCCCATCAGGATCGAGCACAGCCACTTGCCTGCTTGTTTGTGGATCATTTCCTTCCCTGGGTGGCGTCTTCCACCAGCAGGGATTTTACCTGTCTTAATGCTCCAGCTGTAGCCGCAGTCCTAGAACAAAACTCATTAAGTGCAACAGTGAGTATTTGCATGTTTCCCCCTTCTTTCCCACGTCCCCCTTCTTTGCCTCTCATATCTGTTAGTTCATGGTTCATCCATTTCCTAGCTTCTTTCTAGAGCATAGGAGGCACAGCTTCCGGAAACACCCAGCTTAGCGGCACTGTGAGGGATCCACAGGCTGCTTAGGCAGAAGCTGCAGGAGTTGTTTGTGGTGATCTCTTCCTTCCCACACTGACAGCAAGCTACACACTTCAGTTCCAACTGCCCATTCTGCCCCGCACGCCCAGGGCTGAGCATTGTCTCCTGCCTCTGCCTGAAGGAGGAATTAGTCTGCCTTCCCCAGGCCTTCTCTCTCTCCTCTCCATCTCCCCAGGCTCCTGGGCACTGTGGGCTGTGTGTGTGTGTGGAGGGAGGGTGCATTCTGGAGGCAAAAATGAAGGTAAGAACAGAGCTGCAGGCTGAGTGATCTTGAGAAGGAGAGGCATAGACAGTTTAGCACAAAGTATAGAAAGCCCGGGGCAACAAAGCTGCCGGAAAGTACAAAAGTCATAAATGAAAAGCCAGTCAGATCTGGATTCATAAAATATTTATAATATCTGAACAAGGAAGACACAACAAGATGAAAAGGCGAGCAAAGAAGTGATATGAAATATTTTAATGCGATGATTAATTTTGATTGACACTGATTGGATCCAGAGAGTCATCTTTGGATGTATCCTGATATACACATATATGTGCATATGATATATTCAGTGTTATGTATAAAGTGCTATACTGTAATAGCCAATCTTGACAGGACTGTGGAGTGTCTCAGAAATGGTAAAACACCTTCTGGGTGTCTGGGAGTAGCTCCTGAGATGGTTAACTTGTGGGAAAGGCTTCCCTGCCTGTGTATAGAACTCTTGCTCAGTCTGGAGGCCTGGGCAGAATAAATGTGGAAAAGGAGAGGGCCTGCAGAGTAAAGCATTTTTTCTCTCTGCTTCCCAGGCACTGTGGTGTGACTCTCACAAATGTGCTTTCTCTCTGCTTCCCAGGCACTGTGGTGTGACTCTCACAAATGTGCTTTCTCTCTGCTTCCCAGGCACCGTGGTGTGAACTCTCACAAATGTGCTTTCTCTCTGCTTCCCAGGCACCGTGGTGTGAACTCTCACAAATGTGCTTTCTCTCTGCTTCCCAGGCACCGTGGTGTGAACTCTCACAAATGTGCTTTCTCTCTGCTTCCCAGGCACCGTGGTGTGAACTCTCACAAATGTGCTTTCTCTCTGCTTCCCAGGCACCGTGGTGTGAACTCTCACAAATGTGCTTTCTCTCTGCTTCCCAGGCACTGTGGTGTGAACTGTTCTCTTCCGCCAGGCTCCCTGCCAGGATGAACTGAAACCTCTGACAGCTTGAGCCAGAGCAAATTCCCTCCTATAAGGTGTCTTGTCATAGCTGTGAGAAATGAATACGTGTGTATGCCATCACATACACAAATAATATATAGTGTGTATATAGATAAATTACAGCTTATACATAAACAAGTGGATCTCTTTACATGAGAAAGGCTTCTGTGTTTCTGAATGCAGCGGGATTTATAAGTGCTAATGTGTTTAATAATGCTTTCCCTGGAAGAAGGAAGGGAATCTGGGAACTCAAGTGGGTGGAAAGTGTAGAAGGAAGATTCTCATTTTTTTTCTGGAAATTTCTGTATTTTTTCATTTAGAAATAATGTAAATGTATTCTGATTTTTTTCTGAGTAATAAGAAAAAAATTATAAAAATATCTAAGAAGTAGAACTCCAGAGATGGCTTCCTCCAAAAGAAGGCCAGAGGGACCTGGCTACCTTCTGACTGGTTTGGTTGCCTGTGGCCTGGGCCTGTGGCTAAGGAAGGGTCATCTTGGTGTGTGACTACTCACCCTCAGTTCCCATGCCACCTTGTCCTGGTGGCTACAGGTTCCTTGTGTGAGGGGCACAGGTGGGAACTGGCAGCCTGCTGGAGCCATGAGGAGGAGGTGTCCTGACCTCCCATTTCAAAATGTTGACTCCCCCACTCATTCACACAACCTGGCAGAATATTTTCGAATAAATCATGGGCATGGCAGTTACATTCTCTAAACCACACTGGAAAAAGGATTATGGTATTTACTACAGGGACAGCAAGATTGATTCTCACCCAGAAAATCTGCCAGCTTCTTGATTTAGGGAGCCAGCCATCAGCACAGGTTAGCTCTGATTTATGTGGGATTTCTTCTTCCTCAGAGCCCTCTCCTGTCCCTGAGGACACTTAGGGTGGGACAGGCCTGGAGCATCTACTGTCTGGATAGGCCATTCTAAGATGGCCAGTCAGGAGCAGGAAGACCGCAACTCACTGTCCCCTATTCCTGCTGTATCCTCAGTTTCATCTTCTGCTACCACAGCTCTGTCACCACAGTTCCTTGGCCAGTGGTTAGTGAAGCACCATAGTGTGCTGAAATGGGGGTCGGGAGAGAGATGAGTCTTGCTAGACAGACTCCCACCCTGTTGGCTCCATGAGCAAGGGTGAGACTATTTACACTTATCAGTCTCTGTTTTAAATGATAGCCATTTAAAGTCATATCTTGATTAAATACTTAGTTACCGTTAACTCTAAGTCCTTACTGAGACTTGGAGAACTACCAATGCTAATTACAAACATCTTAAAGAAAACCTGGCTTCTTGGACTATGCCCCATACAACTTGCCTCAGCTGACCCCCTGCTGTGTAGGGCGCAGTGGCTCACAGGAGACATTGGTGTCACCAGCACCAACATTTTCTATCAGGGATTTCTTGATAGACAGATGGTAACCTTGAAGAAACACTCTCCTAACAGCTCTTTGTTCTTCGAAGAGAAGAAGCAGAGAATGTTATGAAGCGGGGCTGGCATCTCCTGGGGATGTAGCTGTACACGAATTCTTCCTGGGAACCCTACAGTCCAATCAGAGTGAAGCCCCACTCAGCTTAGAGTGACCAGATCCCTCACACGCACAGCCCTCCTTTGAATGGTCCACTGGGCCAGCAGTTACTAAGTATGACATGACTATCATTGGGAATACACACCCCTTTCACAGGAAACCCCAACTAATGGGTGTGGGGTGGCAGGGGATTTAAGCTCCTCAGTCTCTTATTACTTATCTCTAAGGATCCTCATGGGCTCTTCAAGTTCTGTTTTCTAGAGGTGAAGCAGGTTAGTAATAGCCTCCTGTTCCCCTCAGGGTCACTTCTCCTTAAAGAACAGCCCAGAGCAGGCTCACTCCCCAAGATATTCTGCAGGTCAGAGCATGGTTCATGTAGAACTAAGCAGGATTTCTCTGCAGCTGCCTCCACTCCATTCATCCTGGGTCCCCCCTCCCCCCCCACCCCCAAATGAGCCTAGCAGGAGGAGAGTCTTGGAGGTACAGGCGAGGGTGCCCCAGACCTTCAGCTTGAGCTCCCAAACAGAGAACCCTTACCTTTAGAATTTGTAGGCAGGTTAATGGTGATTTCACAGTTATCTTCAAGAACAACCAGTGAGAATCTGTTACTAGATAGCACACCACGGTCATTTCCCCAGTCTACAGCAAGAATGTTCAGCTACAAGTCAATGCAAGATCCTGGGAAGCAAACGCAAAGATGCCCCCCCCCCTTGAGCAGAATCCTACTCCCCAGACTTTCTACTAAGTGTTTGTAAGCCTTAGCATCCAGGAATAGGAAGCAGGGTTTCTTCCCCTCCATGATATCTCAACCACCCAAAGTCTGTGGAATCCTATAAGGGAGGAACCCTTCCCCTACCCCACGCCTCTAGCTTATCTCTAGAAGCCACTAATGCCCTCATCAAATGGCCCTTGGCCCTTCCATGCATGTCTGCCATTTCCATATTTATTTTTTAGTAGATTTCAAATGTACTAATCGGCTATGTTTTTAGCGGAACTCTTCCCCTTATGAATCAAGGCTGCTTTCCAGCCTGAACTCTTCACTCCCACGATGAAGTCTCTCCCAAGCCTGCGTGAGCCCTTCCTTCTCTGAAGGGAGGGTACAAAGCCACACGATTCAGACTCATGCTCCTCAAACCTTAATGGCTAGAATCAATGACTCCTTTCTCTACGCAATACTCACAAGAGCCTCTAGCTTCAATATAATTCCTATGCACTGGAAACATTTACAGGGGAGTTGGGGTGTGACGTGTTTAAAATAATCTGGTTTCTTTGAGTTGGCATTGAGACAATAATGAGGTAATTCAATTAATGAGAAGTAAGATGTAACGTGGGTGAAAGGGTGCAGCAGAAATGATATAGTGGACTAGACTATACTTCCGGTACCAGTCTATGGAGCAGAAGTGAACTCAGCAACCCCTGGTTTCCATGGCAGTCTAGGGAATTTCCTTCCCCTGATACTTGTCAGTGCATGAGATATATTGTCTCGAATAAGCAATAGTCATGGCCTCTAAGAGGAAGAAGTTTGGAAGGCGAAACACTTAGGAAGATTCAGAAAACAGTGGCCAGTGTAAATGGTGCTTCATGTTCCTAATGGATATCTAATTATCTTGATGCTGAATTACTAGTAAATCAAAAGACTTTTTATATATGATATTGGTACTATCCATGAGCATTTATCTGCTTTTCTAGTTCATTATGTGCCAATGTGATTTATGCCTGATGAGTCTCTGCCCTTTTCTAACAGCTCACTGACATTAATCGACAGGTCATCCTGCTAAATTTCTGTCAGGGCATTTGTGGGAAGATGGGATCAGAGCCACTAGCATTTCCACAGACCTCTGGGATTTCTTTGTTTTGGATACTACAGTTGGGTCAGGAGTGTTTCTCAAAGGCTGTAGTTCTCAGCCCCTGGTGCTACTGGGAGATGGTGGGCCCTTGACAGTCAGGGAGTGTCAGAGGAGAATTAGGTCATTGGGAGCCATACTTTTGGAGGGATATTGGAGGCTGTCCTTTTCCACTCTGGCTTTTCCTTCCTAGCTAGGATGAAGTGAGTATTCCTGTTCTACCACGCACATCATCACTATAGGTAGCTACCAACAGAGACCGTGCACTGAGACCTCAGAAGCTGACTCTCTCTCTCTGTTTGTGTGTGTGTGTGTGTGTGTGTTTTCAGATCTGTATATGGACACTTTGTTTTTGAGACAGGGATGCTGCTTAGTTAGGCTGGTTAGTTAGGCCCCAGGGGTCTTTCTCTCTCTGCTGGGGTGCCATTGCTGGGATCACTAATCCACGTCTCTGCACTCAGGCTTATAAGTGGGTTTTGGAGGGAGGAGCTCGAACACAGGTCTTCAAGTTTGCAAGGCAAGCACTTTCCTTACTGGGCTGTCTCGCTACCTTCTTGATCCTTGTTTTAGGCTGATTTCTCTGTTTCTTTATCACAGCAAGGGGAAAAAATCTGATTTCTGGGTGCTTTGTGTGGTAACTATCCTAAGATTAGAGGAAAATTAACTACAGTGTCTCTCAAACTTGATAGTGAATTATTCAATCACCCGAGAGGCTTTCGAGATGCCAAATGCATGGGGCATACTCCCTCCTCAACAATTACCTGGAAGTCTCCAGTAGTAGAAAAGTTCTGGATTTGCAACCCATTGTGCATCAGATTGACAACCATGAGAGAAACGGCTTACAAAACTGGCTGGATGTCATTGTTCTTGAAATGACTAGAACTTGGCCTTAAATAATACAAATCCTCCGTCCTGTTCCATCAAAACTTCTGGCCAACCAAGGGCGTGAACCAGCCTTCTCTGACCACTGCTCTTGAACAGGGCTTGCCCAGTTCTTCCTAACTCACTGTTTCTACTCTACTGTAACTAGTACTGTTTCTGCCTTGATATCATCATTCAGTGTTCTTCCTTGGAGGAAGATTCTCTCTTCTCCCAAGGAGCCTGGCTTCTCTGGTCATGATGGCTTGGAAGGGGACTAAATTTCACACCAGCAGGGAATATGGTTTGGCTGAATACCCAGTGCTCAGGGCAGGTGCTTCATAGAATGTGCCAGGAAAAGAGAAATGAATCAGGGTCTGTGTACAGGGTGATATCATGTGAACTTCAAGATGAAAAGAGTCACAGTGCTTTGCTACCCAACTGTTGGGAATCAAACTGTTGGCAAAATTATCTCAGAGGAGTAAGGTAAATTGATAGACATGGCAAGGTGCAGGTAACATGTGTGTCTTGTCATGGAGAGGGGTGGAGGAATAGTAAGAAGGTGCATGTGGAGGTGTGGCATGTGGGTTCCTGGCCTGAGAATGTTTAGACATCATGTACACAAGTTTGAGCATTGTCTTAGAGTTGACCTAGGTCATGGGAGGAAGGTCCTGTGGTGTGGTCACCAACATTTGCCTGGGCCCCAGAAAGAACATGAGATGTAACCCCATTTGTGTGAAATTCTAGACGATATGAACCAACCTGTAGTAACAGAAAGCAGAAGTACAGGTGTGTGAGTGTGGGTCAAAGAGAGAGAGATAAGCAGGGAGCCCGAGGAAGCCTGGGGTACAGGACGGGCTCCTGGTCCAGATGATGGAGATGGCTATGTGCTATGTGAGCACAAAGATCACAGCTCATCAAGTGACTATCCCAAATGTGGGAGGCTTACTGTAAGACAGCACATCTCAGTTAAACTAGAAAGCAACATGCACCCCTTCACACTGAGGTCATTCTAAGCTTAGCTCTCTTGCTAGCCAGCTAGGATGGCTTTGGATGAGGTTTTTTTTTTTTTTTAGAGACCTCTGGCCCTCAGTTTCTTCATCTGTGGGAATAACAATCTACTTACCTCATCATAGCTCAGCAAATGAATGAAGTGGGATGTGAATGTGCAAATCCTTCCAGCAGCTCCCAGCACATTTTCAGTCCCCAGTGATGACTGAACAGTCATGATGGTCAGTGGAGAGCCTGGGGTGTTTCTGCACATAGGAGTCCGGGGTGTGTATGCTCGTATCTGCATCTCAGTGAGGAATCAAGGAACTATGGATTCAGGCTGGATGCACATCCCAAGTTTAGCCACGAATCCTCCCTCATCCCGCCATTCATGCAGCCTCCTCCTCCGCCCTGGCAGATGGCATGGCTATTGATTTCTCTTTTTTGTAACAGTTACTAAACTGCTGCATTTACTGACTCATTCCGTCTTTTATCATATCCAATAACACAGTGCATTTTGGAAATCACATCGCCTCGGTTCCTCCATGGCTTCTGCAAATCAAATTTATTTTACCATTGAAAATGTCAAAAGGATTCAGCTGCAGGAAATCTGCACTGTTCTGGGGAAACAGGACCCCAAAGCTGCCTCTCAGGCTGCATGAAGGAAGCTGGAGATGCTCCTGTGAGTGGACTCTGCTTTATCTGGAGGGAGACATGGGAGGGTGCAGAGTTTACAGGTCTCTAGGATGGACTCATGCAAAAGCAGTGAATCATGGGAAGATCTGGGGGGGGGGGTGCCAGCAGAGCTTCTAAAAAAGTTCCTCTTTTCTCCATATAGGGACACTGATGCAGTGAGGCTTGCCTGGAACCCTGGGTAAATGGTGAATTAGGGTAGAGTCAGGTCAGGCCATAGGCAGACCGGGGAGGGGGGCAGGGAAGCAAAGACAAGGCAGGAGCAAGAATGTTCAAGAATGATTTGGTAAGGTGGAAGGCAGAAAATTTCTTAGGGTTCCACCCCCAAGACAAAGAACTATAGGCAACTCACAAAGGCTGGGAGGAGAACTAGCCTCTCCCAGGGATGAGTTCCCTTACTGGTTGCAGTGCAGAGTGGACCAGTCTCATAAATACACAAACAACAAAATAGAATCAACAACCAGGTGTGGTGGTACACACCTTTAATCCCAGCACTTGGGAGGCAGAGGCAAGAAGATCTACATGAGCTCTAGGACAGCCTAGTCTACAGAGTGAGTTCCAGGACATTTGGGGCTTTATAGAGAGTCCCGGCCTAAAATAAATAAATAAATAAATAAATAAATAGACCTAGCAGACCATATTTATACATATTTATGCACGCACATATACATATGTACATATATATGTAACAATAATAATAAAAGTAAAAGAGGCTATCAACTTGAGGGGGAAGAGGAGGGATTACAGGGAGGGCAGCTGGGAGGAGCTAGAGGGAAAAAGGGAGGGCAAAAGTGATGTAATTCAATTTCAATTAAAAACATCCATTTTTTTATAAAGGTGCATGAAAGAGTTGGAGAGATGGCTCAGTGGTTAAGAGTGCGCATTGCTCTTGCAGAGGATCTGAGTTTGGTTTTCTTGCCGACACCAGGTGACTCACAACTGCCTGTAACTCTGCCTCCAGGGGATATGATGCCCTCTGCTGGCCTCCTAGATACCTGTATTCATGTGCACAAACCCACACAGGCAAACACATAATTAAAAATAAAAACAGATCTTGATAAGAGAATGAGGTTGAGGCTTGACCTAGAGCAGGTGTCCCTGTAGGCTGTAAGCACTGGTACTAGGCTGGCTAGAGACTGTGCAGGGGAATTTTGTACATTTGTTCCCTGGTGTCCCCCTGTACATTCACTCACAAGTGTCCTGCAGAGCCAACTGAAGGGAGGAGCATACCATTGACCTGTGATACTCACAACGTCACCCGAAGGGAAGACAGCTTCTCTTGCTGTCTGCTCTTGTTCTCCATGCTCATTGGTTCTCTTTGTCGATAGACTGACTTTCCTCATGACTTTAAATAATGACCATCAGGAACAATGGCTTCCTTCCTTTCAGTTTATTTACATAGCCTCTATTCCTGCCAGCAGCTAAGAAACCAGCATCGCTCACTTGCAACTACAGACTCCTGGTAGTAGGAAATGGTTTGTGTATTTTGGGTCAGCTGCCCTCTTCCTACAACTAGCTGAGACGTTGGCTAAGCATGGTGTAGGATAACTCCATGGGCCCCTGAGTAGGTACAGTGGTGAGAGAGGGGCCCCAGGTGGTAATTACTTATATGACACTATTGTGGAACTATTTTTTTTTCTAAATGGAAACAAACACTCCCTCCCAGAAGGACTGATGGAACTTCCTAAGCTAAGAGGCTCAGCAAGCTAAGAAGTTAACAGATTCATAAGTCTCCTTCAGTCTCCTATGCAGTAAACACTTGCTGGGCAAAGTGAGACTCTTTGGTGGAGCTGCCTGCAAACTGTGCAGAGAGCTCTAAGGGTAGCTTCAGGGATGCAACCCCCGTGGGCCATCATGATGGTGGAGTGGGACTCCTGGTGATGTTCCTGTCAACGAGAGTAAACCCATTGATCCAGTAAGCTAGACCTAGGTGCTGTCAGTTTTCTGGTAGGTCATTAGTTTCCTACCTGGGTTAAATAGAAAGTCTCATTTATATCTTTCCAGAAAAAGTCATATGATCGAGACAAATTTGGTGACTCTTAAGTCCAGGAAGGGAGATAAATATCAGATACATTTTAGGAATACCTTCTGCAACTATGAAATAACCAGTGGTAGTTCCAACCTTGGTAGTAGCCTGCTCTTCAAGGAAATAGACCTCCTGTTTGGTATTTCTGGGAATGAGGGGGGAAGCGAGGGCTCCACGGAACATCTTCCTCGCCATCTCCGTAACACTAATGGTAAGTTCCCTTGGGGATAGTGAAGCAGAGATGTTCAGCGGATTTCTTCCCTCCTCACGGAATCACCCAGAGCTTCTCATTTATTTATTCGGCAAACATTGACAGAGTTCTGAAGGGAGCAGCGTTGATTTGTGGGGCAGGTGCATTGAGATAAACGAATGTGCTCTCAGAGGGATTTTTCTAGTTCAAGACACAGATGTGCAAATGCTAAGACAAATGACATCTGGAGAAACATCAGTCAGCATTATCCATTTCTAAGACTCGGGGATGAACTTTGGGCAAAGTTAAGAAAAAAAAGGAACCATTTGGAAGGATATGGAATAGGTTATTTGGATTGAAGGCTAATCTGTAGCACAGGCTTTGGAACACACAGGGCAGCGAGCCTCTCCAAGGATGCAGCGAGCAGTAGAGTATGGACATCAGTTCAGAGTTCTAGGTTCAGGAAGGAAGGATCTTTAGTCACTGACCCATTGGCTCTCTGGCTGACAACCAAAGGCCCTGCTGGTGAATCCTACTAGCCTAATTTGGGTCATCCTCTGGCTTTTCCAATTCTTCTTGACTGATGATAGTATTGTGGCAGACCCACCAGGAAAGGGATAGAAAAATAACCCACAAAAATCTGAAGCTTATGTCCGGAGCTGAGGCCAGGCAGAGAGATTCTGGGTGGGACTGGCTGAGACCAATGGCTGGCCTCAGGACTTATCCTTCTCTCCTTTCATATTCAATGAAGGTTTTAGGAGGATTTATGATCACCTAAAAGAAAAGCTACATATGCCATATTCCCTGAAGCAAGGCACACTGTATATCCATTCAACAGCCACTGCAGTTGAAGGGGGGGTGTCATGTGGATGCTCCCAGAAAATTTCCCCTAAGAAGAGCATTATTGCCTCTCCTGCCATGAATCAATGAGCCAAGGCATGGATGGTTTTCAAAAGACGGAGTCCAAATGGTTGATAAACACATGAAAAAAATGTTCAATGGCCTTAGGCATCAAGAAAATGTAACTTAAAAATACATTGAGATTTCATCTCACCCCAGTTAGAATGGCTGTCATAGGAAAAAAAAAAGGAAAAAAATCTCAAATATCAACAAATGCTGGGGAGAAAGTGGCAAAAAGGGAACTCTTTTTTTTTTTTAATTTTTTTTATTCGATATATTTTTTATTTACATTTCAAATGATTTCCCCTTTCCTAGCCCACCCACTCCCAGAAAGTCCCGTAAGCCCCCTTCTCTCCCCCTGTCCTCCCACCCACCCCTTCCCACTTCCCCGTTCTGGTTTTGCTGAATACTGCTTCACTGAGTCTTTCCAGAACAGGGGGCCACTCTTCCTTTCTTCTTGTACCTCATTTGATGTGTGGATTATGTTTTTGGTATTCCAGTTTTCTAGGTTAATATCCACTTATTAGTGAGTGCATACCAAGATTCACCTTTTGAGTCTGGGTTACCTCACTTAGTATGATGTTCTCTAGCTCCATCCATTTGCCTAAGAATTTCATGAATTCATTGTTTCTAATGGCTGAATAGTACTCCATTGTATAGATATACCACATTTTTTGCATCCACTCTTCTGTTGAGGGATACCTGGGTTCTTTCCAGCATCTGGCAATTATAAATAGGGCTGCTATGAACATAGTAGAGCATGTATCCTTATTACATGGTGGGGAATCCTCTGGGTATATGCCCAGGAGTGGTATAGCAGGATATTCTGGAAGTGAGGTGCCCAGTTTTCAGAGGAACCGCCAGACTGATTTCCAGAGTGGTTGTACCAATTTGCAACCCCACCAGCAGTGGAGGAGTGTTCCTCTTTCTCTACACCCTCTCCAACACCTGCTGTCTCCTGAATTTTTAATCTTAGCCATTCTGATTGGTGTAAGGTGAAATCTCAGGGTTGTTTTGATTTGCATTTCCCTAATGACTAATGAAGTTGAGCATTTTTTAAGATGCTTCTCTGCCATCTGAAGTTCTTTAGGTGAGAATTCTTTGTTTAACTCTGTACCCCATTTTTCAATAGGGTTGTTTGGTTTTCTGGAGTCTAACTTCTTGAGTTAAAAAGGGAACTCTTATATACGTCTCATAGGAATGTAAATTAACCCAGCTGCTACAGAAATTAGTATGGAGGTTTGCAAAGAGCTCAAATGGACCTATAAGATGACCAAGATATCAGTTGTACCACTCATGGGGATATTTCCAAAGGATTGTGCATCAACATATCACAGACAGCGACACCTGTATCTGTGGGGATTTTTTGCAGCATTATTCACAATAACCAAGCTGTAGAATTGTCCTTGGTGCCAGCTGCCAACAAATGGATAAAAAAAATGTGGTGTATATGCATGGGGTTATATTCAGCTCTAAAGGAGACCAATGTATCCAACTGGATACCCTCATATTGAACAAAACAAGTCAGACTCAGGAAGACAAATGCCATCCATTCTTTCTCATTTGTGGATCCCAGAGTTTATAAAGGGAACACCACTTCTGTACATATGGAATAAGGGTAGAAATGAACCAGGGACAAAGGAGACTATAAGGGGGGTTGGGGAGAAAAGGGAGAGCACAGTGGTGACTATGATCAAGGCACACATCACAATTATGTACAACCATGATTATGACAATCACTACTATGCACAATAAATATATGCCAACAAAAAGGAGCAATGTTCTCTCTTTCCCTCCCTTCCTGCTCCCTCCTCTGACCTACTGTCCAGGAGGGAATGTAATGGCAGAGGTTCTAGCATCATCTTGTGCCAAAAGGATGAGAACCACATCTTGGGTCCAACTGGAGACAACAGTTGAAGAAGTAATCTGGATTTCAGAGGATATGCTATTTCAGGAGAGACACACGCATCATTTTAGCTGTGGCTTTTTGGGGAATAGTTACTTGCCAAGGAACCAACTCTTAAGTGACATGCAGGAGAAACCACCAAATACCTATCAGCAGTTGTTCCAATTTGTGGTTAGAACCAGGAAGACAGTGTAAAGGACTACCTGGGAACAGTAGACTAGTCCATCTGTCCTGGAATGTCCCAAATCCATCGTGTGTTTGTATTCTGTTCTTTAGCCTTGGCCCTTGGTCTTACAGAGTTGTAAAAGGTGGCAACCTAGTGTCACCATGTCCCATGCCCTGAGCATTCAAGGCCAGGCTCTGGCAGGTTGCTATGACTGCAACGCAGTTCTAGCTCAGAGCTTCATCTTCGTGGATGAAGGGGGTGTGAAGTTGATGTCTGCCAGGATGAACCTGTTTCCATTATGCTGAAGACTAGTTGTTATAAGGTGCTCTTAGAGAAAAAGAAGCGACTTGGGGTGTCTGGCAGGCAGGTGTGGCTGGATCAGGACTTGAGAGGAGGCAGTGAGAGATGAAGCTCTTACTAACTCTGTCTTTGCCAAGCGCTCTGAGGACCTCTTGTGTGGACTGGGTTTAGCTCTGGTTCTAAGAGAGCAAGCTGTCAGAGTAGGCTCATAAGGCAGCTCCTGAGGGTCCATGGCCACCAGGCAGAGACCAGTATAAACACTGCAGCATGACCAAGTTGGGCTTAATTAGCTTGGCATCACATGGCAGCAAGAGAGTCTTTGAAGAAAGCCTGGGAGATGCTATTGGTAAAGGTGAAGCCCAGTTTCAGGAAAGATCCCAGCAATCTGAAGATGCCAGTACCATGGTGGATAGCCACCACGGACAACAGGAAATATGGAGTGGAGATGGCCTGAGCTTATGAGACAAGCTGTGGGGGCTATAGACAGCAGAGCTAGAGAGGTGGAGCCAACCAGGCCCTTTGGAAACCAGAAGACTGTGAGTCCCAGGAGTCTGACACTGACCCTATACTGATAGACTTCGTTTTTACTTTAATTTGACTCTGCCAAACCTTAACTTCTCTCTACAACACCTTCAATCACGGGGCTTCTACTTCCGGCCTCTCATGGTGCCATACCTCAGCTACTCTCCATGACCCCATTCATGCCTTCAAAACCAGTTGTACCTGGAAACTTTTATACATGACCAAATTCATCTGCCAGCATGAGATGCAGTGTTGCCCCTCAACCCCTGCAAGACCACAGCTCCTGTGTGTTGACCCCAAGGGAACACTCCCAGAAGACTTCACTTCAGTGATTCTGGTGCCTTCTTAATCATTGTTAATTTCCCAGCTCCAGCTAGCCAGCATCGATTGTCCCAAGAAAGGAACAGTTTTGCGTTAATAGTTCTTACTTTAAAAGGTCAGTGGTTGGGGCATGTAGGCAGGCAGGTGCCACAATGAATGGATGTGCGATGGAGAGATGGGAAAGAGAGGAGTGGAGCAGTGCTTTCACTGTGGAGAGAGAGGCAGGATGGGTGACGGGTGTGAGACAGGGCTGTGGTCAACAGTGGACCAGGTCATTCGTCAGTATGGGGGGGGGGTGCACAGCAGTACACAAATGTAGACTTAGTCCCTGAACACCCTGGGTCTAGGTGATGACAGAGGCTGAGATGAGGAATGGTTTTCTCTCTGGACTGGAATTCCTTGAAGGACTATCTTGGTCTGTGATGCCACTGATGGCCATGTGTGTGGGTCAGTGGTTCTGATACAGCTGGGGGCCATCTTGATATCCATGGCCCATTGTTACCACCTAATGCCTTGCAGATGTCTGTGGTCTATACCACAGCCTGAAGCCATGTTGATGTCTGTGGACCATGCTGCTGCTGGGGGGCCATACTGATAACTGAGCTGCTACCTGAGGCTGTGGTGATGTCTGGGTTCATGATGCCACAGAGGGCTGTAACTGGATTCAAGGTCCTAGTGAAGCTGGGTCTGTGTTGATATCCATGGCCCATATTATCACCAAAGGTCATGGAGATACAATGGTCTATGATGCAACCTGAATTCATATTGATATCTGTGAGCCATACTGTTGCCGGGGTGGGGCAGACGTAGTGATGTGAGTGGCCTGTGCTGCCACCTGAGGCCATGCTGAGGTCCATGGCCCAGACTACTTCCAAGGTCCTTATCTGGGTCTGTGGTCCTTTTGCAGCTGGCCCTGTTCGTGGTCTGCATTCACCAGAAGCCATGAGGAAGCCCATGATGCAAGCTCCAGCTGACTGTAAAGAGCAAGGACGCTACTTTGGCAGTGACATTGATGACTGCTGCTGCATAATTAAGAAAGAGGGACATGGGCGGCTTCTGTGATAACCCCCACTTCCCCACCCCACCCCACCCCCACCCTGCAAAAAATAGCAACAGCATAAAAGAGAGTCATCATAGAGAACTCTTAAAAGTTGTGATAGGGATGCTGAAGTGTAGCTCCCCACAACTGAGGGCTTCTGGCAGGGGTAAAGGGTGGAGAAGGACTCAGTTTTCTTTAGGGTGCAGGCTACTGGGAGTTTGACCATACTACAATGAGTATATGGGGAACACAGATTGGGCTTGCTTTTGTTGTTGTTGTTTTGTTGGTGGGGGGTCATAAGGGTTGAGGGGCATACATGGAAGGACTGAGAAGTGAGTGTGATTGGAGTGTATAAGGTGGAATTCCCAAAGAATCAGTAAAAATATTATTCTGAAAAAAAAAAAACAATGATAGTCATGTTAGAGTCTTTAAGAGATTCTCAAAACTTCCCTCTGAAACTTCACAAGCCTGGACACAGTCATGTGTACTGTTCTCAGAAAAGCCTCCTAACTAACCACGAAAGTTCACTAAGTTCTAAACCTGTATCAGTTTTTCCAGCCCAAGTTCAAAGACTACCACAATCTTTCCAAAAGCATATGATCAAATATGTCACAGCAATATATCATGAACTGTACCAATCATATCTTAGTTTGGGTTCTTAGAGCTGTGATAAAAGGAAAACCATTACCAGAAGCAACTTGGGGAAAAGTTTATTTGATCTTTTAAATCTCAGATCACACTCCAACTCTAAGGGAAGCCAGGGCAAGGACTCAAGGTAGGAACCTGGAAGCAGGAACTGGTGCAGAGGCAGTGGAGGAATGCTGATTACTGGCTTGCCCATCATGGTCATGGCTTGCTCAGCCTGTTTTCTTAAAGAACCCAGGACCTCAACCCATAGTGGCACTGCTGACATGGGTCCTCCTATGCCAACCAATAATTAAGAAAATGCATCACAAGCTTGTCCACAGTCCAATGTAGTGAAAGAATTTTCTCAACTGAGTTCCTCTTTCCAGATAACTTTAGGTTGTGTCAAGCTGACAAAGAAAAATCAACAAAACCCCAAAGGCAAAATAAAACAACAGCGATTACAAAAACCAGCTGCAACATGCATGAGAACCTGCCAGGAAAAAGTTTGATTACAGGCACATATAAAAGTTTATTTGAACCAGAGAAATGGAAAAGATATTTGGGGAAATGATCTGGGTATAGACCACAGAAGAGGTTTCATACATTCAAAAGAATCCTCATTTCTGAGTCTGTCTCTGTCTCTGTGTCTCTGTGTCTCTGTCTCTATCCCTGGCCCTGGCATGCAATAAAATTAGTAGTCAACAATAAAGAGATGGTTTAAGCTTTAGCTTAGAAACGAAAAGATGTATTTCTAAATTACCCATGGGTTAGAGAAAAAAATCACAGCAGAAGTGAACAAAAAATGTGTGTTGAAAATTATGAAAGCATCGCACACCAGGCTTGTCTGGTGCTGCCTCCCTCCCTCCTGATGGAGTAATTTATAGTCCAGAATGGGGTTATTAGGGAATTAGAACAGCTGTGTCTAACCCACAGCTCAAGCAATCAACTCAACAATCTTAAGGAGAGAAGGAAACTAGGAAGAATAAAATAATAAAGATAATGAGGACAATAAACACAGAATGAAACAATCAGCAGCACATAAAACATGAAAGAAACACAGCAACCAAAGCAGGAGTGAGTGCTTCCAAGGCCGAGTTTAACAAACCTCTGGAAGAAGGTCCAGAAGAGGAGCTGAAGGGTATAACTGAACTATATGCAGAGAAGAAAGCCTACTGGGAGAGCAGATATGTCCCAGCTGCTATAAATGCCGCATGCTAATCTGTCTGCAGACTTGGAGAGTGTCTCTACATTCTACTTGGACTTCTCCAGCTCCTTGCACAGGGATCCGGGCATATACCACCACATACCATGGAGATATAAAGAGGTTGCAGAACTGACTTCACAGTGTGGACAAGAGCAGGTTTTTGTTGTTGTTGTTGTTGTTGTTGTTGTTGTTTTGTTTTGTTTTGTTTTATTTTATTTTTATTCGATATATTTTTTATTTACATTTCAAATGATTTCCCCTTTTCTGGCCCCCCATTCCCGAAAGTCACATAAGCCCCCTTCCCTCCCCCTGTTTTCCCATCCACCACTTCCCACTTCCCTGTTCTGGTTTTGCTCTATACTGCTACAATGAGTCTTTCCAGAACCAGGGGCCACTCCTCCATTCTTCTTGTACCTTATTTGATGTGTGGATTATGTTTTGGATATTCCAATTTTCTAGGCTAATATCCACTTATTAGTGAGTGCATACCATGATTGATCTTTTGAGACTGGGTTACCTCACTTAGTATGATGTTCTCCAGCTCCATCCATTTGTCTAAGAATTTCATGAATTCATTTTTTCTAATGGCTGAATAGTACTCCATTGTGTATATATACCACATTGTTTGCATCCATTTTTCCATTGAGGGATACCTGGGCTCTTTCCAGCCTCTGGCTATTATAAATAGGGCTGCTATGAACATAGTGGAGCATGTGTCCTTATTACATGCTGAAGAATCCTCTGGGTATATGCCTAGGAGTGGTATAGCAGGATCCTCCAGAAGTGACATGCCCAGTTTTCTGAGGAACTGCCAGACTGATTTCCAGAGTGGTTGCACCAATTTGCAACCCTACCAGCAGTGGAGGAGTGTTCCTCTTTCTCCACATCCTTGCCAACACCTGCTGTCTCCTGAATTTTTAATCTTAGCCATTCTGACTGGTGTAAGGTGAAATCTCAGGGTTGTTTTGACTTGCATTTCCCTAATGACTAATGATGTTGAGCATTTTTTAAGATGCTTCTCAGCCATCTGAAGTTCTTCAGGTTAAAATTCTTTGTTTACCTCTGTACCCCATTTTTAATAGGATTATTTGGTTTCCTAAGGTCTAACTTCTTGAGTTCTTTGTATATATTGGTCATTAGCCCTCTATCTGATGTAGGGTTGGTGAAGATCTTTTCCCAATTTGTTGGTTGCCAATTTGTCCTTTTGATGGTGTCCTTTGCCTTACAGAAACTTTGTAATTTTATGAGGTCCCATTTGTCAATTCTTGATCTTAGAGCATACGCTATTGGATCAGCAGGATTAATATAGTTAAAATGGCCATTTTGCCAAAAGCAATATACAGATTCAATGTAATACCCATCAAAATCCTAACTCATTTCCTCATGGAGTTAGAAAGAGCAATTCTCAAATTCATCTGGAATAACAAAAAACACAGGATAACTAAAACTATTCTCAACAACAAAAGAACTTCTGGGGAATCAGTATCCCTGACACCAAGCAATACTACAGAGCAATAGTGTTAAAAACTGCATGGTATTGGTACAGTGACAGGCATGTGGATCAATAGAACAAGACTGAAGATCCAGAAATGAACCCACACACCTATGGCCACTTGATCCTCGACAAAGGAGCTGAAAACATCCAATGGAAAAAAGATAACCTTTTCAACAAATGGTGCTGGTTCAACTGGAGGTCAGCATGCAGAAGAATGCGAATTGATCCATCCTTATCTCCTTGTACTAAGCTCAAATCCAAATGGATCAAGGACCTCCACATAAAGCCAGACACTCTGAAGCTAATAGAAAAGAAACTGGGGAAGACCCTTGAGGACATCGGTACAGGGGCAAAGTTCCTGAACAGAACACCAATAGTGTATGCTCTATGATCAAGAATTGACAAATGGGACCTCATAAAATTACAAAGTTTCTGTAAGGCAAAGTTTTTTTTGTTGTTGTTGGTTTATTTATTTATTTATTTATTTATTTATTTATTTATTTAATCTTGGGACCTCTTGCTCGATCATGAGAAAAAGGGATTCAACCAAGTAGTGTTTGTTTCCATGTGATCCATAAAGTCAGAGAGTATGATTAGAAAAGGTGAGACCAGAGATTAGGGAGAAACAATGGTCAGATTGCAAAGCAAGAGATCAGTAGAGGAAGAAGATGAGGATGGGAAGTCACTGCTGGGGGACAATACCTGCCAAGGTCAGTATAAGTGCCATTGATCACTTTTATGACTGTGTAGCTCCCAGTAAATTATTTAACCATCCTGCCCCTAGAGGCATTGCAGGTATGGCTGCTGTATCACATGTGTGTCAGTAGGTGGCAGAGAGGAGAGAAGCTATGTCTATACTCAGTATTCTGACCTACAAATATCTGAATGAATAATAGCCTAACATTCCTCCCACAAAAAGCTAGCCTGGGACAAGCATCAGTCTGATGCCAGGGGACCCAGACAGGGAGCTAGCCTGAGGCAACCACAAGTCAGGTGCCAGGTAGGCCCAGATGGCTCCCCAGGACAGGGAGTTAGCTGGGAACTAGGAGAACCCTACCTGGGAGCATGGGTCCTGGGCTGGAGTGAGTCTGAGATATATGACCCTGGCAGGGAGACATTCAGACAGGCTGGTCAAGGAGGGGACTAGAGATGACCACCAGGCTGGCAGCATGGAGCCTGGACAGGGAGCTAGGCTGAGATGACCACCAACCTAGGCCTAAGGCACCATGTAGGCCTAAGGGCACAGACCCTGCCCAGAACATAATGCATGACTAGGGCATAGAATTCCTGATACCACTCTTGAGACAACCCCAGACACTCAGAGACCCCAGGGATCACTAAGAGGAGCAAGGAAGTGGTGGAGAGATGGAAGAGAAACAGAAGAATGTGGGCACAAAAGAGAGGCAGAACTGGGGACTCAAGGGCAGGAGGTGATATGAACAGCCTGATGTGAGTAGCTGGTGATGCCACCTGGGACCATGGTGGTGTCCTGGCCTGTGCTGCCACCAGAGCCATGCCAGGGTCTGTGGCCCTGCAGCATCAGGATCTGTTACCACCAAAGGCCAGGCAGAGATCCCTGGTCTGAGCTTCCACCCTGGGACACGTTGATGTCTGAAAGCTGTGCAGAACAGGCCCTACCTCTCACCTGAGCATCATGGGAGAGCTGGCCTGGCCATAATATCCCAACAATATGACTGCCTAAACAAGTTAATCCTGAAATTATATGTATATGTATATATATATGAGTAGCACTAGTGGATCTAGTAGGGTGTGTGTGTGTGTGTGTGTGTGTGTAACCATGAGAAAGAGGCCACATTTCCAGAAGGAGCTAGAGAAGGTATATTGTAGGTGTTTGAGGGAGTAAAGAAAAGGGGGGGGGGAGTGATGTAATTAAATTTTAGTTAAAAGCACAGAATAATTAAAAATAGACGTATCTTGGTGAACAGGGCGTGCGTTAGGATTAATGAGGGAGGTCAGAAGAGTGCCAGGGTGATGACATGTTTGTTAGGTCCTCATTTTCCATCATGTCATCCATCTTACCATTTCCCAAATCCCCATTTCTTTTCATTTGCATCTTTTTGAGGGGATTCTTATTCATTTTCAATTTCCTCTGCTGCATGGCACCAACACTATGTACATGTCTGTCTGTGTCTATATAGGGCGTGTGTGTATCTATCTGTATGTTTAAATCCTGCAAGCCATTAAATGCAGAACAGTGGCTCAGCACCAATTCACTCCAAGGCTGTGTTCATTAGCATCTGTCTACCATGTTTATCAGTATCCATTTATTCTCTAAACAAGAATCTAGTGGAAGAATATTTACCTAATGTGGCTAATTAGGAAGGATCTTTCTGTGCTTGGATAGCTGGTGGGAGTGAAGCATGTCTGTATCCTCCAACCACCAGCACTGGGGAGCTGGCTGGCCTTGGCTGCTTTAAAAGCTTCAAAGGACACAGCTGCTGAGTGTAATTTCTCTGTAACTCTGCTTCCTGCACAAACAGCCCCCTTGGAAGACTCAGAGACCTCCAACTCTGATAAGTCTTAATAAAATGTGGTACAGAAAGTCAATGCCCTGTTGAGTGAGGCACCTCTTCTTCTTTTTGTTAAAATAACTTCTTTTAAAGAGAAACAAGTCAATTTTTAGAAAGCCAGGTTGATAAGTCAGTGTTTCTGCCCTGATTGCCCTGCACAGCTTTGTCTCCATCCAGGTGGACTCACGTGACACCTGAAGGGCTTCTGAACCAACCCCTCTGTGCCCCCTGACAGGCCTCTGTCTCTCTTTGGCAATGGTGGGACTGAACGAGTTGATTTTCCAACTGTTCAGGGACACTTGATAAGAGTCAGGTTCAATGTTAGGCATGTATATAGCCATTGGATGGGAAGATAAGCGCTTAGTCCTCAGGGAGCAGGAGAAGGTAAGTGAACAGGAAGTCAGGAAAATATGATGTGTGTTCTGATTGGTGGATGCATGAGGTGCTTTGAAGGTGGAAGACCTATGGGCATGAGGTAAACTCAGTGAAGGATCCACCGGTCAAGAGATGTTTGAACTGAGTCTGGAAGGAAAAGTGAAGTTCTTCTGATGAGTAAGATAGAGAGGAACATGTCTGCAGAAGAGACACTGTGATGTAAGGTGGGTCCTAAGGACCCTTGCACATTTAAGAAACTTCTGGGGGGCTGGGAAGCACAGAACAACCACCCCTGCTTGGCAAAGAGCAAACACGTAAAGCCTGCTCACTGGCAGGATGACTGTCTTGTCACTAGAGCCATCAACTGGCAGGCTTTTTGGTAGAATATGCTGATGGAAAGCATTTTTACAAGTGTGGACATCTTTGGCAACTCCATTGCTTTCTCCTCTACCCGCCATGACCACGGTCTTCACTTTCTACATCATCATCATCCTCATTACCATTATCTGCCTCTTTATCATCATCTTCCAATCAAGACTATCACCATCACTACTATCACTCTGTCATGACCATTACCACCATCTCCCATCACACAATCTCCCATTGCAACTCTCATCACTATCACTACCATCTCTCCCATCAGGACCATCTCTCGACCAGAACCATCTCCTTGCATTAGAACCATCTCTGCATCACCACTATTACCCATCTTTACCACCTAATGGGTATCTATTTCTTCTGAATAGAAAACATTTTCTCTTGGAAGGAGGCTTTTTAGACCCAAGCAATAAACAAAACTCACAAGGGTCCTCCAAAAGATTATAAAAGCAGAAACATTTGCTGCAAATAAGAGACTTTCCAAATAACCTAGATGCCTGAACCTTGTACAGCAAACTCAGGGATTCAGTCTTTATGAGTTGCCATCCATGCTGGAGCAGATATTTAGTGATGCAGCTGCCTTTGAGTCACTCATGCTCCTGTATAAACCCTTATGAATATTTCTGTAAATAACACCAACAAACTCACCATTTCACTAAGCTAGATTTGAGTGAAATTGTTTCTATGATCTGTCTGAGTGCTTTGAGCAAACAGGTCAAATAGCTCTTCAAGAAGAGTCTCACATCCCCGCCACCACCTACTGTATCATCATCTTTATTAGCACCATCTTCATCAGCACCATCAGCACCATTATCTCCTGGGCAGGAAGGTTCACAGCTCTTCTCTTTTCTTAACCTTGCTGCCTCATCCTCAAGTGAGAATGGTCTCATTGGGTATGAAGTGAGGTTAAATGGTTGAGTGTAAATACCTTGGTCTTTCTGCCACAGTTTCTTTGCTGTCTAGCCTGACTGTAACTGAAGGCTGTTTTCCCCCCTTCTCTTTGTAATGTCCTCACATGGATCGCCATGTGTTACAACCTGTAATTGTGTTAGAAAGCCAGGTTTTATTCAAAATTTCAAGTCCATCTTTCTACCAAATCTCATAGGGGGTGAGGCCATTTTTTTTATAAGTTCCCTATTTATTTCTCAATTTCTTCAGAGCCCAGAGGAGTGTGTACATTACATACCATTTAATGTACATGAAATTTATATAAATTTTCTGGAATTGTCAACCACTGTGTTTATTGCTCACGGGTCACTTGCAGCTGCCCAAGGACTCTACTGACCTTGGCTGGGCTCCTTATTATGACTAAAATCTGGTTGTGATGAGCCTACTACACCAGAAATACAGATAGACACAGTTGTGTCTTTTCCCAATCTCAGAATATATTGAATGACAATAAATTCATAAGCTACATTAGTTCTGTTTCCTAATTTGTTGAGTAGTCTCTATTTTTCTTACTAGCTGATTGAGGCAAACACAAGCTCTTTTACTTCCGTCTAAAACATGAATATTTATTCAAATCACACATTGCATACCCAGTGGGTTACAGAAAGGGATAAAGAGGCTTCAGCAAAGTTCAGGGAGTTCTGTGAGGCCTACATGGAAACCTGAGTGGGATGCAGGGGGAGCTACAGGAGTTGGAAAATAAAAAGGCTGGAGGTCTTTGGGAGCGGGGGTATGTCTGCAGAGTCAGGACCCAAGGCACAGAATTGAGATAAGCCTTGGGGTGGAGTTCAGCTGCTGAAGTAAGGTATGGCTGGAGAGGCTGGAGAGATGAAGAGGGAGACCAGGTCGAGGCGCATGAAAGGGTAGAGGGTAGGGTGGAAATTCGAGTAGGTCACATCAACAGTGGATCTGAGACAAGCTGAAACCCCGGACAGTCAGGAGTTCTCTTTGGTCCCTTGATACACATGACAGGGCCCATCTCAGTCATATATTTGAAGTGGAAATTTCTGGTTTCTTTGGAAACTCAGTTATGCCATATGATGTTTTGCTGGGGCAGGCACAGGTGAGAGAATGTTTCACTGAAGCAGATATGTGAAAGGACGCGTGATGTTTAGAGAGATGAATATGACCACAGTCTCTGGGACAACGCTCGTGCTTTTGTGAGCCCTGCACAGCTTCACTCGTAGCTGCTGCTGCTGCTGCTCTGGCACTGGTTGGCCTGGTACCGCGCTGCTGACCTTCACTTGTCTTGGCTTTGAAGTAGAGAGTAACTTTCCAAAGAACTTCTCGTGGTATTCTGGTAACTTCTTGCCACTCCTGCGGACTTGGGCCAACTGGCTTTGTGCTTTTTTCTCCATTGAACTGCCGTCGTTGCTGATTCACGAGTGGCGATTTCCCAGTGGACTTGACTGTTTGGTAGTTCAGTCTATTGATATCCTGACAATGAAGAATGGAATTACCTCCAAAGAATTATTCCTAAACAGGTCTACTTAATTCATGTCTTGATAACCGTTTTCCCCCAGTACCTCTGATGGGTGGTAGGCCAGAAGGGAGGCTGAAGCATTTAAGAACCCTTAGTAAAGTAGGTTTTGAAAAATCTGAATTTACATACATTGTCTTCCTCTTCATGGCGTCCATGTAAAGCTGTCACAGCCTTTGGTTTGATGAGTTTGATAAGTTTTCTAGCTTCGTTTCCCATGTGTGTGCTCATAGGGTCACAATTTATCTTGATGAGAATATAGAAGGCACGCTTCTTACTTTTAGGAATAAAGTGTTTATCAGTCAGTGCCTCGTAGGTGGTGCTGAACAGCTGGAGCGTACATATCTACCAAGGTGAAGGGCCACCCCTGCTCTGCACGGCACTCAACATGGAGTCGAAAGCTGCTTGTAAAACGGAGCTTCTCAGGGCAAGGCCCACCCTCAGACGCTGCTGTTTCACACGATGTGGACTGCGTTAGCCCGAGGTCAACACTGGTGGCATGGCAGCTAGTTTTAAATGGCTTCCGCTCTCCTCTGTGTGAAACTCATCCCCTGCAGGCCAGCCCAGACCTGTTCTCAGGATCCTAGCAGAAAGCAAGAGGCGATGACAGAAATTAGCGAGGTTTGGACAGGCATGGCATCGTCCTGCACTCACTTGATTGAACACAGCAAACTTTCAAGAATTCCTGAGTTCTGTGAGGGAGATGGGCTCGCCTTCTTCAGGACAGGAGTTTCAAAGGCCTTGAATGTAGGAGAAAACAATAAGCCTGATTCACATGTAGAGTTACATGCCCTGTCAGCACCCCGAACGCGGCATCTACATTATCAACAGAATCAGCATCCCCATTTCCTTAGTGGACCTCTGTCTATGGTGGCTTGTTATGTCACGACATGTGATGGATGTAAACAGGCATCACACCTCCCTAAGAGGATCTTATATCAGTGGTGAATCACTTTTACCGTCTACAGGATGACACTGAGATCCAACAGGTTTTCCTTTCTGCCTAATGTCCCACAGCTGGGCTGTAGTGAGAGCCAGCCTTCTCAGCATCCCCCCAAAACAGCAGATGCCTGCCTCCGCAGCATCAGCAAATTGAGGGTGGGGCTGTCCTCTGCATCCTCCATGGAACCAAAGGCCTCCTAAAGGAGCTTCTTCTGGCTCCCACCGCTCAGCTCCCTGAGATGGGGAGGCTGCCTGCCTCACCCCTGAAGCTTAATTAAAATGAAGATGAAGTACTCTCCATGACGGGTCACACTTGGTGGCAGTCACTGTGCCAAGGACCCGGCGGGCCTTCTGATGTTGAGCATCCTTTTCCAGCCTCTGCACTGGCTCAGCTTCCTCTGGGAGCCTCATTATAATTCCTTTGGTAATTAAAACAACAGATGTTATAATTAAAAGGCTCCTCATTAAATCACAAATAACTGAAGCTTGAGGTGGGGCCTCATAGAACCATGTCACCAAGTCACCTTTAGAGGGAATAAAAAAACGTGAAGGGGGTTGGGAATCACAGGCTTAGAACTGCAAAAGGCAGCCAGGCAAGGAGCTCATGAGATGTCTGCAGAGCTGCCTGGGGAAATCCCACCAAGGCTCTGGGCTCCCAGGGAAGGATGGAGTGGGCCCCCCAAAGTCCCCTTTGTGTAGTTGAAGGAATAGCCCCAGTAGGAGGGGCCTTGGGGCATCTTTCTTGCTCATGGCTGCCTAAGGGAGTTCCCAGCACAATTGAGAACTTGGCTGAAAAAAAGGGGGAGCATGCCAGAAAGGAGTTCAGGATACACAGTTCTTATTTTGCCTTGGCACTGGCTTCCTCACTGTCCTTGAGCAAACCTTGCCACCAAGCCACAGTTCCATACTCTGGAAAATATTGAGAAGAACATATTGGATGTTTGTAAATCCTCCAGCTCCTGTCTGGAGGACAGATGGGCAGATGCGTGAGACCTGGACTGCTGGGACTGCTGGGAAGTGCCTCTAAACAACGTCTCATGAAGGCGCTACTGGAATACAGCTGTGGCCCACAGTTTCCCATATACACGTGTGACATGTGTGTGGTGAGGGATGCTTAACACTGGATCAAATTCTCACACCGGATGGTGATGTTGTCTTTAACTCCATTTTCTTTTCTTTCTGGGTAAGTTGTTGGCCTGGAGGGAGCTATAGAGAATTCAGAGGAGTAATAAGATGTTCTTACTGAGCTAGCCTGGGTTTAGCCTTTCACTGAGGCAGAGGAGAGGATAAAGCTCTCCAAACCAGTCCCATGTTGCTTTCTAACCTCTGTGCCTCTTCCTAGACTTAGACTGCTTTCACTTCCTACCAGCCTGTTTCCCTAGTGTAAGGGGCCTCACCACCACCACCACTACCACCACCACCAAAGTTGTCTTGAGTACTTAATGATAGAATAGTGAAAGCAAGTGCTCCTGTAGTACTCATCACACTGCAAGAACATGCTAGAACTTTATGTTCATTCAATTCATCCTTATAACAGCTTTATAGGAGTGTGTGATGGTTAGCTTTGTCAACTTGATATGACCTGAAATCACCTGGAAAGAGAATCTTAATGGATGTCTTAGGTATTGCTTTATTAACATGAAGAAGCATCAAGGCAACTCTTATAAAAGAAAGCCTTGGGGGACTTGCTTATATTTTCAGAGACTTAGACCATTATCACCATGGCAGGAAGCAGACAGGCATGGTACTAGAGCAGTATCTAAGAGCTTTACATCCTGATCCACAGACAGGAGAGGAAGAGAGAGAGAGAGAGAGAGAGAGAGAGAGAGAGAGAGAGAGAGAGAGAGAGAGAGAGGTATGGGCTTCTGAAATGTTATCCACAGTAACACACCTCCTCAAACAAAACCACACCTAGCCCTTCCCAAATAAGTTCACTAACTGGAGACCAAACATTTAAACCTATGAGCCTTTGGGGGAATTCTCATTAAAACCATCACAATAAGAGATTGTCCACATTGGGCTGGCTTGTGAGTGTGTCTATGGAGGACTGTCTTAGTTTAATTAGTCGATGTCAGAAGACTCAGTCCACTATGGGAGGCACTATTCCCTAGTCAGTGCTTCCTGAATTGTGTAAGAGTAGAGCAGTAGAACTGAGAGCAAGCAAGTAAGTAGGCAAGCAAGCCACTCTGTATGCATTGGGTTTGCTCTGCTCTTGACCATGGGTGTGATGTTACGACCTTCTTCAAGCTCCTGCTGCTATGACTTCCTTACAATGATGGGCTTCAGCTTGGAATTGTAGCCTAAAATAAACCCTTTCTGCTAAGTTGGTTTTTGTCAGAATATTTTATCATAGCAACAGAAATAAAACCATAACAGAGAATAATTAGAAGAATGAATAGATAGCCAGTTGGGCATGGAATCTTGGAAAGGATGTGTTATGGTCAGGAAAATGAAGGTCCAGATGGTAGTAGGGCACTGCTACAAGGGAGACATTATGTACACGGGTCCTGTCTTATATCATATGCTGCCTTCTTTGCCATCTCTGAGGTTTCCCTTTAGAGCAGACCCTGCCCATAGGTCACAGCTAAGAAGATGTGTTGGACTGTGAAAAGCAGTCTGTGGCCTGGTTGGATGAGGGTTACTCCAGAGACCCAGTAGAGAATTCTACAAGGGGTGGAACCATGAACCATGCTCCCAGACACTAGGCTCCTGATACCACCAGGCCCTCAACTCCATAATTCTGTAGCCGTCAGTTAGTGTTACTCCCCAAGTCCCTAGTATTCTGGCTGGACTCCATCCCCACAGTCACCTGGCAACAGCCAGGTAGGCTGGCACACTATAAAAAGGGCTGTTTGCCCCCTCCCCTCTCCCTTACTCTCTTTTACTCTCTCCTACTCTCTCACTCTCTTGTTCTGTCTCTTGTCCCCTTACTCCCCTTCTCTCCCCATTCTCTTTCCCCCTCTTTCCACATGGCCATGGCCTCCACATGGTCATGGCTGGTCTCTGCTTCTCTACAATGAAGCTTTAAAGCCATCTTTTGTCTCCCAGTGTTTCCAGCCACCAGACTGGACCAAGGACTTGCCCGTGTGGGAACTCGCCCAGCACGCCTTCCCCCCACCCTTTCCCCTTTGATCCCAGGGCTGACCAAGCTGCCCCCAGGCCCCCACTTCATTCTCAACTCTTCTGTGGTATCCAGCAGTGTCCTGCAATGCCCAAGAGCAAGAACCTGTTGTCCCTGGTCTCCATGAGGTCCAGGGGCCCCGGACTTCTCCCTCCCCACCTCCCATGGATTGGGGTCCCTTGTCTTCTCACAGCCAGACACCCACCTGGTGGCGTGGGGGCATGCGCGACAGTCTCCTGCATCTGCCTAGCCAGAGCTGGTGAGCTCTGGCAGGACATGGGTTCCCCTGCCCTTTATTTCTCCACTTCCTGTGCCTGGCAAGTGGTAGCAGAGGCGCCTCGCCCTTTCTCCACAACTTGTGCCCAACAAAGGTACATAAGGAACTGATGAGTCAGGCACGCTTGCTCTTCTTACTAGCTCAGAGACACATCAAGTCAGGTACCAGCAGCAGCGATGATGTGAGAACAACAGTCCCAGTGTCAAATATCAGAACAAGAGAGAGCCACTATATCAGACTGTCTTAGCCTTAGTACTCTCCACAGTATATATTTAGTCTAGTATTGTCCAGCACTTAGAAAACCCTGGAGAAATACTGGTTGGTATGGCTGGTTACACCGATGGATGATCGAACAGATGAATGTTTGATGGTGTGGATGGATCAGTGGATTACATGTATGGACACACGGGTATATTATATTAATGATTAGATAAATGGCATGGGTTGATCACTATCAGTGGATCATGAACGGATTGATGGGCAAGTGGGCAGATGCAGTGAGTGAATATACGTTATGTGCTACATCCATATGTGTCCCCATCATGTGGCTGACAGAGATCCTTGCATGACATGTCTAGTGCTCAGCACTGGAAACAGACAATGTCTTTATCCTGGATGAATCTGCTCCCTGGAGACACTGGCCACAAAGTGGGGAATGCTAGCCTTGGTCTATGTGCAGGGCTGGTGGTGGTGGGGGAGCCCAGCGCAAAGTTAAGATCCTGCCTAGTACATCCCCAAGACCTTGGTATCTAAAGAGGATTTTGAAGACAAAGTCATGTAAAGAGAAGGCCACTCCAAGTGGAGGGAACAAGATTTATAAAATCAAGGTTGTACAAAGGAACCCTTGGTGAGGGCTTCTTGCCGGTGGCAACAATAGAGCTTTATAGCAGGGGTAGCAGGGGATGAAGCAGAGTGGAGTGATGAGGCCAAGTGATGAGAGCTTTAATACCAGGAAGACAGGCTGTCAGCGCAGGGAAAAGCAGTGCTCAGACATGCACTGAGAAAGCTCAGTCAATACTCTGGGTGAGATGGTCAGATGCTGGGAGACATGGAGCATGGATATAGAGTCAGATGCTCTTATGGATCATAAAATTACACAGGTGCTCAGAATGGCATACCCTGCAGACCGTTTCCAACCTCTGGTTGTATATATGGTGTGCCTGAGGCCCTGAGATGGGTAGCAAGAGGCTCGAGGCTGAGCAGAAACCAGCCGAGCAGCAGGAAGTGCAGAATCTCAGTGCGTCTGGGAGGTTGGTATAAAATGATGCTCATAAGAAACTTTTCTCCCTTGAGGACAATGAAGCACAAAAGGAGGGGGCGAGTGCTTGACAGCAGCTCTGATTAAAGTCAAACACGATGTTCTCAACAATCCAGGCTGCTGGGGCCTCAGAGAAGCGAGTGAGACAGAGCACAGTTAACTCCGGGGCCGGAAGGGGAGAGAAGGCGGCTCTCAGGAGACCGAGTCAGAGGCTGCTGGAGACACAGAGGCCTCAAACCCCCTCCTCTAGAGGAGAAACTCCCTTGACAGCTCCATGACTTTTACTGTCCTCCTTTTGGAGAGAGCCATGTGTCCTCTGTACCCTGGGCAGGGTGGCAGATGCTACAGACTTGTCATCAATGCAAGTTGAATTGTGTTTTTCTTTTCAGCACTAGGGATAGAACCCAGGATGTCACATGCGCTAAGCAGGGTCCTTACCCTTGAGCTCTGTCTACCCCTGGGATATGCATACAGACTCAGTTACTCTTCTGAACCATACATTTACACAGATACTCAGAATGGAATTTTCTAGATGTGGCCTCTGATCTACTGTTTGTCTCCTTTTGAGTGACCACTTCCTCCACAGGGGTCTATTCTCTTCTAACTTCTCTCCATGGTCCCACTTACTTTGACTTTAGGCTTCAACAAAAGACTTCAGCGTGGGGATTGGGAGCCTGCCCGTGCTGGCCGTGTGTGTTTCCTAGCACTAGTGTGGCTGTCTTTACAGGGTCCACTGTCTTCCCTGACCTCCCAGGCACACAAGGAGCACAACAGCCCAGGGAAATGTCACCGTGTGGATCCAGTGGTTGAGGAGCTGGTAGCATCTGCCCAAGCTAGCTCGCCTCCCCTGATCTCTGACTCTTTTTCTGCAAAGTGGAATTGATGCCTTTAAGGCTATTGTGTATATAAAAAAGCACATTATACTTGTACAAATACTTCTTCATTTTTTATGTTTTTATTAATATCCTAATTATACAAGTAATTTTCAAGTGTCATCACTGTTAACAACAGTGATTTTTTTTTTTAAAGCAGAACTCAGCCAAGGGTCCCAGAGCCTGCTCAGGGGTGACCACCATTATAGGCACTTAGAGGAATGAAGGGCTTAATTTTTCTCTCTGTTTGTTCTGCACAGTGAGACTGCACCTCCTGTGTTCTTTGCTCAAGGCCTCCCAGATGCCACACCAGACCTCATCTGGTGTGCTCTACTCATATCCCAGATCATTCAGTGTCCACCTGACTACATCTCCATGTAGCCATGTGGCGAGGTACCCCAGATTCTCAGGGGGTGCTGTGTGGGGACGACCATTGAAGTTAGAGGCAACCCAAGCCTTGCCTGGTAAGGTGACCTTGGAGTGACTTTATCCTACCTTAGCATATGAGTTAGAAGTATGCTGCCAGCCCTACCCGTGCTCAAAGAGACAGGACTGCAGAGGTTCAACTCATGGCAGAGGTTCAACTCATGCTTTAGGGTATGTCTTAATTACTTTTCTATTGCCAGGACAAAACATTATGTCTAAGACATATAATAATAGAAAATATTAAATTTGGGACTCCACTGTCCCAGAGGGTTAGAGTCCATTATCATCATAGTGAGGAGCACACAGGCATGGCGCTGGAGCAGTTACGGAGAACTTACACCTTCATTCATAAGCATGAGACAGAGAAATAACTGGAAATAGCATGGGCTTTTGAAAGCTCAAAGCCCTCCCCCAGTGACACACCCCCTCTCATGTGGCTAAGCACTTCCTTCCGTTAAGGCGATAACTTTTCCTGGCTTCTCCAGGGTTTATCTACATGCATAAAGACTTTGTTTTTTAGCCCTCTAAACATTCTATCTGCACATGTAGTTTTTTTTTTGAAAAGGGAAGTAAAAACACTTTATGATAAAATTAAAGATTTACATGTTAAAATTGACAATTTTCATGGAAAATTAAAGAGTAAAGTGGTAGATGTGTAAAACAATACTAAATTGGAATATGGAATAGAAACATTTTATGATAAAATTGAAGATTTACATAAAATTTTAAAAAAACATGTTAGAAGTGAAGATTATCATGGAAAATTTTATATAGATATAATAATGGTAGGCATAAAAGTATTCCCTAAGTTGATTGAAAGTGGAATTATAAATATGTTCTGATAAACTTGAAGATTTATATGGAAAATTTTTCTGATAAAATTGAAGAAATATATAGAAAACATGTTAAAATTAAAGATTATCATGGAAATTATACAGATAAAATGATAGGCATAAAGATAATTCTAAATTGATTGAAGGTGGAATTATAAACATTTTCAGATAAAATTGAAGATTTATATGGAAAATATTTCTGGTAAAATTCAAGAAATATATAGACAAACACATTAAAATGGACTATTTCATGGAAAATTTTACATATAAAATGGTAGATATAAAAACTTTCTAAATTAATCGAAGGTAGAATTAGAAACATTTGTGATAAAATCAAAGATTTACATTGAAAACATTTGTGATAAAAAAAGAGAAAATATATAGAAAGACATATTAAAATCGAAGATTATCATGAAAAATAATGTAGATAAAATGGTAGACATAAAGAAATTACTAAATTAATTAAAAGGGGAATTACAAACATTTTCTGATAAAATTGAAGATTTACATGAGAAATAGTTCCTTAGTCTATGTCTTTTTATTGGGGAGTTGAGTCCATTGCTATTAAGAGATATTAAGGAATAGTGATTGTTGCTTCCTGTTATTTTTGATGTTATTTTTATGTTTGTGTGGTTATCTTCTTTTGGAAGAAGATGACTTTCTTGCTTTTTCTAGGGTGTAGTTTCCCTCCTTGTGTTGGCATTTCCATCAAATATCCTTTGTAGGGCTGGATTTGTGGACAGATATTGTGTAAATTTGGTTTTATCATGGAATATCTTGGTTTCTCCATCTATGATGATTGAGAGTTTTGCTGGGTATAGTAGCCTGGCCTGGCATTTGTGTTCTCTTAGGGTCTGTATGAGGTTTGCTCAGGATCTTCTAGCTTTCATAGTCTCTGGTGAGAAGACTGGTGTGATTCTGATAGGTCTGACTTTATAAGTTACTTGCCATTTTTCCCTTACTGCTTTTATTATTCTTTCTTTGTTTAGTGAATTTGGTGTTTTGATTATTATGTGCCGGGAGGACTTTCTGTTCTGGTCCAGTCTGTTTGGAGTTCTGAAGGCTTCTTGTATGTTCATGGGCATCTCTTTCTCTAGGTTAGGGAAGTTTTCTTCTACAATTTTGTTGAAGATATTTACTGGGCCTTTAAGATGTAACTCCTCGCTCTCTCTCATCTATACCTATAATCCTTAGGTTTGGTCTTCTCATTGTGTCCTAGAGTTCCTGGATGTTTTAGGAACATCCTGTTTAGGATGTCCTAAATAGTTCAGCCTCCATTCTGGCCCACCAACCAAAGATAGGGAGGGAAGAAAGGTTAGGAAATGGTGGAAGTGGACCTGTTTAGAAGTAGTTCTTTGGGGTGATTCCAAACATGAATCAGTACAACAGTCTAGTCCAATCAAGAACATCAGACATGAATCAGTAGCAGTGGCTCAATCCAGAAGGAGCCACGAGGCTCTCCTGGAATACCACAAGAAGGTCTTTGGCACTTTTCTCTCTATGAAGTCACTAAAAGTGAAGATCAGCAAAGATCAGCAAAGATCAGCAAAGACCAGCAAAGCGTTGCAAGATGAACCAATGCAAGAGCATCCCCCACTCTCTGTGGGGTTATATTTATATTAAATATCATACTTGTCCTCTCAAGCATCCACTCCAGCAAAACATCACGTGCCCTTTCAAAGCTTCCAAAAAAACAGCATGTGTCTGTTCTCAGCAAAGCATCCTCTCACAAGACAGATTCCATAAAAAACATCACATGACACAACTGAACCTCCAAAGGAAACAGACATTTTTACTTCACTATGCCAACCCCTTTCTGATAAGCTCTTCGAAGTTATCAAGGGATCTTTGATAGTAAGCATAGTGTAAGATATGAGCTTTGAGCTGTTTCTTCTGCAAAAGTGACAGGATGCTGGCTTGTTGGTGCTTGGCAGGTTGTATGGAAGCTTTGTCCTGATGGGAGAAGTCCCTCAGAGTCTTCTTTTCATCACCTCTCACCCTGTGGCTTTTCCTAAGCGCTCTTGCCAGATCTTTCTGTAGCACATCTGTCCCAGACAGAACACATGAAAGACATTGTCCCTTCGTGCAGGTGTTAGACTCCTGGCACCAATGGAGGGCTTGTTGTCAGTGTGTCCCCATAGCAGACCATCTGGAGGACTCTGGGAACATCTGCATTGCTCCCTTGAATGGCACTGAATATGTAGCTAGCTTTCTTGTAATGGGTTCTTGTCCCTCAGGAAATGATTCTGAATATTTGCTCTAAAGGAGTGTTGCGTAGTAGTCTTCCTATAAGATTAAAACTTTCTGTCTTAGAGGAAAACTTACTAAGGCACAGGATGTTAGAGGGGGAGATGAAGCAACAGGATATTTTATGACAGGATAGTTACAGGGATGTGTAACCACAGGGTGTTCTAGGGGAAAGTTTAACATTCCATCCTAGAGGAGAGTATTTTAAGCTCAGGAGATAAACAACTCAATGGCTTCAGAAAGTCCCTGAAACTGAGCAGATTCACTTAGCCAAGAGCATACACATACACGTACATGTACACTTACGCGTACACGCACACATACACATATACATATACATATACATATGCAGCAAAGACTATTGGGAGACAGTCTCAGGTAAATCAAGCTACCTAGAAGATTCTCAGACAAGCTGAATTGTCTAGAAGAATGAGAGACCAGCTGAACTGTCAGGAAAAGGCTCAGACTGAGCTGAGGATCTGCACAGAGCACTCTCCCTCTCCCACCTGTTGATCATCCTGCAGGCTGCGCAGTGTGCTCCAATGTTCCCAGGTTTCACAAACTGTCGTCTGTGCTGAGATGGCCTTTGATGATGTGTCTGTTTGTGTCATTTCTGCTCCTGCAAGAAACCCCAGTGAAGCTCATTGTTTAACCAAGCTAGACTTTGGTGGTGTCAGTACTTTGGTGTGTTGTTGCTTTCCTGTGTGGGGTGTGTTGGTACCGGGACCTCTGAAATCTGTGACATCACATAGATGGCAACAGTCACCATATTCTCAGAATCCATTGGGCTCACCTTTACCTATGACCAGGTGACCATATGTATATATAAAAGGAATGCTCCTCCCTCTCCCTCTCCCTCTCCCTCTCCTTCTCTCTCTTTCTCCCTCCCTCCCTCTCCCCCCTCTCTCTTCCTCTCTTCTCTTTCTGCCACGACCTTTGCCCTTTCTCCTCTCAATAAACCTCATGTGGAACTGTATGGCCTGGTGTGGTCCTTCTGAAGCCACGTGAAGTTCAAGATCACAACAGTATGGATAAATGTTTGTACCTCCTCAGGAATAGTCTCACACAAGAAATAACAGGACAATATCTCAGTAGAAAAAAATAGGCTGCTATAAACAATACCATTTGGAATTGTGGAAACTGTATAAGGTTGACCCACAAAGTACTGAGTAGTGGCCAGACAGAACGGAAGTTCAAGTCCTGCCCATTTTATAACGGACAATCAGAATCCGGCTCTTTCCTGCTTGCTGCTGGGGTCTAACTACCATGATCATGAGGTCAGGGCAGCCACCTGGAGAAAGAGGGAACTTGGGGAGGGTCTCAGGGAACCACTATCAGAGCCAAGTCATAGTAAGGATGCTGTGACCTGCAAGCTGAGTATACAGCAACCTTGTGAAGGAAGGAACAGGTCACTTCCTGGGCAGATGGCAACTTTTACTTGCCACATATCCCTCAAGTAGAATTTTTGACTTCTATGGCCTGCAAGGGCTGGGAGATGGCAGGTACTAGCTAGATTCCTAACATTTGCAGTTGGATAAAGAGAAGTGAGGGCCTGAGGATAGAGACACAGCTCACCACGGCCTTGATAGGGGCCAAGGCTTTGACAAGCTGTCACACAGAACTGTGGCACAGTTCAGGAACAGGAGCAGTGCACAGGATGTGAGTGGGTGGTGGGCTTACTCTAAGGCTGTGATCTCTGGCTATGCCACACCGATCTGACAGGTAGGATGGTGACTTAATTCAAGGCCATGGTCAGGGTCTTGTCTGTCCAGGATGAGGGCTTGATTTGCAGCCCTCACCAGGATCCACCCATCACCAGGTTATGGTCAATGTCCCTTCTTTCCTTTAGAAAAACACATGGTGCTATAGGAGAGGCATGGAGACTGGCCACCGAACGGTAGCCTGCTCTGCCTGGGTGTCACTCCTGAGCATGTGGCTAAGGAAGTTACACGCAGAGAAACCAAGAACTCAGAGACCAAACCTTGCGTATCTCAGTGCCCTGGTTTCCCAAACCTTTCAGCCTTCCTGTCTTCCTGTCTAGGATCCCCCGAATGGCATTATTTCCTGGCACACCTGGCACAGATAGAGGGTTGGCCAGATGCTAGACATACTTCTAATGTCCAAGAAGGTGAGTCATTGGTGGAATCTATCAGAGTGTCTGGCTTCCATACTGGGTCAGTTTCCTTGCTTGGAGAGGGATTTGTAACTTGTAAGGAGAGCAGTTGCACAGACTGCCTCTGACTTGAGTCTTCATGTGTTCTGAGATTGATGGTGGGATGGCATGGTAGGCTTCCTGGAGGAAGTGGTATTTGTACCTCCTGATAAGACTGGAAGGTAGTGAGGCTGGAACTTTGCCGACTCAAGAGACGTATGAAAACCTGGCAAAACTACCCAAAGCCTTTCCTAGATGTTACTCTACTTCAGACACAATATTTTGATCATTTCCACATAAGATGAATCAGAAGCATATGCATTAATTTCCCCTTAAACACATACACACACTTGTTGTACTTGGCAAAATGCAGCCAGAGATTTGATGAATGTAAGGCAGCTGAAGGCTTGTATGAGATCCAAGACCAGGAGGTCTCAAAATCTGGAGCAGCTTGCAGCTTGTACCTGGAAACCGCTTCACCAACTCGCACACGACAGTACACTCGAGGTAGAATTTCCTGTCCCAATGACCTTGCTGAAGACATCCTAGCATCCTCAAGCTCAAGTCCGGTCAGGTCTCAGCACATTTCTTCTATGGTATATTCAGGCTCAGCCCAGCCTGGCTAAAAGGTTCATGCCCTAGAAAAAGTGGATACTCTGTTCCCATTATTTTGATACTATGTGTTTATTACCTTGTGTCTCTGATGCAGGTGGTCCTCGTGCCTGTTGTAATTTGAGTGTTACTGTGTAGCAATTTCTTCAGAAATTAAGGGTTGGACTATGCCATCCTGGAGGGAAGCTCTTTAAGTCTCAGGAAGTGAACAACTCACATGTTTCAAGGAGTTCCTGAAACTTATTAGACTCACAAGTCCCCCACCCACCAAGATTAAATAGCAGTAAGGCCTGCTTTAGAGAGAGGACTGTGCGCTGTCCGTTTGTACAGAGCTCTAGTGTTTGAGCTTTGGTGAGTTGTTAGCATTTAGGTAATGTAGCTGCCTTTGAATAGAACATGCTTCTATAATTAACCTCTCTCACACACTTCTGTAAGGGACTTCAGTAAACACGTGGGTTTATCAAGTCTTATCTGGTGATATCATTACTTCAGTCCATTTTTGGTTCCCTTTCTGAGGTGAGTGGATGCTTGGTCATGTCTCCCTAGGAATAGTGTCCCTCAACCAATGCGAACTGGCTTTCAGAGACTCATGTGTTTGAATACTTAGTA
Source organism: Apodemus sylvaticus (assembly GCF_947179515.1). Taxonomy (NCBI): domain Eukaryota; kingdom Metazoa; phylum Chordata; class Mammalia; order Rodentia; family Muridae; genus Apodemus; species Apodemus sylvaticus. The sequence goes on from NC_067481.1 coordinate 52,560,699, forward strand.
TACAGCTCATGGGACTGTTTTGAAAGATTGTAGAAACTTTAGGAGGTGGAACCTTGCTAGAAAAAGTGAGTCACTGGGGATAGATCATGAGGTTTGATAGTCTAGCCCTACTTCCTGCTCACTGTCACCTCCCTTCCTTCCTCCCTCCTTTCCCATCTCCTCCTCCTCTTCCTCATTCTTTTCTGCTTCATCCTCTTCTTCACCCCTCTTCCGGCTCACCTCCTTCATCTCCTCCTCCTCTTTGTTTGTGTATAGTGTTACCTGTGATATGTATGGTGTATGTGTCTGTATATCTTTGTGTGTGGTAGTAGGGGGGGTATGCATACCTGTGTGTAGACACATACAAGTCACAGGAGCACATTGCATGCCTTTTATTCTTTCTGCCTTATTCATTTGAGACAGTCTTTCACTAAACTTGCAGCCCACCATCCAGATGCCCTCTGTTACCCCATTAGTTAATACTGGAGAAGGGGAAGAGATTCCTTTGGTAATATAGAGGACCCTGGGATAGTAAGACAATAGGATGGATTAGAAGACAGGAAAGCCATATGGTTCTGCCATGGACCGCGGACAGGGAACCCTCAGGTTTCAAAGGCCAGAAGGATGAGTACGCTTGGCTCTGGGGCCACTTACTATGCTCTTAGCTCTGCTCCTTAGAAGGAAACCGCTTCTGGCTCAGTTTGGTAGGTGCTGAGTACTGCCTACCTTACTAGAGTGACAGTATGAAGATATAACTCACTTCCAGGTCAGCGATGGGCCAAGTGTATTTTAGAATTTAGCTTGCTAATTCTTCTAAATGTTCTCCAGGCTCCATTTTCCATCCCTACCATTAGCATCAGCCACAGACACAGGGCATGACTAGCTTCCTCCTTTCAGAGTATAAGTCATGACATAGGTGAGGGATTTGGGGAGGTCTAGGGAAGGCTTCTTGTATAAACTTAGTGTGTTAGAAAACTAAATCATAACCGGAGTTCTCTGTACTAAGCCTGGGGGTGACACAGAAAATGCTCAGCAGATTGTAATGTTAACACTGGTGTTATGACAGGCAATGTGACCTTGAATATCAACCACTAGGGAATGTTTTCACAAGGGGAATAGCTAGACCACGGGTGCAGGAGTGACAGATAATACAGAGGGAAAATAGAAACCAATGCACTTGAAATTAAAAGCCAGGAACAAGGAGATAGACTCCATTTTAAGAGGAATTGGATCCCAGTAATGGCCAGAGACAAGCCAAGGTCTTGCACAGGGGGTGAGTCTCTCATCACTGAACTCATGCAAGGAGAGGATGAAGAATCTTGCTAGAGATACATACCTTGAAGTTTGGTGGGTGAATGGTGGGTGGGTGAATGTGTATGGAGGTGGGGAGACCCGAAGAGACTCTTTCTCCCACTTCTGGGGTTGGGGATGGAAAGGGACCACTCTTCTTGTGAATTGAATGCTGACGTTCTAAGTCATAAGTTCTATCACCAAAGGACCAAGTTAAGCTGGGTTTTGGACTTCTCCTCCATCTCCCAGCAGCAGCACTGGCGAGTGGAGGGTGGAGATGTGAGGGGACTCTGCAGCTCTAGTAAACAGAGGGGCAGGCATTAATTAAAGCACAGATTGACTGTAGTCACAGGGAACCGCATCAGGACTTAGAATTACTTAATAAGAGGGTTTGTTACACTGGTTGGTCTTGAGAAGGCAATATTGATCAGGAGTCCCTGGCCCGGAACTAATGGAATATTCACCCCCCAAATTGCAGAGGCTGATTACTACAAGGGCATCCCTTCTATTGTTACGTGGGAAATAGCCGGTGGCCTGTGTGAAAGAGAGGAAGCAATGTTTGTGGGCGGGGAGAGGGAGAAAGGAAAAAGGAGGAGAGTGAACCAAAGGACAGAGAATGAAGTGGCGCCTCCCCCAATGGACAAAACCAGATATGAAGAGCTAGATAAGATTGGCTTCTCATTTGTGGAAAGTCCCTTGCTGTCCAGGCTGATTGGGAAGTGTGTGCAGCGTGTGATGTTAATGACAGAGCCTTCCTTATGTTCCTCGTCTGAGGAATAAGCAGTTATGAATCCATTCTTCTCTGTGTCTTCCTCACCACCGGCTGTATGGTGATGGTGTGCCTGATGTGATGTTGATTTGCATAATCCAGGGTAATACCTTGGGAATGTCTGTTGGGGCTCTTACAGGCAGAAATGAGTCCAGGTATCCCAGGGTCCTGCAGGGCTCTGCCTTTGTGATATAAGCCCATCGCAAGCTCCCCCACTGTCCCAAAGGGCGGTGTTTGCCTCCTGGTGCTGATGGATCAGTGGATCGTGCTGATGTCTAGCTGAATGACGGCTATTCACCTTCACACCTCCAACACAGCACAGCTGACCACAGACTGTGTGTGCCTAAGAGTGTAAACCCCTGATACTCAGGGCTCCCAATATGGTGAAAGCAGTGGAGAACAGAGAAACCAGGGTGCACAGAGCACTGAAGAGCCGTGGCAGGCCCTTGGGGTGGGTGCTCTATCCTGCCTGAGCTTGAGCTTCAAGGCTGAGCGAGCATGAGGGCTCCTGGTGGAGAAGACTGAAGAACGGGGCAACATCAAAGCATACAGGACAGTGTGACATCTTTCAGAGATGTCAAGGGCTTGGTGCAGTGGAGGTGGATATGGCTGGCCTTGGGGCTGAGACTGGACCGCCAAGACTCTTAGAAGAGAGCTGTTGCCAGAGGACTGAGTGGCTGAGGTCAGGTTGGAGAATAGGGAGGGAGAAGTCTGGAATGATGTTTTGACTTGGGAAACAGCTTATGGTGGGAGCTCAGATTCACAGTATGTTTGTGAGAGATGGAGCAGTAAGTCTTGGCTGTGCTCCAGGAGGTTTCAGGAGATGGCCAGGAAGCTCAGGGATGAGGTGAATGTGTGTGTGTGCTCTGTGTGTGTGTCTGTGCTTGTGTATGTGTGTGTGTGTGTGTGTACGCTCGCACGCGTGCATGAGCAAGTGGTGAGTGTGTGTGTGCTGTTTGACTGAAATAGACTTAATAGAAGAGGGCCAGTGAGAAGACACTAGATGACCCAGGTAGGACCCCAGCAACAACAGGGAGAGCAAGGAAGCAGCCCGAGGTGAGGGAAGAGTCACTTGCAAGCAGGCCTGGTAAAGGTTCTTCCTGAGAGGCAACCCACTATTTTAACAGATTCTTGCTTCTGCAGACTTAACACAAGAGGGGCAGCCGGGTTTTTAATGGCAATTTATCTCAACGTGGGCTTTTACACCTCAATTTATCATTGTCGCTGACAACACTTGGATTAATCTGTTGCTCTGTGTCTTTCTTGCTACTGTGAATCCCAGAAGGATCAAAGGGAATTGATATACATAAAGAACTGAATTTCAATTAATGCAAGCCGGTGCTAATTTTCCAGCAAGTAGCCCAGAAACATTCTCATTCATTGCAAATTTGTCGAGGCCATTCCTCTAGGGGAAACACACCCATAGATTTATTTATTTTTTCCTGGCATCAAATTCATCACAGGGAACATTCTAGAGTGGATTGGGTGTGCTCTTTGCCCCTCCCCAGCTGCTTACACATAGCTGGGTCTTGAGGAGCGGCTTCAGGTTCCCAGTCTCTCTAGTACCCCTGGCACTGCATTCCTTAGACCCTGGAGTTACGGCTGTATGTGCATGGGTCTGGAGAGGGAACACAGACCTGTAAGATAAGGGAGGTTCTTAGTTGAGATCCTTGCCTAGCACTTACCTGCCTTTGCCTCAGATGAGGCCATATGTCAACTCCTGGGAATGGGACTTCAGTAGAGGGGTCAGGACAATGGAAGCTTCTCTTGGAAGCTGGGTCCCAATGGTTCTCTCTGAAGAGAAACACAGGCAAATGGGGAAAGCACTTAGCCCGTTCCTCAGCCGTGTGTGCCAGGCACTTCTGCACTTTGGCTTCTACTAGCTCAGAGGCCTTGCACTTGCCAAGACCTACCTCAGCCTCTTCAAGGAGCGGCTCCCAGGCTCTCCTGGTGCTGTGTCTGTAAACAGCTCTGGTTCACCTGGAGTGCCAGCTTCCTGGAGGCAGAGATAAGGCTGCCAGCATGCAATCATGCAGAGTCTCCACAAAGACTCCCAGAAAGGGCGAGGGAAAGTTGTGTCACACCCACACTCTGCTCCATACACTGAGCTTGCTTGATCCCCGCCCCTCCATTAGGAAGTGTGTGGCTGAGGAGCCATCTTTACCTTTAAGCACATTGGCAAATACTGCCCGGAGAGCCTGTGTCTCCTCAGAGGCTGACTCTGCGAAGCTGTCTTCCAGACGGTCTCTTCCAGACAGTTGGCACAAAGGCACTCTGCCTTCCCTGGGCAGCTGCAGCTGAGCACACACCTCTTCCCACATCCCAGGGGGGATGCTGAGTGCAAGGCCTCCCTGCCAAGCCAGACACCAAGCTTCCCAGACGTGCTCATTAGCATCTCTGGGTCAGGCCAGCTGCCCTACTCTCCTGGATTGGCAGGAGTGAAACTTTGTTTAAATTGCCTTGGTCTGACTTAAAGAAGTGTTCAACAGCCATAGTCATCGGGGAGATGCAAATCAAAGCTACTTTGTGATTTCATCTTACACCCATCAGAATGGCTGAGATCAATAAAACAAATGACAGCTCCTGCTGGTGAGGATGTAGAGGAGGGGACACTCCTCCATTGCTGATGGGAATGCAAACTTGCGCAGCCACTGTGGAAGTCAGTGTGGCAGTTCCTTAGGAGGTAGGAGTTGATCCATCTCCAGGTTCAGCTATACTACTCTTGAGCATGTTATCAAACGAAGCTCCATCCTACCACAGAGACACTTCTCTCATTGCTTCTCCCTTCACAATATCCAGATACCCGAAGCAACCTAGATGTCCCCAACAGATGAGTGGCTTAAGAAAATGTGGCACATTTAATTACTCCACCATTAAAAAATGAAATTATGAAATCTACAGGTAAATGGAGCTAGAAACAAATCATCCTGAGTGAGGTAATCCAGACCTAGAAAGGCAAATATGATATGGATTCACTTACATGTAGATACTATCAGTTAAGTCAACAATAACCAAGCTACAATCCATAGAATTAGATACAGAGTAAAGGACTAGATCTCCCTAGGAAAGAGAAATAGACTAAATAGTTATAGATGGATTGAGGGTAGCTGAAATGGGAGGGTAAAGTGGGGTGAAGGGGAGAAGGAGAGGAAGTAGGAGAAAATATGGGAGAGATAATTAAAACTAAGGGTCATTTGGCAGGTAGTATGAAAAACTAATAGAATAGAAGCTTTGTAAAATACATACATATATACATGAAGGGACTTTAAATGTCATTGCCAAATAACAAGAAAGACAGAGCCCTGGCTGGACTAAATGAAAATTTCAGAACTGGAATTGGGTTACATTTAAATGAGTTATTGGCCAAAGAGGTCCCATGGGAATTCCCAAATAATCCAGACTGTCACCAAGACTATAGGTTGCCCTCCACAAACTGACATCAAGGCCCCGTTGCCAAAGACAATACCTACAACTCATTGAACATGGAGATGTCCAGCTGGTGCCTACATAGAGCCTTTATCCCTACATGCTAGCATCATTGGTGCAAGAAATTACTCTGTAGTCTACAAAAGGAAAAATGTGAACACCAACCCAGCCATAAATCCTCTGATTTATAACGGTGTCCTGCCTGCAAGCTATGCTAGTGCAATGGAGGCACAAAGTTTGTGGGAGTATCTAACTGATATCTGATTTGACTTAAGGCTCCCTCCATGAGATGGAACCTATAGGTACCGAGACCTGCGAGGCTTGTGACGTCATACAAGTGACAAGTAAGACAATGTATAGGTCTGTTGCCAAGGCAACAGCTGCCGTATACCCAGAATTCCATGGCCCACCTTTACCTGTAATTACGTCATCACCCATATATAACTGGGCAGCGTTTCTCCCCCGTCCTCTTTTCTTTTCTCTCTTTCTCTTCTTCCTTCCTGCCCACTACCCCTTCCCCATCTTAAATAAAGTCCCACGTGCAACTGTTTGGCCTGGTGTATCTCATTGCAGCCCACGTCTCCACCGCATCCCCCGGCGGCCTGCGGGCAGACAGGACCTTTTGCACAGAAACCAACAGAACCCATAGGCAACATGGCTTGGAGGACCAAGAACCTGAGACAAGGTAGCTCAGGGACTAAGTAAGGGTAAAACCAAATTTTTAGAGAAAGGAATAAAATGACTCCTAATGACATGCTTTTGTTCAGCCATCTTCAGAAACGCTTCCTCCTGCTGCAGATGGAACCACATACAGCGACACACAGCCAGAAATCATGCAGAGAATGAGATCCCTTGTAATATTCTGCTCTGAATGAGATGCTTCCACCAAATCCCTCCACTCAGGACTCAGGGAACCCTGAAGAAGAGGAGGCAGAGAGAGTGTGAGAACCAGAAAGAATGGAGGACCAAGAAAACAAGACCCCCTAAAGCACATCTGATCAGTGTACACAGGAATCGAATACACAATGACTGAGGCAGCGTGCCCAGGGCCTGCGTGAGTCTGCACTGGATGGGCCTGGAACTGAAAGAAGCGGACACATGTCTCCATCCTAATCCAGATGCTATCTCCAGTTCGGAACCATTTACAAATAAAAATGTAGTTTTACAAATAAAAGTGTAGTTCGGCACTAGATGATCAACAAAAAATAGACTCAACGTATCAATAGAGGTTTCTTGTCTCATAACATCTTGGCTTTAAAAATACTAATTTTGTTTTTTAAAACTTTTTAACACACAAACACACAGACACACAGAGAGAGTCAGAGAGAGAGAGAGTCAGAGAGAGAGAGAGAGAGAGAGAGAGAGAGAGAGAGAGAGAGAGAGAGAGAGAGAGAGAGAGAATGAGGTTGGCTACCCCATAGTTTTCCATTTTGACCAGTTTGGACTTTCTATAACAGTCTCCTGCAAAAGGAAGTTTCTCTGATGAGGGGGAAGGAGAGCTATGGTTATCTGTGAGTATCAGGACAAGTATTTAGAATGCAGTTAGAAACTATACTGATTTAGGAACAAGGCAGTAGTAGTAGATTCTCCTCAGGATTCTGTGACCTCTCCAGACATGGGGTAGCTGACTAAGTTTACAGTACTAGGCATGGATTCCCTCCAGTTTGGCAGACTTCAAATCCAATTAGACAATTGTTGGCTACCCACAAGATAAAAGTGCCATATTATAAACGGAACCTGCTAAGAACAATAGCTTTAGCATCTGATACATTTTATAGAAGAGAAAATGAAGCTAGTTGTTTTCAGTCATTCTAGGGACATGTATTGCCCTATGGTATTGTAATATGTACTGGGTTAGAGGTGCACCTTGATGGTCAAAGCAAGAGTTAATGATAGGGAAGTGTTTCAAGTCAGTAAATGTTCATTCTGTTTGATAGATACTCCTTCTCAAGGTCACCAGTGGTTTTGATAGCTGCTGAAGGCCAGATCAGTCCAGGCATTTCCTGAGGCCCTGAAGTATGGAGAAGGAACATAGCTCCTTCTCCAATCCAGGACTATGCTCAGCTTAGCTGGGAACAGCTTGTGGCCAGGGCCCAGGAGCTTTTCCCTGAGAACCAGATGTGCAAAGAAGAAACATAGCTTCTCGTCTAAAACCAGTTATAGGCTTGGCAGAGCCAGTAATGGCCTGGGGCCTGGGCCCTGCAGGAGTGGTGGCTTCAGATCCTGAGAACACAGCTCTTCCCACCCTAAAGGGCTGTCACCATCAGTCCCAGGGCTGCTGCATGCTCTTCTGTGACGCTTTTGAGATATCCCGATTTCCATGTGTTCAACACTACTTGATTGGCTTCCTGACGACTTCTTCCCATTGTATGAGAGTCCTTTGCTGACATTCTCCCATTTTTAATTTCAAGAAAACTATATATAAAATGCTGTGTATTTCTTAATAAACTTGTTCCTCCCTCTCTCTCTCTCTCTCTCTCTCTCTCTCTCTCTCTCTCTCTCTCTCTCTCTCTCTCCACACACACACACACACACACACACACACACACACACACACACACACACACACACATTATCTTGGTCTGAACATAGTGGAGATTTAAAAATGAAGCCCATGGGCCTCTACTTGACCAGCCTCAGCTGTGCCCTTGATCTGGGTGGAACTCAAGGTGCCAGCCCAGACACTAGAGCCCTCTGCTCAGAATCCTGCTGATGTCTCTTCTGCTTTTCTTCTGAGGTCTCCCTTGTTCCCACCACTGTCTGCTGCCTTCCTTCTTGAGGTTACTGGGATTTTCGGACGACTTACTGCTTCTGTTTCCCTTCTAGATAATTAAAGGGGCTGTTCTCCGGTGCCCAGGTCTTAATTTGTAAATGCAGCTGATTAATAGTTTCAGGAGGTTGAGCCATCAGCAGGACGGTCTGAAGCTGCCATGGTTCCCTAGCGTTTTGGCTTCTTTTCCCATTGTAATAAATAGTCTGACAAAAGCTACTGAGGGGGAGGGGTTTATTCCACTCCCAGTTTGAGATACAGTCAGTCCATCAAGGTGGGGAGAGTCATGGCGGCAGGAACTTGAAGCAGTTGGTCACATTTTATCCACATGCAGGAGACGGGGTGAATGCAAGCATATCAGTGCTCAGATCACTTTATTTAAAGAGGCTTCGGTCCTGGAGAGGCTCAGTTGTCAACAGCAAGCCCTGCTCTTAGAAGGATTGAAGGTCAGGTGCCCAGAACCCATTTCAGGATGCTCACAATGCCCTTACTCTGGCTTCAGTGGATCTGATATCCTCAACTTGTCTTCTCAGACACCTGCACTCACATGCACACCTGCCTCTCACACAGACGCATAATTGAAACTTTATAAATAATAAACAAACAAACAAACAGTCTAGGATCCCTACTGAGGGAATAAGGTTTCACACACAAGATGTTTTTCTTCCGTATCAATTAATATAACCAGGATACTCTCCTACAGGCGTTCCCAGAGGCCCATCTACTAGGAGATTCTAGATTCTGTCAAGTTGACAAGTTAACCATCACATCTAGAAATAACATAGAGCATTTTGCCTTTCAGGGCCATGCAGGGGAAGCGTTAGAGCTGGCCAGGGGACAGAATGCAAGGACAAATGTCTAGCTAAGGTATGGTACTTGTGGGAATCCCACAGGAAAAGCAATGGGGCTAGGGAACAGTTCAAGCTTGGCTAGTTCCAACAACTCCAGTGGAGAGGGGGGTGTGGTGGGGGTGGTCACCTTAAGTTGCGTGGTTCTTGGTCCTGAATTCACTTACCCTGGGGGGAGATTTGGCTTGATGGCTTGGTGAATGAAGGCTAATAGATTCTAGATTGGTGAATTTACATATGGGACCTTCGGCTGTTTGCTAGGTCCAAGGAGAGCAACCTCTTTTTAATTTCTAAAGATTTTAAAATGTGAGATCCTGGGTTATATGGAGATGGAAAAAATAGTAATAAAACCAATCCTAGGATCAATGGACCTAGTAGGAAAGCAAAGACTCCAGGACAGACTCCATGAACGCGTGCATGAGATGAGTGGCTAAGGACTTCCTGCCTGTAAAATGGGGCTGGCAGTTCTCCTAGCTCCAGGTTGTCAGAGGTATAGAGGACAGCTAGGAAGTACCAAAGTGCAGCTCCTGCCCCCACCATGGGGCCCTGGAGCATGGCAGCTCTGCTCCCTATCTGTTCCTCTGTGGGACCTAAGTGGGACTCAGCAGAGTGTGGCCCTGCTTCGAGCATGCTCAGTTTGCTCAAGTTGAGCCGCCCCCAGGCACGGTGGCTTTCAACAGGTGCTGTGTCTGTTTCCTTAAAACATTTCAGGGCATAACAGCAACACAGTGGCTCCGTGGCTCCGGCACAGGCTGCCTGCCATTTGAAGCTGAGCGGGAGTGGGGCTTCCAAACACATCCTTATGCAGAGATCGTGGCATAATTAGTATAATTATTAGGAGGTTAATGAAGCTGGTAGCAGCACATCAAGCAGGCATTTAAACAAAACCTTTTTTAAAAAAGTGGGTGGAGAAATTTGCCTGCTCAACTTTCTCTCTCTCTCTTACAATTGGGACTTCAGAGGTTGTAATTTGTACGTGGGAACGAGAACTTACCAAATGTTCTTGCCAGACTCTGACTCTTTACTCCCAGGACCATCTGTGACATCACTAAGTTGGACAATATATAGGGTTCTCTCGCTGTTCCATATCTAGCCTGTGGCCAGTGCTGGTAACTCTGTTCTTTTAAGATGTTTGGGCTTGGCCCTTCATTATCATTTTCCCTCCACGGTCATTTTTCAAGGTAGAGGGGCTCATGCTCTCCCAGGAATGACACCACCTTGCACTAGTCCCAGCCTTCCTCTCAGAGCACCATTTCCTTAAGCAGGGTACCCTTAAGCAGACCCCAGGATAGAGATTCCTGTGAGAGACCCTTGTTAGGAAGTATTCCCAGAGTCATCCAGGAGTGGGTGGAGAGTGGAGACTGGAATGGGAAGAGAACACATGGAAAGGTGGCCAAGTAATGGCTCCATCTTAATCTGCTATACCTGAGGCTCTGCGGGCAGCTCTGAACAGCTCAGAGTTATCCTGATTTGAACCAGGTGAAAAGGCTAGATGCTGAGATACAGGCAACATCAATTATAGGTTGGACCGTGCCTTCCAATCCCTGAGCCAAATGACCCAAGCTACTGTTGGATATCTGAATTTTCAGAGGAAAACACAGCACTAGCTGCCAGACACCCACTCTCAAGACAGTTCTGTTTAAGCATCAGATTGTCCTACATTCCCTGGAGTGACGTCAAATCTCTGTGATGCTGGGTGTGAAGCAGCAGCTGGGATCAAAAGCCTGGACCTGGTGGAAATCAGCTGGAGCAGGGAATGAGGGCAGCAGCACCCAGTTAGATCCCAAGCATGGAAGAGTTTAGTCAGTGGCAAACAGGCACGAGCATCCTGTCAATATACAAATGAGGTTATTTATGGGTAAAATTGACATGTTATTTCCTGCCTTCACTTTTATGTATCATTACAAGTGGTGGGTACAGCATTAGGATATAACTGTTGTTAAAGCTGTTTGACCCATGATACTAAAATAGATGCAACTGATAGTTTGGCTTTTGTTTTTGTGTGTTTTGTTTATATGTCCAGCTTTTGGCCTCGGAATGAGTTCTTTGTGAGATGACTAAGACACCTGGGCTTCAGTGAACTGGGAAAAATTGGGAAGCCCTGGGTGAAGGGCTGTCCCTGAGTGGATGTAAGTTTCTAAGCCCTCAGGCTGTCTGTGCCATAGGCAAAGGGGTCTCCAGAAGCCCTAGGGCAGCCTTCTGGCAGAGACGCTGGTGGGGACTGCTGGGAATGAAGGCAGCTAGAAGTATGTAGATACGTGCTCTCTCTCTCTCTCTCTCTCTCACACACACACACACACACACACACACACACATACACACACACACATACACACACACACACACACACACACACACACACACACACACACACAGAGTCTCTAATGGGAAAGCATGGAAACAGCGCCTACAGTGTCAGTGTACCCAAACTATAAGGTGTGCCTTAAAATGGCCTGGAGATACTGTTCAGTGGAGTTCCTACTGAGGGTTCCAGGGGCCGGAGTGCACTATGAACACAGAGTGTACTCTCCGTGTTCATAGTGCACTCCAAGCTGTTGCTGTGGCCGTTGGTTTGTGGCTCCAAACAGGATTCTTCAGGAGTTTCCAGTTCTAAGATTAACATGAGGTGGTTTGGAAAGCCCTGGAGCCTGACAGCTCTGAGCTAACCAGGCCCTTCCCCAACACTTACCCCTCCTCCCCAGTGATAGGAGACTGAGTACTCTGGACAGTGAGTGTTTTGGATCAATGAACTAGGAGCACGATCATAGGCAGAACAGAGTCTAGAAGCATCAATGGCATGCCAGCATCCTGGGAGTGGGAACTTCCTGGATGGGAAGGTTCTTGGGCAGATATGGTGGCCTAAGCTGTTTTACAAACAGGAAAATAGAGGCCTGGGAATGAGCAAAAGCATGAGATCAGAACTCAGAACATTGGATCCCGTACTCAGGACCATGGCCATTTCCTATAGTTGGTGTGTCAGAACCTCAGATACGGAAAGTAGATAGATATTGACAGTAATGTCCCTACTAAGAGACCAGGAGTTGGGGTTCACAGATGAGCACCCTGCATGAAATACTATGGGGGGGGGAATCACTGCTATATTTTAAAGTCACTTTATCCCAGATGTCAGGTGTCTTCCCAGAAGCTGGGCATGAGTGAACAGTCCCCTGCCCTTGATGGGCAGGAAGCAGGCACTGCTGATGAATGGGCCTTGGTGACAAGGTGTGACTTTCCTCCCTGGCTTCCCATCCAGCATGGGAAGCTGGCAGCAGTTTTCTTAGAGCAGGAGAACTCTCAGAGAGAGAGAGAGAGAGAGAGCAGGTACCTAGGTCTGCTCACTCCCTCCACTTCTCCGTCCCCATCAAGACCATGAGCTAGAGTTTGGTCTGCACAGCTGTGGAAGGAACAGAGAAAAGGAAGCAAGGTCACACTGCATCGTAGTGGCTGAGGGTCAGTTTGAACCCTGGTGTTTCCTCTCGGGTAGTGAGGCATGTGTGGCATTTCCCATTCCTCTCATTTTACTCCTGATCGTCAAATGGAGCGCTGGTCCCTTCCCGCGTAGCCTTACCAGACTTCCCAATAGAAGAGGCTGGAGTTGCCTTCTTTCCTGCTGATATGAGTTCTGGCCAACACTGTTAAGGAGTTGCCTGTCTTGGCATGGAATCTTGCCGTCTCTCATCTGTTCTGAGGAATAAGTTATGATCATCATCCCAGAGGAAGGAAGAGGGGACTCCAGAAATGGACCAAAACAGCCTGGCGTGAAAAACACAGGAGCCATATCTGCCAATAAGGAGACATCTGTTGTCATTTCCTGAACTTGTGGGTCCTTCGTTATGTGATATTATGGCCACAATATGTGACTAATGGGTTTCAGGGCCTCTCATTAGTTGCTTATATGAATCCACGGGCTATGTCTTTCTCCGTCCTACCTTGCAGCCCTTGTACTGTGGTTTGAGGACCTATGATGTCAGAAAGTACACAACACGGAGCCACTCTGCTGAGGACTCCTCATAAATGAGATCTGAGAAGCACAAGAGTCACTCCGTGAGAGGTGACTTTACATGCTCACAATGAGCGACTTAGTGCCAGGCTCCAATGGGGGTCAGAGCTAAAATTCTATTTCTGCTAGATGATTAATACCGGCCTCGAACAGGTCACGGGGTAGAGACCCAGGCCAGGCCAGGGTCAGAGCAGAGGGGAGTTGGAAGCCTCCTCTCCTGAGGATCACGTCTCAGAGCTGACCATAGGACTTGCTTCTGCTCTTCTGGACCACTGTTTCATGTGTTCTTGTATCATTTTCTGGGCAACAAAACAACGCTCATTTCCTGTCATTTCCACAGCAGAGTAGTGGTAGCAAGCCATGAAATCTCACAGTGACGAGAAGAATACCACATGTGTCTGCTGAGGCTGAGATTTGGGGCTTTGGAGTGCTCCCCTAGTCTTCCAGTGGTCCTCCTTCTTTCTAACTGGGGTGGCATCCCAAGTATTCATCCTGGGACCAAGGTTGCCTTCACCAGATGCCAGAGATGCTGAGCCCTGCTTCTGGCAAGCCACTCATTTGACCTGTGGTTCAGTTAAAAAGTTCCTATGAAATGGGTAGGGAAGGGACACTTTAGTCCTTGGACTCACTGGCTTTCTGTGCACATGGTGGGGGGGGGGACGGGGTGTTTTACTATAGCCACTCTCCAAATTCCAGTGAGCAGAATGTCTGGGAAGGCCACACTGGCTGGAATGTTGGCTGCCTGCCACTGTGGCACCATAGGATAGGGCCAGGGAGATGTGCTGAGATGGATCTGCTCAGGAGCAGAGGGCTCAGGTTCAGTTACTGCATGCAGTGAGGGATTCTCGGCAAGCACTTGATCTGGGTATCTGCACCACAGAGGATATTGTCTTTTCTCTGCTCAGACTAGAAACATACCCTGTACCTATTTTAGAAAGTTCAAATAACACAAATAAGAAAAGGCAAATTAAAAAACAAAACCAAATTATCTCTGAGAAACAACCACTGTTATCATTTGGGTGACATTATTCTAGGTTGATTATGTCTGTGTGTGTGTGTGTGTGTGTTCATGTGTGCATGTGTGTCTGTGGATTGCATTGCTATTTGACAACTGCTATCTAAGGAAGCCAGGTTCTGTGCTGGAATGGCTGTTGGGAATTGAACTGGAGCAGTGGTTCTCAACTTGTGGGTCATGACCCCTTTGGGGATCTAACAAACCTTTCCTAGAGAGCTCACATCAGTTAAACTACATATTAGTTATTTATATTACAATTGATAACAGTAGCAAATTCACAGTTACAAAGTAACAATGAAAATACTTTTATGGTTGGGGGTCACCACACCAGGAGGAACTGCATTAAAGGGTTGCAGCCTTAGGAAGGTTGAGAACTGCTGACCTGGAGCCTCAGGATGGGCTTGGACCTGAACATACACAATGTGGCCTCAATGTGGAGGTCGGATGAGGCAGAAGACTGAATTGCTCTGTTTCACAGAGAGAAGAGCTTGGAGCTCCTAGGGCGGGTTGAGAGGTTGTGCCCTGTTTGGGGGAATTGGCCAAAGGACTCCAACAGGGATACCTAATGACTGGATCACACCGTGCTTGCTCTGTTGCTATGAAAGGCTGCAGCAGGCTTTCACAAGCCCTCCACAGCATTCTTGACATGCAGAGACTTAGGAGTGCTCAGGGAAGCATTAAGAAAAGGGTTGACTCCCTGTGCCTACCGGTTGGTTATGGTGTGTGAACAACAGAGGTACCGAAGACAGTAAGACAGTCCTGACTTTGAGAACATCCAATAGAATGGAAGGGGCAGATGGGCTGGGGCAGGAGGGGACAGAGACAGATGTGATCTTGTCAACAAGGACCCTTCAGAGATCCTCACTGTATGGGTGGGGATTTGGGCAAGGCTGTTTTATATCAGCAGCTATAGGTTGGCTCTAGTCATCAGGGATGTATATGCATGTTATGTGCTTTGTTTAAGTGGAATTTTATATCGCTTGCTGTTTTATAGCTCTTTGTGCTCAGCTCTGTGCTTATGCATCTTGGCCCATCACTAAGTTTATGTCTAGTTCACTTTTCTTGTCATCTAGATGATGAGTTTTGGGATAGCAACTATAGTATATATAGTCTGCGCCCTGCTAAAGGGCTTCCAGGCAATGTCCGATACTTCTATAATAACATCTTTCCATTTATATCTTTACACATTTGTTGAGGTGGCTGCTTAAAAACTAGTTTCAGGTCAGAATAGAAAAAGTGAAAAAAAAACTCTGATAAAACATAAATAGCATTGGTCATTTCTCCTTTATTCTACCACTCAGTGTCAGTTTGAAGGCTGGGCCAGCATGCGTGGGTGATGGTGGTGATTTTAGTAAAAATGGCAAGCCCTGCCAGGCTGTTAATGCCACAGTACCAAAGTTCCTAACTCCAGAAGAGTGGAAGGAGCACAGTCCACCCTTCCTTTGAGGCAGGAACCAGGTCCTTTGGGCCTTTACTACACACTCAGTTTATAAGCCTAGGCAATGGCTGCTGTGGGGGCAGCAGGCGACATGTGTGCAGGGATAAATTTCCTGATTCTAGACAGAGCAGCTCAGGTGAGCAGATTCCATTCGGTGCCATGTCTGGGTTAGATGCCCAATCTCAGTACCAGCTCAAGCCATTCCTGGCCTGCTTTATGTGTTGAAGTCAGAGATACAGGAACAGACGCGAGAGGCAACTGTCTCCTCCAGCTTCCCAGTAGATAAAACAGAGGACGAGGAAGAGACTTGAACTCTGGCCATTTGGAGCCAGTCTGCACACTCTTGGAGAAGACCACTGTCCCTGGTGTGTGAATAAGGGGTCAGAACTCCGGGTCTCTGCCCCTATGTAAAGCATCTCTCAGGCAATGCTACCGCTGTAAAGTCCATCTTCCCTGGACCTCTGTCTGTGTGTCTTTCTGTCAGCGGTGAGCCCAGAGGGGCATTATAGATGGGCTACACAAATGAATAATTCATTGAAAGTGAATAATTTCCATGGCAACCTTGCTAGCCCACGACCCGCTGGTCTGCCACCTCCAAGGGCCTGGTACACCCTAATAAAGAAACACATTTGTCAGACGACACAGAGCAAACTGGGATGAGGCTATTTCAAGGGAACAGGAATGAAACTAGGTCAGCTGACGGCAGCAGAGTGGAGCTTGCAAGAGTCCTGTCAGCAGGCTGGTGGAAGGTCCTACCACATGCAGTGCTGGGAAGAGGTCTGCCACTTCTGGTGGGGGAGGGGCATGGAGTCCATCCACAAGCAGTCCTGAATGCAAAACCCACATTACTCAACAGTATGCTTAGGTCCCGGGACACTATTTTGTAGGGTGATTGTCATATTGTTTTAGAAGTAGGAAAGGGAAAGCACGGACACAAAAGTGCCTCCTGAGACTCAGTCTAGGAGACTTAGCCATTAACTGGGATCAGGGATGAGAATAAAGCCAGCAAGCCGGGATAACCATGGAAGCAACCACAGAGGACACTACCCTATGGTCAGGACGTGGTGTCCCCACACTTCTATGTCCACAGAAGAACAGGCATTCTAATGTTTCTATGGGGAACCTTGTTATGATGTCTGGGTGGGTGTAGGAAGGACTGATCACTCTAGGACAAGCCTGGGAGGTCCAGAATCAGACCCACCATATGCTGACATTAGTATTTGTCTGCAATGCCAACACTGTCCACTTAGATGGGGCCTCCCTGTGCAACCATGTGGCATGGCCCTGGTGACTTGACTTTTGTCTGATGATCCTACCTCTCTGAGAAATTTCTTTTGTATGAATAGTAAACACCTCATAGCTCCCAATGACCTCACCTTCCCAAACAGTTGCACCAACAAGGGGCCAAGTATTCAAATATATGAGCATATAGGAGGACATTCTCATTCAAAGCACCAAAGGGAGTGAAGTTGAAAGCACTAAGCAAACAAAAGAGCAAAATTATGCTCATCTCCAGGGGTGATTGGTACCTTCCCAGTAGAGAGAAGAGAGGCAGAGAGAGAAAGAGAGAGAGAGAGAGAGAGAGAGAGAGAGAGAGAGAGAGAGAGAGAGAGAGATTGACACACAGAGAGAGGCAGTTCAGATGGCGGCCCAGTGGTCCTGTCTCTGCTGCCTCCCATAGGCCTCTGGAAACCAGAGGAATCAAAGCAGAAAGGCAGGTGAGGCAGAGAGGAGGCAAACATTCTTAAAGTCTGCCTCCACAGAGGAGGAGTCTTGTTTCAGCACTTTGGACAGAAGCCACAAAAGAGTAAAATGAAGTGACAATCTGCAAGTGTGGTCTTTCTTTTTCCAACTCAGAGATGTCTGCCAACAGCAAATAACATCATTTCAGGCCGTGGGAGAACCGCAGCTTTCGGGAACTTTTGTCCTGTCAATGTAAATCTCTCAGCACCGCCTTCTGCCTTGGCAAAAATGTTCTTCTAAATTACATTACACATACTGGCTCCCACCCTCATCAGCCATACAATTCATATTTTATCTACTGGGCAATCATCAAATATGTCTTTATTTGATTTGGAGTCTTTGGAGTCATTAGGAAAAGGTACTTTTCCTTTGTGTACAATAAGGGTCAGCACGCCAGACAAAGAGGATCCTGGTAGCAATGATGATGATGGTGATGATGATGATACCCAGAAATCTGAAATCAAGAAGGGCCCACAGTTTGAGGACCCAATGGAAATATCTCCTTGGGTCAAGTTTAATCGTAGGGGACCTTCGTGGGCAATGCAAAGCCTGCACGAAGAAGAAACTACAAACTTGAGGTACCAGTAACTTGATTTTGACTAGTATGGATATGCAATGACCCACTCCAAAGGCAATAATGGTCACACCCTGAATTTGATCACAGAGCACAAGGGCATGAGTGGGGGATCTAAATAAAAGATTCACTAATCACATTGTAACAGTGTCAATGTCTCCATTCTCATAAATGAAGCCACACTGAGCAAGATGTTATTAGCAGCTGAGAGCAAAGGGAATTCTCTCTGCTTAGCTAGTCTGACTCTGGTTTTCATCATCAACTTGCAATAACCATGAGGGAAACTGAGGCAGAGTAGCCCTTGATCTTGGAATCACAATTTAAACTTCAGCAGAAGGCTAGTTCTGTGCCTCCGGACACATGTGATGTGCTTTTCAGTCTGGCCATGAGAGATGATGTCTCTCTTCCTCCCCCTTGGCCCTAGAAGCTGTTGGTCCAGGAAGAGGAGGGTGAAAATGGGCTTTAAGGTGCATCAGCAGAGAGGAAACCATCCCCTTCTAGTGGGTGGTATTAAACAAAGAGAGCTTCATCTTCTAATCACATTAACTCACCCCAGGGGGTGTTTCCCGGCCCATTATCACATGGTGTGGCTGGCTGGATCTCCATTTGTCACAGCAAACATCAGGCATATGGTAATGGTCCTGTAAAACATGCCCTGTTGGGTCTTAATGTCTATTTAATGACACCTGCTATGAAGGCTCCCATAACTGAACTCATAATGGGAGATGAGGGGATATTAGATTTTGGAGAAGGAGAGTTCTCTGAATGACAGGCTGCCTCTCTCCAGGAGGCCTGTGCTGGGCTGGGCAGGGTGGGGGTCGAAGTCTCAGATTTTAGCAGCAGCAGGGGTGCTATGAGCCACAATGTCTCAAAGTCCTCCGTCCTAATGCAGACAGGGAGACTGAGGCCCTGAAGGAAAGGAACAGAATGTGGAAATGGGGCTTTGCATCTCTCCTGTTCATCTTTAATCTGTCCTTATGATTCTCAAGCATGCCGCTGGGGAGGAAAGGAAAATGGAAGTTTGGTGGCTAGAGAAAGTACCAAGTCTGGAGAATTAGTTTTGGAAAAAAAATGTCCAGTCTCCCTCCTTCCTTTATTTCCATGCCTCATTTTATTAGGATTTAATAATTGTACAAAGTTATAAGTTTCATTATAAAATGTCATAAATACATATATTATTCTTTAGCCATCTTCAATCTTGTTATCTTTTGACAGTCTCCTTCCCCCAGTTCCAGCACAGAGAGGTCTAAGCCAGAATGATCTCTGATAGTGGAAATAAGTTTGTGCAGGTGCCCAAGGATGCCACTGGTAAGTTAAATTCCCTCCATCTACCTGTTCGGTCATCCCAAGGCATGTATGTGGTTTTGCCCTCACTGCCACAAGTTGGCTAGTTCTTCCACACATGTGTTTCTGGAAAGAAGGCAGAAGTGTCTCATGAAGTCTTGTCTCTCCATTCAAGAGATGACACCCTCACCAAGAGTCCCATCTGCCTTTCCTTGGCAAGGACTGAGATATGGACACATGGCTGATCATTGCAGCAACAGAGTCTGGAAAGAAGACCATTTTTCCAGGGTCCATTATCACCTCAGTGGAATCCATGGGTGTTGGGTAGCAGCTAGCTATGTCTACATAGCATCTATTAACTTCTTTGATTCTTACAGCAAGCCTATGCTATAGTTGTCAGTGAATGCTCTTTTATGAATGAGGGACAAATAAGTTTAGATTATGTTTCCCAAAGTCTATGCAGTCACTAATTAGAGTAGCAGGGGATAGCATGCTTATCTGTGGCTCCTATGGGCTCATGGACTGTGTTTTGCACATCTTCCTGTACCTGCATTACTGGGCATCCTGGTCAGTGGGATTGAGGGATTTCTTGACATCTTAATGAGAGTCTATACCTGACTACCTCCATCTCAATACAAAACAGATGTCAGAAAGACCTCTGTCCTGTCATGATATGGACTTATTTTTGTTGGTTGTCAGCCTGGCCATTCTGAGTTGAGTACAGCCAGATTTCACAAGGTTTGCTTTGTTTTAGGGAGTGTCTTCACAAAGTTGTAAATGTGTTTCACTGAGTCCTATCACTGGGTATGGAAAGCTGAATGAAGTCTGTCCTACCCAATCATAAGCGTGCCTTTCAGGATGGTGCCCAAAGTGCACTTTTATTAAAGGAAACTGTATTTGATATTGACATATGGTAAAAACTGTCCTTCATTCCACCTCTTTGCTGGTTCATATGGTCTGAGGAAGAGAAAAAAGGCAAGCTCATAATTACTATATTTTTTAACACACCCATAGATAATTGCTCTTGATTATAAACAAGGACAGTTGCAAGAATGATCATCTCATCTGTACTTAGTTTGCTTTAGAATAAGAATTATGGAAGGCACCTTGGAATGTCATTATATGTGTACACATCTATTTCTCTCATTTAAATGGACAGATATGCCTCATCCTGGCTTACAGCCACACCTAAGGTGTCCTAGTGCCTTTGCTAAGTCTTAGCACAAGTGCTCATCATCAAACATATGAACAAATGAAGGAAGACAAAAAGCTTCTGGGGGAAATATTCTAAAACACTGAAGGTAAACTAGTTTTTGTTTGTGTTTGTCATCTGTAGTTGTCCATCAGTCTGGGTAGACATGAAAGAGTGAGGGTTTAAGCATCTGAAGTAGTGAGGTTGTATTAGTAAATAAAAGTGTCGGTAATGCTGCATAACAAACAACCTCCACAGTGATGGAAATAAAACAAGTGTATTCTGTAAGTATTGTGGGTCTGCAGGTTGATGGAGATGTTGCCTAGCATAGCTGGGATTGGCTAGGGGCATCTGCTTCATGTTATTGCTTAGCTATCTTGGCTCTAGGGTCCAAGACAGGTTCAGGCCTATTCTGTATTTCTTCTGGGGTCTAGTATGAGTGGTAGCATCTCACTGCCAGATGATCTGTAGTAAATTGTAGAGCATGGACCAAAAACCTCATCCACATCCAGACATTTCACACTCTGATTTTGTCATGTTCACCAGCTACTTGCTAGTGTAAGCAAGCTGTATAGACCCTGTGAAAGTCAAGCCAGAAAAGGTGGTTCTGTAGATCATGGATCCAGTGTACAAGGAAAACTCCACAAGACAAAGAGGAGGCTGGGGAGATTGCTCACCTGGTAGAGTGTTTGTCACCCAATGTGAAGAGCTGAGTTCGATCTGCCTAGACCCAGTGGGACACCAGAGATTTGTCATCCTGGAAGGAGATGGAGAGGATGCCTGGGGCTTGCTGATCAGTCAGTCTAAGAAAAAGCTACAGGCATCAGATTCAGTGAGAGACCTTGTCTCAAAAAATGAAGTTGAGAGTGACTGGGGAAGGTGTCAGACATTGACCATGGCCACCAACTCCCAAATACAGAAGCAGAAAAGAGTGGATATCTACCATAAAGGAACCCCCAGAGATAAAGAGAGTAGGGTGTAGAAAACTGAGATGGCAGAGAGAATAAAGAGGTGTTGAGGGTGAGGAGAGAGGGGAGATGCAGAAGCTCCATCTAGGTTATAGGTTACTGACTTAGGGGGTCTTCGTATCGTGAAAAGATAAGATTCCCTCCCAGTAAACCCAGCCTAAACCGTTATAAAGACCTCTCAATGAAATACTGCTGCAGAAGCAAAAACTGCACTCATTAAAAAATTCAAACTTACAATTTCCCGAGTCAGTAGGTCTGTTGATGAGAGCGACAGCAGAGGGGCTGATATTGGGCACTGATGGGATACCCACTCCAGCTCTGAGACTCCATCTACCCCGGACCAGCTAATTCCCCTCCTGCTGCCCCAGTCCCACATCCTGCCATCCAACCAAGATTTTTTTTTGTCAGTGCCCCTGAGACTCACATAGGTTTTAATTGTCTGTTATTTGTAACACTGACAGTCAGCCGCTTTCTGAAATACCCCCGTGTGTTTGAATCCCACCTCTTGGTCCATATCTGTATTTCTCTTCTGTCTCTCCACACATTTCTTCTCAGCAGCTTTTCTAGGCTCACTCAGATTTTTGAGAAAGAAAATATTGGTGACCGAATGAAAGAAAAGATGTACTTGGCAGCGAGTGGTCCCAGCACCTATGCCTTGGAAGCAACCGGGGCCACATGCTGCCTGCTGTAAACTGGGATAGAGTGAACTGATCCAGATCAACTGCCACATGGAAACAGTGACACCCACTTCCAACCTGAATTATAACGCTCAGACAAGTTCAATTTAGTGTTGGCTCTGCCTCCTCTAGGTGGCCTTGAGCCTGCATTGTCTAGGTCTCTCACAAGGACTCAGCCAGGGTTTGGCAGGCTGGCATGATGAACTGATGTCTCTTCATTACCTGCCTAGAGAGGAAGGCAAGTATGACCTTGGACTACAAACTTACTCTGTAACCTCGGCAGGACTTCAGACCTGTCTGTCTTCTCTGTCTCTCACCACCCTTCACCTGCCTCCACACACCTGCCTCCACACACCTGCCTCCACACACCTGCCTCCACACACCTGCCTCCACACACCGAAGTCACTCCCATGTTAGTCTGAATGAGCCTATCTCTAGCCTCACCTCCTCCATCATTCAAGGGTCAGCTCAATGCTACTCTGTACAGAGAGTTTCTTGGATTTTCCACCAGGAAGCAGTTCCTTCTTCTGAGGTCACTGCTCATCTCAGCCTCTTCTGGAGCACCGGTTATGCTCGGCCTGTGAACCGGTCATCTCTGCCTGCAGTGTTCCTGCTCCCTTGCTCCATGGACGTCCAGGTCCATGAGTTGGGTTTTGTTTTGAAGCTTGATTTAACTCCAGAATTTAGCCAGTGATTCAAATTAAACAAGTTTTTAATGACCCAGTAAATACTTGACTACTGAACTGGGGTAGAGGGGCTGTTGGGAAAACATTCCTATCTCAAGCTTGTACTTTTGGAAAGAAGAAGGGAGACTCCATGTTTGTTGAATCCAACTCTTTGCAGAATTATTTTGTGGTCTCTCTTTCATTGGGCCAATTACATTTATGAAGATAAATTATGACAGGCAAGAACCCACTTGCATGGATTACTGTGTGCTAACTACATAATTAGCGGCCTCGTCTAGGAAGGGAGTTTGTTAGATATTTCCATAAGAAAAAAGACATTACGATCCATAAAAACAATGAGCAATGATAATTTCATTTTTATTGGTCATTTAAAAACATTCACTGATAATTCTCCCCATGCTTAATAGGCATATGTTTGCTTCCTTCAGAATACACCCATAAATGCATCACAGAAAGCACTCTTACATAATCGTTCAGCCTCGCTTCCATCATCAAGGATTTTCAAAGACTGAGAGTGTGGGTTCAGCAAGGGCGTTTGAACAGGTGGCTCCCGTTATCTTGAACCAGAGCACAGTACCTGGGGCAGGCCAAGCGCTCACTACTACACTGGTCTCAAACCAGAGGAGTTGCACACCTGGAAGCTTTTATCCCTTTCATTTGAACTAGCAAACAGCCATAAACCACAAGCTCTCTGCTTTTACGATAACCCCAATGCCTCTGGAAGTCCTTCCAGGAGACCTGGAACCACAGGCTCAGCTGAAGGCAGAGATGATTAAACATTATCTGTAAGACTGAAGGACCAAAGACTGACGAGTGAATGAATGAAGTTGCATGATAGCTCCATGGGCCCAGTTGAATGGGATGAGCCGTCTCCAATCCTGCCCCCTGAGATTCCAGCAGAGACTTCAGATCCGCCACCACTGCTTCTCAACTCATCTAGAAAGAGAGCCCGATGCCGAGTACCCTGGGGGCTAGGTGACAGCCTCTCATATTCAGAACAGCAACGGGAACAAGATGCTTTCGTGTGTTTCCAAAAACACTTCAAGAAATGATTTCTATATCACTAGCTGAAAATTAGATTCTCCACATGAACTGTGTGTGTGTGAGAGAAGGGGGCGGAGACAGACAGATGACAGGCAGACAGACACAGAGGGAGGACTACTGGACTCAAGATATACTTTTCCATCATGTACAAGGCAAGCAAACCATTGAGGATAAGGGGATGGAGTTGCTAATTGGCAGCCCTTCAGGGGGAAGAGCCCGAGTCACCGCCTTGGTAGCATACTGATGTCATTCTAGAAATGGTATCTGTCCATTAACTAATGCTTTGAAGTGCTTGGATGCCTCTTCCTTTGCTCTTTCTCCCTTTCCTTCCCTCTCTCTGTTGGGTAAAGGTATGTGTGCAGACACCTGTGACCGTGTGTGTGCATTTGAAGATGTGTCTTATATATAAATGTATGTAGGTGAGCAATGTCTAAATGAGGTAGAAATTGTGTGCATGTATCTCTGTACGTCTGTACATGTCCACATACTAGTGTATATGTATGGCCTATATTTATATGTGAGTATGTGTGAACTTTGTAAGTTTGTGTGTGAGACTAAAGGTCGTGTGTGTGTGTGTGTGTGTGTGTGTGTGTGTATGCGAAGGTGTATATCTTTTTTTTTTTTTCTTGATCATGGTGGATGATCGTTTTGATGTGTTCTTGGATTCGGTTGGCAAGAATTTTTTTTTTTTACTTTTTTTTTATTCGATATATTTTTTATTTACATTTCAAATTATTTCCCCTTTCCTAGCCCCCCCACTCCCAGAAAGTCCCGTAAGCCCCCTTCTCTCCCCCTGTCCTCCCACCCACCCCTTCCCACTTCCCCGTTCTGGTTTTGCTGAATACTGCTTCATTGAGTCTTTCCAGAACAAGGGGCCACTCTTCCTTTCTTCTTGTACCTCATTTGATGTATAGATTATGTTTTGGGTAATCCAGATTTCTAGGTTAATATCCACTTATTAGTGAGTGCATACCATGATTCATCTTTTGGGTCTGGGTTACCTCACTTAGTATGATGTTCTCTAGGTCCATCCATTTGCCTAAGAATTTCATGAATTCATTGTTTCTAATGGCTGAATAGTACTCCATTGTGTATATATACCACATTTTTTGCATCCACTCTTCTGTTGAGGGATACCTGGGTTCTTTCCAGCATCTGGCAATTATAAATAGGGCTGCTATGAACATAGTAGAGCATGTATCCTTATTACATGGTGGGGAATCCTCTGGGTATATGCCCAGGAGTGGTATAGCAGGATCTTCTGGAAGTGAGGTGCCCAGTTTTCAGAGGAACCGCCAGACTGATTTCCAAAGTGGTTGTACCAATTTGCAACCCCACCAGCAGTGGAGGAGTGTTCCTCTTTCTCCACACCCTCTCCAACACCTGCTATCTCCTGAATTTTTAATCTTAGCCATTCTGACTGGTGTAAGGTGAAAACCCAGGGTTGTTTTGATTTGCATTTCCCTAATGACTAATGAAGTTGAACATTTTTTAAGATGCTTCTCTGCCATCTGATATTCTTCAGGTGAGAATTCTTTGTTTAACTCTGTACCCCATTTTTTAATAGGGTTGTTTGTTTTTCTGGAGTCTAACTTCTTGAGTTCTTTATATATATTAGATATTAGCCCTCTATCTGATGTAGGATTGGTGAAGATCTTTTCTCAATTTGTTGGTTGCCGATTTGTCCTCTTGATGGTGTCCTTTGCCTTACAGAAACTTTGTAATTTTATGAGGTCCCATTTGCCAATTCTTGCTCTTAGAGCATACACTATTGGTGTTCTGTTCAGAAACTTTCTCCCTGTACCGATGTCCTCAAGGGTCTTCCCCAGTTTCTTTTCTAATAACTTCAGAGTGTCTGGCTTTATGTGGAGGTCCTTGATCCATTTGGATTTGAGCTTAGTACAAGGAGACAAGGATGGATCAATTCGCATTCTTCTGCATGCTGACCTCCAGTTGAACCAGCAACATTTGTTGAAAAGACTATCTTTTTTTCCATTGGATGTTTTCAGCCTCTTTGTCGAGGATCAAGTGGCCATAGGTGTGTGGGTTCATTTCTGGATCTTCAATCCTGTTCCATTGATCCTCCTGCCTGTCACTGTACCAATACCATGCAGTTTTAAACACTATTGCTCTGTAGTATTGCTTGAGGTCAGGGATACTGATTCCCCCAGAATTTCTTTTGTTGCTGAGAATAGTTTTAGCTATCCTGGGTTTTTTGTTATTCCAGATGAATTTGATAATTGCTCTTTCTAACTCTGTGAAGAATTGAGTTGGGATTTTGATGGGTATTGCATTGAATCTGTAGATTACTTTTGGCAAAATGGCCATTTTAACTATATTGATTCTACCGATCCATGAACATGGGAGCTTTTCCCATTTTTTGAGGTCTTCTTCCATTTCCTTCTTCAGAGTCTTGAAGTTCTTGTCATACAGATCTTTCACATGTTTGGTAAGAGTCACCCCAAGATACTTTATACTATTTGTGGCTATTGTGAAGGGGGTCATTTCCCTAACTTCTTTCTCAGCCTGCTTATCCTTTGAGTATAGGAAGGCCACTGATTTGCTTGAGTTGATTTTATAACCTGCCACTTTGCTGAAGTTGTTTATCAGCTGTAGGAGTTCTCTAGTGGAGTTTTTTGGGTCACTTAGGTAGACTATCATGTCATCTGCAAATAATGATAGTTTGACTTCTTCCTTTCCAATTTGTATCCCTTTGACCTCCTTATGTTGTCGAATTGCCTGAGCTAGTACTTCAAGTACAATATTGAAAAGATAAGGAGAAAGTGGGCAGCCCTGTCTAGTCCCTGATTTTAGTGGGATTGCTTCAAGTTTCTCTCCATTTAGTTTGATGCTGGCTACTGGTTTGCTGTATATTGCTTTTACTATGTTTAGGTATGGGCCTTGAATTCCTGTTCTTTCCAAGACTTTAAGCATGAAAGGATGCTGAATTTTGTCAAATGCTTTTTCAGCATCCAATGAAATGACCATGTGGTTTTTTTCTTTGAGTTTGTTTATGTAGTGGATTGCATTGATGGATTTCCGTATATTGAACCAACCCTGCATTCCTGGGATAAAGCCTACTTGATCATGGTGGATGATCGTTTTGATGTGTTCTTGGATTCGGTTGGCAAGAATTTTATTGTGTATTTTTGCATCGATGTTCATAAGGGAAATTGGTCTGAAGTTTTCTTTCTTTGTTGGATCTTTGTGTGGTTTTGGTATCAGCGTAATTGTGGCTTCATAGAAGGAATTGGGTAGTGTTCCTTCTGTTTCTATTTTGTGGAATAATTTGAAGAGTATTGGTGTTAACTCTTCTTTGAAGGTCTGATAGAATTCTACACTGAAACCATCTGGTCCTGTGCTTTTTTTGGTTGGAAGACTTTCTATGACTTCTTCTATTTCTTTAGGCATTATGGGACTGTTTAAATGATCTATTTGGTCCTGATTTAATTTTGGTATTTGGTATCTGTCAAGGAAATTGTCCATTTCCTCCAGATTCTCCAGTTGTGTTGAGTACAGGCTCTTGTAGTAGGATCTGATGATTTTTTGGATTTCCTCAGTTTCCGTTGTTATATCTTCCTTTTCATTTCTAAGTTTGTTAATTTGGATACTTTCTCTGTGCCCTTTGGTCAGTCTGGCTAAGGGTTTATCTATCTTGTTGATTTTCTCAAAGAACCAGCTCCTGGTTTTGTTGATTCTTTGTATGGTTCTCTTTGTTTCTATTTGATTGATTTCAGCCCTGAGTTTGATGATTTCCTGCCTTCTACTCCTCCTGGGTGAAATAGCTTCTTTTTGTTCCAGGGCTTTCAGGTGTGTCATTAAGCTGGTAATGTATGCTCTCTCCATTTTCTTTTTGGAGGCACTCAGGGCTATGAGTTTTCCTCTTAGCACTGCTTTCATTGTGTCCCATAGATTTGGGTATGTGGTGTCTTCATTTTCATTGTGTTCTAAAATGTCTTTAATTTCTTTCTTTATTTCTTCCTTGACCAAGGTATCATTGAGTAGAATATTGTTCAATTTCCACGTGTATGTGGGTTTTCTGTTGTTTTTGTTGCTATTGAAGACCACTTTTACTTTATAGTGATCTGATAGGAGGCATGGGATTAGTTCGATCTTCTTATATTTGTTGAGGTCTGTCTTGTGACCAATTATATGGGTCGATTTTGGAGAAGGTACCATGAGGTGCTGAGAAAAAGGTATATTCTTTTGCTTTAGGATAGAATGTTCTATATATATCTGTTAAATCTAATTGGTCCAAAGCTTCAATTAGTTTCATTATGTCCCTGTTTAGTTTCTGTTTTCCTGATCGGCCCATTGAGGAAAGTGCAGTGTTGAAGTCACCCACAATTATTGTGTTAGGTGCAATGTGTGCTTTGAGCTTTAATAAAGTTTCTTTTACGAATGAGGGTGCCCTTGCATTTGGAGCATAGATGTTCAGGATTGAGAGTTCTTTTTGTTGTATTTTTCCTTTGACCAGCAAGAAGTGTCCCTCAGAGTCTCTTTTGATGACTTTGTGTTGAAAGTCAATTTTATCTGATATTAAAATGGATACTCCAGCTTGTTTCCTGAGACCATTTGCTTGTAAAATTGTCTTCCAGCCTTTTACTCTAAGATAGTGTTTGTCTTTGACCCTGAGGTGTGTTTCCTGTAAGCAGCAAAATGTATGGTCCTGTTTGGGTATCCAGTCAGTTAGTCTGTGTCTTTTTATTGGGGCATTAAGTCCATTGATGTTAAGAGATATTAAGGAATAGTGATTGTTACTTCCTATCATTTTTGACGTTATTTTTTAAAATTGATTGCTTAACTTCTTTTGGGTTTGATGAAAGGTTACTATCTTGCTTTTTCCAGGGTGAAGTTTCCCTCCTTGTATTGGTGTTGTCCTCCTATTATCCTTTGTAGGGCTGGGTTTGTGGATAGATATTGGGTAAACTTGGTTTTGTCATGGAATATCTTAGTTTCTCCATCTATGGTGATTGAGAGTTTTGCTGGATATAGTAGTTTTGGCTGGCATTTGTGTTCTCTTAGAGTCTGCATGAGATCAGCCCAGGATCTTCTAGCCTTCATAGTCTCAGGTGAAAAGCCTGCTGTGATTCTGATAGGTCTTCCTTTATATGTTACTTGGCCTTTTTCTCTTACTGCCTTTAATATTCTTTCTTTCTTTAGTACATTTGGTGTTTTGATTATTATGTGATGGGAAGTATTTCTGTTCTGGTCCAGTCTGTTTGGAGTTCTGTAGGCTTCTTGTATATTCATGGGCATCTCTCTCTTTAGGTTAGGGAAGTTTTCTTCCATAATTTTATTGAAGATATTTGCTGGCCCTTTAAGCTGTAAATCTTCACTCTCATCTATGCCTATAATCCTTAGGTTTGGTCTTCTCATTGTGTCCTGGATTTCCTGGATATTTTGGGTTACAAGCTTTTTGCTTTTTGCATTTTCTTTAACTGTTGAGTCCATGGTTTCTATGGTATCTTCAGCGTCTGAGATTCTTTCTTCTATCTCTTGTATTCTGTTGTTGATATTTGCATCTATGTCCACTGATTTCTTCCCAAGGCTTTCTATCTCCAAAGTTGTCTCCCTTTGAGTTTTCTTAGTTGTTTCTACTTCTGATTTTAGATCCTGGATTGTTTTGCTTAGCTCCTTCACTTGCTTGTTTGTGCTTTCCTGTAATTCTTTAAGAGATTTTTGTGTTTCCTCTTTCATGACCTCAGCCTGTTGACCAAAGTTCTCCTGTATTTCTTTAAGTGTTTTTTTTGTCTTTCCTCTTTATTGGCTTTTGTATTCTCCTGGATTTCTTTCAATGATTTTTGTGTTTCCCTTGCAAGGGCTTCTAATTTTTGATCCATTTTCTCCTGAATTTCTTTAAGTATGTCCTTCATGTGTTCCTGTACCAGCATCATGATCAGTGATTTTAAATCCAAATCTTGTTTTACTGGTGTGATGGGGTATCTAGGACATGCTGGTAAAGGAGAGTTGGGTTCAGATGTTGCCATATTGCCTTGATTTCTGTTAGTGACGTTCCTGGGTCTGCCTTTTGCCATCTAGTTCTCACTGGTGTTAGTTGGTGTTGTCAATGCTGGACTCACCAGTGCAAGCTGCCCCTTCCCAGGTGGCCTCTGGTGCACAGCTTACCTCCTGCACTGCCTGGAGACAGGGTGTTGTTGTCCAAGCTGTTCAGACCCCGAAGCAGACACCTGAAGGCTCCTGCTGGGGCCAGCTGGATTCACTGGAGCACACTGACTTCTCCCCGCTGGCCGCCTGGAAGCCCCACTTGCCTCTTTCAGGACCTGGAGACGTGGTGTTGCCGCTCAGGCTGATCTGGATCCGGAAGCGTAGAGGTCTGAGGGCTACCGCCAGAGGCCTCAGGACTGAAGCCTAAGCTCTGTGGCACAGGGAATGAGCTGTGCTGTGAGCTCCCAGACTGCCTCTGGGTGCACACCAGGTCCCCCGCACTTCCTGGAGACCGAGTGCTGTGGCCCAGGCTGTTCAGATCCCAAAGCAGGCGCCTGAAGCAAGGTGTATGTCTTTATGTCATCCTCAGTGTTTCTTCTTAATATGTCACCAGAGTTCTCCCTCTGCAGGACAAGTGGGGCAGAGGTAATATAGAGAATGCTTTTGAGCCCTTCCTCTGTATTGGGAGCCTGGTCCTTGTCTTTGTGTTTCTTTGGATGAGCCACACGTCTTGTGTTCTCTCTAGGATCTAGGTGTGTCTGCCATAGTTTTCTGTGGGACTTACAGCTTTACAGACTGTTGTCACAGTTTTGTCTCCTTAAGTGTTGTATCAATGCCTCCCGCAGCATCTATGGTCTCTGCTGCAGGGGGAGGCCGTCTCGTAATCCACCCTTTCTCTTAACCTCTGCATGCTATTGGCTTGCTGACTGTCTATCCTATGACATCGAATAGCAGCTTTGGGAGAAGTTTGTCTTGGAGGATAGTGTACTATAGCATGAAGGAGCCCAGGTAACCCACCTGTGCTGGAGCTGGGCACAGCACTATAGTACAACCTCCTGAGGATACTCAGTGTTTGTTCTGGGCCCTAAAGGATGAAATCCCTTGGTATGTCTTTGAAGTGACACCCACTATTGTGACTCGGTTTCATTGCTCGGATTCTAGAAAATACCTCGCTGTAGTCAGTGGAATGGACAGCTTTTCTAGTGGGTTGATTTTGTCTTATTACTTATTTGAAAGTTAACATGTGTCTTTATTCATCAAACAGTTAATGGCACCAAATGGAGCCACCGGTTACTATGAGAGCTGCCATTTTTCATTGAGGAACTCATTCCTTACCAGCTAAACCCAAGCATTATACTATCTGCCTCGTGGAATTGTGCTGAGGACTGAGGACACTCACATCCTAACTCCATAAATGCCATCTGTCATTACTGCCTTTGATATTGTCACTGTTACTGAGTGACAGTGGGGGGTGCACAGCTTGGGTCCTGCCCATGAGGAATTCACAGTCTAGTTGCCAAGGCAGATATGGAGCCAGAGGCAGAATGATAGAAATGAGGCTGTAGGGATGCCACAGGGGAGATCCTTCAATTCTGCCTGAGAGAAGAGTCTCCCAGGAGAGGCAGAGCCATTCAGTTCGGGCCATGAAGGATGTTTAAGAGGTGAATGGTCCAAGAGGGAAAAGGAAGACATTCAAAGCAGATGGATGAGCTGCCGTCTAGACTGACTGAGGCATGCATGAGAAATTATACCCATGGAAAGGAGGGCTATGTGGGCATGCTGCAGGTCTCCAGGGTCAAGCCAAGTGGGCCTCTGTGTTTTCTTCCACAGGTCATGAAAGTGGTTCTAGCAGCTTAAGCAAGTGGTGCTGGTGACTGTTGATGGTGAAACCTGTCATTGTAAAAGTAAATACGTGTGCTTAATACTGAGAAATATTTAAGAGGCCAGTTTTTCAGTTCTTTGGCTGTGCAGGTTGTTTTCTGCCAAGGGTCAAGAAAGATGACATTACAGTGGGACTCTCATGTCCAGAGCATGCAGCCAACTTGAGCTTACTGAGGACTATAAAAAAGAAAGAATTTATCACCAGTCAAGATTTTTTTTCCGACTTCTACACCTCTGAAGGCCTCTGAGGGGGGAGATTACAGGTAGGAAATTGAGGCACACAAGGTGACTCATAGAAGTTACAGACACATGGGCCAACGCCTCAGTTCTTTCTTTTCCTGCCATTCAGCTCCTTTTGTCACATTGGGGACAAATAGCTTCACTTTTTTTGAAGCCCAATTTTCTCATCTGTCAAAAGAGACTAACGCTGGTGACAGTTTCACAGAGCTACAGGATGGTTCCATCTGGATGCTGGGTAATCCTCAGTAAACGGCAGCCTTACGAAGACTGGTCACACATGCCTTCCAATCCCGCTGAAGTCATCTCCTTCAGCTGTGCTCTTAGCAGGACGTGTCCAACCGCAGGATGTGCTACAGGAGACTGGCAGTGAAGAGGGCAGCCCCCTCCCAGGAGCTTACCTCCCGAGGAGGCCGCGGCATATCACGTATCCTTCAGCATTTCCGATAAGCGGCCAAGAAGCGAATCGTATGCCTTTTTTCTCTTCTGGACCTTTGAAGTATGAGCTATAAATGGGTAAAAACACATCAACCACTCTCTCCATGAATATTTATTGAGATAGCACTTTTAATACAGAACCACTTGAAAAGTGAACCTCGGAGGAAAACTGCATCTTTCGCAGCCATTGATCTTAAAATATTTCCTATGAATGCACTTGTGCTTGAAATATGACACCCTGCTTTTTCTTATTTATTCTGGGTGAAGTCACAGGGACTTGGCCTGGATGGTTTTTACAAGCCGAACAGTATTGGCAAAATCATCTTCTGGATCAAAATTCAACTTTTATTTTGGTCTTTAGTTTGTTAGTTTCTGTCAGTTTTCCCCAAGATATCTCCGGGACTCACAACAGCAGGTAAAGGGGAGACTGAATACACACTGCTAGCAGGAGATCCCTGGGAGTGGATGGTGAGATCATCTCCACCAGTGCTAAAAGGGTTTTGAAAGTTATCTTGTCTACTACCCATCCTCACAGGTGAGGACGCTTTTAAAGATTCTCTCAAACAGGATCCACTTCACCACCCTCCCGCTGCACAGGTTAAAGGAGTAAGAACCATGAGGTCTGGGTGGGGCTCTGAATATCAAAGGAATCCATATTGCCACTGATGGCAGAAATATAATTGTTACAGACATTTCTGGTTACAGGTCACGTCTTGATTAATATGAAAATAGCATACGACATTTGAATGTGCAGTTTACTTTGAAGACTCCAGCATATAACAGCCCTGTGGGGTGAGACTGGCTGAGGCCTTCATTGTAAAGGGTCTCGCTTCAACATCAAGAAGCAGCCTGGATATTCACCCGGAGGAGGCAGGTAACTAAATTGCCCACTGATTCTGCAGACTAGTGATCTCTAGCCAGCACGTGTTGGTTGTTATTTGATGAGCGTGCACACCTCCAAAATACAGTTATTTACTTGTATGTATTATCTCTTATGTGCAGGATGAACAAACACAAACCATACATTTTAAAGAGTTGAGTAAATAAATAGGGGTCAGACTTTGACTATGTTCCTCCTCGTGCTAGTGGGATGGAGCCACCCTATCAGAAGCTTCACCTGCAGGAGATCACGCTGTACTGTAAAGGACTGAGAACACATGATTCGGCAGAAAAAGTAGATATATGCATTTTATGATCATATTTTTATTTAAAAAAAATGCTGTCTCCCTAAGTTCTACCTGTATTCCTAGCTGGCAGTAGATGCAGGCTTATGGAAGCTGGCTATCCCTGAGTGTAATGTGAATTGATATGAGCGCAGGGAACAGAGGGAATGTTCTAGCTGCTCACTCTATCAGGGAGCTAAATAGGAAAGTGGGAAAAAGACAGACTTGGGGGAAAGATTTCAAAAGGTTCTTAAATATGAGACATATTAATGAAAGGGTGCAAAATGAAAAGAATTAGAAGCTATGAATAGACAGGCTCATGCCTATAATCCCAGCGTCTGGGAGGCTAAGGCAGAATGATTTCCATATTTGAGGCCAACCTGGGCTACATATACAGTGATTCCAAGACCAGCTGATCTTCAGACTTTGACCATGTCACAAAGCAAACATCTCTGAGTCACTTTAGCTCATCTAGATAAAAATAAGTTAGAATGAAAAGGAATCAAAACCAAAATGAATTAATGGGAGACCTGACCTGATGAGGTGACAGTCTTTGTCTTGTGTTCAGACTGTCATTTTAGAATTACAGGAAATGTCTCCTCTCAGTACAGTGACACATTTATCCCTCAGAGAGCTCAGGACCACATGACAGGCTTCATGGGCTTGGCATTCCCATGGGTTCATTTCACACAGCCAGAAAACTGGCCAGGGTCCCTCATGTCCAAGCCCAAGTCACCAAAAGTAGACTCCAGTCGCTTTAGCCTAGGTTACAGGACTCCAATGGTCCAACAAATGTTTACTAGGGAGGCAAGTCACTAGGTCAAATCCAGTGTCTGCTCACGACCATGTTAGAGTTGTCCTAAGGGAAGGAGAGGGTGTCTTCCAAAGGTGCCCAGACAATTAGTGGTAGAATCAGTTCTAAAACCCAAGTGGGGGATTCGTCCACTCATTGGAGTTGCTTCACTTTAAACTTCCCAGGACTGGTGACCCTGAGAAAAGCTTGCTCATTGATTGATGAGGTCAGGGTAAACAAGGGGAATTGTCATGAGGCACCTCTGGGGAAATGAGAGACTAACGCACAGGGCAAATATAGTTTTCAAAATAAGAACAGGTGATGGTGTCTGTGGGGGCTAGAGTTTTTCTCAACTCCACACCAAAAAAATCACCTGGGAAGAGGTACAGACTCTATCAGATTAGCCTGTGGCCATGTCTGTGGGACATTTTAATTAACTATAGATATGGGAAGGCTCAGGGTGGGGCTGCCCCTGGGAAATTTGGAAATTTGTCAGAGCAATTAAATGCTAAAAAGATGAAGGAGATTAAATCAACTGTTTCCTTAAAGATTACCTTTTACCACCCATGGTCAGGTAGAAACCAGAATTAATGCTGTGATGGAGTGGATCACTCTGACTGAACCCTAAGATGGTTGTGAATGGACACTGGATTTAACCTCATGACTTGTCTCCTTACCCAGGGTTCTTCGGGCCATTGGAGCCTTATAACCTAGGCTGAAGCGAGCAGAGTCTATTTGGTCATGGGTGGTCTTGAGTAACATAAGAAGTAAGCTAAACAATACACTGAAAGCAAGACCCTCTGCCAAGTGGGAGGGTATAGGGTAGGGGGCAAGTGGGAGGGTATAGGGTGCCAAGTATAAGGGTAGGGGGCAAGTGTGGGCATGCATTTTGCCTCTGCCCTAGCTTGGAATAGGACAAGAAAGCCACATACAGACAGCCCTAGCCATACTAGCACAAGAGGATGGATCAATGCAGGATGTTACTGGCTCATTTCCACCTATTGTTCCTCTACAATTGAAAATATTCACAAATTTGCATATGGCATCTCTGGGCCAAGGCAGCTTTCAAGCTCGAAGGTTCGCTCTCTGGCATCCCAAGCACAATTTGTCCTTCTCCTAGTCCTACACAGCATCACATGGATCTTCCTGTAGCTCATCACTCTGAAGTGCATAGCCAAGTCAGTCCACTGAGAAAGGAGGAGGGTGTGGCCATGGAGGGGTCCCCGGTGGTACCTGTGGAGCACCGGTATCATCGCTCAGGGTACTCAGAGCAGCAAAAGCCAGCACAGGCCAGGATGCTATCCTAATCCGAACTCAGCTGTGCCAGAGATGGCCCCACTGCCCTTGGCTACTGGGCTGTTTGAGAGGAAAATTGAATTATAATCTTAACATCCTTTGTACATTTGGAAATTTGTCAGAGCAATTAAATGCTAATAAGGCTAGGAAGATTAAATGGATAGTTTCCTTAAAGATTACCCTACACCATCCAAGGTCAGGTAGAAATCGGAAGTAATGTAGTGATGGAGTCTGATCACTCTGGCTGAATAAATGTCACATGAAAGCAAGGAGTCATTCAGTTTTCTATATTTGAACATCTCATTAGAGTCCGTGTCATTTAAAGATGTATTGGGTGGCAGAAAGATGACATTTGAGGTCTCCCATGGTAAGCCAAGCCCTTAATTATCTGATGGAGGTTAATGTGTCTATGGTATGGGGGGAAACCTCGGCATAAAAGGGACTAATGGATTTTGTTAAGAATGGATTTCATGGTGGACCAGTAGCATGGGCCATCCACTAGACTGTCTAGCCAGAGTGAATCTTTCTTATTGGTTCCCTGACTCGTTGAGGTGGAGACCATGGAATAAGTGATGGCAGTGTTGGGGGGGGGGGAATAGCTCAGTGGGAAATGTGATTACTGTACAAGTATGAGGACCTGAGTTTAGAGCCCCCCCCCCCAGAACCTCTGCAACAATGGGCTTAGTATCGAACTTGTAATCCCACCATTCTTGACTGGGAGATGGGAGGCAGAGGCAATGGGAACTGGCAGGGCAACTAGCTTCGCAAATGTTAAGAGGTTATAACTGAAATAGGCTGAAGGTGAAGACCAACACTGGAAACTGTCTTCTGATCTTTTTGTACTGCTATGACATGTAATGCATATACATGAGCCCCCCCCCCCCCCACACACACACACTTTCTTTCGACCACGGTTGTGAGGAATGAGACTGTAGAATCCCTCATTTCCAATACTGATTAAGTCAGGAGTCCAACCACATTACTTGTTTGTAGAAACTCAGCTGAAGATGCTGAAGGGTGTATAAGAGTAAGGTGAGGTCCAGTGCAAGAAGCCTCCAGTTGGGCCATGACTTCAGGCACCCTCAGTGGGCAAGCAGTAGGTCCTGATGTTGAATGCCCCTAGAGGTCTGTGTTCCTTTGTACTCCTGTCCTGGGCTGGGTGACTTGCTTCTGATGGGTACAGTAGTAATCCAAATGATGTGATGCCATTTCCAAGAACTGGCTGCAGAAGATGGTAGCTTGTGGCTTGCTTGCTGCCTCTAAGTGCTATGGATTGAGCCCAGGGATTTGTGCATGCTAAGCAAACAGTTTTAACCAATCTAACTACATCCCAAACTCTAGAAAGAAGACTTCTATCAAAAGAAAAATGTTCTGCTGTAAACTTTGTGGCTGATTTTAGATAAGGAACTATAGAACCGGGAGAGGTAGGGAAGCTGCAGATCCTCACCTGTCCTGAGGCAAACAGCCATAGCAAGGCTCTGGTGGAGAGCCAAGACAGTATAGACTGTCATTAGACTATCTTTCTGGACATCCATGGACAGGGATTTTGCCAATATGTGTCCTGTTCTTTTCCAAGAGTTAGGAACAGATGGCGGGCCACAAACTAGCATGGTGGCTCAAAACCACGTTCCAACACAATTTGGTGTATGCCATATTTCTCTGCTATTCACACCTGCTGCTCTGAGCAGTTACAGCTCTGATCCATCTCTGAACTATTTAACACACTGCTGATGGCGACACCCCATTAACTGTCTTCCACAGCATCTCCCGAACAGCAAACGCATGGTTGTATTCCTCAGGACAGTATTATTATCTTAAAAACTCCTAACACCTAGGTGATATTGGATTTCCATTAGCTCCTATTTTTATTCTACCTACATTCCCTTGGCCTCCTGGTAAACCAGGTCTTGTGCTGGTGGCTGAGGTTACAAAGATAAATACAAAAACACCACACTGCCCTTGTCTCTGGTGGCTTAAAACTCTAACGATGAAAATATATGGATACAGCTTTTCAAGTGAATGAGAAGTGTTGGAGAATATATTTATTGAATTATAACAAGCAGAAAAAAATGGAAGGAATAAAGAAAAAATATCATTAGTATTTTGTTTTGTCCAGGACACTCTCCATTTGGGAAAATCTAATCAAAATTAAGAGAAGTCAAGCAAATGAAGTCCATCTGCTATGCAGTCAATGGTGGGGTCCTATGTTTTGAGGGGGTTATAAGAATCACTCTTTTCCACATGATTATGTTGATGAGTTAAGCCAAATCAATTTAGAATCCATAAGCTGGATGAAGATTTAGATGATTCTTAAACTTTAATTGATTTTAAAAGAGGAAAT
This sequence comes from Apodemus sylvaticus, assembly GCF_947179515.1. NCBI lineage: Eukaryota > Metazoa > Chordata > Mammalia > Rodentia > Muridae > Apodemus > Apodemus sylvaticus. The sequence continues at coordinate 52,598,500 of NC_067481.1, forward strand.
TCAGAGAGGGGAGATTCTTGCCTAAGGCCACGTAACAAGTAAATTATTCTCCCAGATGGGAGCCCAGGTCGTCTCTGTCTCAGTCAGCATCTGTATGAAGCTCCTAGCATTTCTGAGAGCTTCAAAGACCTGATATTGTAGGCTTGGCAATAGATTAGTCACCAAGTATCATTCATATATATATATATATATATATATATATATATATATATATATATATATATATATATATATAATGAGATATATGATACTAGGCCAAAAAAGCACACACTTCATTCCAAGAGTCGCTGGGGCTTTGGCATTAGTTCACTAGATCATTCTTCCTCCAGCAGACAAGAGCTGCCATTACCACATGATACAGTGGTTCACTCCCACTTTGGAAGGAAGAGCACACATCTAACACGTGTCTGGAGGTGGCCCAGAACACTTCCCTTGAGCAGCTTTCCAAGTAGTAGGGATGCTTGATCAATGGCCTTAAGAAGGGAACTCAAGAACTCACTGTAAAGCATCTTGGCAATGGATTAGCAGTGAAAAAAAATAGTGTCACTTCCAAATGAGTCAATACTCACACTTATTTAATTTCCATTGGTATTTATACGTGTGCGTGTGTGTGTGTGTGTGTGTGTGTGTGTGTGTGTGTGTGTGCATATGTGTGACAGAGGACAACCCTCGGAAGTTTGTTTTCTTCTTCTACCATGTAAATTCAGGGACTGAATTTAGATTGTCAGGCTTGGCAATAAATACCTGTGATGGTTTGTGTGCTGGCCAAGAGACATGCCCTATTAGAAGGTGTGGCTCTGTTGGAGTAGGTGTGGCCTTGTTGTAGCAGACAAGGCATTGTGGGTGTGAGCTTTAAGACCCTCATCCTTCCTACTGGAAGTCAGTATTCTGCTAGTAGCCTTCAGATGAAGATGTAGAATTCTCAGCTCCTCCTGTACCAGACCTGCCAGGATGCTGCCATGTTCCCGCCTTGATGATAATGGACTAAACCTCTGAACCTATAAGCCAGACTCATTTAAATGTTGCCCTTCATAAGACTTGCCTTGGTCATGGTGTCTGTTAACAGCAATAAAACCCTAAGGCAGTACATTTACCCGTGAAACCATCTTGCTGGACCTCCATTAACTTCTTGAAAAAGGTTCAGAGCTATAGTGTGGAGGTGATGGGGTAGTCTAGGGACATAACTACCTTCCAGTCCCCGCTGAAACCCCTATTCTCATAGCTTCACATTATATGACACCCATTCTGAACCTCATTTTTCTTATCTGTAATATAAACAGGCAAAACTTTGGTCAATCTCAGAAACAAGAGTTTCTCCTTCTCCACTTCTCTCTCAGACACAGTGAGAACTTGGTGACCTATAAGACCACTGATGTCATTATCATCCATAACTCTACCTTCAAACCCAGAATGTTATTGATATCTGAACATGAATAAAAGAGCTCTCAGGTGCTAAGGGGCTAATTTGTTCTGCGTATGCTATATTTACAGCCTCAGTTGGAGTTCTTGTCACGTATGTTTGATACCAAGAATCTTCATTTTATAGAAGTAAACAAATTTACAATTTAGGGTAGATTTTCTCATATTCCCATGGTAAGATCTGGGGTTCCTATAATGTTTCTTCACGGTAGGTAGTCTCATGAGGCCTGGGAAATCTAGCTTTAATGACTAAGGGGTAACTGTGAACAAACATACATTGACTTCCTGATCTTTGTCCTTTATACAACCAGAAGACCTCTACCCTGGCATACTATAGGCATTCAGACATTCCAAGAAGACCTCAAAGGAAGGAACAAGATATCACTTCATTTGACCCTCTGATTTTTAGTCCACAATGGAGTTAAGGGGACAGGGCAGAAGAGAGGGCTGTGGTGGCTTCATCCCAGATCTCCTCCAATGACACCACTTCTGCTTGACCCAATTTCCATATTCCATTTGGCAAAAACCTAGAGCTCAATGGTTCATCATGGGCTGTATTAGTTATTTTCATTTACTCTAACAACACACATGTCAAAAGTAACTTAAGGAAGGGAGTGTGCACTTTGGTTCACAGATTGAGGACACAGGCCATCACTGAAAGAATGGCAGCTGGAGTATGAGGCAGCTGGTCACATGACAGTAGCCGTTAGGAAGCAAAGAAAGATGAGTGTGCATGCTCAGCTTTTCACTCAGTCTGAGATCCCAGCCCATGGAATGGCACTGCTCACAGTCAGGCTGGGTCTTCCCACCTCAGTGAACCCAACCTAGAAACTTCCTCATAGACACACCCTAAAATTTGTCTCCAAGGTGATTCTAGATCCTGCCAACTTGACAGTCCGTATTAACCATCATACTTACCTTTCTTTGGATGGCAATTTATGGCTCATGAAGTCACTGTCAACAGTTATTTTTTGAAGTGGGCCTCACCTGCAATCTAAACCAATTACCAAGAACACTCTCTAATACCACATGATTTTCTCCAGATATTATGGGAAACACAACAGGGCCAGGCTTTTACAGTCGTAGTTGTTATCCTGGTCTTCTTATCTGTCAAGCAGAGACAGTAATCAGGTAATAACTACATCAAAGGGTTGGTGAGGACTAACCGAGACAACTGTCTGGACAACTGATGGACTGTCTGGGCCAAGTGTCCAGTAGGAATTCTCTCCTAAGGATACTCAGGTCACCGTTACACACTGCCATTCATCTTAGCACAGCTTCCATCTAAGTCTTTCACACCCAGCCTCACCCTGAAGAAAGTGATCTTCCAATCCTAGCAATTTTCTTCCTTCCCTTAGGGAGAGTGAGTCTATCAAGGTCTCAAGTCACCTGGCCACCCTGAATCCTCCTACACATTTAATAGAGGCAGACAAGTGCTGCCTAATATTCCAAGAAAAGTCTACAAACTTAACTCACATGGTTGAACAAGGATCAGTCATTACAGCCAGACATGGACCATACTGATGATAAAAGCCTAGACCAAGAGTTTTACCTGATGATGGTGAATGTCTTTGACAGGGTTTTATTGCTGCAATGAAACACCATGACCAAAAAGAGAGTTGGGGAAGGAAAAGCATTAATTGGACTACACTTCCAGATCACAATCCATTATTGGAGGAGGTGGGACAGGAACTCAAGCATGGCTGGAACCTGTAGGCAAGAGTGGATGCAGAGGCCGTGGAGGGTACTGCTTACTGGCTTGCTTCCCCTGGCTTGCTCAGTCTACTTTCTTGTAGGAACCAGGACCACCAGGCCAGGGATGGCACAACTACCATGAGCTGGGCCCTCCCCCATTGATCACTAATTGAGAAAATGTCCTACTTGGATCTCATGAAGGCATTTCTTCAACGGATGCTCCTTTCTCTGTGATAACTCTAGCTTGTGTCCAGTTGACACACACAACCAGCTAGCACAGTGAGAGTCAGATTATATGTTGGTTCAGAAAAAAAAATGAGGGGCTGTGGAGACAGAAGAGGTGAACAGACATTGGAAATGAAGTCAACCTCCACTACTCCTCTCATTTTATGGAGAGACTGAGACCAGAGCTGAAAAAGTCCACAGATCAGTTCAACCCTCATTCTCCCATTATTCAAATATCTGTCTACTCATGCCTTGCTAAGATCAACACACCCAACAACCAGTGGCAACCAACACAAGGTCAGAGGTCAGAGGAATCAGTTCCTCCCTAGCTCTCTAGGGACTGCTTTGGATAGATTGGATTTTAACATCCCCGGTTTCCGAGTCTAAAAGAAAGTTGAGCTCTAAGGACTTTTGCAGCCATAAGGATAACCTTCAGCTCTTCCTCCCCCTGCTCTTGGGGCCTCCATGAGAACCAAGGAGCTCTTGCTACTTTTAAGAGGAAAAACTGCATTCTGATGTGCAAACATGCTCGCATATTCATGCACTCAAAATCTAATTTTAGCTGCAAGAAGCTTCATTATAAGATGTTCACATAATTAAGCAGTTTTCTTCCCAGGGCCCGGGAGCCTGTCTATTCTTCTCCCTCATTTACACATCACTGAGATTATCAGAATGTGTTTTAGTTCTTTAAAATTATATATTTTGGTTTTTCCAAATTGATCCACAACAGGAGATAAAATCCATGAAAATTACATGTTTTAAACACAGGTTTGTGCCACTTCATAGCCTTGTTACTAGAGTTGGAATCTGTAGATGGTTAGGGTTTTGTTCTAATTGGGTCCTGATGAAGTTGCCACATCGTCTGCCTTCCAGACAGATTGGCTTTTATGATTTGGCTAATGGGTGTGGTATCATCCTCTATGGAGCTGAGAGCTGTAGATGAGTTAAATGGACTTCTTCAAAAGGGTGGGCAGATATCCCCGCCTATCAGGTACTGCTTAAGGTCAGCCACGACTACAGGGCCCATGCACTCTTTTATTCATCCAACACAGTGAACCTCAAGGTGGTGTGAGCTGGTGGCGTTCCATCTGAAAGGAGGTAAAGTTCTTGGGTACCTGGCAGTCCCAGGTCCTCAAGTTGGAGTACACATCACCCCAACTACCCAGTTAAACTCTCTGGCACTGCTACTCTTGCATCCTCTTGGGGTGGTAGGGGAAGTCTAGGGTGTCATACCTGGCTGTAGACCCTATCAAGTTTCCATCCACACTTTTCCCTTCTTGGTCCTCCTTTGGGGATCTATTGGGTACTAGCAGTAGGCCGTGTCATCTCAGGAGGAAGCTAGAACTGTCTGCTCTCTGTATCATGACATCATGTCTGTTACTTATTTGAGACTTTGGAATGCAGGTGTTTCCTGACTCCCCTTCGAGGCACCATAGACACTCCTAGGGCGGGCCTCAACTGCTTTAGAGTGGACCATGGGGCTATCCCAAGCCAGTGCATATTTATGGAGACTCCAGCCTTCCCAAATGTTGAACTGAGTTATCCTGAGGGAGAGACAAGCATAGGTTCTACAGATTTGGTCTTTTCATGGTGCCTCAAAGATCCTGCACATTCCATTTGTGATTTAACCAAGTTATTTCAAGTAATGTGTTCCTCTACTTTGTCTCCAAATTCCCAAACTGTCTTCCATGTGATTCATTTTGTTGGTGAAGTTTTCCACTGAGCTTCTTATTTGATTTATTGGTTTTTTTTCTTTCATTTCATTTGATTTCAGTTTGGGTTTTCTTTAGATTCTCTATTTATTCATTGAATTCTTCTTTCGTATCCTAAATTGTCATTTCATTCAGTGGCTTCTTTTTCCACATCTCAAATGTTTTATTCGTATATTCTTTGAGTTGATTCAGGTGTTTATCTGTGTCTAGTCTAAAATTTTTGAACATGTTTCTAAGTCCTTTTGAATTTTGTGTCCTGTGGTTTCCCCCCTCCCTAAGTTGTTCTCATTAGGGGGTCATAATTTCAAGCTTGGCAATTCTTATGGGGGACAGATTGTCTTAACTCTTGTATTGTTTATGTTACCCCATTGAGACCTGGGCATCGGAAGTCAGGTTGAAGGGTGGTAGCCTGCATGGCTGAATGATGACGAGCCAAATATCCAGGGGTTCTGAAACAAAAACTCTAGTGCCAGGTATGGGATACCTCCTTATGAATTGTTGGCCTTCTTAGTTAGGGGTTCTATTGGTTTAATTAAACAAAACAAAATGACAAAAAGAACTTCACTTAGGGAAGTCAGGGCAGAACTCAGAGCAACAACCAGGAGGCAGGAACTGGAGCAGAAGCTATAAAGGAGCGCTACTTCTTGTCTTGTTCCTCGTGGCTTTCTAGCCTGTTTTCTTATACTATTTAGGAAAACAAGTGCAGGGACAGCACTGCCCTCAGTAACCTGGGTCTACAAACAATAATCATTAAGAAAATGCACTAAAGACTTGCTTACAGGGAAATCTGATAGGGGAGTTTCTCAGTTGAGGTCCTCTCTTCCAAATTGACTCTAGTTGTGTCAAGTTGACAGAAAGACTAACCAGGACAGTCATGGAGGCCCCAGAGTAATGAGAAACCAAAACAATATAAGGCCAGAGAACTAGTTGAAAAAGCACTATTGCATTTCGAGTACAATATACAGAGATAATTAAGCTGTATCTGTAGCCTCTTCCCGATGGTCAGCTTTCACAGTACTGCAAGGAGCAAGGCAAACTACTGTGGTAGAAAAGACTTTGTCACAGTTACATTCAGTTGTCAACTTGACTTTCCTAGGAAGAGGGAACTTCAATTGAGTTTCCCCATAAGCTGAGCCTATGGCCACATCTATGCGGTATTTTCATGATCACTAATTGATGAGGAAGGGCTTAGGCCATGGTGGGTAGAACTATCCCCAGGCAGGTGGGCCTGGGCTGCTTAAGAGAGGTAACTGAGCAAGACTGGGAAAGTAAGCTAGTAAGCAGCATTTCTTAGTGTTCTCTATTTCAGTTCCTGCTTAGATTTCCCTCAAGGATGGACTGTAATCTATAAGGCAAAATAAATTTTTGACCTCAAATTGCTTTTGCTCATAGTGTTTGCCAGAGTGACAGGAAAGCCAACTAGGACATTGATGACTTTACCTGAGAACTCTACAAACTATGGCATCAACCTGCCAGACAATACCTGCCTACTGGCATAATAATGGCATGGCTATTATGGGGACAACCAAACACTCTAAGCTTAGTTTTGAGGCCCAATCCATAAAAGGGAATCCATGCCTGGAACATTAAAAACCCATGGCTACGGAGAGCCTAGGCTGCAGGGAGAACTTACTAGTGTTGTTTATGTTAGGTTGATGTAGGATCATACTGCTTTCTAAATGTGTTTAAACTCATAGACAAATGCTACTCTCAGTTTTGATTGGGAAAACTACTTTGAAAGGTGATGAATAAAGAGAGTCATGGCTGCTCAAGATACTGTGAATAAGTGATGGTCATAAACTCAGCCCTAAGGAAGATGTTCGACCTACCTACCATCTCTAAGGATCAGAGAACTATTCAGAAGAGGAGATGGTAAGAGCATAGGAACTGCAGGGTGGATAGAGGAACTACAGAGCTCTGAAATGCTGTCTTCTGCCATGAGACAGTCAATGGAATCATGATCTCACCACTGCTGTGGTTGCTTACAATGGGCCAGTCTAAGACTAGGCATACTAACAAGTCAATCATAGATGGGTGTGTGTCCCAAATGGCTCTACTCCTTATGAACAATGGGGTACTGATGGCTTCTGAGGATAGGTCAGATGTTGTCTTTAGTTGTGTACTCACTGATGAGCTCACTGCTCCCCAACAAATAGTTTCAAGCCTGTGGTTTCACAGATGGTCCTGATTAAACTTAGTGGGTTTCAAAACAAAACAAAACAAAACAGACAAGGAAGTGGGAACAGGACTTACAGGCAGGCAATGGGGAGTGATTTAAAAAGAATAGATTCTGCAGGAAGGACATGGAAGCTTAGGAGCAGATATGTAGCTGTGTGAGGCAGTTCTGTGGTAATAACACCCCCACCCACCCTATGGCTCCAAACAGGGACTCCAGCCTCCATACTCTAGCCACGGAGCAAGATTGGGTCTTCCCATGACCATCCTCTCAACTGTCTACCCTGCCTTTCCTTCTATATGGTTTTGCTTGGGTTGAGGGATGCTTCCCTGGTGCCTTCCCAGGACACTACACCCTGCCAGGGTCACCTTACATAGAGAAGCCCTCCAGAGTTCAGGCTTACCAACCCCTACCTCTTACTCCCACTCCTGTACCTTGTTTGCAACCTATACCCATCTCTGAGCCCAACACATACAGGCAGCCAAGGTGACCCAAGACAGCTATGTGCATAAGTGGTTATTTTGATCTCAGGCTGTCAGGATGGGATGAATAGTAAAAGGCCAAGAATGGAATCCATGTTTGTGTCTCCACTCTGTCTGAGTCTGCACTTAGGGCTATCCCATCTCTTTACATGCACACCGGGGTCTCTAGGCCTCTGAACACAGGTACGTGTTGCTCTCCACCCAACTGTCCTTCCCTTCTTAGCAGACACCATTCTCATTCAAAACCATCTCAAGACTGCCACGAAGCATCCCTTGATGATCCCAGGATCAGCCTGAGACCACACAACACATACATTCCTCTGACTGGTTTCCCATTAGGACAACCCCACAGCTGGTGAGATGGCCAGGAAGGGGGCAAGTGGGCGTTGTCACGCCCACCTCCTATCCTTTGAGCAGCACAGAGGGCAGAGTGGAGGTGACTGAGTAAGACTGTATCAGTATTTTACTATCCTTCAATGAAAGAAAAGGATCAAGGATGACTACAAAGATAAAGACAGAGAGTGTAGCAGGGCCAGTGACATGGTGACAGTGCCAGACTGAATGCAGTATCAGGGAAAGCTGTCACCCAGGGAGAAACAGAAGTATTCCAAGCTCTTTTAGCAACACCTAGAACTTTTTTCTTTTGTGCAGAGCAGCTAGCCTCAAATTCCCTACGTAGTTGAAGATGACCATGAGCACTTGATTATATTGCTTCCAGCTCTCAAGTGCTGAGCATGTGGGCGGATGTCTCTATCGTTGGCTTTCATAGAACTTTCTGTATGACCTTCATAAGGCAGGGAGCTGTTAGCATGTGAGGCAACTGGTCCCAGTGGTCCCTGAGACATACCATCTAGGGTCTCCCATGTCCACCACAAACCCCTCCTGCTACATATGGTCTCCCGTGAGTCTGGAGATGCCCTGAAGGCCAAGCCCCCCACTCCATCCTCTGACCCTCACTCTTTATGGGCAGGGCTTGATGCTCCAGTTTCCTAAAACATTCAGCCAAAGAAGCAAGTGGCCTACTCTGAGTTGCTCTGATGTTGTTAGTTGAAAGAGAGTAACTGGACTAAGATGAATGGCAGTGGGTGTCCTAAAGTCAGCATGTGTGCCTGTTGGGATTTGGTGAGCAGCAGTGGGCTCCAGGCTGCACAACGTGGCCAGTTACCATCCATAGAGAAGAGACAGGCAGAGGCACAGTGTTTGCAGTGCCAGGATGTCACCGCACACACATTTATGGGATGTCAGACAAGCAGCCAGGGTCAGACAGTACCCATCAGCAACAGTCTGTTGTGCACTTCCAGCCCCACTACAGTGCACTACTCAGATCAACAGCGCCTCTCCAACACAATATTCCAGAGCCAAGGGCCCCCAAAAGCCAGTTTGCATCCAACTAAACCCAAGAAACCCAGAGCCTCCGGAAGCCTGGAGTGTGTGCACATGTGTATGTGTGAGGCAGATAGCCAGTCTCTGGCACATGTGTGTGTGTGTCCATTTCTGTCTGTGTGTGCAAAGCTGGGAGTGTCTGGCACACCCCACTCAAGTGGCTTAGGCACATTAAAATGGTCACTGTGAGAATGGGGTGACGTCTAAGTGTGTCTGAGGATGCGTAAGTGTCCGGCAAGGAGCGCACTGGGATGCACATCTCTCTGAGGAAGCCTTGTGCTGCCCAGGATCCCCAACCCACAAAGCAGCACCTCCAAGAACACCCTGCTGACTGTGTGCCAGCCCCCATGCATCCCAGGGGTCCATGGATCAATGCACTAGAGCAGTGTTCAGCCCATCAGTGTAACTGCATCTCAGCAGGAGCAGGAAATCAGGGTGGGCCTATCATCTGGGCACATACTCCCTGGGCAGCCCAGCCCAGTTGTGGTCACGCAAGGCCTGGTCCACTGTCCTGATATAGCCATTGATCAAGTCCTTCATTTCAGGGGTGAAGGGCTCCTGGTCATGAGGGCGTCGGCCACGCCGCCTGAAGCTGCCCTCTTTGTTGTTCTCGACACAGAGAAGCCGCTCCTCGCTCACAGACACATTGAGGAAGGCCACCATCTCCCGAAGTGTGGGCACCAGGCTGTGCCGCAGCTCCTCATAGTGCACGACCAGCAGCCGCTTTCCATACTTGAGCCAGTCTAGGACATGTGAGGACCACCAGGAGGCATAGCTATTCACAAAGTCCGTCCATTCTGGAGAGGGGAGAGAAGTATGAGTCAGGACTGCTTCTCATCTCACGGCTACTGGCTCTGCAGGAGCGGTGTGCTGCCAGCTTTCGACTTCTCACTGCCCACGGCTGACCCATTTGGGAATCCAGTGTGAATCCAGGGTTTCTACCAGGTTAGACTTGGAAGAGTCCTAGCTCTGCCTGGAAAACAGTGACCTTGGGTGCCAAGTTCAGATAAGTATAGTCTGTCATGTGACAAGCAAGAACGGGCTCTCTCCTCTATGTGAGTTCTTTGCCCTTTGGGCCTTTCCTGGACAGTGAGGGGTCTAGGTGAGCCTGTAGGACCTAGGGCCTGATGGCAGAGCAGTATAAAAGGATCAAAATCTGATGCTAACCCAAGCAATCCATCTCAAATCAGGTTATATAACTTATATAACAGGATATATAATCCACCTCACATCAGGGTGATATAACCGAAATGGTTGTAACACACATTGACTTCCGTAGACCTCAATATGATTGTATGTATAGAAGAGGCTTTGGGAAGGCAATGCAGGTTAGATGAAGTCGTGAGGATGGAGACCTTGAGATGGGATTAGAGTCTCTACAAGGAGAGCACCTCTCCCACGAGGCCATGGAGTGCTATCTAAAAGTTGGAGAAAATGCTTTGCCAGACACTGAATCATGCTGCTTCTAGAACTATGAAGAATAAAGAATATTATTTAAGCACTCCTATCTGTGCTGCCTTGTTATAGTAGTCAAAGCTAACTAGAAATAGGGCTTGAGACCCAGCACTGCCAAGCAAGCACCACACAGGCATCTTGGTCAAATCAAGCTATTCTGGGCTTATCTGGAAAGCTGTGAATTTACAATGATTTCCCTTCAGAATATAGTAGAGTCATGGGGGGGGGGGCCGGGGGGCAGCCTCAGAACTGTTGTGCTGAACCCTGAACACAAAGCAGGGATGCACATCATTGTCCCATTTCTGAATGGCATGTGGGTATGGCCTCCTTTTCTGACGGAGGGTCACAGTTCATTCAGGCAGAGGGGCAGTCAGGGCCATGGACATCTAGAGCTGTCCCAGCTCTGTGCAAAATCTAGGTATGCACAACCTCGACACACACCTGAGGGTGGATAGAGGAAAGTTTTGGCCTAGCATCTGCATGGCAGATGTGTATTCTGATCCTGCATCACACTGCCACATGTCAGTCCCTCGCTCAGGACATCTGTCCCTCACCTTTGCTCTTCCAGTGGCGGTCAGGGGCATAGCCCAAGTGTCCAGCACATTTCCTGTTGAATTCAGCAACCAGGGACCTGTAGGGGTTCCGGATCAGCAGGATGGCCGAGTCAAACATCTCGATCTCCCTCCGGCCACTCTCATGCGTCTTCACACAGATGGTGCGCCGGCTCCGCCAATGGTCCTTCTCACCCTTGAACCCTGCTCGGGAGGAATGAGAGAACTTGTCTAGAGGAAAGAACCCTCACGCTCATGTGGAGTGATCCTGCTTCCACAATAACACGAGGACTGGTGACATCTGAAGACGTTCTGAGGGGCAGGATGGGGACAGGAGAGGCCTCCACGGGAGTGACTCTTGTCTCAGGGAAAGCATGCACAGGAGGTGTCTCTCAGTGAGAAAGATGTTCCTATATCATCATGAGGCAAATTATTTCCCACAGTCCCCAGGAGTCAAGGGGCAGGATCCTGACCATAGAGCCAGAAGGTGACACACATGTGGATTTTCCAGAAAGATAATTTTAGAGGAGTATTGTAAAGAATTTTGTCCCGGGACTGGAGAGATGGCTCAGTGGTTAAGAGCCCTGGTTGTTCTTCCAGAGGATGCGGATTCAATTTCCAGCACCCATATGGCAGCTCACAACTGTCTGTCACTCCAGTTCCAGGGCTTCTGATACCCTCACACAGATAGACGTACAGACAAAACACCAGTGCACATAAAAGTAAACTATACATAAAAAGATATCTTTAAAAAATGAATTTTGTCCCCAATGGAAGACTGAGGCTCAGAGTTGGTGTGATCTGCACAATATCACACAGCATCCTGACAACGGCAGAGCTCTGTTCGTATGCCCTCCGATGTCCCTGTAAAGCCCCTATCTTCTAGACACCTCCCACTGGAGACAAGACAGACGTCATCGACCAGTGGCTGACCTTATGCCATATCCTGCCACAGGTCCCTGGATTATCATATAATTAGAGATTCCTTACTACAGGCTCCAGGGCAGTTCTGTTGAAGGCTTTACCCACAGCATCTGAGGACCTACAACCCAGTTTCCATGGATGGAGAGCTGTCCCCCAGATCAGCATCTCTGCTACCAGCACGCATCCTTCCTAGGCTCCTTGGTATAGGAGCACTCAGAACCTGGAGGGACAACTGGTAGGAAAGACCAGGCTGTATTCATTGATCCCAGAGACACAGGATTCCTAAGTTCTTACGCCTCCTCGTGCTGAACTCTGGATCATTTGATGGCTGATACTGTCAGCTCAGTAAGCTTGGACTTGGCTAGAAGACAAACCTGGGGTGGCAGGAGAGGAACACCTGTGAGGGATTATTTAGCCCCTGGGCATGCCTGTGGGGGATTATCTTGATTGGGTTAATTGAGGGAGGAAGACCCACCCTACAAGAAGGTGACACCATCTCCTGACCCCGGAAGAGGAGGGAACTGGCTAAGTACAAGCATTCCTTGCTTTTGTTCTTCCCGACCATGGATGGATACAGTGTGACCATCCACTTCTGTCTCCTTTACCCTTGACTATCCTGATGGACTCCATCTCAAACTGTCAGTCAAATAAGCCCTTGCTCACTTGAGTCGCTTTTCCCAGGGTACGCTGCCCCAACAACAGCAAGGATAAATACAGACGCAATAAAGGAACAAAAGCAGACTCTGACTTAGAGGCTATGGCCTAGAAGGTGGTGTGGCCCACATGCAGAGCCCAGGGGCTCAAGGGAAGAGAGCAGAAGAGACCACAGAGTGGGATGCTATGGAAGGTCTTTCTGGAGAGATGTTGCCTGGAGTCCCTATCCCATAGGTCAGTCTCGCCCAGGACACCCAGCTCAGACAACAGGCTCCATAAATCTTACCTTGGAGTTTTGGAAACCAGAGTCAGAAGCCTCCCTCTGGTAGTGGTCATAAAACACCCATTTCTACAATACCAGCAGGGCTTCCTGGTTCCTGAAAATTCCAACTCTTGAACCAGAAGTGAGGATTACCCACCAAAACTTGCTACTGCCATGGGCCAAATACCAGAAGTCTTTGCCCTGAGTGACCTTACCAAACAGGCTTGGATGCCAACTATAACTATGAATGACAGGTTGTTGTCTGAGAGCCCACAGCCAGGTGCCTCCTGGCAGCATTGAAGCTGGCTATCCCACACTTTGGCCCCATCTACATGTATTTCCAGGCAGCTGGTACAGGCCTTCTAGGCAAGCATTGTAGGTCACTGCAGCCTGGACACAGGGGCCAGCCAGAGAAAGTAGGACCATGTGCTTAGCTGGCAACTGCCTCTGCCTCAGCCCCTGCCCCATCTGCAGGCACCCTTAGCATCTCTAGAAGATGGGGCTGGTTACACATATGCACAACCAGTTTGAGAACTTGCTGCCAAACACAGACACATCCATCCCTCTAGGTTGTTTTTGTTTCTGACAGTGTTGGCGGTTTAGCAAACCAAACTCCGGCTAAGAAACCCAGAGCAAATGCTGTGCCACTTGACAACTGAGAAATACATTTTACTAAATTTAGATGCCACTTGACTTGTCTGAGGGTCTTCCTTCTCAAGCAGCATGCAGACTTGGACCATTTAAGTTAATTTACTCAGTAAAACGAGGCCTCTTATTTCTCCAAGGGAAAGATTAGAAAACACACAGTTCTTGACCATTTCTGGACCAATTTAAATAACTGTTTTGCTTGTTTGTTTGTTTGTTTGTTTAATGATGATGAGCTACCCCTTTGCCTAGGAAAAAAGAGGAATGAACAGATTAACTTTCACCCTTAATGACTGGGGGACTATGGCAAACTTCTAGTGTGACAAGGAGGGCTGTCTTATGAGAGGGCTATGGCTTGTCCCAGTCCCCACCACTGCAAGCCTGGCTTACCCTTGTTGTACAGGGTTCCATCGAAGTAGTAGCTTCCCGTGTAGAAGCCAGTGGCATGTTCGATCAGGTGCCTTGCCCATGTGTTCCCAGCTCCCGGGAAGCTCGACAGAGCCACAAACACCTTAGACTTGTTAGGCAGGAACTTTCTGTCTGTGCACCGGGTATCTGAAAGGCCACAAGTCACCATGAAGTCCCCAGCACTATGATCTCAGAGCCACTGCTGGAGTCCTCTGGACAGGAACTGGTGATTAAGGAACCTGCCACCCATACCTTGCTCTGCAGGTCAGTGGCTGGTGATGTGATAAGGCCTCCCATCCCTGACGGCTGGGAATCGGATGCTCTAGGGAATCCTTGCCCCACTCTGTCCCTCTGGGACACCCAACACCTCTCGACATAACACTGCAGACTCCAGATTCTGCCAGGGGAGGTGGACAGGGCTGTGTCTGGACCTAGCCACGCCACTGCAGCGCAGTGAACCGAAGCTGGGTATTTTGAGGCCAACAACTGTACTTCTTATGTTCCTTCCCCAGCGATGCTGGCAGAAAAACAAGCTGCTGGGGATGATCCCTGGAGGCACTGAACAACAGTGGGGATGCTCCTTCTGGATGCTCCTCCCTATGATGTAGCCCTCTCCATCAGTCTCTAGTCCTCCTCATCAGTCCCTAGTCGCCCCCCCCCATCGTTCTTAGTCCTCCCCAATCAATCCCTAAGACCAGCAGAGGCGATGTGATGCCAGCACATGGAGGCTTCTGAGACCTACGCATCCTTCTTGTGTCTCTGAGTCTTACCCTCTGCATTATCCCCCCGCAGCCTCCCTCTCTCTGCTCTTCCTTTCTGCCTCTTAGGCTACCACCACCAAAGGCTCATATTTTCAAAAAGAGCCTGGTCTCACCCTCCCTTTTTTCTCTCTCCCCATTGAGAAGAGACACTGGAAACTCTTACATACCTTATGCCCCGTGGTTGCACAGTCAGGCATACCTCCCCTCTCTAGCCTTAGCTCTATGGCCCTGGATCAATGGCACAGTCCAGGAAGTATTCAGAGCTCACCTTGCACAGGTGTCTGGTAGACCTCGCAGTAGCCAGGTAGCCCTTGTGTCTCTGGGGCTTGACTGCACAGAGCTCCATCCACAGCATCCCGCAGGCTGAACTGGGGGGTCGGGTAAGCACAGTAGCAATCCCAGCCCCGGAGGATGGCCAGAGGAAACTCCTGTGGAGAAGGAGAGGAGGACTGTGAGGTAAAGGAACGGCCAGTGCCTGTAGCTCAGGTGAGAGCTAGGCCCTGTGGAGGTACTGTCACTCATACAGGGTTAGCAGGGCTGACCACCAGGCTCTGTGTTCAAACCAGGGATAGTCAGAGCATGGAGATGTGACTTCTACCCTGCAGGAGCTCAGAGTGCACCGTGACAAGCCGACAGTCACCATCCATTCTGCAGGTGACACACCATGGGAGGAGGCGCGTGAAGCACAGAGAGCCTGGCAGGTCCTAGGACTGAGTCCCAGATGTGGCTGCGTATCTGACAGGAGTGGTAGGGTGGGTGAGGATATCAGGGAAGAGACTGACATGCATGTGTGTGTGGCCTTGTGAGGACAGGAAGCCAGCTCTGCTGCCACAGGGCAGCTCAGGGTGTGGTGTGGCATACTGTTAGATAGATCTGGAGCTCCTTGGCCTAGAGGTCCCACAGCCGAGTTGGGGACAGATCCCTATAGTCTTTTCTCCAAAGAAGGAAGAATAGCAAAACACAAGTCTTGTTCTTTCCTGACATGCTCAGATGATGGGGGCTTTCTGAAAATGAGAAGCCTCTGCCAGGCAAAGGGATTGGACACACCTCCTTTGGAGGCCCCAGCCTGCTCTCAAGTGAGTTCTTGATCTTCTCAAGAGTGTCTGCATCACACAGCAAGGAGAACATCCTGAAGACCTGGATGTGAATTCTGGCTCATTCAGTGTGTAACAATGGACAAGACACTTAACCACTTGGAATCTTACTATAAAGGGTAACAGATAAATGTGACAGGTAGGCTGATGGGTTCATGAGCTGGGCCCCAATGCTTCGGCATGGTGCCTGGCATCCAGTAGGTATTCCACATCGGAATGGACCATTTTCAACTTCCTCATTCATTTGAGTGTTAACCACAGCTTATTTAAAAAAAAATGCACCCACTTCCTTCACATACATCTGTGAGCACCCACCATGTACCAAGGAAGTAGGTGGGACACTCAGCCCCCCCTCTGCCCCCCATATCCCAAGTGGAGTGGGAGGCCTCTTGAACCTGCATAAGAGAGAGAGGCAGTGGATGGACGATGGTGTTTGCTGAGAAGGGAGACGGCGCTGCACAAACCTTTTTATTTTTTGCCCACAGCAAGAAATCTCATAAATAAATAAGGAAAATCAATAGCGTTTTCCGTGCGTGGCTTGGTAAAGCTGAGGAGCTATGCACTCGTGTTAGACAAGAGATAGTGTTGCAGCCAGGGGAGGTGAAGCAGAGCCTAGGGGATACAGCCAAGAAGAAATGTTGATTGCTGACCCTCACGGCCGAGTAGACCCTCTCCACCGAACCCAGCAACCCCAGGGCCCCACCCCCATCCTTCTTCATACCAGGAGGGCACTGACAGATCCAATCATGTCTCTTATGCAGACTCCACACGTGACCTCCGCACTGCTTCATAGATAAGCCCCTTTGGTGGCCTGACTCTGATCACCACTCAACCAACTTTTATGGTAGTAAGCTGCTCTGCGGATGTGAACTGACAAAAGTGGTGTGGCCTCTGACGTTTCCACGGTCCCCTTTCAACACACCAGTGCCCTGCCTCGTGTTTCAGTAGTACCTTCACCCCAGTGGGGCTCCCAGGCCCCCACATTGCCCTTTGGGAACACACAGTAGTGTGGTGGTGTTCGGCTCCTCCGGGCACACGCAGTCTGTGAGGGTGGAGTTTCAGAGTGAGGCTCCTTACCGAGGTGATTAAAATGAAGCCGTTAGGTTGGGACGGCTCTTCATTGTGATGGGTGGCCTCACAGGCCGACACTCAGGAAAGAAAAGGAAAGAAAAGAAAAAGGAAAGGCAAGCATCTAACGATGGTAGGAGATATACGCTAGGGAGAGGGGCTTTAGGAGAAACCAAGGCTGTGGGTACCGCCACCTTGTGGTTCCAGCTCTTGAGTCCAGAGCTAGGTTAGGGTTAATAAGTGTTGTTTAATCTGCCTGGCCAGTGGTGCTGACACAGCAGCCCGAATCGGCTGAGACTCTATTCCTCAGCTATGGAGTCAGGTTCCCACCTCAGGGTCACTGTACTTGCTATCCTATTCCTCCTTCGCTTTCTTCCAGCCACCACCTCAGTGAGGCCTTCTCTGCCTACCCCTTTCCAAACTGCAGGCCCCTCCCACCTTCTTCCTTGCTGTGCATGAATTCCCGATGAAACGCTCTCACCGCAAATGCACAGCATTTCCACCCACTTCAAGGTTCTAATGTCCCTTCTCCAACATCTTTCTCTCCCTCAACCTAAGCAACTGCTCTCCTGCTTTCGACCACCACAGATCAGCGGTACCTATTCTAGAGTGCCGTATAAATAGAATCACCGGGTGTGTGATTTTTGCGAGCCTGGCTTCCTTCATTCAGAAATCCATTCATTCATTCACTTTTGATGGCTGTCTGAGCTGCTTCCCGTTTTTAGCCACCGTGAGTTACGTTGCTTTGAGACATCTAAGGATGAAGATCTCATGCGCATACACCTGCCCTTCCTGCCTTGCCCTTCACCGACGTGCTCGCCAGCACACAGCATATTTCATACTTTACTTCTCTTCCTGGCTTGTCTGACCCCTTCATGGGAATGCACACAGGGAAGGGATTTCTGGGTCCTGTGTGTGGCCAAATCCTCAGGGTCTAAAACAGTATCTAGTGTGTGGCAGAAGCGTTTTATATATGAACAAATGAATGAATGAATGAATGAATGAATGAATGAATGAACATCCTTTGATCCTAGCAGCCTGAATCAGCTAAGACTCTATTCCTCAGCTATTGAGTCACCAGCGAGATTCTACCAACATCGAAACAAACCATGCCACACTCCTTCAAGGTCAAGAGCATCAGAGGGAGGAGAAAGCGACTGTATCAGAACAAGCCCTCCCAAGCCCAGGGCCCTGCTATCTGGGATTCCTGCTGAGGCCAGCAGTCTCTCTAGCCTAAGTATTCTGCTGAGGCCCATGGGCTCCTGGGCCTCCCCTGTGACACTGGTGCTACGGTTCACTTCTATCCTCATATCCCAGGGCTGCCCGTCTCATATGCCCATCGCTGCCCCCACCAGTGACCCGAACCTCTCTGCATCTCTGAGTGGATTAAACTGTCAACTTTCCGAGTGTTTGCAGAGCAACGGGAGAGCTGCAGACAGTAATGCAGTTTTATTTACAACATAACCGCCTCGGCGACATCACTGGATTCTGAAAACACAGAACAATTTTCAGCCCCGTGGGATTTCGAGGACACGATTTCCATAAAAATTAAATATTGATGAATCTTATCTTTCTGCCAACTTCCCAGCTCTACCGTGCCCCTGCCCCCACTCCAGCCTTCAATGAGAGAAAGAGACAGAGGGATGGGGTGGGGGTGGAAGGGAGTTGGAAACCATCAGGCAAAAAAAGCAAGCAGAGAAGCCAGGGCTGTGTGGGACTCTTGGAATCAAGTAGAGCCGGGAGAGCCAGCTTGGCCTGCATCCTGGGACACAGGATGATTTTGCACCTCTGGGCATGAGCTAAGGTACCTGGGATGGGGACTCAGTAGGAGTGGGCATCAGGCAAGAAGCAGGGCTTGGGACAGAATAGGGCTCTGTGGCTTGCCCGAAGCCATGAGCAAAGGCCTGGCCTCTGGCTGTAGAAATCTTCACTCATGAAAGTGGGGTCTAGAGGTTGAAATGCTCTCCAGGTGCCTTTCAGAGAGTACTAAACAGCTGTGATGGTGGTGTGTAGGTAAGGCTCAAAGAACAGTGCCAGAGGCCTCACCTGCAAGACCTCCAGCAGCTCTCAGTGCAAAGCCCTTACTCAACAGGCCCCTTCCACACATCCAACCTCAAGATGCTGGCAGCTCAGGCTAAACTCCCTCCTGTGCACACAGGTAAGTCTGAGCATGAAGGCTTGGGGGAGATGTCAAAGCGTCCCCAGGGGACCTATGGGTATCAGTAGGGTAGCATGGCTTTGGAAAGGCCTGAGTCCATGGGAGATAGACAAATTAGACCAACTCCCAGAGAAGACCTTTCATGAAAGTCAAACACCATCAAATAGAGAGCTGCTGCGGACCCACCCAACCACCAGGAGACCAGAGGCAAGACCTGGCTTCTCCCTAGTCAGCTTCTCAAATGTCCCACCATCTAAGGGGTCAAAGGCAGGCAGAAGACTCACCATTGTTACAATCATTGCCTACATAATGAGTTACTCAAGAGGCACTGCAAAAGTAAATTAGGACATCCCTGGATCCATGTCATCTTTGAGTAGGCAATCTCACCCCATTCCCCACAAAAGGTAGAGGATATGGGTGATAGGACCAGCCAGCATCACACATGAGGAGATATCTGGCAGGGCCTAGGATTCAAATGATCACAAGTTCAAGTCCTTCTCTGGACCATCTTGAGAAGGACAAAGCCCAGTTTGAAAACAGATCAAGAGTCTTCCATGAGTACACGTGAGACCACAAATCCTCACCTCCCATGTTAGTACAGCTCCAGGAAACAATTGTGAATGTGCTCATAGGTAAGAAAAGAAGATAAAGAATTCAAAAAAGATGAGGTGGGTCTGAGATGGCGCCATCCGTAAAGTGCTTGCCTGGCAAGCGTGAAGATGTGAGTTCCAGAACTCACATGTCAAAAGGGCAAATGGGATGGTGCACACTTGTGATTCCCGACCTGGGGAGGGAGAGCCAGGTAGATCCCTGAGGCTTGCAGGCCAGCACTTAGTCTGCTTAGCAAGTTTCAGGCTAGTGAGAGACCCTGTCTAATTAAAACCAAGGCAGACGGCTCCTGAGGGATGATACCAAGGTTGTTCACTGGCCTCCAGGTCACATATGCACACATGAGCTCCTGTGTGTGTGAAAGTGCATGCACACACACTCATATAAACAAGATGAAAGAAAGGAGAGAATGGAGGGAGGGAGGGGTAGGAGAGGGCAAAGGAAGAGGGAGGCAGAGAGAGGAGAGGGGAAAGGAAGGGAGGGGAGGGGATTGAAAGACACACAGCTACAAAAATCACAGTATGGTAACAGAAATACACAGGCCATAGTAAAAAGAGGATGAATGTAAGATGCAACGGCCCACCGTTTACATTAGAAAACAAAGTGCTTGCATACATGCCTAGAGTACGGTCAAAAGACTGCTTATGTTTTTAGCTGTTTTTTTTCTGATGCAATAAACTTATAAATAAGATTTGTTTCTATTTTTTGCACCTTCAACCTTTTCTGTAACAGATACCTTTTTACCTTTGCAACCCTCTAAAAACAGTGTTTTAAAGTCACATACGTGGTTCAACATCACAGGTTTTGTATAGACTGTTAGATGACTCTGCTTTGTGCAGTACCAGGGTCTTAAACGCACTATAAGGTCTCGGTGAGCCACATCCCTGGACCTTGTCCTTCTGAGAGCACTGTGTAATCCAGGCTAGTATGAGACTCACAATCAACTGGTCCCTGTGTCTCCTGAGTGCTCAGACTGCAGGTGTGTAACACCCTGTCTGGCCTAAAGCACCAGTCCCAAGCTGCTCCTGGAAAGTACATAGACAACCCAGCAAAAGGAACTCCATTTCCGTCAACCACCCAGCAAAAGGAACTCCATTTCCGTCAAGGCTCACAGATCTCAGACTCCCACAGGTGACTCCATTGGCAAAGACATGAGTGCTGCACGGTTGTTGGGGGTCTCCCTGGCCATACCTTTTCCAGCTACTGAGACTCAGGGGAATTTAGTCAGAGCAGATAAACTGGGTGGAAACAGGTGCAGGGTCATGCCCGTCTTTCCAGTTCCCCAGGAATTACAAGGTGAGGACAGCCACATCTTAGTAACCTGCTGCAGACGGTGTCAGACTTCACTGCTTCCCATTTTAGAATTCTCACTCCCACTACAGTCTCTGCTCTTGCACACAAATATCAGTCTTCAAATTAATCATCCTAGATGGAACCAGTGCATGGAAAGTTATCTAACCTCCCCACCCCGGCTGCTTCCCACCTTATATGGAGTGATGGCGGCATCGGGATCCTGAAAAGGAGCAGGTTTCCTTCTATCCAACAGGAACATCACAAATTAGACAAGACCACTTTGCAGGGCTTTAAAAATGCATTATTTGGGGGAGGGTGGAGAGATGGTTGAGCAGCTTAGAGCCCTCGCTGCTGTTCCAGAGGTCCCAAGTTCAGTTCCCAGCATCTACAGTGGGTGGTTCACAATGGTCTGGTAAGTATAGCAGGGGATCTGATGCCCTCTTCCGGCCTCTGTAGGCACTGCACTCATTGCACAGACCTGACTCATACACACA
This sequence comes from Apodemus sylvaticus, assembly GCF_947179515.1. Lineage (NCBI taxonomy): Eukaryota > Metazoa > Chordata > Mammalia > Rodentia > Muridae > Apodemus > Apodemus sylvaticus. The sequence goes on from NC_067481.1 coordinate 52,619,968, forward strand.
TAATTTTAAAAAAAATACATTACTTTCTTCTGTGGTATAGCCACTAGTAAAGAGCCCATGATAGTGTAAACAATCCCTTGCTCAGGACCTTGTAAACAACCCTAACGAAATTCACTGGGTCATCAGCATAAATATGTGAAAACAGAAGAGATGCTAGATGGAGACCTAAACGGGATTACCAGGAACAGGAGGGAGATGATGGGGTACATTTGATAAAAATACACTATTTGTACTGGGAAAATGGGGGATGAAATCCATTATTTGACATAATTAGCATATACTAGTAAAAATGGATCATTAAGAGGCTGACTTTGCTCTCAAATGTCCTTCATCGTTCTGTCATCTTCTGGAAGCTTCTTAAATCCATGTCAGCTAACAAAACTAGGTATCTTTATCTATGAGCCCATGAAGAAGCTTTATTGGATTGCTCGGAAGTGGGGGTGCCACAGGAAGGGCCTCACTCCTCTGTCTCCAAGCCCCATCTCTCACATCTACTAGTCTGGGCTGACAGCCTCAGGCTTAGCTCTGCCCTGTTGAACATTTTGCTGTGAGCATGCAGCCCCAGTTAGCTCCCACAAATGTCTGGACACATTTTCAATGTCTGTAACACAGTGTGCTGTGTGGTTCTGGTAGACTTTGTCCATTCTCACTGCTGCTGTTGGCACCCCATGGTTGGAAGCTGGGGTCCTTGCTAAATATCCCATAATGCTGAGTTCCCCCCCCCCCAAAATGAATCCTTCAAACCTCCAGATCCAAGGCTGAGGATTATAGTAGCGTGTAAGAGGGGGGACAAAGGAGCCAGGCTGGCATCCTGGGAGCAGAGCTGTAACTGATACACTGCTCAACGGTGTTTTACTGGCTCTGTTCTGGCCACAGCTGGAATACCTTACTTTGGAGCCTTATCATAGGCTGACCTCCAAGGCAGCTTTGCCAAGGCTCTCCGGGCTGACCCAGAAGAACGCAGCCTTCCAGGAGGATCTATGGGGCCCTCCTGGTCAGATTAACTCCCCCCACACACACCCACACCCACACCCACACAGAATTCATCACTCCTCCAGGTGGGTCCCACATCCTCTCAGGGGTAATTGGCTAGTGAGCACCTCTCCCCTCCTCCATCATCTCCGCTGGCCTCTCTGGTCCAAAACATCCTGTCTACAGATAGAGTGTCACATTATTCCTAGCGCCCCACCCCCTACACCTACAGCTGCTACACCAGCAGCAGCTTCCTGTTTCCTGTTGTGCAAAATTAAAAGCAAAATAAAAACCAAACAAAACAACCCACTCGATATGAAGGTAGACATCCAAGGCTCTTTGGAAAGTTTCCCCACCCTATCTTTCACACTGACTCTCAGATGCCTCCTCTCCCAATGGACGTCCACTTCCCTTATCCACCGATCTGCTCACACTACCCTAGTGCTCCAGGTCCTCCCCAGAGGTTGTGGTCCTCCCCTTTAAGGTATCTCCATCTCCTTCAGCCACTGGCCTCTGGTCATGCACCTAGGCTCCTCCCCAGCCATAAGCTCTCTCTACCTAAGCCCCACGCCGTGCCCCACTCATCGCTGGGCTCTGCGGGCACCCAGCACAGGACTTTACCGCTGTAAACATCAGCCTATGTAATTTGGCCAAATCCTGCTAAATGTGGGTTGCTAAAAGCCATTTTCAACTTGAGTGCTATAAAAGGTGACTCTACCACAGCTGCAAACCCCTGCAGCTCTCAACAATGAGACTCAAGGAAATGTCCCTTCCTGCTCTATCTGACTGGGGGCTGGGGCAAGAGGTGAGTGGACTGAGTCCCATGCTTGATGGGACGCATCTCGTGGCCACGTCTGTCTGAGAACCTCAGGCACCTTTTCCATGTGGCTCTGATGAGCCATGTCTGCTGCAAACGCCAGCGGGAAGCCAGGAACTCGCCCTTGAGATGCATCTGCAGGGGAGTCAGACAAGGTGCTAAGGTGCAAAACGGCTTATGATACCGGGAGCCTGCGGGGAATCTTCTGGCACAAGTCACTGTAAAAGTGTAGCGATGTGGATTCGTGCCAGTAAATATGAAGGAGAGCTGAAAATAGCAAGGAGTTTCTCATCTTTAAATTATTGTCTGTAACCACCAGGCAGGGCTCTCTGTGCTGCCCAGGGGGAGACACATCCAGAATACTGGGATATTTTCCGAGGACACCCCCTCCCTTAAGGAGTAAACCCCTCTAAGAGTGGCTATGTTCCCTCCCACATCCAGAAAGAGGTATAAAGTTAGTACAACCTTTGCCAAGGGCAATCCCACAGCCGGAGACAGAATAACAAAGCTACCTCCGGAACCGGCATTGCCTGGGAGAGTGTTTTGTTTTTGTTTTTTGTTTTTCATTTTTTCCCTTACAGATTCACTCATACAAAATGACCTAAACATAGTCTTTGCAGCACTGTTTGTAAAAGCAAACGACTAGACACAATCTAAAAGCTGAACAGTAGGGGTTTGGTTAAATAAATTATAGGACATCTGTGAGGCTGGGAAAGACTGGAGATCACTTTCTACACCCATATGGAGTGATCTCTGAGGGATGGTCTGGTAGAACAGGGCCAGTTCAGAAGACTACAGGCATCGTGTTCCCAGCAGCCCTAAGGTTTGTAATAGACCGGTTGAGGATGCAACTGTTTGAATATTCAGTTTCTGGAGGTGGCTGGGCTGTGGGAAGCCAGGGCAGAGAGCTACCTCCCAGGGAGAAGGCTGGGTGGAAGAGAAGCAGGAGAGCCCACTTGCCTTGGTATCTCTTTCTTGTGTCCCACACAAACATGTTACTCAAAGTTAACCCCCGGGGCATGCAAGCCTGCAGTCAAGGTGACTGGACTTTCCCTTTTTCCAGTTCTTTTTGTCATCTCTCCCTCACCTTCGGTCTCAAGGAGAGGTTGCAGCGTGTAAAAGCACAGATGGTGGATTCCGGAGTCCTAGCTGTGCCTGTGCACAAGCTCATCCCTCTGCAGACCTGAGCTGCCTCCCACAGCTACCTGGGAACTGAGGTGGTCCCTTGCTGAGAAGATTAGAGCAGATAGTCTTTGGAAAGCCCCTGGCCCCTCCAAAGCAGACTCTGCTTTTCTCCAGCTCTAAACCAGTGGCATTCTGCTTTCTGGAGGAAGCTGCGGTTAGGGATCCTCTGGGGGAAAAGCTCAACATTCCAGGTGCATTATTTCCTTCTAGCCTCAGGCAGGGCTGGCAGTTAGGTGGGTGTCCCTATTCCCTCCCCCAGCCGCATTCTGTTCCACCATGAATACAAGAAGAGAAAGTGGTTTCCCGGGGTAGATGCATAAACTATGGACCCTGACGGCAGTGGCTTTGAAAATGCTGGTGACGCAAAAACAGTAGAGGGAAGTGCCTATAAAAGCTTTGGAAACATTTCCAGAGAGCCGAGGAAGCAGGAAGAGGACAACACCCAGTGAGGCTGCAGGGGTGGGGTGAGACGATGTGACCACTTCAGTTCACTGCAGCTGCCCCTGCTCCATCCACCCCTGACCTCTACACACACACACACACACACACACACACACACACACACACACACACACACACACACAATGGGCCATACTGTCAATTCCCAGCTCCACCACTACTCCCTGAGCTCATGCTGACAGCTTGAGTGCTCTGCCTTCGCTGCCTCAGTTTCCTTACCTGACAAATGCAGATCACCACACCCATCCCATTGGGCCTTAGGAAGGTAGAATGAGTTAACACAGGTAAAGTGCTTGAAGCAGTGCCTTGTGTATGGTATGTACAGCCAGTAAATGGCCGTTTCTGTTCAATCACTGCCACTGTCATCACAGGCAATGCCCTCTCCTCCCCTCAGCTCTGTTCTGCCACACTGTCAAAACCCACAGAGCATTGAGGCTACTGGGCCCCAGCACAACCGAATCAGTCCCAGCTCCCAGCCCACTGTCACCTACAGTCACTTGCAAAAACACAGCATCCACCATAGTTTGGAGATGACTGAATCCTAGCCTAAAGCCCCTGGGCTCTGTGGATACAAAGCTCCCTACCACACCTCGCACAGTCCTGACATTGAACTTTGCAATCCCCACCTGCCTTTGACAACCCCTCCTCCTACCACAGCGTGAGTACATAGAGACCATGGTGCCCACCCTGCCCAGCCCAGACCTAACGGAGTTCCACTCCCTTCAAAGCCTGCACTGAACCAACCAGAGTGGTATGGCCCCCGCAGTCAGTCACAGCCCTCATGACACTTGTGCCAAGAGCTTCCGTGCAGAAAGGCACACCGACAGTCGTTCCGGCTTTACAACCTTCCCTATCCAGCCTTGAACCACAGTAGGTGCTACCCAAGAACTATCCAGCGCATCCTGTGAGTGGACATATGGCCTGGCTCTGCCCTCCACTCTTTGGCTCCCACCTGGGCTATCAGAGTGGGCGTGTGTGGGCCAGCTTGGGCCCTGCCTCCACTCTGAAGACCACCATGCACACTGTATGACCGAAGTATCACACAAAGGTAATAGTTCTTACTTTCTGGGAACAAAATCCAGAACATGTCTCCACAGTCATGTTGGCCTGTGTCATGGAGGAGGAGAAGGTGTGGGTGATATTCTCTGGCAGTGGGAAGCACCCTCGGTAGGTGGCTGTGCGTCCTGCAGGGAAGGAAATAAGGTGTTGATGAGAAGTGGCATCTTTGGTTGGCTTTGGGTCTTACAATCTAGGTGACTATACTCAGGAGGGGCAGAGATGATACAAGAGAGAGGAAAGGTTCCCGATGGGCTTGAGTCCAGCACCCGAGAAAAACCCACACGGGAACCATGATCACCAGGGTCTCTGACAAAGGTTATGTGGCTGTAATGTTGAATTGTCGGGTCCCTTTTCCTACTATCTCTCTGGTTGCAGGGGTGAGGGCAAGGGTTAAAGGCAGGGGTGAATAGCTGTTTTTCTGTCCTTCATTTTGCATTTTACTTCATGCTAGCTTCCACAGTAGGAGATCTGAGAGGCTGATAGTCTGGAAAGTTCTATGACTCACGAGAATACGCATGAAGATAAAAATGGAGCTTCCTGTGTATCTGGACTGCCCGTTGCCTCTTTCTGTGCTGCAGCAGACAGAGCACTCCCGGGCCTCCCAGTGTGGCTGCCCTCGCTCCTACCTTGAATGCCTGCCTGGATTCTAGGAATACTCTGCAATCCTGTGTCACAAAGGAATCTTCTTGCCAAGCTGTTCTTCAACCTTCTGGTGGAAAAGCTCAGCTCGCTCTTTGGTTCCCTTGGTACTGAGCAAACCTTCTGCAATGTTCCAGCACCAACTGCTTGGGGAAAAGTTTCTTGAGATGGCATCTGATTTTCATCCCACGCTCCTCTTCATATGAGGTCTCCTGAGGCTTGGCATCTTCTCTTAAACTTGTTCTTCTACCTGTCACGTCTCCTTGCCAGCAGTACCAACCCTCCCCAGCCTTGGGCAGTGTAGGGATAATTTTTCCCCGTAAACAGTTAAGTATAGCTCAGGTCTGGATGTGGAAGCCTGTCCTGACTGACCACAGAACCAGGGGTTTGGGAATCAGTGCGTAGAATTAGGGATGCCACTTGTTGCAGAGAAAACAGCTAGCTTTAAGTCTTCAGAACCTGGACTGCGCAGCCTGTCACTAGCCCTGTATCACAGACTAAAAGAACCTTCCTCACCTACATCCTCAAATCTCTGAGGACCGTTAAGGAGTCACTGTGGGTCCCAGTGCCAGCTGCTAACAGCTGTATCTCCTCATTCTCACACAATTGCTCAGGACTGGTGTGCCAGCCAAGGGCAACAGCATCCTTCCCCCGAGTCTCTGTGCCATCCTGTGCCAAGGTCAGGCCACAAAGAACAAAGACTTCATTCATGCCACAGAGCTAAACCATGGGCGTGGGACAGACACTGAGAGGCATGAGGGAAGGGAGGGCCATCAGGGCAGACAGAGCACAGAGAAGGAGAGTAACCAGTATCCCAGGGAGTCTAGGCCATGGCAGGGTGGTGGGACAGTGGGGGCCATGAGCCTCCAGAATGGAACTCTTCAGAAGGAGGCTGTGTGTGGTCCCCTTGGCTCCCTGCATGAAGCCTAAACGCTGAAACACAGTGGGTGCCAAGGGGTGCTGAGTGAGTGACTGACTAGGATGGCGGGGTTCAGTATGACCTACAACAGGGAAGCAACCCATGAGGCTTAGGAGGCCATACATGTGGTCTGTGCGCATCACTGATATGACTGTTAGCGGATAATGCCATTAAGTGTAAACTGTTCTGCAGCCCCGGCTCTATGTCCCCAGGTGAGAGCCTTGTGACCATTTAGGGCAGAAGAACACCGTCTAAGGAAGGCACTGTTAAGGTGTGAGGACTGAGTCTGACCCCAACCAGAAGGTAAAGGAATACTTGAGTATGTCCTAGCAGCTGCAAAGCTGCAGTCTGCAAAGGGTGGTCGCCTGATCACCTCTGACAGCCTGTTAGCAGAGCTCCTGGAGAGGGGACCGGAAGGCAAAGGTCAGCCACACAGCTGGCTGCAGAAAAGGCATCCACACCACTGCCAACGTGGTCCACAACAGCAGTTCCACTCAAGAGCAACGGCTGGCCCGAATGACCAGGCCATCTGTCCCTCAGCCAGCAGGAATCAGAGGCAGAACAGCTGTCTCCAAGTTAGTGAGTGAGCAGAGTGGAAGCCGGTAGGGTAACCCAGAGTCTACCTCAGGCCCTGTCACATCTAGCCCTCTTGGCTCCGCAGTCAGGAATGAGTCACTCTCCCTGTACTCTGGCCCTATTCACAGCACTGTGGCCCACCATGGTCTTCAGGACTGAGCTAGTTCTTCTCAAGCTGTATAATTTTGAATTGGACGTTCATCTTTGGTGAGAATTTACCGTGAAAACCCTCAGTGTTCTCTGGCATAGTTCTCCTGAGAGAGACTTTGTACTTGTTCCCCTAAGAACCTCCCAAACCCCAGAACCAACTTTTGGGTTGAGCTTGCAGACCCTGGGAAGATGAACCCCCAATTAGTCGCAAATGTAGAGTTGTAGTTATACAGTCTCAAGTCTTCTGTCTCCTCAAACCAGTTTCAGATGGTCCAGTCTATCACCCTATTGCTAAAGATCTAGCTCTATCCAGAGGAGTTAGAGAATAGACTGGAACCCAGAGAAGAGAAGTGACGTGAGCTCTCTGAAGCCAAACAGCATGCCTAGCCTTCCTATTCAGTTCTGCAAAGTATGAGGGAAGGTGTCTAGTCACAAAGCCAGGCAGTGAGGTTTGGACGGCCGTCACTGTCTGTGGCACGCAAGGGGACAGTCAGGTGTGGGCTAGGTGAATGGGACATTGAGAAGGCTGGCACACTCACGCTTCTTGGAGCCTGGCTGCTGCAGTCCCACGCTGTACACAGAGAGCCGGCGAACAGCCCCGCACATGGAACCTTTCTCTCCCTTGCACTCCTGATTGCACTCCTTCAGGCTGACACGAGTGGCCGGCAGCCTGTTCCCACAGTAGCACTCTGCACCAGCCTCCAAGCCAGCATAGACATAGGACCTGCAGGGACACAGAGTGTGAGTGAATCCAAGCTGGGCCCAGAGCTAAAACTGGAGTCCAGACTATGGAGAGGTCAGAGTCAGGGGACGGTAGTTGGGTCTTAGGGACAGACTTGGAGTGGAGATGAGGTCTGGGTAAGTAGATGGGGCGTGGCCATCGGCATGGCCTAGGGCAGCAGCTCTCAACCTATGGGTGGTAACCCCTTTGGGGGAGGTCAAACAACCCTTTTACGGGGGTTGCATATCAGACATCCTACATATCAGATATTTCTATCACAATTCATAACAGCCAAGTTATAGTTATGAAGTAGCAATGAAATAATTTTATGGTTGGGGGGTCACCACAACATGAGGAACTGTATTAATGGTTCACAGCATTAGGAAAGTTGAGAACTACTGGCCTAGGGAATCAGGCTCCATCCAGAGTTAAAGATCATCGAAGTGTAGGGAATAATGTTTTCTCTGGAATAAACTATTTAGCCCCATTGATCTGTCTTGTCAGCTTGGAGAATGAATTTCAGTTTCATCTATGGCCTCAAGTTACAAAGGATTACATAGTGATGTGTGGGAACGTGGTTCTCAGTAGGTGTGCAGAGCTCTGAAGTATAGTGTTTGCCCATTGCTACGGTGTAAACACTCACACGGATGACCTCAAGCTGGCTGGACACAGATCACAGGTGGAGATTTAAGTGTGCTCTGCACCAGCACCGCACTGGCCCAAAGCTCACAAAACAGATGGGACTGTGGGGCCCTGTTGGCAGCCCCCTTCTCCTCCTCCTCCTCCTCCTCCTCCTCCTCCTCCTCCTCCTCCTCCTCCTCCCCCTGCCCCCCCACAGGCACCAACCACTACAGCATAATAGAGCAACACAGAAACAGAACCTATAGAGAGTCATAGAGGGCCACAGCTACAGAGAGTGGACCATGGGAAGAGCCCAGAGTGAAAACCGGAGTAATGCAGTCCCATCCAGCTGCTGTCTCACTACAGGATGAGATGGTAGATTTTGTTACTTGCTACCTCTGAGCCCCAGTTTCTTTAAATAGGAAGAAGCTAAAATGAGACACCAGCAGCCTCATATTCAGCCTCACCTTTCTCTGAGCTACCAAGCATAGGGAAGGTGGGACCCATCATTGCTTTCTCCAGGTATAAAGTGGGAAATAATTCATGACTACCTAAGGAATAGGGTGGGACTTGACTTATAGAAAAAAAAAACTGTAAACGAATCTATGGTGATAGAAATAGGTGAAGAGTACTGCGTGTTCATGCTCTCTGCCCGTCTTCTGACATGAACACATACACGCATACACGCACACACACATATGCATGCACACACACACACACATACACAAGCTGTGATTGTCCTGTTAGTAGGGACAGATGGCTGATAGCCACAAGGAAAGCTGATGGTATCTAGAAAAGCAACTTTTGTTGTAAACACAAGTAGAAATGGACTTTCTAAACGCTGGACTGGTCCTCAATTTTATTTTAACTGAGGTCCATTTCTCCCTTTATTTCATTTTAAACAGATGAGTAAACTAGTTTTTCATGGGTTCTCATCCTCTTCTATAGCCTGCTCAAAGAACTCCCATGGGTCACAGGGCATGTCCCTAGCACAGCAGGGATGGAAGCTAAGAGAGCCGTTAGCTAGCATGCTGATGCACTTTCTCCTGGAGATTGGAGTCTGATGAATGGAGGTGTAATGGCGTCAGGATGGCCAGCCAGCAACCGTGATGCCCCTTGGTTCTGAGACTGTCTTCCAGCCTCATCCAGTGTAGTCAACAGTGCAATACTCACCGCTCAGCACAGGCATCCTGGCAGTGGGACACCGTCATCTTTCTCAAGTCGTAAAACACGGCCCCCTTCAGGGTTCTCTCCTGGCCCTCCTCACTGAAGCATCCCAGGTAATTGCCTGCAAGGAGGGAACACAGCTGAGATCGAAGGCCCAGGAGTGGGGGAGGGCCCTAATCACAGGCTTCCATCCCTGGGAAGGTCTGTCCGCCTGCCACCAGTGGGGAAAAGCCGGGATCTCCAGCCCTGCATGGTCCACTCACTTCTCCAGAAAGCAGAGGGGATGAAGGCTCCTCTTCTGCTTCCCCTCAGTACAAGAGCCAAGCGCACAGCTGGGCAGCTTTCTGCTCCTTTGCTCAGATAATGGCCTACTGTGTGCATAGTTACCAGCCTACTGTGTGCATAGTTACCAGCCTACTGTGTGCATAGTTACCAGCCTACTGTGCACCCAAAGGTAGTGCCGGGAGCCCAGAGTCAGCCTGACTGCAGCTTTTCTCCCTTTCCTGTGCTTGGATCTGAGTTTTCAAAAAATAAAAATAGTATTCATTGTACGTATTGGTGGGGTACAGTGTGATGATTCAATATATGTGTGGAATGATCAGATCAGGGTAGTTGGCATTTTTACACACTTGAATCCTTGTAACATCAGCTTAATGAAGTCACCCTCACTTCCCTTGCTAGGCGCAGAGAGGCCTTCTGCCTGTCCTATGGTCCCAAGATACAGTTTTACCACCTGCACATGAGCTACAGGGAGCTTGGAATCCAGAGGAAGTCTGGAGTTAGTTAACCTAAGAGTTTCCCATAAGCAGGGGACTCTTTAAAACAAATCTGCCATGTTTCTCCAACGCAGATAAACAGAGTCTGTCAGTTTTGAGGCAGGTGTCCACGTGGGAACTGATGCAGCCAAGTGACCACGACGCCCTCTGCCATACCCTCATCACTTCTCCAGTCAGAGACACTTGGGGATGATTCCAGAGGGCAGTGTCACTATCGATCCAAGCGTGCAGACACCAGTGGGAGTTGCTGGTAGCCCTACCCTGTCACAGACAGGAAGGAGATGCCTCCCAGACTTGCAGAGAAACTTGGAGAATGCAAGCATAGCCCCAAGTGTGTAAATGCCACACACATCACTGTTTTGAAGAAATGGCATTTGGGAATTTGCAAACACACTCTCACATGGTCTGCGAACTGGGAAGGCGCATCCTCAACAGCTAAGTTGGGGACTGGATAGGACACCTGCGCTGCCGTTGCTGCACACAGCCTACGTGTGCTCTGCTGCTCTACACCTCTGAAATGGTACCTGGAGTGTGCACCAGGAACACGCATCAGGCTCTCTCGCATCCTTGTGGGTTCATAGGGCTGCCTAGAGAAGGGCAAGACCATGATTCCTCAGAAGGAATAGTGGCTCCTGCCACATTGCAAGGGGAAGGGCGCCCCACTATTCATTCCTGAAGCAGGGAGGGGCTCTCCTGTCTGCAAGTGCTTCTACAGTAAAGGCTACTTTGGACTCTGCTGGATTACTGCAATTGCCACGCTTCGGTTTCCCCAACTGACAGGTCGATGCGCGCCCACCTTGGCTCCTCCCATCTTGCAAGGGCACCTAGCCTACAGCCAGAATCCTTCCCCTATCACTTCAGCTCTTCCCAGGGTCTTAGGACTCTAAAGTATTGTCTTAAAATTACAAGCAAGCTAATGATGGATTGTCAGCCAAATCCCAGCCATCAACTTGCTGTTAAAATCTTCTAAGCCGGAAGAGGGTAGGGACACTATCTTTACCCCAAGTGACTCATCAGGGTTAGACACAACACCATTGTCATCATCACGCAGCTGGAAACAGTGGGTCACTGCTCCTATAAACCATACTGGTAGTCTCAAGGCCGTGGGTGTTAAGAGCAGAGGAGCCCTTGCACAAGGAGGGTGGGCCAGTTGGCCATACCGGATCTGAGTCCCAGGGGTCTGAATTCCTAGAGCAGATGATAACAGGAAGCTGCTCCATCCAGGGCTCCAGGGAATCTCAGGTCAGAAGACGCCAGTAAGAGGAAGCCAACAGTCACCTCCTTCCATAAGGTCCTTCTAAAGTCCATGCCTCCTGAGGTCACCTCCATGGAGGGTTGGGCATCAACACGTGTGCTAAGCACAGGCCCCTGCTCCCAGGAGGGAGGCTGGTATGGAACTCTGTAAACTGTCTCTTTCATGAGCCTCAATACCCCTGAATCCATTATACATGGCTGCAGAAAGAACCCACGGAGAGCAGTAGGCATGGATTATTCTCTGCCCATCTACTGTGCAAAAGAAAAGCAGTATCTGAGAAATTTCTGATGTGTTGGTTGATACAGAAAAAAAAAAAAAAGCCCATCATAGCTTTCAGCTAAACATTCCAAACACAAGGAGGCACAAAGCTCAAAAAGGTCAAGACTTGCCAAAGCTGGGATGGAGCAGCCCTATTTCTGAGAATGGGATGGTGGAGGTTCAAATCCCTGCTACGCCAGGCTGTGTGACCTGGGATGTGCAGGTCCCCCTCTCTAAGATGCGGGCTCCCCATCTACAAAATGGGGACAAGATACCAACTCCAGAAGCTGGTGGTTGTGAGAATTCCACAAGATAACACATGCCCAGCATTGAACAAAAGGCTGGGAGTGTCAGGTACCAGGAGCAACTGTCTTATGTTTAATAGTCTATTTTTAATAAATGAAGAACTCTCAGTTACTTTACAATCCCTGGAACTCAAATCCTTCATTGTGAAAGTGGCGAGAGCACTGCTTACATCCGTAGGCTCTTTGAAGATTAAATTAAACAAGACGACAGATGGACATCTACTCCCAATGATGCCCCATACATAACAGATGTTCAAATAAATAACATCTATTATTATTCTGATCCTATATTCTAACCTGGGACCTAGCGGGACAATGGGTCAGTAAATATTAGCTGAATAATTAGCACATTAACGGAAGAGAGGAGAGCAATGGTTTCAACCTCCAGGCTGGAAGAAGAGGCTGAGTACCCAGCATCTGTGTCTGACCAGCATGCAGAGGAAGTCCCCACCCTACCCCCAGCATCCAGCAGCTCCCATCTTGGGGTGCAGCCAGGTCCTGAGACACAGATGGGCCCTCTGGGTTGTGGGGGAGCAAAGGAGCCTTCTGTCACTTAACATAACAAATGACTTTTCTAAACCCCCGACAGAGGCAAGAATGTGCAGAAAAAGCAAGAACTTCGAGGGAGGCGCTGGGACGCTCCTGAGGCGGGATTTATGACTTTGGGCTGAAACGAAAGCGATGCATTACCGCCTGTGACTCTGCATCTGTTCATTTGCACATCAGAATGGACAAGTCGTGAGGGTATTAATGGTGGCTTTGGAGATATTGGAATGTCTTTGGAAATTACTATCAATAAAAAACAAACTGGCTATGGAGAAGTTACTATTTTTCCCCTAGTAAACTTACTGACATTTTATTCCATTATGGATGTTGTCCAAGGTATAATGAAATGCACAGTGATTGATGGAGACTCCTGCAGCTTCCGTGGCTTGCAGGATCCCTTTCAGGGGATGGCGGGCTGCCCGGGCTGCAAAGAGATGCTTGCTTTGTCTGCAGTCCCAGCAGCTGGTCTGGGGCTACACTGTGGGGCACTCTCTAGACCAAGGAGGTTGCTTGGCCATGCGGGGCCAGAGAATTCCCTAAGAGAAAGACACAGGGGTTCCAAGGCCAGTGTTCTGCCTTCCTCTGGGTTCTCTGAAGACTTCCAGCATGTTACCACATCTCCCTCAAACGCTGCTCTTTTAGAGTCTGTAGGGAAACCGACATTATCTTTAAAATTCTGAGATTAAAGATATTTAATCTCCCATGGAGTGATAGTGCCCATTGACTATTCCAAGTCTTCAATACCAAGCCCTGGGCCTGGACCTTGGATGCTGAATTGTACAACAGCATGGCCAGAGTTAACCCTTTATTTGCTTGGTAATTAGGGTATTCCAGAAATCATGGACAGAGACTATCAACAAGTAAGGAGAATTTCCTTACTTGAAGAAGGTATTTTTATTCATACCACAAACCATATTGCTCCTGGACAGCAGTTGATTACTGTCCTGCTTACATCTGATTGTGATTTCTCCTGCTTTTCTAGGAGCCCTTCCATCACTACTGTGTCTTTGGAGGTAACTAAATGGTTCTCTTGGGCATCATATATGTATGGCCAGAACCAGGCTACCAGGCTGCTCAGTCACCTTCTCTGAAGACCAGCTATGAAAAGGTCTTCTCTACCTCAAGTTCTATGCCATGCTTTAATCACCCTTCAGGCAGTCTGTGCAGTCGTTATCTGGAAACATAACTGACTCCACCCCAGACAGAGCACTCAAGGGTCCAAAGCAAAACACATATGCAGACTAATGCATAGTGAACACACATTGAAGACAAATGGTCTTCAATAAATGAGGACAGAGTGCAATGAAGAGAAGACTCCAGGTCAGTTTGTCCAAGGTCATTCATAGAGCCAGAGAGGGCCTCAGCTCTGTCTTCAGCTAGGATGCACTTCACAAAACTTCCTCTCAGGAAACCCATGGGCCCTCTCCTCATCATTGGCACTTTAGTCTAAATTAATTACCCTAGTAATGTCTGCTTTGAGACCCAGTTTCTTAGTGTGTTGGAGAGATTACAGAAGGCACACACATATAAAATGAGTTATATCACCAATCCCTCTGTCTCCTTACATATAGGCCATGTTAAAGAACCTACTGTGAGGAAAATCAGCTGGATGATGTCTGGTCTGAAATGCATCCTTCTTTGGAGACAAGAATCCATAGCCTTCTAGTCTTTCCTTTGTTGCGCCCACTGAGTCATTTCCCCAAGGCAAGAGAAGCTTGGGTTTATTATTTTCAGAATAAATCAAAGATTGGGGATGTGACTCAGCCATGGAGGATGTGCCTAGTATCCCAAGGCCTGAGATCTGAGTTCCAGCAGCACACAGATCAATCAGTCAGTCACTCAGTCAGTCAGTCAGTCAATCAGTCAGTCAGTCAGTCAGTCAGTCAATCAATCAACCAACCAATCCCAAATCTTAGGCCTGGCACTTTCTATTATGCCTTCCATACCCTAGGTCTGATGCTCCATTTGCCTCATCTCCGACAGTCTTCTACTTAGCCCTCTAGGCTCAGAACTCTGCACACTATGCTTAAGTACTCTGTGTGCTATGCTTAGTACTGTACCTGCTAGGCTTAGTGCTCTATGCTAAGTACATACTATGCACTATGCTTATTACTTATGATAGGTGCCCTATGGACTATGATACTCTGTTTAGTAATCCATGCACTTTATTTTAGGGGCAGGAGCACCACCTCCTCTAATGACTTAGGGCACAGGACCAAGTTGGTGAGAGGATGATCAGAGATGACTGAGTTCAGCTGCCTCCCAGGCACAATTTTAACACTTCCCGTGTGCTCCCCAGGCACCCAGCATGCCCTCTGGGCCCCGCAGAGAGAACCTACAGAACTCAGTGCAAAGAGCACTGGGCCAGATAGACCATCTTGACTTGGGAGTCCCTGCCGTACGAAGACTGATCCCATCGCTGCCCACCGCGGGCCTGCCACCCCAGGGTGCCCTGAGATGTGTGTTCTGCTTTGCCTCTGTCCTCTCCCACTCACTCCAGCGGCCCCCTCAGCCTGCTCCTGCCCCATGGTGCACCTCTCCTGGCTGCCTTCCTGCCCAGACTCCCTGCTAACTCCCAGCCAGGGTTTCCTGGGGGTCACTGCCCAGATCTACTCTACATCTGAGTTCTGGCTTCAGGGTCAGGTTCTAGAGACCCCAAACTTCGAGAATAATCTCATCCATTCACTTAGCTTTTCCACACCTCAGTGTCTTCCCTGTAAACTGAGGAAGAGACAGTGTCAGACAGCAGCATAACAGCAGAGCAGCACTGCATAGAAGAGCCATTTTTACTAAAGTGATAACAGCTTTAATTTAGAGGGTGCAGTAATACATCTGCCTAGTGGTTCTTGGCTTATGTCTACCCCAGGATGACCTAGGGCAGGTTTGCAACCTGTGGGTTGAGACCCCTGTTGGGGGTTGAATGAACTTTCACAGGGATCGCATCCCAGATACCCTGCCTATCAGATATTTATACTACTCTTGATAAAGGTCACAGCAGTAGGAAGGTTGAAAACCACTGACTCAGAGTAGATGCAGGGATTGCTGGTAGCAACCCAAGTAGGAGATTCTGCTCTGTTAATTGTATAAGGACCTAGGACTGTATGGTCACTAGTTTCCACAGGCAGCAGCTGCTGGTCTGGAACCACCCCTGGCACCCTGTGACACACTGCTCCAAGCCACCTCAATACATTTGTACAATATGTCAATGTATTGTGTACCTGAGAGGACCTAGAGACAAGTAACATAAAGTCACCCAGGAGGCCATGACTGAGCCAAGATCAAAGTCAGAGCTCTGAGGGACAATATCACACTCCTCAGCTACCATAGGCCCAAGAGACAAGACATATAACCCTGAGCAGGGCTTGTGGCAGCCGCAGACACCTACCTCGGTTATGGCTGGCCGGTCCAGAGGCCTCCGGACCCAGGGTGGGTGGCCCCTGCGGGTCACTGGTGAGGTGGTGGAGCCAACGCCGCCGCAGTGAGCTGCGGTTCCTCCGGGGCCAGCGGATTCCAGGTGGCAGTCGGGCCAGAGGACTCCTTAGTGTGTCCACATCAAGTAGTAGGTCAGGGCTACTGTGGGGATCACGAAGGCTCCTGCCGTCCAGCAGACCCACACCCAGTGCCACCGTGGCCACTGGTAAGGCCTGCAGGCTGCTGGGAGCCCGGAGGGCCTGTGGGAGGGCCACTCTGGCCCGCTGCAGGAGCAGCAGGCTGCCGGTCATCAGGTAGGCGGCCGTGAGGAAGAGTAGCAAGAACTGTGTTCTGCGGAGAAACTTCTGGAGTCTGAAGAAAGGTTTGGCCATGCCCCTGGGCAGCAGGGCTCCTAGCTGGAGCCTGGGGACGGCTCCTAGCACCTGGGCAGGAGGGATGCCAGGGCCTCCAAGGGCATCATCCCAGCATCCTGACTCTTGACACCTGTCAGCACACTTGTGGGCTTCTGTCCCTGTGGGTTTCAAATGTCACCATCACTTCTCTCCAGCAGCCACAAGCCCCTTGTTGGTACCTTCTGTCCAGGGGTCACCATTTCCCCCATCCCTTAGCTCTCCTGGCCCTCGCCAGTCTCAGGAACCTAGAAAAGTGGAGAAAGAACATTAAGATGCAACAGGATCCATCTCCCTCTTCCTGGGCCAGGGTACTCGCCAGCCCTATCACTGATTTACCAAAGGGGTGAGCTCTGAGCCAGGAACACTGGACAAAGGGTTCAGATCCTACTTTCTGCTGCTGGCCAGCTGTGTGACACCAGAGAAATTGCTGAACCTCTCTGGGCTTCAGCTCCCTCATCTGTGACGTGAGGAAGATACTGGTTTGGACAGTGGCAATGAAGGTCCAGTAATGATAACAGCAATAAGGAGGAAGGAAGCAACCGTGACTTCCACTGAGTCCTCAGCCACCCCATGCACTCAGCAAAAATGAGTTAGGAAGTCATATCACTGTACTCTCGCCAGTGTAATTGGATAGATATTGTAATGCCCCCACTATACAGATGAAAAGAGAAAAGAGAAAAGAGAAAAGAAAGGAAGAGTAATTTCTTGATACACCACAGCTGGCAAACACAAGAGCCAACATTCCAATGTCTTTCTCCAGATCTGTCTTCTCAACTACCACACGGCGCAGCCTGAAACATCGTTTTACTATAGAACACAAGTGTGCACCACACAGGCCGTTGTATACTGAAGGTGCTTAATACATGCCTACAGCGAGCTGCCTCCCAGTGATGCAGTGGAGCTGTGATCTGGATCCTGGGAGCAGCTTCTACAGAGGCTGGTCACTGACTCTCACTAAGACAGAGGCAGGCTTGCCTGGTGCTCATGTTAAGGTTAAGCTGTGGTTCCCACTGGCGGCATCTCTAAAGTAGCTATTAAGGTTGGTGGGGGCTCTGCAGCTGCCGTGAGCTGGGCTGCTGTGTGAGGAGAGGGCTCTGAGCACAAGGACAGGCTTGTCCCAGAAGAAAGGACCCTGGAAGCGTGACTAAGCCGCTGGCCGTAACTAACATGGCGAGGGCAGCGTTTCAATGGCTGTTCTGTGCACAGACACGGCCTGCTGGGTGTGAGAAGAAAGACAATGTTTTGGCTCTGGGGCCCAGCATTTCAGACTGCAAGGAGGCTGGGGGCCCAGCAGAGCAGCCAAGGGGGCCCAGACCAGCCTGAGCCTTCCGGATTAAGTTCTGAGAGCTGAGGGGCTGAAACCTCCAGGAGGAGAGGGGTATGGTTACACAGGTCCTCATCTGCAAATGACAGTGGAACCCAGCTGAGTGGGGAAGCCTTTGCAGATGGTCTCAGAGCTTTTCCTTTCTGTCTAAGCTGGTATGTCGCCAGACCCACCCCTGCCAGCCTCAGATTTGTAAAACCACAGAGAAAATCCCATGAAATCCGGACTGATCTGTCTGCCCCCACCTTGGGCTCCTCCAATCCACAGCACACAGGCTGCCCGGGCGAGCCTCCTTAACGCGCGAATCTGATCATGGCTGGTGTTCTTCTGCTTAAAACCTCTTTTCAATAGCTCCCCAGAGCTTGGGGATAAACTGCAAGCGCCTTAGCATGGCACACAAGGTCTCCTTGTGGTCCAGCCCACTGAGACACATTCTCTATGCCTCAGTATCTCCACCTTGCATGCATATGCATACGCTCTGACTGCAGCATGGCCTCCTGTATTCACAGTGTCTCTGCCTCTATTTCCTCTCTCTGTCGGGTTAATCGTTGTATGACCCCTAAGCCTTAGCATTAATGTCACTTCTTCCAAGCTTTCCCTGATCACATCCACCTACAGAGGAGAGACTCCCTGGTTCCCAACAGCCAGTGCTAAGCCCATCCGGGCATGCACCACTTTGGTGCAATTAACATTGCCTATCCACTTCTCGATCCTCCCCAAAGGACTCTGATCAACTCGAGTAGATGCCGTTCCCTATTTACTTTTATCACTGTCACTCAGCATGAAGCCTGGCACAAGGTGACGCCTCAGTTGTCTTTGCCAGTGGGGGCAAAGTAGACTAAGTAGACAAAAGAACTCTGACAGCAGAAGCATGCTCTTGTGGGGTCTGTGAGCAGCCAAACTTGAAACTCCATTCATGCACAGCTGGGGAGAAGCCTGAACTAGACAGATACAGAGCAACCTGTAGGCGACCCTCAGTCTCAGCATCAGAGCTGATGTGTAAGATGCACATGGATTATCAAGAACCCCTAAACGCTGGGTCTGTCCTGTGCTCCAGGAAGGTTCTCAGATGTGTTTGCGGAAGGAAGGGTTCTGGATGTAGGAGATCCTACTAGTGTAAAATCCTAAATAGACAAAAGGTAACACATCTGCTGTGGAAAGGATGCTGGTGAGGTGGAACAGACCGGTGGGTGATGGTCCCACCCCTGTAGCCGTGTGCTGTGACTTGCATTTTACGTGATCGATTGAATCTGCATACATGAGACAAGTAGGGTAGCCTCCTTGTCTACAAGTAGGGTGGGATGTGAGAGAGAGATGTTAGATGTCAGAGGTGAATCCATCAGAATTTAAAATCACCCAAGCTCTCCTAGAGCCCTCTAGATCCATTCCTGGAGTGGCATTCTCATCAGGGTAGCAGTGGCAATCACTGACAGGCCAGAGTTCCACCTCCCCGGGCCCCAGAACCAGACTTTCATTCTCAGGTCTTAAAATGGCAAAGCTGATTCCCAGGTCAGCAGGGGGCCACACACTCAAGGCACCAGGAGCTTGCTCTGTCCTGATCCACCACACTTTACCTAGTGCTCACCCCTGCTTATCTGATAGGCTGCTGAAGACCCTCCAGGTCACAGATCATACCTGGACCATCTCCATCTCCCCAGATCCCAGCATGCAGCTAGCTGGGTGGCATCAGCAAGAATTTGTTCACACGAAAGCAGTCAGGCCAGGCACAGGGAGACTTGCAGCCTAGAGCCCACAGACAGGCTTCGAGGTGTAAGACAGCAGGGCCAGCTGAGACCTGGCAGAAATCTGGTCACTTTTCATCTGTACTGGATATGGAAGTCCATTGGCTGACCTGCTGTATCCCAAAGCCATCAGGCCTTCATTATAGCAAACAATCCCAAGGGAGGACCTCAGGCTCCTTGTCTGTGCTTGGGTAAATGGGAATGGTTGTAGAGCCATACCCTGGTTGCCTGGACTGTGACACATACTGGTTATGAATGCCAAAGAGGCACACAGGAGCTGCTGGAGGACAGACCCGCAGCAGGTGTTCCCAGCAAACTGTCTCCTTCCTCCTAGGCCTCCTGCTCCCAGGATGGGCCCAACAGCCTCCTCTTGCTTGAAGTTCATCTAACTGTAGTTGGCAACTGCTTAATTTTCAGTGACACCATTTATTAGGCTCTTGCAGTGTGGATAAATAGATTAGATGGCCTGTGTACTCGTGGGCCCCTGGATCCTCATGGGAGGCAGACAGCCTGCTGCCTGCCAGTTAAGAACTGTCCCCATACCTGTCTAGAGAGTCAGTATTCACACCCAAACCATCTGCTCCGGGAATTGTCATGTAGCCAAAAATCTCCCTGCCCCTTTCCCCACTTGAGTTCTGGCTCTGCAAGTGGTAAGATTTATTCTTAAAAATGTAGTGTCTCTCCATCACAGGTCTGAAACTCAGCCAGGCAGAAGCTCCTCCTGTTCTGGCCTTTCCAGTCAAGTCTAAGAGACGCTGCCATGAGCGAGCAGGCTCTGAGGCTGCCTTTGAGCTCTTTCTCCTCTTCTGGAAGTCTTCCACACCCCCTGAGTCTCGCCTCACAGATGCTTTCCCTGATCTGGAACTCTCGGTGAGGGACTGTTGAGCACACGCCTATCCCACCCAGAATCTCCACCGAGGCTCTGTCCAGGTTGGACAAAAGTCCATCTGCCACCTTGCTCAGTGTTCTCTATGTCCTTGGGATTATTTGGGGGCTTATAGAATGAATCCCTGAGATAGCCCAGAAATGAGAGGAGAATAATTGAACCGAGGCTTCAGGAATCTCAGAGGAAAAAAAAAGCAAGTTCCTATTACAAGAGGGACCCAGAAAACCTGGGTTCTGGAAGAGGCTGGGTAGCACCTACCTGTGGGCGAGGTTGGGGTGGGAGCTAGCAGAAATAGGAAGGGAAAAGATGGGAGAGGAGGGGATCATCAAGACTAGCTAGGACCGGCCCCTCGGGTTCAGTCATGTGACTCTACCTCCCCTCTACTTTCTGGCTAGCGATGAAAAGCATTAATGGGAGAGCAAATGACCAGTGCTCCCCACATGGATCTCAGCCACTGTGGCCACCAAGGGTGACTTCAAAGCTGTCTGCATATAGGGCGGCATCCTAAAGACAAAAAACAAGGTTCAGCAGGCTGCACCTCAGAGAAGATAAAAACTAGAGTCCCAGGTCACTGACCAACTAGAAGCTAGCAGCTCTATGTTTTGGGGCCTCAGCGAGGCTGTAAAAGGGGCTGGGCTGCAGTGTTCTCCCCCCCCCCCACTTCACCTTCTTCATCCTTTGATGCTCTGTTCAATGCTTGCCGTATGAAGCCCATCCCTCTCCCAGGGGCTGTGTCCTCCCAGCATCCCAAGAAAGCATCTATCCTAGTGCATAGCACTAGTTATGCTACAGCTTGCAGGGGCTACAGGGCAAGGAGGAGCTGGTTCAAACTCCTCCACTGTCACTCAGTGGCTCCCAGCCTCCTCCCTCAGACTACTCATTACAGAACCCTATGTCCAAACCAGTGTTCCTGGCCAGCATGAGCTGTTTCCGGCTTCCTTATGGTGCATGTTACTTAGCCAGCCAAAGATGCTCTGCCCAACTCACAGGCCTGAAATACTTCCCCACCCACAAGGTTCAGCTCAATAACACTTCCTCCTTAAAACCAACTCAACCCCTGAAGCAGAGTGGTGGTCCAGTACTGACAGAGAGGCTAGATGCATGGAGACCTGTGGCTGGGCGTGGGTTCTCCTTTGAGTCTAATATCTCTACATCCTTGCCCAGCCTGAAAGCCACGCCCAGGCATTGTCAGTATCTCTGACCTCACTCCAGGGTCACCTGCACTCCTGGTCTGAGGCTGAAAAGGGGAAGGGGGAGGTGTAAGATACCCACAAAACACACACCTGCAGATCCTCCCTGAAATGGGGGTAAGGACTCCCATCTTTGAAGAGGCAAAAACTCTTTGAACTTCAGAACTCAAGGAAAAAAATTCAAGTAAAAATGTTTCTAGGGGCTTGGAGAGATAGCTCAGAGAGCAAAGTGCTCTCTTGGAAAGCATGCGGTGGTCCCGAGTCCAGATCCCCAGAGCTCTGGGGGAAACCAGGCACGGCCGTGCTTCTGTAACCCAGGGCTGGAGAGGTGGAGAGAGGTAAATCCCAGAGACTGGCTGAGCAGACAGCACAGCTGAAGCAACCGGCTCCATGAGATAGCCTGTTGTAAAATACTACAGAGGCCGGATGTGGTGGCACACACCTTTAATCTCAGCATCCTGGAGGGCAGAGGCTAGCCTGGTCTGCCAAATGAGCTCCAGCCAGCCAGGGTTGTAGCAAACCCTGTCTCAAACAAAACAAACAAAACCCAAACAATGTGGAGAACAGAGAAGACCACCTTACGTTGGACTTTTGGTCTCTGCAGATGCTTGCACGCACAGATGTGCACACACACATACCCCCCTGCTCACACTCACACACACACTCACACACACACATACACACACACAAAGTTTCTTTAAAAGTACACAACATAATAATTAGATTAATCATTTCATTATATACATTATATGTACATTATATATACATTATAATGTATATATACATTATATATTATATACATAGGCCCAGTGTCACTGGGTAGCCTGTTAAAATATACCATGACATTTGTCAATCACAAATAGTAAGAATAGCATTACTAAGGTCAAACTCCATTCAATGCAAATGGGGCATATAACCTTCAGTGAACTCAAGGATAAAGTCCTTATGAACAAAGAAGTTACAGATGTCACATCAGAGGTTATACGTGGTTTCACATACTGCTAAGTGTGTGACATGAATGAGCAGATAAACAAATGAATGAGTGATCTTCCCACAGGCTCATGACATTAATTTATGAGTCATTATCACTGTTACATAGAGGCAAAAGGTAAAACACTGGGGGCTAATTAATTCGAACAGAGATAAACGGCTAGTGCTAGCTGGAACTCCGGCTTTCTGATTCCAAGTGTGTGGCTTCACTTGCCTGTCACACGGCTTTCATCTATCTACCTGGTGTTGGATGGGGACCCTTCTGCACATTGTGCTGGAGTGCTCTGCGCAACTGGGACTTCCCCCTCTATTTAGTTGACCCAGGGTCCAATCCCACATGACACAGCCAACCACAACCCTTTCAAATGAGCACCCTACTTTGTCCATCTCCCTACATGCTTCTCCCATTGACGGTGAGTCCCTGAGCATGGTCTCGGGTCTTGTGCAGAATGCAACAGGTTAAATTAGGTGTTACAACATATTTCAGGGACTTGGGTAAATGTGGATAGGTGAGTCAGTTAGCCCTATCTTTCTCTGGTTCCTTTCCTACCAAAGGACAGGAGCTCAAGCTAGGGGAGATGGCCCTAGACAGCTTGTGCATCCCTGTCCTTCCTTACTCTTGGTCCCTTCATACCAAGGCGATTTATCACCTTCTGGGAGGGAGCTCCCATCCCAGCGGAGAGGAGGAGCCTTGATACAGAGGCACACAGCATTATAAGGTTTGCAAAATTAATCCAGCGCAACTGCCATCCACTTCTATCCCCTCTGGAAGGAAGTGCATGTGGAGAGTTTCCCTCTGACCATGGCCCCTCAAAGGGGCACATGGGGATTGTGTTTTAGATACAGGTTGACATGGTGGTTATTGAAGTCAAGGTATGGAGAAGTTAGGGAAGAGAAGGAGAAAGAAAAATTATGAGGTCAGAGAAAGATTAGGTTATGTCCCCCACATAAGCAGGGCTGACCTCCAGACCAGTCTGGGTCAGATACCAGGATGCCACCCTGTGAATACGACTGCCAGTCTTGTTGTATGAACATAGATCCCCAAGGTTTAAATGCTGAGCTGCCCCCAAGTACTTGGGATTGATTTCACAGAGAGCTGGTCTCAGGAAGACTGGCAGGGATGGAGCCAGATCGGAGTACAAGCTGGGAGTGTCTGCAAAGAGAAGTGTATCTCTCCCGTTAGACCCTGCTCACATGCAGCTCAGCCTGGACGGAGGCTTTGAGTTCCTGGGCTCTGCTCAGTGACTCGACAAGACCCATCTGTGAGGCTCACTGACTTGTGCTGCAGTCTTTGGGTTGGACTAGCCAGGCTGAGGCTCACATTTAGCAGCAGGCCAAATGATGGCCCAGAAGGTGGCACCTTCTGGGGGAGGCAGATAGGAGAAAAGGACAGGGGTCTCATCTTCTGTCTAAATCCAAGTTGCTCTCCACTTCCGGTCAGAACATTAGAGTCTATGTCAGGATTTCAATGCCCATTGAAAAGAGGATCCCCTCACTCTAAGATAAGTTTCTTCCAAAGATCTATGGGGACAATTTTGGGATGGCTGGAATAGTCATGATGTCAGGGAGATAAAGGGACAGTTGCCCCCATGGATCCCCAGCTCGGTAGCTGGCCAAGCTGCCCTCAACCACTACTAAGGAAATGCCCGGCTCATCACTGAACCACAGGGATCTTCTTAGGGGATTCCAGTTAAGATCATGTGTGTGGCAGGAGATCATGCTTGAAGAAAGAAAACCTTTATCAAGAAAGCACTCCCTGGCTCTCTGACCAGCACGTGTAGCCATTCAGTTAGACAGCCACCAAGTGGGGACACCATAGTCAGAAAGAACCAGCCCAGCCCAGCTCGAGGCTCCTCTAATTCTTACAGTCCCTGCAGCCCTCACTTCCTGTATCTGATGTTGGGGTCCTGATCCCACCTATGGGGCAGTTCCTACAAAAGCTGGCCCAGGTGTCTCCCTAGACATAAGAATGCTGTCCCCGCAACAGGAGAGAAGAGGGGACAAAAGTACAGCTACAGTGGAGTCCTGAGTATGTCCATTCTGTAGCTGTGACAGAGAGTGAGGGCTGGGTCCCAAGGTAGGGCTGTGGGAGTTGGAAACTGCCAGTGTGCCAGCAAGCAGATGGGGCCGAGATCCTCTTCACATTCTGACTCCTCATGGACTAGCTGGTAGAACTAAGACCATCAGCGGAGCACAGACACCCAGAAAAGCAGTTAAGACAGGCTACTCTGAAGCAGCTGACCCTGCCAGGGATGCTTCTGACTAGCAAAGAAAAACACCACACAGAGCACCCAGCCATGAGTCTCCATCCACACCTTAGAAAGATGCAAAGCGCGACACTGGGTAATTCTCCCAACAAAATACATACGTTTCGGTTTTGCCTCTGCCAGTGTTCAAGTTCACCAAGAGATAGGAGAAAACCCTTCGCTGACCGGAAGCCTGGCTTGGGAACGGAACGAAAGAGGGGGAGCAGCTTCTGGCGAATGTCTCCACCTAGGAGGGAGGCAGTGCGCACCCCAAATCCTGCCCTCAGCCCGACCGGGGACTCGGACCGGGCGTCCCTGGGCTCCTGGCGGAGAAGCGGCTGCTACAACTGCCTGTGCACATCCAGCCAAGACCAGACGTGGTGAGATGCTACCCACACGTCCGCCACGGTCCTGGCGCGCCGGCCCGGAGAAGGCGCCTCGCCAGCGCGCCCTGCGCCCTAGCAGGTGCAACCCCGCGCGCTCCCAGTCGCATCTACACAAACTTGTTTGCCCGCGGCGGGGGCATATCCGGCTCGCAGCCTGTGCTAGGGTCCTGGCTGGGAGACCCCGAAGACAGGACTCACCCCGTGATCACAGCCGGCTAAGGCACCCGCCTTCCGGGGCGCTAAGCCCGCAGCCCCGCAGTGCCCAAAGCTCAGACGCCCGCACGCCCCTGGTGTTAGTGGCAAGCGCACCCGCGCTCCCAGGCCCGTGTCGCGCAGCTCCCGGAGGCTGCGGACTTCCGCGCTGAGCAGTGGTGGAGCGGACGGGCGCCGAGCTGAGCCCGGGGCGCGGAGTACAGCGAGTGGCGGGCGCGGAGCGGGCGAGCGGGCGCGGAGCGGGCGAGCGGGCGCCCGGTCTGCACATGCTCACTCGCGCGGCCCGGGGACAGCGGCCGGCCTCCGCCGGGTCCTAGAGGCTTCCGCGCACACCTCTCTGCTAAGCTTCCAGGAAGGGTCGCAGCTTGGCTCTTAGCGGGAGGTGTGTGGGTGATCTGTCCGGGCTTGCGAGACAACGCACACACCACGGGTGACACGCACTACTCGCCACCACCAAGACAAGACGCTGACACCGCTCTGTTGCACCCGCCCAGCCACAGCCTACCATTGCAGCCTAGCTGGCTCTAGCAGGCACCATGGTGCTCACACCAGACGCACACAGGAATACACTGGGTATCGCCACTCGCAGCAGTACGCCGCCACACTCAAATGCAGACGTGGTGGCAGACGCGCAGTGGCTGATACAAACACACACTGAATCACCAGACACCCACACTCACACACACGCTGTGGGCTCTGCTCCACTCACTCAGAAACAAGCTAGGACACGGGCAGGTACACACATATACACAGCTATGCAGTTTGTACCACTCTAATGTAAATACCCAGACACACACTGGATTACTGTCCCATACTGGGGCAGCTAGGCACATTCACCTAACCCTCTGTGTCACACATCCACTCAGAAACAAGCACTTGCTAGAAACACACACACACACACACACACACACACACAATTTGAGAGAGTACCACAGAATTACAGCCCTAACAGCAAAGATACAGCATCTTCGGACACACCTGGTGTTCCGCTAGCAGCTTATCACCCTGCCCACAATGATACCCAGGGACAGACCTGCTTTTTGATATAGTGTGTAAAGGGACATTGCCTCACCAGTAAACACACACACACACACACACACACACACACGGGGAATAGCCACATAGGTTTATATACAACCCCTCTTTAAAGGCTTGCCCCACTAAGAAGCCCCGCTCCCCCTCTCGAAGCCCTCAAGTCACAGCATCCAACCCTGCTCTTCCAGAACAGTGGACCTTCTTCTCACCCAGGACTGACAGCGGAGATGCTCTTGGAGGCTGCAGAATGTTGGGGACAAGATGAGAGGAGGCGTCAGGAGCAGGTGGCAGTGGCTCCAACCGACTTCCTGAATGGAAGTTTTTTACTTCCAATTTCCGCTAGGGGCAGAGCTGCTCAGACTCTGAGAGAAGTGGGCTTTCAACAGGTGCAGGGCAGCAGTGGGGCTTGGAAAGGGACCAGAAGAAAGCCTCTGGTGGCGCAGTGGCGAGGCACTCTGGTGGGGAAAGGACTTGCTGAAGTTTACACAGAATAATCTTGGGTCTGGGGATGAAGGCTGAGCTCTCTGGAGCCTTGGGAGTTTTGGGTAGGAGCAGAGAGAGGGAGGGATTCTGTGCTATCTCAGCATTCCAGGCCTGCAAAGAAAGTCCCCTCGCCACAGCCTTTAATCACTGCTATCAGCTGTAACTCGCTTCACCCTCTTACTATGTTGTCTTGTGCTTGAACCCTCTTCAGGACTGACGGCATAATTTATAGGGTCCAGTGCGAAAGGAAAATGTAGGCTCTGTGCTTAAAAAAAGAAAACATCCAAGACATGAAGGAGTCATGACACCTAGAGCAGCAGCCACCTGAGACACAATCTGTGTGAAGAGTGTGAAGGAGGGACGGGGCGTTAAAGGAAGAGTTCCATGTCCGGCTGCACCGGCAACGCACAGCCCTCCAGGAAGCTCCTCCTGGTCTCCATGTGTGGAGTCCGGTAGGTATGCCTTCCAACGCTGACAAGAGACACTAAGAAAGGAGGCGAAAGGAGAAACCCATAGAGTAGTTAGTCGAGAAGGGTATGGGAAAGGCAGTTTGGGCAGGAGTATTTCGGTGCTGGGATGAAGCCTTCCTCTTTAGCACTGGTTGCAGATAAAGGTTCAAGAAGCCACTTTGGATAGCCCTGATAGCAACGTCCCTTTCAAACCATGCCAAGTGCCTAGATGTACTTGGTGCATAGCTCAGATCCACTGGTAGTTGGCTCCATATCACCTCTTCCCATACGTCAAAGGCATCCTAATGCCCCACGGACTGTCCCACCACAGTGTTGACACAGATCCAGCTACTCCTGAGTCATGCAGTCACCGCTGCTTCCCCTCCCTGCAAGGCTAAGACTGAGAATTAAAATAGTCTCAGCTCACACTGCTCCTGCCTCTCTGTGTCAGCTGCTCCTGTGTGTGGACTTGAATCATTAGATCCCAAGTATATTGGATCTTCTAACTTAAAGCCAGCTCCTGGGGTATTCCTCTCCCCTCCTCTCCTCCGTTCCCCCTCTCCCTTCCTCGCCCTCCCCTCGTCTTCCCTTTCCTCCCCTTCCTTTGGCTGCCCTCCCCTCCTTTCTCCTTTCATGCCGTGCTTTCTTTTACTCACTGAGAGAGACGCCCATCCTGTGTTAAATTCCTGTTGAATACTGGACACTGTTGAGCCAGTCCACTAAAGAAGCATCCGGCATAGATGGCCGGACAAGGAACAACCCCCAAATCTGGGCCAATATGTGTGTAAATAAAACAGCACCGGACACAGCATGAAATCTATTTTTGTAAGTATTCCATGCAGGAGTTTTTTCCTGAGGACCAGAAATGCTACATGCTGTTCAGTGTACCCAGGCCCCCCAGGTCTGTAGTGCCTGCCCCTTCTCCAAGTGGCACATTGTCCCGGAAGCCAAGGGAAGGCCAGCTAGAGCTGGACCCCACTGCCCACTCCCCAGTACTCACAAAATTGATCACTCCCTTCCCTTTATGCCTTTCCTGGCCCATCGTCCTTTTTTTAACCTTCAAAGGCCCCACAGCTAGAATTTGAGCTCCCAGATAGCCAGGGGAAGTTTTTCCCATATAGAGCTATCCTATACATAATCCTTAGTGCATATGCATGCTCACTCAATATTCATTAAGACTTATTTATTTATTCATTCATCATTCATTTATTCATTCGTTTGGCTTGTGAGACAGTTTTACTTCATAGTCCAGACTTGCTTGGAACTCACCCTATAATCCAAGTTAGTCTTGAATTCACTAGCAATCCTCCTGTCTCAGCCTCCCAAGTGCTGAGGCGGTGTTCTCAACTTATGGGTCATAATCCCTTTGAGGGTCGAACCACTCTTTCATAGGGGTTGCATATCAATATCTGCATTTACCAGATATTGACGATACAATTCATAAAAGTAGCAAAACTATAGTTATGAAGTAGCAATGAAATAATTTTATGGTTGGGGGCCAGCACACCATGAGGACTGTATTAAAGGGTCACAGCACTGGGAATGTTGAAAACCACTATGCAAAGGTTATAGGTGTGAACCAGTTTGATGGTTAACACTATACATTTGATAAGCTCTAGAATCACCCACTGATATCTCTGGGCACACCTGTGAGGAATTATCTAGAGTAATTAATTCTTTGGACCTGGCTGTGTACAATTATCGAGATGATCTTGAGATGAGAAGACACATTCTCAATATGGATGATGCCACCCTACTGGACAGAACAGGTATAAAGAAAGGAGTAAGTGATCTGAGCACTGTATTCAGCGGTCTCTGTTAACTAAAATTGATACTGTCTCTCCACCTGCCTCAGGTCCCTGTTGCCATAACCTCTCCGCTGTGGAAAACTGTATGCCTCTGAACTGTGAGCCAAAATAAACCCCCTCTTCCCTGAGTTGCCTTTGTTCCATGTTTTGTCCTAACAGCAAGACAAGCCACCATGCCTGTCCCAAGCATAATCAGTTTCTAAGGTTCAATATGTGTAGAATGACATTTTCCAGGAACCCTGGTAGGTCCCTAACTGATGCTGTATTTCTTCTGAAGGACTCTAAAAACTGCCTACTCTTGTTCTGGTTGCAGACATCTCTGTTGGTCCCCCAGCCATCTTGTGATTGGCTACCAAAGTCAACTAACCACCAGTGCGACCCTGGAGAAAGTGGGGAGGCTCACTCTATGGTATCCACCTGTTGGGGTGGAGGCTGTGCCAGTGCCCAGCAGCACTCGGACACTCGTGTCTGAGTGCTTTCCTCTTTACCCATGCAGCTGTTGCTCCACTGCCCTGGCCTTTAAGGTCATGTGAGGGCTGATAGTCCTTGAGCAGTCTGTGGAGGTTACATCTTCTGAGGATGTGACCTTCCAGGATGGAGGGAACCTTTGACAACATCTCCAAAGAGAAGACACAATTTCCTTTCTCCCTCCTAGGTTTTTGCACAGTACCATGAATGTTTCATGCTGTCTCTTCAGTGAGACTCCAGCATCGACACTTTGCCAGGCTTCTCCTGTGAGTGCAGCAGTGACTTAAGCGTGCCTCCGTGAAGAGGATACCAGCTATACACAGATGGCCACTGCTCTCCCTGCTGAGATGGGCCTGAAGAATGCAGGGCTTTGGGGGTGTGCAACAGGGCAGCAAGCTTGTGCCTGCCTGGGATCAGGCAGCCTCCCTGAGTGCTGGTCTGACTTCAGAGGACTGGATTCCCAAGACATGGAACAGAAACCGCAGAGAGTTACAGAAATCCAGAGGCGGCAAAAGGGCACAATGCAAAAGACTTCTTTTGGTGGTGTGATCTGAGAAGGCTGTGTTGCCTGGTATATGCTCGTGCTTCTGATATCTAGCTGAGGAAAGCTTATCGCTTCTCTCAGAGGTAATATTTTAGCTTAGTTTTGTTTTACTTTCATTCCCACTAGCACAGTATCTCATCTGCAGCTTGAAGATCCAGCAATTTCAGCTTTTGTTTGTATTGTTTAAGAATACTTTTCTTTGAGGCTATGACTGCTCCAACTTGTGTCATCTCTGATGGACCCAGGAAAGGTCAGCCAAGTACCTTCTAGAAAGGATTAGTGGTTCTAGATCCCATGGAGAATGTTAAGGAAGAGGTCAGAATTAGCTGGAGTTTGGAAGGAGCTGTTCTATATCCCGTGGATGACTTTGAGGAGGTCAAGACAACAGCGGCTGTAGCTGTGGTGGAAAAAGCCAGAGTTAGGCAACAAGAACTGGGCAAGGAGATGGACGATGGGCAGAATTGCTCCAGCCTTGTGATGAACACTGAAGTTTCTTCAGATGGAATATGTTCTGGTGACCATGATGTGAACACTGCTGAAATGACCAGGGGCCTAGAATGTTACATCATCCTGGCTGACAGGCAGAGGTGGGGCGAGAGAGGATTGGCTCTGCTTTGGAAGGAAATTCTCCCGTGGGGGAAACACTACAGCATCGTGGTGCAGGCTGCAACATGGGAGAATGTTTGATGGCCAGGTTGTGCTTCTAGAAGAGTACAGAAGAGACCTCTGATGATCCTTCTGAGTCCCTGTCCCAGCACTGAACCTAGCAGCACAGTATATCCTGGGATGAGATTCCTTACATGGGGGTCACAGCCCTCTGTTTCCATCTTTCATTGGTATAAAGGCAGAAACTGGGTGAGTCAGAGGAAAGCCATCAAGAACCTCAATGTGCCCGCGTGGGCTGGAGTAGGCATGGAGTCCGTGGTATCAGCTGCCAGCTGGAAGGTGTAAAGGTAGCAAGTAAGTCCTGGAACAAGAGGATGGGGCAAGTGCCTCCATCCGGCTTTACTTTCTCTGCCTATCCTGTCTGCACCCATCAGACACTGCCACTTAAAGAAGCAGAAGCTCAGCTTTGTCTGGCTTTTATAGATTTCCCCGTGACTCTGTCACCAAAGGTCTTGAACGGAACGGAAATGATCTCCGTTAAGCTACTGGCATACTTCTTGCATACAGCACCAGTATAAAAGGCCATATTTCAATTTTGAATAAGTTAAAGCTCATAGTCAAGTTGCACAGAGGATGGGATTCTTCCATACTTCCATTCATTTTCCCCGTGGCCAGAATCTTATATTTCTGTGGTTACTTTTGTCAGAGCTGAGACCTTGGATGACATTGGCACATGGCTGGTAGCTAAACTCTGAACTTAATTTGGATCTCACCAGTTTCCCCATTAACATCCTTTTTCTGCCTCCAGGGTGCCATGCAGGGTTGCAGAATGCGACGAGCTGTCTTGTCTGTCCAGTGTCCTCTGTTGATGGTTTCTCAGGGTGCCTGGGCTTTGCATGACCTTGACCGTCTCAGGACCACTGTTTAGGCAGAATATCCTTTAAGCTTATTACAAATCACTGGGTTTCTCAAACTAAGATGGTTGTTGAAGCTCCTGGCATCATATGTCCATAGACACTGTCTCCCAGGACATAAGGCCCTGGCTCCAGGAAGGGAGAGCAGGACAATGTCTTGAGGAAAGACAGGGAAGAAATGCTTCCATGGAAGAGATTCTAACAGAATCAGGGCTGGCAGATGGCTGGAGGCTGAAATAATATTCTGGAGATATCAAGTTTTGAATGTGCCACTAGCAGATTATTAAGAGATATAGCCAGGATACAAGGCTATGCCTTCATTCTCCATACCTCCTGCATCCCAGGAATCCTCAGTACACTGGTGGGGATACTCACTCTTTCCCTGTCTCCTCTGCATCTTAAGTGGCCCAAGGGTACTGGGGGGCCTTTGGATAGGAAGAGCAGCTCTTTCCAGCCTCCATGTCTAATTCTGATCCTTCACTCCCTGTGGAAAGATTCATTATTTCCTCAGTAATGGGGGCTATTGCTTTATCTGTGTATCCACTTGTATCTCCAGTCCTCCCTCCATGCATACTTCTTCCTCAAGTCTCTTCTCTGTGGAAGACTTCTCCTAGTGGACCAGTGATATGTCCTCACTCCATCCTTTCCTCAGACATCTAGTTGACTATGACAGAAATTGCCCCTTCTTCTCTAATGCCAGTCAGAGGCTAGCCACTCCTTCCTGATGACAGCCCAAGGAGGCTTCCTCATCTCTCCCCACACTCTGTAGTGGGGTCACGCGTCTCCAATATCCTCCATTCCCAACTTGTTCCCTGTGTCATCCACAGGTTCCTCTTCTCTTTCTCATCCATAAGGATGATCCCGAAAGTTCTGTTCCCAATCCTCTTTTCTGCTTGCTTGTCTACACTGGGTCTATTCTCTTCTCTGCTTCAACTCTACCCTCAGCCACAGCTGTCTACCCAGGGTCTCTTCTAGAAGACTTCTAATACCTCTCATCTCTAACCTTGCAGTGAACCTCCCTTTCCTGTCCCCGAGCTTCTTCTATCCCCTGAATTCCTTCCCTGGAATCATGACTCTACCATCCTCCAAAGGCCTGAAGTAAACTCCCAAGTATTAGATTCCGTATTTCCTTCTCTTTTGCCCATCATCCCATCCATCCCACACTCCTAATCCTGTTTGGACACCTGTCACCTTCTCAGACCCTCTCCATGGTGCCGCCCCAAAGTGGATGGGGACTTGACAATTCCCATAAACCCTTGTGGTGATCTCACTGGGAATCCAAGGTCTTTCAGCCCCAAGCTCATCTGAAGTGGAAATTTAAGGATTCTGTGGAAAGTCGGTTGGATGGTGTTTTGCTGAGGCAAAAACAAGAAGGAACGTCTTGTTAAAGTGGACAGAGGTGTGAAAGGCTAAGGCAGACTCATGAAGGAATGTTTTGCTGAAGCAGACACAGGAGAGAGGATCTTCTACTAAAGCAAGCATGTGAAAGGACACATGATGAAGGATTCTTTGCTAACGACACACTTGTAGTAGTCATTGTGTAGTTTGTCCTGTATTTGTCAGGATGCCATAGAGAGGAGAGAGATGCACTGACAAACTTCTGGTGGTGTACTGCAGTCTGTTGCTGCTTCCAAGGACTCAGACTGATTGGACGCATGTGTTGAGGCAAGACCCTTGCTGAGGTGGACCTGTGCTGAGGCAAGGGATGTGGATGGCATGTAATGGTCATGTGGGTTTGTGTAGGACTCCATGGAGTGATGGAGACAGAACTTGGCTTGCTGGTGTAGCTAGCTGTGCAAGGTTTGTGGGTCTAATTTCTTCACTGATCTTTGCTTCCCTGAGAGAGAGGCATAGCTGAGAACTTCTCCTGGTGACCCTCCGGGTTCCTCCTGTTGACTTGAACCGAGGCTTAGCCTGGCTGTCTCTGCTAGGTCATGCCACCACTGTTGCTAACCCAACTCTACTGAACTAGACTGCTGGTGTATATCTGTGAAGTGTCTGTGAGTGGATTGAGCTGCCCCTGCCTGATTTCCAGATGACACAGACAGGAATTGCTTGAAAGAACCTTTCTAAACAGGTCCACTGCCCCCTTTTCCTTTCTTTCCCACTACCTGTGGTAGGTGGTGGGCTACAAGGAAGGTTAAAGCATTTAAGAACCATCATTAAAAATAGGATTTGAAAAATTTAAAGTTACACTCATCCTCTTTATTCCCTAACCACAGAATCCTGTGTTCCTTTTTCATTTTCTTTGAAATAGCTCATGATTCATGATATCCATTTCTCACACTTTAACCTCCTGTTTCTTCTGCCTGAAATCCCATTTCTGCACTGTCCTGATCTCTGAGACTTTCATCTTTCAGGGTCCTGGGACAAATTTCTATCTCCATCTTATATATAAGCCCTACAAGATTCTATACCTGCAATTAAATCTCTGCCTTTCTGTCAGGGTTTCAATAGTTTCATGCTTAGGCTAAAAACCAAGATGGAGAGATACAGGTATCAATGCAAGGATACATGAGGTGCATATGTGCATCTGTGTATTAACGTATTCAGTATGTGTGTGTGCGCACATGTGTGCTTGCATTGTGTGATTTATGTGTGTGTGTGTTACAGTTGGTGCTGGTCTTTACTGTCTGATTCCTCCTCAGCCATGAAGGTAGAAGGTGTACTGGCTGGTTTTGTGTGTCAACTTGACATAAGCTGCAATTATCACAGAGAAAGGAGCTTCAGGAGAGGAAGTGCCTTCATGAGATCCAGCTGTAGGGCATTCTCTCAATTAGTGATCAAGGTGGGAGGGCTCCTTGTGGGTGGTACCATCCCTGGGCTGGTAGTCTTGGATTCTATAAGAAAGCAAGCTGAGCAAGCCAAGGGAAGCAAGCCAGTAAGTAACATCCCTCCATGGCCTCTGCATCTGCTCTTGCTTCTTGACCTGCTTGTGTTCCAATTCTGACTTCCTTTGGTGATCAACAGCAATGTGGAAAGTGTAAGCTGAATAAACCCCTTTCTCCCCAACTTGCTTCTTGGTCATGATGCTTTGTGCAGGAATAGAAACCCTGACTAAGATAGGAGGTGTGTTATTAACTTAGGATGAATCTGTGGATTGCTGGGTTCTATGAGAGGTGTTTTCATGTCATTTTATTTAACTCTCCCCAAAGTTTTATGCAATGCATGCTGTTTGAGTTCCTTTGTGCAAACAAGAAAATTGCAGCTCACTGGAGAGGAGTTAAGTCACTAAGCCAAGACCGCACAACTAGAAAGTAGAAATGCTGTGTAACAGTTAAGGTTATTATGAATGTATGCAGGAAATTAATACAATGGCAGTTTTTCTTAAACCTAGCTAGTTCCCAAGTAACGACACAAAAACATTATGCCTACAAATGCTGGGACTAGAGCATTTGTGTATTTGGAGCCAAAGGATCCCTTCCCTATGTGCTCAGCCTTAGTTGCCATGTTTATCAACACGCTTACTCCCAGACCCATCACCAATGGTGCACAAAGGCATCCTTGTGGCAACTCCAGAGAAGCCTCCGGCTCACTCCCTATGTAGTCAGCTTCTAGGCAACACAAACACATTCCTCCCCTTTCCCTGACCAATCTCTCAGATTGGGAAAGAACTTCAAGGGAAAAAGGACTGCTGAGTTCGTACTAACCAAGGGCATGCCAATGTCACTGCCAGGGTACAAAGGACCTGGAGGAAGGAGCTCCTGTTCTCTGAGAGGTCACTGAGCTGCTCTCTGCTCAAGATGCTCTCTGGGAAGGAGAGAGGAGCTGCTGGAGGAAGGCATACATGCAGCCTCTGCTTCATATCCACCAGGTGCCCAACCCCAGGCGAGCAGAAGCTGCCCCACAGCTGGACATAAAGACACTTACCCACAGAGGAGCCTGCCCCTCCATTTCCCCTCTGACTCCTCTGTGTTCTCCCTGCTTTTTCCCAGAACAAAAGGGGAAGGCAGTAAAGATGAATGGAGAGGAGGTCACTGAAGGTCATCCTAGGGTTACAGCAGACCAGGTGACTCTGTTACTCCAGAACTACATGACAGTGTGTCCTTCTTCTCCTAGAAACTCTGTCTCCTCACCTGAAAGATGGGGAGCATGAAGATTAGAGGGAAGGAGGTTGGTTGGGTCCTTGGCACTCACTGTACCACCAGCCTAACGTGCATGAATTTACTTATTTCTATTCTTGTGCACATTTTATCATACTTCATGTCTCTGTTTTCATTTGGAAACCTGCTAGTCAATGTCTACTTCTGACTTTAGGCTGCCTTCCTACAAAACGCTTGCCAGCTTCACAGCACCTGTTCCCTTACAACCTGGAGATGCATCTGCATAGATGGGACACAGGGAAAGCACGTCTGTCCATAGCTGGTGCTGCAAGGATCTCTCCTCTCTCTGTTTCTGCCCATGCAGGATTATGTATGAGGCAGGGATGGGTTCTCTGTGCTGCTGTGAGATTTGAGCACGTGCTGGGTACAGAACTGATAGTGGGCAATGGCTGGTGGCAGACAAGGGACCTGGGGATACAGAACGTGTCTGTGTAATTCAGGAGACCTCTCTGGTCTTGTGTT
The DNA here is from genome assembly GCF_947179515.1 of Apodemus sylvaticus. Classification (NCBI taxonomy): domain Eukaryota; kingdom Metazoa; phylum Chordata; class Mammalia; order Rodentia; family Muridae; genus Apodemus; species Apodemus sylvaticus. Next base: position 52,656,066 of record NC_067481.1, read on the forward strand.
CATTGGCCTGGGCAGCCCAGAAGAGAAAGAAACACATTTTAAAGGAAAAAACAGATTTTGAGAACATTTACAGTAAAAACTGGAAAATGAATTTTTTGCATTTTTATTGTGTGTGAATGTGGGCATGTATGTCTTTTTGTCTCTGTCTCTGTCTCTCTCTCTCTCTCTCTCTCTCTCTGTGTGTGTGTGTGTGTGTGTGTGTGTGTGAAAGACAGAAGATAATGTGTGGTATGTGGGAGTCGATTCTCTCTTTCTACCACATAGGTCCTGGGGATTGAAGTCGAGTCATGGGCTTGGTGGCAAGAGTCCTTACTGCTGACCATCTCCCTGGTTCATGAACAACATTTTAGAGTGATTCAAGAAGGTGTGGGCCAGTTAGAAATGGGGAAAATAAATATACTGTGTTCTCAGGGGAGGATGGGGCATCCTGGAGACAGACAAGAAAACACTAGGGGATTTGAGTTTCTCCCCAAGCCTAGAGCCTCAGCATGTCTTTTGATAGAGGACAGGAGCCAAGATCTGGAGAAGGGAAGAATGGTGGGTCCTGACTATCATTCCTGGGCCTTTCTGACTGTTGCCATGACAACCAGTTGTGGGGCTCATGAAGAAATTACCTTTCGTTCTTATATGAGGGTGATTCTCACGGTCTCAGGCTGAGTTTGGGACCAACATCTGAGGCAACTGCTTTTCCCAATGAGGGTCCCTTGGGTTAGGAGCAGTTTCAACATCCCTGGGGTATGGGCACAAGGCCCCACCTGGTGTAGGTCAGGAATGACAGGGCTCCAGTGTAAGGTCAGACTCTCTGGCCAGCCTCTACCCAGTTCTATCTGCCCTGCAAGGAGCAGGAAATGAGAAGTGACAGAAGGTGCCAGGAATCACCGAGACTCTGTCACCTCGATTTGTAGGCAGACAGAACTGCTCTTAGTGAAAAAGGCACTTCAGAGACACTGTGTCCCTGAAGGATCTGCCTGAGACAAGCAAGACTACGGTTCAAGTCCCTACTGTCTCTGTGCCACCCACTCCTCTCACCTCTGCCACACCCTCTTCCACCAGGCTCAGCTGTTTCCTGGAACACCCCTCCCCCACTGCTGCCGCCCTGTGCAGCTGCAGCCTCATAGCTTCAGAATTCCTTTAAACCCCATTGGAACCCTCTTTTATCGTCCTTAAAAACATCTGGCTTTTCTGTGGCAAACCCCAAATACCCTTTTACCCCTCTTGAGGATCAGTCTCCCAGGAATAAATAACTCTTCATTGTTTTTATTTTTTTTTAAAGATAACCTTTACAGAGCTTGCTTATAATAACATCTAACAATTATGGGGTCAGACTCCCAGGAATAATGAATTACCCCATCTGTGTTCGATGTCTTTGTTGCCTTTTATTTTCACTGACAGATTGAGAGGCTTTCAGGCTGCAGCATCTATCTCCAAACAGCACTGTGTCGCTTTCTGAAACCGGTTAGACAGTGCCCTGCTTGTTACATGACAGACCTGGGAAGGAAATGTTCCAGAGGGAGACATTGGAGAAAAAGAATTTCATCTTGTGTGTTGGCATTTACAATAGTCCCTTCCTGGTACAGCCCAACTCACCCTCAATGTTTTTGCTACTTTTACTCAAGACATGACTCTCAGCCCTGCATTAAATTTGCTGAAACCTCAGACTGGATTGAAAATTTCAATCTAATCAGATAGAGGTGTAAGCATATACACACACAGGTACACACACGTGCTGTATCTTGCATACACTTGCACACATACCCTGTCTATGCATACAGGCATGTGCACACATGCATATATAAACAGCACACATGTGCATGTTGAAGATGCTCTGTGGTTGAACAGGAGCACACAAACCAATGCACATACCCATGTGCATGGTATAAGAGGTACATGAGTACACATACCCCCACAGGCTTGCACACATGTATGTACACATGCCTGCACATGTTCCTTTGCGTATATGTATGTGCTCATTTTCATCCTGACACTACTACTGTATGTGACATTTTTTTTCTTGCTACAGTGGTTCGGACCCCTCTGGTTTTGGTCTTTTCCTTCTCAACTCAGTCCTGGGCCCTCAGGGTAGAGGCAGTCAGAGTGCATAGTCTCGACACAAGAGCACTGTAACCAGGGAGGAAAGAAGGCCTAATGCTGACTCTGCCACTGCTGTGCCATAGGACATGGCCAGGGCTCTGCTCCTCTCTGAAGCTCAGCATTCCCCCCAGCCCCCACAGAACAAACACAGCAGGTATGAACCAGCAAGGGCAGGTGCTGCCACCTCTCAGCCCTTGAGATCCCAGGGGGAGTAGGCTCCCTGCCTCCGGAGGAGGCAGTCACAGACCACTCTAATTCCCGCCACAGCCAGCACATCTTTGTCTCCCAACTCAGCTTATTTACGATGCTTTTAGCTCCAAGCGGACCCACTTCCAAACTCTTGCCCCTGACATAAATTACCTTAAAGGCCGATTCATATCCCTGTGGTTGGATGGCGCCTAACCAGAAAGCACTCAACTTCGCTGTCTTCTCAAAGCCTTCAATCCAGGCAGCTCTATGGATTTTTTTTTTTTTTTTTTTTTATTTCAACCCTAATTGAGCACTTCAGAAAGGGGGAGGGCGTTGAATGTTTTCAATAGGTTTCATTTTTAGGGAAAGCGATTTTGACTTATTAGGCACTGTTGGCTTCAAAAATGTGCTCGCTAATGACTTCTATTTAAATATTTTCCTCCAGCTGAGACACTTTAAGAAATATATGGTGTTAATGGATTCAACATTCCCTAAATGAGGATTTTCCCACTGTGGCCTCTGAACTTTCTTGGCCAGATCATCTCCAGTAATAAGAAAGTACCAAGCAGGCCACATGAAAACACTTTCTATTGGAAATCCCTGGAGGACAGGCAATGGCCACTGTCCCCTCTTCCTAGTGATTACAGCTGTTCATGCTTTGCTTCCTGGAGGTACAAGTTGAGATAGAATTCCCCTGGCTGCCCATCTCTACAGGTTTAAGTCCAGGCATTGAGCTGATGGGAAAAGCCCCAGCTTCCTTTACTTTAGATCCTTTTCACCACAACACCTCTCAAGTTCCAGATGTGGTGCTGAAAGTGCTCCAAACCCCTGTCTGTCTTCATAAAGTGGGACTGGTGTGGACTCATGGGTCCTGGAACCAAGAAGCCCACAACTGTTTCCCATGAGAATTTTCTCACGGGGTGGTGAATGAAGTCCCACATTCTCAATCAGCACCGGGTCCTGCATATTACATAGCTCCTCATGGCTAGGCTCAAGGTTCTCCATGCCCCCATCTTCCTCTATTTGTAGATGTAAAGCCCAGACTTACTGTTTGGATTCACACAACAGACTGTGGAAAGAGTATAGCGGTGGACAGGGGAGAAGGCAAAACCTAGTGCCTGAATGACATCAGAGACCAGAGCATCGACTTAAGCATGAATAACCAAAAAACCCACCTGAAAAAAATCCAGACATCTTATCCCTGCTTCCTAGGATGTGGCAAAGTCTGAGGGACAACAGGAGAGTGCATGGAAGGAAGCGTCTAGCGCAGGCAGACTGGGTGACACTGTCTGGCACTGTTGCTGACCCTTCAGGACCGATTTCATACTGACTCTTCTTGAGGCTTTTCCTAGCTGTCCGGACTCTTTTGCTTCCAGGTAGCTGGCTCCTGTCTGTGTTCCCCAGACTCCTTTCCTGTCAGTACTATAATTACACTAGTGTGTCACAATTGTCTGCCAGAAAAGCCTAAGATCACTTTGTTTGCGAGTGTTAGGAGTTTGCTTAGACGTGGGCAAGGAAAGGAACCTCCTTAGAAGAAGGGTGTCTCATAGAAGGCAGGCTGAGAATATTGTCTGGCCTTGGTGAGCCTGGACATGAAAGTCTGGAAGACTTGCTGATCCCACTTCACCTGCTGTTCTCCGCGCCAGTCTACCCTCACTTAAAGAACCACATACCGCATCTTTGCCTCTTACAGTAAATATAACCTAGACTAGTAGCTATAACCATGCCTAGACTAAAAATTGGCTTTGAATATGGGAAGCCATTAATGATGTAGGAAGGCTTGACTTCCAACCTGGAACATAACTTGAGCTCCCAGCTATTGTGCTTCTTGTGGGAACCCAGTGAACGAGGCTGTGCCAGAGTGAAAGCCACTGAGGCAGCAGGTCACCAGAGGGATGCTGGCGGACTCTGCGTGGTTCCTCAGCCTCTTCAGAGAGACTCCTGATGATCTTTTCTTTCTCCCTTCCCCAATTAAATCTGGGCTCAGTCTTCCTGAATATGCAGTGTGCTGCTTCAGGATTTAAGTTGATTTCTGCAGGAGGGAACCTGCTCACTCAACAGAATCTATACTCTCAGAAATTATTAAAGGAGCAGAATTAAATTCACTGGGGTCAGAGGTCCAGGAATGCTGGAAATGCCATCCCAGCAGAACTGCAGTTAATTGGCACCCAGGAACATATTGGGGGACCAGAAACACAGCTGAACTGTGCGCTGCTCTGAGCCCAAGGCCAATGACAGACCCTTCTCCCATGGTATGGCCCTGGAACTCAGCCAGTTGGGGTTCGAGGGGTCTTCAGGACAATCTGCCCCTCCCTTGCTTCTTTGCAGAACAGGACAGGTGCGGGTACAGAAAGGAGAAAATGGCATGCTGGGTACATTCCTCAGACTAATCCATCCAGATGAGGAATTTGAGACAGGACCATCACTGCTTCTAGGAAGCAACTTCATCTTCCCCTTTCTGAGTCCTGTCACTGACAGCATCAAGAATGACTTAGAAGAAATGTCTTCTCCCCTTTCTTGGTTTTCACGTGACAGGATTTAAACTCTAGTCTCTCTCTGCCTCTGTTCTCCTGGGAATGAGCTGGCTGAAGGTGGTGGATGCTAAGCTATTCCACGTGGACTGACCCAAGTGAGGTCCTTCAGCCTGGCTCAATGCCTGATATATAGACCTCCATCTTTGCTCTTCTTTCAACTTGTTGGAACATAAGGTTGCACATAAGGGTACACATAAGGGTGCACATAAGGATGCTATTTGCTGAAGCAGGCTGCTCAGAATCATCAGTTTTTACAGCAAAGGTCAAAAGCTACAAATATCTTCTAAAGTCAACATATTGTTTGGTCTAAGTCACAACCTTCCTGTCTTTAATGCAAGAGCCATTAAAGAAAAATCACAAAGCTGCAAGGCACAACTGGTCTAAATTCAAGCTTTTAGAAACAAAGGTCAAATGCTTTCCCAGGTGCTATGGTTGAATAGCGAATGTCCTCAAAGTCCCATGTGTTTGTCATAGGTGTTAGCTTCAGCCACCACTGGGGAGTGGCAGAAGCTTCAAAATATGGGCCCAAGTGAGATGTCTTTGACCATGCTGGGATGTGCCTTTGAAGCTGAAGGGACTCTCCTTCCTCATGTTTCTCTCTGCTTCGTGACCACCATGACAAGAGCAGGTTGTTCCAACATGTATTCCGCCCATTCTGTGAGGCCTGCCATAGGCCAAAAGCTATAACGCCTATGATATCTCAGAAATCATGAGGCGAAACATTTTTTTTCTTTTTAAGGTAATAATCACGGGTATTTTATAACAGTGACAGAAGGCTGACTGACAGGACACACAGCCACCACTGGCCCTTTTTTCTTTTTCTTTTTCTTTTCGTACTACAAATTGGCTTAAAACCCAGTTTTGTTTTCCTTTAGTGTGCTGAAGTTTTAGAAACTGTGGGCAAATCCTTAATAAGCCATACTGCACTCTCCCTCTTTAGGTTCTGAACACATTTGGAAGTAAAATGAAAAAGTAGAAAAATAGAGGCCAAAATGTCAGGCTCTGTAACTGCTGGAGAGCAGGTGGAGAGTGTGGCCCTGGGCCTGTTAGACAACTGGGTTGCTAGCACTGAAACTCTCTCTCTCTCTCTCTCTCTCTCTCTCTGTGTGTGTGTGTGTGTGTGTGTGTGTGTGTGTGTTCCTGGGTACCCACATACATCTATGTGCAGGTGCATGAAGGACAACAGCCGACCCTGGATGTCCTTTTGCATTACTTGCCCCCTTATCTGTTGAGTTAGGTCTCTCATGGGACCTAGGGCTAACTGACTGCGCCACACTGGCTCCTCAGGAATCCTCTTGTCTCTGCCTTTCAACACTAAGATTACAGGTGCAGATGCCACACCCAGTCTTTTCTGTGGGTGCTAGGGATCCAAACTCAGGTCCTTGTGCTAGTTTGGCAGGCATCTTACGGTCTGAGCCATCTCCCCAGACTCCCCAGACTTTTGTCTTTTATGGTTAGACTTGACTGCTAGTGGAGGGGCAAAGCCCAGCAGAGAACATGCTGTCATTCAGGGAGAGAAGACGGGGTGTGGGGAGTGTGTGTGTGTGTGTGGGGGGGGTGAGCAGTGCGAGCCCCTGGGAGCCAGGGTTTCCCCACTACCTTACCCAGGGCATCATTCTGTCCTCCTTCTTGCTCACTAAACAGGGATGAAGTCCTGTTGCCTTTACATTTGCTTTCTAAATAAGCTTCTGGCCTGTCTTCTCTGGCATACAATCGACACCGGTCCACACCATCTCTGTCTCCCAGGAAACATCAACAACCACTTTATTTGCTCTCCCCTCCCACTCTAAGTCCGATCTTCATCTAGTAGAATAAACCTAGGATGAAAGTCTGGTCACCTGGGTTCCCTTCTTAGGACCTTCTGCTTTCTACAGCTCTGCCTTCGTCTCCAGGCCCATCCCCCACACCCCCTCCACCCAGTTCCTCATCATATGATCCCCCATGATCTCCCACTCTGGACTTTCAATGTATCCTGTCTCTCATGCTCTAGAGGCTTCAGAGTGTGTCATCTGTCTTGTTGCTTTATGTCCTTGGTTTTCTTTTACTTTTTCACCTGGAAATTTTTAATAATCTTTAAAGGTTAAAAAAAATGTAAGAAGTCCTAATAGTTGTACTGTTTGAGTCAAAAATGTTTCCGTTAGGCTTCTGTTTTGGCCCCTCTGTCGATAGCTGGTGATATAATTTTGGGAGGTCTTGGCATCTTTAGGACTGTGACCCTGACAGCAGAAATGGTATCAAAATACACCCAAGTCCTGTGAATTATTAGTTAAGTGAAGAATCAACTATTCAGATAAAACAGTGCAGGCGTCTACAGGGAAGGAGGAGGCTGTGGGCAGGCCTGCCTGACCAGCTGTCAGCAGGGTTCCCCAGGGAGCTGGGTCCACAGTCTGAGAACCCATGAAGAGACAGCACTGCACAGATTTCTGGAAATGTTGAAGGAACTGGAAAAGATATGACACCCTGTCTTCAAGTGTGTCTTAAACGTCTGCCAGGCTGTCATGGGGATAAGGAAACAGACCTATTCTGGAATTCCCAAATAGCCCGTGGAATGGTGTTCCATAAGGCAAATTTTGTCACAATTTAAAAATTAAAATCTCTGTGCTCTACACATCAGTCATACAGAAGGCACTTGGCAAGTTTTGATTACCCATTTGGTAGTTCTCACACCTGCATGTCAGGGGTACGTGGCCCTGACACACACACACACACACACACACACACACACACACACACTTGACAGGAAAAAGTGCATGTTGCTTTGCTCAGGACCAGTTGTGAGAGGATGAGCCTGACAAACACTTAGGAGCAGCTCATTCCAGAGCCATTATTAGGAGCTGGGCGCAGGGGATACAAGTCACGAGTAAGGTAGTGAGTTTCCATTCCTGTATGTGATCAGTGAAAGGCTTGACCTATCACTTAGCTGAAAAGAGAGACTAGAAAGTTCTTGGAAGGCAGCAGAAGGATACTGTGAGATGGAGGTTCTCTGACCCTGGGCGGTGAGCTTGCCTATTCTTGTTATCCTAGTGTCATAAGGGTTATCGCAGCAATGGCTTTAAGTAAGATGTGCCTGTCTTTGGGTGCTCAGTGTTTAAAGCCCTTGCCATGGTACAAATCTCCAGAACCCATTCCTGTGCAGTAGCCTAGTGGTCATGGTGGTTTTCCTGTCATCACAGCCTCAGGAGGACCCAGAGCAAGCTGCCTATCTAGACTAAGCATATTGGTGATCTCTGAGTTTGATTGAGAGACTCTTCTCAAGGAATATGGAAGTGAGCTCGAGAGTGATTCCTGACATCAATCTCAGCCCTCCATATGGATGTGCTTACATGTGTACATGTAACCCTCTAATACATGTGCCTACATATAAGGAAATATGAAGATACACACACACACATGGAAGGGGGCAATGGGGGTCCTACCTGTCCTCTAGGCTGTCCCTACATAGTAGACCACATCTAGATCCTACTTACAAAGCATTCCAAAACTTCCAGTAACCTCTATAGAAAATGGTACTTTGATTGATTAGTGATGTCTGTCAAGGGCACAGAATGGTAGCTAGTAGATTCTTGCCACCCGTTTGTCACCCTTGTTTGCTCCAGAACATACATTTAAGCTCTAAAGAGGCATAATTGGATAATAGCTGTAAAGCCACATGCATGGAAGACGAGACCAGAGAACATCCTCTTAGAGCCAGAGAACGGATTAATTTCAACATGGAGATTCGCAGCCATCCGGATTCCAATTCCCTACATTACTCAGCTTGCTTCCTTGTGGGCCTGTCCTTTAATTAGGAGGCTCTGCAAACACTTCAAAGCTAAGCAGCTCCCCGGCCCAGTGCCTGTCCCTGCCAGCTCCCAGCCTCCCCCCAGCAGCACCCCAGAGAGCCAGACTGGATTTTGATCACACAAATCAGGATGTATGTTTCCCACTGTGAAATAAATAGCCATCCCCCAACCACATCTTTATCCCTGGAGCCAATTAGAGGCACAGCTGGCTTCCCAAGCAGAAAGGGCGGGAGCCACTCTGTCTCATCTTCACCTTGGTGCCAAGCCACACTGTAGCCATACATCTTCTTTGGCCTGGCTTCCAGAAAATCAGCGTTTTTTTTTTTTTTTTGTCTTGAACAAATGACTCACGAGGGCTTTGTGACACCCTCGAGAGTCCTGTGATACATCTTCTTACTGATGCCTCAGATTTAAGATGGCAGGGCTTGGAGCCTGGTAGACTCAGGTTCAAAGGATAATTCTACCATGAACTTGCTGTGTTGCTTTGGGTAAGTGGCTTAACCCGTCTGAGCTCTCCGTTATTTCTGAAATAGGAATGGTATTATAAGCCTCATGATCCTTTCGTCAGGACAGTTTCCCTTTCTCCATCCCTCCCACCCTCCTGAACAAATCCCTAGTCTGCGCATGCTCTCCGAGCTCCCGCTCTGCTCTTCACTCAGGTCTCAATGGCTCTCCTCCATCCGAGGTTTCTGCCTGGCTACATAGAAGCCGATTTCTTGCACTGGGTGTATATACGAAGCCAGCGAGGCTGCTGCCTGGAGTTGTCACAATCTCTACCTGTGCAGGGACATTAAGTTACCCTTGGGGCAGCTCTCCTCATTCTCAGGCAGAACTCCTGAAAGGAGGAGGGAGAGAGTTTGCTGTCCCTGGAGGAAGGACAAGCATTTTTGCAGCCACACCTCTCAGTAGAGCAGAGCTGGTTGCTGGGAAGGAAGGGGCAAGTTAGAGTTGTCTTGAGAGCTCATGATTCGTGAACTCAACTTCCTCTTCCTACCTGTGGCTCAGGGTCTGTGGTCAGTCTGAGGGGGCTGACAGGACCTGCTGGAAGCCAGAAAGGGCTCACTGGAGAGAAGGTGAGAGCTGGACCCAAGCCCCAGTGTGGACTGGAGGCCTGCTTGGCGGGGGAGAGTGAAGTAGGAAACCTCTCTTTCAGGAAGATGTGCCCTGAAGACAATCTACTCGTGCAGTTGCAAGTGAAGCTTCCCCTCAGGAACCAAGGAAGACTCTCTGCAGCTTGCTGAGAACAGAACAGGTCCACACGGCTTCCATTAGCCAACCGCATGTGGCTATTTAAGGTTGAAATCAAATTAATTAAAATGAAATAAACTTGAACATTTAGTTCTTCAGTCATGACTGGCCATGTTTCAGGGGCTCAATTGCTATATGTGGTTAGTGGTTAGAGGGGTATAGAGCAGTGGCATGATCACCGCAGTGGAAGGCCTTTCTGCTCTCACAAGGTCCAGGTGACTGTGTGTGTGTGTGTGTGTGTGTGTGTGTGTGTTGCCTTATTTAATGCTTAGCACTATTGCTGGGTTTCTTCCTAGAACCCCAGGAAGGTTCTCAACCTTCCTAATGTTGAGCTTAGCACCATTGCTGGGTTTCTTCCTAGAGCCGTGGTTCTCAACCTTCCTAATGCTGAAACCCTTCAATACAGTTACTCATGTGGTGACCCCAACCATAAAATTATATTGTTGTTACTTCATAACTATACATTAGCCACTGTTATAAATCGGAATGTAAGTTATTTGTGTTTCCCAATGCTCTCAAGTGACCCCCAAAGGAATCTCAACCCACAGGTTCAGAACTGCTGTCCTAGGTGATCCTGCTTGCGGTGGTGCTGGTGGCTGTATCCCATGCCCCAGCCAAACAATTAAAACCCTTCTAGATAGTCTGCTGTCTTTTTAGGTGGTGCAGAATCGCCCCAGCTGAGCACTGCTGTAGGCCTTACTCTCCATAGACAAACCCACAGTTGGGCCACATTCATTTCCTTCAGGGTCCCAAGGGAGGAACAAGTGAGAACACAGCTGCCCCACGCAAGGGGACTTAGCCTGAGTCCAGGGCAGTACACAGGAAATGGAAATAAGCTCGTCAGCGAGTGGGTAGAAGCCTTTACAATATATTCATTTCCCCCAAACATCCCCTCTGAGCCCTGTTGCACTGGGGACTAAATCTTCCACATATGAGCCATTGGGGTTGGAACACCAACTCCACTATTGTGTGAACTCTGCTGAACATCTTAAGTGTCATGGACCTCAGTTGCTTCATCTGTAGCATAGACATATTACCTCCCTCGTGAGGCTGTTGTTAAGGAGATGGATACATCCACCTATCCAGAACCCCTCAAGTGCAATCCACAACATCCCTGAATGCTACCACTGGCATATGGGCTCGGTTCTCCATGATCAACTGATGGGTAGAACGTGTACTCTTTGGAGCATCAGACTATCTGGGGTGGCCTGTCACTTGGGCAGTGACTCTAGCTATCACAGGACCAAATGACCTGAGCCCCAGGACAAACTGTGTTCCTCAGGCCTCTTGGTCCATTCAGCTCACCTTGGAAAGATATCTAATACCTCTTGCCAAATAAAAAACAACCCCAGAGACTTTGGAGGTAACCATGGCAACTGTCTTCTAAACTGGATTATTGCTACTTTATCAGAAAGTTCTCTTCCTTCAGTATCCCGATGCCCTGAAGTTGGATGAATTTTTAAATGTGGTTTTATTGTATCTTGGAGCTAAATCTTTTCTGTGTGCAGCAGAGACCTGCCCTCAAATCATGATGAAAGCTGGCAGGAGACTAGAATTGTTTTTTCAAAGCTCACCTTTCTTCTCCTCTGCAATCCACAACCTCTGCTGCCTTCTACCAGCACTTCATACCTTCTGTGTCAAAGGGGTAACACCACTTTCCATTGGTCACTCATTGACTGAGAACAGATGTTGGCGACTTACATTTATGGGATGAATCTGAGTGGGGGACATAATAACCCACCTTTCCTATGGCTGACCATCTCCATCTCCCATATTCCTTTAGGCTGCTGCATTTGCTGGCCCAGAAGGACTATGGGGTCCTGACGCAGAGACCTGACATACTAGCTCTGCAGTGCATGGATCAGGACACTGAGCAGAGATGAGTACAAGAATGGTTGAAGCCATTCTGGGTTGTTTTAGCCGTGGATGATAAGTGAGACCCCTTTCTCTTTGTTTTCCAGGTTCCAGAGTCTAATGGGGCTAGGCTACTAAGCTCAGAGCCCATGGACTAGCTGTGTCTTACTAGTGCTCTGTGACTTAATGAATGTACTGGCTCTGCTAATTAACTCCTTGCAGTGTCTCTTGCAAGTTTTAGATGACAGAATGATTATTGGAGTTCATTATGAGCTACACAGTGCTCCTAAGTGCATAGGAGGGTTGCAAGAGTCTCACTGTATGGTAATAAGGTCACCAGTGGTGTCTGACCCACCAGCTGAATGGCCTACAAACCTGGCCTGGCTCAGGTCTGCTCCTTCAGGTTGGCCTTACCACAAAACTGAAATAAACTCTTCCATCCTTAAGTTGATTTGTCAGATATTTCATCACATAAATAAGAAAAATAACGAATACAGAGTCCATTTGTGAGATAATCTGTCCCTGGGGAAAATGACCAGGCTGGTGCTAACCTTTGTCCTTAGTCCTAAACTTAATCTTAACCCTAAGGCCTGGCTCTATCCTTAACCCTAAACCTAACCCCATCCACCCCTAATTTCAGAGCCTTTACAGGCAACATTTGCTTTCTACTGATAGAAGGTAAGTCCTTGGGCAGGTAAGTCCTTGGGCAGTGGAAAAGAAGAACATGGATACCTCCACTAAGACAGGGGCTCTGGTAGGTCCTAGGACAGTAGCTACTGGGAGAGAAGTGTTACACAGCTCCACAGGCTGCTCATGGTGGGGACAGTGGGTGCAAGGCATCTCCTAGCAGCTGTGCAGGTGGATGCCCTCAGTCCAGACTCAGTGCCAATGGAAATGAGCTGGCACACTAATCCCCCCATTTAGGGGTCTCTCCTTCTCAGAGAAGGAATTGCTGGTTCCTGGTCATCCCATCTGAAACTCCAATACTCTCTCTGCCCTGTCCTTACCCCGTAATGCCTCAGAGTTCATTCTTGGGCCCTGTGGCCCCACCTCTGCCTCTCTTTTTCTCCAGAAAAACCCTTTTCAGGCCTCAAGTCCAGGCTTCTGAGAGAGTTGGAGATGGGGTAGCTGAAAGCAAGGCTGGCATGGCTGGGAGACAGAAAACTGTGGGAGGGGTCTGGAGAAGACAGACAAGGTGGTGACATCATGCAGAGGGTCAATGGACCTGAAACCCAGTGGCCACCTTTTTTTAAGGGAGGTCTTACTGGCCTAGCAAGGTCAGGATACTGAGGCATAGACTAGTAGTGTCTGTATTGGCCCCAAGTTGGCACCCATAGAGCAGTGTCTTTATCCAAGAGTGATGGTATTTGGGGGAAAACTCACAGGATTAGAGGGGTGGCCTTTTGTTCTCCTATCCTGCTTCTCTGAGGGTATCAACTTAGGTGGTCCATATTTTAAGTACTGCTGAAAGGCCAGGCCTTCTGGAGCCCACAGCAGGGACATTTCAGCACCAGCTTTGACCAAAGGAAGAAGCAAAGCTGTTCAAAAGTTTCAAGCTACCCTGGAAAATTAGAACTTTCAAGCCTCATGTTTTTCCCACCACTATGACCAAGATTACCAACCCTATTCCTCTACCCCATGAACAGCCCCCCTCGCCCCATCTGACTGACTTGCACCGTAGCTCTGACCATTTTACTTCACACAGCATTTCCACTTGCACAGTTGCTCAGCCTGCTCCCTGGCCTCTAACCAACCCCCCAAACTGGACCCTCAAGTATCTACCTAAAGAACACAGTCATGATGATAATTATAAAATGATAAAGATAATGGTATTGATGATATTGATGATGATAACATATTGAGAATGGTGATGATATTGAAGATGATGATATTGATGATGATGATGTCATGAGAACAAAGGCCACATTAGCATTAATTAGGGTATTGATACACATCAACCCTACACTAAGCATTTTATGTGTATGGTTCCCTTACTCTTCAAGATAACCCTAAGGCAGAGCTAGTATTATAAGCCCTATTATAGTTCAAATTCACTCCAAAACTTATGTATGGAAAATTATTAGCTACACAACTGTATAACAGTCAGTGTCCAGTTGCTATGACAAGATAATTTGTTTAATTCACTTAAACAAAAGACAGATTTATTTGGTTTCACGGTTTTAGAAGTTTTAATCTGTAGTTGTCTGGCTCTGCTGTTTAGGGGGACTGAAGTTAAGCTGCCTATCCTGGCAAGAAGCAAATGTGGCATAAAGCGATTCACCCCATAGAGGTCAGTAAGTAAAAAGAGAAAGGAAGGACTCAGGATCCCTGTAGCACCATCAAGGGCACGCCTACAGGGATATGACTTCCTTCCATTGGTTTTCATTAGTTTCATTTCTATTGCTATGATACCACCCCCAACACATACACAAACAACTTAGAGGAGAAAGGGTTTAGATTAGATCACAATTCCAGCTTACAATTGTTCATAGTGAGGAAATCAAAGTGTCAGGAATTAAAAACAGTCATATCTTATCCAGGGTCAAGAGCAAGACAGAATGGATGCGTGTGTGATTGCCAGGGCTCAATCCCTCTCTTATTGATTTGGCACAGGATCCCCTGTCTAGGGATTGGTGCCACCTACAGTGGGCTAGATATTCCCACATCATTTAACATACTCCAACAGTCCCCCATAGACACGATCTAGACAATCTCCCACCGAGACTTCTTCTAGATGATTCTTGATTGTGTCAAGTGGACAACTAAAATTGATCACCACAATCTCTTAAAGACGCCACTACTTCTCAGGCTGATGACAGAGCTTTCAAAATGCAGGATTCTAGGGGACACTGAGGATCCAAGTTATATTAGTGATAATGTTGGGAGGTGGGACCTTCTGTCCCTGAAAGACTCCGGCCTCATGAATGGGTTAGTGCTGCTGTGGAAAGGGCAGTGGCAGCTAGCTCACCCTCTTCGCCTTCTCACTCATGAGTGCGCATAAGAAGGCCAATGCCAGACAGCAGTACCTTAATCCTGGCTTTTCTCCCTTTGGAACTGTGAGAGAATATATTTCTGTTGTTTGTGTTAACCAGACTCTGATACTCTGTTACAGCAGAAGAAAATGAACCAAGACAACCCCTAATTTACACACGGGGGAGTTGATTCTCACAGTAGTTGACTAAATTGACTGAGGGTCACAGTTACTAAGCAAATCTGGGTTTCCAACTGATATCGGGGTGACTTTGCAGTCCTTACTCTTAACCCTTACATACTATTCGGTCCTCATGTCAGTGTCAAATTAGGTTTGTCTCAAGAGGCAAACAGTCTCAGAGAATCAAGAAATTGGTGACCTAGGAGCTGTTGAGAATGAATGAAAGGCTGAGGCAGACTTGCTTGACTGCTGTAGCTGGAGGAAGAACCAACTGAGGATGTGTCATATGAACCGGTGAGGTTGGGAGGATAAGAGCAGATTATGGAGGGGAGCACCATGTTGGGGATCCTGGTAGACACATGAACTAACAGAGGCAGACTGGAGATGACCAGGACTACCACCACGGCTACCAGCATCCCAGTACACCCCCAGCATGCTGTGCCTCTAAACTAGTGTCATTGTGATCTCAAACAACCACAGCAGCATGCTTCGGATGCTCTGAACAGATTTTGGTGTTCTTCCTGACACTTCTTTCTTATCTATCCTTTACCCTGGCCATCAGCAAACCCATTCAACTCTAGTTCCAAACTGTGGCTGCAGAGTGGCCTTTCTCACCACCCTTCTGCCCCAGACTTGCTCCAGCCAGCACTTGGACCTTAGAAAGCTGCAGGAGATTCTGAGCTTGTCCTTGTGCTGCAGGCTATTTCCCACAGCAAGCAGAAGGTGAAGTTTTAAACGTAAGTCAGAGGCTGGGGAGATGGCTCAGTGGATAAAGAGAGTTGCCGAGCAGGTGTGGTGACCCGAGTTTCATCTGTAGAATACATGTAAAGGTGAAAGGAGGAAAATCATCCTGCAAAATTTCCCTCTCTCTCTCTCTCTCTCTCTCTCTCTCTCTCTCTCTCTCTCTCTCTCTCTCTCTCTCTCTCTCACACACACACACACACACACACACACATCGCCACCGCCACCGCCACCGCCACCACCACCACCACCAATGACTGGGAAGATGGCTCAGTTGGTAAAGTTCTTGCGATGCAAGAATGAGAGCCTGAGTTTGGATCTCCAGCACACACATAAAAAGCCAGGCGAGGCGGCATGTCTACCCTAGCACTGAGCGTGGGGATATGGAGACAGGTGATCCCTGGCCGGTCTAGCATTCAGTAAGTTCTCAGCTCAATGAGAGAGCCTGTCTCAAATATTAAGTTGTGAAAAAACAGTGGTGGTCAGCCAATATCAACTTCTGGGCTCCATGTGCATAGCACATGCACACACACACACACACACACACACACACACACACACACACACACACACAAATCCTCCAATGGTTTCCATCAGAACAAGGTACTAAGAAGCCTTCTGTGGACCTGGGCATTTGGCATCTGCACTACCTTGTTTTCCTGATTTTCCCCTCTGGTCATATTGCCTCCTGCTCTTCCTTGAACCCTAGCATGTTCACACACACACACACACACACACACACACACACACACACATACACATAAGTTAACATTTTCAAAAGTAAAAAAAAAAAATAAGGCAGAGAGTTTTACAAGAAGAAATCTGATGTCAACCTCTGTCCTACACACACGGGGGCATACCCTCCGCACCCACGTGTACATACACTAAATACACAAATAAGGAAACACATACACACAAAGTACTTAGCAGAATATAGGGCATGCTCAGTCCTCAACAAACAGTCATGGCTGCTTTCATGACTCACCTCTCAGCCTCATCTGCCTCATCTGTAGAATGGATCCAGTGACACTAGTGTATGATGAGTTGGTCATAAGGACTACATGAAAAAAATATGGGGCTGGTGACAAACATTTTCACAAACTTGTGCAATGTGAAGAACACCCTGCATACCAGTTACACACATTTTCCTGAGTGTGATGTTTTTTCCTTCACACCTTCACACTCTCAGCTCTTTTTGTTCATTTGGATTTATTTCATTTTCTGAGGCAAGGTTTTGTATTCCATGTTGACCCCAAACTCATGGCAGTCTCCTGTCTCAGCCCTCCAGGTCTCAGTCACGTGTGAGCCACCATGCCTGTCCACACTCCTGGCTTTTGGCCAAGCTCTCTCTTCTCTGGCTGGAATTTCCCTCCCTAGATCATACTGGCCAGCTTTGGGCAGCCATTGTCCAGTTCTTATTCTCTCTTAAATGCCAGTTCCTCCCAGACTGCTTCCTCCCCAGCACCCCCATCCCAGAGCTCAGCCTTCTGGGAACCAAGGCTGCACAACAGCTTCTTCTTGGCTTCCTACCGGCTCCCTGCTGGTGTGTGGCACTGAGGGCTTTCTCATACTCGGGGTCTGTGGCTCCCTGCACCAACTGTACTCATTCTGGAACCTTGATAAATGCTAGTTTAATTGGATTATGTTAGTGGAATCCAGGGAGCACCCATCTTCTCCATCACTGTTCCTCCAATCAGATGCCTAACTGCTTCTCCATGATAGAAATTAATTGACTCAAGGGCCATTTTCCTAAAGAAAAGAAGCCAATTTAGGATTTACAAAAAAGATGCAACTCTGTTAGGTCTCATTTGGGGGAAACAGGGGACTCAAACCAACAGACTCACAGCATGCAGGCAGAGATGGCACTGTTTCTCCTGGTAAATGGTATACTTAGTGTTGTAAGATCACTTTAAAGTGCCCCCTACCAGTTGAGGCTCCTTCAAATACCCACTGTGGGGGGTTAGAGAGGGAGACCCTGAGCCTGCTAACTCTGCTCCACGTTCCAGTAGTCTATGCTATCCTTAGGTTGGCCAGCCTCTGCTAAACTCTCACTGCCATTTCCAAGACTGTCCTATCAAACTTCATTTATCTCCATCCATCATGTTGGCCACTATGCCATATGTGATTTCTCCAGATTTCCCTATTCTGTCATCCATACCAGCTGCCATAGAATTTTCCGGAATGCATGTCTGGACATACTCTTTACTGTTGAGGTTTCATCTGCTGCTATGTGTTGGAATGCTAAGTTCTGTATCCCAAGATCTAGCTGTCTTAAGACCACTGAATTCTTACATGTGCCCGTTTGTTTTGTTTGTTTTGTGAAAACCTTGCTCCTTAATTTAAAACTATAGGTTAATAAAGATGCATGTCATACATACAGCCTGTAGCTAAACAGTAGAGAGGTAGGCTGGGCTTCTCCTGGGCTTGAGATCTGAGGTGAGACCACAAGGAGAGGGAGAAGGAGGAGGAAGGTACCAGGGGGAGGTGGATCGTGAGAGCATGGCCATGAGGGCCAGCGTGCTGAAGTAGGAGTGGCCCAGACGGAACATGGCGAGTGAAATCTCAGGGTTACTGACAGGAAGTAGACAAAGTAGCACAGAGGGCTGCTATCAGCCCAGCTTGAATGCTTCAAGGCTTATGATAAATATAAAGGTTTCGTGTCTTTTATTTGGGAACTAAATGATCTGTGGTGTCATAGAAACCCCAAATACCATTTACTCCAACACTTTACTATTTTTTTTTTATTACTCATCTGGCTTTCCCTAGCTCCAACCTGAAGTAGCCAGCTGTTCTCAGGGTAGGTTTTCAGCGTTTGTCTCTGAGAAGTGGCAATGGCACCATCTACTCACCGAGGATTATCCCTGGAGGAGGGGCTTTCAGGGGAGCTTTGCTCAGTTCTTTATTATTTTCAGTGTTCTTCTTAACATTGGCAGTAGACTCATTTGATAGCCAGAGAACACAGCCAATGCTGTATGTACCTGCGAGAAGCTATCCCCAGGAAAGCACGGCAGGCTACCATGGAGGTTACGTGATTGGAAAATTGGAAAAGAGGAAGGAAGATGGTCAAGTTCTGGAGGGCTAGTGCCAGAGAAGAGTAGGGGGAACCTGCTTGTATCCTCAGGACGTTCTGGGACGGAAGGCACCATGGGACACGTGTGTGGCTGTCACAGAAGAATGGGACGCAATTGTCAAAAGCTCTACGTGCTAGGAGAGAGGTGTGGATATGGCCTTGAAGGAGAGCTGGGGACCATTGGGGTCATGAGCAGTGGTGCTTGAGGATCAGGCTGTCATGGACTTCTCTGGCTGTGGCATCCAATTAGAATGTGGCTGTCACAGTCAGAAGGAGAAGGGGTAGGAGACTGAGCTGCAGTTGCAGGGGTCTGGGGACAAAGACAACCATGAGAGGTAGTGATGGAGTCTGTTGGTACAGTGTTCTGAGCTTTAGAGAGATCAAACTCCAGTTGAAGAGATGAAGTTGTTGGGAAGGCAGGCATGGAGGGGGCTTGGGGGCAGAGTGTGGCGTGCTTTGAATACTCTCAGTGGCTCCACCTGCCTTTTCGGTTTCAGGCACTGTGTCCCTGATCTCCAAAGCAGCTTTCTCACGGTGCTGGTTTCTAACTCTCCCACCCAAGCTGCTCCAAGAGCAGCCACAGCAGATTTGACAAAACAGGCTTGATCACACCAGTCAGTACATAAGATTCCTTAAAATGCAGATTCAGGACTGTGAGTCCAGATGAGGTTGGAGAACCTGCATTCCAACAAGCCCCTAAGTGGAGCTCAGCCCACTAGACCTGGGGTAAGACCTTGAATGGTCATGGGCATGGCCTACATAATGAATTAGCTGTATCCCACAGACTAGCTGATGGAGGCCAAGGTATATCACAGCCCCTGAAGTCGGCTGGACCTCACTCCCCAGTTCTTCATTTTCATCTAACTTGCTTAATCCTTTTCTCTTTTCTTCCTCTACATAGAATATTCTTTCTTCATTTGGGAGCTGCGGTGTGATCTCCAGGGCCTCCTCATGTTCTTGCTGTCTGTGATCCCAGTCCTTCTCGATCCCCATGGAAGTCTTCTCATCCACACTTCCTAAGACATACCGCACCCTTGTAGCACACGCTTAGCCTGCGTGCACGTACATGCTGTCTTTCCCCCATCAAATTGTTGTAGGCATTCAGTACATTTCCCCTCAACATGTCTGAGTTCAGCATCCAAGCAGAGTCAATTAAACTCTAAGGTCAACAATCAAAAAGTTCAGAGACTCAAAGTTCTTCCCACCAAGAGTCACTTGCGCATCCACGATTATCGGTATCCTATATATCACGATAACTGAAATCAGCCCAAACATCTGTCAACAGAGATTGGATAAAGAAAGTATGGCAAATATGCATGGTAGAATTTTATTCAGTCACAAACAAACATGAAGTCATAAGAGTAGAAAAATGGATAGAAATGGAGAATATTATGTGAAGTAATTCAGGGTCAGAAATACAAATATTATATTTTCCTTTCATAAGTAGATCTTATATTCTAATTTTATATGTATATACATGTGTGGTGGATTGGGCCATAAAGCTAAAAAGGGGACATGAGAGGGAAGAAAAAAGGAGTTCTAAGGCAGGTATATGGGGGATAAAGAGGGAGTAGAATTCACATCACAGAAAGTGAAATGGGAGTGTATTAGGCAGGGTTCTCTAGAACAGAATATATATATGTGTGTGTGTGTGTGTGTGTGTTTGTGTGTATATAAATTTACTAAACTGCCTTACAAGATATAGATTTAGCAGTCTAAGAATGGCTGTCTTTATGCTATAGAAACTCAGAACCTGGTATTTGTCCTGTCCCCTAGGCTGATGTTTGGGCAGTCTCAGGTGCCCACTGGTCTTTAGATCAAGTTGGAAGATTCAAGAAATTGGGTTGCGGCAGCTGCAGTAGCAGGACTAGAGTAGCTGCTCTCTCTAACAGGAGGTGAAAGCAGGCAGGCAAAAAGCCACGCCTTTCCTCTCAGACCTCTTTGCATCTGTGTCACTGTCAGAGGACTCTGACACTGTGTCACTGCCCTCTCCTCTGGGGAGGGTCTTTCCCACTCAGTTAATCTTTACCCTCCCAGAAGCATGGCTTATAGTCGCTTCCAGATATAGTCAAGTTGGGAACCAAGATTAATTATTAAAGGAGACTCCAGGGAAGAGGAAGAGGCCCAGCAGGGGAAGGAGAACAGGAGAAGAGGGTGGGGAGGAAACCAAATAAAAGGACAGCATTATTAAATGCAATGGCGAAGACCTATTTTGTATCTGAATTTTAAAAAGTCTACCTAAGCAGGGACCCAGGCTGCTGCACGAACACTCGAACATCTAAACTTGAATTCCAGAATCTGTCTTCTTACAGTGGAGGTTGCCAGGCACAGTGCTGAGGCCCTTCCCTTCTGCCCACAGCTTTTGCTCTTCTGGCCCTGGGACCCAGGTGACACTGATCTTCTTTTGACCAGAGGCCTGAGTTAATCCTGACACATTGGCCCCCAAGGGCTTCTCACTCAGCGCCTCTTAACCCCTAGTCTCAGTGACTACCTCTCTCATATTCTGCTTGCATTTACCAAGGACTTTAGGCCTTGGTTCTGCTGTCTGCTCCCCCTGGATCTGAGTATACAGCTGAGGTGCTGTTCTCACCCCACACACAGTCTGCTCCTCCTAACTGCCTGAGCTCTGGGAAAATGCTGTCCTCCTGGCTGGATTTCCTGAATACCCTTTGGCAACCCGGATGATAACCATCTTTTTCAGAGTAGTCAAACAGGGGAGGCTCAAGATCTCTCTTTTTCTGGTTAGTTTTATGAAATTAGTTGATATGAGGTCGAGCCATTTGGGAAGGGTGAATCCCAATGGAGAAAACAACCCCGTAAGACTGGCCTGTAGGCAAGTCTGGGGTGTCACTATCCTGATTAATGGTTAATGTCAGAGGTCCTAGCCCACTGTGGGGGCTGCTGCTCTTGGGCTATTGACCCTGGATTCTATAAGAAATCAGGATGAGCAAGCCATGAGGAGCAAGCCAGTAAGCAGTACTCCTCCATGGCCTCTGCATCAGCTCCTGGCCCCAAGTCTGGCCTGAGTTCCTGTCTCTTAGTGCTGGATTGTGACCTGAGAGTTTAAGCTGAAACAAAGCCCCTTTCCCTTCAGTTGCTTTTTTATTATGCGGTTTGATGCAGCAATAGAAACCCTAACTAACTAAATGCCCCTCTTCAGTGAGAGCCGGCCACCTTCCTAGTACCAACGGCCTCTTTTGTGTTATCTTCTCCAGTCCACTGAGGCAGGTAATACTTTTGTGACAAGCAGGCCATGAATTATTCCTACTGTGATGGCTGGTTTACAATGTCAAAATGCCACAACTTAGTGTCACCTGAGTAGAGAGCCTCAGCGGGGAAATTGTCCACATCAGGTTGTTCTGTGGGAGCTTTGTGGGGCTTTGTCTTGATTGATGTGAGAAGATCAAATCCTGAATGTGGGCGGCATCTTCTGGGAGGGGTCAGATTAAAAAAAAAAAAAAGGACACAGAGGAAGGAAGACAGTGTTGTCTTAGCCTTCCCCCTCACCATGGAGTTCATTTGTCCTGTTGCTGCTGAGATGATGATGATGAGGAGGAGGATGGTGGTGATGGGGGGTAGTGGTGGTGGTGGTGATAAGGATGGTGGTGATGAGGATGGTGGTGGTGGTAGTGGTGGTGATGAGGATGGTGGTGATGGTAGTGGTGGGCCCACCACTGATATCAGAACAAGCAGCTGCCTAGGAAACCTCTGGACCCCCAGAGAGATACTGAATTGTTGTGACACCCAGACTTGTGAACTGACTCCAGGATCTCTCTGGTGTGAGACATCTGTTTTTTTTGTTTTTTTTTTTTTTTTTTTACAATTTCAACTATATTGCATAAACTGATTTAATAAATCATCCCTCTCCCTCTCCCCCCGCCTCTGTTCATTCTATCAGTTCTGTTTCCTACCTGCTTACTTGAAGACTCAAAGCCATGCCTCTAGTATGAGGCAGCAAAGACCCATCCTTTTGTACATGGATGATACTCACTAGCCTGGTGTACATGTCACTCTGCATCCTAACTTCCGGCTTCTTTGATCTTTCTATAAACAAAACCTGACCTAACATAAGGATAAGAGACCCCGCAGGACTCCAGGATCCTCACTGTATCATCAGTCCTTTTTGCCCTCAAGGATCTCTCCTCTCCCCTCTCCCCTCTCCCCTCTCCCCTCTCCCCTCTCCCCTCTCCCCTCTCCCCTCTCCTCTCCCCTCTCCTCTCCTCTCCTCTCCTCTCTTCTCCCCTCCCCTCTCCTCTCCCCTCTCCTCTCCTCTCTTCTCCCCTCCCCTCCCCTCCCCTCTCCCCTCTCCTCTCCCCCCTCCTCTCTCCCCTCCTCTCTCCCCTCCTCTCTCCCCTCCTCTCTCCCCTCCTCTCTCCCCTCCTCTCTCCCCTCCTCTCTCCCCTCCTCTCTCCTCTCCTCTCTCCTCTCCTCTCTTCTCCTCTCCTTTCCCTTCCCTTCTATCCTCTCCTCCCTCTCCTCCTCCCTCCCTTCCTCTCCTCCCTTCCCTCCCCTTTCCCTCCTCCTCCCCTTCCCTTCCCTCTCTTCTTTTATTTTCCCTTTTCTTCCTTCCTTCCTTCCTTCCTTCCTTCCTTCCTTCCTTCCTTCCTTCCTTCCTTCCTTCCTTCCTTCCTTCCCCCTCATCCTGTCTGTCTGTCTGTCTGTCTGTCTGTCTGTCTCTCTCTCTCTCTTTCTCTTTCTCTCTCTGTGTATGTGTGTTTATGCAAGGGCATGTTTTAGTCCATGTATGTAGAGGCCAGCTGTTAATATTAAGTGCCTTCCTCTGTTGCTCTCCACCTCAAGCTTTGAGACCAGGTCTCTTCCGGAGCCTGAAGCTTGCTGATTTCATTTGTTTAGTTGGCCAACAAGCTGCTGGGATCCTTTTGGCTTTGCCTCCTCGGTGCTGAGATTACAGGTGTGTGCCACAGCACCTGGCTTTTATTTGGGTGATAAGGATGGAAACACTTAGCTTGCTAAGCCATACCTGCTGCCTACTCCCAAGGATTCCAATGGAAAATCCTTGGCATGAAATGCCAGCCAGACCATGGCATTCTGCCTTCACAGATTGCCTTCACTTGGATACAGAGAGTTTCCAGCCTTGTCATTTGCTGAGATCACATTCCAGATGCAGGTGACCTCTCCCGGGTCTGGGAAGGGCGCAAGAACAGAGGGACCATTAGCAAGAGGCTGATGAAGAGTCGATTGCTGCTAACTGGGCTGGATTTGCCTTTTAAATTATTCATAAACACTAGCTTCTGTTGTTAATGTCCAGGCAGCTATCTAAGAACTGCAGTTGGGAAAATGGTCTTGTTGGAAACACCAAAACTGGATTCGACATCTGAATTATTCAAAGAATGACTTTTCTTTGTTTAGGGGATTTCAACTAGATTTTTGTAATCTCCTGATGGAAGGAAGGAAAAGAGGGAGAGAGGGAAGGAGGGAGGGACACCTGCATTTCAGTGTTTTTATTTTTTGTTTTTGTTTTTGTTACCTCTGTGTAATATTAATACAAGTTTTTGCCCATTTATCACAATGACTCTGATCCTTGTCCTGATTCTGGCCCTTAAGTCCTGGGCACAGGGTTGTCTGGAGTCTTCTTGGCTCCATGTGTAAGAATGTTGCATGTGTCCCCAAGGGTGCCTTTGGGAACTATTGGTGGGAGAAAGTGGAGACATACAGACCTCACATTCAGGATTCTATAGTAAGGGGATCCACCCCAATAACATGGGACAGGGGACAGGAAGCTCACTGGACCAGGGTTTAAATTAGACACTTGGTTCAGAATGTCATCTGGTTTAGAGAAGAAAAGCCAGAATTCTGCATCTGACAAATGGGTTAATGCTCACAGAATCCCAGACCTGGGTTGAGACCTCTGGATAGCCACATCAAAGGATTAACAAAGAAGCTGAAATAGATCAGATTTTAAGTAATTAAAGCCAGGTTCAAGTTACCACATTAATGGCTATATTGAAGGATTAGCACATAAGTAGAAATAAACCAGGTTTTAAGAACTGAAGGCCAGCTTCCAGTTGCCTCAATAATGAAATAGAAGGAAAAGTTACATAAGTGTATTATCAAATGTGACAGTGCATATAATAAGATTTAATATATATTGATGATTAAAAACCAACAGAAAAGTCAGTGTTGACAAGGATTTCCTTGCTCTCACAGCACGGAGCAAGTATTATTCTTAGTGGAAGAATATTCATCTTTCCCTGGAGCTGTGGAGGATTTGCTGAGAGCACTTCTGGTCTGTGTGATGTTGAAGGTCCTGC
The DNA here is from genome assembly GCF_947179515.1 of Apodemus sylvaticus. Taxonomy (NCBI): domain Eukaryota; kingdom Metazoa; phylum Chordata; class Mammalia; order Rodentia; family Muridae; genus Apodemus; species Apodemus sylvaticus. The sequence goes on from NC_067481.1 coordinate 52,680,998, forward strand.
CATATGCAATAAGGCCATCTCGAAATGTCCGGAGTCAGAAGGAAAACACTGAACTGTCAATTTCACTAATGAAGTAGCGGCATAAATATGAACTCAGATACTCTAGAGAGAAATGTTTAGAGTAAATATTCACGCTAACACAAGGCCACTGAACACAGGAGCAGTGAAGTCAGTTATGTTTTAATGGTATCAACAAACAGGAAAAATGTTCACAGGTACCTTTTACGTATCACTATGGTCAAATCCTTACAAATAAATGTAACACCGTTACTAGGCATCACAGAGGCAAATCAGAGAAGGCTTAAGCACACCCAGCCAAGATAACACAAAGTATAAAGATGTCAGTTCTTCCCAAATGAATCAGTAAGTTTAAATAACACTGTAGAAAATTCCAGAATGTAGAGCTCTACCATTCTAAAACTTACATGAAACAAAATGAAAAGGGCTGAGAACTCCTCCGAGAGTCATTTTCGGATGTCTGCATTGTAATAAAGCTGTGTCGATAGATAGCATTGGTACCTAAGTCAGAAGTACAATACTAGTACACAGATGGGAGCCTAGACTGGAAGGAGCTCCATACAGGGTGTGTGTGTGTGTGTGTGTGTGTCTGTGTGTCTGTGTATATATGTACATGTTTGAATGCATGTACATGTTTGTATGCATATGACTGCATGTGCATGTTTGTGTGTATATGTATGTATGTATTCATGTATGTATATGTGTGTGTGTGTGTGTGTGTGTGTGTACAAGTACTTCATAATAAAGCACCACACAATTATGGAGAGGAGGTCTTCTCATTAACCAATGACAACTCATCTTTGCCTAGGGAAAATGAATGGTGATCTTTGCCCTACCTCTACCACACACACACACACACACACACACACACACACACATTAATGTCAGCTGAGTTTCATCTCTAAATACAAAGGGTCTAATAATAAAGTCTCTAGGAGGCAATAGGGAAATGATCCTTACGGACTGAAATTAAACTAGAAAGAAAGCATTGGGCCAGCTGGACAACACTAAATTCAGAGACAACCCATCGAGAGAGAAAAAGACAATGACAAGACAGTGTGTGGACAGACTGTCAACACATGCAGCTGATGAAGATGGGCAGAGTGTGCTTAGCACGTCTAGAATTAAGTAACAGAAAAACCTCACACAGGATGAGGCAAACCACTGGAACGGAACTTAAATGGCCAATATGCTACAACAATTATGCTCAAAATCATGGGGAATAGGGAACACACATAAACCACAAGGAGGTCTGTGAAGCGGCTTGAAACAGAAACATTTCAGTGCTGAAAACGATATGGAAATGGCCATCTTTTTGTTGTTCGTGGGATTACACTTTTGTTGTTCGTGAAACATCCACTTTGGAAAATGACTTTACTTGATGTTAGAAAGATGCAGGCCCTATTCCTAGGCAATCCACTCTGGTGTATGGTTAGCAGAAATATCCGGCTACGAAAGGCACACATAGAGTTGTCCATAGCAATGTTACAGTTATAGACCAAAATGGGAAATGCCTCAGATGCTCAAATGCAATGTCCACTGGAATAGACTGGGTTAATGAGTGATTGATAAAGTGCAGTGAAAACCAAAAAGCCAGACACAGGGAAGTACATATCCTGCATGCCTGTCTACACTAAAGTCAAGGTACACAAAGCTACCCTCGGTTGTGGTCAAGAGTGGGAAGGCTGGCTGAGAGGGTTTGGAGGCTGGTGATGTTATACTTGCTGATCTCAGCAGAGCTTACATGGATGAGATCATTGTGAGAACCTGTATCAAAGTGAGGAAGGAGTCATTGTCTTCATCTGCGGAGTCCCCCCTGCTTCAGTGAATAGCTCCACGCCCATGTGGATGTCCCTGCTTAAACTCAGTGGATCACAGAACAAAATAAAAAAAAAATGGGAGAGAGGGAGGGATGGAGGAAGACATATAGCAATAGGAGAGTGTTGATAGGATTGGGAAGAAGATAAGAGAAGGTTCACAGGGAGTAACTAGATTGTGTTATAGGCATGTATGAAATTGTCAAAGAATAAATTTAATTTAAAGACTCAAAACAAAATGAGGAAGAGAGTAGTAGAGGAGGGTACTTGAAGTCGAGCTCTGGCCTCCACAGGTGCAGCTCATACAGGGCACCAGGACACATGGGGCACCAGCACACACAAGGCACCAGCACACACGGGGCACCAGCACACACGGGGCACCAGCATACACGGGGCACCAGCACACACAGGGCACCAGAACACACAGACACCTACATATACTGGGCACCTGTATTTAATTTTGGTCTGGGGCCACATAAGGAGGGACAGAGAAGAAAGAGAAGGCTATCAAGCATTACTGCATAGTGGACTCCATCAGGGAGGACTCTGCCTGGGCAGAGATAAAAAAGAAAGATAGAGGAGGGAGCCTTCTCTTCTCTTCTCTTCTCTTCTCTTCTCTTCTCTTCTTTCCTCTCCTCTCCTTTCTTCTTCCCTCCCCTCCCACTCCCCTCCTCTCCCTTCCTCTCCCCTCCTCTCCTCTCCTTTTCTCCATTCCAGTGAGAGAAATCATCCACTGGGCCGTTACCACACCCGGTGCATCTTCCTATGCTTTTCTATGTGAGTGGATGATGGGTTTATTGCCCGGGCAGTTGGATTTTCTTCTTGTTCTCTATGGGTGTTTCACTGCACTGTACTCACAACAAAGCAACTGCTAAAGAACAGGAAATCAATAGACAACTTGAGTTTATTGGGTCTGATCTTATGACTTTCTATTATGAAATAATTTTTAGAATTGAAATCCAGAAAGTGAGGCAAACCCACAAGTATATACAAGATTTGTAATAACTCTGCTTTGCTGTTATCTACATCTGATCTACCATGCCTGTGATTCTGAACACCATGTTTCAAACACACACACACACACACACACACACATACACACATGGCACACATTGCACACATGTGCATAGGAATTTGCATGTATTTGAGCATACAGGCACACACACACACCATGGACACATAACTTCATGCCACATTCTTGATCTCAGTTTCCCTTCATGAACAATGATGGGGGCTAGATGAAACAACTTCTCTGATGGTACTTTTCTTAGACTTTAGAGCATGGATCTGTGATCCTTGGACTTCTTTTGAAAGCAATGTGTTTTGAAAAAAAACACAGGCAGAATTAAGAACCCTCAGAACTGTGGCTCTAGGAGAGTCAGCTTGGTCCCAAGTTTGGCCACATGGTTTCAATTTCATCCTAAATGCAAATCAGGAATGTTTCCTGTCTGTAGCAGGGTTGTGGGATATGTTGGTTGGAGCTCAGAAACATCTGCTTTCTCATCTCTAATGCAAATACCCCAGGATAATAACCTTCCTGACCACAGAGTGCCAGACCTATCCACTCATGTTTCCTTCCTTCCTTCCTTCCTTCCTTCCTTCCTTCCTTCCTTCCTTCCTTCCTTGCACATTGTTTACACTACACTGGAAGCCCAAAGGCTTCAACAGAACCCCCCAACACTATCAGACCCAAGTTCCCATTTAGAATTGATCTATAACAAGAGTCCATCAGCAGGTGCAATGTCTTTGGCAGTGTAATTGGCCAGGGACTGCACAGCTCTCTTGAAGAGCATCCCCGAATGGGGACATCATGTGGGTCACCAGGAGCTGACCCTGAAGTGTCCAACATTCATGGTTGTCTAACTCAAGTAGCTTCCTGTGCAACTTCCAGTGTTCCTCACAATGCCTCCCTCCCCAGTGGTGAGAAACCTAAGTATGGAAAGCAAAGCTGCCCCCCACCCCCCAGGACTGATGGAGACACCCCTGGGCAGAGCTGGGGTCAGTCTGGGTAGCTGCAATCAGCCTTCATGTGCTTCTCCTGAGCAGCTGCATTAATGCTGCTCTTGGCTCAGAACATCACATTACCTGGCTCCCTTTCAGCACAGGGGCTGCTCAGCGAAGGGTATAATTTCCTGACTCTAATGCATGACAAGGTTCACTTAAAGGATAAAATAAAATTACCTTGGGAGGCAGGCACTGGGAAGTCATAGATATGACTTGGCCCACAGGCATGGATGCCCAGGGCTGGGCAGACTGGAGAGAGCACGAGTCCCCACTGCTAATGAGAACCAGTTTCCCTGTGACCCGCAGCCTCAGTTCCACCAACTTAAGGCTCAGTCTGGCTAGAGTAAAGATTCCTTTTGAGACCATGGGGGTGACTGCTAACTGAACTGGCTCTTTCCTGACTGGAATCCATGGCTTTGGGTTGGGTTGACATTGACCAGATGCTTTACCCACTGGCCTGTCAGCTCACTTTTTTCTTCCATGAAGACCCCTTGCAGAGATTGGGCACTCTGCAGTTATGTGTACAAACCTATCCGGCTTCCTGAACTATGCAGAACAATGTGGGTCAAGGGCAGAGGGCTGGGATATGCACAGGCTGTCAGGTAAATCACAGACTTTGAACAGAGGTTTTGAAATTGTACACAAGTGTATGAAACCAATGAAGAAAACACCCTGGCCATCTTACATTGACCTAGGTTGTAAAAGGACAAGGGACAAGAGTGAGAGAACTGGGAGCAACTCAGCAGGAAAGCTCCTGTCTGGAGGTGGCAGCATGTAGAATCCAGCTCCTCTTGGAGCCACTAGGCCAAGGCAGATCATGCTCCAGCTACAACTTGTGGAATGGTGGTAGATCATCTCTCTAGGAAATCTTGTGTGCTTCCTGGACTCCTCTCCCTCTCCCCATTTCTCCCTCCCTCCCTCCCTCCCTCCCTCCCTCCCTCCCTCCCTCCCTCCCTCTCTCCCTCCCTCCCTCCCTATCCTTCCCTCCCCACTCTCTCGGCAGTGTGGTTAAGCAAACAAGACTTTTCAGAAGATGTAGGTAGAAGCTAGAACTCCAGCTCTGGCCTCAGGAGAGACTCAGCAGACCCTGATTCAGCCATCCATGTATGGCAGTACTACAGTCAGAGTTGGATGAGCCCAGGTTCCCCACTCTCTGACTTTGGGGTCAGGGTTGGAGTTAGCTCTTGAAACATTCATCTGTACCCTGGGTCAGAATCAGTGGATTTTATGTTGCAAGAAGGACACAGAGCAGCTGGACCCAAGGCATAAGCTTTCTCCATTTCTGTCTGGGCTTGGAGAATATTGAATTGTAGAACTATCTCCAGCCTGCGAATAGAAGATTCTTAATGATCTCTGAACTTATTCTGAAGACTGCAATGGAGGGAGCCAATGATTATTAGAGCTGCAGACAGACTTCTTTTAATAGTTATCAAGGAACTGATTATTAAAATGGGAGGGGGTCAGGATCTACATCAGAGCAACAACCAGAGGTAGACTACTTGGATGGAGTGGGACAGGAGTCAGAAGATCCCAACTTGGCCATAACATTCTTGGATAAAATTGGCAAAACCATGTCTTTCTCCAGATTTTTACTTATAAGTCTCAATTTCAAAACAGAGACAACCACTAGAGGCTTGGGCAAGGGACCAATGAGTGCAAGGCATGATGTCAGGTCTGCAGACTAGCAAAGGATGCTTTCTCCTATTGGCTCATTCACTGCAATTTAGGATCTACTCGCACCTATGAGAATGCTTGAGACAGCCAGCGTCTTTCTCACACAAAGGACTGGCTCCTTTGAGGGGACTGGAGTTTGGACTGAGGGAGGCTTCAAGGCAGGAATACCAATTATCTGAATATTCATCGAGTGAGTTTCATAGTGGGGGGTTAGCACTGAGCATAACAGCTGGACGTGCAGGTTGCAGAGAGACCTAATTTTAGAGTTGTTTTGACATTTTTCCAAGGTTTAGTCACTGGTGCCTGGGATAAGAGGAATCCTTAAATAGAGAATGCTGCTTTCTAAATGTGTGTCTGTCTAGTTACTTCCAAGGCACAGAGAAGATTCTGGCTAGAAAGGGGTAGGAGATGCCATGGCAAGCTGATGCTTTCTTTGGAGTTAAGTGTACAGCTATCTACCTCACGGGCCTATTTCAAACACTCCTACATATTTATGTGAAAGAAATGAAAACATATGCCCACAAACATGGAGACTGTACATAGCTTTCTAGCCACAGTCAAAATGAAGAAACCACTTAGAAATCCACCATAAAAATGTATAAACTTTGATAGAGCCAAGCAGTGGGTCTGAAATCAGCAACAATGCAGAGAACGGAGACCTTCGGGCACATGCTACATGGAAGAGTCAGTCACCCAAATTCACATGCAGAACAACTAAGGCCAAAACAGAAGGAAGGACACATGCTATTGTTTAGATGAAACCCCAGAATAGAGGTCACTGTGGGGCAAGGAAAACTGGCTGGGAATGGGCATAAGGGAAACTTCTATGTTGACATCATCTTGTCTTGGAAACATCCTATTTCCTCTACTTTGTGCTTTTGAGCCGAGAAAAATAGAATGCATTTTTGTTTCTGATTTCCAGTCTTCTCCCTTGGCTCCTGTCCTTCATTCACCCATGAACCTCCCTTCTCTGTTGATTCAGAACCTAGAACTTTGTAGGAACTCTGCCGTGGTACAGCCTTCTCCTTCTGCCCTGTTCTTTTGGCATGCTCCTAGAAAGCTCTGTTGCTCCTATTTTAGATCTTGATTACTTCCTGTGTTTTGTGTTCACAGTTGGTTATATCCACCCTGATAGGTACTCAGTAAATATAGGCTATGATGACTAATCTTAGGTGTCAACCTAACTGGATATGAAATCAATCTAAGTGAAAGTTACTGGGAATTCTCATGAGTGATCTTTCTAGGTTAGATTATTTGAAGTAGGAAGACCCAACCTAATCATGTGCAGTGTCTTCTAATGCCAATCTAGATAAAGATAGAGGGAAAAGGAAAATGTTGTGTTTAGTCTGCTTGGCTTTACTACCCTGTAGCTGCCTTTGCTGATAACAGAACAAGAACCTTTGGGCTTCTAAAATAGACCAATGGACAGCAGTTCTCCAAGAAACCTGCAGGCCTCCCAGCTCTAGTCTGGGATAACAAAGATATCCACCTCTTGGGATGATGAGCATCTATAGGATGCTTGCCCAGTGCACTGTGAGGTATCCATCGCTGGGTGACTCAGATCCTCTTTTAATATATGCAGTAAGCATGTGCGAATGCATGTGCATGTATGCTACTGTGGTTCTGGGAATCAAACCAGTACTTTGAGCATGCTAGTCAAGCACTCTACCACTGAGCTACAAACCCCATCCTTCCTGGCAGCCCAACTCCTTTCTGCTGTATTTGTTAGGACTGCACTGCATGGTGTTCTGGCTCCCTTCATTTTCCATCCGAGTAGGATGCGAGGCACACTGATCTTTGCAGGAGCATCCTCTGGGCCTCCAGAGAAGACTAAGCTGCCAACATTTCGTGGAGTAATTAAATGACAAATACCTGCAGGCTCTCAACTGGAAAGCTTGTAGCAGAGCAGCCTTTCCATATTCATAGGACTTAATCAAATCTGAAAGCACAGAGGCCCTTCTCAGCCTTTGTCCTAGGGGTCTTAACTAATAGGTGGGGAAACTGAGGTTCACATCGTCAGAACCGTGACTCTTTCAAGGACACACTGGACTTGTGCAGGGCAAGGTGTGTGTATCAGCGTCTTTTCTCCTGTTTCCATGGACAGAGGACAAGTCTGTGCCTCTCTCAGGCAAGACAGAGTCAGAGGCATTGCCTTCTTCTCTCCAATCACTCCCCGTCCTGAGAAGAGCAAGCAGTATTAGGTTGGGAGATTAGTGCAAAGAAGGGCTGCTGGGCAGACACTGTCCAGCTTTCCAAACATCCCAGCTTCTTCACATGTGTAGGCTCAGGGTCAGGACTTCCTCATGCATGTCAAGGAGGTCCAGATTCCCCAAGCTCCCCAGCCTTCACTGAGAGAAGAGACAGGAGGGAAGGGAACTTTGATACTACAGTCAGGCCTCAGCCCAAGGTGAGTTCATCACTGTGTCTCTACTGGTGATGAAGTTGCTAGTGGGAATTGATCTTATGGGGCTTCCTGTGTTCTCGGAGTTAGGTGCAAAGAGCACTTTCTTTGTGCTGGGGTAAAGCTTCTGTGCTGGGGCTGGGCCAGCCTGATTCTTGCTGCCTGCATAGACAAATTCCTTGGGGTGATGGAAGAACTAGGGAAGAGGAGTTGTCAGGGGAGAGCTGTCTCAGTTTCTTGTCTGAAGGACCAGATGGATGGGGAGGCTGCTTTAAACAAAGTAAGGACTGTGGGAGTCAGGGAGAGGGAGGGTTAAGGGTAACGCGCAGTCTAAAAGAGCTACAGAGCATCCTTGGAGTAGTTCAGGAAAAAGGTGGAAACAAAATCATATGGAGGTCCTAGGAGAGGCCTGGGCTGGTAGGAAGCATGCAGGCATGTGGGTGTGGAAATACATATATATGGAGGAGACAAAAAGAGATGGGGGGAAGAGAGAGAGAGAGAGAGAGAGGAGAGAGAGAGAGAGAGAGAGAGAGAGAGAGAGAGAGAGAGAGAGAGAGAGACCAAGGAACAGAGGGACAGAGGGACAGAGGGAGAGGCTGAGGCAGATAGTCTGAAGACTGGAGTGTGAACTCAGGGCAGGCTACACAGGGACTCTAGAGCTGAGTGATGGGTGGAGGATGAAGAGCAGGGAAGGTGAAGGGTAAGGAGATGGGGACCAGTAGTTTTGAAGGCAGGAGTGTGCCTGTCTGGAGCACTAAGGGTAAAGCCCACAGGCCAACAGTCACTGTCTCCTGGGAAATTCTTAGATATGTAAATTCTTTCCCTCTGCTTTAGTCTACTGCTTCAGAGGCAGAGCTCTTTAGGGCTGAACCAACACTGAAGTTTAAGATTCCACAGTGTCAGAGAGAGCCTTCCTTCACATTCCTCAGATCTGTTCCTAGCTACATTAGTCGAGTTTTAATGCTACAATAAACATCATTTTTAAACTGATACTTCTAGTTGCTTATTGCTAGTATGTGTAAATGAGCTGATTTAAACTGATCTTTAGTGCAGCAGCCTTGCCAAATTCCCTTGTGAATTCTAATAATCACATGATAGATTTGTTCCTTCAGATTTCCCGTGTGACTCCTGAATGAAATAGGAGGATGACAGAGAAGAGGCCTCGGATTTGGAAATGAGCTCTCTTGGTGGACTTAGTGAAAGCTCTGTCATTGACAAACAGGAGGTGGGGGGGGTGCAATTTAGACTGCAAAGCATTTTGCTAAAGGTTCTGTGTTCTCAAGCAAACTCCCTGCATATGAACTGGCTTACAGATAAGCCAGTTCTCCTTTTTGTCCCATTAAGACTGCCATAATTCCACAAGGAGCCAAAGCCAGAATCAGCCTTTCTGACTGACATATTTTTCAAGCAAGTGGAGGGGCACAATTTCTCAGATGTGGGTGGGATATTATTCTGGCTACTGTGGCCCATGATCCTGAGTTCCAGAGACATGAAACCTTCAATCCTCAGATACAGACAAGCCAGCACGATTGGTCCCCCTTATCTCCGACTTGGGTGACACATGACATCTCCACACAGAACTATCACCACAGAGATATTCTGGGTGATGTTTCCTCTTGTTTCACAGAGCAAATTCTTAAGTGTAGTTTCCATCTTGTGCCGAAACAATCATTTCTATGCAATAATCACAAGTAAGAAAAGGTATTCTAGGAATAACCTAGAAGTGTCTCTGATTTTCAGCCTCAAACATGAAATTATTCGAAAAAGGCCAAAAATTACAATGAGTCAGAGACTATGGGCTATATGGCATGGATATTCCTGTGTTCAGTACTTCCTGGAAGGACCTTTAGATTTGAAACCAATCCCTTGGGAAGATATCTGTATGTGGAAAGAGGATGTCTGGGATGTTAGAGGTGACCAAAGGTCACCAAAGGAAGCAATAGATTGTCAGAGTTCTTGCTCTGTCAGGCTGGGTGCTTGAGGGTCCCGGTGTCCTGGTATCTGGTTCAGCAGGGGTCCTGCGATGCCTCATCACTAGGTAACTGGCTTCAGGGCAATTTTATTTGCAGTAGGGAGAAATGGGAATGGTTAGGTGTCAAGTCAGAAGCTCCAGAGTCAGATGATTTTTAAGCTGGGCATGGTAACACATTCCTGTTCCTAGGAGACAGGAAAATAGGCAGGTTTCTGAGACTTCAAGGCCAACCTGGTCCACATAACAAGTTTCAGGTCAGTCAAAACTTCATACTGAGACTTGTCTTTAAAATTTTTTTAAGCTTGGGCTGGAGAGATGGTTCAACAGTTAAGAATACCGACTGTTTTTCCAGAGGTCCTGATTTCAATTCCCATCAACCGCATGGTGGCTCACAACCATCTGTAATGGGATCCGGTGCTCTCTTCTGGTGTGTCTGAAGATAGCAACAGTGTACTAGTATACATAAAATAAATAATTATTTTAAAAATATTCTTCAGCTAAGGCTTTAACTTAATCTTTCTGAGTCTGAGCTTCCTTATATCAAATCTCTCAAAATAAGCCTACAAAACCAGCAGTTCGAAGCCAACAGAGTCATAATAGAGGCAAGGATTCTGAGTGCCAGATCATGGGATGGCAGGATGTTTAGAGGACCAGCTGTTCACACTTCTCACACCTGTCAGTTACAAAAGGCTTGAACCCAAGGCCCTGTCTACCTAAAGTCTTGACGAGGACCTGGCTCTCTGATCCTGGGAAGGTAATGACCTGCTTTTGCTAAGGCTGTTGGGTGAAGAGATCCAGTGCTGAGCAGGGTCTGCATTATGCACAGACGTCACACACTCTGGAGACGCTCTCAGAGTATCCATCTATGGCTGCACAGACTTTGCAGTGCGTCTTGTGGCACATTAAGGATGCTGCTGCGGAGGCAGGTAGAGCCTTGGGCTCCTGGGTTGGGGAGAGTGGAATCCACCAGGCCTTGTGAAATAGTAGCTGATGCCAGGACCCAGATCTTCCCTTCTATTCCTCATACTTCTCTTTTCCTCCCTCCATCCTCTCAAGTTCCAATGCCTCAGTCTAAAGGTCAAAGTCACAGAGATGCACCAAGTCTATCATGGGTCCTATAGGCCAAGCCTTGGCTCAGGACACTGACACATGAACAGTGTTGAGGGCAGTTGGTACCTGAGAGAGAGAAGACATTTTTAAAATTTTAAGTCATAGTTTTGGGTCACAGGTCAGGCAGGCTTTTCAGCTTTCAAAAGAAGCCACAGTCTCTGGGTTCCAGAAACCAGAGCTAATGGAATACGAGTTTCAGCTGTCCATAGCCAAAATGATTTCTCCTTTCTGACTTTCAATTTCCTACCTGGCTAAATGGAAACAGTGGAACTTCCATCTTAGAAAGTTTCTCTCAAGGTGGATGGGATGCTTCACAGCTCTGGAAGATGATGGGCCAGGTTAGTAAAGAATCCTCCTCCATTATAAATACCCAAATGCAAAAATAATTGGTTAAAACATAGAACTCAGCACCAAAAAGAAAATTCTCATAAACAAAAGCATTATGAGTGTGAGTTGAGAAACATGGACACCATGATTACACCACTAATCTAAACTATGCCATGGCAACATTGTTTCATTCCTGTTATTGCTTAAGTAAAGGTCTTGCTGTTAGACTAGAACTTGCTCCATAGAGCATTGGCTTTTGACTCAGAGATACACCCGCCTCTGCCTCCCTAGAACTGGAATTAAATTTGTGCACAACCATGTCTGGCTACAGCAGCGTATTTCAAGAATTCCTAATTGGTTGCAGCCCAAACATCCAACTTAACAGAACAAATAGAGATAAATTCAAATGACAGAACATTGCACACAATAACAAGAAAGAAGCTAGTTATCCAAATAATGTGGATGAAGTTTGCAAGCAAAGCCAAGTAAAGAAGACAGTGGAGCATTTGTGCTCTCTGAGTTTGTCCTTAGATTGAAATAGAGATGAAGACAGAAACGCTGAAATTGGGCAGCTGATGCGTGACTCTATGCATTTGTCACAACCCATGGAAATTTATGTCGCAAAGAATGAACGTTAGTATATACAAGACTTTTTTTCTTTCTTCATTTTTTTAAAAAAAAATAAACTAGGATTCCAAAACACAATGCTATCTGTAACAAATAAGTGTTAGAAATGCATTGTGTGATGAAACTGAAGTATTGTGGGGCAGTGAGAGCTGGTCTGAGAAATGCTGGAAAATGATGTAGCACTGAAGACAAAATGACCGGAACTCAAGGATCCTATAACTGAGGATGGGACCGCATCCTAGGGTGGACCTGTGCCGAGGATTAACCAGTACCTAAGACTGACTATTCCTCAGGACAGAACTTTTGCTGACCATGTTGCTTCTTACTGGGACATAGGTTGGCTATTCTGAAGCTACATTACAAGCCATTTAGAGTTAAACAAATAAGTTAGTAAGTGATGAGATTTTGGAAGCCAGATTTCTCCCCCATCACAGAGTTACAAACACACAGGGCAGGGAGGCTAGGATGTATGCACTGACACTGGATTCAGGCCAGATGGTATAATAGATATGCAGATGGAGGCAGAAATAATCACAAGTCTGGATGCATGCAGGGGCTACGTGCAGTCACACGTTTCCTAGCTGTGTCCATCGACAGCCGGGTGATTTTGCCAAGCTGTGGGCTTATGTAAGTATTCTGAGTACATCTGAGGCAGGCTGGGTATTCTAAGGCCTTAAGATGAGGTATACTAAGTGCATTTCATCGTTCAACGTCACCAGTGCATGCAGGGTTTATTGAAACGAGCCCTATTATAAACTGAGGCACATCTGTACATGACATTCTGAGACAGGTAGATTGAGAGATTTGCCAACCTCTTACAGTTGCCAAGGGGTGGCAATGTAGAGGGGGGTTTAGTAGATATGACACAAGGGAAACTTCTAAGGCAATGAACTGTTCTGAGTGATGAATACATGACACATTGTATTGATTGAAACTCTTGTAACATCACAACACAAGCGGAGAATCCTAAGGTATACAGTTTTTATAAGACCATTTAGGAAGCTGAGGTGCCTACTGACTGTATCGTAAATGTACGGAACAACTCCCTGGAAGAGATGATGAGATGGCAAGGTAAGGAACCTTGGGAATACGTCTGTAAGTCAGAAGGCAACAGAAGCTGTGTAAGCACTTTGTATTTGGAAAAGCTGCTTTCCATGGGGGCATGGAGCATTAATTCTGAAACCTCTTTATGTGCTGGGTGAAGTCAAGTGCAGAGGGCTGATGGGAGGAGCCAGGTCTAAGGGAGGAGGCTACAGGTTAATGTGAGGAAGAAACCGATAATCCACATCGTAACAGTTAGCATTATAGGCACAGTATACATTTCTCTTTAGCTCACCATAGATACGGAAACTTAAAAATTTGGAAACATTTATAGGTATGTGCATATACATAGGTCATCACACATAAAGATCTCTTATTCTTCTGTTAGCTCAGATGAGAAGCAACTACATTTGGCTCCATTTACCCCAGGAAATGTATTCCAAAGACCCCCACACTGTGGCGTATCATCAAGCTCTGTGTATGGACAAGGTATCTTTATGTGTAAACCCACTATGCTCTATACTTTATACGTTACACACAACATGTCTCCTATTGTGGGTCACAATATAAGCTCATGGATGTTCCTACCTGTTGTGCCTTTGTTCCACTATCATGAACTTTAACCCTCTGAAACCATATCAAAATTTACAACCTTTTCTGATGTTCCAGTAGAATTTGTAAGGAAGGTAAAACTACTTGGGTAGTTACACCAGATGACTGAGAGTGGTCTAGTCATAGGACACTTTCCTGTTGCTTTCCCTACTGTAGCTTCATAGAAAGGGGAGCCACATGTTTTGCTGAATAAACTGGGTGGAGTAGAACTCACGGAAGCTGATAAGGTCTGGTTACAGGAAGAGCTGACACTGTTGTTCCAGCTTCTCAGGCAGGAGAATGCAATCTCTCCTTACCTTCTAGCGAACAAGGGTGGGGCATTTCCGCATGAGTTCAAATGAGGAGAAACTGTTCTTGTTAAGGGAGCAAATTATGACTCTGAAACTCATTGGAAAATTCACAGATGCTTACTTAAAGTTGAATTGACAGCCTTAAAAGAAGGAGAAGAAATATGGATGGAAGACTCTGGGGAGGGGGTGGGTATTTGGGAAAATTCAAAGATTCCTGGCGAGAGAGATGGAAAAAGAGCAATTAGGTGGAGCTCCGGGAATTCTGCAGAAGAAGGGAGGAAGGACTGTAGGTGTCAGAGGGGTCAAGGATGCAATAAAAAAAAAAAAAAAAACCATACATCAATCAACCTGGGCTCGCAGGCTTCACAGAGACTGAACAGAGACTCGGCATGGAACAGAGCAAGGTCCTCTGCATGGATGTTACAGTTGTATAGTTTGTCTTCTCTGGGGACTCCTAACAGTGGAAGCAGGGGTTGTCTCTGACTCCTTTGCCTGCTTTTTGGACCCTCTCCTCCTACTAGGCTGCCTCATTTAGTCTCAATAAGAGGAGAGGTGCCTAGTCTTACTGCAACTTGATATGCCTTGATTGGTTAATATCCATGGGAGGTCTGCCCTTTTTTGAAGAGAAATGGAGGAAGAGTGGGGGTGGAGCAGAGGGAAGGTGTGGAGAGGGACTGGGAGAACAGAAAGGAGGAGAAACCGTGGTCAGGATGTAAAAAAGAAAGAAAAATTTTATTTAAAAAATTGAAAACAAGTGGAACAGAGCTCACCTACAGATATAGCCACATTGTTTCAGGGTTTGGAGGACTTATGGAAACTTGAAGGACAACACGGGCAAACTATTCTTTAGCTCAGAGACTCAGGGAATTTATGAGCTGTTTACAATGTTAGAGAAAAGGGGGAAGCATCCATGAGGTGGAGAGGTGACATCTAAAGAGGGAAGTACGCAACTTTGTGAACCCTTTTCACTCAGTCAAAATGGAAATTTCTTGAGGTGATTGAAATACTGGTCTAGTGGAGCTTAGACAATAAAAATATTGTGATACCAGGCTTAATTTAAATAAACTATAATTAATATAATATGCTTTACGGCAGCATGACACATTATAAAATATTACCAAGTAGAAGGATGTGTACACATTAGCATTCTGTCTAAACTCCACCCCACAGTTACCTGGCAACAGCCAGGTAGGCCTGGCCCTCTATAAAAGGGGCTGCTGTTCTCTCTCCTCTCTCTCTCACTCTTGCCTCCCCTTCTCTTCCCTCTCTCTCCACGTGCTCATGGCCATGGAGAGCCTCTACTTCTCTACTCACTCCCTTTGCCTTTCTCTGCCTCTACTATCCTCTTAACTCCCCTCCCCATGCCCTGATTAAACTCTGTTCTATACTATACTGTCCTGTGGCTGGTCCTTCAGGGGGATGGAATGCCTCTGCATGGACCCTCTGAGACACCCACTTTCCCGACACCTCATCACATCCCCCATAGAACATATCTTATTTCTATTTATCCTTTTATAAACACATTACATATAGAATTAGTATTTTGTGTCCCACCCTGCCCAGTGCTAGGGACTGAACTCAGGATCTCACAAGCTATAAAATGGTATTGAGTTCACCCTCCAGCTCTACAGAGCTGATATCTGAGGAGACAATTTAAGTTTTGTTGGCTTAGTTATTTAGGGCAGCTATAATTTAATGGTTTAATGATTGTTTACTTTTTCAGTTTTATCACCTTATTTATGTCTAGAAAAAGGATAGTTAAAGAAATACTATAATGAAAACTGATCTTGTTCTTTCTTTTAGACACACAGTATTGGTACACTAGCAGAGAGGTGGTTCTCACCCGAGGTGGGGGATGGGATGGAACAAGGTCTCGCCACACAGAACATAGAACAGCTTAGACCATGTGAAGCGTCTACTTCTGGATTTCCTATTTAGTATTTTCAGACTGGGTAGCTGAACTCGTGGAAGACAATACCTTGAACTGGGGAGATGATTGCACATCCCCACAGTGGTGCACACAGCCAGCACACACTCTTGGTTTGAACTATTCTCCAAGTAACGATAGCAGGACATCTTGGAGAAATGATTAATGCTAAGATTAAAGCAGGGATTGTGAGTGTTGACCATGTAGTGCCAGAAGGTAAAGAGATATTTAAAATACACCATCCAAGGCTGCAGAGGTATGTTGGTGGTTAAGAGCACTTGCTGCTCTTCCAGAGGACCGGAGTTTGGTTCGCAGCACCCATGACGGGCAGCTCACAACTGCTGTAACTCCACCTCCACGAATCCAACACACTCTTCCAGCTTTACACACTCATAAAAACATTATATATCTCTATCTCTATATCATCTATCTATACTATTCCTATACCTAAACCTATCTATATATCTTTAACAAAACACACTGCAAGCATACATACACACAAAACATTGAAAAGACAGAGGAGTCACCTATGAGACTCAAAATGGCTGTAGCTGGAACAGTTGAAGCCACACAATAATGAAATAAATACCAATGGGTCCACACTGGCAAACATAGGTGGTTGAATGAATACGTGGTAGAGAAGAGGCAAATATCTCCTGCAGAATAATTCTGAGTGGTTGAGAGAAGTGCTTTGCCCTCAAAGACATGACTACCACCTCTCATCCCTAGAACGCAACCCGAGGCTCCATGACAATCAATACGATTTGGGGTGTGAAGGATTAAAGTATGGTTACAGCAGAGAAACCTGACAAATATCACCTAGCTCATAGGACAGCAAAACTCACACCAACAGCCACAAATGGTGCTGATCTCAGGGGCCCTTGCTCTGCTGATGGGAGAACAGCTCTCTTTCTGCAGCCTTCTTTTCCCAATGAGTATCTTTAGTCAAATTATAAGACATATGATAGTTAACGAATTCAAGGTTAGTCTACATAGTACTTGGATAGAGCTCTTCAAGACTGTCAGGTTCCAAAACACAGAAGGTCGAGGAAGCTGCTGTATCCCAGAAGAGGCAGAAGAGACAATGGTGACAGCAGGTAAGGTAGCATTTAGCATCTACAACAGAAGAATATTTGGTACAATAATCTTGTTGCTGCTGCCGAAGACCCAAGTTCAGCTCCTAGCATTGATATGCTGACTGAACACCACCTACAAGTCTAATTCTGGGGAATCTGATGTTCTCTTCTGACTTCCACAGGTAGCCAGGCATATGGTGCACAACACACACACACACACACACACACACACACACACACACACACACACAGAGAGAGAGAGAGAGAGAGAGAGAGAGACAGAGAGAGAGAGACAGAGAGAGAGAGGTTAATTAATCATACACGTAAAAATAAAATAAATCTACAACAATTAAAATATGAGTAAAGTGTGGGATTCAGTTAATAATGAAGTATCACTATTGATCTGTGCATTGTAACAAATTTATAGAAACAATAAAGGCAATACTGATACCCGAAATGGGGGGGGCATCCAGAAGTTCAGAACCATTCTCCAAGAGTTCTATAAACACAATGAAGACCTTACTTTAATATATACTGATCTAGAGAAGAAGAGGATAACAATGAGAAAAATAGACTGAATCCTGAAGGGAGACCTAGACAGAGGAAGAACTGAGGAAGTCTGTGAAGGGACGCTGGGAATGAGCAGAAGCACAGACGGGAGGCAGTCAAGGGCCAGGAGAGGCAAACAGCTTCAGCCATCCTGGTCCCTAGTGGGACTCAGAATTCACTTCCTAAAGGAAAGCCGTATGACCACTGGGCAGCCCTACCCTCAGAGCAAGCCCACAGCTCCTACAAATATCAAACTAGATATAGGTTTTGGTGAGACAGTGATTCCATTGGCATTTGAGGGGGCACACTCTATTTCATATGGTTTGTGACGAGGTGGCAAGAGCCAGGTCCCATCTTCAGAGACCCTATTGTTAAAAGCTGAGCTGTCCCAGAGACCCGCGATCAGGGAACATCCACAAGTCAAGGGCTTCGGTTTGGCTTGCTAAGAGCTTTTGGGTAAAAGAAAGCTGAAGGGCAAGGGTGGGGAGCAGCTGGACAATGATGGGCAGGAAAATGCAGACAGCAAGAGGCTGGCTCAGGCAGGCAAGTGCAAAGGAGGGAAGGCTCTGCCCTTGGTTGTAGGAAACTGTCACCATCAACTGGGAATCACACTGGGGTCTGAGCACTCCAGCCTGAGGTTGCAGAGGTAGGATGCTGGGGGCGCTTTATCTGTCAATCACTGCTGGAGATCAGAACTCCGGAAGTCCCAGGGCTATGTGATATCTACAGGATCACCCTCCAGCAGGGCGAATAAAATGCAGGAGGATTCAGGAGCGCTTTCCCCCTTGATTTCTTTACTAACTACATACCAGACAGGATTAGGATATAAGATATACAAAGAACTGTAAAAAATTAAACATTTAAACAACCATATTATTCAATGAATGAATGAATGGGATAACCGACTGGATAGATGGTTCTCAAAAGAGGAGTCGTGGATGCTCAATAAACACTTGAAATGGCGTGCAGCATCCTCTGCCATCAAGGAAACACAAATTAAAACTGCTTGAGATTTCACCTCACTCTAGACAGAAAGGCTATTATCAAGAAAATAAATGGCAAGAAATGTCACCAAGGACTTAGAGAAAGAAGGACCTTTATACACTGATGACAGAAAGGTAGAGTCTGTGGCCACTATGGGAATCAGTAGGAGATTGTGGGTCTCCCTGCTCTCATGGACCATCAACCAATACAGTCTGCATGGGGCTGTGGAGCAGAGATGCCAAAGGGGCGGGGGCAGGCTGGAAGTCCTGTGAGTTTGTATAGATAATAGACCACACTGGACCCACAGTCACTAGGCAGATGAATTCTATATAGGGTGACTGAAGGCTTATAAAGTTTTGGGGGGGTTGAGAATAGGGACATCCAGGATGGGCTTAGGGTACCTGGAATGCTTCATTAACATGGGGAAGCATTGGGAAGCATTTCGGGCTCTCAGGTGCTTGGTGAACAGGTTTTGTCAGGAGAAAGGAAATTGGTCCTAAAAACTAATTCAGGCTACATGGCATTCCTCAGGTAGAGGAGTACATGGGGGCTTAGAACCCAGAGCCCAGAGGCTTTCCTGCCATGGTGGACTTTGACCTTAATTAGCTGAGTTTCCCCACAGGAGATTTTTTAAAAAGCAAACAAGCAAGTAAACAAACAAATATATGAATAAAGAACAACAGAGGAGAAGGAATTGCCTATAAACCAGTTATACTCCTTGATGTGTTTATAAAAAGATAAAGGGGGAGGGGATTTGTTCTATGGAGGTGTGGTGAGGTGTGGGGGAAGGGGGTGTCTCAGCAAGCTCATGGGAGGAGGCATCCCTTCCCCCTGAGGGACCAGTCACATGACAATATAGTATAGAGCAGAGTTTATTTAGGGCATGGAGAGGGGAGTCAAGAGGGTAGTAGAGGCAGAGAGAGGTGGGGGAGGAAGGGAGGGAGGGAGGAAGAAGAGAGGAGAGGAGAGGAGAAGAGAGGAGAGGAGAGGAGAGGAGAGGAGAGGAGAGGAGAGGAGAGGAGAGGAGAGGAGAGGAGAGGAGAGGAGAGGAGTAGAGGAATAGCAGAATAGAGGCCAGCCATATGCATGCAGAGAGAGGGGGAGGGAAAGGAGTGGGGAGAGAGGGGGAGGGGGAGCAAGAGCAAGAGAAAGCAAGAGAGCAAGAGAGTGGGGGTGGGGGGCAAGCAGCCCCTTTTATAGTGTGGGTCAGGCCTACCTGGCTGTTGCCAGGTAGCTGTGGGGTGGAGCTTTAGACAGAATGCTAACACTCCTGGGTATATATCCAAGATTTGAAGTCAATATACAACATAGATACTTGCATAATGTGATGGTTTGTATATACTTGGCCCAGGGAGTGGCCCTATTAGGAGGTGTGGCCTTGTTGGAGTAGGAATGTCACTTTGGGTGTGGGCTTAAGACCTTCACCTGCACCACCTTGATGGCAGTGGACTGAAACTCTGAACCTGTAAGCCAGCCCCAATTAAATGTTGTCCTTAAAAGAGTTGCCTTGGCCATGGTGTCTATTCACAGCAATAAAACCCTAACTAAGACAAACACCTATGCTTTTAGCTATACTATTTTTAATAGTTAGCAAGTAGAACCAGCCTTAATGTACATCATCTGACAAATGATCAAAGTATAATGACATGTATGTATGAAGGTACTATGATGAAAGCCAGCACAGCGTACACTAACTTAAAAAGCTAACTTAATAAAAAACAAAACAAAAACAAAACCAAAAAACCAGACTGTAACTTAGAAAAGTAATAGTCTCACAAACAGCAGGGGAATATCAATTTACAAAAAAAAAAAAAAAGTGTCATTGTTTCTGTGTTTGACCTTCAGAATTTCATACAATTGAATAAAAAAATGTTAGGAAAACACCAAGACAAAATTAAACCTTGGCAATTGATAATGTACCCTGTAGTGTTAAATTCCTGAGGAAAATCCAGAAAGTCCCTATCATAAAAGACAGCAAAATAATTAGCTCTGGTAGAATGGGTTTGACTCTCCTGGGCAAGTAGCAGGGATATGTCTCTAGGGCTGTGGTTATATGGGTCAAAAACTGTGGTTATGTAGTTAAGTTCAAAAACTTAGAAGCTATGCTCTAGTGCTTTGCAAACTTTTCTGTATGTGTGTTATAGCTCGCATATGGTTAGGCAAAGGGCCAAAGACAAAAGAATATATAGAGATGTTCTATAACTGATGAAAGCCATGAACTGCTAAAGACTCAGTAAATAAAACCATTTATTTGTTTGCTTGTTTATTCTTCTCTCATACTATAGATCCTTACTGCAGCCTTCCCTTCCTTAACTCCTCCTAGTCCCACCCACCTTCCTGCACTTCCCCATCCACTCCTCCTCTGATCCCTTCAGAAAAGAGCAGGCCTCCCAGGGATATCAAAAGAGCACTGTCCAACAAAATGGAATAAGACTAGGTACAAACCCTCAAACCACGGCTGGACAAGGCAACACAGTAGGAGGAAAGGATCCCAAGAACAGGCAAAAGAATCAGAGATACCCATGATCCCGCTGTTAGGAGCACCACAAAATCCCAAGCTAAACAACCACAACATATACACGGAGGGCCTAGCGCAGCCCCATGCAGACTCTGTGATTGTTGCTTTAGTACCTGTGAGCCACTGTGAGTCCTGGGTTGTTGATTCTGTTGGCCATATTCTTCTGGTGAGCTTCCAAGGCCACAAGTAAAATTAAGTGCAGGTTAAATAGCCTGAACTCCAAATCCAAAATATGACAAGCTTTAGGATATGAAACTTTTTGAATGTCTGGGCACCAAGGACTGGTTTTTTTCAGACCAAGGTTACTCTGCTGGATTAAAAATAAACCACTGTACAGGTCAGTGCAAACCCTCCAGCATCCAAAACACTTCTGGTTCAGAAGCACCAGAGTGCTGGGTCCAAGCACTTTGCAGAAGGGACGGACACCCAACTTTTGTGACAGAATGCTCACATTGTATCCTATCCAGAAATTGTATCTCTGTGGGTCCTGTTGTTTTCTGAATGGAGTATTTTAAACAATTAAATTTTGTTCTTTGACAGTTTTACACAGGTGTCTAGTGCATTCTAATTACTCCCACCCCAGACTTCTTTTGTTTCCTTCTCTCTGCTGCCAATCCCACTTTCTCTGCAAGTTCCCACATTCCCATTGAATGGAGTGGTTTTCATTAAGTGTTTTTGTTTGTTTGTTTGTTTGTTTGTTTGTTCTGTTTTGTTTTTTCATGTAAGAGAACCAATGAGAGAATGTGGAAATGTTTCTTAGTGTAAGTCAGAAGAGTAGTTACCTAAGAAGGGCTAGGACTGACCAAACTGCTCAGTTCTGGGGGCCATTGATTTTGATGTTTCCAACTGACCACTGTTGCGTAAATGTGCACAGAAATTACACATCACAGTTAAGATAAATGGACTTTCTGTGCTTTACTCCTGTGGGTTAAACATTGATCAAGAAGTTGAAAGTAATGCTTTAGGCACATGCCTGCAACACCCTGTAGGTATTGGATAGGGATTTTCTGCAGGGCAAGTAAACCTTTACAGATACCAGAGTAAAAGGGAGTCTGTGGCAGACATAGTGCTAACCCCATAACCCATGAGCAGGCCATGCCAGGCCACAGGGCACCATAAGAAGTGGGGGAGGGGTACTACCGAAGAACCATTCCCTAGCTCTCCTCTCAGCCCAACCTCCCTTTTCTCTTTCCCAGATTCTTAGTTTTCTCTGACTCCCAGAACACCATATGGGACATAAGTCTGTGTACTGGCTGTTTTTGTGTGCCAACTTGACTCAAGCTTACCATGGAGAAAGGAGCCTCCCTTGAGGAAATGCCTCCATGAAATCCAGCTGTAAGTCATTTTCTCAATTAGTCAAGGGGGAGGGCCCAGCCTATTGTGGGTGGTGCCATCCCTGGGCTGGTGTTTCTGGATTCTATAAGAAAGCAAGCTGAATAAGCCAGGGGAAGCAAGCCAGTAAGCAGCACCCATCTATGGCCTCTGCATCAGCTCCTGCCTCCAAGTTCCTGCCCTGTGCGAGTTCCTGTCCTGACTTCCTTTGGTGATGAACAGCAATGTGGAAGTATATATAAGCTTAATAAACCCTTTCCTACCCAACTGGCTTCTTGGTCATGATGTTTTGTGCAGGAATACAAACACCGACTACGACGGTCTCTGTAGGTGCTTATGCAAGGGATATGGTACTTATGTGAGTTGAAGGGTTTTGCTTCAGTGGCTAGCCCTGAACTGGCCACAGAAGTGGGTACTCTGGAACCTGTCACTGGGACAGGTTGAGTCAAACACACATCACTGGTGGGCAAGGTGATCACGTGGGCTCTTGGAAAATGGCTTATGTGAGCAAAGGGAATCATGGGTAGGGGTGGAGCCCCAAATCTAATAGGTGTATTCTATTCCATAGCAGTGACCCAGATACTCCATGTCTGACTCTGTTCCCTTAGTCCTAGTGCTATAGTTACGTTTTCTCTCTGATGGCATGTTCAAGTTTGTGACTACTGTTCTGCCCTTGCATATTTGGGAATTTTAATGTTAAGTCCAATCTGTAGATGAGATATTAAGTTCCTGGAAAACAAATGACAGTGAGTAGGTATCTTAGCTCTGGTGTGCACAGCGATCCCCTAAGCCGGGGCATCGCCACTGACTCCTGAATGGGACTCACTTACTTTGGAGCTACACCCAGTTCCTATGACAGGGACTTTTTCAAGACTGAGAACTTTTTGCATATTTAAGTAGTGGCCCCTGCAAGAACATTCACTGCCAGTTCACACATCTCTCCAATTTACACATCTAACCTGCTTTTCTCTAGTGGGATATGGAGTAAGGGTGGCCGATGCCAGGATAATGAGATATTTGCACCAAGTAAGCACATCTGGAATTGAAGAAAGAGCTGGGGGTGGGGGGTACAGACAGAGGCCATTAGCACCAGTCTCTCTGCCATCAGTTGTTGCCATTGTGAAGAAGGCCCATGCTCTTGGAGATATGTTGGAATAGCCTGTCTCGACTGGACTGGCCACACTGTGCCTCATAACTACTCTGGGAAGGTGATATGAGACCAGGAAACCCAGGCTCTTAAAAGGATTCCGAAGCAGGTCTCCTGACTTCTGCCCCATGTTGCTGCCTACTCCCCTGTTCTGTCTCTGTCACAGGAACCTTTAGGAAGATAGAACAAAGCTGCACATGGAGAGAGTGATCAGTATCCCAAGACAATATCCTGTGAGAAGAATTAAGACATGTGATGTTAACAGTTAGGTGTGTCCAATCTGCCTCATGCAGCCACATGTGGCCAAACACGAAATAAGAACACTAAGGCTTAATTTTGTTTTGATGTGGTGTGGTATGTGTGTGTGCATGTATGCATGTGCGTGCGTGCGTGTGTGTGAGTGCGTGTGTGCGAGAGAGAGAGAGAGAGGAGAGAGAGAGAGAGAGAGAGAGAGAGAGAGAGAGAGAGAGATATTTCTTCTGTAACTCAATTGCACAGGTTTGGAGTGTGAACTTTGTACGTAGCAACATTGTGTTACAATGCCAAAAATCTGGACACTTCTCTAAACAACAACAACAAACAGCAGGTACTTTCACAAACTAGGGGACCCTCCCTCCACATTAATCACTCTTCCACCCTGTAAGCTCCAGGGATGAGTCAGTACCATAATGTGTGCGTTTTAAAATAAGCTTGCTGCAAGGGAGAGGGGCAGAGTCTAAGACCATAAGGCCGGAGGTCATAAACTCCTTATTAGGTCAGAGTCTACTGCTCCTATTAACATAAGGAATCCTTGGCTTTCGATGCCTTGGGAATTGTCTCCTGAAGAATCTCATTAAACAGCCTGAGTTCTTTGATCACTTTCAATAAAAGTGATAACTTAGAATATTCTTGCACTTCACAGTTGCAGACGCTAAACTGAAGCTTTAAGACAGGTAATCAGCCACCAGTGAAATATGCAGGGACAATATCTGTTGTTTATTATTCTCTCTTTTCTTTTCCTTACCTTTGTTATTTTATTTTCTGTGTTGGAGGAAAAATGTTTACCTCAGAATTTGGGTGGATATGACTAGTGGCTTGAACTTCTAGTTGAGAGTGTATGCGATGCCTTCTTTACTTTCCTAAGCAGCTGCCGACTGCTTTGTTATAACTAAAAATGGATGAACTTCCAGGCTCAGACACGGGAGATGCGCACAGATTCCACATTCTGTTGTCATTATCTGAGAAATACACATTTGCGTGTTAGTATTTAAACAAAAAAAGTGTACATTTTGATTTGGAAACTTCTGTATTAGCTTGCACCAGTGTATCATGCCTTTCTGGATCAAGGCTGGTTTGTTATAGATAGTTATCCATGACTGACATATGATTTACCTATCTGCTAGGCATAGTAAAGTCTCTGAACATGAATTGTCTTGTTGTAGAATAAAATGAAGTCACAGAGGTCATTAGACTTGCCAAAGTCACCCAAATCAGAAGTATTGGAGATGGGATTCAAACCGACTTAATCTCTTTTTGGTCTCAATATGTTCTACCACATTCTCACATTGGTCTTTGGGAGTTTAAATTCACCTTAATCAAAGAATGAACGCTGGATCTACTCATGTCTATCCTTAATATTCTTCCATATGACCAAACAGAATTCCAGATTTTCCCTGTGTTTTATCCAAAACAGTATTAATACTCATCAACCTGCATCTACATCTCTAATTGTGAGGCAGATCAAGGTTTCCACAAATAGGCCATCAGTATTTCCCAAATCCACATACTCTTATATTTGCTACTTCTTACCACTGAGAGATGGGTCCATTTTCTCCCATGAAACCTCAAAGGGCTTGTTACTATGGCCCTTCCAAGGGACGGTCAAGGACAGCACACAACCTCCATGAGGTTCCCCTTGGGAGTCTGGCCAAGAGAAAGGGTACTCTTGCAGGGAGCCGCTAGGCAAGGGTGGTTCATAGGGACAGAAACTGAGCACTGTCTGCTCTCAGACCCAGCTGAGATCCTAGTTGGACAGTTAGGGGTGCCTTGCCAGCACTCTGAGTAAGTGGGTCACGAGAGACATGGATCTCATCCTGAGAGAGAGCTAATGCCACGTGGAACACAAGGCACAGCCTTCTCACTCAACTCTGTCTAAATTGCTAGATTTATGAGTAAGACAAGTATTGCTTTTGGAGCACAGAGTATGATTACTAGTTTGTCATGCAAAAAACCTGAAACAATTTCCAACCTCTGTTTCTTCCCAAACTCATACATTCAACTGTCTTCTACACGTGTCCTCCAATGTTCTAAACACTGAGACTTGTTGTGATGAACGAGTTTCATATCTACTTTGGACATAGAAATTCTACAAAGAAATGCCTTTCCCATCTTTGTCATGAAAAAAAAAAGGCTAGATAATCTACAAAAATGACAAGTTTTCCTAAGCTCATGGGAGTCCTGAGCAACTGTGTGGATGGAGTCATGAAGAGTAACTGTGTTAGTTGTGGGACACCAAAGTGTTGGAATAACCTCAGAACACAACTTAAAGCAGGAAGAAATTGTCTGGGATTGTGGCTTTAGAGGTTCAAGTTTCATGTCTGGTCCCATTTGCTTTCAATTCCATGATGAGGCAGAAACACCACAGGGGAAGAGTGGTGGGGGAAGGAGCGACCTACCCTATGGCAGCCAGGGAGGCAGAGCTTGTGGAAGAGGAGAGGAGGAGCTGGTGCAGCAGGGAAGAGAATTTGTTGTGAGAACTCAGCATCCCCGTGAAAATCCTGGTCTCATACCTGTAACTCCAGTGCTCTGTGAGTGCTCCTCTTGTAGAGGAGACAGATAGAGCCTAATTCCAGGTTCAGTGAAAGACCCCGTCTCAATGAATAGGCAGAGAAGGATAGAGCAGGATATCCAAAATCCTCCTGTAACCTCCGCATACACCAGAGAGAGAGAGAGAGAGAGAGAGAGAGAGAGAGAGAGAGAGGAGGAAGAGGAGGAGGAGGAAGAGGAGAAGAAGAAGAGAGGAGAGCGAAAAGGGAGAGGGGAGAGGGGAGAGGGGAGAGGGGAGAAGGGGAGAGGGGGAGAGGGGAGAGGGGAGAGGGGAGAGGGGAGAGGGGAGAGGGGAAGGGGGAGAGGGGAGAGGGGGAGAGGGGAGAGGGGAGAGGGGAGAGGGGAGAGGGGAGAGAGAGGAGAGAGGAGGAAAGGAGAGAGGGGAGAGGAGATAGGGAGAGTTGCCAACGGCAAGATACTCTTCAAAGGCAAGTCCCAAGCAACCCACTTATCCCAACCACAACCAAAATTCTACATTCCTACCATCTACAAATACTACCATCAGATTTTGACTCTGTGAACAGATTGATCTGTTGATTAGCTTAGAGCCCTCATGGTCCAATCACATCCTGATGATTAGATCTATTTTATTTGCTTGCAAAT
Source organism: Apodemus sylvaticus (assembly GCF_947179515.1). Lineage (NCBI taxonomy): Eukaryota > Metazoa > Chordata > Mammalia > Rodentia > Muridae > Apodemus > Apodemus sylvaticus. Next base: position 52,707,832 of record NC_067481.1, read on the forward strand.
TCATCTTTAGGGTCCTTTCATTTGTACTCATGCAGAAGCAAGGAAGGGGCTGGAAAACTTGAGTCGGCGGCTAGGCACACCAGCTCAGCTGCAGTCGTTCACCGTGTTAGCGAGCGATGGTTGCAACATTGAGACAAAAATGCCTGAGACTGACAGCTTGATGTGATGAAATGTCTATTTGGATGATGGCTCCAGAGGTTCGCATGCATGGTTGGTTGGCTCTGTGGCTTTGGGACCAGTGGCAAGGCAGAGCATTGTGGCAGGGAGCTGCTTATCTCCCAGTGGCTGAGTATTCCCCACATTAACAAAAGGTAAAGAAGAGACTGGGGTCCTTAAGCCCCCTCAAAGGGTGTGTCCTCAGTGAATAAATTTTATTCTGTTAGACCTCACATTCTGACATTTCTACCACCTTTCGATAGTAACAGTTTCAGCACACGGACCTTTCAGAACAATCAAACTACAGCAGGTACAGACACAAAACTCCACAGCTAGCTGATTAGCTCTAATCACAGTTATTTGATGGTCCCAATCTGGTATTTCTAGCGTCAGTATCACTTTTAAGTCTGTTTCTGTTGGTTGTTTATCTCTTGTTAATATCTGGTTCATCTATTCTTCCCACGTGGCACCTAACAGTTTTTATTGCATGGCAGACATTGTGTACAGAAAAATAAAGATTGAGGCCAATAAACTTCATTCTTGAGAGTGGACACACTTCTTTCCCCACCAGAGTCTTAGCATTGGTGTTGAAGTAATCGTTAGGGTGTTTTGTAGGTACTTGCCAGGTTCCCCGCTGGCTCTAAAGTCCCATGGAGGTGGATGTGTCAACTTCAGTGCTGGTCTGGCTTTCCAAGGGTCTTTCCTGCTCCTCTTTCTTGTCCAGCTCCTAGCAGCTGCTGCATCCCTACGCCACAAAACTTGGTTCCATTCTTTCATGTCTCCAGCATCACCTTGCTGCCACACTCTGAGTGAGGCTTGTGAGGGTCCAGGGCTTTTCCTCTTTGACCTTGCCCACCTCAGCCTTAAGCAGACTGTATGTAGCTCGGTTACAGAGATGCATCCTGTTCCTCTCCCCTGTGGCAACTGAACATTTCCTCAGAAACGTGATAAGGGATGGGAGTTTGGATCTACACAATGAAATGATGTCCGCTAAAAATGGAAAACTTTGTGTAACTATAAAAGACATTTTAAAATGGATTTTTAAACTGCTTTAAAATATAATAGACTGTCTGAGATATTTTAAAGAGTAATAATGTTTAGGGGGTTTATAGCATCTATAGAAGTAAAGTATATGTCTGCTATCATACCAAAAGTCAGAAAGAAGATACAAAAATGCACTGGTCTTGGTTCTTACACTGCATTTGAAGTGGTAGAGGATTATGTCAAGAAAGACTGCATTAAGTTAAAGAGATGTATCATAAACTTGACAGCAGTTATTAAAAAGTGAAAAAGAGATATGACAAATAAACCAGCAGTGAAGACAAAGGCAAGATATTAAAAATGTCCAACTGATTCAACAGAAGGCAGGAAATGAGAGCAACATAGAAAATGCTGGCTGATGTAAGCAGAGGACACAGACTGGGGGGGGGGGGACACTGACCTGGGGGGGACACTGACCTGGGGGGGACACTGACCTGGGGGGGGGAAGAAACCAAACTGGAGGGGATGCTAACCACCAGCTCAAGCAATAGTGAAGGGGAGAACACTGACCTGGATGGGGGGACACTGATGTGGGGCGAACACCGACTTGGGGGTCACACCAACTACCAGCCCAATGATGAAGGGGAGGACATCGACTGGGGCAATGACACTGACCTTATGGAGGGGACACTGTCCACCAGAACAAGCAGTAGTGAAGGGGGGACACCAACTTGGAGGAGGACACCTACCTGGAGGAGGAAACTGCCTGCCAGAGCCATGACTTCTGAACCTGTTGTGCTCAGGGGAGTGATGCCTTCTCACGGAGCCCAGAGCCCGGCTGCTGTGATCTGCATCAAGCTTTTGACAACTGCTTCTAAAGGGTCAAAGCCGTCCGTGGGAGCAAATAGATCTCCTGCCTTTATTCCTGATCTCACAGATCATTTTAAGCTCCAAAGAGTCTTGATAAAAGATTAGTGATCACATCAAAAGATATCTGGAGATAAAACTGCCTAACAAGTGGAATATCACTCAGAAGTCATGGGACCCATGTTCTCCTCCTTCAGACTCAGCACTCAGAGCCCTGTGTGCTTGCTCTCAGTCTGAAAGGTAATCGTGTGTGTGTGTGTGTGTGTGTGTGTGTGTGTCTGTGAGAGAGAGAAAAAGAGAGAGAGAGACAGACAGACAGAGAGACAGAATGTCTTGAGTGAAAGGAAAAAAAAGGAAAAGATTTCCAGCTTATTTTATGAGGTCAAGATTACATATATATACATATATATGTATATATGAAAAATTATATATATTTTTCAAAAATATAGATAAAAATACATTATTTTAAAGATAATATCAAATATTTTTATAATAAAGCAAAAGAAAAGTAACTAGCACAGTCATATAATGAAGTATCTATATCTATATCTATCTATCTAATCTATCTAATCCATCTAATCCATCCATCTATTTATCTATCTATCTATCTACCTATCTATCTATTTAAACCAGTGATAAACAATTAAATATGAACAGTTTCAACTACCACTTAAAATAGAAATGGTATATTTTATTAGTAAAAGGCAAGAGCCATCTCTATGCCATTTTCAAAATGCACTTTATATATAAAATCATTAATAACTTACAAGGAAAGAACTGGATAATATACATAACATGGAAACCAATGTAAAGAAAGCTGGAGTGGCTGTGTCAGTGAGAAACCAAGTAAAGTGCTGAAGAAAGCTATTGCTACAGACCAAGCTGCAGCTCATTAAACAGCATAGCAAGCCTTTGTGTGCACACCCTTAACCATGGATCCCCAGCATATGGAAAGCAAGAATGGCTGAAGATGTGAGGAGCGTTGGACGAATCACAACTGTACGCATCCCGTTCTTAATAATCAGTATGATGTAGACAGTATGATGTCAGTAAGGACATAGACAACACGAGTTGTTTATGAATGTCTTGAGTGAAATAAGGAAAAATTTCCAGTTCATTTTATGAGGCTCTGCATACAGTTTACTCTGATACAGTTACAGGCACTACAAGAAATCAAAGCTATAGACAATGTCCATTGTGTACCTGGAAGCAAAAATATTTGTGATATCTAAAGAGTGGTAAGTTATATTTTTTACAACAAATTTCTAAGAGAGGAATCATCCTCAGGATGGGTAAAGAATTGCTAGAACTCCATAAGAAGAAAATAACATGACAAAAAGCCAAGATAAAATCTATCCTTTTACTAAAGGGGATATAAATACAAAGAAAGCACACAAAGAGATGCTAGACATATTTAATAATCAGTCACAAGGAAGTGCAAGTATAAACAACAATTAAATGGCATCCTATCTTAGCTGCTCATTTATTGCAGTGAAGAGACACCACGACCAAGGCAACTTACAGAATAAACCGTTTAATGGGTGAGGTCTATGACCATCAGGTGGGGAGCATGGCAGCAGGCAGGCGGGTGTGGCACTGGGGCAGTAACTGAGAGCTCACATTCTGATCTGCAGGCATGAAACAGAGCTAACCCAGAATAACATGGGCTTTTGAAACCTCAAAGCCCACCCTCAGTGACATGTCCCCAGGAAGGCCACACCCCTTAATCCTCCCTAAAAACTTCCACCAACTGTGGACCACATATTTAAACATATGAACCCATGGGCGCCATTCTCATTCGGGCCATGGCACATTCTATACTTACTAAAAGAGCCAAAATGAAAGCAAGCAAACAACAACAAACTGGCAACAGTTCTGTGAATATGAAGAGTAACCAGAATGCTCATAGAACTGAGGTGGCAAAATGGTGCAGACACTTGGAAAAGAGCTGGGTGACTCTTAAAATATAAAACACGCACTTGCCACACTCTAGAAATCCTGTTTGCAGGCATTTTAGCACAAAAAGTGAGCATGCATCGCACAAAGAGGCATCCATAAACACCTTGGGTTTTTTTGGGTTTTGTTTGTTTTTGTTTTTTATTAAATATTTTCTTTATTTACATTTCAAATGTTATCTCCTTTCCCGGTTTCCCCTCTGAAAACCCCATCCCATCCCCCCTCCCACTGCTCATCAACCCTCCCACTCCTGCTTCCCTGTCCTGGCATTCCCCTATACTGAGACATTGAGCCTTCTCAGGACCAAAGACTTCTCCTCCCTTTGATGTCCAACAAGGCCATCCTCTGCTGCATATGCATCTGGAGCCATGGGTCCCTCCATGTGTACTCTTTGGTTGGTGGTTTAGTCCCTGGGAGCTATGGGGGCACAGGTTGGTTCATGATGTTGTTCCTCCTATGGGGCTGCAAACACCTTCAGCTCCTTGGGTCCTTTCTCTAGCTTCTCCATTGGGGACCTTGTGCTCAGTCCAATGCATGGCTGAGGGCATCCACCACTGCCTTGTTTTTAACAGGCCCACACTGGAAGCTGAGAGGATGTCCTTGAGCAGGTGAAGGTATAGACACATTGCATGCCATCCACATAATGAAATCTGATCCATGAAATCAAAGGTAAAGAGTCCACCTGTGTGTAGTAAGATGGATGGTGTGCAAAGCCTCATTCTAAGTGAAAGAGGGGACAGGTGACAGACTGCATTCTGTGCTACTCATTTGATATAGTCTGGAAGGTCATGTGGGTGCCTGTCATGGCTGTGGATACAGCTGTGTGATTCTGAAGATAAGGGAGTAGAAGAAAAATCTTGGCAACTGATGCAAATGTTCTATACCCCCCTTACAGTAGTCGCCACACAACTGTACACACTTGGCAAAGATCATGGAACAAAGATGACTTTTACGACATATAATTTCATTTTCAATGAAAGACTTTCAATGTGTTCACCTCGGACCCGCTATATCCCTTCCCCACAGGCTCCTTTCTCAATGCATAGCGCTTAGCTATCCAAGCTGGAGGGCCATCCACACAGTCCCTTTATGCCCATGTGCAGTTACTAGGCCCCGCGGATTCCACCATCTGTTTTCCTTGCTTTTCTCTTGTTTCTTCTCTGTTCTCACTGCCTCATCTGACTTTATAATGTGTCTGTCTCCAGATGACTTACAGTGGTACCCACAGTGGACTTCCCCTGAGCACATCACTGCCTTATTCAGAGCCCCTGCTTGGTACGCAAGGCATGCTTTAGAGCTTAGCAGGTAACAAACGCCTTTATAAAGTGGCACACATGGATTGGAAAATCCCTTTCTATGTTACTGTCCCTCCCTATGTTCTGTGTTCTAGGCACAGTGATGGTCCCCCTCCCGTGACACTTCCTTTATTGGATGCTAGTCGTTGTGCCTGACACACCCTAGTTATTCATCTCTATAGACTCTGGGGCAACTTATTGTTCAGAGACTATGCACTGGCTCCGGTCTTCCAGCTTTGAATCAGGAGCCCAGCACTGATGTGTCATGAAGAATGTTTACACGGTGTGTTCCTTCACATGGGGATGCTAAATGCCTCTGCTATTGTGGCAGCTATGCATGTTGGCCTGACATACTGTCCTTTCTACCTTCTGTCTTGTTTTGGATAATTGTGTATTCTCCTTCAATGTGGAGTTAGTAGGGAGCTTAAATGATCTGACCTATGTTGAGAGCTTGAAGATGTATGACTTCTGTTAAGCACTGGGGATGGTAAGAGAAAGGGGGAAGGGGGAGAGTTAGGGAGAAAGGAGAGGGGAGGGGAGGGAGAAGAAGGAAGGGGAAGGCAGGCTGGCAGACTGTGTTAAGTGACAAATCACCTGTGTGCATGCCCAGAGGATTCTGGAATCTGCCTTCCTACTGAGGGGGAACAGAGCATGACTTGGCATGTCTAATGTAGCATCAAGCCCAGGATCAGGGCTGGGGTTTACAAAGTCCATTGCCATATTCCAGGAAGCCACACTTCTTTCATAGCTGGATCTGTTAGAAAAGCTACCATTTGCTTCTTGGCACTCAACACCCTTGACTGGCATCCATGGGGGCTGTGTGAGTGATGCACTTGTCTGTTTCCTCAGGATTTACCCTCCCTAGCCAAAGACTCATCACTATTCCTCAGTGACCAGTACTTTGTGAATAAAATCCAGACCTCTTCTAATCCTAGGTCTTAAATGCCACCATGCCTTAGAAGCACCTGGTGACCCTGCCAACTGCTGAGCTCTGCTCACAGAGTTCTGATTTGGCAGGTCTCTGATGGAGCCTAATAACTTACAATTTTAACAGGCCCCTAAGTCACACTCAGGCTGCTGGTGCTGAAACCACAACCTGGGGACCTGTCTCAGACTATCCATAGATCTTCCCTGTCCTTCCAAACCTTAAGGTCAGACCACACTCACACCAGACAGACATCCTCTAGCTACACACCAGCTTCACCAGGTTGCTTGGCCAATCAAGCCTCATTGGTGGCCTCCTTTGTGGAGGATGAGGTGTGTAAGAAGTATCTGAGCCCTGAAAAAGTTGTTATTTATACAGATGTTTTATAATTCTGAGATGTGAGCAAAACAGACTTCCTGGAAGCTGAGCATATACTCTAGGCACAACTGTGGCGTGGATTTAAGAAAGGGAGGCAACAGAATTTCTACCACTGTTAATGTTATGAAACTGTTGGTGAGGCAGTAGAGATTAGCACTGATCAATAGTAATATGATGTTAACCATGTGTGTCCTTTTAAATATGTTCTTCTAGAAACGGAGGCAAAGATGAGGGGACAGAGCAGAGCTGAGGGGATGGACTGGAAGGACAGGAGGAAGAGGAACTATGGTAGGGATGTAAAAAATAATAATAAAATAAAATAAAATACATTCTTCATATTTATGTGCTTGGAAAATGACAATATTTAAATAATTTTAGGATAATCATAGATATTCTTTCTTTTAAGAATAAAAACTGGGGATCCTGTGCTTAGTTCAATGGCTGGCTGAGAGATTCCCCCTCTCTATTTGTCATGCACTAACAGAGCCTCTCAGGTGACAGCTATATCCAGTTCCTGTCAGCAAGCACTTGTGGGCATCCACGATAGTGTCTGGGTTTTGAAACTGTATATGGGATGGATTCCTAGGTGAGGTAGTATCTGGATGGTCTTTCCCTCAGACTTTGCTCTACACTTTGTCTCTGTGTCTCCTTCTGTGGGTATTTTGTTCCCCCTTCTAAGAAGGACTAGAGTATCCATACTTTGTTCTTCCTCCTTGATAGAGAAAGGACCAAAAGAGCTGAAGGGGTTTGCAGCACCATAGGAGGAACAACAATAAGAGTCACTAAGTACTCCCAGAGCTCCCAGGGACAAAACCATCAACCAAAGAGTACCCTTAGAGTTACCTATGGCCCCAGACACAGCAGCAGCAGAGGATGATCTTGTTGGATACCAAATCAGGGAGAGGCCCTTGGTCCTGGAAAGACTTGATAAAGTAGTGTAGAGGAATACCAGGGAAGCGGGGGTGGGTTGATTAGGGAGGGAGAGATGGCTTATGGGATTTTGGGGGGAGGGGAGAACCAGGAAAGGGGACAGCGTTTGAAGTATAAATAAAGAATATGCCTAATATAAAAGGAATAAAAATTAACTTTGTATGTGCATGTGTGTCTGTGTATGGATATGTTCATGTGTGTGCCATTGCCTGTAGAGGCCAGAAGAAAGCCCTGGCCTTGGAACTATAGATGCAGGCGGGTGTGAGCCACCGTATATGGGTACTGCTCTCTTGACTGCTGGGCTGTCGTTTCATCCTTTGGAGATTTTCCTTTAAAATTATCATCCTTCTCAAAGGATGGGCATGGCAGAGAATCTGTAACACATCAATACTCTTTTTTTAAAAAAAAACTCAGTTACATTAACATCTTTGGCCTCTATTGAACTTTGGATTCATCTTTTTCTGTATAATTTTTTCAGTCATGCATTAGTCATTTGGAAAACATCAGTCCGCTGGGTTATGCAGATCTTTCGGGTGTTGACACATTTCATTATCTGATATTATGAATTTACATTTGTTAATATCACCACAAATCTCATCAAATAGGTCTTTAAATATTGAGAACTCCTGGGCTCATTACAGCAGTTAATGCATCTCCTAGTCTCTCATTTTCATCTGAAAACTTGATTTTTGTTTTTTAAAAAAATCACCCACCACAAATACTATAAGTTGTTTCTCTTGCATTTTAATAAAATTCTGAAAGATAACTAAGCTTGGCTAGGTATTGTGTGGTTATCAGCCATTCCTTCACAGGGAAAATAGCGTTCCATAAGAAAGCGTGATCAGAATCACAGTGTCCGTGATCACGTGAAAGCCTCAGCACGTGATCCTGAAACAGCCATTATTGCCAAAGTACTGCCCTTTGGCTCTATTTCATCACATGGAATATTCAGTGTATGTCCTCTCATGTGTGTGTGTGTGTGTGTGTGTGTGTGTGCCTATTCATGTGAGCACACATATGGAGCTAATGTACATGTGGATGCTTGCCCCTGTGCTGTGGAAACCAGCAGTCAACACTGGGTGTTGGTCCTTCTCCCCCACTTAGTTTCATTTCCCTCTTTATGTGTTTCTTGAGACAAGACTTCTCACTGAGACGTGGAGCTCACCAGTAAAGTTAGGCTGCAAGTCCTGGGGACCCGCCTGTCTCTGCCTCTGCACTGTGGGGAATATGAGCATGCATTGTCCTGTCTGCTTTTCACATGGCTTCTAGAGAGCAAACTCAGGTCCAGATGCTTGTGTGGCTTTTACTGGCTAAACAATCTGCCCAGTCCTCAAGAGATGTGTTCTTAAGAACCAACTGCTAGTGGTATGGAAATGTCCTTTGCTTTATTTAAAGTGATGCTGGTGCTTTGTTCCAATCAGCAGTAGGGAACTCCCAGTTCAGATTGCTGCCGCCGTCCTCATGTTCACCATAGCATCAGCAGCATCCGTGTAAATACCTCATAGTGGAAAAGGCAAAATAGCATATCACTATTTTTATGAAAATCACTTTGGCCTTAGGGGTCCTTTGAAATGCCTCTGAGACCCCCAAGAGCCCTACATCATTTGCTCTGAGTTTGGTGATCTGAAAATCGGTCCATTTGCAGGCGCTATCCTCTCTGCTTGCAGGGTTCATCCATCTTCCTCCATTTAGAAGAATTTAGCTCTCCTTTCAGACACTGCCGCCAAGTGATGCCATGATGGTGCATGCTCGTTGCTTCCTTCTTGGACTGAGGCTGGAGCTGTTCTTTTAGGAGCTGCGCAGGGTCCTGGTCTTCAGTGAGAAGCCAGTGGGGGACAGATCAGGCAGAAGCCTCAGGAGGACTTGAACAGGTACACAGCTGCGGCTGTGTGTGTTCCTAGGTCCATAACATGAAAGCAGAAAACAGACTCAGAAAAGTGAAAATGTAAAGGAAAAAGGATTAAAATTGCAAGCAGGAAGGAGAGGCAAAGCTCAGAGGAGAGAGAAGCTGCAGAGTGCGGTCAGGAAAAACACAGTGTGTGAATCCAGTCAGTTCTTGAGAATGTGGATATACACCTAATCCTATACAGAGAAACATGAATCAGGGGGCTGGGAGCTGCAGAATACCTAAACTCCTGTTCGTTTGTTTGCATCTGGAGTATGTATGCATGCAAATGCATGTACCTGTGCATGTACATGCAGAAATCAGAGAAGGATGCCAGGGTGCTTTTTTTTTTTTTCTTGTCACTCTCCACCTTGTTCCTTCCAGACAGGGTCTCTTTGTGAGCCCGGAGCTTGTCATTCTTCAGCTAGACTGCCTGGTAGCAAGCCTTGCATCTCCCCCACTCCCAGCCCCAGCACTGAAGCTACAGACACCCACGGCCACATTTGGATTTGCAGTTGGGTGCTGGGGATCTGAAGTAAGATGGCCACAGCTGTGCTTGCACAGCCTGTGTTCTTACCTCCAGAGCCGTCTCCCCGGCTAGTCTTTGATAAAAGCACGAGGTGAGTCAAGAGTACAAGGTTTGATTGAGTACAGCTAAGAGTTGGCAATGAGTCACACCGTTTCCCCACCACCTCCAGATTGTCTTGTCAGTGGGCCCCTCTCCAGGGCAATGGCATTATAATGAGGACGAACCATTTATAAAGCTCTCCCTGCATATCAGTGGGAGATTGATGCGGTATCCCCTGCAGATACGAGAATATGCCAGTACTCAAGTCTCTTCTATTCCCCAGTCTAGCGTTTACATAGAACATATGCACAAGCCCCCCCTTGCACTTTAAATAAGCACTTAGAATCTCCAGTGTAACTTACAAGCTATGTAAGTAATTGCTACCTTGTATTGTTTGGGGAATGAAGACAAGGAAGTGTGTGTGTGTGTGTATTTTTCAGTAACACATTTTCCTCAAATGTGTTCAAGCCATGGATGCTGTACCCTCACATATAGGGTGACAACTGTGCATGAAACTAACAGTAGATGTTGTCAGCTTCTCTTCGTCTTTGGGAAGGATGCAGGAAGAATTGTGGAGGGAATCAAGCTGCAGAGCAGGTAAATGATGATGTTATGAAAGAAGGACCTGTGAGCTGTCCTCTCCACCTTGTTCCTTCCAGAACAAAAGAAAGACACTGAGCCTAAGGAACTGAGATGAGATTTCTGAGGACACCTGTTATATCTGCCCCTGCTATTTGATGGAGCCAGCATGGGCTAGATAGCATATGGCCACAGGCTTAACCAGGCTACATATCATGTGGTCCCTGGAGCCACAGTGTTTTGTCTGTTAACTCATCACCAGATCACACTTGGAAGGGAGACATGGTCTTCAGCAGTATCTGGCTCCAAATCCAATCATTTTACTGAGCAAGAAACCAGCTTGTCTCCGTTCATGTCTCCTATGATTTAAGTGTGTTAAAGAGGGTGTGGCTGTGAGTCTATAATTGAAAAAGGCTGTAAACTTTCAGATACTTGCTTGGAACTTTTTGATAGATGTAACTCTGTGTTGGGGGTTATGGGGAATCCTTGTTGACATGGTAACAAGAATCTTGGGGTTACCTCCAAAATATGTCCATTTAGGACAGGGGCTAATGCTGGGGACTTAATTCAGCACCTAGACCTAGAAAGCTCCTTTAGTCTGGGCTGATGAAAAAGCCTGTCAGAAGCAGGGAGATATCAATTTTGGCAGACCCATGAACAGAGGTGAGAGAAATCACAAGCTCATTAGGGGCATGGTAGCCGTACTGGCCTTGTATTGGTGTCCTCGGTGGATTAACTAGCAGAAATTCGATCTTTCATGCTTCTGGAGATTAGAAGTCCTAACATAAAACATCAGCAAGTTTTCTACTTCCTGGAAGACTCTAAGGGATTATCTATGCATGCCAGGGCTTCTTATAGTTTCTGGTGTTGCCTGCAATATTCAGACTGCCTTGACTTGAAAGTTATCTGATTCCAACCCCTCCTTCTATCATTATTCTGCATAGCACTTAGGGAGGGATATTTCTGATGATGGCATCTCACTTTGAATGTATCCACAAAAATGTCCGAATAAGGTCACATTGACAGACAGCGAGTGTTAAGACTTCAGCATATATATATATATTTTGGCAGGGAAGGGGAAGGGAGGGGAGACTGTGACTTACATCAAGCCCCTGCCACAAGCAGTTGAAGCTTGTCCAAGAGGCAGCTGAACAGGGGGGATGGTCACAAATCCAAGCAGGCTTCTGTCCCATGGGTGATCCTCAGCCACACATTTGTAGTTTCTGGTGAACAAGACTGGAAAGGCAAAAGCAAGGAAACCCTGGGCCTTAATACACAAGGAGCTCTCAGGAGCAAGGGGGTCAAGGTAGAGATGGGATCTGCAGTGGGGGCACTTCTGACCCAAATCCCTTCCTTGGGCTAACTGAATCTAATTCCCCAATCATGTGGCTCTCATTTTACAGGTAAGACTCAGTGGTCTTCACTGTGAGGAAAGAGCCAGGAGAAGGGGAAGCAGGGACAGAGATGTAGGCAAAGCTGACAGCGCCCCCTAGGGGAAAAGCATCCCCACCACAGCGGCCCCTCGCAAGCTCAAGTCTGGCCCGTGAGGCAAATGCAGGTTCCATTCATGCTGGACAACCCATCCAGTTTTGTCTTGATTTTCCTCTGAGATGACTCATTGGTCTGAGCACATTCCCCCTGTATCAGGATGGGAGGCACGGAGAAGTCTGTGGTTCAGCAACACTCTAAAGTCATTGGTGACCGTGAAGGAAGTATATGGGGGTCAACAGTAAAAGACAGGGGCGAAAATTATTCAAGCTCTTAAAAATGGGATAATAAGGTAACTTTCCTCCTCCCGGTATGAGCTCATTTAATTGTACAGATCTTAATAAATTCAGCCTGATTAACTCCAACCTTGTGGGGGAAGGTTATTCAGTGTTGTGGAATTAATTTCAACAGAAGCCAAAAGAAGGAAAAAATCAGAGTGAGAAGGAAAAAAAAAACTTTCAGTGCAGAAAAAAGAGGTGTGTGTGTGTGTGTGTGTGTGTGTGTCTGTCTGTCTGGGTCAACCCCATCTGGGGAGCATCTATTGGTGGACAGCAAGTGCCAGAATGGCTTCTAAAGCCAGACCATGTCCTTCTCAAACCTGCTGGAACCTCAGGCACTGCCAGGCACTGCCTCCAGAGCCCTAGCTTGGTTTATACACACCGTAAAAAAAGAGATGTGAATCCCCCAAGGTCTGTAGAATGATCCTGAACCTCTGTCCTACCTCAACCCATCTATTCCCAACTCAACCCCAGTGCTGCTTTGCCCCTGAGAGGCTTTATGTCCCCGCTACTACAGTGCTCTGGAGTCCTCACCATTTACTTGAACTTGGAAAGTTTCACCTTTGGGACTTTGGCTTTTAATCCTCACTGGGAGTATGAGATACTTGCAAGCAGAGTGGTCATTCTTATCTAAGGAATAGGAAGGCTTTGGTCTGAGAGCCTGTTTGTGCTCTCTCTCTCTCTCTCTCTCTCTCTCTCTCTGTGTGTGTGTGTGTGTGTGTGTGTGTGTGTTGTATGTGTATGTTTTTAGGGGTTGTCATTGTTTTGTTTGTTTGGCCTTTTCCCCACGGTCTCAGTGCTATCTATCTATGGTTAACATGTGCTATCTGAAATTTTCCATGTCAGACCACTCAGGTTACGTGTTGAGTCCTTAATGCTGACCTTGACCTACAGGTCATCCTGAGTCATCAGAGAAAGGAGCACATGACCTAGATCCTTACTTTCAAAAGTGGGGTTCAAGGGAATTATGGGTTACTATTGGCTCATGTTCAAAGGGTAATGAATTACAACCACACCCAAGGCCAATATGGCTTTTAAGACATTTGAGAATTTAAAATATGCATTAGTTAAACAATCTCTGTTCCTCTGCCCAGGTTCGGGGCTCACTTGTAAGGAAGCATCAGAGAGCAGGACTCTGACAAGGGACAGAAAAGAAAGGCAGAGGATGTGCTCACCCTTCCTTCCAGGCAGAGCCCTGGAGCTGAGGGCACCTCCCAGTGTAGCAGGACTAAGCTGGTGCAGAGTTTGGAGACCTCATGAATGAGTTCACCTCTGGGTTGGTTAATGGTGTCACCTTGGCGGAGATCAAACAGGACAGTGCACTGTTCTCCTGTGTCTCCAAGGGAAGGAGGCTGTGTCCAGCTGAGCATCTGGCCCCTTTCCTTGCTGAACCCCATAGCCCTAACTTAGTCACTTGCTGCAGCTGACAGGCCACCAGGCCTAAAAGCTACACCTCCCACCTGACTCAGAACTCCCTTTCCCTCCTGCTGGGTCAGGTTCCGTGCTCAAGTTGGCACGGTGGGTGGTGCAGGAGTTGCTCTGGGTCCGTCCTTTCAGCAAGGAGTCTGCCTATGAGGCCTGCTCTCCCCTTTGCTGACAGATGCTCGTCCTGCAGTCCCAGTGCCAAGGGCACCTCTCTGTAGCAGCACAACAACAGATAAACACAGCCCCAGAGATTAAACAGAAGACAGCACAGCATGGAGAGGAAGGCATGCCGGGAACTGGGCAGAATCCAAGGCTTGGCGTCCACAGGATCCTTTGAGGCCTCATAGTATGCAACTCTGTGTTTCTTGAACACACCATTCCTCCTCTCTGTTCAGTGCTCCTTCTTTCTCTAACTGTGGCTACCTAGAAAATTTCAGAACTGCCACCCGTGGCTATTGCACCATGCCCTGTGCAATGGGTGGTGGTGTCAGACGGACAGCATCTAGGATCACCTGGGAGATGGACCCCTCTCAGCCTGTGGGGGATTATCTTGGTTACATTAATGAGATAGGAAGACCTTCCCACTGTGGGTGGCACTGTGGCTGGATCCTTGACAGTATAAACAGGGAAAGAAGCCAAGCGGTAGAAGCACTCATTGTTCTCATTCCCTGACTGCGGTGTGGCCAGCTGCTCCAAACTCCTGCCGTCTTGACTTCACTGCTATGACGGACTGTTAGCTAAAATAAACTTTTCCTTCTGTGGGTTGCTGTTGTCAGGGTATTTTATCACAGCTACAGGAGAAGACAACATTAAAACACCCTGGAAATGACACCAGGCCAGAGGAGGAGTAGGGACTGAAACTGAGCCCCATTCAGACACATCCTCCTCCCTGCAAAGGTTTCCTTTACTCTCTGAATCCTATAGGGGGCGCAGTCCTGTAATTTACACCACAGTGACCATGGGCCAAGAGATCTCCCTTTACCTAACCCAGCATATTGGTCTGACCCACTTTAGCTATGGTGTCTCAAATCTATCTTCACGCAGCTGAGTAACCTTTCTGAAGCTACCAATAGGACACTGTCATTTTGTTGCTTAAAGTCCTTCTCAGCAGAGTCTGAGTCCCCAGGACTCCCCTGCCTGGCTTATAAGTTTTCCCAACCTTTCTGTCTTAGCTGAGTTGAACTTCTGGCCTCTTCTAGTATGCCCCTTCTCCAGGAGGTCTTGGCCCCACAACATCAAAGTGGATTTTTAAGAATCATCAAAGGTCAACATTACTATTGTCTTAACTAAAGACTTGAACATTTTGGTAATAGTTGAATTAATTTATTGGGTTGCAATTAACACCTACTAGATTTATAAAACTGAATAAAAGAGAGAACATCAGAATGACTGATATTCAATAAAAGTGGATATTGTCTGGTGAAGCCATTGGAGTCATGTGTGACTTTGTGCATAATGTTACCTGGGCTGTGATATAAAATAAGTTTTGTTTTTTTTGTTTTGTTTTGTTTTGTTTTTTTACCATGGAAAGTAATTCCAAACTTTGAAGACCACAGCTGCAAGTGTTTCTACTGCCCAGCCAGGCTAAGAATCACAGCTTTTGTTTCAGGGGCTTTTAGAAGCTGAGTATTGACTGAAGTCACTGTTTAGGATCCAAAGGCCCACCATTGTTATTCTTCTGGGCCTCTTTGTGAGAGTTACAATGGGTATGTGTGACTATGGTCTCTGATGATGCACCTTCCTGGAACCACTGCCCTGGTACTCAGCACACTCCCCCACCTCTATGCACTTAGCTCCTGACTGCATATGGATGGATAGCTGTGGCCCAGATGCCTCCTGGCTGTGGATGTCTTATGTACACTGTAGAGGCACTGCCTTCCAACACTTGGTTGACTCTCAGACGGTTGTAAGAGAAACTGCCAGATCTCATTGTACCAACTGAGAGACTCTTGTGGGATCTCTTCTTGGCAGGTGGTAAGGACTTGGCTTTCCCACCCCCTATAGCCTGTGGCCAAGAGGAAGTGTTGGGGAGCCAACCTGATGTATACCTTGCTTCTGATCCAGGTCCACGGGCTCCCCGAGAACGCTGCTTAGCTGACTTTTATAAACAAGGACATTCATCTTTGTCAGCCCTAATGAACCGCATTTGTCAGACAGGAACCAGGGAGCAGCTGTGTTGGAGGGAGACAAATCACTTAATCCACAGCTCCTGATGTGGCAGCCCCTGGCGAGATGGAGATCATGGCATTTAAGCATGGAGGAGTCTGGAGGATGCATGCTGGGGAAGAGCTGGCTGCCCTCAGTGGTTCCTGCCAGGAGGGACCGTGAGGGCTGGCAAACCCAGTGTGTGCATTGGCTGGTGTCTTTTTCCCTCACACTGCACCTGCTTCTGGGTCGTGCATCCTGCAGACACCTGGACAGGAAGGGAGACACAGAGCTGGCAGCCCCTCGTCCCAGCATGGCACAGGCTCAGGAAAAGTGACTGTGATCTGAATTTTGCCTTCTAGTCCCACCAACTTGCTTCCTTTCGAGAGTATTTAGAAAAGGACAGAAACCCATCTCAAATGAGCTTAGGCAAAGGGAGAGGGGAGCTCAGCAGCTGTGCAGCCATCATAACAGGGCACAGCTGGGCTTCCTGAAGAAACCCATCAGAGACCGCAGCCAGGATGTGGAGGCCTCGGCCATCTCCTTTTCCTGTGCTTCTTCCTGCAGCACGCCTTCCTCCATCTGCAGAAATGGGGCCGCTGGCAGCTCTTGAGTTTAGGATTCTACCATGGGGAAGTGGATAGAGATTTCTATGACATGAGTAGGGAAATAGGGAGGGGAGAGGAGGAGGCAGGAAGGAAGGAAGAAGGGAGGCTCCCAGAAGATGGGTATTAAAACCTTTTAGATACATTCCCAAGATCCCCATCTATGACATGAAAGGTTATCTGAAGCGGTCCCCACAGGGAACACACAGCTGGCTTGGGAGAGGCACCATCTCCGGGAAATGTGGGAGTCAGCACAGACGATAGCTCCCGCCACTCTGATGGTCTTTTATCCTTACTTCCCCTCAAATCCCCCCAAATCCAGTTTTTCTTCCCCTGGAAATACTTTCAGATCCAGAGAGAGCGAGCCAGCCATTCTTCTTAAGACACGTGGAGTGAGATCAGGCAGGAAGGTGGGCTTTAGGATGCTGCTCTGCCCCTACAGCTTCCAGGACAGCATGTGACATCCAGAAGTGGCACCAGCCCAAACGCTATGCTTTCAGATAACTGGCTCAGCTCTGGTGGGTTTTACAGACCAGGGACCCAGTGGACTTTACACACTTACTAAGCAGCTTGGCCTCTGAGACCGCCAGGCTCAGATACACCCCACATTGCAAGGGTCACCCTGCTTTTGAATGGCAGCACCAGACAAGCTGGCAAAGGTCTTTTAAACCCGTTCTCTCAGCAGCATGTAAACTTTTTTTTAAATCATGAACCTCAGTAAAAATATATCTGATTAAAAGAAAACAATTTTATCTTGTGACACAAATGTATTATAAAACATGATTGTATTTATAAAATGAAATTTCAGAAAGTATACCTACATTGTATGAGCCATGGCTTAACACCTTTTATTATTGTTTCTTACCTTTCTGTTCTATTTTCTTATAATGTCATTTTTTTCATGGTTTGCAGATGAGACTGACCCTACATTTTGATAGCATACATAGTTTAAATATTCTTCCCATAATAATATCATATTGAAAAGTCCTCTTTATACCAAGAGTCCCATGTACACTGTCCCTTCTGAATGCCAGGCTTTCATCTTAGCTTTATACATGTGTCTTATTTAATCTTCTGTTGCTTTTATTATTTGTAATGGAGCTGAGGAGCAGTGACTGAGACCAGATAGTAACACAATTCTGAGTAAAAGGAAAAACAAAACAACCCAAGCCAGGAAACTAGGAACTGCAACAAGACTCAGGGCATCCTCAAGTATAGCTACAGGCTGCAAGAGGTCAAAGGTAATCCTGGAACCTTTGCTGCTTCTCCCATGATGCTGTTCTCTTAAGTCTGGGCTGGCATCAGCAACTGCTCAGCTGGCAAAAGAGATGAAAGTGGCATTTTGGGATGACTGGGACTAGTTCAGAAGTCTTGTATCATCTGCCTCAGTATCTCAGGTTATCTCTGTGGGTATCCTGGGTACCAGGCAAGAAATTCAATTACCCCAAGACGCCATTCTAAAGAGCCATGTATAGATTCTGTGGATAACAAGAGGATTCAAGTTTTCTAGCTATGGTCAAGACCCAGGCATATGAGCAAAGAGATCTTGGCCACACTGGAAAATACTCATATGGAATAGAAGAATTTCTCTGCTTAGTTAAGCCCGCCCTAGGTCTTAGGTCTTGATGTCCTTCATACTGAGATTCACTGAGTTACCTACCTACCATAACCTGCTGCATCTTGGGTATTTTGCTTTGTGGCATGCACATGGCTTCAATAGTTACAGGCCACATCTACCTATATCAGAAAAAGTCTCAGGAGCTTCTGCCCACCCCCATTGCTACTCCAAATGAGCCTTCAACTCTGTGGTTCAGTGTGTCACGAAGTTTGTCCAGTTTGTGAGTCAGGCCTTAGGGTGGCTGTGTTCACACAGGGGAACCTTTAATAGGTAGGGCATAGTGGAAAGAAATTTGGTCAGTGGTGGTACTGTTTTTGGAAGTAGTTATTGTAGTTCTCAGGATACCATTGGTTATAAAGAAAATTCAAAAAAAGCAAGTCCGGGGGTGGGGCTGAAGGTCTGGTTAAGTGGTCAAGGGCACATTATGCTCTTGCAGAGGACTTGAGTTCAATTTTCAGCAACCATGTTGGGAAGCTGCCTCTAACTCCAGCTCAGGGGGGAACCCACTGCCTCTGACCTCTGTGAACATCTGTACTCGCATGTACACTAACCCCACACAGAACCACACATATGTGTGAATAAAAATAATGATAAAACAAATCTTTTAAAAATATTTAAAAAGCAAGCTTGGCGCCCGAATCTCTCTCATTTCACTTCACTCCTTGTGCGATCAGTCTTCTGTGCACACTCCTGCTGCCATGCTGCTATTATTACCAGGCCCCCTCCCACCAGAGCCAAACAAATGTTGGTGTCCTTCTCTTGAATCTCTCTAGACCTGAGAGCTAAACAAACCTCTTCTCTTTATGACAACGCAAAAACAAACCAGTAAAAGCCAATCACGGCACACACCTGTAGTCCCAGCTCCTTGGGAGACAGAGATAAGATCACTAAAGCTCAACTTGAATGCAAGACAAACTCAGTCAACATAGTAAAACCCCAGCTCAAAAAACGAAGGCAATCAGGCAAAAGCCAGGCTAGAATACTATGACGGTTTGTATATGCTCAGCCCAGGGAGTGGCACTATTAGAAGATGTGACCCTGTTGGAGTAGGTGTGTCATTGTGGGTGTGAGCTTTAAGTCCCTCCTCCTAGCTGCCTGGAAGCCAGTATTCTGCTAGCAGCCTTCAGGTGAAGATGTAGAACTCCCAACTCCTCCTGCACTATGTCTGCCTGGATGCTGCCATGTTCTCACCTTGATGACAATGAACTGAATCTCTAAACCTGTAAGCCAGCCCCAACTAAATGTTGCCCTTATAAGAGTTGTCTCGGTCATGGTGTCTGTTCACAGCAGTAAAACCCCAGCTACGACAAACACCTACCAAATGAATTCTATTGATAATATGTTAAAGCAGGTCCCCAAATGTTCCTCTCCTACTCTGTTTCCTGAGTTGCACAAGTTCAGAACCTGATTATTCTGTGTACTAGAAGATACACTTAGAAGGGCTTTGGGGGAGGTCTTCTCTAATCCCATCTCATCCATGTTAATCTTCCCTGTTGGCCACTGACTTCCTATGGCTCTCTTTCAATGGCTACACATTAGATGGAGAGTGACAACCAATGGTGAATGATCCAGGCATGGAAATAGTCATGAATAATAGAAAGCATTGCTTTCCATGTCTACCCAAGTCTCAGGATGCCCAGCTGGAGTGTGTGGGGTGGGGAAACGGCTCCGCAAGTGGGACACACTTTTTGTTGTTGTTGTTTTCTTTTATTAATTGATTTCATGTTTAATAATTGCAGGTATCATGCCCCTTTCTGCTTCACAGATGAAAGTATGAAACATACAAAGTATTAACTATAGATCACATATTTCAAGACACTCTATCTAAGCTAACTTCTGTTTTAAGGAAATATAGAAGAGTAGTTAAGTGTTTTCAAAAAGATCTGATGAACTTACCAAGACATTTGTAAGAAAAATTGGTATAATCATACAAAAAGTTAGCACTTAAAAGAAAAAATGTGCAAAGAGGTATGTGAGCCACTATTGGACATATGGTTCTGGGCAGTTGGAGGATAGCTACTATATGAATGGTACTAGCTATATATGGTTGGTTACTTGTCTAAGCTGTGTAACACTATAATTGTGGTCATGTGAGAGTTCTTAGGAGATCACAATTAAATATTTAGAGGTAAAATGTCACTCTATTTACATCCACTTATTTAAAATGTTATTCATTTCTGCTTATACTTATACATATATACATACATTTATACAGATACCATGATATATATATATATATATATGAAGTAGGGTGGGGGAAATGTCCTATTTTGATCAGAAAAAAGGATATATAAGTGGCCATTGTATTCTTTTTAAGTTAATTAATTAACTAACACTTATTCACTTTACATTCCCCTCATTGCCCCCTTCTTGGTCACTCTTTTCCACAATCTTTCCCCTTCTACTCTGAGCAGGAGCCCCCTCCCTCCCAGGCATCCCTAGAACACACTTCTTGAAAGGAAGTTTTGTAGCACAAGGACTCAGCACCACGCAGGGAAGGAAAGAGATGCCTGTGAACAGCACACAGACTCAGCACCACCCAGAGATGCTGGTGGACAGCACATGGGCTCAGCACTCCAGAGGGAAGGAAAGAGAGGCCCACGAACTCCTCCCCAGGAGACTGTGCTATGGGGTGGAAGGACAGGGAGATGCCAGTGGGGGAGGAGATGTGTGAACTGTTTGTTAATATTTACCCACATTAATAAGATGTTGAGCAACAGACTCCCCATAAAAGCCACAGTTAAAATTAGTAAGCTGTTCGCCCCGTTCTAACAATATGGAATAATTAATTTCCACACTTGGGTTTTTTTCTCCTATAAACAGTAATTAAAGAGAAATATTATATGGCTGCACCTGTTTTTCACTTCAGCTTTCCACAGTGAGTAAACCCAATCTTTTATGGATGAGAGGAGACACGCACCGGGGAAACCTGTAGGAAGAACAACCTTCCCTTGAGACGTGTAAGAAATCTCAAAGTATTAAGCCATATGGAAGCGGTGCTGGGAGTGACTGTGCCCACCGTGGGAACGAGATCTCATACTCTGCTGACTTTCAGCTCCGCGGAAGGTGTCAGGACTACTGGGGGAGAGAAGGTGTTCTTCTAGGAACAAGAAGACCCCTGTGAGTCCATTACCCTGAGCATGGGATAACCTCTAAACTATCTCTGGTTCTCTGGCTCGGATGGACTCCCTGTTTCCAAACAAGGGTGTCAGAGTGGTCCAGAGAAAGCTGGGGGCAGCTGAAGTTCAGGGGTTCTCAATGCTCCACTGACAGATGTCAGTCATTCCCAGCTGCTTAGGTCTTCTCCGATGAGGGCTGCGGCCACATGCTCAAGGGGAAGCCGGAACGAGAAGGGGCAAAGAGCTAATATTTGCACTGCACTGTACAGTCGACTCTTTATAGATTCCCACAATCACTATGCAAAGCTCTTCGGCTTTCTAGCTAAATCCCAGCAGGCACTGGGCCACATCTGCCTCATGGAAATTCTGAGACTTGCCCAAGGTACCTGATGGCTCCCCGCAGCCCAGTCACTTGGGACAAGCAGATGCCCAGCTAAGGTGTGCATAGTTTATGTTGGTGATCCCACCTGGATTTTTGTTAACAACAGCCTGCCCATTGGCCTGTTCAGTACTTGAACCCTAGTTAATTTTATTTCTGGAAAAGAGACATGGGTCCTCTGTGCTGTCTTTGGCAATTATTCCAAGTGTTTGCGATGGGTATAACTTAAACTAAAGATGGATCTAGGGCTTGTCAATTGTATTTCAAGAGAGCAAGGAAAGTTAGAAGGGACAAACTGGGATAAATGGATTCTGGGTCATATTGGGTGGACAGACACCTTAGCAGAAAGAGGTACGAGTAATTGTTTAGTGATGACTGAAGTCCACAGTCAAGGAAAGAAGTTTGACTAGAAAGTGCAAGACTATGGAAAGCATGATGGTGAGATGGAATAGGAGTCCTTGGGGTGACTATGAGGACTCCTGTGGAGTACAGGAGCCTGTTAAGCCTTTATTTTGAGAATAAGTCCTTCTGCCGTGTGTACACTCCACTAGTAGAAAGTGTGATACTTCAGTCTACCGAGTGAAATGACCTAACACCACATCAGAGTCTTCACAGGACTTATCAATGCACCTGAACACTCAATGACTAGTCTTGAATCTGGTTTTTACTGGTCCATATACCTCTGATCACAGACAGACACATTTTGGATTTTTCTCCCTTCATTGTAAACACGCAGAGAGAACATTTTGGAAAAATATTCTCTCAAACTCAAAGAAGTTGTCTTTTAATTGAGCCATGGATTTTCTAAGAATCTCACCTAAGAGTACCACTAGCATGCAGACCAAGACTTTGCACAAAGCTGTCCCTCACTGCTTAACTCAGCAGATGACAAGAATCAAGACCCGTGTTCACTGTGCAGTGGCTTGGAAGCTGCTACAGTGCTGCAATAAGCAAAAATCGAAGACAAGCTGAATATCCCTGTATTAACCTATAAAAAAGAGTAAGATCGCAGGACTCACTGACTCGAGACTTGGAGGGACCTGCAAGAGATTGGGAGCATTGGAACTTTGTAGACCAGAGACCCATGAAACAGAACTGGAACAAATGAAGGTGGGGAGAGCTCGACTGTGGTGAACTTTCTGGAGTTCACTTTAGCCGTTATGTTCTACTTAATGAGGGGTAGAGGTAGAGAGGAGGATGGTGCAAAGTTCACAGTCTAAGGCAGTGGTTCTCAACCTTCCTAATGCATCCATGCTTTAATACAGTTCCTCATGCTGTGGTGACCCCCAACCATAAAATTATGTTGTGCCTACATCATAACTGTAATTTTGCTATTGTTAGGAATTGTAATGTAAATATCTGATATGTAGTATATCTGATATGCAACTCCAAAGGGGTCACAACACAAATGTTGACAACTGCTGATCTAAGGTATGGAGTCACTGAGATTGAGAACCAATTAAGAGACTAGGGTGACCTCCATCCAAACACCATTGTAAAATACAAAGGTCTCCTCAAAACACTTCTGTTTACGCCCAAACATCACATTTGGCTTCCAATAAGAAACACACACAGGATATACTAAAAGGCAAAACAACAGCACAACTAAAAGCAAATAGGAAGCATCAGAACCAGCTTCAGATGTGGCAGGAGTTTTGGAATAAAGAGGTCAATGGCTCAACGAATACCTATGATGAGTATGTATGGAGTATAACAGCTACAGTAGATCCTATTCAACCACAGATGGAAAAGGCTCACTGGACAAAAAGGGCCTTCACTGGATTAAGAACTCTAAGAAAAATGAAGACTATTTTGATTCTCCTCTTGCTAGATATAACAGGACTGGAAAAAGAGTTCTGATGTGAAGATATCTCAATAGAAACTTCCAAACCTGAAAGAACAAAGAGAAACAATAGACGTAATGATGAAAATGATGAAAAAAATACCCATGGAGGGGGGACTGGGAACAACTACCGAGGATATACTCTAGAGTGTAACCAGGATATGAAAGAGGAAGGGAAAAGCAGGCAGAAGAAATCTTTAAGATAGTGCCATTGAGAATTCTTCCAGATTAATGCTAAAACCATATACCCACAAGGCCCAGGGAACACCAAGCAGGAGAAGTAACAAAATATACAGCAGGCATCTTGCTTTCAAGCTATGGAAAATCAAAGAAAGCCCAGCAAAAAGCTGGAAGACAAAAACACCTTACT
Organism: Apodemus sylvaticus; assembly: GCF_947179515.1. Taxonomy (NCBI): domain Eukaryota; kingdom Metazoa; phylum Chordata; class Mammalia; order Rodentia; family Muridae; genus Apodemus; species Apodemus sylvaticus. The sequence goes on from NC_067481.1 coordinate 52,731,622, forward strand.
AAAAACAATGACACCTGACTTCTCCTTAGAAACTGTACTTGAAAGAAAAGAATGGAGAGAAGTTATTTAATGTGTTGAGCAGTTAAAAAAAAATCCACAAACTTAGAATTCTGTACTGGGAAATCATCCTCCATGAGGGACAGGAAATAAAGACTCTCAGAAGAACAAAAGTGATGAGTGTCCACAGCTCAGATCCACATTAAGAAGGAGAGTTGGGGAATGAATAAGTAAATATAAAATAGAAACTCTTGTTCTCATTTACAGTTTACCTAATAGGCAGCAGTTATATCAAAACAGAGGAAACATTCTCTCTCTCTCTCTCTCTCTCTCTCTCTCTCTCTCTCTCCATATATATGTGTATATATATATATATACATATATATATATATCATGAATATATAAACAAAAATATAGCAATGATGACATAAATAATAAGCCGGAGAAATTTGGAACATTTTGTTGTTTTCAGACAGTCACACTGCCTGTGATGTTGTGTAGCACTGTCCGAGAGTGCACAGACATGTACATGTACATCTACATGTGCAATTGTACATGTAGAATGCATCTTCTGTGAAGCTGTAAGATAGTGTTTTTAAAAACATATGTGAGGGCTTGGGGAGATGGCTCAGTAGTTAAGAGCATTGACTGTTCTTCTGAAGGTCCTGAGTTCAAAGCCCAGCAACCACATGGTGGCTCACAACCATCCATAATGAGACCTGACACCATCTGAAGACAGTTACAGTGCACTTAGATATAATAATAAATAAATCTTTAAAAAAGCATATGTGATAAAAAAACATAAGAGAAAAGAAGTAGAATTATATAAAATGCAAAAATCATAAAAGGCAGAAAGAGTGGGAACATTTTAAAGTGGAACAAAATCTAAGCCAACAAATAGACACTGGTCACAAATAAGGTGGATATGAACCTAGTTTTACCCATAACCACTTTGAAAAAAGACAAGTCTCTCCATTGCCTATAATAATTTTGCTTTCCTTCTCAGGAGCTACACTCTTAGAGAACTGACTCTAGAGGTTGTAACGGTTCCTTGGTAGAGGTAGGACTTCATGCCCAGCTCCTCTCTCTGGGATTTGATGCTGGGATTTGGTCTGGCTTAAGCTTGTACAGATGGTGTTCATCTTGTCACACCTGATGTTAGTGTATGTGCAGCGTGCCCTGCAGGCCTAGAAAACCCCGCCCCCTCGTATTCAACCACCATCTCTGGCTCCTACACCCATACTGTCTCCTCTTCCACAACATTCCCCGGGTCTGGTAGTTGATTACATTCTAGTAGAAGCCCACATATCCAAGAATATTTGAGCATCACAAATTGGCCTTGATGAGCGTTTAATGTTTTAAGAACATAAAATTGAGTGGGTAAGAAACTGGGGGTGGATGTGAGAGGAGTTGGAAAGGGTAAATGTGATCAAACACACTGACAAAATCCCAACTAATAAAATATTTTAGAAGTCTACTTTTTAATATATAGATATATAAATTAAAAACAAATGGAGAAAGACAGACCATTCCAGAGAAAGGCAACAAAGAGTAGGGGCAACTATGTCAAACACAAGCAGAACTGATTTGAAAAAAAAAAAGAAGTGTTGGGCTTAAAAGGGGCTTTATATAGGGATAAAGGATTCAACAGTCCTTAGTGTGCTTATGGGTGATGACAAAAAAATAAAAACACATGCAGCAAAACCTAATAGAATTATAAGTAGAAACAGATAAATCCACTACTGTTGCTGGAGTTTTCAGTACTCTCTATCAGAAATGACACACATACAGGACAGGAAATCAGTAAGAACACAGCTGAACTCAACAGGACGGTCAATATATTAGATGTATGAGGCATTTATAGACATGTCCATTCAATAGAAGTGGAGGGCATGATTCTGGTAGGCTAATTTGGAATTGGGATGTTCACCAAGGCAGACCATGTCCTGGGAGACTTAGCACCTCAAAGAGCAGAAAGCACTGAATTTCTGTTTGCATAGCATGGTGGAAAGGAACTAAGAAGCAGTAAGAGAAGGATTCTGGAACCCCAGCCCAAGCTTCTGCCATTCAAGCGATCATATTCGTCCAAGAAAAGCAATCAAGAAAAAGTTAAATACTTTAAACTAACTATATGCACAGCTTATTGAAGTTTGTGAAATACAGAAAAAGTGATGCTTAGAGGCAAATGTATATTACTGTGTGCATATACTAGGTAAAAACACAGGTCTTAGGCCAATTATTTACATTTTCACCATAGGAGACTAGAAAAAGAATACCAAAGTAAGACCAAAGTAAGATAAAAGAAGAAATAATGAAGTTGGAACAGAGATCAATGAAATTAAAAACAGAAAATCGATAGAAGAAATCAATAAAAACCAAAAGCGTTTTTATTTAATAAAATCAGTAAATCTTTTTCCAGGCTAAGGGGGAGAAAGAGTGAAGACACAGTGGTCATTATCATAATGAAAAAGGAGGACTCCATCTCCTGTGAATCACATATGTAAGACAGGGGTAATATGCGAGACTCTGTGCCTGCACTGTGACTGCCTCAGTGAAAGAAAACCACTAACCAAAAGCCACAATCTGTCAAAACTCACACAGAAAGGGATGACCTGAACAGGCCTGTGCTCATCACAGAATGTAAGTCAATAAATAATACAGCAAGTACCAGCTTCAGGATTGTTTACTGATGGCCCTTCCAGACATTAAAGTAGGCGACAAAATCAATCCTCTGTAGACTCTTCGAGAAGATACAAGCAGAGACTACTTCCCAGCTTACTCTGTAGTGCCTCCATTATCCGAATGCAGAAACCATTCAAAGAGGGTGTGGGAGAAGAAAGCTACTAAGGAGTATTTTAGAAGCACTGATGCAAAACTTGGTAATACTAGCCAATCAACACCAACAAATCGATCTAGGGCAGACAGATGGCTCCTGGATTAAAGGTGCTTGCCTGGAAGGCTTGATGACATAAGTTTGAGCATCAGAATCCACTGTGGAAGGGAAGGACCAAATCCTGAAAGTTGTTTTATTTGACTTCCACATATGCACTGTGGCATGTGTACAAGCATACACTAATAAAAATGAAATAAAATTTAAATTTTATAAAGTAAATAGATACATTTTAGAAAATGTTGTGGGCTGGAAAGTTTGCTCATAGGTAAAGTACTTGCTGTTTAATCATGAAAACCTAACCTTGGGTCTCTCTACGTCGCACATAAAAGCCAAACTTGACAATGCGTGCCTATAACCTTACACTGGGGGAGCAGAGATGGGTAGATCCTGGGGAATCACTAGTTAGGCTGTTTCAGTGAAATGATTAACTTCCGGTTCAGTGAAGAGATGCTGTGCCAAAGAATCGAGAGTGATAGAGAAGGACACCAGTGCCAACCTCTGGCCTCCACGTGCCACCACAATTGGATGCAGAAGCGCTTACAAGGCACCTAGCAAACTCTACACTAACCCAAATTTTAAAACAAGACAGAACAAAACAGCTTAAGCAAACTGGAAATGGATAGGAGGCCCATTAACTCATCAAAACCCTCTATAAGAGTGTGCAGACAACTCACACGTAATGCAGAGAAAGTCAACCCTCTACCACCAGGGCCCTGAGCAAGCCAAGCCGGCCTCTCTTTGCTGCTCTTTTTGTGATTAGACTGAAGAGCAGACTAAATCAAAATAAAGAAATGAGAAGCATGTAGACGGTGACCATAAGCACGAAGCTGTCTTTGTCTGCAGAGATATTTGATCGTCTAGTTAGAAATTCTAAAAATATGTTTAAAACCCCTTGAAACTACTCATATAGCAGGCCTTGAAGGTTAAGCATTAGTACCCAAAAGGCAACTAATTTCCTATTCAAGGGAAGTGAACAGGTAAACTTAAAATAGAAAACCCCACAATGCTGTTTAAATAAGCATGGTCAAAGACACTTAAATTTAAATAAAACAATGCAAAGACTGTGGGAGGAAAACTATAAAAATGTGAGAAATTAAAGAAATAAATGGAGAGATAGACACTGTTCATGAATAGAAAACTCAGTGTTGAGATATCGGTCTTCTCGACATGTAATATAGATTCGATCTGCCCAACCAAATTCATTGCTATTTATTTTGTGAGTATCAAAAAAGAAAGTCTAAATTGATATCAGGAGACCTATGGTCCAGAATATCCCAGAGGATACTGAAGAAAGAACAGAATTGGAGACTTAGTTTTCTCTGAGATGTAACAGAGAGTCACAGTATTTGTGAAGGAATAAACCAGTGAATCAATGGAAAGGAATAAAGATACCAGAAATGAGCACACCTAACCTATTAAAGTGATCTGTTCTCATTGATTCTCTGTCACTGGGATACAAACAGGACAAAAAGCAAACTATAATGGAGGAGTTAGAGAAAGGACTGAAGGAGCTGAAGGGGTTTGCAACCTCCTGGGAAGAACAACAATATCAACCAACCAGAGCTCCCAGGCACTAAGCCACCAACCATGGAGTACACATGGCTCCAGCTGCATGTGTAGCGGGAGGGTTGCCTTGTCAGGCATCAATGGGAGGAGAGGTTCTTGGTCCTGTGAAGGCTTAATAAATGCCCCAGAGTAGGGGAACTGAGGGTGGGAGGTGAGAGTGGGGTGGGTAGAGGAACACCCTCATAGAAGTAGGGGGAGGGAGGATGGGATAGGGGGTTTCCAGGGAGGGGGGAGAAACTGGGAAAGGGGACAACATTTGAAATGTAAATAAAGAAAACATCCAATAAAGAAAAAGGAAAAAAAGAGCAAACTACAGAGTAAAGGGTTTATCTCAGCTTCCGGGTTGCAGCCCATCCTGAAGGGAGTCGGAGCAGGAACTCAAGGCAAGAGCCTGGAGGCAGGAACTGAAGCTAAGGCTATGGAGGATGCAGCTTACTGGCTTGCTAGCTGGCTTTCTTCTATACTATTGGTCCCCTAACTGAGGATGGAACTGCCTACTATGGGCTGGGTCCTCCCACATCAATTAGCAATTAAGAAAAAAAGTGTCTCATGGAGGCAGAGACAGACTGATCTCTGCAATTCTAGGCCAGCCTGGTCTACAAAGCAGTTCCAAGACAGCCAGGGCTGTTATGCAGAGAAACCCTCACTAGCAAAACAAGCAAGCAAGCAACAAATAAACAAACAAAAAATCCAAAACAAACAACAAAGTCTCAGAAATGTTTCCACAGAAAAACCTGTTGGCTCAAACTCCTCAGTTGAGGATCCCTTGTCCCATGTGAGTCTAATTTATGACAAATTGACAGTAAGAACAAACCAGCTAACTGGCTAACCAACTAACCCGCACATGGTCTTTTGCAAGGGACAAAGGTAATTCAGTGGCACAAAGATGGTCTTTTCAACAGATGTACTGTAACAACTAGAAATCCACAAGCAAAAAGGGAAAAGGGAAATTAAAGAAAAGAAAGGGAAGAAAAGAAAGGAAGGAAGGAAGGGAGGGAGGGAGGGAGGGAGGGAGGGGACAAACTTATCATTTTTTTTTCAGAAAAATTATCCCCAAGATGGGTCCATAGACAATGTAAAACCCAAAACTAAAAATAAAAGTTTTAGAAAACAGTATAAGGGAAGATTACAATAATTTAGATGGCTTTCAGTCTGGTGATGACCTGTTACAACACACCAGAGAAAATTATAAAAAAATAGTTAAGTAAGATTTGACAAAAATTTTAATTTCTGATCTGCAAAATATACCTCAAGGAAATAATAGGCTCTCAAACACCGATCATGTCAAATGATGGCAGGATCTTAGGATCCCAGGTATTCCTAGGCCCTGCTGATGGGAACCCAGCATGGTATGGCTACCTTGGAACTCAGCTTAGAAAAGTGGACACTTCATTCCTTGACAGTTACTCAAAGGGACTGAAAACTTATGTTTACATTGAAAAAACCTGAACATGAGTGCTTTTAGAAGTTTTATTCAAAATTGCCCAAAGTTGGACGTAACCAAGATGTCCATCAGTTGATGAATGGATAAATGAGCTGTGATAAATCAAAGCAATGAAGTGTTATCCAACAATAAAAGTAATGTGCTATCAAGCCATGAAAAGACAGTGGGAAAAACTTAAATTTGTATCACTAACTAGAATAAACTGGTATGGAAAAGCCTGTATGTTCATTATATAATTTCAACTGTATGACATTCTGTAAAAGGAAATATTATGGGTATGGCCCAAAGATTAGCAGCTACCAGGGTCAGGGTGGAGGGAAGGATGTTCAGGTTAATGAGACTACCACATAATTCTATAATGATGAACATGTGTAAATCTGCTAAACTCAGAGCGAGTAGAGTGAACCCTGATATAAACTGGGGAGACAATAGCACTCTGACGGGGCAGGTGATCTGCCTCGGGGTGCATACAGGCCGGGAAAGCTGACTCTACTGCCAGTCATGCTGGGATGCTTGGCCTGGGTGGACAGAGCCTCTGTTCCTCAGGAAGAAGCTCAGGGTGAGTACCTGGCCAGGGTTGGCCGGATCGAAGCAGTGGTGTCCCTACACTGGCTCTTGGGACAAGGCTTTATTTCTCCTTTTGTATGATTGAGAGGACAGCCCACTTAGCTGCCCTGAAGAGAAGACAAAGTTGGGGACAAAAGCGACCAAGAACATGGCTCTAAACAGCATGCATTTGTACACAGAATCTATCTTTTTCCTCAGTTTTGCTCTGAGCCTAAAATGCCCTAAAAGCCAGTCTCCTTTAAACAAAAGAAAAACAACTGACAAATTACTTGAATATTCAACAAAAGAGAAGTAGTTATGCAAAGAAAACCCAACAGCAAAACATTATGCAACCACGGAACTGACTACAAAGATAACTATTTTTGAGGGAAAATGGCTCTGTCAGAGAATTATGCTTTTGGAATGTGTGAGGATGTACAGATATCAATAGAGACCACCTGAGTGAAGGAATTCAGATGACTTCTGCTTTTCTTGGCTATATTTTTCTCCACCATATATGATGATCATATACTACTTTTAATGAGAAGAAAATGATTTGCTGTCTTCTGCGGGCCCTTGAGGAGTTGATTTCCTCAACTCTGCACCCCTCATTAACCAGGTTGAGCTTTATGAAGGTGGTCCAATGTGTTCTCTCCCAGTCCCTGCCTGCCACAGCCCAGCAGGGACATCGTCTGGATGAGACTCTACATCCAATAAGAGCACTGCAGCCGTGCCTCCTCCATGGAGCTTTTGCTACAGATTCTCAACACAGCAGATGCACAACCTTCCTGAGCTGAACCTTTGACTCTTCTGCACTGCTGAGTTCTCTTTGAATGCAAATTCTGGACACACCAGAAACACCCAAACTTTGAGTCCAGATCCTCACAGGTCACCATAAAAGATGGGTACAGATTGAGGGTGTTTTCAAGAAACACGTCAGCTAGAATGGAAATCGAATGCAACTTGGCTTCAACAATAAAGGAAAATTCCGGAGGTGGCAGGCTTCTGGCACAATGTGATCCAATTGTTCTGGATGGCTCAGAGCCTTGTCTTTGTTTTCTCCACTGAGTTCTTGGCTCTCTTTTGTCTTCAGGATAGCTTATTTCTGGGCCACAGAAACTGAGTAGGCTGCTCTCTCATTCACACGGTGCCCACTCAGAAGAGAGGATGCCTCTCTCAAGAACCCTTGCCCTGGCTGGGCCAGGTCTGACCAGACACTCACTGTGAGCTGTGACCTGAGGGGTGAAGGAATGCACAAATCTACACAGGTCAAGTGTCCCAGCCGGCTGGTAGCAGAATCGCTCTCCTCCAGAGTCATGTGGATTCCCAGAAAGGAGTCACCACCTCCAGCGAGAAGAAACTGGAGCCAGAGGAGGTCCCCACACACGCCCACTATGGCCATGCTGCTCCGTGAAACTGCTCTTTTGCCAATGCATCCAAAGAGTTATTTTTGCAAACGTTAACAACCAGACCTTTACTGAGAAAACGCTTATCATCAACTTACAGATCTAGTTACATGGAACATTTTAATATTTGCAATTGAATTTTTATATAAAAACATTTCTTATTTCATTGTTTCTGGCACTTCAAGGAAATGAGTATCTCAAGAATATTGATTCAAAAATACGTCAATGGCCCAAGAAAATAAAGATTAGGAAACTAATTATAGCTTTTCCTTTTGAAAAGATGAGTTGAATAAACAGGCCAATGAAATCAGTGTATTAAGATGGACTCCCTCCTCAAGGACTTATCAATATTTTCTAAGTTCTCCCCTCTGCCCCAAATGTCCTTCCTCTTTTCCATCTGCTGAAAATGACCCCTCATGTCAGCAGCCCCATCATATGGCCTCTTCTCGGATCATCTCTGGTGTTCTCTGTACAGCTGAACCCCTTAGTGAGTGCACGCTGGCCCTGGATCTCCCTTTTCCCTCAAAGAATGCTCACCTGGCATTGTTTTATAAGCATTACCAACCCTCTGGCTACACTGTAAAACATTGCCATTTTGTAGAGAAAGGATTCAGACAGGGTGGATGCTAATCAGAAAGAAGTCCCTCAAGGATGGATGAGGGATTTTCAAACCCAATTTCCAGTAAATCCTTCCACATCAAATGGTTTCTAGTGAACAATATTCTGCAGACATTTGAGAACAGGAGCCATGATCCAGGTGGGAATTGGCTGGACAGAAGGGGAAGAAAGAGAGCCAGGGCCAAAAGTAGAAGAAAGCAATGAAGAGATGCAGCTCCTGTCAGGAATCCCTGGCTTGTGGAGTAGACATGGGCCTGAGGTTTCCACACATAACAGGAACTCTGAACAACTGGTCCCTCATACCTTGAAGGCTCATGCAATGGACTAGACACCCAAGAAGTAATTATACACCTGAAAAATAGGTTGTCATTTAGTTTTGAAGGGTCATGGAGAAATCTCTCTCTCTCTCTCTCTCTCTCTCTCTCTCTCTCTCTCTCTCTCTCTCTTTCTCTCTCTCTCTCTCTCCTCCTCCTCCTCCTCCTCCTCCTCCTCCTCCTCCTCTTCCTCCTCCTCCTCTCCTCCATCCCTCCCTCCCATCTCTGCTTCCCTTGATTCTTCCATCCCCCTTTCCTTTCTTTCTTCCCTTCATCTCCCCTTCCTCTCTCTACCACACAAATAGCTAAGGAGAGGCCACCCTCCTCCATTACCCTGGTTCTCCCACCTCTTCTGGCTTCTCTGAAAGCCGGTAACCATATGATGCAGCCAACCCAGTGTACCAGCATTTTCTTGGACATTTATATCAACGCCCAGCCAGGCTCGCTCATCTATATGCCTTCTATACCTACTTTTGTGCCAGAAAGCAGAGCCTGGCATTGCAACAGACAATACGTGATCCTCAATCCCCAGAATATTTATTCTTACCCATTGCAAAAGTTCCTAATCCTCTTCAGCCTTGGCACCCTTCAGAGAAAGAGTTGACTATCCCAATGATCTTTCTGTCTCTCACTGACACCTCCAAGGACAACTCCAGTGTGGCTTCCCAGATTTACCTTTTATACAGTGTTTCTACCAACCAAGCACCAGTTTAAGAGACTCTCATCTTGACATTGACTCACCTTGCACTGCAATGCTGACAGGACTCAGACATCCTGGTCCCATAAATCATTCCTCTAACAAAATGTAAAATTGTCCTTCAGATACCCTTTCTCCCAAAGTAAGTCTTTATCCATTACTTGTGATCTGACCAAACTCTTAAAACTCCTAGACACTGCCCCACCCCCACCCCTCAACACACACACACACACACACACACACACACACACTGACTACCAAAAGCAGCCACCAGCTTTGGAAAACTCATTTGAAAATGGAAAAAAACGCTGACAGCATCGCTCGTCTTTTTGAGTGCTTTCTCTTCTTACAGAATAAGACAGAAAGTTGAAGCTGCTATTCAGACCAGAAAATTCCCTTTTGTAGTTCAAACAAGGAGAAGAGGCTGCATAAAGTGTGCTCTCGGAAGCTAATCAACCCTGCTGCTCAGCCCTGCCATTTGGACTCATGGGAGGAAGGCACTAGTTTGAAAGGCATCCTGGAGAGCTGGTGGCCTGGCAGTGGCTTTGAAGCAATTTTCAAAGCAGGTAGAGAGTCTGGTCAGGGCCGTGAGCGGTGTCCTCAGACCTGAGCTGGCTGAGCTGCCTCAAAGGCAGTCTTGAGGTCACAGAAGAGCCTGGCTGCAGAACCTCCCATGAGACAGCCTGGGCTGTGACCCCCACTCTCAACCATGCAAATTTGGAAAAAGCAACTCTCTTCTTTGAGACACAAGAGGTTCTTTTAACCAAAATGATGCTACGCCATGAGCTCATAGAGCTGGCATATAGCACAATCACCCCTGGCTCAGGATGGTTCAACTCAGGGTAATTTTCATATTTGCAGTGTTGCAAAAGGGATGTTAGCCACAGGAAGCCATGTTTGAGTTTGAATTTTGGAATTTTTTTTCCAGCCTAGCAATATGTGGTCTGAATCTTTCTCAAGATGCTGACCTGAAGTAGTGAGTCACAGCACTAGGGAAAGCAACAGACATACCAGTGTGCACTGTGTTGTAAGTTCAGACTCTCATGGGGAATCAGATGCACTTTAAACTGATGAAGCCAGCTCTAATTTACAATGTGGTTGTGTGGGCATCGTCTCATCATAGGTGTAGTGGTTAGCTTTTGTTAATTTGACACAAAATAAAGTCATCTGGGAGAAACTGCCTCTGGCAGATTGACCTAGAGACAATTCTGTAGGGCGTTTTCTACATCGAGCCCTGCTACCCCTGGGCAAGTGATCCTACATTATATAAAAAAGCACAGCGAGAAAGCCAGAGACAGAGTCCCCTGCATCAATTCCTGCCTTCAGGTTCCTGCCTTGAATTCCTGCTTTGATTTCCCTCACTGACCGGTTGTGATTGGGATATATAAATGGAAAGAATCTTTTCTTCATCTGTTTATTCTGCTACTCGGTGGAGCCTAAACACAAGGCAAACTAAAGTCTCATGTAGTAACCAACTTTATTCAGAGTATCAGTACTCTGAGGGTTAAGAGAGGTCACCCGAGTAAGGTGTCCAATCACAAGGACAAGCCACGTGTGGCAAAAATGTTTTTCCGCAGAGGCATATGAATGTCACAGCTGAAGTAAGTTTACTCCTATTCCTTATTCCCAGGAGAAGCGCAAAAACACATTCCAAGAGCACCTTTGTGTCTTGAAGAAGCTCAGGTCACTGTTTCTTGTTTTCTTGGCATTTTCTCATGACCCTTGGACGTGTTCTGACACTCCCTGTTTATCAGAGCAACAGAAAACAAGCTGTGCCAGTGGGTGATCTGAGGTGTGGCATTACATCACTAGTCGGCAGTGCCATCCTACATATCTATTTGTATACTTATGCCATCCGTCTTTTTATCTGTCTTTGGTTTAGGTTAGGGGTCTCTGATCAATATTATTGGAGCCTAATCCCATCTTCTCCATTTATTACCCAGTCATCTTACTCTGTTCACATCTCAGGATCCTCTTTTGTGAGGTAGGAGAATACACTAATACCTCCATACTGGAGTCATTAAGAGGACTAGATAAATAATACACAAAGCACTTGCCTGGCACTGGTCAGCACTCCAGGCAGTTGGCTTTGTCTTATTGCTATTATTGTCATGGTGGGTTGAGGTCTGTGATAATGTTGGGGGATGCAGAGCAGGTGGTTTTCATGAGTTGTAAGCAAAGGCTCCAAGAAGACATAAAGCTTAATTTTTCCATTTTTTAGAAGACCCAGTTCCCATGAGAGACAAGATTTGCCTTTGAAATGACATCAGGTCACCCGCAAAGCAAATGGTTGAATGCAGTGGAGTTTTACATAGGAGTTGTCCCAGCCAGGACTGTGAAAGTGAAGGTCATAGAACCAGATAAAGACGCAGAAGGATGGATCAGCACAGAGACACTGAAGAGAGCCGTAGTTCTCACCTGTCTGTGAGCACCATGTCAGTCCCATTAGGACTCTCTGGCTATGGCTAAGTGCCATCCTGCCTCAGTGGACCCTACAGGAAAAGTCGAAGGAAAAACATTTGGTTTCGATTTCTATTTAGACTAAAGAGCAAATTTAGGCCCCTTAGGGAACCTACTGCCCAAAGCTACCAGCAATGCCTAACTGCAGCTATCCTCTGACTGCCAGCATGAATATCTGGATGTTCCCTCAGGGACCAGGGCTTCCTTCCTGAGCCTTAAGGGCTACCACAGACAGAGTGCATGTTTATGTATGCTTTCTCAGTTCAATAATACAGAGAAGAAGAATTAGAGCTGTTTGACTTGGAATTATCTGCTCTCTACACCCAAGAACATGTAGCCTCACCTATGTTTAGGTAGAATTTTATAGAGGAGGATTCTCTGTTGGAATGTAACTACCCCTGGCTATACTGACCAGGCCATCAAAGAATGTTCTTCTTTGAGTCCCTGGGATAGAGACAGAAGTGAGGAAAGGACATATTTCAGTGGTTACTGTGAGCACTGGATTAGCATACTGGTGACAGGTAGTGTGGACTGATGGTCAGAAAGACATAGCTCTTGGTCCCACCTTTGTGATGTGGGGCAGGTTCTCTTCTTTAAGCTCTGTGTATCAGTTATCTTCTGGTTTTTAAATTTCAAGACTTAAAGGCTTAAAGGAGTATATTAGTCAGCTTTCTGTGATAATTTTTGAGATACTTGAGATAATTTTTAAAAATAAAGGTTTATTTTGGCTACAGTTTTTGAAGTCTCAGCCCATAGCTGTTTCAGACATGGTTAAACAGTAGCAAGACAGTATATGTTACTGGGGCGTTTGAGATAAAGAAGCAAAAGAAACAAATGGAAACAGGAAGAGGAAGAGATCCCATAATATTCTTTGATAACACTCACCTGATGACACAGGCCTCACACAAGACTCCACACTCTTAAAGTATTCCACCACCTTCTAATATTCCTCGCTGCAGACCATACCTTTGCTACACAGAGGTAGCTCACATTCTAGATTCAAATAATAGCAAAGAATAACCCTTAGCTAATGAACCTGTGATTAGGGCTCAGCAGGAATGACTGCTAACTGTTGCTTTGTCTAGGTGAGAGACAGAGACTGTATTCGCAAAAAGGCAAATGCATTCAGTTGGCAAGTTGACAGCTGGTGGCTGGGAGTTCAGGTCACCTGAAGGCCCCTTTGTGAACTACCTTGGCTTCTTCATGCTGTTATGAATAAGTTCTCTAAGCTCAAGTTTCCCAATATAGCAAAGAGGGAATTCAAGCATTTTGTAACCTAGCCCTTAAAAATCCATGTCATCATTTCTGTAGGTTGACATAGTCACAAAAGGTCACTAACTCCAAAGTGAGGAAGCAAAAACATTTTTTATTTGGGGGTGGGGGGGTGGTTAAGGTCTAGAAGAGATTGTGAAATGGGAGTGAGGTGGGTCCAGTCTTCAGAAAGCACAATCTTATCTTACCTCCAGGACATCAAATGTGATGTCAATCTTTTAATTTGCAAGGAAATCCCGTAGTTTTAGAACTAGAAGTTTATGACGGTGAACGTGGCAGATGAAACACAACCTGGGAATTCATCCACATTTATCTTCTGAAACATGGCAGCAGAGTAGAGTTTTATGCTGTTCCCCTATACTAGCATCCTAGCAGGTTAGAGGCACTAATGAGCCTTAGCTAATGGAGGAGAGCTGAGAAGTGAACCGAGTTATGTTCTGTGCATGAGAGAGTGGATGAGCTGGGCTGAGATGTGAAGACATCTCTGGGCAGGGGGAGTTGAGATACGAAGGCGTTGGCATGTGCATGGAGCCAAAGGATGTGTGCTGTAGGCTTCCTCCACCACCTCCCTCCTCCCCTCAGGAACATGTGCTATAATCTCTCATGTCTTTGTGTGAATGGGGTGCTAGCGGAGGGATGGAGAAATTCTTGGGAAGGCCCTGAATTTAGTCTTTAAATCAGTGTGGAGCAGACAGAAGAGGAGATGAATAAGAGGAGCAAGGGATGAGGCAGAGATGGAGATTGTAGTAGAAACCATAATTTTGACCACAAGGAAGTCACACCACAAGTCATGCAGAAGAATTCACCATAGAGGACTTGACTCAACTCAAATAGCAGGTAGCCTTCAGTCATGTGTCTGTCGAGCATGTCTCTTAATAGTTAAAGACACCCAGTGTTAGAGGTTGTAAGTCTGGAATCTGGGGCTGGTACCTTCAGAGAGATAGCCTCCATTAATGCCCCCTCCAAGAGAGCATTTGATATTATCTTCTAGCCTTCATTCAATGGGATACAAGACTGATATCACCTCCAAGAAGCTTAAATCCTGCCTGTTTCATTCTCGTGTTACTCCGAATTACACAGCAATTATGATATAGGAGTAGTGTATTGAGAGGTCCAGACTGGCATATTCTCAGCATATTCTTGAGCCAAGAAAACCATCAGGGTCTTGTACCAAGAGACAGAGTTGGAGGCCTTACTTCCTTTCTTCCTAGGGTACTCACAAGGCTCATGGACAGCCATAACAGATAGAAGCATAACCTTTAATGTGGGGAAAGAACTCTAGAAGGCAGGCTTGGTGAAGATATGAAGGCTGTGCAGAGCTTCCAGCAGAATATCTGCTATGTAAATTGAAAATGCCACTTCCCACTTAAAGCCTTCCAGTTATAGACTTTTGGATAATTAGAAGACGATTCATACCCTTTGCTGTGATCTGTGAGCCCCCATCCTGAGCTATCGCCTGCCTGCTTCTATGGACTCTCTGGCTTACTTCCCATTCTCTTCTTCCTCCTCAGACACAGCAATGACATCCCCATCCAGTGTCTCCCAACGTTCTGATCTCTTTGTTAAGAGTTTCTCACTCAGATCTCTGAGGTGTCAATGCATCAGACAAGCACAGGATGGAAGACAGGATCACTCTGCAACCATACTTTGTGATAACTGGGTTTTAAAACTGTTTCAGTGGTGATCATTTCTACCAGTCCCTAAATGGAAACTAGAAATGTCCTCTGTTTTCCTGCATATACATGGGCAATGGACAGTCCTGTAACCACTTCCAGTCATAAGTTATAAAATTGTCTGGCCCAAAGTACTAACTAGCACTTTAAGAAGAGTAAACTCCTCCTTCACTTCACAAGTAGACTTGTACCTGAAGACCCAGACCCCTTTCTCTCTGCCCAGTTCCCCTGTCACTTCCTGACTGCTAATTCATTTCCCTCAAAGGTAGACACAGGGAAAGCCAGCTAGGTGGCATGCTTCACTCTAAACCTCTGATGAGACATAATGTCAAGGCAGGAGGCAAATGAGGAGCAAAGTTGCTTATCTTACGGCAGCCAAAGATCAGGGACTAAAAATATCAGAGACCTTCTCTCTTGAAGAATCACATCACTAAGGGTCAGTCCTATTGACTACATAAACTTAGAGAGGACATGAGTAGAGATCCCAGCCCCAACTGGTATCTTGATCAAATATTTGTAACTGAGGCCATCTAAGCCATCCACAGTCTTGACAGACATAAAGTGAAATAGTAAACATGGTGTTTTATGATATAAAATATATGTTGCCTCATTACTCAACAATAGGAAACTGAGACCCTTGAATGATTGCAATGGTCGTTTAATGCATACCTCACTCCACCCTGTCTTTCTTGAGTTTGTTGCAATGAATGGTTAAAATTCAGCAACCTGATTATAGCCAAGCTTTGTCATAGAGTCTCCACACCTCATCCATCCCTTATATAACACCTATAACTTTCTATCCCAGGCATTATGATAAAAAAAAATGATCCCTAATTAGAGAGTATGACTAGAAGACCTGATGGAGCCATTGATGCCAAGGCACAGAACTGAAAGGGCAGTGGGGCTGCCCTCTGGGTGGCCCTTCTCTGGGATCCCTGCCCAGACAAAGCATTTCTCCAAGCCTCTTTTAGGTCTCCAGCTATCTCAGCATCTTCATCCATGTTCTTTCAGTTTCTCTATAAGCACATGCCCACTTCCCACACTGTTTTTTGAAATGCCTGCTATGGATTCTGTTTTCCTGATACACTCACTCCTCCTCTCCCATCAGCCTGAACCTTTGAAAATAACAGACATTTCATGACTGATTATTGATAACATCAGATTGTAGCAGAGATTGGAATCCAGGTTAGCACTCTACGCTATACCATCCTGGGATCACGCCAAGAGAAAACAAATCAAGGTTTGTGGAGTGAATGAAGGAACACAATAATACTCAGAGGCACTGTGTGCTCTGACCCTCTTCCCCTGAACCTGCAATGGATTAACTATTGCCTGCCTGAAGGAGTTTAAATTACCTATCCATCAGCAAAGCACCCAGACATTAGGCTCTTGTCCAAACTCCTCTCACACCTCAGGCTGCAATTTCCTCTGAACAAAGTGATTGCACCACCCTTTCACAGGGGGAAAATTAGTCTTCTCAGTCAGGTGACAGGAGCCAAATGGGAGGTGAAATGTTCTGCCTGCTCTCCACCATCTGTGAACATAACCCCAAGCCTCCCTCAGATTTGTGCTGTCCCCGCTTGGCTTGCTCAGAACAGGGCTGTCACTGCTTTGATTGCTTTTCTTGGGTGTGTGTACACTCTGAATGCACCCCACATTCCCACTTGCCTCTCTTGTCTCTTTGGAGGGAGCATCTAACATTCATGTATCTGTCGACTGAGCACTGGTCCAGGACGGACTGTAGTGATGACAGGCGATGGGAATCAGCACCAGGCACAGTGACTGCACTTACCGGATTCTTTGTTTCTTATTGCTTTGTGGGTTTCTGTCCATATGTTATTTGTAGTCTGGGATGTCATGAATCCTAGCCCACTAGGGTTGAGCGAGCTACATTGAACAAAACCATTCTTTATTAAAATATGACTTGACAAATTCAGCCTGCCTTCCTCTCTTTGGAAGCTCAAAAGTAACATAAATTTGATAATACAATAGGGCCTAATATTCAATCCAAACAGCTCCCTTCAAATCCACTTAAAAGAAAGAGGCAGAAAAGGACAGTATCCCATCACTGCCATGACATCTACATTGTCTTCCTTTGTGTGCTTTCTGATAAAGGTGAAATGGGCATCACTATCCATTGCAAGTGACTTCTTCTCAAATCATTTAATACCACTAGCATGACAAGAGCCAAGAGAGTCAGGAAATTCAATCCTTTCTGATGTCTGCACAGAAGATTAACCACCTCGGAGAAATTAGGAAAGTGTCTTCCTCCCAGTGACTTAAAGACATAGCTATGCAGTGTGTTAATGAAAACTCCATTGATGTTTGGCATTTATCAACTGTCAAAAATTAGATTTAGTCATCCTGTGATTTTAATTAGTGGTAATCTAGTTAAGCCAGCAGGTAGATGCCTAGATTCAAGCAGCCACCTTCATCTGCATAAGCTTTTAGTGGCTGCTGCTCAGAGGAAGTCACGGGTGGTAGGAAGAACTTCAGGAGAAGGTGGCGTTTGAACTGGACTTTGAAGGCATTTGATAATTGTTCAAAGGGAAGAAGCTCCTTCCAGGAAGAACGAACTGCATGCACAAAGAGCTAGGCCTTTAAAGTACATGACACCCGCCCAGAATAGCAAAGAGTCCAGTTTGTCTAGAGATTAGAGGGGAGAGGCAGGAGGGGTTCTGGTAGCAACAGAGTCTCAAAGTCAGACTCAAAGCTGTCTTGGTAGAAATGGAGTTATTGAAAGCTTTGGGCAAAATGTGACTTGGTTCCATCTGGGCTTTGGAGAGAGAACTCAGAGACCAGAGGGAGGAATGAAGGAGGAAGCTAGGAGGGAGGCATTGAAGGCTTAGTCCAATGGCCTCTTACAAGTCTGTGCTCTTAATGGGGCAGTGTACACTAGAGCACTGATGGTGTTGTCTGTGAAGCAGACAGATCCCTGTGGTGCTGCAGAAGGCAAGGGCTTCACGGTAGTCAGATAGTGGATGTGGGAACAGGGTTCTGTGACCTTTGGTGAACTCTAAGGACATAGCATCAGCTAGAGCAGCAAAGGTGGTTTAAGGAGACAAAGTGATGGGTGGGACTCAGTGCCATTCAGCCTGGAGCTTTGGCAACTCCAAAAGAGAAGCAAGGCTTGGGGTGGGCGTGAGAGGAGTTAGGGCAACAGAGGGGATGGTGTGCTCACTCATCTGGGAGTCACTGTTTAGCTTCTCTAAAATCAGAAAGTTTGTGTTTTAGTTTTCAAACATGTGTACAAATTCTTCAACACTTCTTTCTTTAAAAGGTGGTCTAAATCTTTACACACAGACTGGACCTCATTACTTCTTTCTAATGAATATAATGTGGAAAAACTGGTGGTGTGTGGCCTTCACAACTAGATCATGAAGGGAGGAGGCCTGTGAGTTTAGCCTCAGAAGTTGAGACAGGAAAATGGCAAGTTAAAGACTTGCTTGGTCTACAGAATGAGTTCAAAGATAACCTGGGCAAGTTAGTAAGACTCTGATTCAAAACAAAAAGTCTAAAAGGACTGGGCTATAACTCAGGCAGAGTGCTTGCCTAACAGATTCAAGACCCTACATTTTATCCCTAGTGCTTCACAAATAAAACTGGAGATCATGAGACATTGTGCCCCACCCTGTGTTTTTTCTCAGATCACTCAGTCTGGAAAGCCAGGCTCCAGGCCTAAGCTTGAGGCAACACTTAGGCAACACTGGCTTGAGGAACTGAGGCCTCCAGTTGACAAACATGTGAGGATACCATCTTGTAAAAAGATTGTCTACCCACTTACAAGCAGCCTTGGCTGTTTTAATTGTAAATTCATGAGATACCTTGAGGTCCAGTGCATCTATATTTACTCCTGAATTCTCAACCCATAGAAGCATGGGTTGAGAGTAACCAATGAGAGTAACATGTTTGCTACTAAGTTTGGGATAATAAATAGTTAATTACATCCTCAGTTCAGATTCAGACTCTATCATATATACATTATATACATTTTAGAATTCTGGTTACTTAATTGTAAAATATACTGAGACTCATAGCCCAGGTTTGATGAACTGCCCCCCACAAACAGGTTCCTGTCAGCAAGCACCTCTTGACCATGGCAACAGTGTCAGGTTTGGTGACTGCAGACATGATGAATCCCCAGGTAGGGCAGTCCCCAGTTGGCTCTTTCTTCAGTCTCTGTTCCATTTTTTGTCCCTGTTCTTCCTTTGAACAGGAACATTTCTAAGTTAAAAATTTTGAGATTGGTGGGTGGCCCCATCTTTCAACCTATCTACTGTGGCTGTGCCTATCTACTGGAGGTGGTCTTTACAGGTTCTATCTCATTGCAGCTAAAGTCATCCCCTTGCGTCCTGGGAGCCTTGCATTTCCCTGGTGTCTGGGACCCTTGAGAGGCTATCCTCAGTTCCTCATCCTCATCCCCCCTGTTACATATTTTTGTTCGATTTCCTGACCCTCTGTACATCTCTCCCATCTCCAGTTCCTGACATTGTCCTCCTCTTTTCCTCCCCCTCCTCTCTCCCTCCCAGGTCCCTGTCTCCCTCCCCCTCCCACCTCCCACAATCATCCTGTTGCCCCCTCAATGCAGGACTGAAGCATCCACACTATGATCTTCCTTTCTTCTAAGCTCCATATGGTTGTATCATGGGCATTGTGAGCTTTTGGACTAATATCCACTTATCAGTGAGGTCATATCACATGTGTTCTTTTGTATCTGGGTTACCTCACTCAGGATGATATTTTCTAGCCTCAAATACTTGGGTGGGGAGGGGGCTTCCTGAACAGAACGCCAATGTCTTATGCTTTAAGATCAACAATCAGGGGTGTGCACCCGGAGACAGACTGGGAGTGCACAGCTTGCTCTGGTGGCATGGAGCTTAGGTTCCAGTCCTGAGGCCTCTGGCAGGAGCCCTCAGATCTCTCCACTTCCAGATCCAGATCAGCCTGGGTGGCAACGCCACATCTCCAGGACCTGCAAGAGGCAAGAGGGGCTTCCGGGAGGCCGGCTGGTAGAAGTCAGTGTGCTCTGGTGAATCCAGTGGGCCCAGGCAGGAGCCTTCAGGTGTCTGCTTCGGGATCTGAACAGCCTGGGTAACAGCACCCTGTCTCCAGGCAGTGCAGGAGGTAAGCTGTGAACCAGAGGCCACCTGGGAAGGGGCAGCTTGCACTGGTGAGTCCAGCATTGACAAGACCAACTAACACCAGTGAGAACTAGATGGCAAAAGGCAAACACAGAAATGTCACTAACAGAAATCAAGGCAATATGGCAACATCTGAACCCAATTCTCCTTTAACAGCATGTCCTGGATACCCCATCACACCAGTAAAACAAGATTTGGATTTAAAATCACTGGTCATGATGCTGGTACAGGAACACATGAAGGACATACTTAAAGAAATTCAGGAGAAAATGGATCAAAAGTTAGAAGCCCTTGCAAGGGAAACACAAAAATCATTGAAAGAAATTCAGGAGAATACAAAAGCCAATAAGGAGGAAACGCAAAAACCGCTTAAAGAAATACAGGAGAACTTTGGTCAACAGGCTGAGGTCATGAAAGAGGAAACACAAAAATCACTTAAAGAATTACAGGAAAGCACAAACAAGCAAGTGAAGGAACTAAGCAAAACCATCCAGGATCTAAAATCAGAAGTAGAAACAATTAAAAAAACTCAAAGGGAGATAGAAACTTTGGAGATAGAAAGCCTTGGGAAGAAATCAGGGGACATAGATGCAAATATCAACAACAGAATACAAGAGATAGAAGAAAGAATCTCAGATGCTGAAGATACCATAGAAACCATGGACTCAACAGTTAAAATGCAAAATGCAAAAAGCTTGTAACCCAAAATATCCAGGAAATCCAGGACACAATGAGAAGACCAAACCTAAGGATTATAGGCATAGATGAGAGTGAAGATTTGCAACTTAAAGGGCCAGCAAATATCTTCAATAAAATTATGAAAGAAAACTTCCCTAACCGAAAGAGAGAGATGCCCATCAATATACAAGAAGCCTACAGAAGTCCAAACAGACTAGACCAGAACAGAAATACTTCCCGTCACATAATAATCAAAACACCAAATGTACTAAAGAAAGAAAGAATATTAAAGGCAGTAAGAGTAAAAGACCAAGTAACATATAAAGGAAGACCTATCAGAATTACAGCAGACTTTTCACTTGAGACTATGAAGGCTAGAAGATCCTGGGCAGATCTCATGCAGACTCTAAGAGAACACAAATGTCAGCCAAAACTACTATATCCAGCAAAACTCTCAATCACCATAGATGGAGAAACTAAGATATTCCATGACAAAACCAAGTTTACCCAATATCTATCCACAAACCCAGCCCTACAAAGGATAATATGAGGAAAACACTAGTACAAGGAGGGAAACTTCACCCTGGTAAAAACAAGATAGTAACCTTCCATCAAACCCAAAAGAAGTTAACCAATCAAATTTAAAAAATAATGTCAAAAATGTCAGAAAGTAACAATCACTATTCCTTAATATCTCTTAACATCAATGGACTCAATGCCCCAATAAAAAGACATAGACTAACCGACTGGATACATAAACAGGACCCTACATTTTTGCTGCATACAGGAAACACACCTCAGGGTCAAAGACAAACACTACCTTAGAGTAAAAGGCTGGAAGACAATTTTACAAGCAAATGGTCTCAGGAAACAAGCTTGAGCAGCCATTTTAATATCAGATAAAATTGACTTTCAACCCAAAGTCATCAAAAGAGACTCTGAGGGACACTTCTTGCTGGTCAAAGGAAAAATACAACAAGAAGAACTCTCAATCCTGAACATATATGCTCCAAATGCAAGGGCACCCTCTTTCATAAAAGAAACTTTATTAAAGCTCAAAGCACACATTGCACCTAACACAATAATTGTGGGTGACTTCAACACTGCACTTTCCTCAATGGACCGATCAGGAAAACAGAAACTAAACAGGGACACAATGAAACTAATTGAAGCTTTGGACCAATTAGATTTAACATATCTATCCTAAAGCAAAAGAATATACCTTTTTCTCAGCACCTCATGGTACCTTCTCCAAAATCGACCATATAATTGGTCACAAGACAGACCTCAACAAATATAAGAAGATCAAACTAATCTCATGCCTCCTATCAGATCACTATGGAGTAAAAGTGGTCTTCAATAGCAACAAAAACAACAGAAAACCCACATACACGTGGAAACTGAACAATATTCTACTCAATGATACCTTGGTCAAGGAAGAAATAAAGAAATTAAAGACTTTTCAGAACATAATGAAAATGAAGACACAACATACCCAAATCTATGGGACACAATGAAAGCAGTGCTAAGAGGAAAACTCATAGCCCTGAGTGCCTCCAAAAAGAAAATGGAGAGAGCATACACTAACAGCTTAATGACACACCTGAAAGCCCTGGAACAAAAAGAAGCTATTTCACCCAGGAGGAGTAGAAGGCAGGAAATCATCAAACTCAGGGCCGAAATCAATCAAGTAGAAACAGAGAACCATACATAGAATCAACAAAACCAGGAGCTGGTTCTTTGAGAAAATCAACAAGATAGATAAACCCTTAGCCAGACTAACCAAAGGACACAAAGACAGTATCCAGATTAACAAACTTAGAAATGAAAAGGGAGATATAACAACAGAAACTGAGGAAATTCAAAAAATCATTAGATACTACTACAAAAGCCTATACTCAACACAACTGGAGAATCTGGAGGAAATGGACAGTTTCCTAGACAGATATCCTACACCAAAACTAAATCAGGATCAAATAGATCAACTAAACAGTCCCATAACACCTGAAGAAATAAAAAGGGTCATAGAAAGTCTCCCAACCAAAAAAAGCACGGGACCAGATGGCTTCAGTGCAGAGTTCTATTAGACCTTAATAGAAGACCTAACACCAATACTCTTCAAACTATTCCACAAAATAGAAACAGAAGGAACTCTATCCAACTTGTTCTATGAAGCCACAATTACGCTGATACCAAAACCACACAAAGATCCAACAAAGAAAGAGAACTTCAGGCCAATTTCTCTTATGAATATTGATGCAAAAATACTTAATAAAATTCTTGCCAACCAAATCCAAGAACACATCAAAACGATCATTCACCATGATCAAGTAGGCTTCATCCCAGGGATGCAGGGATGGTTCAATATAAGGAAATCCATCAATGCTATCCACTACATAAACAAACTCAAAGAAAAAAAAAACATATGATCATCTCATTACATGCAGAAAAAGCATTTGACAAAATTCAGCATCCTTTCATGCTAAAAGTACTGGAAAGAACAGGAATTCAGGGCCCATACCTAAACATAGTTAAAGCAATATACAGCAAACCGGTAGCCAACATCAAACTAAATGGAGAGAAACTTGAAGCAATCCCACTAAAATCAGGGACTAGACAAGGCTGTCCTCTCTCTCCATATCTTTTCAATATAGTACTTGAAGTTCTAGCTAGAGCAATTAGACAACATAAGGAGGTCAAGGGGATACAAATTGGAAAGGAAGAAGTCAAATTATCACTATTTGCAGATGACATGATAGTTTACTTAAGTGACCCGAAAACCTCCACCAGAGAACTCCTACAGCTGATAAACAACTTCAGCAGAGTGGCTGGTTATAAAATTAACTCAAGCAAATCAGTTGCCTTCCTATACTCAAAGGATAAGCAGGCTGAGAAAGAAGCTAGGGAAACGACACCCTTCAAAATAGCCACAAACAGTATAAAGTATCTTGGTGTGACTCTAACCAAACAAGTGAAAGATTTATATGACAAGAACTTCAGGTATCTGAAGAAGGAAATCGAAGAAGACCTCAGAAAATGGAAAAATCTGCATGGTCGTGGATTGGCAGGATTAATATAGTTAAAATGGCCATCTTGCCAAAGGTGATCTACAGATTCAATGCAATCCCCATCAAAATCCCAACTCAGTTCTTCACAGAGTTAGAAAAAGCAATTCTTTTTTTTTTTTTTCTTTTTTTTTTTATTTGATATAATTTATTTACATTTCAAATGATTTCCCCTTTTCTAGCCCCCCCCACTCCCCGAAAGTCCCGTAAGCCCCCTTCTCTTCCCCTGTCCTCCCTCCCACCCCTTCCCAGTTCCCCGTTCTGGTTTTGCCAAATACTGTTTCACTGAGTCTTTCCAGAACCAGGGACCACTCCTGCTTTCTTCTTGTATCTCATTTGATGTGTGGATTATGTTTTGGGTATTCCAGTTTTCTAGGTTAATAACCACTTATTAGTGAGTGCATACCATGATTCACCTTTTGAGTCTGGGTTACCTCACTTAGTATGATGTTCTCTAGCTCCATCCATTTGCCTAAGAATTTCATGAATTCATTGTTTCTAATGGCTGAATAGTACTCCATTGTGTAGATATACCACATTTTTTGTATCCACTCTTCTGTTGAGGGATACCTGGGTTCTTTCCAGCATCTGGCAATTATAAATAGGGCTGCTATGAACATAGTAGAGCATGTATCCTTATTACATGGTGGGGAATCCTCTGGGTATATGCCCAGGAGTGGTATAGCAGGATCTTCTGGAAGTGAGGTGCCCAGTTTTCGGAGGAACCGCCAGACTGCTTTCCAGAGTGGTTGTACCAATTTGCAACCCCACCAGCAGTGGAGGAGTGTTCCTCTTTCTCCGCACCCTCTCCAACACCTGCTGTCTCCTGAATTTTTAATCTTAGCCATTCTGACTGGTGTAAGATGAAATCTTAGGGTTGTTTTGATTTGCATTTCCCTAATGACTAATGAAGTGGAGCATTTTTTAAGATGCTTCTCCGCCATCTGAAGTTCTTCAGGT
Organism: Apodemus sylvaticus; assembly: GCF_947179515.1. NCBI lineage: Eukaryota > Metazoa > Chordata > Mammalia > Rodentia > Muridae > Apodemus > Apodemus sylvaticus. Next base: position 52,756,352 of record NC_067481.1, read on the forward strand.
GAGAATTCTTTGTTTAACTCTGTACCCCATTTTTTAATAGGGTTGTTCGGTTTTCTGGAGTCTAACTTCTTGAGTTCTTTATATATATTGGATATTAGCCCTCTATCTGATGTAGGATTGGTGAAGATCTTTTCCCAATTTGTTGGTTGCCGATCTGTCCTCTTGATGGTGTCCTTTGCCTTACAGAAACTCTGTAACCTTATGAGGTCCCATTTGTCAATTCTTGCTCTTAGAGCATACGCTATTGGTGTTCTGTTCAGAAACTTTCTCCCTGTACCGATGTCCTCAAGGGTCTTCCCCAGTTTCTTTTCTATTAGCTTCAGAGTGTCTGGCTTTATGTGGAGGTCCTTGATCCATTTGGATTTGAGCTTAGTACAAGGAGACAAGGATGGATCAATTCGCATTCTTCTGCATGCTGACCTCCAGTTGAACCAGCACCATTTGTTGAAAAGGCTATCTTTTTTCCATTGGATGTTTTCAGCCTCTTTGTCGAGGATCAAGTGGCCATAGGTGTGTGGGTTCATTTCTGGATCTTCAATCCTGTTCCATTGATCCTCCTGCCTGTCACTGTACCAATACCATGCAGTTTTTAACACTATTGCTCTGTAGTATTGCTTGAGGTCAGGGATACTGATTCCCCCAGATTTTCTTTTGTTGCTGAGAATAGTTTTAGCTATCCTGGGTTTTTTGTTGTTCCAGATGAATTTGATAATTGCTCTTTCTAACTCTGTGAAGAATTGAGTTGGGATTTTGATGGGTATTGCATTGAATCTGTATAGTGCTTTAGGCAAAATGGCCATTTTAACTATATTGATTCTACCGATCCATGAGCATGGGAGGTTTTTTCATTTTTTGAGGTCTTCTTCCATTTCCTTCTTCAGAGTCTTGAAGTTCTTGCCATACAGATCTTTCGCATGTTTGGTAAGAGTCACCCCAAGATACTTTATACTGTTTGTGGCTATTGTGAAGGGGGTCATTTCCCTAATTTCTTTCTCAGCCTGCTTATCCTTTGAGTATAGGAAGGCCACTGATTTGCTTGAGTTGATTTTGTAACCTGCCACTTTGCTGAAGTTGTTTATCAGCTGTAGGAGCTCTCTAGTGGAGTTCTTTGGGTCACTTAGGTAGACGATCATGTCGTCTGCAAATAATGATAGTTTGACTTCCTCCTTTCCAATTTGTATCCCTTTGACCTCCTTATGTTGTCGAATTGCCCGAGCTAGTACCTCAAGTACAATATTGAAAAGATAAGGAGAAAGGGGGCAGCCTTGTCTGGTACCTGATTTCAGTGGGATTGCTTCAAGTTTCTCTCCGTTTAGTTTGATGCTGGCTACCGGTTTGCTGTATATTGCTTTTACTATGTTTAGGTATGGGCCTTGAATTCCTGTTCTCTCCAAGACTTTAAGCATGAAAGGATGCTGAATTTTGTCAAATGCTTTTTCAGCATCCAATGAAATGACCATGTGGTTTTGTTCTTTGAGTTTGTTTATGTAGTGGATTGTATTGATGGATTTCCGTATATTGAACCAACCCTGCATTCCCGGGATAAAGCCTACTTGATCATGGTGGATGATCGTTTTGATGTGTTCTTGGATTCGGTTGGCAAGAATTTTGTTGAGTATTTTTGCATCGATGTTCATAAGGGAAATTGGTCTGAAGTTCTCTTTCTTTGTTGGATCTTTGTGTGGCTTTGGTATCAGCGTAATTGTGGCTTCGTAGAAGGAATTGGGTAGTGTTCCTTCTGTTGCTATTTTGTGGAATAGTTTGAAGAGTATTGGTGTTAACTCTTCTTTGAAGGTCTGGTAGAATTCTGCACTGAAACCATCTGGTCCTGTGCTTTTTTTGGTTGGAAGACTTTCTATGACTCCTTCTATTTCTTTAGGCTTTATGGGACTGTTTAGATGGTCTAGTTGGTCCTGATTTAATTTTGGTATTTGGTATCTGTCAAGGAAATTGTCCATTTCCTCCAGATTCTCCAGTTGTGTTGAGTACAGGCTCTTGTAGTAGGATCTGATGATTTTTTGGATTTCCTCAGTTTCCGTTGTTATGTCTCCCTTTTCATTTCTAAGTTTGTTAATTTGGATACTTTCTCTGTGCCCTTTGGTCAGTCTGGCTAAGGGTTTATCTATCTTGTTGATTTTCTCAAAGAACCAGCTCCTAGTTTTGTTGATTTTTTGTATGGTTCTCTTTGTTTCTACTTGATTGATTTCGGCCCTGAGTTTGATGATTTCCTGCCTTCTACTCCTCCTGGGTGAAATAGCTTCTTTTTGTTCTAGGGCTTTCAGGTGTGTCATTAAGTTGGTAATGTATGCTCTCTCCATTTTCTTTTTGGAGGCACTCAGCGCTATGAGTTTTCCTCTTAGCACTGCTTTCATTGTGTCCCATAGATTTGGGTATGTTGTGTTTTCATTTTCATTGTGTTCTAAAAAGTCTTTAATTTCTTTCTTTATTTCTTCCTTGACCAAGGTGTCATTGAGTAGAGTATTGTTCAATCTCCACGTGTTTGTGGGTTTTCTGTTGTTTCTGTTGCTATTGAAGACCACTTTTATTCCATAGTGATCAGATAGGAGGCATGGGATTAGTTCTATCTTTTTATATTTGTTGAGGTCTGTCTTGTGACCAATTATATGGTCGATTTTGGAGAAGGTACCATGAGGTGCTGAAAAAAAGGTATATTCTTTTGTTTTAGGATAGAATGTTCTATATATATCAGTTAAATCTAATTGGTCCAAAGCTTCAATTAGTTTCATTGTGTCCTTGTTTAGTTTCTGTCTTCCTGATCGGTCCATTGAGGAAAGTGCAGTGTTGAAGTCACCCACAATTATTGTGTTAGGTGCAATGTGTGCTTTGAGTTTTAATAAAGTTTCTTTTATGAAAGAGGGTGCCCTTGCATTTGGAGCATATATGTTCAGGATTGAGAGTTCTTCTTGTTGTATTTTTCCTTTGACCAGCAAGAAGTGTCCCTCAGAGTCTCTTTTGATGACTTTGGGTTGAAAGTCAATTTTATCTGATATTAAAATGGCTACTCCAGCTTGTTTCCTGAGACCATTTGCTTGTAAAATTGTCTTCCAGCCTTTTACTCTAAGGTAGTGTTTGTCTTTGACCCTGAGGTGTGTTTCCTGTAAGCAGCAAAATGTAGGGTCCTGTTTACGTATCCAGTCAGTTAGTCTGTGTCTTTTTATTGGGGCATTGAGTCCATTGATGTTAAGAGATATTAAGGAATAGTGATTGTTACTTCCTATCATTTTTGACGTTATTTTTTAAATTTGATTGCTTAACTTATTTGGGTTTGATGAAAGGTTACTATCTTGCTTTTTTCAGGGTGGAGTTTCCCTCCTTGTATTGGTGTTGTCCTCCTATTATCCAGAAAAAGCAATTCTTAAATTCATCTGGAATAACAAGAAACCCAGGATAGCTAAAACTATTCTCAACAACAAAAGAAATTCTGGGGGAATCAGTATCCCTGACTTCAAGCAATCCTACAGAGCAATAGTGTTAAAAACTGCATGGTATTGGCACAGTGACAGACAAGTGGACCAATGGAATACAATTGAAGATCCAGAAATGAATCCACACACCTATGGTCACTTGATCTTTGACAAAGGAGCCAAAAACATCCAGTGGAAAAAAGATAGCCTTTTCAAGAAATGGTGCTGGTTCAATTGGAGGTCAGCATGCAGAAGAATGTGAGTTGATCCATTCTTATCTCCATGTACTAAACTTCACTCCAAGTGGATCAAGGACCTCCATGTAAAACCAGACACACTGAAACTAATAGAAAAGAAACTGGGGAAGACCCTTGAGGACATGGGCACAGGGGAAAAGTTCCTGAACAGATCACCAATAGCTTATGATTTAAGATCAAGAATTGACAAATGGGACCTCAGAAAACTATAAAGTTTCTGTAAGGCAAAGGACACTGTTAAAAGGACAAAACGGCAACCATCAAATTGGGAAAGGATATTCACCAACCCCACATCTGATAGAGGCCTAATATCCAATATATACAAAGAACTCAAGAAGTTAGACCCCAGGGAACCAGATAACCCTATTAAAAAATGGGGTACAGATCTAAACAAAGAATTTTCACCTGCAGAAATTCAGATGGCTGAGAGGCACCTTAAGAAGTGCTCAACATAATTAGTCATTAGGGAAATGCAGATCAAAACAACCCTGACATTTCACCTTACACCAGTCAGAATGGCTAAGGTCAAAAACTCAGGAGATAGCAGGTGTTGGCGAGAATGTGGAGAAAGAGGAACACTCCTCCACTGCTGATGGGGCTGTAAGATGGTACAACCACTGTGGAAATCAGTCTGGAGGTTCCTCAGAAAACTGGACATGAGACTTCCAGAAAACCCTGCTATACCTCTCCTGGGCATATGCCCAAAGGATTCCCCGGCATGCAATAAAGACACATGCTCCATCGTATTCATAGCAGCCTTATTTATAATAGCTGGAAGCTGGAAAGAACCCAGATGCCCCTCAAAGGAGGAATGGATACAGAAAATGTGGTATATTTACACAATGGAATACTACTCATCAATTAGAAACAATGAATTCACAAAATTTTTAGGCAAATGGTTTGATCTGGAAAATATCATCCTAAGTAAGGTAACCCAATCACAAAAGAATACACATGGAATGCAATCTCTGATAAGTGGATATTAATTAGCCCAGAAGCCCTGAATACCCAAGGCACAAATTGCATAACAAATGACTCCCATGAAGAAGTATGGAGAGGGTCCTGATCCTGGAAAGGATTGATCTAGCATTGGAAGTGAATATAAGGACAGAGAAAAAGGAGGGAGGTGATTGGAGAAGGGATGGAGAGAAGAAGGTTTATGGGACATATGGGGAGGGGGGATCTGGGAAAGGGGAAATCATTTGGAATGTAAACAAAGAATATAGAAAATAAAAATATTAAAAAAGATCAACAATGGGTAAAAGAGACCTCATAAAATTTAAAATAAAAGCTTCTATAAGACATTATTGACATTATCAATAGGACAAAATGGCAACCCACAGATTGAGAAAAGATCTTTACTGACCATACATCTGATAGAGGGCTAATATCCAAAATATACAAAGAACTCAAGAAGTTAGACTCCAGAGAACAAAATAATCCTATTAAAAAGTCGAGTACAGAGCTAAATAGAGAATTCTCAACCAAGGAATCTCGAATGACTGAGAAACACTGAAAAGAAATGTTCAACATCCTTAGTCATCAGGGAAATGCAAATCAAAACAACCATGAGATTCCACCTCACACCGGTCAAAATGGCTAAGATCAAAAACTCAAGTGACAGCAGATGCTGGCAAGGATGTGGAGAAAGAGGAACACTCCTCTATTGTTGGTGGGATTGCAAGCTGATACAACCACTTGGAAATCAGTCTGGCAGTTCCTCAAAAAATTGGAAATAGGTCTGCCTAAGAACTCAGCTATACCACTCCTGGGCATATACCCAAAGGATGCTCCAATATATAACAAGGACACATGCTCCATTATGTTCCTAGCACCCTTATTTATAATGGCCAGAAGCTGAAAACAACCCAGATATCCCTCAACAGAGGAATGGATATAGAAAATATGGTGCATTTACAAAATGGGTTACTACTCAGTGATCAAAAACAATGATTTCATGAAATTCACAGGCAAATGGATGGAACTAGAGAGATTTTTATCTGTGCAAAGAGGCATGGGTAATATTTTTTGGTGTTGTCCTTTCTAAACACAAAATATGGAAACTAGTTGAATGCTCAGGAGAAAGGAGAGGTGCCGCCAGCTGTTGATACTGCAAAATACTGTGAAGCATTTCTATAATGAGCGGGATACATAGACTGACATTTTCCCAGAGAAAAGGTATATCAAGGTACACAATTATAAACACACACACACACACACACACACACACACACACGATTCTGTTTATGAATAAACTCAAAGGCTATCAAATGTTTTCAAAATGCATATATATATATATATAATTATTTAGAAAGTATTGCATACTACATAGACTCTGATAGCTACAACTAGAGAGGAGGGCATTAACAGCCAGCACAAATGGGACTTAGCTTTATTGTTAGATTTTTTTTCCATGAGGATCAATAAATACATTATTTATGCAATTAATATGAATTTATATATGTATATGATTTTAAATAAATAGTGATATATTTACCCAATTCTTGTCAAATGGATCAAGAAAATACATCAGATTTCTTTCTTTCTCTCCACTGATTTGATATCCTTCACTGTCTAAGAAGTTCCCTGGCTCACTCACCTTAAAGCAAGAAGAAGGGTGTGTGAGAAGCTTAAACTTGCCAGTCAACAGTGTCTCTGCCTCTGACAGTGTGTGTTCTCTTCTGAGTAGTTCAGGCTCATTCTGACACTCTCTTCATTTCCAGGATTCCTTCTGCATCTGCATCTTCCTGGGGTGGTGTCTGAGCATCTGGGAGGTTCTCTAACTTTGTGGCTGAGAAGAGAATGGGATGTCTGGTCCTGGCTCTGTCACTGGGTGCCTGCTGCACCACTCCATCTTCAGATGCATCATTTTGACACCTTTATTTCTAGGTATAGTGAGCAAAACCTAGAGTAGAGGTCAAGGACAGATATGCTGTCTGTTAGAACGCTTCCTTCTCTCTCTGGTCTGCCCTGTCAGTTGACCCCTTTCTCACTGAGTTTTTTTTTGCTCACACCTTAAAAATGGTCATCAGAAGGTAGAACATCCCTAGTTTCTAGGTTCAAAGACAGTGGAGATAGGAGGCAGAAAGTATCTCTCTATCCTGGTATTTACAGAAAAACTGTAATATTGCAAGAATCAGGCATGATCAGGTTGTAAACTGGTTATTAGAACTATTAGAACAGTCTCCTAGGTCAAGAGCTTCATTCTATTGGCTAAGTCCGCAGGAGCCTGTCCTGCTGAAAATTAGGCTCCCTTATGGCACCAGGGAGTCACTCGGGTCCTTTCTTATTATCAGATAACTCTGTGGTCCCTCCTTTGCTCTTAACAGGTAAAGTGCAAGTGACTGGGGGCATTTGTCTCTCTGGTTCCTTCTCCATCTCTCCTCTGCCCTTTGTCTAGGATGGGAAGTGTGGACTTTTTCCTCTCATGCCCAGCTTCAGTTTCCTGGGTGACCAGCAGCCTTCATGCATGCTTCACCTGCCTCAAGAGGATTCTGCAAACAGAAAAGTGACTAGCTTTACTTCCTAGCCTGAAGAATCTATTAGGACTACCTCTTAAAAAAGAAGGAAGAGACTATTGTCCCCTCAAAATCCACTGGAAAACTCTTCTTACCTCAGCCCCTCCCCTACATCGCCCCCATTTCCTTTCTACTGCTGATGCCTGTCAGAAGTATACTCTTGGCAGAAATCAAATCCCAATGCTTGAAGTTCAGCAGGACACTGGAGGCACAGCCTATGCCTATACTTTGAAGAGCAGTGGGATCTCTCATTTAAGTTGGACAATGACTCTGTGGTGAGGAAACTTTAGATACTAGCCTCCAACATTTGGAAAACAATCAACTAAGTCACAGAGAAACCAGGACATGCTCAGCATCTAGGACCAAGAACATGAACTCACCAGCCTCACCTATACTCCGGCTATCTGCTCAGATGCCTAAGCAACACGGTGACAAAGGGGGGCTTTGTTTATTTGGGGTGTGATTAGACAGTGACCTGGCAGAGCAAATGGACAGCTGGGCCCCTGCCTGTGGCTCACAAGTGTGAGTTTTCCTTTCTAACAGAAGGTCTTTTAGTCAAAGGTAATTAATCTCTCCCTGAAGTGACAGGTGGCGGGAGCAGCTTCTTTTGCTTTCAGCAGATCCACACAAGGAACACTGAGCCCATAGCACAGAAGGGATTTGTGAAATGCAACAGTTGAGGTCTAATTCCTTAGCAGCCTAACAGGAAGTAGGAAAAGAGACCTGGGATTTTGAGAAAACTCTTTTATAGCTTTTGAGGAAACAGATTTCAAATGAGCTTATAGCTTCACATAACAAGTGCCAGAAACCCAGAGTAAAAGATAGTTTTAAATATTATTGCCATATAGCTGAACCTCAGGCATAAGCTGATCCAGATTTTCTTTCTTTCTCTCTCTCTCTCTCTCTCTCTCTCTCTCTCTCTCTCTCTCTCTCTCTCTCTCTCTCTCTCTCTCTCCCTCTCCTCTTTCCTTCTCCCACTCTCTCTCTCTCTCTTCATCCTTCTCTCTCTGGTCTGTCCTCTCAGTTGACCCCTTTCTCACACCTTAAAAACAGTCATCCAAAGGTAGAACAACCCTGATTTCTAGGTTCAAAGACAGTGGAGATGGGAGGCAGAAAATATCTCCATCCTGGTGTTCACAGAAAAAAAGTGTAATATTTTCTGATCAGATGCGCAGGAGCCAGGCAAGATCAGGTCACTAATTGGCTTTACCCTGGTTGTACCAGCTTGGCTCATGACTGAGTCTGCCGGAGGAACAATCCTGAGACAAAACTGGAACTATTGCCAGGAGACGAAGGGAAGCAGTATGAGAGTAACAAATAGGAAAACAATCATGTTCTTTAAAATCATTGGTATGCAATAAGCTCCAGTTGAGTGTAGAGGGCATTCTGTGCTTTATCTAACAGCCCCCTGTCTTGGTTTCTTTTTCTGTTGCTTTGATAAAATATTCAAGCAAAAGTAGCATCAGGAAGAAAGGAAGGTCTCCTCTGGCTCACAGTTCAAGGTATACAGTCCACCATGATGGTAAATCAAGGGAGCAAGAAGCTGATCATATTATATCTGAGAAGTCAGAAGAAGAAAGGTGATGGTGAGCAAAGAGCCTAATATTGGTTCAAGACACCCAAGACCAGGTTCTCAGCACAAAGGAGATATAGTTGCTCCAGAGAGACAAAGGGCAGGAATAAGAGACAAAGACCAGAGAAAGAGGATGAGGGAGGAGGGAAAGGAACAAGGGAGAGTGGGAAGGGATGATGTTTGTCTCTGAGGGGAATGAGACAAAGGGATGACTCTGGATAGAGAGGAGTCAGACGTGGCCCATAAGCAAATGACAGTTTCTAAAGGTACAAGCAGAACCCCCATTTAGGATGAGGTGATTAATTTTGATTGGACAGGTTAATTGGGGCAGCAGCAAGTAGGCTTTGATTGCTGGATTTCAATATTTTGATAGCTGGACCTTGATAGACAGCCTCAGGAGGAAGAAGTGGCCAAATAAGGTAACAGCCTTTGGTGGCTAGCTTTAGGAAGGCAGAGGGGATGGGAGAGAAGGGCAAGGGCTGCCAGAGCCATGTTTTCCATGCTCACACTAGCTGAAGTCCATTCATTTAGTCCACTTTTGCTACTCTTAATGCAGGAAATGTCTTTCCAGTTTCTTTAATATAGTTATGGTAATCCCCACAGGCATGCCCAGAGGCCATCTCCCAGGAGATTCTAGAGTCTGTCCAGTTGACCATTAACACTAGCCATCATACCCTGTCAAACACCAGCCCAAGCTTGGAGATAGGTAGTTGAGGGCCAGCAGTGCTGATGGACCCACCTGTATTACCCAGCTCTAAGTGGCAAGGGAAGGAACTGAAACCCTCTGGAGCTTGGACTAACATTATCTTCACCTTGAGTATGATAGTGAAGATTGTCTGAGATGTCCAGAGTCAGAGCTTCTTCTTGGGTTCAGTTAGCCTATAGCAAATTTGTTGTTAAATGAGTTCAGTCTGGGTTTTCTACCATTAAAAAATGGAAAAGCCACTGATAGACACAAAATCCACATTCAATACACTAGGTCTGTTTTGAAAAGAGAAGTCATGCTGCTTCCCAGAGATGGAGTTTCTGCAGAGCCAACATGGCACCTAGTCTATATCACCACTGGTTGTGGGCACATCAGCAAGTTCAGTTTCATCATCCAATCATTTCTTTTCTAGGTGAATTCCTTTTGTCAAATCCCCATCACCACCTTCCCACTAATGACAGCCTAGACTGGCTGCTTCTTTCATTTCTGTTCTTGTGCTGAATCGGAATGCCTCTTATCTTATCTGGACCAGATACAACCCTTTCAGGAAGTCATCAACCATCAAGAAGCAGGAGATCATCTGCATGGAGCACCCACATCTGGATGCTGCAGGAGCATCCATTTTCATGATGAGCTGCTAGAAGACATCTTGGAGGACTGCAGACATCAATATGGCAGCAAAGATAAGCATCCAAGTGAGGGAAGATGGAAATGAATGACAGTTGGCACACCTGCTCCTAGCCTGCCAAATTTAGACTGTCAAAGCCAAGTTGAGAAATGTAAGCTCTGAATCTAGCAGTTGTGCCTCCAGTCAAAGCATGAAGGGGACCTGTATTAGGCTTTCTTTTTGGTGTCTGTCCCTGAGCCCTGGAAAACCCAGGATCTCCATGTCTTGCCAGCACTGAGCACAGTGGGTACAGAGGAAATAAGGAAGGAGGGGAACAGTGCAACAGTCCTCCCTCCTTTTTTTGCTCTGTGTTGGGACACATTCCCTCCTCCACCTACTCTTACCACCTTCCCTCCACCTCCCTCCTCCAATAAAGTCTGATAGATAGACAGACAGACAGATGATAGCTAGATAGACATATAGACAGACAGACAGACAGACAGACAGATAGATAGATAGATAGATAGATAGATAGATAGATAGATAGATAGATAGATAGACAGACAGATATATGATAGGCTGGGTGGCTACTGGAATGAACATTTTTACTTCTCCATCTCTCACCAGCTCAGTCTCTAAATCGGAGTTCTTCAGACTAGACTGTTAGATTCTCTCTCTCTCTCTCTCTCTCTCTCTCTCTCTCTCTCTCTCTCTCTCTCTCTCTAATGTGTGTGTATGTGATATATAGATAGACAGATAGATAGACCGATAGATAGATAGATAGATAGATAGATAGATAGATAGATAGATAGATAGATAGATAGATAGATAGACAGATATATGATAGGCTGGGTGGCTACTGGAATGAACATATATGTAGGGGAAAATGTTTATGTCCTGCTCTTGAATTCTGCACTATCCCTTTAAGCAAGGTCTCTTTCTGAACCTGGGTCTAGGCGAGTGACCAGCAAGCCCTAGCCATCCTGTCTGTGCCCTCGGCACTGTGGATGCATGTGCTCAACCATGCCCTGCTTTCTCTGTGAGTGTTGGTGTACAAACTCAGTCCCTCATGCTTGCAAATCAAGCACTCTTTCCCACTGAGCCATCACAGAGATTTTCTTTTTAATAAGATACCTGTCCACCCTGGTGTGTTGGGATAGAATACATTTTAAATGGTGACCTACAAAGAATGTTAAGTAATTTCAAATGAATACTAGGCCTGAAGGCTCACTGAGCAGACAGAATTAGCTTAGGCATTGGACCCAGGTACCCTATACCTAATTGGTTTCCACATAAAAGCCAAAGAAAACTGCAGTCCTTTTGGTAAATACTTCTGTTAGACATAAAACAAGCTATAACTTTGGCCAATCAAACAAACAAATAAAAACAGGTTTGGTGTTGGTCTGTCTAGATGTTTTTACTATAAGTATCATATAATGTTGTATAATGTTGTTTCCCTGTGAATGAAACCAACAAAGTAGGCTTCTATGGCTTCCATGGCTCACATGGCCTGTAGTGAGGCACCATCAGCTGAGCACCATGCCTTTGGTTACTGACCAGCTAGGCAGTTTGGCTGCTCTGGGTACCTTATGATCACACACACTCTCAGAACACTCCAACCACAGGAGCCTCATAGCTGAAACATGGCTCCTGCTCCTGGGCATGGTCATAGCTACCCAGACAACATAGCCTGTTCTTTCTCTCCCTCTCTCTCTCTTTTTCTCTTCCTCTCCTCCTCTCCCTATTTCCCCTTTATCTCCTCTTTTCCCTCCTCTCCCCACTTTTGCCTCTGCCCTCTCCCCTCTCCCTATTGTGAATAAGCACTTGTGAATATGGGTGGACAAATGTCTCCTGAAGACCCTATCAATTCTTTTGAGTATTGACCCAGAAATAGAATTGGTGGGTTTGATGACAAATCTATTTTTAATTCTCTGAGGAACTTCCATACTGTTTTCCAGAGGGGGCTCAGAGAGAATTTCTTTAGAAATTTTCTAATATTTAAGATGATTGGGGAATGAACCTGACCTTCACCTACTATCCTGACTGAGGAAAGATTTATGTTTTAACTTCAGGAAGGTGACCAGAACCTGCATAAATCATTAATGCAAAATGTTACACTCAACTAAATCACACTCAGTCTGAGATAGCTGCTCTGAACGTGATTCTGGGCTCCAGCTGCTTCTCTGGCCTTGGAGATGGGCTATCTCTTCAGTACTGGTAGATGTTATATCCTCCTGGCCAATGCCATAAAACACACCACACCACACCACACACACACACACATTAATATACAGCACATATACACACACCACAACACACAATGCACACATTGCATAATACCAAATACATACCTCATATATGCATATACCACATACCACAGTATGCAATTACAACATACAATATGACATATAATTCTACATACACACCAATACACACATCACACACATACACACCACATAGTACAACATACAATATACACACACTACACCATAACACAGATCACACTACACACCACATACACATCACATACATCACATAGCACACATACATATACATTGTAAACACACTCACCAATTATGTAACACACACAGACACACAACATACGCTCATTGCAAGTTTTAATAACATCAGGATCGTGGGAGAGTTCTACGTGAAATACCCAAGTCACTGATGTCTGAAATCATAGTCCTTTCTTCTCTTCTTCTCCCATTGGTGATCTCCCTGGGCCATGCGTAGTCTTGCAGACTAGGATCTTTGGGAAATGCTTTTCCTTCATGTGTTCTGTCGTGATCCTTCTGTCCACGCCACGCCATTGGTGAACCCCAACAGTAAAACTAGCTTTCATTCATCCACCCTGAAGATATGAATGAGAAGCCACCATAAGACTCATAGAGATCAAAAACACTCAAATTAAAGTTGTAGTCTTTGTTTCCACCTCCGGTCACTGCACAGCTTACATCTGCCACCCCCCCTTCCTCTCGGCTGCTAACAACCATGGTATGACCTCCCAGAGCACAGCCCTAATGGCAACTCGTTTTTCTCTTCTCTGCTTACTCAGCCTTGGTCAAGCCCACCACTCATGGACTTCCTGGTGGCTTATACACCATATTGCACCTCAGTTCTTTGAAAAGATACTGCACTTAGTTGATTCAGCTTGTTCACCTGATAAGATAATCATAAATACTGCATCCCTGAGTGTCTTCCAGTGCTGATATGCCAACATTTACCTTGCCTGTTTACTGCAGCGCTGTCTCCTTATAGAAACACAAGACCCAAAATCCTGCTCTCATAGAGCAATCAGCTCTCATTATGAATGAGGGTCGATGTAAGGGCACAACTCCTCCACTAAATATCAGGCATGGACTCAAGAGCATCCATCCTGCAGCACCCCAGGACTCTCAACTATCACTATCTCTTTTGCTGATTTCCCAATAGATCGTTCACACATTTTATTTATTTGTATTATAATAGATGTATTTTATTTTTAATTGTGTGTGCATACATACACACACCTGTAGACATGCATATGCAATGAGCACCTGAGTGCACATAAGTGCAGGTGCCTGTGGTGGTCAGAGATATCAAATGCTCCTGGAGTTGGGATTACAGAGCGCTGTCAGCCATCTGACATGGGCACTTGGAACTGAACTTGGATCCTCTGCAAGAGAAGCATGTGCTTTCAACTGCTGGCCCATCTCTCCAACTTCAACTCACATGTTTTCAAAGGCATCTATTTGTTGAAAGCCCAGGGAGACTCATGGGCTCAGTCAACTTCATCTGCTCCTTTGAAGTCCCTGGCTTTTTACATAGAATTGAGATAAGGTATGGTGTAAAATCCTCCAGGTAGCTCATGCACAATGGACTCGGCCAAGGCAGAGTATGTAAGAAGAACAAACCCCAATTGCAAAAAAGGAAAAGGCTCTGAGGGGGGGGGGGGGTTCATCACAGTCTCTCTCATGAGACTGGACGAGCTAACCAGGCTATCTCTACACCTAGATCCTGGGCTTTGGTGCGTCCAGGTCTGCTGCAGATGGTCCAATAAGCAGTATCCACAGGGCCATTATAGTCTTCTGCTAAGTGGGAAGAATAACATGCTCTCCCAAGTTTTAAATAAGCCAGTGAGTGTAAAGCTAAAATAAACATGCCTGGGCTCTGAAGGCACCATGCACCTCTGTTCTTGTTTTCATGTCATGTTGGGAGGCATTTTTTGTAGGTTTCTCTTTTTGTAGAACTTTGGAACGGACAGCTTTTGTGTAGACTCTCAAGGATGTTTGTACAGCAAACAACCTTGGAAGATACATCATCTCCCTTCAGGGAACAGAAGAGATTTGATTGTTGTCCAGGATAATAAAGAGAAATCTTTCATCTGGGGCAAAGGGTGAACTGGGTTTGTTTTTAGCCAAGTCATAAGATGCTGGAGCCTTCTAAGCTGTAACACAAACTCACTTTATAGAGAGTATTCACTTGACTCTTGAACTTGGAGTGGAAGGAACAAGTTCAAAGAGAGGGCTCATAATGTCCACTGTGCTAACCCTCTGTAGTCACTGGTCCAAGAGTCCTTGCCTTCTGCAAGCACCTATGACACTGTAGCCAGCTACAGGTATCCTGCAAACAAGGTCAGGCTATCACAAACTTCAAATTTCTCAGTGGATACAGGCAAAAAGCTATCTGTTCCTTCTGATAAAGTTAACCCAGTGATAGTAAATTTGAGAACAACCTTGATCCATACTGTTGAACTGCTCCATACCCTCTATCTAGCTTTCCTATTCATCTTATTCAAGACCCTTTTGAACAGTTCTCTTGCTGGGTATGTTGTCCCTTCCTTGATGGAGTGTGGATGGGAAAACTGGACTTTATGACCATGCAAATCAATAACTCCTAGAGACTCAAGCTGTGTGTGTCTTTGTCCCTCAAGTAGCAATCTAATATCTATTGCTCCAAATAATTTTATGGGCTAATGTGCCAACTTGTAAAGGGCTTCACTGTCATTTTTCTGGTTAGGGTTTATCCGGCTTGCAATAGGGTTTCCCAATTTGCTATGACATTTTAAGCACTGTGGACTTTATTTTCTCAAAAGGCCAAGTGACAAAGTAACTTGAACTATATCCTAGAACAACTGGAGGACAGTGACAGGGAGATTAATGTTCTCTGTATTCACTGCCCAAGGTATCTATACTCCCTTTTTCAGAACCTGTGAATACGTGATTTAGCAAAAGGAAATACAACAGCAGACAGAATCAAGGTTTCCAATCAGCAGACCTGAATATAGGAAACTTATCCAGTATTCAATCAGAGGGGAAAAAATAAGAGATACATTTCTGGCCTTGAAGATGGAAGGCAACAAGTGGAAATTTCTAGAAAAATGGACAAAGCTAAGAAAATAGATTTCCCAGTAGTTTTTAGCTCTCCTAGCACCTTGGTTTTAGCCTGGCGAGACACAGCCTTTTCTGACCTCCAGCCTGTGAGGTAGTCTGGGTCATTTTTAGTCACTATGGTCATCAATTTGATACATCAGTCACAAGGCTGAATTCGAGTCTTTGATATGCTTTGAATAAGCTGATAGCGAGGACCAACGAACAGTCAAGATGCAGGAGTGATGTTTTCAAGCTCCATAAAGACACCGACAGCCTCACATCATGCTTCTCCTCATGGTGGGTCCCCTCCATGGCTTTTTCTTCCACAAGGCCTGGCAAAGCACACCAGCTCAGCAACAGAAATGTTCCCTCTGAGTTTGAGCTTGGTTTTTAGCAATCCAGCCCATTGGCTACAGGTGGAAAGCAATCTTACAGTATAGTCATATTATTTCCCACTGTTCCTGTGTGTCAGTTAGCTTATGTGAGTAAGCAAGTAAGTAAGGGAGCATCCTAGGAGGCTACTCTGACTTAGCTTCTTGACAAATCCATTGGAATGAAGTCCAGTGACAGAACAATGGATGTGAACTGTAGACCTCTGAGTAGATAGGAACTAGTCATGTTCTTTTAAACAACACATTACTGCACATTTCTGATGATTTCTGAACAGATTACCATACTGGGCTATCTTGAGGATTAAATGAGACCATGGACATAAGAAATAAAAGTCCAGGAAATAGGGATGTCTTAGTCAGGCTCAGGGAATGTTGTGGAAAAGAAGCCTGAAAGAATGTGTAAGAGCTGGAGGATGCAGAGGAGTGTCATGAACTGCCATTTTCTGAACATGTCACTGCTATTGCACCCATGAGCTCATAGTCACCCATGAGCTAGTAGTCATGATGGCTACCTGCACATGATCAAGCCGGCTCAACTGCAGGCATAGCTAAGGGCAGTGCTTCTGATAGATGCTGAGAGAGGGGGAGTCATTCTACTTTGATACTGCTCCCACTGGTAGGAGTCCTGTATTATAGTGGTTGGCTCCATACTCATGCGCATATAGATAGCAGCAACTGTACAAAGCGAGTTATCAAAAAGAAAAAAGTCATGAAGCTGGGAGGAAGATGTGTTGAAAAGTGGGCACGGGGTAGGCATGATCCTATTTCACTATATATGTGTATGAAACTCTCAAGAATAAAGACAAATTATAATAAATATAGGATCTTGTCATTTGTGCCTTTGCCACAATAAAAATGACAAAATAATAATAATGTGCTATGTATACTAATGGATGGACTGGAAAACTGCTTCTTCTTAAAAACATAGAAATGACAGGATGATTAAAACACAACAAAACTAGCAAACAAAAAACCCCAACATGCTTCCTGAAAATACACATCTGCTTTGTGTGGTGTTCAGGTGTCAAATGAAATGAACCTTTAAAACAGCACCTGCTGCACAGCTTCATGGAAAAGAAATGCACAGAGAACGGTATCTCTGCACTTGACACAATACAGGTTCTCTACATGATATCATTATTGTTCTCATTTTGTGTCTGAGGAACACAAATGATAAAAAGTGCTATCTTGCAAGATAAAGAGTCTAGGAGGTGGGGTAGGGTAATCACACCAGATGAATGTGCACAACGCAACTGAACTTAACTGAACACTTGAAAATAATGGTGAAATTTGTCTATTGTCTATTGACTACAACAAAAGAAGGGATTGTGAGTGAGTTTTATGAGGTCCCACAGTTGTTGAGTGTCAGGGATAGGCCATGAAACACTAGAGGTGGGGGAAAGTCTCCAGGTAGAACAGCCGTGTACTGTAACACAATGCCTGAGACAGTCTGTTTATAGGAATGGTTCAATTCAGTTCACAGTTTGAGAAGCTCCCATCTATGAATAATCATCTTCATTGTTTTGAATCTCTGGTAAAACAGAATGCCATGGCTGTAGCATGTGCTGGAGGACACTGCCTACCTCATGACCGGTGAGAACAAAAATAGATTGGAGAATCCCGATATCCCCTTCAAGGGCAGACCCCAGTGACCTACCTTTCTCTGATTAGGTCCTATCTCTGGAATTTTTCATCACTTCCCAATAATGTCACAGGCTGGTGACCAGAACACTTGATCAAAACACAATTCTCACCTTGAAAGGGATAAGAGACAAATGTGAGTGTCCACAGCTCAGAAACATAGATTTAAGTTACTCCAAATTTTATGATCCAATGCCGTGGCAGTACTGTGAGGTCTTTGTGTTAACCAAACAAGGACAATTATAAAGCAGAGCATTTTACTAGTACATGAGTGCAAAGATTAGTTAGGCAGGCTGCAGCAAATTAGGGAGTCTCTGCTCTCTGCCTCAGGTGCTACTGTTGGATGGCATTCTTAGCCTGTAGGATGGTGGAAGCTCAAGGAGTCTGGACAAACACTCCAAAGGAGTTAAGGTATAGTTCCTAGAATACTAAACCACATACGGTGTGGGCAATAAATGGTCATTTAGGATGCCTAAGATAGCCCAAGACAGTTTGGCTCTGGACCTGTGGCCTTCCAACTGCCCACAGTCATTGGCATTCTAGACGGTTAATCAGCCTTGAAGAATTTAATGCAGCTTCTTTTCAGAAGTGCTGGTTAACAGTCTAGAACAGTGAGGGAGCACTAGATAGGAGACAGAAGACTGGGCTGTGGTCCAGGCTCTGCACGATCATGGGAAAGTTTTTCTCATTCTCTGGTTCTTTCAGACTCGGAAAACAAAACAAACAAAACCCTCAGGCTCTGTGGCTCTGTCTGTGGTCCCAGAGTGCTACTAAAGATGCCAGGAGCAGCCTCACATAGGGCACAGAAAACTTCATCATTCTTGGCTGGGCATCAGACAGAAAGGATGAGCTCCTAATACAGGAGGAGACACCTGGCGCCAAGAGGAGCCCCAGGTACTTGCCACCCACAGAGACAGTAATAGTTTGTGACTCTGAACTCACCAGAAGGTCAGCTGGGTCAGGGCCACAACTTGAGCATTTGCTTAAATCTCTGTCCAAGAACCTTTCAGATTGCTGCTGGAAGATAATGAGTTCTGAAGCACAGCAGAGTCAGACCCTTGGTGAGTGTGACACTAGCTGCTCTTTGATGAGAAACCAATGCATATTAATTACATAGAGGAAAAATGGACTGAAAACCAGTGTTGCTCGATCAGAAAATATTTACTGACTACTGCTATGTGTCAGATTCTTCCCGGCACTGGGGACTAGGTATAGGTGATGGAAGAGGCCAGTCACTGTCCTTGGAGACTGCATTCTAATGAATACAGATGAGAAAGTCAGGAGGAGAGGAAGGATGGCCAAGATGGGTTGAGGACGTGATGTTTGAAACAAAGCTTGATTACAGAGTCACTGTGCACATAGCCACAGCGGAAACACTGGGGCACAGCTCCTGAGGTGGGCTATGTCCTCATCAGCATCTTGCAGAGAACATTCTCCAGAGAATGACAAAAGCCAAGAGCTGAGTGTGGGCAACTTAGTAGGAATGGTAAAACAAACAAACAAACAAATGAACAAACAACAACAACATCAACAACAAATTCACCATCCCCAGGGTTCCAGCGTAAACTGTGGTTTGGGTATTATCTGATCACAGAGGACTCAGACGAGAGAGGAAGGGACAGTGGGGAGGGGGCACATGCTGAGAGCAGCCTCAGGTAGGGACCATTGAGCCTTGGGGACTCTGGCCTCCCAGATCCAGCCATGCATTGCTACTTTTGGGAGGTGGTGGAAACTTGGGGACCAAGTCCTACCTGGAAGATGTAAGGTCACTGAGGGTGCACCTAAGATGTAAAGTCACTCGGGGTCACAGGTGGTTGTCCCTCCTTCAGCCTCTACTTCCTGTTGTCCATGAAGTACCTAACCTCTGCCATGATGCTTCACCTCTCCAGGGGCCTAAAATCAACACAGACCTTGGAAAACATGAGCTAAAACAAACCTCCTCCTTCTAAGTTGTTTATATTGGCTGTATTGTCACAAAGTATGACTCCTATGATATAGGAGGGAGGGGGGCTATCTAGAAAATGACAAGCATGTGGAAGCACACTGATAGGCTTCCTGGACGTGGGATGAGCAACCTCCAGGAAGGAGGTGGGGCGGGGGGAGGGTCCTGCTTCTTAGGCTCCTGAAGAAGGCCTGAATGAATCAGTGAGGCCTGACCGGCTTAGAAAATACCAAGAAGACAAGCACTCCGCTTGCTCCTATCCCAGAAGGATGACCAAGAGGCAGGACATATCTCCCCTTCATGTATACAAAAGACTTCATGACCCTAAGCTCTTGCTTGGAGATGGTCAGGGCTCCATCTCCACTGCTAGGAAGACTCTTGTAGCCCCAGGCCTTCTGGGGGAGGCCTTCTGAGGGACTGGGATCGGATGGTCTTGTTAGAATGAAGATTGTCCTCTCTCTGCACCTGGGCCCTCTGCTTCCTGGAACAAGGTAGAAGACGAGTCTCATCATTCAGGTGTCCCACCAGGTGCTCCTGCAGACCAGGGCTTGCTGTCTCCTTTATCTTCAAATCTTTTGTCTTGAGTTTCTAAGCATCCCTGACCAAGACACAAAAGCCACCAGAACACCAGCTTCCTTCCTTCCTTCCTCCTCTCCAGGAACCCACACTACATTGCCACAGCCTGTATGCACTGTGACCATCACTCAACTCCTATCTGGTTAAATTCCAAATGCTTCTATGACCCCTCTAGTGTTGTCACCTCCAGGAAGCCTATCAGTATGCTTCCACATTTATATTCCTGGTGATTTCCTGCCTTGTGCTTAGGAGCTTACTGTCTTACCATACTATTCTCAGAGTTCTGGAACAGTATCTGGTCCATCAGCCCAAGTTTAGATCTGCTATGCCCCTTCCCTGGTCTAAGACAGGCTGCGGAGCAGTTCTTTTCTTTTCTTTTCTTTTCTTTTCTTTTCTTTTCTTTTCTTTTCTTTTCTTTTCTTTTCTTATTGTTTCTTTTCTTTTCTTTCTTTCCTTATTTACTTATTAATTTATTTTTGCTGTGTTGCATATTGAATGCAGGACCTCACACAAGCAACACAGAAGAACTGAGCTACACTCCTATCCCAGAAAAATCTTTGAATAAAGGGCAATTGCCTACTGACCAAACCCAGGACAGCAAAGGGAGCTATGAATCCTGCTATCTCCCTCATCTGTTTAACAGATCTTAACAAATCACATAAAGTTTTATCAATCATATAAATTAGGTTTTTATGGAGTGTGCAGATTACCTACAAGGCACCTGTAGATATGGCAACCACCTGGGAGACGTAAGGGCTGACTTTCTGGGTTTGATTAACTTTCATTACCCAGAGAACCTCAAAACCTTCAACACTGTAGAACCCTCAGGATATGAAAACCCCTGGGTTCTCAGGAACCCAGGATCCAAAGGATATCAGAAGCCCTGGGACCTTACAACCCTCTGAAACGAGAGACTTGAGAGATCTCAGCACACTCAGAAATTAGCACCATGGGCCACCGGTATTCAGGGAAGTCAGGAACTCAGGCTCTGTAGGAACTCAGAACTCATAGGGAATCTGTGCCTTCAGGACATTAAAATCCATAGGACATCAGAACTGTTAGGATTCCATAATGTTTAGAATTGTCATGACCTCAGAAGCCTCAGGACAATTGGGACATTAGGGATCCTCAGGGCTTCAGAGCTTTCAGATACTCAGACATCTTCAACACCCAGAACCCTCAGGAATTCAGAACAGAAGACCCTGGAGTCTTCAGAACATTCAGGGCATTCATGACTTAAGAAGCCTGAGGACCTTGCTACCCTCAGGATCAATCTTCAGGTCCCTCTTGGGTCTTCTGTAGATTAGCCTGGTTTTGAGCTCTCAATCTTCATGTCCCTGCCTTCTTCATGCTAAGGCCACCAGAATACATTCTCATACCCACCCACCCCAACATGCTACCATAGCCAGCTGTCATGGTCTCTCAGGCCTCTAAATGTGAGCATCTCTTTCACTTCACCTAGGCACAGGCCTAGTTTTGCTAAGCTCTACCCCCACATTCTTGCTACACCTCCTCTGTTTGTCTCTCTCTCCTCAGTGATGAATTTTTTCTGTCTGGTGAAGACTCCCCGGCCCTATTCTCAAACTCTACCCAGGCCCTCCCAAGAAGGTACAGACTTCAGAGCTTTCCGTGCTAGAGCCCCAAGAAAGCAGAGAATGCATTGTCTTCCTTCATAATGATCAACAGTTGTCTGGAACACTGTTAGGATATGTAGGACTTCAGTATCTCAGACCATTCTGAGCCTCAGAACCCACAGTACCCCAAGACCTGAGGACCTCAGGAATAGAGTTCAGAACCCATGTTTTCCAAAGAAAGGGCTTTTCTGATTGCCTGGTTCTGGAAAGGATGTGGTCATGCTATTGGGATGAAAAGCCCTCGAAACCTTCCCATTCATTCCAACTCTTTTGTCATACAGAGGGGGAGACTGAGACCCAGAGAGGGAAAAGAGCCAGGCCAAATCTTAACAAGAAAGAATCAGAGGCAGAGTTAGAGTTAAGTACATGGTGGCCCATTGTTTCCTGCAAGCCCAAATCATTATGGGACAGTATTCTAGTGCTGTTGCCTTGATCATATGACCTTGATGTGAAACTGTTTACATCTTAGAGCTGAAACCCTTCATCTCACATAGAATTGAATTCTAAGTCTGTCTCCACCACCTCATACTGTGAAGCTCTCAGCCAGCATTTGGGCCTCTGAGCTTCAAACCCACCTCTGTAGAATAACCCCTCTGTTCTGAAGCAGCCAAGCACAGTGGCTCGATCCAGCCAGTGCAGACAGGAGTCCTGACAGCCCCAGAATGGCTGCATATCAGAATAAAGCTGCCTGACTTTCCTTCCATTTCTTCCACGTATATCCTTTTTTTGTGTGTGTAGGTTTAAAATAATGTCTTTATAGCAGTATATATTAGGACATATTTACATGTTCATTGAACCTTGAATATACACAGAACATTCTATTCAGTGTGTGCATTGTAGGCAATTATGTATATATTATAGTTAAATAAAATATATATGATATATATATATATATACACACACATACACATACATACATTTAACTATTGTCATGTATTAGAGATAGGCCACATGCTTGATGAAGTGTAATATTGTAATAGAAAGATCTCTGACTGTGGTGGTATCCTTGCCATCATAACATTTAACAGATAGTAGTCCTGCTGTTAAACAACATGGAATTATAATACTATGATTATCATAACCATTATTAAAAGATTTTTTCATGTGTATTTATGTGTATGTATGAGTGTGGGTCCCATGTGAACAGGTGCCTAAGGAAGCTAAAAGATAATATTAGATAGGCCCCATAGAGGTACAGCCATGTGTGGTTGTAAGCTGCCTGATACAGGTTCTGGGAACCAAACTTGAGTCCCCTGCAAAGATAGTAAGTATTAATCACTGAGCAATGCTCCTAGTCTCATCATACTAGCTGGGAGTCTCATCATCAAGTTGACGCTCACACAGCTCCCTACCCTCAAGCCGGGTACATCTCATGCTTGCTGGTCACAATTCAGTCAGTCAGCCCTCATACTTAGTTCTTCCATAGATATCCTGCCTAGCCATTCCAAAACTGAATGTGTCAGTGATTAGATCATGAACAAGTTTCCATGACAGTCAGCAAATGTCCCTCTTCCTTCCAGGGAGGATTTCCTGTAGATCATTTCCCAAGAGTGGGACTACCGTGCCAGAGGCCATGGACTCCTAATGGCTCTTGATGTGGGTTACCAAATTGCTTTCCAAAGGGGATGCACCCAATTTACACACTGCCACCGGCTGTGTGTGGATGCCATGGTAAAACCATAACTATCTTAGCCCTGGGTGTGATAATTAGGTTTCTTAATTTGTGCTAAATTAATAGGTGTAAAATTGCATCTCATTTTAATTTGCTTTTCTTTGAGAGTTATGAAGGTTGAGCACTCTCTCTAATAAACATACACTTGGATGGCTTTGTTCATTTATTCATTCATTTAAAGCTTTGCACGTTAACCCTACACCTCATGGCAGATCTCGCAAAGAGCCAAAGACAGAAATACAGAGAAACCAGTCGCTACTCCCCACCCAGGGAGGAGAGCTAACAAATGAGTCAACAGTCCCAAGACACTGGACAGCCAGTGTCTGTGTATTGAGAGAGAAAAGAAGAGAGGTAGAAGGAAGTGAACCAAGGAGAACCTGACCCAAGGCTGGAAGGAGGTTTCCGATGTTTGGATCTGTGCTGACAGTCTGGTGGATGGGATGGCAAAGACCTCAAACTGTTTGTTAGTTTTCTGTTCTGGCCTTGTGTATGTATTATTCTTGTTTTAAATTTTATTTTTATTTTTAAAATTATATGTTTTTAGCCTATCTTTATGTGGGTATTGCACATGGGTGTAGCTGCACTTGAAGCCCAGAAGAGGGCAGTAGATCCTCTAAAACTGAGTTAAAGGAAGCTTGGGAGCCCACATAGGTGGTTGGAACTGAACTCAGGCCCTCTCCAAGAGCAGTACTCACTCTTTACCACTGAACAAACTCATTTTGTGAGCCTATGGTCATTTGAATATGCTTGTCCCATGGAGTAGCATTATTAGAATGTGTGGCTTTGTTGAAGTAGGTGTGGCCTTGTTGAATGAAGTGTATCACTGTGGGGGTGGGCTTTGAAACCCTTCACTTAGACACATTGGAGACAGTCTATTCCTGATTCCTTTGGATAAAGAAGTAGAAGGCTCAGTTCCTCCTTGCCATCCCTGCCTGGAAGATGCCATGCTCTTGACCTTGATGATAATGAACTGACTCGCTGAACCTGTTAGCCAGCCCCAATTAAATGTTGTCCTTTATAAGAGTTGCCTTGGTCATGGTGTCTGTTCACAGCAATGGAAGCCCTAACTAAGACAGCCCTACTCTGTTTTTGCGTTTGTTTACATGTAAGTCTGTGGTTGGTATCGGTTGTGGTCTGGTGGACTTGACTATTCTCTGAGAATGTAGCAGGCTGCTTTGAGCTATAGCTGTACTTAGCTTGATTCAATTTCAGCTCTGTATGAGGCGTGCTGTAGCCTCTGCAGTTCTGCAAAGAGGCCAGACAAGCTGTAGCTTTGTTGGTGGGCTGTGATCACTTGCATGGGGCTCCTCCCTGCAGAGGTGCTCTCTGTGTCCACTCTTTCTAGCCTATGGGCCCGGGTCAGCCAACACTGGAGCTGGTCTCCACCTCTGTAAGGGAAAAGAGGCTCACCCTGTCCTCTGTGTGAGATCTATTGCCCCAGGCAGACTCTGTCATCTTTGACTTGTCAAGTCTCCTCACTGTCACCACAATAATAGATGAGCTCAGTGTCCCCCTCTTTTGTGCAGTCCTCACTGGGATAGGAGATCCTGAGAAATGAGTGGGCCAGAAGGAACTTGGCCTTCCAAGAACTTGGGACAATTGATGGAGCATAAGAATGACCATCCATCAGGACAATCTCCTGAGAAATAAGGAGAAGGCTGACTGCCAGTTCTCCTGTATATGTGTGTTTGTGTGTGTTTGTGTGTGTGTGTGTGTGTGTGTGTGTGTGCTACAGTGGCCTTCTGTCACCTGTGGAAGAAAGCCATCATTCCTAAAGTTGGAATAGGTATAGTATAAAACTGGCTTTAACAAAGGATTAGACACCCGTCTGTATCCTGGTTGGACCTCGTCTTTTGAAAGCCTGAAAGCCTATATTTTTCTACCTGACAAAGATCACCAGCACCAGACAAGCATACCACTTCACTTTACTAATTCAGTACCACCCACTCCTGTATGTTAACAGTACTAGTATTACTTTAAAAGGCCACTGAAGAGCTGGTTGAGGGTGAGGCATGGCTGTAATCTAGCATTGGAGATGCTGAGGCAGGAGGATAACAATTCAAGGCCATAGTATGTTCATTAAGATATGATGATGTCACAGAGCACACTCATTTAAGTGCATAGTTCAGTGGTTTGGAATGTGTTCTGAAACAAACAGCCATCCATACAGACTAGCATTGAGAACAATTTCATTGTTTTGGGGAGAAGAGCCATCACCCTATAGACATCAATTTCTATTCTACCTTTTCCTTATGTCCTACACGACCCAAATCTAATTTCTGCCTTCTGTAACTTTTTCTAGTCTGGTATTTCTCAGAAATAGAATTGTTACTGTGCGTTACTCAATGGCTGGGTTGACTGATTTACTGTAGTCTTTTCAAAGTTCGTTTATGTTGTTATGTTTGGTTCGGCACTTAATTCTTTTTGGTGTGCGAATACTATCCCACTGCATAGGGATATACCACATCTAGCTTCACCAATATTCTGGTTGCTCTTACTTTTTGCCTATTTTCAATATTGTCACTCTGTCAGCAGTGCCGCCGCATTGGTGCATGGCTTTATCTTTGTGGGCTTGTTTGTCTATGAGAGAAATCGCTGCAGCTCATTGTGATGGCTTTTACATTCCGAGGAATGGCTATCCTGTTTTCTAAAGTGGCTGGAGCACTTTTTATTCCCACCAGCAAGGAATAAAAGATCTTATTCCTCCATAACCTTACCAAAATTGGTTATTAAAGCAAGACCAAAAAACTGGTAGCTGTCCTGGTAAAGCAGCATCTCTTCAATCTGTGAATCTCTAACGACTAGTTGTTAGCAATGTGATATATATTGTTTTTTTCCTTTTTGCTTATTTTTCATCTTTCGTTTCCACACATGATGGCTCTGAAGTTTTGGCATTGCTGCTATCAACAGTCTGCACACACACAAGCTCGATGCTAACATATTCCCTGCAGTCACTCTCCCCCTGCTACATCTTAGAAGTCGCCTGAATTCATCATCCAAAAGTTGAGTTAAATCCTGATTCCCAAATCACACACTAGAGTATTTGGAAGCGAAACTTTGCAGGGTTTTTAGGCCTAGATGAACTTGTGAAAATGGCTCCTGTGACAGCGTTAGCAGCCTTCTACAGAGAGGAAGTGACATCTGGGCTACCAGCTTAGCTATCTTACCATTCAGTACCCTTGGCCATGTTCAGATGTAGCAGTAACACCCTCACCAGATGGTGAGCAGGTGCTGGTAGTCTTCAACACCTTGAAACAAATAAACCTATTTTCTTTACAAATGGCTTTATCTCAGGTATTTTATTATAGCAATAGAAAAAGGACTGGAGTAGAGAAAAAAAGCTTTTCCTCTTAGTAAAACTACATACATTATCCTGCTGGATAGATCTGTCAAAGTTTGTGGGGTATCCTGCATGGACCTATATTTAACTTACTATAGTATTCACTATTGCAGTCTATGCTTCCATATAAACAAACCTGGACATGTGTCTGTATATGAGTGTTGGTGGCACAGCTTTTCTAGAAGTGAGCCTACTGGTTCAAAGGAATGAAGATTTCAGATTGTGGCAGGACTCTATGCAGTGAAGCCAATGGGGTCATAACAATTCATAGCACTAATAGAGATGAGAGTCTACATTCCGATCGACTGAGCCTTCCCTGTTGGCAGTGCCTTCCCTTTCAGAAGGCTTTAGAAGCAGAGGGTGGAATAAGCACTCTACTGCCGAGCTATTTCGCCAACTCCTAAGATCCCCATTGATAAGATCTCTTCCTGCTTGAGAGTTCAGGAGTCTCTGAAACTGAATGCCTGCACCAGACAACAAAGGGCTTCCCAACTCCTTGTGCTGTCAGTCTGGGTTTAGTGGTATCTTTGATATATAACCAGGATCCCAAGTGGATGACAGCTGACAGAAGCATATAGCTAAAAGCAACCGCAACCTATGTACAGCCTCCTGAGCAAGCCATGAAGTGTGTGTGCAGGGGAAGCACATTCTCTACACAGAGCGAATACCTTTAAACTCCTCCTTCTCTACCTGCTGCCCTTCATATGCATGCATCTGGTAGCTATTCCTCAAATAACTTTCCTCTCTCCCTTTCATTCTTTTCCTTTTATCCACTGAATGCTTTTCTTTCTTTTCTATTCCCATGAAAACCTCTAGCCCTTCCTTGTCACACCCCTAGCCCTTCCCACCAGCATCCAATTCTGCACTCTATAAAGGCCAGAGCCCTGAGCTGGCAAAGCCAGGGATCTGCTTAGAAGACAAAAAGAGTTGGCTGCTGGGAGACACAATGGGAAAGAAATAATGGTCTTCCATTCTTTGATGATGGAAACTGGGAATGTTTGCCGGTTAGTCATCTGTGCCCCAGGTCAGGGCAGGCCCAGTTCTAAGGACAAACACTTGTTTGTGGTCATTGAGGGGGCTGTGGGGTGGACAGGTGAGCCCTGCAAAATTCAAACAACATAGAACTCTGAACTAGCCCGTTGCCTTCCGTTATTACTGTTTGGTTGATGGTAGCTCTGCTGTTTCTAGATGAACTGGTCTGTGTGTAAACCAAGCTTGCTCTGTAAAATCCTGCCGCTGATTGATTTTACTTTTGAATAAAGATTCTATACTTATTTGTCTTATGTTTTATTTTCTAGGGGCTATGAATGTTAGTGCTCATATAATCTGGAAGCAGGCTTAGGATCCCTCTGAGCTGGTGTTACAGGCCCTTTGTGAGCTACCCAATGTGGGTTCTGGGATATGAAGGGTCTGAATTCCAGTCCTCTATAGAGTAGTAAAGTCTCTTGAGAGCTGAGTCATGTCCCAAGCCTCAAGATGTTGCTCTTTCACAGATCCTGAGAGACAAAGCAAGATGATTTGCCCAAGGCTGCACAAAAAGTCAGTTGTTCAGACAGGAGTGAATCTCTGTTCAGATCCAGCTCTAGAAGTCATTGGACAAAACAAAAATGCAAGGCTCAAAAGTGTCCAGAATTTCTGGATAGCTACAAAGGAACTTAAATACAAGCACATGTTCCTCTAAGTTTACGCCCCATGGCTACCCAGATTGCTGCTCTGTAAACGCAGACTATGAGGTTAGGCCCAGCCTTGATGATCTGTCCTTCCTGCACCGTTCAGCTTTGGCAAAATCAGGGAGGGGGAATAGATGACAGGCAAGGGTTGCTCATATCAACCAGGTGCCTGGACTGCATGACCCAGTCCTCAAACCTTGCTGATCATCTGGGGAGCTGGGCAACATTTCCATGTTGGGGCTGCTCTCAAACAAACTAGATCAAAATCTCCACAGGCAGGATAAAGGCATCAGTATTATTTTTTTAAAGCTTCCCAGGCGACTCCAATATGAAACCAAGTTTGAGAAGCTCAAATCCCAGAGGCATAAACTTGAAAGAAAGGCTTCATAAGTGTGGAGACTTCCAGGTTCTGGCAGCCAGTCCCTAATCCCATCCCAGGAGCAGAGGATCAGACCAAGTGCAACCTAATTACTGTCTCCTGTTGTTAAGGCTGGCACAGCCCGTACCTCCGAGATGACTGAATACATAAATAAATAGGCTTGAGCCCTTCTTAGCTTATTCAGGCTTCCCTGATAAATATGTATTTGGGGAAATGTCTAAGAAATGTAATATTGTGTGTCTCTTTAGAGTGGTTCTGGTCTATTGGGGAAAGAAATGTTGAAGAGGTTCATCAGATGAGTTCTCCCTCCAGGCTTAGCAGCATGAGACGTTCTAACTGCAGTCTGGACTACAGCCCCTCACCAAAGAAAAGAAGCTCTTAGAGTAGTGGTTCTCAGCCAAGGGGTCTGGGGTCGCCTAAAATCATCAGAAAAC
This sequence comes from Apodemus sylvaticus, assembly GCF_947179515.1. Lineage (NCBI taxonomy): Eukaryota > Metazoa > Chordata > Mammalia > Rodentia > Muridae > Apodemus > Apodemus sylvaticus. Next base: position 52,785,472 of record NC_067481.1, read on the forward strand.
ACAGATATTTACATTATAATTCCTAAAAGTAGCAAAATTACAGCTATGAAGTAGCAATGAAAATAATCATATGGTTGGGGGGTCACCACAGCATTAGGAACTGTATTAAAGGGTCGCAGCATTAGGAAGGTTGAGAAGCACTGCCTTAGAGGGATAGGGGGATCTTACCACTGACCTGCCTAACAAATATGCCTTTGAGAGGCAGGGACACTCTCTGAGACCTCCTTCATCCCCAGGCTCTGTGTGGCCAGAGCTGTGTCTGTTTCAAGCTGTAGCTGTCAGCTCCATCTTTGTGACCCTGGGACCAGAATTCTACTTTCTGAACTATGTTACCCTCTGCTCTTGTGGCCCATGTACCTTTTTAAATTAGCTCACTCTTTGAATAACTCAGACTTCTAGAAAGTTCTGCCTGATTGCACTAGACCTTCCCTTTATCAATGTTTTGTCTTAGTGAACCCAGAGAGGAGCTTGCTGTGACTTTGGTTTTTCTCCAGGCCTGAGCCAGGAATTTAATTCATGAATTCTTGTGTTATGAAGAGAATGGAAATTTAATCCTACTGTGTGGCTTGAAGTGGACCTTTGAGAAAAGTGTACTGTGAATCAAAATAAACTCCTTTTCATTAGTAAGTACCTTGTCTCTGTTTACCTTGTAAAACAGACTCTTATACACACACACACACACAGAGAGAGAGAGAGAGAGAGAGAGAGAGAGAGAGAGAGAGAGAGAGAGAGAGAGAGAGAGAGAGAAGGAAGAAGAGGAGGAAGAGGAGGAGAAGGAGGAGGAGGGGTCTCTATCATCCCCGGCAAGGGATAGCTTTACCTACTGTACTGGTTGGTTTTGTGTGTCAACTTGACACAGCTGGAGTTACCACAGAGAAAGGAGCTTCAGTTGAGAAAATGCCTCCATGAGATCCAGCTGTGGGGCATTTTCTCAATTAGTGATCAAGTGGGGAGCCCCTGGTGGGCGGTGCCATCCCTGGGCTGGTAGTCTTGGGTTCTGTAGGAGAGCAAGCTGAGCAAGCCAAGGAAAGCAAGCCAGTAAATAACATCCCCTCCATGACCTCTGCATCAGCTCCTGCTTCCTGACCTGCTTGAGTTCCAGTCCTGACTTCCTTTGGTGATCAACAGCAATATGGAAAGTGTAAACTGAATAAACCCTTTCCTCCCCAACTTGCTTCTTGGTCATGATGTTTGTGCAGGAATAGAAACCTTGACTAAGACACCTGCCCTCCAAGTCCTGCTGGCTCCAAGTTTGGCACAGTGTAAACTCCTAAAAGCATCTTTGAAAAGAGCTTGCATTTAGAGAAACTGGCTAGAAAATTTGATCCACAGACTCTTTCAGACATGATTATAAAAACATAATTTGCATATACATCATAATTTTATTTTATATTTTTGCTGATAGCATAATAAAAGAGAAAGAAGACTGTGAAGTGATCCGTGTAGAAAGGCTGCAGACATCGTCGCCTGCTCCCATCACCTTTGCAATGAATCGTTTATTGCCAAAACCTAAGGAGGAATAAAGATGCGCTAGAAGGCTCATCCATCTTTCACAGTCTAGGATTAGACACGCCCTGTCAGCCAGCATCCCCACAAATGCTGATTGCAAGTGTCTGGTGGGACAGTGGGTTGACTGACTTCAGCAGCCTGGAAGTGCATGCTTTCCAAGGGGGAGGGACCAGGAAGATTGTCACTGGTTACTCTGATGTCCCTGCAGCTGCAGGTGCTGGAATAGCATCGACTCTAGCCCAAAGCTAGAGAAGATGCCTCTCTTGGAATGAGAGCTTCACCTCATCTAGAGACCCTGTCTCATCACAGAAACTCTAGAACAGAGAGAAGCATTGTGTTTAAATTTTCTTGACTTTGTAGATAGCTATGCCTAGACCATGCCGGAATCAGACCTAATGGCTGCTGCTGGGTCCTTATTTTGTCCTGGGAATGAGCAGCAAGTACTACTCAGGATCCCCATATGAGCCAGTTACCCAGTGGTGTGTGTGTGAGAGCTATCTCAACACTGGGTAGTAGACAGCAGTAATAAAATATACACGGTTCTGAATGTAACACAGGTAGACCCCACACTACCCAAGGAAGGTCCCTTCTCATGGCAGCAACTCACAGGAAGCTCATGTGAAGCTGGTATGTCCATGGCAACCATCCTCGTTCCTCTGTGAGGTCTCTCTACGGGACCATCCCTTGCTTAACCTTTTCAGGAAGTGGAGATCAATTTCAAGGAGTGTAGATGGCCTCGCAAAGGCAAGCTTGAACTAGTTTAACCCCATGTTTAGTACACTTATCGGCTAACATAAGTTACACTGTAAAGCTTAGTATGGGTCAGGACAACATCAAGGAAGTAGAGCAACTCCCAACTCTCCTCTTATGAACCCTGCGGCAGCTGCCCAATCACTCCCCTAACTTCATGCCATGCCTGCATCCTGGGTGAGCCATGCCTCTGAATGGCTCTATTTTACCTTTCAGTAGAAGTGGGAGAATAAATAGAGTCTGGGTAATTGGACTGAAGTTTAATATGATAAATGGCTTTCTGCCAAAAGGGATCAGATTGGTTCAGTGAAGATTGCTGTCCTTGTTTGGGGAGGAGGGGTGGTGCAATGAGTGTGGAATGGAATGACCACCAGCAGAGTTCTGAGATTTGAGAGGTAGGGAGTGGGGAGAACTTAAAGACTCATACCTCTCAGATTCCTGGCACATTCCTAGGACACATTGGAAACATGGGCAGAGAACCTAGAGGCCAGAGTTCTAGACAGCAAAGACCGGAAGGTGCAGCAGCCCAATCATGCTGACTCATTGATCATCCTGCACAGTGAATTCTCCACCAAGAAGTCATCTCTTAACAATTATCAATCCCTTTTACCTTAAGTAAGATTGATTGTTTCAGATCCCCACTGACTCCCATCTTCCTCTTAGCCAGTCCTAAACCTTAGCTGTCCCTATGTTGGGATGGCTTGGACCCTACTGCCTTTTATGCTGATGTCACCACTCCTTGGGCTCCAGCCACAAAAGAGCATCATTCCAAACATCCCAGCCCTCCTCCTGTTAAAATCCTGTGCATAGTACAGACTCCTTGTATACTCATTTTCCAGGCCAGAAGGACTCTCACTCAACCTTCAAAGAACAAAAGAGATGGACAGTAAGATTGTAGGACTTATGAGACCCAGATTCCGAGAACCATTAAAAGCAAAACAAAAGAATTGACAATGACAGCAAATCCTATTTATCACCAAGTGCCTAGTTCCTACCAGACCTGTCTAAGAGCTCACATGATGATCCCATGAAGAAGGCACTAGTTTATCTTCATTTCTTGGATAGTTTATCTTCATTTCTGAGAATCAGAGGCATGAAGTAACTAGTCACATCTAAGTACAGGCTCACTACATCTAAGTACAGGGCACATGCTTTTCTGTCCCTCTTCCTCTGCTGTCTTCTTCACCTATATGCCAGGAATTTTCCATCCACACTAATTACTCTTTGTCTTTACCTTCTCACTTGACCAACTCTTGGCAGTATTCTCCCCAATATGGAGAAAATGTTTATTGTGTCTTCATTCACTCCAAAATATTCATTGGGTATTCTTTTCGGTCTTCAAGTTCTCTCCTAGTCATCTCTGACTTTATCATCAAGTGTTGATCAGGTGCCATGCAAGATCTTAACAGAAGCCTGATGGGTTGTTGTATTGATGGTAGATGGGTTAATTGATGATGGAAAGATCAAAGATAATGATGGATATATAGAAGGATGGAAGGAAGGATGGGTGGATGAGTGGGTGGGCAGATGAATAAATGGATTGATGATGGGTGGTAATGGATATGTGAATAGTTAGAAGGTGAATATATGAATGGAGAAGGATGGATGGATAGATGACTTTGTGAAATTCTGCTTTGTTTACACTATTGGAAAATCAGGTTTTAATGCCTGGGGGCCCCATATAGTCCCAGCCCAGCCCCTAGTGGATTTTTGTTCTGTTCTAAGAATAGACAGGATTGCTCTACCCATCTCCAAGTTCCCACAGAGGCCGTTTGTCTTAAGTGTTGAGGGCAGCTCTGCGGTGGTACAATTAGTTCTCGTTAGCAGCTACTGTAACCGGACTGTAATTTCCAGGCTGTTAGATGGTAATTGCACATGAACAGCTCGGTGAGGCTCTGCACCTGTAATGACAAGAGGAGCTTCTTCCCCTCTCCAAACACTGCTCCGAATGCCAAAAAGCAGGTGAGCTCCTGATGCCATATTAGCACACAGCGATCGTCATTACTAAATGACTCCAGGGCTGTCCAAATGAGGAGAGCAATTAGGCCGACCCGGGGAAGACAAAGCAGCCTTTGATGAGCCTAATGATGACACAGGCAGAATTGCTCTGGCCTGAGGCAGAGTATGAAACCAGAGTCCCGGACTCAACCGTTAGTGTAAATCAGTTACTCTCACCTCCTGGGCCCCTCTCCAGATCGCCTGGGCATCCATCACCACTCCCAGGGCTTCTGTGCACACCGAGAAAAAACAACCAGTATTGCTATGCAATCAGAAAAAAGTGTATATTTAGAACTCTTTACTGAAATCAGCAGTTATGGGGATGGACTCTTTCCAAGAAAAATGTTAGCCATTAAAAGGGAGTTAAAGAACTGAAAATTATTTGCTTAAAAGTGTGTGTTGGTTGGTGTGGCAGTGAAAAAACCCTGTGATCCAGTTTTACTCATCTTCTAATCATCAAGGGCCACAACTTTTGACAGGACAGCAGGGACAGCCATGACTCTATCCCACGCAGCTCCAGCTTCCTGGAGTGTCCTCCACCTCACCTCTTCCAACTGCCTCTTTTGTGAAAAAGTTTCCCAGAGTTACATTGCCCATCTTTCATAGAATTTCCTTAAGACAGGATGTTTACAAGGAGGCAAACCATTCTGTCCTGCAGGCATACTCACTAAGCTCAGGAAGTAGACAATTCAATTGCTGCTGGAAGTTCTCAAACTGACCAGATTCACTAGTTCCTGACTTTCCCCCAAGCATATATATATACGTATATACATATATATATATATATATATATATATATATATATATATATATATATATATGCTTTAAAGATTGCTATGAGACACTCTCAGATGAGATGAGTTGCCTAGAAGAGACTCAGACCATCTAAATTTCCTGAAAGAGACTCTTGAGCTGCCTGTAAGCTGTGCCTTAAACTTTAGATGCCCAACTTTCCTGAGCCGTCACCCGTGCTAGAAGGAATTAGATGATGCAGCTGTCTTTTGAGTCATTTCTGCTCTTGTAAGTAATCCTCCCCAACAAAACTCACCGCTTCAACCAAGTTGGACTTGGGTGGTATCTGTATGTCTTAGGGTTTCTATTCCTGCACAAACATCATGACCAAGAAGCAAGTTAGGGAGGAAGGGTTTATTCAGATTACACTTCCATGCTGCTGTTCATCACCAAAGGAAGTCAGGACTGGAACTCAAGCAGGTCAGGAAGCAGAAGATGATGCAGAGGCCATGGAGGGATGTTACTTACTGGCTTGCTTCCCTTAGTTTGCTCAGCTTGCTTTCGTATAGAACCCAAGACTATGAGCCCAGGGATGGTACCACCCATAAGGGGCCCTCTCCTGTCAATCACTACTTGAGAAAAATGCCTTACAGATGGATCTCATGGAGGCATTTCCTCAAGGGAGGCTCCTTTCTCTGTGATAATTCCAGCTTGTGACACTTTGACACAAAACTAGCCAGTACACTGTACTTTGATCTGCTGTCAGTTCCCTATGTGGGATGAGTTGACATTTGTTCATATATTCCAGGGAAGAGTGTCACACAGCAGTCGCCCGCTGTCCTATGTTATAACTGGTGAGTCCCTCATGCCCCTAACTCTGTCACTGTGTCTGTTTCAGTCCTCAACATTATATCCCTTTGCTCATCACTCTGCAGTTCTGGGTTCACATGGATGCCTTCTCTACCAGGCTGTGATGTATATCTGTGTCTCTAGCATCCAAAATTTTGAGTTTGTTCAGAGAAACAGCCATAAGTAATGCCATTCCCTATTTTTATCAATAAAGCTTTATTGATACACAGCCATAGACATTTGCTGGCCTCTTGTCTATGACTGGTTTCATAGCCCAAAGCCAGAGTTCAGTGGCCAGACAGAATCACGTAAACTGCAAAGCATGAAGCATTTTCTGCTTGGTCATTTACTGAACAAACTTAGTACACCTGGTTCAGGGTGAAAGAGGCCCACGATGTCTCTCAGGTAAAATCTCATGGGTTAGATTAGATGTCATATTGGACATGTGTGAGAACGGCTTTCCAGATCACACAGCTGGACCTAGGCAGAGCTTGTGACAGATCCTGGGTGCTACAGTCATATAAATGTATCATCTTCTGGGACCAGGGAGCAAAGCAGTACAATTGCCCTTGACTTTAGAGTATGCTTCAGATTCAACTTGTCTTTGATAAAACTCATGTTAAAATTTAACTGTGAGATCCAACCCCTGGCTGTCCAACTCTAGGGTCAGATGCCTCCTGCTCACTCCCACTTGCTTGAGTGGTAGGTAATGGGTTTGTGAATGGAACTGCCTTGAAGTCCCTGCTGGTTCCATGGAGGCACCTCCTGCCCACTCCAGGAAGCCCATCAGATACTTCCTATTAATACACGGGCACTATCTGCTCTTGTTCTACACTGCCAGCTCCCAACCATTGCACCTCAGTTATCTGCAGTCTTCCTGGATCCCTTCTTTTGGAGACCTATGTCTCTCTCATGTTCAATAGTACACACACACACACACACACACACACTTCTTCCCTGGTGCGACCTCTTTATTTTCTGGTTCTCCGTGCCTGAGGGTTTGCCTCCATGTCATTGTGTGTCTTGGCATATTCACGACTATATGAAACCTAGGAAGGTCTATATGCTCACTGCACCATTGCTTTGGAAAAAATAAAGTTCTAGTAATATGTGTATACACATTTACCATCTCTATACATCCATATGTATGTGTAGGCCTTGTGTGGCTATATGAGTGAATTGTAGGCACACACTTCTAGCTAGGCATATGAGCCGACACATGGGTGAGTATAATGTCCCTGTGTCCTATGTCATATGCTTGTGCCTGGATGTAATCAGGAGTGCCTAAATGTCAGGTCATGGCCTGGGGAGAGGGCTCAGTGGGTCAAGTGTTTGCTACATAAGGGTGAGGATCTGAGTTCAGATGCCAAAGCTGGGTGTGGCTATGTGTGCCTTCAACCCCAGTGCTGAGAGGCAGAGATTGGCAGATCACTGATCATTCTAACCAATCTGTATCTCAAAAGAAGCAGGGTAGAGGATGTGTGATTGGATGTCCTACATCGTGCCCTGACTTCCAGGGGTACACAGGAAGGTGTGTGTTCCTCCTCAGACCACACAGGCACATACATGTACACACATCAAATCATTTTTCTGATAGTCCAGAAGGGGTGTCTCTATTGTAACAACCATTTGTTCTAACCGATTCTAAGGAGTTAAAATGACAGCAATGTGCCTCCTGTCTTCAGAACTCCTGGGACAATCCAGACCTCCTTCAGTATGCTCAGGGAGGGCGTCACACATCACCTAGTGGCATAACAGTAGATTCATAGAAGTGTCTAGAGCACGGAGTGTGGAAGAGCTCAGGTCACATAGCAAGTTGGCCAATGAAGAGTAGAAGACACTCCTGATCCCCAGTCCAGTGTTTTGTATGTACTTAATGTTTCTGGCTACCCGGGATGTGGTCAGAAATCAGGGCTAATGTAGATATGGGAGTTATTTGTTTGCCCACTAAAAAAATAAATTTCTTTTTTCTTTTTTTGGTTTGTGGGGTAAGGGTCATATGCTGTTATGTATTTGTCAGCGTGAATGTATGTGAGTGCCTGTTCACATGTGTGCCCATGTGTGGAGGCCACAGGGTGATGTTCAGTATCTTTCCTCATTCACTCTCTACTGCTTGTTGAGACAGGGTCTATCAGTAAATCTGAAGCATATCCATTTGGATAGGCTAGCTGGCCAAAGAGCTTCAGAAACCAGCCCGCCTCTGCTTTCTAAGGGGTCATACACATGCACCACTGTGCCAAGCTTTTGGTGTTGGTTCTAGGGATCCAGATTCAGGCCTTAGCAGGCCCTTTGCAGGCCATTCTTTCTCATCAGTCCTGAATTGCTTATCTTGTTGTTATTGAGTTGTTAGTGTTCTATGTTGGAAGTATAGTACTTTTGTCACATTTATTAATGATGTGTTTAGAATAAAGGAGGTGTTTACTGTATATGAAGTCAAGTATTAGGTTTTTCATTTGTTTGTTTTTCTTTTTGTTCTGTGGGGCATACTTCTTATAAGTCTAAAACCATGAAAATTTCTCCTGTTTCTGTTAAAATTTTTTTTAAGTTTTATTTCAAGAACATAATCCATTCTGAATTGATTTATATTCCTTTGTGTCTATTTATATGCGACCATTAGTGTGACTTTACTTTATCTAGATAGAAGATTAAGAGTCAAAGAGTAAACACAACTTTTTCAAAATTGTTTTAGCTTAATTCTTCCTTTATCCATTTAGTTTTTAAGACCAGTTTTCAATTTAAAAAAAAATCCCCACTGGAATAATGATTAAAATTGAACTGGATCTGCAGAGAAATATCTCTTGTGTACAATATGGCTGTATCACGTGTCAATAAAAAGACCTATGGCCTATAAGAAAGGGTGGAGCAGAAGATGGGGCATCTGGTAGGCAGAAGGGATTCTGGGATAAAGTAACTGTGGGAGGATTGTGCCCCAAACGTAGAGGAAGGTGGCTATATGTAACTAAGGCCCAAGTGAACAGACAGGTGGCATAATCTTAGAATAGAATAATAGGATCATTAAATTATAAATATGTTGGGGAACATGCCTAGCTATATGGTATATATATATAATATATATATATATATATATATATATATATATATATATATGTCTCTGAGTCATTATTTTCAGGAGTTTGGGGCCGGAAGGAAAAACATGTGCTTACTGAGAACTCCCCACTACATGGACCTATTGATCAAATCGGAGAGAATGAACACGTTAATCAAACTTAGTTTTCCTATCTACAAACATGGCATATAACTCTTATGTATAGCATCATTGAACCTAGCAATATGTGAAGTATTGCACATATTTTTAATTAAAGTTACTATTAAATTGGTATTTTTTTATTTTCAACTTGAGTCAGTATAGAGAAATACATTTTGTGAATTTGAGTGAATATCTGCTGAAGAATTGTATCCTTGCTATTTGGTCTATTTATATTTAGTGTAGCATTTAATTTTTTATTGATTCTTTGTGAGTTTCACATCATGCAGCCCAGGCCCACTCATCTTCCTGTCCCTTCAAATTCTTCCTCTGCACCTTCAACTTCCCCCCCCAAAGAAAAATCACACAGACAAACAAAAACTAGTAAACAAAACAAAACATAGGAAACATCTCATTGTCGCAGTTGTACTGTGTCCCAGTGTGTCTCACTGTACCCCACAGTATACCCCTCTGTCCACACAAATTCACTTGGAAATGTTCATTGCAATGTCATTGGTCTGCTATAAGATCTCTGGCTTCTGTGGCACCATCTATACTGTATCTGTACCTAGACTCCTCCTGGTTATCCTGTTGTTGCCCTGTGTCATGGTGTTCCTGAAACTTTAAATCAGCAGAACCAGCCCTTTCACATGTGCCAGCAGGTCACAAATGATGTAGATTTTGGGTAGAGTTGGAGGTAGGCAGTTCAAAGCTCTGGATCTGAGCCTAGGTGGTAGCTCAGGCTGGTCAGCCTGCTAATTCTTCCTTGACTGCACCAGAGTGAGCGCTCCAGCACTTTTCTAGCCAGGCTACCCATTGCCACCATCAGCAGGAGGAAAAGCCATCTCTCCTGTTCTCATGCCCTTAGTGCCATTCACCAACACCGACACATCTCTCTCCAGAGGCAGTCATGCCTCTGTGTGTCTACAGCCTGCTCAAGCCCTGTTGAGGTGTGGCACATTCCCTCAAGTTCTGCAGCCTGTAAGGGGCTGGAATAGTTCTCCTGCTCTCACACCCTTGGGGCTGGCTCACCTGTGCCTTCACCATCATGGCCAACTCCACTGTGTTGCCAGGCAAAGTTCAGGGCCCATTTTCCCTCCTGAGTGCTGCAAAAGTGAGGGGCAGGGCTAGCTCTTCCTCTCACACCCATGACATGGCAGCTCTTCCTACCACCTCAGGTGGTGAGGTGTAAGGGGACAGAGGGCATCATCCCCTTGTCTATTCCACCTGACAGCAGATGAGTGGAAGGGCCTTCTCTCCCCCACTTATCTCCCTGGGAGATGGCTCCTCTCCACCCTCACCACCAGGGCCAGCTCTGCTGTGCTGTTCAAGCGAGGTACAGGGCCTACTCTCCCACTCTAAGATCCAGAGGCCAGCTCTCCTCACTGCCTGAGGAGTGGAGGAGTGGAGGAGCGGAGGAGTGGAGGAGTGGAGGAGTGGAGGAGTGGAGGAGAGGAGGAGTGGAGGAGTGGAGGAGTGGAGGAGTGGAGGAGTGGAGGAGTGGAGGAGTGGAAGAGTGGGGGAGTGGAGGAGTAGAGGAGAGGAGGAGTGGAGGAGTGGAGGAGTGGAGGAGTGGAAGAGTGGAGGAGAGGAGGAGTGGAGGAGTGGAGGAGTGGAGGAGTGGAGGAGTGGAGGAGTGGAGGAGAGGAGGAGTGGAGGAGTGGAGGAGTGGAGGAGAGGAGGAGTGGAGGAGTGGAGGAGTGGAGGAGCGGGGGAGTGGAGGAGAGGAGGAGTGGAGGAGTGGAGGAGTGGAGGAGAGGAGGAGTGGAGGAGTGGAGGAGAGGAGGAGTGGAGGAGTGGAGGAGTGGAGGAGAGGAGGAGTGGAGGAGTGGAGGAGAGGAGGAGTGGAGGAGTGGAGGAGTGGAGGAGAGGAGGAGTGGAGGAGTGGAGGAGTGGAGGAGTGGAGGAGTGGAGGAGAGGAGGAGTGGAGGAGTGGAGGAGTGGAGGAGAGGAGGAGTGGAGGAGTGGAGGAGTGGAGGAGCGGGGGAGTGGAGGAGAGGAGGAGTGGAGGAGTGGAGGAGTGGAGGAGAGGAGGAGTGGAGGAGTGGAGGAGTGGAGGAGAGGAGGAGTGGAGGAGTGGAGGAGAGGAGGAGTGGAGGAGTGGAAGAGTGGAGGAGTGGAGGAGTGGAGGAGAGGAGGAGTGGAGGAGTGGAGGAGTGGAGGAGAGGAGGAGTGGAGGAGTGGAGGAGTGGAGGAGTGGAGGAGTGGAGGAGTGGAGGAGTGGAGGAGAGGAGGAGTGGAGGAGTGGAGGAGTGGAGGAGTGGAGGAGTGGAGGAGAGGAGGAGTGGAGGAGTGGAGGAGTGGAGGAGTGGAGGAGAGGAGGAGTGGAGGAGTGGAGGAGTGGAGGAGAGGAGGAATGGAGGAGTGGAAGAGTGGAGGAGTGGAGGAGTGGAGGAGAGGAGGAGTGGAGGAGTGGAGGAGAGGAGGAGTGGAGGAGTAGAGGAGTGAGGGATGAGGGGTGAGGGGTAAAGGGAGGAGGGGTAAGGGGAGGAGGGCATCACCTCCACACCTGTACCACCCATACTCATATCCTCAGGGCAGGCTCACCCACACCCCTGCCATCAGGGCCAGCTCCACTGTATTGGCTGGGCAAGGCACAAGTGACCATTCTCCCAGGTGCTGCCACTGGTAAGATGTGGGGCCAGCTCCAGGGTTGGGACACCCACTCATCTCAAAATATTTAACCCAGAATTGTTCCTGTCTGAAGGAAATGCAGAGTCAAAAGAGTAGAGCAGATACTGAAAAAAAGGCCATCCCCACCTAGGGGACACTTCCCGACAGGAGCCTGGGATAGCTGTCATAGCTGTCTCCTGAGAGGTTCTGCCAGCACCTAACTAATACAGATGCAGATGCTCACAGCCAACCAGTGGACTGAGTCCAGGGACTACAGTTGAAGAGTCAGGGGAAGGACTGAAGAAGCTAAAGGGGATAACAACCTCATAGGAAGAACAACATTATCAACTAATCAGCCCCCCCCCCCGAGCTCCCAGGGACTAAACCACCAACCAAAGAGTACACATGGAGGGACCCAAGGCTCCAGCTGCGTATGTGGCAGAGGATGTATCTGGCATCAGTGTGATGAGAGGCCCTTGGTCCTATGAAGGCTACATGCCCCAGCGTAGGGGAATGCTAGGGCTGTGAGGTGGGAGTGGGTGTGTGGGTGGGAGAGCACCCTCATAAAGGCAGGGGGAGGAGGGTGGGGTGGGAGGGTTGCAGAGGGAAACCAGGAAGGGGGACAACATTTGAATTGTAAATAATTAAAATATCCAATTTATAAAGGGGGGGATGTGGGATCTCCAGGTACTGCAGGCACTGGGGGGTGAGGCCAGCTCTGCACAGCTCCTGCACATCCACATGGTCCCTGACAGCTTCCCAGACCAGTGATGTCCTCATGTTCTCTATTGATAATCTGAGCCACAGACACTGACACCTACCTCTGACTTTGCCTCGCCATGGACCCAGACATGGCCCTTAGCAGCAGCACTGTCCATGGCCTCAGGTGGTGGGGCTGTCTCCTCACAACAGGCTGTTCCTCCCCACCCTCGACTCTCCAGTTCCATCTCTCTTCATAGTGATCAAACCAGTCTATTTCTCTTGCTCTTCCAACTGTCCGCCATATGCTTACACACTGAAGTGCCTTCCATTGTAGGGCTGCGGGGTCACTGAACGATTGCTGGGCCTCTGGGGGACCTCCTCTGTCTGAGCTGCATGGGGTGAGGGCAAGTGGGCCTCTAAAGGTCCACCCACAGAGTGGCAGAGCGGATCTGTGGATGTCTGTGACATGGCAGCAGGCAGGCCTCTGCGTGTCTACAGCCTGCTCGAGCCCTGGGGCAGAGGCCGGCAGGCCTCTGGGCACCATGGTGTGGCTGGACGCAGGTCTCTGGCTGTCCTCCTGATTGGGTACTCTGTGGTGGTAGGCAGGGCTCTGTGTCTATGGCCAGCCTGTGCCATGCTGCAGAGGGCAGGTCTGTGGGTGTCTTTCTGCACCGGTACCGTGTGGCATGGCAGTCCGCAGGTCTCTACTTAGTGTAATTTTTGGTGTGGTTAGATTTAAGTCTACAGTTGTTTTTCCTTTCCAGATGTCAGCTTGGGGTATCTTCGTTAGTCACGCTTCCCTTTGTGTTATTTTTTGAGTCAGAGTCTCTCACTGAACCTAGAGCTCATCGATTTGTCTAGGCTACCTGACCAATGAATCAATGGACAATCGTATCCCCCATTGTCCATCTCCAGAGTTACAGATGTGTACCACCAAGACAGGTGCTCTGTGCAGATCCGGGGAATCAGAAGCCACAGTTGTCCTGCTTGAGTAGCAGGCACATTACCAACTAACCCAACGCTCCAGCTCCTGAAACTGTATTTTCCCCCTTTCCTACCCTTGTACCTTATAGTTCAGAGCCCACCATTTTCTCATGTTCCGTGAGTTTGATTTATTTTGATTATAAATGTACAAGAAATCTGGGCTTGAGTTATTTTACACATATTTTCTAGGATGCTATTACTAAATATAGAAATTAGAACTGTCTGTGTTAAGAGTTATTTTTAGTCCTTATTTTTTGTTTAATCACTTTAAAGATAATAGTCCCAGTGCTAGAGAAATAGCTCAACTGGTTAATAGTGTGTACCATGTTTATAACCACCTGTAACTCCTGCTCAAGGGGGCCCTGATGTCGCTGGCCTTCACAGTCACCTGGATTCATATGTATCCCCCACATGCACATAATTTAGAAATATTAATAATAAATACTATTTTTAGGAATGACAGCCTTTTGTTTCATGGCCTCCACTATTTCTGAGAGGGTGGTGGTGAATTTTGTCATTGGACTTCATATATAATATCTTTTTATATTCTAAATATTTCTGGAAATTCTCTGTATGTTTTGGAACTGTGTGTCTACATTTATTCTGAATTTGGGGGAATTTCAACTTATTTCTTCTAACATTATTTCTGACCTATTTGCTTATCTTGATCTACTATATATATAGGCACACATACATGTGTGTACATATATAAGCAATTATGAATATGTGTACATATATTTATCAGTTCTGACATAATTGGTTGTTTCTGACCTATGTCGCCTTGGTAGAGCTTCTGCTCCATGAGCTTGGCTCCCTGACAGTGTTGTATGAGCTTCCGAGGACCTGCCCATTTTTCTTCAGTCTTGTTCCTGTCTGCTCGCTAAAGATTGGCCCGTGTCTGGTGATCTGTCTTCACACTCCTTTATTCTTTCTGCTGTCATCTCTAATCTGGTATTAAACCCATCCAGTACGTTTTTTATTTTAATTACTATAAATCTCATTTCCAAAATTTCCAGTGGGTTTCCATTTCTCTTGTGAGATGCCCTGTTTCTGGACACAATACAACTGTATTTTCTTCTAGATTTCTGAGTTTATGTGTATAGCTGCTCTAAGCTCGGGAAAAATGGCATGCCTCTTTAGAATCTATGAGCTGCTCTCACTGCTGGGTTGAGAAAAATCTCTAGAGCTGGTGAGATGGCTCCACGAGTAAAAGAGGCTTGCTGCCAAACTGGACAACTTGAGTTCAATTCCTCAGGCCTACTGATTGGTGGAAGGAAAGAATTCATTCCTCAAAGTTGCTCTCCAACTAGCTTATGTGTACTGAGGTACGCACATACATGCATGCACATGCACACACACACACACACACACACACAATACTTGCAAATACACCCATGGTTTTCTTCCTTCCTTCCTTCCTTCCTTCCTTCCTTCCTTTCTTTCTTTCTTTGAAAGAAAACCCTGAGGTTCATCCACCCGGCAGCTGTACTGAATTCATATGTACAGCTACTGGAGCAGATGGAACATAGACTTTGTCCAGGATCCAGTCAGGCGACTATGAGAGTATCCAGCAGTCAGCATTCCCTGGGAGAGGCTTGAATAGTGCACAGCCTGCTTATGATGGCCGTGTACAGATCACGGCAGCCCAGGCTGCTGTGCCTTCTCCTCTGGGTGACATTTAAGCAGCAGAGAGTTCTAGTCTCAGGATCTGAGGCTCAAAATTGCTCCTGCCATCTCAGACTAGGCTAGGAAATGTTTCTCAGCTGAAAACCACTTTTACTGGTTATGATAATGATTCTGAGCGTTTCTTCACATGCCTGTATTGATTCCCAGCCTTCTTGTTTTATTGTACAATAACAGGCCCCAGTACGCAGAATATATTATTGCACAAATGTAGAAGAATCTCTTTCCAGGGAATTATCTGCAATCCAAGTGCTGTGTCCCACTCAGGTCTCCAGCCTAAAACAAAGGCAGCAAGCAGCCAGAATAGCATCTGGGTTCTCTGTCTTTGTCATCAGGGTCCAAATGGACCACAGATGAGGTCTGGTTTCATATCTAACCACAGCAGAAGCAGTGCTGAGTAGAGAGGAGAAAACAGTGAGCTCCCAAATGGATTGAAGCCGAGGCATTTTCCTCTTCATCCCAGCTTTCAAGGGGACTGACTCATCTGTCTCTAGCACCCCCATCGTGGCGGCCACTAGGGAAGGTCCCTAATTGTGTTCTCAGTGAAACCTCAAATCCCTTCTCCCAGCACAACTGAGTGACTGAGTAATGGCTTCATAAACGTCCATCTGATTAGCCTGATCCCAATGGGAGTAATACACAGGTGGCCAGTGTGTGCTGGGCCCACAAGCAAGGTTTTCCATCCATCTCTGTCACCAGATGTGCCCACCTGCATTTGTCAGGATCTGACAGGAACAGCTAGTCAGGGGCAGAGGGAAAAACAATGGGGCTTTTTCTTCTGTGCCAGCTTCCCTCCTGCCAACTTCCTACAAGAGTCAGGCTCCATAGAATGAGGTGGGGACTTTAACAGAGGGAAGAGATAGGCTTCAGAAGACCAAGGAGGGGCATGGAAGCCAGAGGGTAATGCAGAATCCATGTTGGAAGGGAGACAGCATTGAAGGCTTTGAGAATAGATGTTTTGACTGGTACTGCAGGGTACAATTGCCTTTGCATATCATTTCTGGGTTATGGTGCAAGCATCCCATGACCCCTTTCCTGGACACTGGGGCAAGGTATGCTAAGAGGGGAGGAGCAGCAAGATGCCCGATCTTCTAGATCATTATTCAGAGGCAGAGGCAGTACATTACACTAGTCATGCTTTCTAACTATCCTTCCTTCTCCTCTGACATCCCAAGACCCTGCTGTTGGAGCCTTCTGTGGGCTGGTGCTGAGCCACTCCGTGGGGCAGTGATTTGGTTACTTTGACCAAGGGTTGTCTCAGCACTGCTGAACACCAGAAAAGCCTATGCTCCAACCTCCTTTCTAAACAGTTCTCACGGGGAGCTACGTTAGGCTTTTTGAGGAGCAGGAGCAGTCTGTTCTGTTCATTGTTCTTTCCATACAGAGTCCCCTTTGAAGAAAGGACTTCAAGGTTGGCCCATTATGAATAGAGGCAAGGCCAGACCGATCCACCCTGTCTCTGGTTCTTTGGGACCAGGACAATGGCTCAGTCAATGAAGCACCTGTACACACGTACATGGGGACCTGAGTTCAATCCCCAGAACTCAGGAGGAAAAAAAATAAAAATAAAAACAAAATCAGCCAGATAGTGTTTCCTTGTAATCCCATAGCTGGGGAGTTAGAAACAGGTGGATCCCTGAGGCCTGCTTGACAGCAAAGCTCAGATCTGAGGAGGTGGATAGCTCCTGGAAATACCAAAGGCTGACCCCTGACCAACACAAAGATGTACTTCAAAGGTCATCCCCCAAAAGAAGTGGTTCCTTGACAACTCAAGCTTGATTCTCTGTCCTGTGGAGAATCTCAATGGGTTAAAAATGACCCTCAAACCAAAGAAATACACATATCTCTATATGGGAAAGAACAGAGAACCAGTTTTCCTTGTACATAACATGAGAATAATAGTCCCTAATTCTAGGCAATCATTCCCTAAATCTGCCTAATTTATTCATGAAAGCTCCCAGCATGGTGTTGTCCGGGGCAGAGGACAGAGACCCAGAGACAGGTTCAGTTCAGACCAGAAACCAACTGCCCTGAGGCTGAACCTTGCTGGTACAGGGAGGAGCAGAAGGGCTCACTAGATGTTAGTCAGCCTAGTATGGTTAGCTTAGAGGGTGACCAGAGAAACCACACAGCAGCAGCACAGACCTTTCAGACAAAGGAGCAGGGGTCCCCTAGAAACAGCCACCCTCATTCCCCCCCAATGGGCCCCCAACTCACTCAGAGATTGCAAGCTTGCCCTTTCCTTGGCCACAGCCAAGATCCTGGTTAACCAAAGACTAACCTTTGGTTAATGTCTGACTTCAGACATAATTGAGCCCTGATCCAGTTTTCAGGCAGGATGCTATATCTGTCTATCTCCTTCCCAGAACATGCTTGATACTCCAGGGACCTACACAAGAAGGTGGGCAATTCTCTGAAGTCCATTTCTGATAGCCTAAGGAACTACCAAAGAAACACCCTGTGAGTGTAGAAGGTCTCACTCTACATCCCAGATGCCAGAGCCTGGAGTGTCAGTGAGGACCACACTCTGCTCTCCTGTTCTCTTCCTCCCTCTATGGTGTAAATACAAATACCAGAGGCCTGCATCTATATTCCCAGTTAAGGAAGAAGGCAACCCACCTTAACGAGGACAGCAGATTCCGTATGTCCTGACAGCAGAATACTCAGTCATGACTCTCAGTTCTATTCCAGCCACTCAGACAACCAACCAACCAACCAGACAGACAGACAGACAGACAGACAAAATCCTTCTCACCATCCCAGAGATGCCATGGCTATCTCGGACTCTCCCAGCCACTCTTTGGAGCTCTCTATTCTGCTGTGATCTCTCCTTCAGACTTAAGTAAGAAGGCTTATTACTCATTCTCCTTATAATAGTTTATGTTCTGCTCTCCCAGCCATTCCATGTGAAAGCCACGTATTGCTTCTCTGCCATAGGTAGACACCTGATGTTTCTTCAGACTCTCTCACGACACACTGCCATATCCAGTGCCCAGGCCAACCCAGGCAGCCTTCTTATGGACCTGCACTGGTTTGTTTTGTGTGTCAACTTCACACAGGCTGGAGTTATCACAGAGAAAGGAGCTTCAGTTGGGGAAATGCCTCCATGAGATCCAGCTGTGGGGCATTTTCTCAATTAGTGATCAAGCAGGGAGGGCCCCTTGTGGGTGGTGTCATCCCTGGACTGGTAGTCTTGGGATCTATAAGAGAGCAGGTTGAGCAAACCAGAGAAAGCAAGCCAGTAAGTAACATCCCTCCATGGCTTCTGCATCAGCTCCTGCTTCCTGATCTCCTTGAGTTCCAGTTCTGACCTTCTTTGGTGATGAACAGCAATGAGGAAGTATAAGCGGAATAAACCCTTTCCTCCCCAACTTGCTTCTTGGTCATGATGTTTGTGCAGAAATAGAAACCCTGACTAAGACAGGCCCCAACATCAGCCTTTGTCCCTGGTTGGCTGGCAGGGACAGGGAAGAATGAATGCCTTTCTTCCTGGTCCAGCTGCACCTGGATCAAATGACGAAGGAGTCACTGCACCTCTCCTGCAGTACTAAGCACAGCCAATGAATTCCAGGATGGAAGAAGGGAACCAGATCTGGGCCCACAGCTAGGACTGGAGCTAGACAGTAGGATACAGTGAGAACCGTGGGCATGGGACATGGGTGGCCAGTACCCATGACAGCATTGCCAGGGATGTGGCAACTCCCCAGTGACCCTGCATCTGCAGTAATGAGAGGCATTCTAGGGATCCCAGGGCTAGCCAGGCTTGGGAAAGACTGTGTAAGACAGATGACAGGCTGACAGACCCTTCCCAGGCTGCAGAGTCAGGTTTTTATATTTACAGGGGAAAATCTTAATTTAAAAAAGACTTCACATGACTGGCCCAACTTGGGATTCATCTCATGAGGGGAACACCAAGGCCTGACATTACTAATGCTATGATATGCTTATAGACAGGAACCTGCCATGGCTGTTCTCAGGAGGCCCTACCAGCAGCTGATGAGACAAAAGCAGATACTTACACCCAACCATTGGACTGAAGTGGGACTGAATTCCCTATGGTTGAATTAGGGAAATGATTGAAGAAGCTGAAGGGGAGAGTGACCCCCACAGGAAGACCAGCAGTCTTAACTAACCCACACCTAGGGATCCCAGATACTGAGCTACCAACTAGGAGCATACGTGGGCTGGTCTGAGTCCCCTGGCACATATATAGCAGAAGTCTATCTGACCTCAGAAGAAGATGAGCTTAATCCTCAAGAGACTTGAGGCCCCAGGGAGCAAGAGGTTTGATGGGGGAATCAATATCCTCTTGGAGGCAAGGGGGAGGAAGAATGGGATGAAGAACTTTGGGAGGGTGACTGCGGGGGGGGGGGCTATGATTGGAACATAAATAAAATAAAATAATAAAACTTCACACAAATGTCAGATTAAGATCTGCAAATGTCTGTCCAACAGCTATGTTCAGAGGCCTAAGAATCATCTGACACCAGCTTGCCCATTCCTTCCTCCCAAGTCCTTTTTCACTGTCCGTATAACATCCCCAGCTGCCCAGGTGTGCTAGCCATAAACCTGGGGTCATCCTACCTTCTTCTCTTTCATACCCCAGGCTCAGTCTTCCCCATTCACCATCACAATTATGGCTCTGTAGACCGGTTTCAGTGTGGTATTCAAATGATTCTGTCCAGCATTCCTGGTCCCTTCACTTGGCAGAAAAACAAAACAAAACAAAACAAAACAAAACAAAACAAAACAAAAAACCAAGACTCTGAGTCCATTGTTATTTCCAGCCTCTACTTGTGCTCCACCAGCAACATTGCAATCATGCCAGTCCTTGTCCAAGGAGGCTGAGGACGGGGCTCTCCTCCATCTCTAACTCCTTCCTTCCAAGCAAGTATTCCTAACCACCTTATTTCAGCTGTATGCACGTCACCCCGCCCCAACCTCTAGATATTTGTAATAATCCCTTACACTGCTCTTTTATATAGCCTGGAGAATGGTATATGACAGCTGTTTGGGGGGATATGAATTAGTAAATTCATCAAGCAAACAGCAAGCAAAAGTACAATGAAAAATAGCAGGTAGATGCAGCTACTCTTTGCTACTTTGTGGGTTCTTCTTTTCTTACCTCATATCCCCCCAGTTTCACTCTCTGTCACTAGGTAGGAGAGAAGGAAGGATAGAGGAGGAGAGTGTGGGATCCTTGAATCTAATTTCTTTCCTTCTTGTTTCTTCTTTGCTTGTATCTGGTCTTTGCTACTCTATGAGGTCTTCTTTTTCCCACCCTTCCGTCTCCACTGTCCCCTGGTTTCACCCTCTATCAGTCAATAGGAGAGAAAGAAGGAAAGAGTGGAGAGAGAAGAGAGAGAGAGAGAGAGAGAGAGAGAGAGAGAGAGAGAGAGAGAGAGAGAGAGATCCCTGAATCTAATTTCTTTCTTTCTGTTTGCTCTTTGAGGATAATTACCAAAAAAAACCTCAAACAACCCCCTTGAACAAGCAACAACCACAAACCCCACCTATTAGGGCTCTAGAATTTATATACCCTCTGAAAAGTTCCCAGAATCCCAAATATCACACAACTGCAGAAACTATCTGCAGCTGGCAAATGCACGCCTCTGCTAGAGCTTAATGCAAATCATAGCTGCTTCAGAAAGTCCGAATCACCACACCTGGGATTAGAACCACAACACATTCATATAATGTTTCTGTAATTTTTTAAAGAAACCAAAATTGCAGAATTGTCACTGCAGGTAGACAGCAAAGTGTCACCAGACTGCATGCTTAAGACATCCAGCAGAAATCAACTGGGAAAGCCCCTTTAAGTCAGCCGGCAAGAGTTCCTAAGAGAGGGAGTCCAGGCAGAACAGAGTCTCCCCTCCAGCGATGCCTCTAGGTAAGAGAGAAATAGCATAAAGAGAGGACATCATCCAGCCAGGTCCTTTTGAAGTCTAGCAGATACTGACTGGGGAAGCTGAGGCAGTCAGCTGGGGTTTCTGGTTGAGCCTCCTCTACATGACTGAAATTTCAACTTCTTTTCTAGTGCAGGATCTTTTGTATGTTGGAATAAGTGGTGGCCATTTGTTGAAGATGGCTTGCTTACCTTCTAGCTGTTATCAAGAACACGGTGCTTTTATTCTTGGGCTGTTTTGTCATTCTCTTTCCTTGGTGTTATAGTGGGGACAAACAGCATATCCCCAAACAAGGGGCCTAGGAGGACACTTTGAAAGATATGTGCTTGGGTCTGACTCAAGAGCTAGGTTCTTGGCAATCTCAAACAGCATGTGGCAATTTATTGATCTAATGTTCTTTATAACCATTCCGGTCTTTTCCCCTGGGCATCTGCCACTGTGCCTAAGTCTGGACTAACTCATTCACTGCATGTATTTATCATTGTCTGGATGCTTATGGAAACAGGAGGCTTTAACACTAGTGGATCCAAGCACCTGGCATATATGCAGTTGCTTAATAAGAATTTATGGAATCAAGCAGCTAGAATGTGCTTCGTAGTGAACCAGGCCTTGGTTCAAATCCTTTCTGTGCAACTGGGACTCTATGACTTAGTTTTATTGATGTCTTGCTCCTAAACCCCAGCCCTGTTTCTTCTGAATGTGTAGAATGGGACTTATGGCGCATAATGCCTCCCAGAGGGACTCAGCCGTTGGTTCCAGCCTCCACCTGTGGCTGACTGTGGAGCATCCCAGACCATGGCAGGGCATTTGCAGTCTCTGTCATGGTGCTAGGGAGGAAGAGGTATGTTTAGACATCACAGGCTGCGTGCTCTAGGGCACGAGGCTGGATGCTGGGCTAGCGTTCCGAAGTACTCTTTCCGCATGAATGGACTCACAACAGAGGAAATGATTTTAATCAGTTGAAGGAACAAGAAGTCCATCTATCTTCCATTGTTTAAGGGAAGAATTAATCTCAGAAGTGGGGCGGTGGGGGTGGAGATGAGAGGAACGCTAGAGCAGATTTAAATGATAAGGAGAGAATTCTCCATAAAGCATTAGAGGAAGAGGCCACTGGGGCTCGGACAGCACGGGGCCAGCTGTCATCGTGTGTGCCCTTCTCAGTGGGAAGAACACAGGGTAATGGCAACAATCATCACAACCACCTTTGCAGGTTCCAAAATACTTCCATATTCATTGTCTCATACAATTTTTATAAGAGCCATTTGGGGCCAGCATCACTCAGTCCATGTACAGGTAAAACCAGGATACAGAACCACAAATGCCCTGCTGACATGGCCTTCAGCTGGATCAGGGTCTTTTTCTGGGTGGATAGTACCAGCTTCATGCCTTTGAGCCTTTCTCTAGGTGTGAAGGTTTTATTCAAGAAAGCAGCCATAGAACAGTGAACTCCACTCCAGATTCCTTTACTGTGGTTAGTATAGGCTTGGCCCAGGGAGTGGCACTATTTGGAGGTGTGGCCTTGTTGGAGTAGGCATGTCACCTTGGGTGGGCTTTAATACCCGAGTTCTAGCTGCCTAGAAGTGAGTGTTCTGCTAGCAGCCTTCAGATGAAGATGTAGAACTCTCAGCTCCTCCTGCATCATGCCTGCCTGGATGCTGTCATGTTCCCACCTTAATGATAATAGACTGAACCTCTGAATCTGTAAGCCAGCCTCAATTAAATGTTTTCCTTATAAAAGTTGCCTTGGTTTTGGTGTCTGTTCACAGCAGTAAAACCCAAAGACATTTACCCATATTAGGTAACAACGTCAACAATACCCCACCTTGAGTTCCTTCTCAGTCATACATACCCACATGTTCTTCAAAAGTAACCTGCCCCCTGCCACCATCCTTTAGTTCTGAGATGCGGTCTTCTGCTCTATGGCAAGCCTATTGCATGTAGCCAGAGTTCATTTGTCAGTACAGTGTGCATTACACTTAAATACCATGTTCCAGTTTGAAAAGGCGGCTGTTTAGAACAGGTGTATGAATTTACCAGTCTCCACACGCTAAGGGCATTCTCCGTTACTCACTCCATCTTGCTAACACTTGGTACAGACAGTGTTACAAATTAACCAGTCTGGTGGGAGTTAAATGGTGTTCTACTGTGGTTTGGATGGGTCGTTTGTGTCTTTGTCTGTTGGGACATAGTCTCACTATGTAGCTCTGGCTGTCCTGGAACTCGCAGAGATCAGCATGCTCTACATCCTGGACGCTGGGAGGAAGGCATGAACCTTCACATCCGCCTGTGCTGTGGTTTTAATAGAAGTGCATTTCTGACATTTGTCAGTGCTTCAAATACCTGCTGTTGTAAAATGACTTTTCTGGTATTTCATCCATTTCTTCATCGATTTATAGGGGTTATTTATAGATTCTGAAAATGAATCTTTTATTGGAAATATAAGTTATAGCCAAGAGAAGAGGGCTGAGATCATATTTACACCAGAAGGTTAGAGAGTTGTCTCATGAGATTCTACAAAGGAAACACTCCTTTGTACTAGAGTGTGCTTCTAGACTCTGTCCAGATTCTTTCCATCCCTCTGCTTGCTTCTTGTCCAGTAGCAAATTGCGATAACTGCTGAGTCCTTAGTAGTTCTGTACTTAATGAGGCTGGATCGCTTCTGTGCTATTTTTCTCCATCAGAACTTTCCAGCTATTTTTGCTGGCTTTGTATCCACATAAACTTTGGTTTCAGATTTGAAACCAGATTCTCAAACCTTGTGAGATTTTAGTTAGGATTTCCTTCATTGGTTAATTTTGAAGCTGTGCAAGTCCCTCCAATGTCTAATAGCACCACAAACAGCAAGACCTCTGTTATCCTTGCAAGTATCCTTCTCTGAGACGGAAGACCAGGCATTTTCCTCTGGGATCACTATTGGCCTGAGCTAATGCTATACCCAAACAACCTGAAATTTAAGTAAAACATTTTTAGCATCAGAAAAAACTGTCAGTCTTGGATATTAATGTTGAAACCCACCAGTTTCCTCATTTCTCCACTGTTTCTGGCAGACTTTTGGTCAGCTGTCTTGGAACCTATAGTCACATCATTTGTACAGAGCCACACCCGGCCTTCTCCCCATTCCTTGACTAGTGCTATGAGGACAAGGAGAGTTTCTCCAGGGACTACATGGGAATTCACTCAGGAGGCCACGGAGGAAATGTGCATTTTAGGTTGCTCAGACCCAACACTACTGACTATTCAAGCTGGATAAATCCCCCTGGAGGAACAAAGGGCACAGCACAAACATCTCCAGACCTTGCCAAACTTCTAGAGCTGAGAACCACTGGCTGAAGAAAGGCGGCTGTATTCCAGGACCCCAGAATTGCCTAAAGCCAAATGGCCAAAAAAGAAGCTGTCTCCTCAGATCTCTTTAGTTCAAATCCCTGGCTAGGGACTCTGATATTCTCTTTGTTTGGAATGTCGTAAGTCTGTGCATATATCAGACAATCACTTCATTAAGCAGTAGGAAAATTATACCAACCAATATGGGACTACAGGAGTCCTACCTTGGGACAGAAGTACAAGCAGTGTAAGCCAAGTCTTGGCCACCCACAAGGAGGGAAGCCAGACAAAAACAAGCCATCTACTCCCAAGATGTGAGGTTGGTCAGCTTGCTTCAAAGTAGCAGCAGAGATCAAACGCAGTAAACATTCCTTTCTGGCAGCTAAGAAGTCTGTCCTATGCTAGTCACCATAGGTGGATTAATATAACACGGTATGCCTTAGTAACAGATTTCGTGAGTTCGAAAGGCCTCTGGTTTTGGGAATGGCTGCCACCTGAAAGCAGTGCTTTATTCATTATATCTGCTATGGAAACGTCTGCCGTTGTTTTATTTAAATTTTCCTTCCCTCTTAACCATGGTCACAAGTGAGATCTGTCTAACGTTTTCTATTTCTGTGCTCTGTCAAATTTGGGTATCTGTGCTATGCTGGTTTTGAAAAAAAAAAAAGAGAAAAAGCATTTGGAAGCCTTCGTTCCTTCTCTAGGCTCTGGGAGAGTTTAAATAGTATCAAAATCATCTGTTACTTGAACATTTGAAAGAACTTACCTTTGAGACCATCTGGACTTGGTGCTTTTGAGGAGAAGTTGATTTTTATAACTTTCTCGGATTCTTTCATTGTTTTTAATATAAAATTTTCTTGCTATAGAAGCTTAGGATCAATTTTGATCACTAATAGTAATTAGAAAATATTTCTTTAATTCATCTTTCAAATTCAATTCCACTATTTTTTTACTGAAAAGAATTTCTATGCAATATATTTTGAACATGTTTTCCCTCTTTTAACTCCTCGCAGATCCTCTCTGAATCCACTTTATGTTTTTTCTCTCCCTTTCAATAAAACCCCACAAAACCCACAAAAATGAAAATCAAAACAACAAAGCAAGAAAAACAATAAGACAAAACAAACAACAAAAAAACAAAAGAAATATCCTACATTCTTGTATGCGCCCACGTGTGTGCAGGCACACACACACACACATACACACACACACACACACACACACACACACTATGGAATTCGTTTTGTGTTGCCTATCTACTCCTACCTGAGCATGAAGCCTGAACTAGGTAGAGTGTGGTTGGTGTTCTCTATGATGTTCTGTTGGAGAAAACTGATTTCTCCTTCTCCAGCTGATATCAGTTGCAAATAGCCTCTTGATTAAAGCTGGGACTCCATAAAGCTTAAACCTATACAGGACTTGTGCTTGCTACACCATGGTCTCTTTAAGTTCATATGTGTATAGTAATTACTCTTGTGTCTGGAAGACACTGCTTTCTTGAAGTCATCCATTCCTCTTGGCTCTTCCAATCTTTCTACTTCCTCTTCGGATTAGATCCATGGATCTTAAGGTTAGGGGGTTTGGTGTCCATTTAGGACTGAGTACTCCAAGGCTATGGGTTGATCTCCACAATCTAATAGTAAAGCCCTATTGCTGAATACAACACTTAGGTTATAGAATGTGAGAGATCAAGCTAGTACTCAGCTAAAAGCCTCACCCCTAGGGCTAGCAGGTACTGGGCTAGAAGGCACTTTGCATGCTACTGTTGAAGAAAGTTAATCAGTATCACCCAGCTACAAGCTACAAGCCCTGCAAGCTACAATAGCCACCTGCCTGGTGCAATGGTGGCACAAAGGTAATGGGAGTAACCTATAACTTTCAGATTGGATTTTAGCCCTACTACATGGGATGGATTTAAATCTGAAACTGCTACAGTGGTCAAGAACTTGAGACTAGGTAGGTTCCAGACCTTGGGGAAAATCTATTAGTATCATTCTGTTAAAGAACCATAGTAGTAAAATGGACTCCTAATGACATATTGCCATACTACATATACCTGTACCTCTCTCGACCCTTGTTAGAGAAGCAGCTTCTTGTAGGATGTGGGAATTAACACAGAGACTCACAACTAGTCAGTGTGCAGAGTGAGAGATATTAGATTACTCAGTCCACTATTTTTTCATTTTTGTAAAAAAGAAAAATCTTTTGGAACAATAGGGTTTTCACTTATAGAAATTAGAGCTATTTCTCAATAATTTGTCCATTACATTGGACAGTTCTTGTCCCCATAGAAGCTAGTGCTCACATGTATTTACCAACTTGAATATTTGTGTTTTCTAATTATTGCATCTTTCCAAACTTCTTTGGGTTTACTTAAGTGATGTTTCTTGACTTTTCAAAGTAGATTCTTTGTTTTTAACTCATTGCTGTCTGTGTAACACACTCCTGTACTGCAGTGTTGTCTGAGCACACAAACTCTGAACAGTGAGCTGGGAGATGGAGACCCAGGAAAGATGTTTAAAGAAGAAGGCTGACAACTCATCAGCAAAATGACCAGCAAAGGGAAGCAACAGTAAATGCAAAAAGTGTTTTAGACTTGTATTTATTTTCAGAGAGTTATGCTTTAAGTCAGACCCATCTTCAAGGGACAGCCTGGACAATGTTACCTGCTGACTCCAAATTAGTAGAAGGCCAG
Source organism: Apodemus sylvaticus (assembly GCF_947179515.1). Taxonomy (NCBI): domain Eukaryota; kingdom Metazoa; phylum Chordata; class Mammalia; order Rodentia; family Muridae; genus Apodemus; species Apodemus sylvaticus. Next base: position 52,812,419 of record NC_067481.1, read on the forward strand.
AGGGGGAATGTTTAGGTTATCTGCAGAGAGGACCACATGAAGCCTGATGCACCTCTGAGAAAACTGCAGAAGCTAGTGTCAATAGAGAAGAGAGATGCCCTAAAGAGTCATGGAATCTCCATCCTAGGGGCTGAAGCTTGAGGGGCCATGAAAGGCTGGTCAAGAAGAAGCCAGGCTTGAGAAATAACAGCCTTGCTAACCTTACAGATCATCATAGTAGGGAAGTCATGATGCTAGGAGCCTGAGATGGCTGGTCACATTGGATTTGTGGTCAAGAAGCAGAAAGCAGACTGAAAATGAGGCACCGCTATAAAAATAAAAGCTCAAAGGCATGGCCTTTAGTAACCCATTTCTGAAAGATTCCTTTACCTTCGAAAACAGCGCCACTAGCCGGAGAAGAAGTGTTTGAACACATGAGTCTATGGGGGAACATTTCACACTCAGATCTCTTTAGGAACCTTTTAAGAAACCATGAAAATGAAACTCAATTGGGAAGGAGTTAAATTTAAACACCATTCTAAGAACAACACACATGAGGCCAACTTAGAAGGGTTCAACACGCTCCTAATAACTCTCTTAAATTTTCTGTGCTCTATTCCTTTTCCTTCTTTCCCCCAGACATAGATTCAAATGAGCTTGGAGCAGAGGAAGGCAGGAGAAGAAATATTAGAAACTTTAAGTTGCTTAAAACAACAGTTGTAGATTGGATCAGACATAGCTCCCAAATGTCATATGGAAGGCTTGCTGTAACCTTAAGAGGTGGAGTCTAGAGGGGAGTTCTTGGGGTTGTAGGCTATGTGCCCTTGAAGGAGATCAGTGAAGCCAAGTCTCTCTTCTTTGCTTTTCAATTCTTAGTCATGAGGTGATTGATTCTGTTCCACCATATGCTCCTGCTGTGATGTATTTCCTGACTACAGATCCCTGAATCTAAAATCATGAGCCAAAATTAGCCCTTGATCTTTGTAAGTTGATGGTCTCAGGTATTGTCTTAGTGATGGAGAGCTGGTGTAACCATGATGGTTTCTGAGATGATTATAAAATACTGACCTAGTGAGAGTGACCAAAAACGCAGCACATGCCACATCTTCATTGGTCCTCGGCACAGAATGGGTTAATGGAATAGTCAATAAATGAATGTTTCCTAGTCAAAGGAGTCCTACTCGTTTGACACATTAATTACATTTGTTTGCTTTATAAATGTGTAATTTTTCTTCAAGTTATATTTCCAAGCACCAAAGTTTGGTATTTTCATTCTTATATATCCTTCCCCTCCAGGTAGTCGTCAATATCAAGTGTAATTTATTATCGGATGTGGGAGTTATTTGTAAAAGTTTCTCTTTAGTTCCAGGCAGCTGATTTGCGGGGGCTGTTTTTGTCTTGATTTTACTTCTGAGCTTTAGTGTATGGGAGTCAGATAACATGAATAGAGTAACAGAGCCCTGACTTAAGCAGGAGTAGGTTCTAAGGATAATATGTGAGGGAAAACATGCATTCTCATTCGCCCACGCTTTGGCTTTCTGTACTGTTTTCCTCCCTTCTCAGGAAACTATAATGCCTCCCCTCTACCCCGGTGGCTTGAAATGGCACAGTGGTTTGTGTTAATGTGGGTCTTTTGCCACCTATTATGCTGGTTCTTTGGATGTCTGAGTCCCTTCAGGAGGTTTGATACTGTGTGTTTTGTACGTTGGCTCTATTTATTTTCTCTGCTTCTCTTGAACTTCTATTGGACCATAGACTCTCAAAGACAAAAATGTATATCTGCATTAGAGTCCCAGGTGGCTCCCTAACCTTGCCATGCCCTCCTAGCTTCCTTACTGCCTCTTTATGTTCTGTCTTAGATTTCTTCTGATTTTGTTTCTATTATTTTTAATAATAAAAAATAGAAGACAACTAAAAGCATGCTGGGAAACAAAAGTAGTGCCACATACAAAAATCACACACTTTGTGATTCCATCTACCCCAAATGCCCAGAACAGAGAAATATGCAGAACTAGAGAGGAAGGCCACAGAAAGTCAGACAAGAGAACACAGGCTCTCCAGTGAAGTATGGAGAGCATTCTATAACCAGGAAGAAGTGATATTTGCACAACACTGTGTATATTCCAAATACCAGCAAATTGTTGTATAGACTCTCTCTCTCTCTCTCTCTCTCTCTCTCTCTCTCTCTCTCTCTCTCTCTCTCCTCTGCTCTCTTTATATTTCTTTGTCTTTTTTAAATTTTAGTCCAGGTTTTCTAGAGGACCAGAAGTGAGAGAATGAAAGTGTGTGTGTGTGTGTGTGTGTGTGTGTGTACATATGCACATGTGTGGTTGTTGTTGTTGTTCTGATAGAAATATATCTACTGAAGCTGGTGGTCAGAGAAGAAGAGCAGGTAAGCAAGCTGAATTTGCTCAGAGGCCTCTGTTTGTCTAGAGGAACATTCACACGGGCTTCCACTGTGTTGCTATTGCACAGCACTAGGCAAGAGGCTAATACTGGGGAGGAGGAATGAAGCTATTCATTTCCTTGCAATTTCCAGTGAGTCTCCAACTATTCAAATATAAGAAATGTCTCTAAAGTCTCGGGATTTGAAATAAAAAGGGGGAAAACTTTTAACAGAAACAACTTTGAAGAAGGGTAGGGTGGTGCTGGGCTCAGGTTGGTCCCAAGCTGTGGTACCAAGGTGTGCTAATGGTAGAAACAGTGGCTTCCAAGGCTCTTGGAGTCTGGTCTCACAGCAGACTGGTCTTACACAGACTTAGGTTACTGTGGAGCAGATCCCCACGTTCCATTTACTTCTAAGAGACTAGCAATAGGTTACTTAAGGGAATGGCTGATTTGGATAGCCACAGAGACCAAGGTTTTAGAAAAACATATATAATCTTTCATGCTACAGAACGATCAGACCAGAGTTGGAGGGAGTGATCTAAAAGATCAAGAGTATGTACTTGGTCAGGGGTAAATTATAGCAATGCAACAGATAAATTTACGCATCCTCCAGCTTTGATGTGTGGTAGTACACATTTATAGTTCCAGGACATGGGAAGCTCAGGGCAGGGTAAGTTCAAGGCAGGCCAGAACTGTATAGTGAGACCTTGTACCAAAACAAAAAGAAGGCTAATACAAAGACTCCGTGGATACACAATATACAACTTGAGCACAATGTAAATAAAGACAGAGGTTTAAAAAAAAGAATAGAAAAAAGAAATGGCTAGGAATTGTATCAAAATGTTAAGTTTTGATGACTTTTTCCCCTAGCAACTAAATGTTCTACAGTTATATTACCTTTAGGATCAATTTTTATATGCACAAGAAGAGACATTTTTAGGTACATTACTTATTTATAAAAGCCAAACCAGAATGATTAAGACTCTCAGGACTCCATCCCATAAATGATTCAGTATCTGGGAGTACCTGATCTGGAGAAAGTCAGACAGCAGGCTTCCCATCACCATCCTTTATCAGGTGAGTGCTGTCCTGTGAGAAAAATGAGCCTAGTTCTTGAGAGGAGAGCAGATTGTATACCATCAGACAACTCCTCTGTTAAGCATTCTCCAGGATAAGACTTGGCTTCCTATGGTGTGGAGTCCTCAATTGATAGAGACTCCCAAGAGGTCATAGCTGTGACTATGAGATATCAAGAAAAATTACAGCAAGTAAGTGAGCTGGCTATGGTGCCAGGCACTTGTAGTTCTAGCTCATTGGGAATCTGAAACAGGGGTTCGCTTGAACCCACAAGTTCTAGACCAGCCTATACCATCTCAGGAAGAGTAGAAGGAAGTCAAGGAAAAAGGGATGAGGAGGAGGGGAATATGAAGAGTTAAAAAAAAAAAACAGAAGAAAACCAAGAAGAGACAAACATTGATTTAGTTGGGTCATTGAGGAAGAGCAAGAAACCTTGAAACAAAATGTTCTCTCTTGCAATTTACTACACCTGGGCCCACCCATCATCCCTAAAGGGGTCCACCAAAGAAAACTGTATGTGGGGCAAATCTCACAAATAAAGAAAATGTCACACATCACAATAGCCAGAGGACCTAAAAGGTCATTTAGACTAGAGTCCCCTATTATTTAATAGGATTGTTCTGGTTAGTTGTTTTGTTTATTTCTTGTTTGTTTGTTTGTTTGTTTGTATGTTTGAGTGTTTTGTCAACTTGGCACAAGCTAGGCCCATCTTGGTGGCAGGAACCTCAACAGAGGAAATTCCTCCAATCAGACTGACCTATAGGCAAGTCTGTGAAGCATTTTCTTGACTCATGATTGATGTGGAAAGATCTAGCCCAATGTGAGTGGTAAGAAAGGCTAAGCAAGCCATGATGAGCAAGTCAGTAAGTAGCACACCTCTGTGCCTCCAGGTTCCCACCTTGAACTGTCCTGACTTCCCTTCATGTTGGTCTACACCTTGTAAAGTGAAAACAAAACCCTCTCCTCCCCAGTTGCGTTGGGTCATGATGTCTATGACAAGAGCAAGCACACTATGAGATGGACATAGAGAGTCAGAAATGCCCAGGTCAAGCCAAGAATAGTGACAGACACTAATAATCCCAGCTCTATAGAGGCTGAGACAGGAGGATAGACAGTTTAAGGCCAGCCTAGGCTATATAGCAAGACCCCATTTCAACAAACAAAACACATAAAGCTAAGAAGATAGCCAGTGTGGGCTCAGGGCAAACAGCCAGTGTGCTTACAGATGGTTAGGTACCAAGTGGCTGGATCTCAGGCCACCTACCCACTTGATACAGTCTCTCCTTGGGTAACCAGGCTTCCTCTTCTGCACCTTTCAGAAATGACGACAAAATCATCAAGTGCTGTGGGCCCATGCTGGAAAATTAGGACAGAAATATGTTGACTTAGAAGATAGCAGCCTTGCCAATCTGACTCACATTGTGTATTCTGTGTGTGTCTGTATGTTTGTCTGTCTGTCTCTCTGTGTGTCTTTATCACTCTGAACATCTCTGTCTTTCTGTGTGTCTCTTTGCATCTCTTTCTGTCTCTGTCTCACACACATAGAGGTACACACACACACACACAAACACAAATACACAACTCAATGAACCCTGGGCTGCTCACCATCCTTTGAGTCTTGTGATGGCAGCTTTTGTGACCGCTCTGCTTTTGTTCACAGTCAATATTTGAATGTAGAGAATGTTTGTTTGGAAGTAATGAAATGTCTGTCTTAGACTGGCACCACATGGCCCAGAGGTGAGAACAGAATGTACCCCACTTCATATTTCATTTCACACAAATGCCCTCCTGTAATGAAAACAGTCGTGTTCATGTCGTTGGGCCACGCAAAGGAGAGGGAGTGTTTCTGGGGGAAACGTGGGAAGAGCCGATCAATAAAAGCCATCAGCTGCGCTATGTTCCTGGGGCACTTTCTATATTCATTTATCTTGGACCTGGGAGTGATTATGTTAGGACCTTTTTCCAAGGACGCTGCAACAATCAAAACAACGTTGAGGCCCAGTTCTCTCAGGAAAGGCTTCGGTTTCTTCAAATACATATTTCCTGTTTATTTCAGTCTCCCAGGTGTCTGAAGAACCATTCACCTAGTTTCTCATAGGCAACAGGTGTCACAAGTCTTCAGGAGAATTAAAAGACTCTGGCTTCTGGATAAAGGAAATGCAAGGGCAACCATCACAGGAGGCTGTTCTGAATGCTGGGGCCAACCTCTCTAAAGAAATTCACTAGCCCCTTTGAGTATGAGAAAAGCTGTTGTCATCAGCTCTCACAGTACATAGTAGCTGAAGACAGTGGTCCCTGTTCCCCAAACAGATGCCTTTTCACATCCTGTCATAGGAAGATGTAGCTATTGCTGTATGGATTGCTTTGTTTTCTCATGAAAGTCTCATATTCAGATATAGACAATGATAGACTCCATTAATCTTACTCAGAGCCCAATTCCCTTGATGTCATCTACTTAAGGTCTATACACACTACTGGATATAGAGGTCTATATACGCAAACTACAGACAGAAACTTTCCCTCTGCTTCCTTCCCTGTGAAACCTAATTCTAATTACTTACCTATCACAATCACTGACGCCACGAGCCCCCAGCAGCCCCACATCTCCTCTATTTCTACAATGCTGCCTTTTCAATCCTGTCATACAAATGGAGTTATGCAGTAAGAAGCCACTGGGACCAGCATTTTCCAGTTCATCTGGACCCTTTGTAGCCCCACCAGCTGGTGTATCATTGATTGTTTGTTCCATGTGTGGCTGAGCACTGGTTACCGGTATGGGGATTACTGTTTGGTGGACCAGGCACTTATTGAAGGACATCTAAGCTGATTCCAATTTTCAGTTATAATCAATAAAATACCTATGAAAAGCTGTGCACACTACATTTTCATTGTTCTGCAATAAGCACTTGGGACTGCAGTTCGTTGGGTCCTGTGGTAGTATCTAAAGCACTGTCACACTGTTGTTCTGAATGGCCACACTTATCTTCCATTCCCTACAATGATTCCAGAGTGACCCAGTCCCTATCAACCTTCTCTGTCTTTGTTGTTGTAATTGTTTTGTAACGTTAGTCATTCTGAGTGGTAGGCAGTGAGATCACACTGTGGGCTTAATTTGCATTTTCCTAATGGCCAAGGATGCTGAACAGCTTTTGATACTTATTGGTCATCTGGACAGCTTTCCGGCCAAATGTCCATTCATGTGATCTATTTCCTGATGAGGGGGAATGTGCTTTCCGAAACCTATTGTTGTCTAATTGCACAACACAAATTTCACAGTAGAGCCATGCTGGCCTTTCCTCATAAGCAACTGTGCCCTGTCCCCAGCCTTTCAGAGCAAGACAGAGCAAGCCATGGAGCAGAGCCGCCTTCCATGGCCTTTTCTTTCTTGCCTGTGTATTAGCATAGACAAAATACCATAGCAAGTCTTGGGAGAGTGAGTTTGAGCTTCAGCTCCACCATGTGCCTTTTACCTCACCCAGGCTCTTTCTCTTTCTGATTTATTTCCCAATTGAGTAGTGAAGATAGTAAACTTCAGGCCTCTTGAAACACTGTGGTTGGCCAAGCACAGGATGAAGTGAGGGGAGTTACCTGTGAACACATCTTCTGTTCTCATGGTACTCATGACATGGAGGGATCAGGTTCAAGAAAAGAACAAAAGGTCATGAGAAAGTGTGGGGGGCTTTAAGGTAGGAATCGAAGTCTCTAGCTCAAAGGCAGGACCTGGATGTGGGAGGAGGGTGCTTTCTAGAAGAAGCAGTGTCTACGACGAGAGTCAAGAGATGAGTGGGGTTATGCAGAGGGTGGGAGAGCAGAAGGAGCAAAGGAGTGTTGTATCCAGAGCCCCAGAGATATGAGACAGATTGTGAGAACCTGGGTTGGTAAATGTCTGGCTGCCACTGGGCAGAAGGTGGCAAAGAAGAAAGCCAGCGTCCCATCTGAGTAACAAAAGAACCACACTAGGAGAATATTGGATGTCACCCAAAGGTCATTAGAAGCTATGGATCTGCTTTAGAATATTCCCCCTGGATACAAGGGAGAAATGGATTGTGAGGAGCCAGCATGGAAGACTATGAGAAAGGTTAACAAGCTCCCTCATGTTTGGAACAAAGATTATCAAGAAAGCTTCATCCTTTCTAAGGACAAGAAAGAAAGTCTAAGGACAAGAAAGAAAGTTCTCTGGCCCCAGAGTGGTCGCTACTGTCCTCGGTGTCCAGGCACTCGGTCCATGGAAAAGAAGCTGTGGTTTTGTGGGACCCAACTTTGGCAACATTGACTGCTTCTCAAGTAGGAATCTGGAAGTAGCAAAGAATTCCTAACAGAGAAATGATGCCACATTCCAATGATGAGTTCACCTAGCTATCCAACAAGGGAGCATCCTCACCAGAAACATCCATGCTGACTGACAGTACTCCCCTCACTGGGAATGCTCAGCCTGGTAGCAGGGGCTACAGGACACAGAGCCCTAGGATTACCCTCAGATTGCCTCAAGACCTTCAGGAAGGGTTTTAACGCAACACAGAGGCAGGAGGACATAGCCACTCCCAGAGGTCAAGTGTGTGCTCACCCTGCCATGCTCCCTCAGTTTTCTTGCCATCACTGTGGTTCATCAGGAAAACTACCTTCATTCATTTTCTCATGTTAGGGAGAGAGTGGTGAGCTCATTAAAAATAAATAGGTGAAGAAAACAGAAGACAAATAAATGATTCATCTTCCCCAAAGAACATTCAGTCTCACACTTGACATGTGGGTCAGGTACAGGAAATGGTGAATTGGTTTAACGTGCCCCAATATCCAGAGCTAGTATTGTAAAGGAAATATATCCACATAGGTTACTAACTTTTTAATTTCCCTTCTGGATTATTGATCTTGGAGATTATAACTACAGGTCTTAGACATCTTACTACAAGTAAAAGATGACTTTAATCTGGAAGAGTGAAATAGTCAGACATTCTAGAAACCACTGAAATTGAATCCAGAGCATCCATTTCCAGTTAAACCGTTCTGAAGACTGGAAGGCCAAGATCTCTGTGCCAGTTTAGGTAGTTTTCCCCAAGACCTCTTCTCTTGGCAGACTCGATGTGTACCCATGTAGCTTCCTGTGTATGTGGGCAAAGGGCAATACCTTTGCTTAGAAGGGCACTGTCCTGCTGGAGCCCGGCCCCACCTTTATGATGTCATTTACTTTGAATTATTTCTTTAGAAATTCCTGCTCCTTCTACAGCTCTACCACCAGGACTCCAGTGCCTGATGTGTGAAGGGGCAGAATTGCTGTATCATCCAGTTTGGGCTGGGTGATGGAGTCAGCTGAGTCAAGAGGCCTACCTGCCCAACCCCCAGCCATTGTTCCACGATCACTCCAGAAAACAAGGCTGCCTCCTTACTGCAGAGAGACGAGCAATATTGAAATCGCTCCCCCTAATCTTTATGCGATTGCCTTCTCCCTGATAGAAATATTGCCTCTTGCCGAGTATTTATTGTCCGCTTCTCTCCAAAGTATTGACTTTATGTAACAGTTTGATATACATCAAATCCTTTACAGATTTAATAAACTCCTCTGGTCAGCCTTCTGTTGTGAACACAATGAGATTTATGGTCATCTTGGTGTAAAATCCTTTTTCCTTGAAATTTTCTACTTCCAGATATCAAAAGATAAGAAAGGGACCATCCATCATCTTGGAACTCGTCCCCCATGTCTGCTGCTGGGTATTAGTCTGAAATGACTGGTGGTTAAAGTAGTAAAATGTGACAAAGGCTTCACTGCCAAGCAGCTGGGAGAAGAGGAGGGCCTCACATCCTTCCCTTCCCTTCAGAAGGAGACTTTCTTTGCAATTAATCACAGGAGCCCTAGGAACAGGGAGCAGCCTAATTTGAGTTAGATGCATAACCTCAGCAGGACTTGACTAAGAGGTTAGAGACTTGAGCCAATTCAGGATCCATTTAGCAAATAATATTTGACCAGGTAAGCCGGGAGCCACTGAGTAGGAAATAGGAGGTGCAGAGAGGCAGGAAGTATGTAAGCTAGCTTTCCTCTAGGGCTTCTAGCTCCTTCTATAGTGCTCTGTGTCTGCAGAGCAGACCCACTTTGTCTAGGGTTTTGCTTTGCATTATTTCAAGTAGCTGTTGTCAACTACAACCTCCAAACAGAAAGTTCCACGGGTGATTCACAAAGAGCATGTGATTCTGAGTAGTCTGACAAAATCTCATGCTGTCATGCTCTGTGAATCACCTTTCTATTCAGACCATCCACACTGGATTACTACCCACCCATGAGTAACTTAGTAGCCACTGTGCTGTCAGGTTGACTGGCATTATCTTATCATATATATATATATATATATATATATATATATATATATATATATATATATATTCATCCTGTATCACCCCCCCAAGAAATGTAGGTTGTGTGTGGTACCATAAGATATTGAACCAAGACACATTCATATAACTTTTTATAATATTTTGCATATTTTACATTGTGTTATTTGTTGTTAATCCTTTAATGCATCTTATTTATAACCTAACCTTTATGATAGATAAATATTCATAGGAAAACCAATTACACAGAGGGTTTAAAGTTCGGGGCATGCCCTAGGAATTATTACCTGCCAATAAGCTCACTGCTCTAAGTACTTGCTTGCACCCCTTCTAGACGAAACTTATTACAAGCAGACTCTTCACTTTCCAAGCAGTCACCAGGTGGCTGGGGTGTTTGTCATGTGGAAACTGCTAGAATAAATCTTGTTGGGGTTGAAAAGACTCAGCCAGGAACAGGAAAGCCTTCTAGGTAGCTACTGGGTATTAGTCTGAAATGACTGGTGGTTAAAGTAGTAAAATGTGACAAAGGCACATTTGTGACACATCAAGATTTAGAATTCCTCCTGATCTCAGAAGTTTCTGAGTAGAAATGTAATCTGGACAAGGAAGCAGAGGAGGGCAGGGAGCAGGGCCTCAAACATTCTAGATGCTTCCCTGAAGAAGTTATAGAAAAGTGGGGAGGAAACAGGAAAGAGATTTATGGAGTCTTGAAGCCTCCCGTGAAAATTAAGTGTGGTGAGGAGAGTGGGTTTCCTCATTTAATTGTCTTCCTCACGGTGGTGGTGTGTCAGTCTTTCCTAAGAGCCTATTAATTCTGTAATTTAGTGCAGCAAGAGCAGAGGGACCATCAGAGCCAGTGTGAGGTTTTTTTTTCTTTCTCTTTCTCTCATTGACTAGCTGTCATCTGGCATGAATGTGAGGGTAGCTTTCTCCTTGAACACTCTAAATATCCCTAAATTAAAAAGTTTTTATAGTCAGTTTAATGAAAAAAGAAAAAAAGAAAAGAAACCTGCTTGCATGTCAGTCAGCAGAAATGGGGTCCATGACACTCTATATTATGACTTTAATTATAGCTAAAAATAACCAGGTTTATTGTATAGGTCCCATGGAAGCCAAGTGCTGGAGGAAGAGAGGGATGAGTCAAGCGGCTCTCCTGGGTGATGCTAGTGGCTTTTAAACAAAAAAAAAAATGAAAGATGATTTATGAACGTGGCCCCAAACCTGCTGAGCAGAGCAAGGGTGTGCATTTGATAAATGGCTGGTTTGCCTTGTGCTGGCTCTCTCCCCTATCAAAGGCATCGGTGCAGATCTGTCTTGTCCTTTGTTTAATTAGGACCTCCAGCTGAACAGACACCTTTAGATACGGTACTCAGCATCCCAGGATGATCCCAAGGCACCCCTGCACCCCAGCAGCAGGGCGCAGGGCCCTATGCAAAGTGCAGGAGTTGCTGAGTCTCCGCGTGCACACTTGAAGTTTTTTCTCCTTGCAAAGCCTCTCTGTGGGAGTATGACATCACGTTCTCCTTGTTCTGGTATAGCACAGATCTGCTCAGACAGGGATGGCCCAGGTTCGCAAAGAAGCACATGCAGCGCGGCCTCTACCAGGCCTGGATGGGCATTAGGGACTCACTTGTATATATGATGTAGACAAAGGTCTAAAACGTACTATGGGGATAGTTAAGAAATTGCTCCAGCCCACCAAATTCTATAGCTTGGTCCTGGAAACCTGACTGGGGGTGGGGGGTGAGAACATGCAGAAAAGACAGATATGCAGCACAGATATAGAGAAGCTTGGATCAGGTAGATGGTGCTCATTCTGATGGAGCAGCACCAACCACACACAAGAACTCAGAGCCCAGGCTTCATTACAGAACCACACAGGGGGAGGGGCTACCTAGGCTGAGTAGGTGGTCTCTGTAGAGAATCAGGTTGCTCTCAGCACTGAGAAGGAAGTAGCCATGGCCAGGTTTTTTTACCCATTGCCAATGTTGGCATTCAAACTGCAGGAAGGTTCTCCTTTCCCTCTGAGCCTCACCCAGAGGTTATACCATTCCCATGGGTCTGAGGCATTGGTGTCCTTGAGATGGCCATGCCCACAACAATACTACACATTCACTCAGAACTTCATTATTTATTTACACAGTCACTCAAGGCTCCAATCCCTACAGGATCCCATTGTTTGAGCAGACCATCCTTTCGACATCAATAGAGAATACATCTCTTATGGGAGGGACGATGATCTTACAATCTTGCCTTTGTTCCTACATAGTCTATGACCTGTTAGTTCACCTGTGTACTACTAATAGGTGTCATTGTTCTGTGCATGGTACTATTTTAAGATTCATATACAGTACTATTATGAAATATCACAGAACTGCACCAAACAAATTGTGAAGTCTACTGAAGAGGAAAAGACCGACAGAAACTACCAAGTACTTTGGGGGTAGTCAAGAGCTGGCATCTGGAAGAAACAGTGGATACTGTAACATTGGTTTTCTACATGTCCTGACCATCATATATCATTATGTTTTATGACCATATGTGCTTTTGTATATACTATAGGCCCCTTATCTCAGTATTGCCTCGAGCAGTTTATTATGTGTGATTAGCTATGCTCTATAAATACTGGACAGAAATGTCTAGATATAATGACACATACTTTTTAGACTGTATGCCATTTCCAGTAGCCTTATTATATCTTATATCATCCTACTCCATCCCACCAAAATGTGACTCTTCACTTTGTCCAGCATATCCACCCTGTGTGGTCTAACTAACTTAGACCATAAGTAGTAACTTAGTAGTTCAGCTCTCTGGTTTCCTATGGAGTTCTAACACTGCCTTTAAACAGAACTTACTGCAATTCTCAGCTTTATGGACTCCCTAGGGCTCTTGGAACATACCCCCTACACTCAAATATGGGGAACTATTGGACTGTATATTTTATTTTAATGATGAATAAAAATTGGTCAACTAAGGCAATCAAACTCCTAGTGGGTGCTCAAAACCATTTCTTTGTAGCAGTGGGGAAAACACACCCACACACACAAAAATAAGGAAGAGAAATCTTTGTAGTTTCTAAAGCAAGGATTCTAAAAGAAACAGGAATGCAGGAAGTGTAACAGCAGTAAGTAAGGCTAGGACCACACAGACCTCTGCAGGTCTGTGGTTTCTGAGGACTGGAAACCACTTCCTACCCAGTCAAGGTTGTGTTGGGAATTGAATCTGATGGACACGGGTGCAAAGGGGAGCAGGGACTAGGGATGTGACAGAGGCTGCCAGGGGAACCTCACTGGAGGCCAGCTCAGCTCAGGACCTTGCAGCAAAGTCTCAATGGGGAGGCATTAAGCAGCTGAGGAAAGCAGTCGCCATGACAACATAAGGAGAACAGAGATTGCGATCACGTGCATTTGAGGGACTATAGATCAGCTAGGATACTTTGGGGGGGCTGCAGAACGGGCATGCAAGAGACTTGAAGAGGTCAGGAAGGGAATGGCCTCCTAGGCAGAGCTGAAATGGTGGCACAGAAAGGAAGCAGCTGTGAGAAGTGCCGATCAGAAATGGAACAGAAAGGTCATGAGAATTTAAAACTCAGTAGGGAAAGCAGCCTGAATGCTGGACACAGCCTAAGAACAAAGCTGGACTTCAGAGATCAAGCATAGCCCAGAAAAGAGGGAGATGGGAGGGGTTAGAGCTGCAAAAACAAAGCCGAAAGACACGCCGAGCTGCCTTTGAAAGCTCCCATTGGGGTCCAGCCATTCTTGAAGGACCAACAGTGGTAATTGACAGGTTGGTTCCTCAACAGCACACAAGAGTCAAAAATGCCATGGACCCAAAAATTCTACCAGGAGCTGGGTAGGGAAAATGTGTGTCTTAATCCACAGTGACAGGATCCAGAACCTCCAGAACTCCAGAACCTGAAGCTGTTCAGAGGAGGACTCCATCCTGTTGGATGTGTTGATAGATTGCCTGCCACCCCCTGCAAAAGAAGGGTGCTGGGAGTACCTCCCACAAAGATGAAGTGATTCAATCTACCTGAAGCCCTTTGAACAATTCCCTCCATTAAGAGAGAATGAAAACTGTTAGCTTTTTTCCTTTTCCCACCGTGTATACTCATCTGTGCATGTGCATGTGTACGTGCAGTATGCCTGTGGAAACCAGAGGACAACTGGGTCACCTCCTCAAATGACATCAGTCTCCTTCTGAGACAGGGTCTCTTTTTGGCCCAAGATCTCATCTATTTAAATTAATTGGTCGATGTGTCCTGGGCTACTCCCATCTGCACACGCCCAGCACTGGGGTTATAAGCATGTTTTACAAGGCCCAGAATGTTTATCGAGGTTCTGGGGATTGAACACAAACCCTCATGCTTGCCTAGCAAGTGCTGTATCCGCTGAGCCATCTCCCCAGGTTAGGGAATGCTAGTGTGTGTGTGTGTGTGTGTGTGTGTGTGTGAGAGAGAGAGAGAGAGAGAGAGAGAGAGAGAGAGAGAGAGAGAGAGGGAGGGAGAGAGAGAGAGAACGAGAGAGAGAAAGCTTCATTTATTATTATTATTATTATTATTGCTGTCAAGTTTCTCCTGGGCAATACTGGAAGCTAAACATGGAGTTTAGTTCAATTCCTTTCTGGGCTTGAAACTGTTTTCTTGTCTTAAGTGGAGAGAACAGGACTGTGTGCAGCTTGCCCTCTATGATTCTGTTCTCATACAGCATTTCATTCAGCCCTTGCGATGACTGGAGATGTGCCACTAGATTACCATCACTCAGAAGAACAAACCTGGATGGTGAGAAGCTAATGGGTTCCTCTAGTGAGGAAACAAGGGGGCTCTCCCGACCTCAAACCCACATCCTGTTAGTGTCACATGGAGGCTGGGCCGGGGACAAGAGTCCTGGACTTGATTCTGGTCTCGGAGTTTCTGCTTCCAGATGCACTTTCTCTGGCCTCAGAAAATGGAGTGCTACCTTTGAGCAGGAAGAAAATAAACCATCGTGATTTCTTTTAACAGCTTCAATAACCAACATGACATTGTGAAGGACGTGCCAATATTTGTAATCTCCCCTGACAAGTTGTTAAGTATTTATAGAAACATTTTCTCCTGGCCCTGCTTAAAGAAAGTACTGTATCTAATTTCCTCTGGAGACATGTGCTGGGGAAAATCAGAAGGATGATCTGTCATCATAAATAGCAATAAATAGTCGCCCTGAAAGACTTGCTTGTTTAGCAAGGTTGCTTGAATATTAACATCTCCCTTTAATCTTGTCTCTGTGAGGAAAAGTTCACGGCTTAAGTATGAGCTGAGCTCCAGGTTTGAGGGGAGCTCAAGACTGGAGGTTGGTGACCTCTGAAGTCTGGGTCAGTCTGGGAAAACTGAGGCAGGGGGAAGAAAATGAGGCTCTAAAATCTAAGGAATAAGAGGAAGTGTGGTTGTGAAATAGATTTGCTCTGAAAGTGGGAGCCACAAGATTTAGGCTTTAGTCTTTTCCACAGTCAATTCTATTGCTCTTTCTGGGACTCACTCTCTCAGTCTTCCTCATCTGTAAAATGGAGTAAGGGGCTAAGATGGAGGCTCCGTTTACTCTTGAATTCTATAAGAAAATCCTAGAAGGAACTGATAACAAAGGGGAAGGGATAATTCATTCTGGCCCAGTGGGTCACAGCTAGACCAGATAGATCTTTCTTCAGGATTGCTGGAGCCCGATATCCCAGAACAGAACCAAGCGGCTGGAACTCACTGTCTCCCTCCTCTGTAAACACCTTTGATCAAATGGCTTTTCTTAGGGCAGTACTGAATCAGGCCAGACTTTTAATTTCATATGAGCCAAGTTATACTTAAAAACAGACCTGCAGGAGCCTTCCCAATAACTAGCCTCAGAAGCTGAAGATGTAGCAAAACAGTTACTGGAAACAAAAAAAGAATCTCTTAAGTGAACTTGGTCTGTAAAGCTCCACAGCGCTGAACTGGTGAGCCGAGCTCCATCCTTATGAGGGTGGCCCTTAGGGGGACCAGCATCAGCTCCAACGATGGAGCCAACCGATGGTATTAGCAATGCTCAGAAGCTGAATGAGCAATCTGCAGTGCAATGAGCTTGCCATCACTTGTGGTATACAAACAATGACTTGTTGGTTGCCTCTAGATGATGCTGAAGGTGAAATCCAAAGTTCAGGGGTGGGGCGGGGTGGAGGATTGTTGAACTTATTTTCTGTTAAAACAAACAAACAAACAAACAACTTTTAAACTACAGACTTTGGTTTTATCTCTAGTCTTTCCAACAAGTTTTCAATTGTTGTAGTTGAGGATTTGTTTTTTTTAAATACTAAATATATATATATATATATATATATATATATATATATATATATATATATACACTAGATACCATTAAGAGAGTGGTCCTGCACCCAAAGGACCCCATCATTTGGGAACACTGTCCTGGATGTCATCTTTCTTTCTCACAGGTTCCAACTTCTATGTTTATCAACATAGAGTTGAGAACCCAGAGGAACAAAAGAGACTCATGAACCAGAGACCTGAGCTGATTTATTGTTTATTCTAGATTGCTTTTTCAGAGATTTTGGTTCATGGTGAGTTTGCCCAATGACTTTTGAGCCTGGGGTGAGAGACTGTGGATCCTGTGGAAAGAAAGTCACCCACTTCGTGGTTTCCAGAAAGCTAAATAGAGAGGAAGGGTTGGGGTCCTCTGATCCCCTGCCTGGGCACGCTCCCAGTGGCCCAGCCTCCTTCCACTCAGATCAACTCTTAAGGGTTTCACCACACCCCTAGAACACCACAGGCTTGAAATCCATCCATGGGTCTTCGCAATGAATCTCTGTGGGACTCTTATCCAAATCTCAGCAATCAGTCAGGGGCCAGACTGTGAAGGGGGCAAAGATCTGCACAGGATCCACACATCTG
Organism: Apodemus sylvaticus; assembly: GCF_947179515.1. Lineage (NCBI taxonomy): Eukaryota > Metazoa > Chordata > Mammalia > Rodentia > Muridae > Apodemus > Apodemus sylvaticus. The sequence goes on from NC_067481.1 coordinate 52,829,094, forward strand.
AAGCTGGGAGGTTCTGCATCAGCCCTGCTTCCTCCCAGCCAGCATTCCTGCATCTTTCCCAAGTGAAACCAGAAGGAAGAGGGCCTAAGACAAGGACAAAGTGGTGAGTTGTCAGCCCACCTTATTGAGATTGCATTACAGTCCAAATTTAAGCCTGTAATTAGCACTTTCTCTAAAGGGCCAGACAGTAAATAGCCAAGTTTTTCTGTTGCAGTGCAAAAGTAGCCACCAAAAATACACAAGTAGATATGTGTGGTTGTGTTTTGGTATCATTTTATTGACAAAAATAGACTTCAAAGGTTGGGGAAATGGTTCAGTGGGTAAAGTGCTGGCTGAACAAGTGTGGGGGTCTGAGTGTGGATGGATTCCCAGCACCCTTATAAAGGCCAAGTGTGGCAGCACCTGTCTATCAACCCAGGGCAGGGGAGGTGGGCGGGCAAACCTCAGTCGCACATTGGACAAACAGCAGCTCTAGGGCCAGTGAAAGGCCCTGACTCTCAAACGTGGAGAATGGCATCCAGTGTCAAGCTCTTATCTCTACACATTCACATAAACATGTGCACAACTCTCCTCTCTCTCTCTCTCTCTCTCTCTCTCCTCTCTCTCTCTCTCTCTCTCTCTCTCTCTCTCTCTCTCTCTCTGTGTGTGTGTGTGTGTGTATGTGTGTGTGTGTGTCTCATACACACACACATACACATGGAGAGAGAGGGGAGAAAAAGAGAGGAGACAGACAGATGGACAGACAGAGATACACATATATACACACAGAGAAGACAGATATACATAGATACAGAAAGAGAGAAAGAGAGAGAGAAGAGTGAAACAGACAGAGATACACATACATACACACGGAAGACAGATATACACAGATACACACACAGAGAGATAGACAGATACACTTACAGAAACAGACAGACAGATATACATAGAGAGAAACAAGTAAGGGATAGGCAGAGATACACATACAGAGAGAGGCACACACACACACACACACACACACACACACATATAGAGACAAAGAGTCAGACACAGAAATACACATACAGGGATAGACAGACACACACACACATACATACCGAGACAGACAGATGCACACACAGATACATAGAAAGACATACAGACAGACACACACACACATATACATACAGAGACAAAGAGACAGACAGACAGAAATACACATACAGGGATAGACAGACACACACACATACATACAGAGACAGACAGATACACACACAGAGATACATAGAAAGACATACATACATATAGACAGACAGACAGACAGACAGACAGATACACACACACACACACCTCAAAAGGAACAACAGGCTATAAGCCATAAGCAGGTCTGACCTGTAAACAGTAGGTAACCAAATTGCTGCTCTCAATTGTTAGTAAACATTCAATTCCTTGGTGGCTGCTCACAGCACAGGCTCTAATACTCCCTCTAAAACCTTTTTATTCATAATGTATACACGGACCAGGAAGAGTTTTCCATATACTCAAATTAAAATCACCAAACTAATTGATTCTCCAAGTGAGAAATAATTCTAATAAGAATTACTCTGTGAGTTCAGCTAGAATTACTGTACATTAATGCTAGAAGAAATAATAGCTCTATTTCATTTTGTAAATGTTCTAATTTAATGTCACCTAAAAGGTACATAAAGCAGTCTTCAATTTCCTCTTCCCATGAATCTGAAGTCAGCCCTTCCCCATTCATCTATTCTGCAAAAAATGATATTGAATTCTTGCTATAAATTAGTCTTTGTGCTAGGTGCTCAATATACAACAGAGTGCCTGAGATAAAAAAGCCTTGAGAAGGGCACTGGCATTAATGTATAGCATTACAGACATACACAAGTAGAAGCCATAAGGTTCCAGGATGGCCGTGTCACTAAGAGTTGCAGTTACCTACTCTGGGATGTGTCTAGAGAAACGTCATTAAAATAAAACTGTAAAGGGTGGACAATATGAGAGATTTCACCGAGTATGAAGAAGAGACAGGCATTCTGGGATAGGAAGGGTGGGATGAGACTACATGCTAAGCCAACCATGGACAAAAATTAGAAGAAACAAAGGTGTGGCCACTAGGAAGGACCCAAATCACAAAGACTGCACAGAACTCAGGCTTTCCCCTAAGGAATGGGAGCTCTGGGGGATAGTTCGCTTTCAGTTAGATATGCATCTAGATTTGCCTATGAATCTAGGGTTCTTTGGAATGTAAAAAGCAAGAACGAACAAGAGAAAGATGTCTTAAAACACCAAGAAAGCACTGGGAAGGCCTGAGCCCGGGCTACACACAGGAGGCAGAAGGATGCTCAGGGCCAGGAGCAGCAGCATGATCGGCTCTTCACCTCTTCTTTCATACCCTTTGTCTTTCGAATGATTCCTGGGGGATACAGAGCATCGTTTGTAAGGAATACGGTCCTGAGATGTTCCTTCCCGTTCTCCAGACTCTTGCTAAGGCAAGGTGACATGAAAGCAGACTGAGACCACAGCATTCAGATAAGGACTGTTCTGTACTGATCTTCCTCCATGCAAGTCAGTTATGCATATCATTGTTATTTGCAAGAGAATCTGATTCTTGCACATGTCCTAAATCATGTAACCCTTCAAATGCTGAGCTGACAGTGCCATTGCTTGTGTATGTATTGCTTGTGTGTTCTCACTTATAAACGCCCTCTCCCAGGGAAAGAGAATAAGAGAGAAGCACTAAGATGAACCATCAATCTGCCCTGCTCACCAACCTCCTACTGTGTTAAGAAGCACCAAGGGAGAGAGGAGTTTTTGGTCCAGTTGCTGTCACTGGACCTTGCAGTGGGCACTGCCCAGCAGGCTCTTTGGCATGGTTTTGTGTCTTTCCCACTTAACCACCAGTAGTGATTTGAAGGAGAATAGTCCATATTAACTCCTACACTTGGATGATTGATTCCCATCGGTTTAGTCTAGCCATCACTACACATTTGACCTTATTAGTAAATTTATCTCCCTCTTAGTAATAAACTCCCTCCTTTTAATAAACTCGTCTTGCTAGCCATCTTCTAGCCATCGTCTTCTTTGATCTTTGGGAGGTCCCATCTTTTGCCTTCACAGCTCCTCTTACCAAATGGGCAGTTTTTAGTTTGCCATGTAGCTTGCTTGATTTACAAAGTACAAGAGATGTAACATCCTGCTGCTCCAAGCCAAAGGTGTGAGAGATCGCATTTCTATTGCCTAGGAAGGAGGAGGAATGACCTATAGAATAGAACCAGAACCACCCAGCCATGCTCTCATAGCTCTTTCAGCTTCCAAAAATAATCAGGATTTTTTTTTCAGTCAATTGACTCTAATGCAGTCATCTGCTGCAATAACCAAAGCTATAGGAACATGAATGGGACAAGGAGAGTCAACAATCACTTAAAGCAGGTTTATGCATGAGATAGATGGAGATTCCATTGGCTAGAATATGAAGTGCAGGGAGAGGAATCTGAGCTGGGATGAAGGAATTCCAAGTTTAGTCTTGACTGAGCTGAGTGTAGGTAGAGGGTAAGAAAAATATTCAGCAGTCAGAGGCAGGTGAAGGGAATTTCAGCTAGAAACAGTTTTGAGAGGCATTGTGAGAAGAATGGGAGAAACATTGCCCAAGGATGAGCTGGAGGTGGAGTGGGGGGGGGTACCAATATGTATGCCTCAGATGAAAAGTGCCTCTCAGACCACCCCTCTTCCACACAACAGTGTCCAGTGCATACATAATTGCCTCTTAAGAAATATCTCATGAAAGAATTAATTGTCTAAGGGATCTATCAAACTATTCTCACACCTCAACTTTCTAGAGAGTTTGGAAAGTCCTACACAGTTTTTCAGCAGGAAAGGAAATAAAGAGTCTTCTCCTATATATAACCTGTTACATGCCTCTTGTTCCATTGCTGCAACCCAAATTCTAGGCTTAGGTACTGTGCAGAAGAGAGTCAACACGGAAGGACAGAGACTTAGCCCTTGCTAAGTTTGCCCTTAACTGTTATCTGTGCATCTGAATGACTTAGTGGTTTTCTTATGCTAATGTAAATCTTGCCCCAAATAAAAGTTGTAGCTCTTGTGCATAAAGCATTAGCAACCAAAACATGTTTCATGCTGAATACCTGCTTTCATTGTGGGAAGCTACAAGCTGCAAAGAAGATATCTAATGAAGAGCTCTCAACAACAGCTGTAAGCAGTGGAGCTCTCATGAACGCCCCAGTAGACCACATTTCATGCATGTGGTTATAGCACTCAGTGGCAGACATGAGCATGGCCTGTGAATTCTGCTGGAGAAAGCTTTTCCAAACCTTTCCCCGACCAAGTGTCTTTTCCCTTGTATCCTTTGCTTTGAGCCACAGGCACAAAGGCTACTAAATGCTTTGAGGCCCAAAGCAAATGCGAAGACAATCTCGAGGACTCCCAACGTACATATTGTGCTTACTAGTCATTGTAACTGAGTCCAAATTTGGCAAAAAAAATACACTCTGTTATCCTAATAAACACCCATCACCACTCCACAGCCTCTTTAGAGAATGCTGGCCATTGGCTGGTCGCTGGACCCCTTCTTTCTGACATACCCCAAAGTTCTAGTATATGCAATCTACATTAACATTCAAAAGTAGTTTTCTCATGTTTGGTGACATATCTTCTCACTATGTAGCTCAAGCTGTCCTTGAACTTGCTGTGTAATCCTGGCTGGCTTCTAATTGTGATTCTCCCACTTCCACTTCCCAAGAGCTGGGATCACAGGCACATGTCACTGTGCCTGGCCAGGGAAAACAAAGTTACAATTTAAATGACAAATTTATACAGACAAATAGGTTGTATTCGTGTCTATATTTCCTGACCTTGGGACCCTAATCCAGGGCTACACAACTTGTGCAGGATGCCTAGTTCATCATTCATAGACCACTGTGAAGGTTTGAATTCATGGTATATCCTTTTAGACAGCAAAATGCTTCTAGATGGATACCTGAGCTCTCAATACTTTCAAGTGTACATGGTGGTTGTGATTAATATAATAGGAATTTCTTGAAAAGTGAGAGTGTATTTGAGAATGGAGATGACTCTATATTAAATCTCTGCAATGAAATAAAGTGATTTCTCAAAAGCTACAATAGACTGGGAAGACAATATGAAGAGATACCTACATTTCAGAAATGGTGAGAATATGTTGATGAATGCAGATAGGATTTGATCCAAAAAGAAACAAACTCAGAAGAAAGTTTCTAAAGGAAGATACCATAGTGAAGTGGTTCCAGAGAGCTCCAAACTCAGAGGCATTCAAAGGCGCAGGGGGATGTGGCCATATAGAAACAGATAAGCCAGCCAGGCATGATGACTCATCCCTGTAATCCCAGCACACAGAAGAGGAGAGCAGAGGATGCAAAAAGCTATCCTGGGCTACTGAGAGAATTCCAGGCCAGCCTGGGTGACATGGTGAGACCCCGAGTTAAAAATCAATAAAGGAAAAGGAAAAAGGAAAAAAAAATGACAAGATGAATTATGGAGAAGCAATGAGGACAGCCAGTCCTCTCCTGTGACTTCTGATAACAGTGAAACTTTGTGTATACTACACTGAGCCCACTAAGGTATCTGGATTGGATTGGCCTAAGTACAAGGAGAACTGGACCAGTGCATTCAGAAGAGAGCCCAAGCAGACTTTCCTGTGAAGGTCTGCCCATCCCTGCTTTGTCTCAAAAAAGAGAAACATAAGCGCAGGCTCTCAGACATGAGCACACCCGAGAGGCTCGCCAAGCAATTAAAAACCAACCCCGGGAAAGAGAAATGAGACTTGATGTTCTAATGCACAAAAAGTTCAAAGTCACACAAAACAGACAAGCATGATGTTTCCTTACAATTCATTTGATCTTCTGAAGATTAAAGTTTAAATGATTAAAAAGGAATGTCCAACCAGCAGACCTGTGACTCTGACCCTGGTAGCCAAGGTATTCTGTGAATGCCACTGAAAGGTAAATAAAATCACTCCAGCCAAGACAGTCTCAAGATAGTATATTAAAATATTTTCTCTCTGGACAGAAAATGAGAGCATAAGGTGTAAAAATAAAGATAATCCAGAAAACACACACACACACACACACACACACACACACAGAGAGAGAGAGAGAGAGAGAGAGAGAGAGAGAGAGAGAGAGAGCAATTCAGAGGAGCTGCCTTCTGGTTTTGAAGACTCATGACCAAGTGCACACATCTCCAGTCACTGCAGTGAGCAGATAAGAGAAAGGGACACAACAAAGAATACACAATCACAATGACACATTCTAACCAATTACAGATGTGGGAAAAACTAGGTGAAGTGGTGGTGGGGCACATATCTAATGATTCATGGGGAGCACAGACTGGTCTGGATAGGTGAAAACAAAAAAGGGTGGGTAGGGAGGGGAATGAGTCTGCAAGGGATGGGGGTTAGTAAGATAAAATGATAAAGATGCATTGTATGAAACTCTTAAAGAGCTAATAAATAAGAAAATAAACATTAACATCATTTAAAAGAACAAATCCTTGGGCTGGAGAGATGGCTCAGAGGTTCAAAGAGGACCTGGGTTTGGTACCTAGCACCAGTATGGCCACTAACAATGCTAACTCCAGTCCTAGAAATTCTAACACCCTCCATGTATTCATGTGGTGCACAGATGTGCATACAGGCATATATATGTATTTTTTTTCTTTTGGAAATCACCTAAATAGACATAAACAGATGCAGAAATTATGAATGGGTTAATTATAGGAAAATGTAAAATAATAGTTAAATTCCAAACAGACACACTCTTACATGAGACAATCATACCAATTATCTTAAATAAACAGAAAGATTCATGATTTTTGTTTTGGAGTCAGAGTCTCACTCCATACTTCCCTCTAGCCTTGAATTCACTAATATTACTAGTCATACAGAGATTCTAGAGTATACAGGAAGGAAGCCATATTCATTCATAAGTTATTTATAATCACCAATACCAAAAATGAGTAAGCATGACATCAAAGCAGACCCACCTACCAATCACCAGAGCAGTCTCACCTGCCAATCACCAGAGCAGTCCCACCTACCAATCACCAGAGCAGTCCCACCTGCCAATTACCAGAGCAGTCCCACCTGCCAATCATCAGAGCAGTCCCACCTGCCAATCACCAGAGCAGTTCCACCTGCCAATCACCAGAGCAGTCCCACCTGCCAATCACCAGAGCAGTCCCACCTGCCAATCACCAGAGCAGTCCCACCTGCCAATCACCAGAGCAGTCCCACCTGCCAATCACCAGAGCAGTCCCATCTGCTAATCACCAGAGCAGTCCCACCTGCCAATCACCAGAGCAGTCCCACCTGCCAATCACCAGAGCAGTCTCACCTGCCAATCACCAGAGCAGTCCCACCTGCTAATCACCAGAGCAGTCCCACCTGCTAATCACCAGAGCAGTCTTACCTGTCAACCTCACTTAAGTCCTTAAATGATTCACAGTTTTCTAATTTAAATAACATATTAACATATCAAGGGTGGAAAATATTACTGTATTGAAATATCAATTTATTATCTCCAAGAAGAATTTTGCTTAGAAATCAGTCATTGTAAGTCATTATATTAATAAAAATGCAAGGTTATCTCAATTGAAGATGGAAAATGTATTTAGCCAAATTCAACATTTTATATCCTTCGGTATGCTGAGAATAAAAGGAAACTTTCTTACTCTTACAAACCCATCTGTCACTAAACTGACAAACACAGCTAATGGGGAAAACACATAAAACATTGTACACTAAAATAGAAACTCTCCATAGTCTGAAGAAGATGCTGTTACCATCATTACTGTGCCAGAGGGTTAGTCGCTGCAGAAGAAAGAGAAATTAAATAGGCATGTAATGATCATGAAGGAAGAGGGAGGCTCACCAGCACTTGTGGACCACATATTTCCTTCTCTTGAAAATTAGGGAGAATCAAAAGGAAAAGGATTACATTTAATTAGAAAGCTTAAATCTGCTAAACAGGAAAAAAAAACCAAGGGTAGGGGGAAAGAAACAGAAAATGGAACTGGAAATTGATGTCCTATCCCATGAGCCATCCCCAATCTCTATGGCCATCATAAGAAAGCTTTATGACAATGCAGACAAGCCAGCTTGTTCACACAGTGTCCGTGGCCGCTCTCCTAAATGCAGAGGCAGAGCCTATTGCTTGAAGCAGGGACCATATGGCCTGACAATCCTGAAGTATTTATTGTCTAGTCCATCATGACAAGATTGCCAGCCTGTGGAATAGAATTACAAGCTCACTAACAAAGTGTTAGAAATAGATTCATAACAAGTACACAACTTATGAAGTAATAAAAATATTAAAGAATAAACTAGCATCCAAGCTAAATTTAAATAAGTCAATATAGATACCATGTATTAGGAAATATAAAATATATATAAGTGAACCTATACTACATATTATACTACATATTATATATAATTCAAATAGGCTATATACTATATTATATTATATGCAGTGTAATATGTGATATATATATATATATATATATATATATATATACATGTATATACATGTGTGTGTGTGTCTGTGTGTGTGTGAAATGTCCTGGAATAAAAATATTCAATATTATCAAAATTGATTCTCCAAATTAATCAGTTAACCTAAAGCAATCCCATTTAAATCCCATTTAAACTCCCAGTGCAGTACCTATTGAACATGACACTGTACTGCAAAAAACTCAAATGAAATATTAAAGGAGAGAAAGAAGAAATTCTACTCTGACAAAACACTTTGCTTCGAACCAAGTCCTCCACCACTTGATACACATGTCAACCTGAAAAGTCAAACAAATGAGGCTGGACAGGGCATCTGAGAACAGCATCCTAAACATGTCAAAGTGACAAGATGAAAATTCTGGAAACCAGGCCTGCCAATGCACAGAAATTCAAAACAGTTAGCCTGGTCTCGAAGCATCCCTCTCTTCAGCAAGCTACACATCCAGAGAAGGTGACTTAGACACGAAGAGATGCTTTTGAAGTCTACAAGACAAAGGAGACGAGAGCTTCAGTCCAGGCCTTGCAGCCTTGGAGCTGACCAGACTGAGCTTCAGATGCCAAAGAGCTACATCCAAAGATGTGAGGCATTCAGAAGTAAACAACCCTTTTTTTTTCTTTCCTTTTTTTTCCTTTTTTTTAAATTCGATATATTTTTTATTTACATTTCAAATGATTTCCCCTTTTCTAGCCCCCCACTCCCCGAAAGTCCCGTAAGCCCCCTTCTCTCCCCCTGTCCTCCCACCCACCCCTTCCCACTTCCCCGTTCTGGTTTTGCCGGATACTGCTTCACTGAGTCTTTCCAGAACACGGGCTACTCTTCCTTTCTTCTTGTACCTCATTTGATGTGTGGAGTAAACAACCCTTAAGAAGACTACCTTTCAGTTTCCTAGGTCCGCAAAGCTGGGCCTAGGCGATCTGAGATCCCAGTCACTTGGCAGAACCAAATACCAAGGGGCAGTTGATGTGCAGAACTTAAAGAGTGAACTAGAAAAAGAGCCAAGTAGAAATTCTAGGCTTAAACATACAATGGCATTAAGACTTCAAGACACGGTTCGAAAGAGAATTGGTTAACTCAAATATTCATGAGAAGAAAATATTTAGAGTGTAGACAGGAAAACACAGGGACAAAGAGTCGCATGGGTTTAGCTGAGTCTCAGAACAGGAAAGAGAAAACAGGTCAGGAACAAAACATGAATGCATAAAGTGGCCTTTTAAATTCCCCAAACTAATGAAAGAAATTAATCCATGGATCCAAGACCTAATGAATTCTTAGAAAACTAAACAAAATTTATAAACCGCACCCCCAGAAGCATAATAGTGAAATGGAGATAGCTAGCCACGGATTGGGGGAGGGGCATAGCTAGTTATGGGACCAACACATTTATTCTAAAAAGAAAAGGGTGAACAGCAGAAGTCTGTACAGCAAAAGTGTAAGACAAGACAGGAGAAGTGGCTCAGGGTTTGAGGATGAATTCTGGTTTTCCACGGTGGTGATAAAGACCATGACCAAAAGCAATTTGGAAAGGAAAGGGTTTATTTTTGCTTATAGCTGTCAGGTTACACTTTGTCACTGAATGAATCCAGCTTTGGAATCTAGAGGCAAGAACTAAAGCAGAAACCATAGAAATGCAGTTCTTACTGGCGTCCTCACTTTGCTTTCTTAAACACCGCGGTACCGGTTTCCCAGGCATGGCATAGCCCATAGTGTGCTGGACTTCTATGAACTTGTCTACAGGCCAATCTGACGTGGGCATTTTCTTAATTGAGGTTCCCTACTCTCAGATGGCAGTAGCTTGTGTCAAGTTGACATCAAACCAATCTGCACACTCTTCTTGTAGAGGACCCTAGTTCAGTTTCCAGCACTCATATGATGGTAACCCACAACCACCTACAACACTAGATCTGGTGCCCCTTTTGATCTCTGCAGGCATTATAAAGGGATCAGAGATTATCTGCATACTTTGCTTTTAACTAATTTTAGAATACACTTATGGCTAGTATTAGAATATTTCCTGCTGTCAAGACAGCACTTCAAATTCCTATTAAAGAGAGAGCTACTCAGGACATAGTTTACCATGGTGTCCCAACCCTAGATGAGGAGCTATTGGTCACTGAGAGGGACTGGGAGAGAGAGTTGGTTTTCTTTAAGGATGTGGTCCCTGGTCAATGGAGCATGTTTTACTAGAATCCCACATTCCCAGATATAGACAGTACTTATAGACATACTTATTGGTCTCAATAAGTATGAAGTAAAATGAAGGACACAAAGTTGGGTGAGCTGGGAAAGGGGATGGGCTTATAAGGAGTTGGTGGAAGGGGGTGGGTATAATTAAAATGCATTGTATGAAACTTTCAAAGTAAAAAGGAAATTGCAGGGGTTGGGGATTTAGCTCAGTGGTAGAGTGCTTGTCTAGCAAGCTCAAGGCCCTGGGTTCGGTCCTCAGCTCTGTTAAAAAAAAAACAAGAAAAAGGGAAATTTCAATCACTTCTGAAAAAATAACAGATTTATAACAGGTATTATATCCAAAATAAATCCCTACTACATAAAAATGCCAACTATAAGAAGAGATACTAGAAAAGGAAATGATTCTTAAAATCTTTGAGTTAGAAAGAGTTTCCTATGATAAGGCATATAATCCATAAGCCACACACGCAGGGCTCTCACTTCTAGTGTCACAAAAATTTAAACCGCTTTTATTGAAAAAAAAATTTACAAAGTTAAAGTCCAAGCAGCAGTCAGGAGATGTTCTACACAATATGCTTGACACAACCAGAATTTACAACCAAAGTCTGTCAATATCCTATACAAGTCAATGAGAAAAACACATGCATATTAAAAATATGTAAATGATATGAACAAAGTTTTCTTTGCAAAGGTATAAATATTAGTAGTCATATAAAATGCACCACTTCTGCCAGTCAGGAAAATGGAAATGAAAAGAATAATGAGATTTGATTTTTTCCTACTCATTACATATCCAGAGTTAAGAAGAGGGACAGTTACAAATGTTAACACAGATTTGGAGAAACACAGGCTTTCAGGTACTTGCTGTGAACAGTGTATATGTGAGATCATTTAGAACCCTTTAAGCACTATCAACCAATGTGCAAATTTGCATGCCCACTATCCTAGCAATGTCAGGCTGGACACACAGCCTGAGTATGAACTGGGGCACACACACACAAAGAGGAACATGTGGGATGAGATGGCTCAGTGGTTAAGAGCACTGACTGTTCTTCCAGAGGTCTTGAGTTCAATTCCCAGCAACCACATGGTGGCTCACAACCATGTAATGGCTGAAATAGGCATCCGATGCCCTCTTCTGGTGTGTCTGAAGACAGCGACAATGTACCCACATACATGAAATAAATAAATAAATAAATGTTTAAGAAAAAAATAAAAGAGGAACACGCAGCATTGTTGTAGTCCAAAGAGCAAAACTCTGAAGTTTGAAGAGGTTTAATATTGGCCATCAAAATAAGAGGTAGGAAATAAACTATGGGACCAAGGAGTTCTCTGCACACAATGAAATAGTACAATAGACCTCACTGACATAGAAGAACGTACAAGACACAACATCAGAGAAAATCATACTGAAAAATAGTTCATAGAGTATGCATGTCCTAGGACTCTGGGAGCATGGACACCAACCTAAGTACATCAGTTACCTGTAGAGAAGAGAGAATAAATGATAAGCAGACAAATGATAACTTCATGCAAGAAAAAAAAATGTCCTGCCTCAAACTGAGACTGAAGTGAACTGGGTTCTCAGAATTTTAAAGGGCTTGTTGTCATTCTTGGAGACTTGAGGGAAGGCTAGACCTTTGGCTTCTGAGAACTGACACCTTGTGGTGAATGGATTCCTTGTCAGGGACATAACCCTGCTGCTTGATACATCCAATTAATAGCCCAGATCAATTTGTGATCCCTTACATCTCAGATATATGACCCGGTGTTTTTGATTAATGAGTCATGTCTGATGGTGGTTCCAAATTATCCATGCCACAGATTTAACCCCACTGCTGAGAGGAAGCTGATTTCTTTATGACTGTGTGAAGGAAGGCGGGCCGAAAGTCCTGTCTAGCCAGGCAGCTTTGAAGCAAAGAAGACAGACACGCAGCCTGCCAGGGGAGGTAAATCTCTCTCCTAGGACATTTGGACAGCTCACTCCCTTTGCTGTCCATGCTAAATCCTTCATTAATAAGCAGTAAACCTTGACTCATGTCTGGAAGTTTTAATTGTCCATGATTTGCACTGTGCTACTTAAATCTTAGGAAACTCTAAGACTGTACTGACGTAATGCCTGTGGAGATTGTAGCTATATAGATGTCCCCAAATACAGCTTTTTACTGGATGTTTCCTTAATCATGATACTAGATAATTATTTTTCCTTCCAGTCTAAAGACAAAACAATCAAACAAAAACCATTTTGATCTTAAAACTAGGATTTTAGGTATTAGAGAGGTGGCTCAGTCATTAAGAGCACCTACTGCTCTTCCAGAGGACCTTAGTTTGGTTCTCAGCACCCACCTAATGCAGCTCACAATGGCCTGTAACTCCAGATCCAGGGGATCTAGTGCCCTCTTCTGGCTTCCATGAGTACTGTTTTCATGTATGAATACCCACACACAGGGCATACATACTTTCAAAAAATTTAAGTGGGTTTGTATACTCAAAAATGATTCTGAATTTTTTGTGTGTTTTCCAGTGGCACTGTAATGGAAGAAATGGAATAAGGTGGAGCGAAGACATATAGAAATAAACACATTTTAAATCAGGAACCTAAAATGTGAGGGGCAATGGTCAACTCCAAGTTCACCCTGAATCTCACATACCTCAAGTGCCCTTCATGTACACCACATGGCCTGAGAGTCCCAGCCACTGTCACAGACTCCATAGACCAACGGACCCTGACATCCCTGAGCTGTGCTGTCACAGTAAGATTCCAGCTACTCTTGATGGAGTGAGGTCTTATGCGAGACAGGTATTATAAAAGTGAAGTCATCTTCTTTGGTTTCATTTGGTTTCTGCCATACTGTGGAGCATCAAGAAGGCCATTACTAGAGAACAGCGCATGCTCTTGGACTTCAGGGCCTCCAGAATCACACGCCAAGGTCAACTCATTTTCTATATATAAATTATCCAACCTTTAGCATTTTGTTATAGTAACTGGAAGTGATCTGTTATAGTCACTGTCTCAGAAAATGGTTCTCTCGACTCATTTTCTATATATAAATTATCCAACCTTTAGCATTTTATTATAGTAACTGAAAGTGATCTGTTATAGTCACTGTCTCAGAAAACGGTTCTCTCACATCTTCGTCCTTCGAGTTCCTCCTAATTTGGTCCACCAGGGCACTTTATGCTTCATGGAAGAAATGATAGCAAACAATAATAGACATTCCCTCCTCTTCCCGGGACACAGCCTGCTGGGTGGTGCCACAGCTGGACATTACTGCTGAGGGAGGAGGAGCCCCTACTTCCCTCGGAAGCCCAAATGCTCTGGAGCCCAGTGTCCCTCACCATTTTCATGGGCTTATGTCTGTCCTGCATTTCCATGTTAACATGACTTTTCACTCCTTTGTTAAAACCTTCTACAACAAGGCCTGTTGTAGCAGGAAATCATCCACTGTCCCCACCGTGGCTGCTGAGTGGTGGAGCCCCGGACAGTGAGCCTGCGCCCTCTTCACCTAAGGCCTGTCCTGACTAAGCCTTCCCTCAGATTGAAATAATGAAAACAGGAAGCACTCATCATGCCAGTCCACTCTTTTAAGTTTCACATTTCTCCAAAACAAGACTACTTCTTCACTCCACAGAAGCTAGGGTCTCATATTTTGTTGAGAGTTTTGTTGTTGTCTGGAGAGTTGGTCTGTTAGAGGCTTTCTTTACCATATTGGAGAAGGATACACAACCAGTGCACCTGCTCTGGAGCGACTGGTCAGCACTGTGTATGCCAAAAACACGCCACTGCTGCAGAGTCAACGTGAGAATCTTTGATTAATTATTATTATTATTATTATTACTGTCCTTACTAGTTTGAAACCAAGAAATAACAGCAGATTGGGAAAGGATGTTATATAAAACTTCCAGTGGAGGAAAGGTCATTCTGGAATTTTCTTGAAACAAAGATGAATCATAGATTCTTTGAGGAAATCATGCTCCTGGCACGGTGTCTCTTTCTCTCTCTCCCTCACTCTCTGTCTCTCTCTGTCTCTGTCTTTGTCTCTCTCTATCTCTCTCTCCTGCTCTATGTATAAGTCAGACAGAGGAGTGAGGGAGGCAGAATTTCAGAAGCAGGTGGAGTATGAACCCCAGAGTGTCATAGTCTGCTGGAGTGTGGTCTCATAGAAGGTCATAGTTTGGTAGAGTATGGCTTATAGAGCATTATGGTCTGGTGGCGTGTGGGCTACACAGTGTAAGAAGCTGGTGGAATGGGGGCTTGCAGAAGGTCAAAGGTGAGGGCTAATATGCCTTGCAAAGTAGGTTTATCCTGAACTCTGAGGTATGACTTGGCCTCTCCTTTCAGGATGATTCTCAAATATACCAACTTACTCATGATTTTCTTTTTCTATGCTGTGAGTTAAAGACTTAATGTTATAAATTAGATAAAGAGTTCCCCCACAATGCTTTTATAAAGTAATCCCAATAATAGTAATGGTGGGGTGGGTCTGGCAGTGGCATCAAAGCTGTCTTTATAGCTGAGAAAGACTTCTGTATATTGATAGATCTTTTTAACCTATTGTGTCAGTGGCCCATAAGTCAGACTGTTACCACTTGTATTGACTCTAGTGAAAACTAGAAAATGGAAAACGTCTTCTCCAAAGATAAGCACATCCCATGTCCTGGGCACAAAATAGCAGCACTCCCTGGCTGGGCAGAGGCACTAGCTTCTTGGGTCCGTAGAAGCTGTGACAGAACCAGATTTAGGAGAGGTCTGAGTGTCATCACTGGGGATGTCTCTGGGATCTTCATTTACTCTCCATGTAAGAACCTGGGCTTTAATGTGAATGATAAACCAGAGTCATGATGATGCGGAGGAGGCACTGGGGGAATGGGGAAGCATGATGCACACTAAACAGTGTGGTGTGGGAAGCTGGAGTGGCCTTCTTCAAGTCCTCATCTTTCCAAGGCTTCCATAACCCACTGCAAGTACCCACATAGTATCTGTAGAGGGAATCACAGATGCCCATTGCTCCTCATTGGTCCTTTTTATATTTGAGTCAGCTGGTGGAGTGTGGTCTTGCAAAGGTTCAAAGATGAGAGGTAGTCTGCACGTGTGATTAGGGGATAATCTGGGACTATAGCCATGATTTAGGCTACTATCACAAGCAGAAGTCAGTACTTAGCAAGAATTGGAGAAGAGTGTAGTTGTACATCAGTATACCCTGGAGATTGGTTCTATGATGCCTGACACACACCCCCGCAGGTATCAAAATCTATGAATGCTTAGAGAGAGTCCTTGTAAAGAATGGCATAATACTCACATGTTGCCCACACATCTTCCCAACCACTTCAGCTCATCTCTGAGATACTCATACTAGGAAATACAATGTAAATGCTACATTGTTGTTTAAGGAGTAATGACCAAAACAGTCTGTTCTTTATGAACATTGGTTTTGATCTGCAATTGGTTAACTTCATAGAGGCCGATACTGCAGTGGCAGAGGACTCATTGTATGTGGCCAGAATTATATTTCTGTCTGGGACCAGTATCAGGGCTCTGCCTCTCTCTCTATCAGTGATCAAAATATTCATCTTATGCTCATGGTCAAGACTAAGCTTTGCTTAGAGTAAGGATACCAGGAAAACTGATTAGATATCAAATAGTTTTGAGGCTACTCCAGTGAGGGTGTCAACTCATGGGCAGGAGCTCATCTGTAACTGATGGGTCAATCACATCAAAGTGATGGAGGGTGTTTGTTTAAAATGTGGATGTTGCAGCTTCATCAATTACCCCTGGCCTGGGAAACTGCATTGCTATCAGTTCTTCTGGCTCTTCTGCTGCACATAAGTTGGGACAGTCTGCTTTGAGTTCCCGAGGTTTTCTTTCTGGGAGCTGCCAAAACCATACTGTACAGACCCTAAGCACTCGCATGTAGTCCTACCCTTTGCCTCTTTGAGACTCAAAACCAAACCATCGCAAATGCATTGTTCATTCCTGGTTGTGGAAACTTGCATGAGCCTCAAAAGTTTGATTTGACTATGTGCATGCACCTCTGGGTAGCTTTCTCTAGTCATAGAAGGCAGAGGATATGACAGTGATGGTGACAGTGATAGTCAACTAAGAACTCACTCTGTCTGCTGTATGGCACCAAACCTGTATATCAGCCATGTCTATCCCCACAGCTTGGAGGTTGGAACGATCCTATTCCCACTCCAGACAGGGACGTAAGTGGGCTTGCTCAGGACAAGGAAAAAGAAGCAGAGATGAGGCATCCTTGAGCTAGCCCACTTAAGCCTTTTCTAAGCCACAGTCATCTATGATACTCTCTCAACAGTCAAAAGGGGAATTCATTTGCAATGTAAATAAAAAATAAAATAAAATAAAAAGTCAAAAGTGCTAACATGGACCTCGTAATAAGAAGTGTCCCAAACGACTCCCAGCTGTAAGCCCCACTTCCCCCATCAAACAATGAATTCGTCACGCCTTTGCAACATGGAACCTCTGCATCTTCTTTCCCTAAATTTCTCAGCAGCTTGGGGAAAGCTAGGACTTTTGCCCAGTTCCTGAATCTATGGAGAGTTTGCTTCTCACACTCTTCTCCAGACCACAGCTGTCCTCCTCTGGAGACAGGTAGGAAGAAGTTCGAGGTCTGATCTGCCTTCTAACGCCCTTGGCTAACCTCTCCCAGGAGGGCTTCCTACAGAAATGCTGCTCCTTTCTCTGAGTCACTGAAAACATTTGGAGGTAATTGGAATGTGTGGCCTATTCTTTCCAGCTTTGGGGGCACCAAGTGGGTAGCTAAGATCCACCTCCCCAAGGAGGGCGCCAAGCCAGTGGGAATCTGGCTCATTGCTCTGTAGGTGATTCCAGGGGGAGAGGAAAGAAAATGCCATTTGCTTCATTTGTGTGTTAAATTGCAATCACATGTGTACAGCCATCCAAAGGTCAGGAGCTTCCAAGGGCATGCGCCCTGATTCCTCCCCTCCATGCTCCGGATAATGAGGACTCCTCAGGAAAGTATGTCAATTAACACTTTAATGTTTCGATTTATCTTTCTGGGTCCCAGCAGTACATTTACTCATTCATTTCAATTAACATCTATTTGTGGAGTATATCAGTCCCTGTTAGGTGGGGCACAAGACAGAGGCTAATTAAATATCCCCCCCACCCACACACACACACTTTGAACCAATATCAGTCTGCAGGTTGAAGGACTGGCTAGGCATTGCAATGGGTATTTTGTAAGGCCAGACTGGTAAAATGATAGTACAAGGAAAAGCTGGCATGGTAGCCAGGGCTGAGGCAGGAGAATGAGAAGTTTGGAGACAATCTGGACAGCACAGTAAAACCTGAGAGGTCTCACCTTAAACACAGAAAGTAAGCAAACAAAAATGCATGTGAGATCTATGGAAAGGGAGCATGCTGGACCCCAGTATTTTCAGCCAACTGTAAAGGATAACAAGGAAGGAATGTTTCTTACCTCCTTACGGGCAAGAGAAACTCTGCAATTTAATGGAAGAACAGATAAGAGTCCAGTGCATGAAAAGCCAGAAATGTCTTGGTTCTCATCCCACAGGGCCTGGAGAGATATAGGTCAAGGGACCTTGATTCCTTCATCTGTAGGATGGGGGAAAATGACATTGGTCACCATCAACTTAGAAGTAGTAAACCCAGCAAATCCTGGCCAGTAACACCCTGCCACCTTATTCCCTTTCACCCACCTGCCCCAAGCATGCTTGATTGCACAGTCTTTTCCCTCCAAGTTCCTGATATAGAATTGTCTCTCTGAGACTCTCACCTGTGTCAGGTAAGATGCTAGTGTCTGAGAATAATAGGACCTCGGCTCTGTAAGAGCTGTTTGAAGAGGTGGGTGGTGTATTCTTGCTCAGGCCATTGAGTCTATTCCTTCTGAAGCAGCCTGCACAGGGTCCACAGGTCTCATTAGAAGTCCTGATCCAGCATCTGTGCACACAAATATTTGGCAGTGGGTGCTGGTCTGAAGGTGATTTCTGAAGAGATTCTAACTTCGTGGCATTGCTGCCTTCAATCTATATCTTCTTATCAGTGATACAGGGTCAGTGTGGTGCCATGTGCCTATCACAATATTCAGAGGGCTGAAATAGGAGGATTGTGAGTTGTTTGGGCTACATAAGGGAATAATGTCAGAAAAGTATATCTGAGGAGATAACCCATTCAATAAAGTACTTGTTTGTTTTCCAAGCAAAAGAACTCAAATTCAGCCCCTAGAACCCACATAAGAATTCTAGATATGGCTGCATGCACTTGTAATCTCAACACTGAGTAGGCAGAGCCAAGGGGTATTTCTAGGGCTCTCTGGAGAGCCAGTCTAACTTGTTTGGGAAATTGCAGAGAGAGAGAGAGAGAGAGAGAGAGAGAGAGAGAGAGAGAGAGAGAGAGAGAGAACTATTCTCTAAACAACAAGGAAGATGGAAATAAGGAAGGACACTCAAGGTGACACACACATGTGTAAGACACAAGCAGCATCAAACTACATCCCAAGAATCCCAAACACGGTATCTCTGGGAGTTGTTCTAGCCTCGGCTCCTGACATGGCATTCGAAAGAGACAATGAATCCTAGAGCTGGTATGTTCCTAAAGGTAATGTTGCCTGATCAGCAATGCAAATGACTCCTTGAAACTTTAGTTTCTCTCCTCATCTAGCATCTCAAATGCTCCAGTGATAGAACTCTCTCCACCATGCCAAGCACACAATCCATCTGGGGACAGATCCCATTAGAGAAACCCTTTATGTTGGGCTGAAATCCATCCATCTTGAGAAGGGTTAATGAGACAATCACAAGATGCTTCTTGTAGCTTTCTTATTCCTCACTCAGCCTAGAAGCATTAATTCCATCATCAAATGGACAGCCCTGGGGAATGAACTTTTAAGGGCTTAAAACAAGGTAGGTTAATTAAAATCTTTGATCAAAGCCCCATAAACAGAATAAAACTTCTCTCTCTTAATTATCCTGGATAGCCTTACAAGCATTAAAGCCAAAGGGAAAAGATGAAGAGGCAGGGGGTGGGGTGCATGGTGAGGAGCACCATGGAGTAAGACTATCCCAGAAAGGAATGACCACTAGCCAAGAGCTGCCATGTTAACCTTGGCACCAGCCTCTCCTGCCAGGACTCGGGGGAAATAGAGAGCCAGTCTTGCTTAACTGACAATGACTCGTGAAGCACTCTCTGCAGCAGTTGCTTTAGAATGCTGTAGCACAAGAAGACCTATCTGTTACCAGTGAGGAGGAGCCAGAGTCTCACTGAAAGGCTGAGAGTAGATAGTTGGAGTTGGTGGTGATCAGCACCCTCAGGCAGAGCCACAGGAGTGGGCTGCAGAACACAGAACAAGAGCTCTGAGCTGAGCTAGGGAGGGTCAGGGAATGCTTCCAGAACAGCAGCCTAGAGTAAAGACATGACACGACACGACACGGCAGATGTTTTGTTGAAGTCAGTGAGGTGTCAGTCAAGAGTAAGCGCTGACTAGAGTGGAGAAACCTGGAGGTGAGGATGGCCTGGGCTGGGCAGGAATGGGAGGTAGATTCATGTGGGCAGCAGTAAGGGACAAGACCAGAGAGCCGGAGGATAGTGAGCTGTGTGTGCTAAGGACAGTTTCGATGGAGACTCAGAGGAGGATCTGGGGATTTAGGAAGATCAAGATTAGGAAGGGAGGGAAGGAACAGGACAGAAAGCCCCAGTTATACACATTTGTTGTCCAGGGGAGAGAAAGTTTATAGTTTATCCATTTTCGGGTAATGGCTGAAGAAGGGAGAGAGACAGAGACAGAGAGAGAGAGAGAGAGAGAGAGAGAGAGAGAGAGAGATGAGTTGACAGAATAGAGATATTTTCAGACACGGTACAAGTATCAGGTAAGGGCCAGGATTCCTGATTGTTTGTGTGGGTGGTGGTTCTCTCTGAGCTGCTGATGTATCAATGAGATGCAGGTAGAGGTCTGGAGGAGAGTGAGAATTTAGGTTTGAACACATGGAGTGTGATGGGTCAACAATGGAGTACAATCTCGTGTCTACGCACCCCAACTCAAGCCCATAATGACTAAGTACATCTATAAGAATGGATGCAGCAGTGCCCATGGCCACCTTCCAGGCACTGCTTGGCCTTGCAGAGCTCTTGCTGCAGACTCAAGTGCTACAATTGCTCCCCTACCAGCTTTTCTCCACCCACTAGGACTTCTGTCTGGTCTACAAGTGTCCTAGGTTCCTTCCTGCCTCCAGGCCCTCAGACGCTCCGTTCCCAGTATCAGGAAGGTGCCTT
The DNA here is from genome assembly GCF_947179515.1 of Apodemus sylvaticus. Lineage (NCBI taxonomy): Eukaryota > Metazoa > Chordata > Mammalia > Rodentia > Muridae > Apodemus > Apodemus sylvaticus. The sequence goes on from NC_067481.1 coordinate 52,850,085, forward strand.
CTTTCACTCTCAGTCCTCACCCATTGTTGCAGTCTCACTGCTCTTATCTTGTTCACAGGAAGGACTTCTATGACTCCACTCACCATGGTCTAGAGTATTGGACCAATGTTCAGATTGCTAATCCTGCCCTAATCCCAGATTCTGAATTAGCAGCTCCTGAATGGGGTCCAGGAATCTGCATTCTAGCAATTATGCTAGTTGGTTCTACCTATATAATCTATAGGCTACCATCTGAGGAGCCTGCTCTGCAGTAAATTTCATGAAATAAACATGATGGTGCTACAGGGTGACTGCAGGGGTCTTCATTGTGCTTCTTACTCTCTACCCTCTGATCCATTATTGACTTGCATGCCAATTACTAATGGTATTAAGTCCATTGCAATTATAATTTTTGATGTGAAAAATTCATGCTTTTGTACTGTGTAAAATATAAATAAGAGGATCCTGAGGAAACTCTGTGGTTTGTACTGGTTTTTATTAATGTGTAACTCAAGTATTAATACAATGTGACTTCTATGAAATTGCAACTTTAAGGAGTCCTTCCCCTCCCTCCCCTACAGTTTGCTTCTCTAGGCCTCTGTATGCAGAAATTCTGACATGATATTTTCTACATTTCCCTAAACTCCACACTTCAGGAAAATAGCAATAAAAGGTCCCCCATCATTTCCTTAAAAAAACAAAAGCAAAACCAAAAAACAACTAAACTTATTTCCCAAATAATTAAAAGACTTGAGTATGCCCCGATTTACTAAAACAAAGTATATGCCATCTCTCCAAGTTCTTAATCTCATAAACACATAGTTGAGTTGTTTGCCTCCCTGAAACCAGCCAGACTCAGATAAACAGTTCCAGTTTGGTTGGCTGTTCTTTACCTTCTCTATAAAACCATTTGCTTGTGGCTTGGTGCTCTCTCCTTATTACAGCCCATGTCACTCTATGCACTGAAGGGAGTTGGGACTTTTCAGAATCCATAGTTGAGGCAGCAAGCCGGGCAAGCTTGAAGCAAGGTTGTGGTTGAGCCATTCTACAAACAGACCGGCCATAAAAGATAAGGGGCATGCCTGGGAAAACTCCTATGGGTCATACACTATCTGGACTGGAGTCTCCTGTCTTCTGTCCCTTGGATGCAGTTTACTAATGTCAAAGTGACCTTCCTGCTAACAAAAATAAACCGCCCTCCTACATTGCTGATGGCCCGATCTGCAGGTATGCAAAAAACCCACCCTGTGTGCCAGAATCCCCCGCCAATGTTTGAATCAGCAAATCATGTGTAATCGTGCCAAAACCCCCTGACTTTTCCTATATAAACCCCTAACTTTTGAGCCTCAGGGCCGATTCCTCTGTCTCCTGTGTGAGGTACGTGTCGTCCCAGAGCTCTGGTAATAAACTACCTCATGCGTTTGCATCAAGTCAGTCTCTTGCGTTTCCTTGGGTGTACGCTATCCCGAGAATGGAGTGGGGGTCTCCCCAAAAGGAGGTCCTACAGCACACCCCAGGCCCAGAGAGACAAAGTCCATTTCTTAACTTTTATATATGCCACCACCATAGTCAGCCTATATTTTGGAAAGTTGAGTTACTGCCAATGTCAGAAGAGCAAATGGGGACAATGTTACATCATGACTTCCAGTTTCACCAGTGATTGTTGCCCCAGGAGGGCTTCTCTGTCCCAGAGCTGGAGATTGTGTAAATTCTTCTGCAAATGTGACAATTGAGAACCACAGATCAGGAGGGTACCGTGGGTAAAAAAAAAAAAAAAAGAAAAAGAAAAAATGGTTCCTAAATTGAAAAAGGCAGATACTGAGGGTCTCTCAAACATATCCACTTTTTAAAATCCTTGAAGGTATGCTGGAGACATGACCACTCAGCAGCCATAAACTAAAGGGAAAACAAAGATTTACTGAATCACCGTTATCTCTGCTGGAATTTTTGTTATCATCGTATCTGAACCTAGAAGACCACAACCATCAACAGAAGGTTCTAGATGAGAAATCAGTAGCCTGGGATCAGCCAGACATTGTTTTTCTTGTTAGGTATTCATCAATACTGGTCCACTGACCAATATGCCATTGGTCCTGGTTCTGAACCACTCTTCAACAGCAAGACAGCCACTACTTGGTTTCCTAGAGGAATGCAGAGTCTTAAAGGGCCAAGATCCTGGGTGGAGCTGGTTAAGTTAAAGGTTTTCTATTATCTATACCCATGCACCTGGTGTGCAATAGGCACTGGAAATAACAGCAGCTAGTCATCTCTGCCTCCTCAGGAGTATCCTGCAGGTAGGACTTGAACCTAATTTCTTCCACCCAATTGCATTGCTCACTGAAATGGAGACTGTGTATCTGTGAGGAAAGAAGCCAAATCTCTCTCACCAGTTTGGAAAAGAGTGTCCTTCTCCAGTATAGAGTAGTGTGTGTGCAGAAGGGAACCCCCCCCCTCTCTCTCTCTCTCTCTCTCACACACACACACACACACACACCTGCCTGCCCTGCCTACCTCATCCTGCAGAAGGATCCTGGTATCTCCCAGAAGCCTTCACTCTCTGGAGCCAATTTGGGATGGAAATGAGCTCCCGCCCAGATGCATCTGCACATGGAGGGAAACAGTTGGCATCATAACCTTGGGGGTAAAAAAAGACAAATAAAGGAGTCTCCAGAGATTTATCAGAGACCTCAGGAAGCTGTAAAACATATGTTGCAACATATTGATCCTTGACAAACTCCAGCAGTAGACAAAGCCCTTTCCTGCCCACACTGGCTAATGAAGACCTGGGGGCAGCATCTTGTTTTTCTATTTCCCTCGAGGAACAGGACTCCAAATGTAGAGTCTCCAGCTCCAGCTTGTCAGTCCTCTGAAGGAGAATCCATGTGCAGCTGGGAACCACCTTTGACTCCACGACCGAGGAGGTGGAGGTATGCAGCTTTCTCATCCAGGTGCAGGAACCCTTGAAACAGTGGCTCTCAACCCGTGGGTGTCAACCCCTTTGGAGTCATGCATCAGATATACTGCATATCAGATATTTACAAGTCATAACAGTACCCAAATTGCAGTTATGAAGTAGCAACAAAATAGGTTCATGGTTGAAGGTCACTACAACATGAGGAACTGTATTAAAAGGTTTTAGCATTGAGAACCATTGCCCATAGCACATCAACTGTTAAGGTTAGGTTGTCCCTGAATAAAGAGGTTGCCACCATGTGAATACTCTAGCCTAGTGACAATGCCCCTGACTTTCCTCGGGGAGTTCTGTCTTCTGGGGTGCTGCCTGGGCCTCAGGATTTTTATAGCTCTCAGATTAATTCATATATCCATTCCAACGTGCAAACCACCTGAGTTGGGGAAAAAAAGAAAAGTTATTGCTCAAATTTCAAATTTCAGAAATGAGCTTTAGAGGACTTTTCTGTAATAAGCATTAAAGTCCTTTTTGGTTTGCAGGAGAAACAACTCCTTTGCAAGACTGACAAAAAGGCTCAGCTCTTGTCTGGCTTCGATGGCAGAGCAGGAAGGATGCCGGACACTCATGAGATCAGCCTTCTCCTCTCAGCAGGAAATTAAATTCTCTTAGAAGACAGCCAAGAAGAAGGAATTCAAGCCAAAGGTGGTAACCCCTTGCCCTTTGGTAATGCTGAGCAGAAAGGCTCTGGGTGTATCCCCCACAACCTTGTCATCCCCCTGGAGGGCTAATGAGATGGCTTTAATAGAGCAGGTGTGTGACAGAGTCTACAAAGTGTGGAGATCTCAAAGCATCTCAGGCACCTTGTGCCCTAGTCTAGATTCTAGCCCGTGAGCTGGGAAGGGATATAGACAGCAGGGGACCTGAGCAGCAGCAGATGCCACCAAAGGCATCCTTCAAACACCAAAACTCCAACGAGAACAAACAGACCAAAGGATGCCAGGAAGAAAGAGTTTGGCTACTTTCACCCAGAAGTACCTTGGGAGAAGAATTTACACTTGGCTAAATGTGGGTTTGTTTCTGCTGAGTTGCAAACGGAGGAAATTCGGAGCAAATTAAGTTTAGTAATAAAAAATGAGGACAGTTACGTTTCTGCACAACTGAATATAACTATAAATCTTAAGCCTGCTGTGAGGTCTGTTCAAGAAAGAAGAAATACACACAGCCAAGGAATAGGAAGAGATGCTCGGCTCGGCAGTCACCCAGCAAACACAAATCAAAGCCGGAGCAGCACACCTTAGGGCCACTGGGGTGGGAAGGATTAACATCAACCCCAGAGAAGGTAGATAAGCTAGTCTCTGTCACACTAGCAGTGAACTACATGAGATCTCTCAGAGAGGCAGCTAGAGAATTAAAATTAAAATAATTACAACAGGGTCTCCTCGGGGCAGTGATCTTAAGAATTTGATCTAAGTAAATAATAAAGGATGGGGAGAGATTTGGGAATACATTTGTTCGACACAACTTTTACTACGAAAGCCCCAAATTGCTGAACAAAACCCAAACATCCAGAGTTGGAGAGATGATTCAGTAGTTAAGAGCACTGGATGCCCTTCCAGAAGAACCTGGGTTCAAGTCTAGCACCCACATGGCAGATCACAGCCATCTGTAACTACAGTTCTGGAGGAAGGGCTCTGATGCCCTCTTTTAGTATCCTAGGGCATTAGGCATGCATTTTGAGTAGAGACACACACACAGGCAACACATCTGTCTTAGTGAGTATTTCTGTTTCTGCACAAAGCATCATGACCAAGAGGCAAGCTGGGGAGGAAAGGATTTATTCAGCTTACACTTCCATACTGCTGTTCATCATCAAAGGAAGTCAGGACTGGAATTCAAGCAGGTCAAGAAGCAGGAGCTGATGCAGAGGCCATGAGGGGATTTTAATTACTGGCTTGCTTCCCCTGGCTTTGCTTTCTTATAGAACCCAAGAGCACCAGCTCAGGATGGCACCACCCACAGTGGGCCCTCCCCCCTTGATCACTAGTTGAGAAAATGCCTTACCTGGATCTCATGAAGGTATTTCCTCAAGGGAGGCTTCTTTCTCTGTGATAACTCCAGTTTGTGTCAAGTTGACACACAAAACCAGCCCGTACAATATCCATACACATAAAATATAATAATCCAAATAGCTAAAATTTAGATCTAGGCTACCTTTCATAAAGAAAAATGAAGTATTAAAGTAACTTTAGAAAAGAGTTTTTTGACTTGGATAGGGGCTTATATATAATATCAAGCAAAAAGAGGATGGGTTTATAATAATGTTTATTGATTCCCAATCACTAAATAGAGATAGATAGATAGATAGATAGATAGATAGATAGATAGATAGATAGATAGATAGATGAGAGATGGATGGATGGATGAGAGATTATATAGCTATAGAAGCAATTTAAAAACATGAAATATTAGAAAAATTATTTTCTATTTTTACTGTTATTGTGTGTGCATGCCTGTGTATTGGTACACATATGCATATTGCACATATGTAGAAGTCAAAGGATTACTTTCTGTAATCAGTTTTCTCCTTCTACCTTCACATGGGTGCTTGCTGTTCTCCCATGATATGATGCCCAATCCCGCCACCATGTTTGCAGGCATGCCCACCCCCATGGTGAACTGTATCCCCTCTAACTGTGAGACAAAACAAGCCCTTTCTCCTTTCAGCTGCTCTTTGGTCACAGCAACAGGAGAAGTGACTAATACCAGATGATTTTTAAAAAAAATAAAGGTGGAAAATGAAACACATGTGTTTAGCTCTGCTCCTTATCAAACTCCACTTAGACAATAAAAATACATTCTTTCAGGGATAATTCTATAGCTTGTCTTTATTAAATGAAAGGATGTAATTGAAATAAAGACTCGGAGAGTGGAAATCAGAAGCAGGGAATGTCAGAAAGCAGCCTGGTGTACAGCTCAGACCACCCACCACCTCCATATTACCCTGGAGATGAAGTTTCAAATGCAAGGGGAAGAGAGCTGTGTTTGTCTGTTTATGAAGTGAGATCTCAGGTCTCCATGATCTTCCCTGCAGAGAACTAAAGGCTTAGCCTCTAAAAGGACAACTCACCAGAGAAATTACAACAAGAGGGAGTGGAGAACCCCAAAGACAGTTGGGAATAGGAAGCATTAGTGAAAGATGACACAGTGTTACCGTCTAGATGTGAAGTGTCCCCACATGATCATGCTTGAATACTTGGGCCCTAGCAGGTAGTGCTATCTGGGGAGGTTATGGAAACCTTGGGATGTGGGACTTATCCAGAGGAAGTAGCTAACTCAATAGGAATGGATCTTTTTCTTCTTTGTCTTTGTCCTTTTCCTCCTCCTTTTTCTCTTCCTCCTCCACCTTCTCGTACTCCCCCTTTCCCCCTCTTCTCCTCTTTCTGTTGGCCATGAAGTAGATAGTTCTCCTCTGCCACACATTCTCAATGCCACAGTGTTCTATACAAGTACCTAGGGCAAGAAACCATGGACTATATCCTCTGAAACCATAAGTCCAAAAAATAAATCTTTCCTCAAGTTCCCTGTGGTAGGGGCCCTCTCACCTTCTCATTGCTGTGACCAAATACCCAAGAAGAAGCAACAAAGGAGGAAGCATTTATCTTGGCTCACATGGTAGGAAAAGCATGGCTCCAGGAGCCCGAGGCATTTGGACACAATGCCTAGGCAGTTAAAGAGCAAACAGGAAATGGGCCTGACTTTAAAATATCAAGGCACATCACCAGTGACCCTCTTCCTCCAACAAGGCTCCACCTTCTGAAGGCTCCATTGCCTTCCCAAACTGAAACCAATGCTCAGAAACAGAAGCCCAGGAGGGGCATTTTCCATTCAACCCACACTAGCAAGTGTTGATCACAGCAACAGAGAAGTAACCACCAGCCACCTTCTCTGCCTCTATCTCCTTCTTCTTTATCTGACTCATCTTATCTAGGTGTGACCATGGAAATATGACCTTCTCTAGGTCCTCTGACAATCCTACAAAGAGAAGCTTACAGATATAAAGCTGGGAGTCCCCCAAAGATCACCTACCTCCAAATCTACAAGTCACCATCTCTGTCCACAAGTATAGTTCACTAAGAAAGAAAGCAACAACTGAGTCCTGCCCCCAGGAATTTGAGTTAAGCTTTAATGTGAAAGACAGAAACTGGAACAAGCATGATCAGAAGAGAAACTTGGAGGAAGTAAGGGAGGAATGGGTGTCAACCAGGGCTTACAATTGATTCTGAAAGTATACCACCAATTCCCAAAAGGTCTCCCACCAGGTCCCACAGCTTACAGGTTTCCACATCCCTCAGTAGTGCCACAGAGGGTCCTTTGGAACATTCCAAACCCAAGCCAGGGCCTAGAGTGATGTGAGAGAAATCAGTGTTGGGAAGAGAAGAATGGAAGCAGGGAGATTAAAGAGTTCCAATCATCCCTAATAGATAGATCCCAGCAAGCATGAAAAAGAAGCTCTTTACAGATGGCCAGGGACTACAAGAACAGGCAAGGACCTGGAAGTTGCAAACACTAAGGTACAGACAGTTTTAGGGTGGATATGGACAGAAGGAAGGAAAGTGAGAGAGGGAAATACTGTATGTGAATTCCTGAATAGAAAGATCCAAACTGAAAGGAAGATGATTCCCAACCTGTATGTCTCTAACCAGCTAACCTATCAATTATATGTAAAGGCCAAATAGGATGAATCCAGAGATGGACAGAATGGAGGATTAAAAATGCTTTATTATATTTATTTGTGTGGGTAAGAGGAAAGGGAAGCCTGAACCATGCTGTCCTTGTGGAGGTCAGGGCACAGCTTGCAGGAGTTGGTTAGCTGGTTCAGCTATGTAGGTTCTGGGAACTGAACTCAGTCGGGTCACACTGGGCAGCAAGGGCTTCTATTGCTGAGTCATCTTGCTGATCCAGAGAGGACTGGTGCTAATAACAAGCACATAAGTGTATTAGGCGCTTTGAGTTATGCACGTGTGTAACTTGACTACAAATAACGCAAATTCTAGGGTTTTTTTCCCTTTAACTTGGCAATTGAACTAAAGGATTTCCCAACTTTCTTTTAGCTGTAGTGATGTATGATGCAAAGTAAGCTTTTTAGAAGTCACAATGGGGCTGAGAAAAATGGATCAGTGGGTAACAGTGCTTGTTATACAAGCATGGAGACTCAAGTTCAGAGTCCCAACATCCACATAAAAGGCAGGCACAGTGTGCATCTCTAGGCTCAGTGTTAGGAGTGGTGGAGAGAGGAGATTCCAGGGCCTTGCTGGCCAGCCAATCTAGCCAAAGCTCCAAGCTCTAGGTTCAATGAGAGACTCTGTTTCAAAACATAAAGTTACCCCTGTAGACAAAGACACCCAAAGTCAACTTCTAGCCTCCATAGACCCACACATGAGTTGAGGGCACCATCCCCCACAAACAAACAAAAGAAGTAACAGTAGACAGCTGTCTAACTCTGAGGTCTTCCACCATCATTTGCCAATTGTCAAATGACCCTAGAACAGCTGGTAAGGCCTAGCTTCGCTCCCACTGTTGCTTCTGCTGGGTGCATGCTATTATAAAATTGCCCTTGAGACCTGAGGTTCAACACCAAAGCACAGGGCTACTAAGAGTCTGAGCCAGGTCACCTACACTGCATCACTCCAAACTCCAGCCCCAGACAGACCCCTGACCCTGATGAGTCAAGGTCAGCTCCTCGGCCTCTTCAGGGTCGCCCAGCCAGTTCGCTCAGCTCCCCTTTCATCACCATGGATATTTCCAGGGCTGCTGCACATACTCCCAACTGAGATGGCTGTGTCAGTCTCATCTCGACAACCAGCTCACCACAGCATGGCGTCTGTACCCACTTCACACCCACACTGAGTGCTGAGGCTGGAGCCTTGGGCTGAGTCACTGCCAGGAAAATGCTCTGCAGCTTCCAGCCAGGGAGCAGGCAGCCCCAGCAGCCACCCTGCCTGGCCACCCCGCCAACACAGCAGCAGGGGTTTCTCCACCGTACAGCTAGCATTTATTATTCTTAAAATAAAGTGGTGCCACGCAGCATTAATTCAGGAGGAGAAGCTGCAAATTCCAGGCCTCTTTGAAAGCTTGTTTTCACAATGAATTAATGGGCCTTAATTTAACACTGCATCAACAAGCTGGGCTTTGGAAAGAATTCTAAGTAGCTGCTATCTGCATCAGCCCCGCCCCTGGCTTTCAGGGCCACCTGGACACATGACTATACTAGCCCAGCCCATCACTGTGCCACAGCTAATAGCGACCAGGTGCTGTGCTATGCGGCAAGGGCTGTGCTAGATTCCTTGCCTGCATGTGCACCTGACCTTCATTGAGACCTTTGAAGTAGATGAAGCAGATCCACCACGGTCTTCTTCTAAGGGGAAAGCTTAGGGAGATGAAGATCACACAGGTAGGGGGCGATAGAGCCCAACTGTGCACCTGTGTGCTGGTAGAAATCCCAAGGGAAAAGAAAGATGCTCGGGTGGCCCAGCCTTCCTAAGTTCACTATTTTGCTATCATGGTGTTTGCTTTTGCTAGCCATACTGTTTCATAAGTTAGATGAAACGTACTGCCCTTAAATATAGCAGAGGCTTGTAAAAACTGATTATAATGTAGCCACTTGCTCAACAGCTCACAGGCTGCCAGAGTCAATAAACCCAGAGCCTCTGAAGGAGAAAAGGCTGAGAGCCATTCACTAACCACTGAGCAGCCCTTCACCGGTTGGAAGGAAAACCTGTCCAGATTGCCACCTGCTCAGACACATTTATTTGGATAATAAAGGGGTTTGGGCTCAGACTTGGAAGTCTGGGTTTTGAATCCATGACTACTCCCAGCCTCTATCTTCTTAGCTTCCCCAGATCCTGCCTTCCTCCCTGTCGAGGACACTAATGCCACTTTGCTGCATCTTCTCTCAGTATATTTCATATTGTTCTGGTCTTCCTTCTACTACTGTGATTAAACATCGAAAGCAGCTTTTGGAGCAAAGGGTTCATTTCATCTCACAGCCTGCATCCATGACTTAGAGAACCCAGGGCAGGAACTCAAAGCAGAAACATGAGCACAGGACTTACACAGAGACCATGGGATGGTGCTGCTCCCTGGCCCGCTTTCTTTCACACACTCCAGATCAGTCAGCCAGGGTGTGGCGCCATCTCCAGTGGGCTGGTCTTTCCCACATCCCTCATTAATCTAGAAAGTGCTCCAAGGCTGGCCAGCAGGGCAGTGTGATGGAGGCATTTCCCAACTGAGGTTTCCTCTTCCCAGATGACCCTGGCTTTTGTCAAGTTCACAAAAAACTAACACGTCCGTGATGGACTCTAAGGACACTCCTGGTTTATGAAGAGGCGCTGAGGCCTGAGGGAGAGCCAGACCCACACTATTCTCTGTCCAATAGGAGCTGGACAGTGATGACTGTTACAGAAGGACCACGGGGGACATGAAATAGAAGCGACTGGACCTCCGTGGGTTAGTCCTTTAAGGGATTGCAGGAACTGGTGTGTGATCTAGCACGGAAAGATAAGTCATGTGTCAACCAGGCAGATATAAGGGAAGTAGGTGTTGGGCCCCAAGGATAGCAGGGTCTATGGGGGAGGGGAGGAAATGTCAACCTTGCACCAGGGCCTGCAGAGAAGAGGGGAAGGCCTGGGGAGGGAACGTGGAGAAGAATGAGGTACAAAGAAGGTTCAGGATGGCTCGAGCCACGAATGCTCTCCAAGGACTTGCATGTGGTTCTCCAGCCAGGGCGCAAAGCCGACTGCCGATCAGAACCACGCAGGCTTTTCAGAAGTATCCATATGGAAGGCCTGTTACAGGGAGAGTGGCTGACGGCAGACAAACGGCTGGAAATCTGACAATAACTGCAGGTAACACCATTTTAGTCTTGTATGAAAACGACATGTTTTATGACACAGACTCTGCCCCACAAAGGAAGCCACAAAACTGCTTCAGACAAACACTCTCTGAACTTTGTGTTTAGAAAAATAACCTCGACCTCCAGGCTTCCTGTGCTGGGATCTGCAAGATGAGGCTCATGCTCGGGCTTCCTGTGATGGAAACTTGAAGATGACGTTTGCGTTTACGATTGAAACAAAATACGACAGAGACTGAAGTTGGAGACGGCTGGTTGAATATTCATCGGTGCCTCCACTTCCTGACAAATGACATTAAAATGACAGCAGAAGAATAAATACATGCACCAGCCGACACTGGGGAGCAAGGGGAGCGCCATGGGGAGAGTTAAAGAGTAGAGTTAAAATACAGAAAAACTGGGGATAATCATGGGATGGTAAGCAGGTTGGATGCACCAACATGCCCTCTTTAATCATCACACCGATTATACCCACAGGAGAGGGGCCTTGATCATACTCATAATTAACAAAGACAATTCAACTGATATTTATAGAAGCTGGGAAGAGCAAAGGATTGTATGCTCTTCCAGGATGTGATCATAGAGAAACATCAGTAAGCTTCAAAAGTACAGGACAGGAATAAGGGGAATAAGGTGTTCCTTATGGGACATAATAATAACGATGATAATAATAATAGTAATAACTAAACACAAAATTTTTAATTTTATTTTTTGTATGTGTGTGTGTGTTTGTGATGTGAGTGAGTGTGTGTTTCTGGTCTCATGGGTATGGGCTCAAGTCTCTCTGTGTGTGTATGACGCACATGCATGCATGTGTTTACATGTGCCCATGTATGTGGAGGTCCAAAGAGAACATCAGATGTCTTCTGCTGCTTGGTCTACCCTTGTGATTCATTAGTCTACCTAACCCGGATTCCCTTGGAATCCCTCGTCTCTGCCTCCTCAGTGATGGGGTTATAGTCAGCTGCCATGTCTGCCAGACTTTGTCTGTGAGCTCTGGGGATCAGAACGTGCCTGTCAACACTTTCCAATGAGCTATCAGCCCAGATCCCACAAAAAGGTTTTAAGAGAATTGTCCAATGGCAACTAAAATCAAATTAACAAGACATTCAAAAGTTAAAGACATAATGTGGGAACAGACGTGGCTCTGGATTTTGGTCAGAGAGGTTTCTTTTTGCAGTGGGCAGCAGTCGACACAGAGATATATAATGGACCAAGTGGCTGGGTAAAGACTAAGTCCAGCCCTAAATGGTGGGAGGGGCGCATTTATCAACTCCTGGATACCTCCAAGGCTCACGAAACATCATCAAAGAGGGGCCAGGAAGAATGCAAAGAGTTCTGTGAAATGCTGTCTTCTGGATGTAATAAGGTTATTACACCCATGAACTTACAACCATGGTAACATGCGTTACCTGCCCAAGAGCAAGCCTACCAAAAGCCCTGCATAGAGAGATGGTCTCCTAGACCCACTGCTTTACTAAGGAGCTATTGGCAGCTGATAGCTGCTGGGGAAAGATAATCATTCTTCTTCACCCCCTACCACAAACACACTTTCAAATTTTTTCTCTCATATATCATTACATCCTGACTGCAGTTTTCCCTATCTCCTCTTACTCAAGACCCTCCCCAATTCCCCTTTCCAGATATAACACCCTCTCAAAAGGCTCCCCTCAGAAAAAAGTGGGCCTCCTAGGAACATCAGCAAAATACAGCATAACATGCTATAATAAGACCAGGCACATAACATACCATTGCATCAAGGCTGCATCAACCCAGTAAGAGGAAAGGGGTCCCACAAGTAGGCAGAAGAGTCAGGAACAGCCCCTGATCCCACTATTGGGATTCTCATTATTCTTTGTGTGGCCACTTGCAGGTTTCCCATACTTTAGAGCAGTAGTTCTCAGCCTGTGGGCCATGATCCCTTTGGGGGGCTGGGGGAGATCAAAAGACCCTTTCATGGAGGTTGCCTAAGACCATTGGAAAATACAGATATATACATTATGATTCAAAACAGTAGCAAAATTACAATTATGAAGTAGGAATGAAATAATTTTGTGGGGGTTTACCACATGTGAGGGACTATATTAAAGGGTCACAGTGTTAGGAAGGTTGAGAGTCACTGCTTCAGAGGATGGCCCCACACCATGCACATATGGTCAACACTAACTAGACTTAATAGGTTATCAAGAAAAAGAGGAAGAAGAGGGAGGAGGAGGAGAAGTGAAAGAAAGAAAAAAGAAAGAAAGAAAAAAGAAAAAGAAAAAAGAAAAAGAAGGGAAGGAAGGAAGAGGAAGGAAGGAAAGAAAGAAAAAAGAAAGGAAGGAAGAAAGAAAGTTAGGAGGGTATTGGGTGTTGGGGAGTTAGAATCAAGAAATGGGGAGTATATATGATTTACTTTTATCTTAAGAAATTTTCAAGGAATAAAAAAGGCACAAACAATAAGGATTATGTAAAATGAGAAACAAAACTCACCTCAAAGAAAGACTGATCATGCCAAACACAGTTGCAACCAGAAGAAAGAATGGGGACGGATAAGCCCAGCTTCACTTCAGTAAGCTAGATAATAAACTGTAGAATTTTTTTTAAAAGGTGTGGAATTTTTTTTTTTAGAATGCAAGATTGAATCTTTGTGGTAAAAAGCAAACAAGAATGCATTTAAACATCTATGGAAATGAATAAGCTAAAAACTGGTTATTTGAAAATTCTAATAAAATGTACAAGCTTCTGGAGAGCTTGCAAAGAATCAAAGAATGGGAACACAAACACTCAATATTTCAAAAAGTAAATATGCCTATATAAAGAGACTGAGGTTACTAGAGAATACTACATACCAGTAAATATAAAGTAATGATCTTTTTTCTTGGCAAATAAATATTGCAAACATGACTAAGTATAAAGCAAGAATCTAGGATGATGGGGGAAGGCAGAGGAGAAACTGGCTGTACAGAAAGATGTGCTAACCAGGACCAAGGTCAAAGGCTACACTGGAGAGACTATTCAGTATTCAGTATGAATGTATCCTAGTGGTTAAAATCTCCTGTAGCATAGAGGAATGTGGAAAGCTTCTCCAGATACATAAACTCCTGAAAATGGCAGTATGCCGGCATGCTAGGCACGCCTATGCACACACACCAAAGATCTATAAGCCAGCTTGCTTTAGGAATGCAGATGCTGCAATTCTAAATAAAACATTAGCAAATTAAACTTAGTTGTGCATTAAAAGAAGACTTCTGCGTGTATGGCTAGAAATTATTTTAACAATACAAGGATTGTTCAATACCAACTAAAATCCTTGCATAATTTACCATATAATAACAGACTACACAAACATCTACCAGGGACTTCTGCTTCCAATGAGATGAAAGAGGCATGTTTTTGTTCATTCCTCTCAATATGAGTAATTGACTTGGAACTTCAATCCCCGTGGGAAGACACAGTAATAAACTTCTTTCTTTAATCTCATGTATCTGGGCACCTGAACACCAATGGGGAAGAGAGGACTTAGTAAGATGCAAAGCATACTGGTAAAAAACATTTACTGAATGAAAACATCACCTAAAATATTGTGGTCTCCACCTCATGCACATCAGCAAATGTTCCATGGAGCCCCAAGAATTCCATCCTCATTAAGCAATAAGGGTTTTTCTCCCCAGTGAGATGATATCAGAGAAAAATTAGTGGAGAGCTAAAATATGCAAAATACACTATCAATAACAAAGGACCCACCCCCTGGTGTTCCTGCAAGCTTCGTGAGGACCAATGAGGTACCTGTGCATGACCTGTGTCCTTTACACCCTGAGCTATGTAACTATCAATAGAAGCCTGAGAAATCCTACTTACTACTAGGAAGAGAGAGCTGTACCAACTTTGATTTTGATGGGAACCAAGTATGGAACCCAGAATTCTATGTCCACAAGGCAGTAGTACAAGGCAGGACCTTCCCAATGGAGTGATAACAGACGAGACCATAGAAAACAGAAGGTCCAAGTAAGATGAGAGTCTGCTGTGGTTTTGAGGAGGCCTCCAGGAAAGTATCTGGAACTTGATCCACACACAGCTGTATTGGAGGTGAGGCTGATGGGAGGTGCTAGGCAGTGAGAGTGAGTTAGCATTGCACCATTAACAAAGGGATGGGCTCCTCATACAAGAACCTTGACATCCTGTTTCTTTCAATCCTCTCCCTCTTTCCTTTTGTCACTCCATCTCTCTCTTGATAAGAAGGTCCTCACCAGACACTGGCCCTTTGATCTTGGAGAAATTAAAACTTACGTGTTTTATAATTCCCCAGGGTGTGCTATTCTGTTATGCTAATACCAAATGAATGAAGGTTTTCCCTGTCATAGTTAGTTTTCTGTTACTGTGATAAAGACCATGACTAGAAGTAACTTGGGGAGGAAAGGGTTTATTGCATCTTACACCTCACAGTCCATCATCAAGGGAAGTTAAGACAGTACCCAAAGCAGAAATCCAGAGGCAGCAACTGAAGCACAGGCCATAGAAGAGTGCTACTTACTGGATTAATCTACAGTTTCACCTTCCTTATACCACCAAGGACTAAAGGGTGGCTGTGGCTTCCTGTGGGGTGGGCCTTCCCATACCAACTATCAATCAAGAAAGTTCACTGCATACAGGCCTACAGTCGAGGTTCCCTCTTTCTAAATGACTCTAGCTCATGTCAAGTTGACAAAAATAACTAGTCAGCACAGTCCCATAACATAATATCTAAGCTTCCCAGACTTGGAGAATGTTAGTCATCATAGTAGGAAGTGGAACATCTTAACCTGGATGAAAAACAGACAATATTCTTAAGGATTGAGTCATGTCTCTCTCAAGCGTATGCTAAAATTCAAGCTCCAAGTACCATACCCTACACTTTTATTTCCAAGTTGGGTCCTTTCAGAGATAATCAGTTATGAAGAGGTCAGGAGAGAGCAATCAAATCTTTTTTCCTTACTTAAAGAGATAGGCTGGAGAAGTGGTTAGTGGTTAAGAGTATCCATTGCTTTAAATTATCACACCTCCACTGCAGGATTCTTCCCACACTTAGTTACTTCAGAGGGTGCAACTTTGTTGGCACAGTGCTAGGAACCTAAAACAGATAGCAACATGGATAGAATAAATACATGAATGGTCACACAGATTTTAAATTAGTTGTAAAGAGTATGGCAATGAGCAACTGCAAAGAACTGAAGAAAATAGTCTCAATAAAGGAAGTTCAAGGGAATAAATTGAAAGATACATAACCATCAGATGGAAATTTTAGAATTAAGGACACAACACAAGGAAAGTCTCAGTGGGTCAGCTGATGGCAAAATGGAGAATGTAGAGGAAACAACTGGTGAACTTAAGTGGAGAATACTAAAAATTACCCAGATGAACACTGGCAATGATAAAAGACTCAAAAAAATATTTGAACCTCAGGGTCATGTACAAGCCATCACAAAAGGCCTAATGTTCATAAGGTAATAGTGCCAGAAGAAAAGGAACGGAAAGATGGTGTTTGAAAATTATTCCAAAATGGCAGAAAATGCTCCAAATTTGACAAAAGACTTACAGATTCAACAGTCTATTAAAAACCTAACAGGACAAATCTAAAGAATTCTATACAAGCACAGAGTAAAATCACACTCTGAAAATTAAATGCAAACAAAAATCTCAAAAGAAACAGCACGGGGAACAATTTGAATGACAGAAGATTTTGCAGCAGAAACCATGGAGACTAGAGGAAAATGGCAAAGTGTGCTGTAAATGCCCAAAGAAAAGAATTGTCTGCCCATCATCATAGACCTAGTGAAAGTGACCTTTAGGAATAGTATAGAAAATATGAAAGCTGACTTGGGAAAGCAGAAGAATAACATTTTTTTAAATGTAAAGCAATGCACAAAGAAAAGAGAAAATGACATGTGAGTCCAATAATTATATTAAATATGAATAATGTAAATGCAAAATGCTGACTGGCTTTTGCCATTTGATACTGATCTAGACATATCTGGGGAAAGGGAGTATTTTCTCAATTAAAACTTCCTAGCCTCTTGATGGTGTCCTTTGCCTTACAGAAACTTTGTAATTTTATGAGGTCCCATTTGTCAATTCTTGCTCTTAGAGCATACACTATTGGTGTTCTGTTCAGAAACTTTCTCCCTGTACCGATGTCCTCAAGGGTCTTCCCCAGTTTCTTTTCTATTAGCTTCAGAGTGTCTGGCTTTATGTGGAGGTCCTTGATCCATTTGGATTTGAGCTTAGTACAAGGAGACAAGGATGGATCAATTTGCATTCTTCTGCATGCTGACCTCCAGTTGAACCAGCACCATTTGTTGAAAAGGCTATCTTTTTTCCATTGGATGTTTTCAGCCTCTTTGTCGAGGATCAAGTGGCCATAGGTGTGTGGGTTCATTTCTGGATCTTCAATCCTGTTCCATTGATCCTCCTGCCTGTCACTGTACCAATACCATGCAGTTTTTAACACTATTGCTCTTTAGTATTGCTTGAGGTCAGAGATACTGATTCCCCCAGATTTTCTTTTGTTGCTGAGAATAGTTTTAGCTATCCTGGGTTTTTTGTTGTTCCAGATGAATTTGATAATTGCTCTTTCTAACTCTGTGAAGAATTGAGTTGCGATTTTGATGGGTATTGCATTGAATCTGTATATTGCTTTTGTCAAAATAGCCATTTTAACTATATTGATTTTTACCGATCCATGAGCATAGGAGGTTTTCCCATTTTTTGAGGTCTTCTTCCATTTCCTTCTTCAGAGTCTTGAAGTTCTTGTCATACAGATCTTTCACATGTTTGGTAAGAGTCACCCCAAGATACTTTATATTGTTTGTGGCTATTGTGAAGGGGGTCATTTCCCTAATTTCTTTCTCAGCCTGCTTATCCTTTGAGTATAGGAAGGTCACTGATTTGCTTGAGTTGATTTTATAACCTGCCACTTTGCTGAAGTTGTTTATCAGCTGTAGGAGCTCTCTAGTGGAGTTTTTTGGGTCACTTAGGTAGACTATCATGTCGTCTGCAAATAATGATCGTTTGACTTCTTCCTTTCCAATTTGTATCCCTTTGACCTCCTTATGTTGTCTAATTGCCTGAGCTAGTACCTCAAGTACAATATTGAAAAGATAAGGAGAAAGGGGGCAGCCTTGTCTGGTCCCTGATTTCAGTGGGATTGCTTCAAGTTTCCTCCATTTAGTTTGATGCTGGTTACCGGTTTGCTGTATATTGCTTTTACTATGTTTAGGTATGGGCCTTGAATTCCTGTTCTCTCCAAGACTTTAAGCATGAAAGGATGCTGAATTTTGTCAAATGCTTTTTCAGCATCCAATGAAATGACCATGTGGTTTTGTTCTTTGAGTTTGTTTATGTAGTGGATTGCATTGATGGATTTCCATATATTGAACCAACCCTGCATTCCCAGGATAAAGCCTACTTGATCATGGTGGATGATCGTTTTGATGTGTTCTTGGATTCGGTTGGCAAGAGGACAAATCGGCAACCACCAAATTGGGAAAAGTTCTTCACCAATCCTACATCAGATAGAGGGCTTATATCCAATATATATAAAGAACTCAAGAAGTTAGGCTCCAGAAAACCAAACAACCCTATTAAAAAATGGGGTACAGAGTTAAACAAAGAATTCTCACCTGAAGAACTTCGGATGGCGGAGAAGCATCTTAAAAAATGCTCAACTTCATTAGTCATTAGGGAAATGCAAATCAAAACAACCCTGAGATTTCATCTTACACCAATCAGAATGGCTAAGATTAAAAATTCAGGAGACAGCAGGTGTTGGAGAGGGTGTGGAGAAAGAGGAACACTCCTCCACTGCTGGTGGGGTTGCAAATTGGTACAACCACTCTGGAAATCAGTCTGGTGATTCCTCCGAAAACTGGACACCTCACTTCCAGAAGATCCTGCTATACCACTCCTGGGCATATACCCAGAGGATTGCCCACCATGTAATAAGGATACATGCTCTACTATGTTCATAGCAGCCCTATTTATAATTGCCAGATGCTGGAAAGAACCCAGGTATCCCTCAACAGAAGAGTGGATGCAAAAAAATGTGGTATATCTACACAATGGAGTACTATTCAGCCATTAGAAACAATGAATTCATGAAATTCTTAGGCAAATGGATGGAGCTAAAGAACATCATACTAAGTGAGGTAACCCAGACTCAAAAGGTGAATCATGGTATGCACTCACTAATAAGTGGATATTAACCTAGAAAACTGGAATACCCAAAACATAATCCACACATCAAATGAGGTACAAGAAGAAAGGAGGAGTGGCCCCTGGTTCTGCAAAGACTCAGTGAAGCAGTATTAGGCAAAACCAGAATGGGGAAGGGGGAAGGGGTGGGTGGGAGGACAGGGGAAGAGAAGGGGGCTTACGGGACTTTCGGGGAGTGGGGGGCTAGAAAAGGGGAAATCATTTGAAATGTAAATAAATTATTCCGAATAAAAAAATTAAAAAAACAAAAACAAACAAACAAAAAAACTTCCTAGCCATTCAACATTTCATCATGGAGGCAAAGGACTCACAATTGTGGCTTCTCCCCTAGATGGATATCTACTGACAGTCAATGGCTGGTGGCAAAGAGAGAGTTGGTTTTCTTTAGGAATGTGACTATTGATAGGATCCAGTGGACCAGTGGAGGGTCCGCATACATTTGGGCAGCACTGATTGGATTTAGTGGATTATAAAAGAATAGGAAGTGGCTGAGGGAGGTGAGAGAATGAGAGGGAAGGCAATAGAGGTGGGAAGGAAAGTTGGAAGGGAAGGAAGGAAAATTGGGAGGGGAACAAGTTTGGGGATGGTCTGGAAGTTGGAGGGAGACAGATGTGAGGAATGAGGGAATATGATCAAAATATATTATAAATATCTATGACAGTTTCAAAGAATAAATTAAAATATTGTATGTATAAGACACGTGAAGCAAAAAACTATAGAAACCAAACAATGAAGCAAATAAACATTATTGTGTTTATTTTGAGTGTGTGTGTGTGTGTGTCCATATGCATATAATCCATGGCACATGTGTGGACATCAGAAGATGACTCTGTGGAGTCTGTTCTTCTCTTCTGTTATGTAGACCTCAGAGATCAAACTCAGGCCATCAGGCTTGACAGCAGGCACCTTTACCCACTGCAGCATCTCCTGGCCTTAAAGCACGTAGTTATATTTGAAGACCTGAACACACTTGTCTCAACAACTTATAAATAAGCTAAAAAGAAAAGCAGGAATAATGTAAAATAAATGAAGATTGTCAATCAATAGGAACTAATCAACATTTATATGTCCTATAAATGCAAAATACACATTCCTTTCAAATTCCAATGGAACATATACTAAGGCAGACCATATATCTTGGGCTGTAAAGCAAACCTCAACAAATTTGAGAAAACTAAAATCATACAGAGTATGGTTTTTGAGTGCAATGGAATCAAACTAGAAGACAATACAATAAGAATAACTGGAAAAATTCCTAAACACTAGGTACTGGCTGGTTTTGTGTGTCAACTTGACACAAGCTAGACTTATCACAGAGAAAGGTGCCTTCCATGAGGAAATGCCTCCATGAGATCCAGTTGTAGGATATTTTCTCAATTAGTGATCAAGGGTGAGAGAGCCCATTGTGGGTGGTGCCATCCCTGGGCTGGTAGTCCTGGGTTCTATAAGAAAGCAAGCTGAGCAAGCCAGGGGAAGCAAGCCAGTAAGCAGCAGCCCTCCTTGGCCCCTTCATCAGCTCCTGCCTCCAAGTTCCTGCCCTGTGTGAGTTCCTGTCCTGACTTCCTTTGGTGATGAACAGTAATGTGGAAGTGTAAGCTGAATAAATCCTTTCCTCCCCAACTTGCTTCTTTGTCATGATGTTCTTTGCATAAATACAAACCCTGATTAAGACACACTAGAAAGCTAAATAATATATATCTTAAAAAACTTGTGGTTAAAGAGGAAATCTCAAGAGAACACACACACACACACACACACACACACACACACACGTACACACTCAACTAAAAGATAAAATGAAGATACACCAAGTTGTGTGGACAGTGGGAGTGCTTGTGGGAAATTTACAATTGTAGATGTGTGTCAGAACACAGAGTCTCAGATTGACATCTAAGCCTCCACTTCAAGAGCCAGGGGGGGAAAATAGCAAAATCAACTCAAGTCAAGCAGAAGGGAAGAAAATATAGCCAGAAGAACAAAAATCAATAAGTTTAAAATAGAAACACAACACACACAAACAAACAATGAAACAAAAAGTCTGGCCTTTGACAAAACAAACTAGATGGATTGTTAGCAATACTAACCCCAAGATTAAAAATACAAATTAGCATCAACACCCTAAGAATAATAAGGAAGCTCTGACTGCACATAAATTTGACTACATAGATGAAGGAAGCAGTATTTACCAATAAATCAAAAAATCAGCAAAGGACACAGCAAAGCAAGCTACAGAACAGATATGCACAGCTCATGCACGTGCTCAGTGCCGTCATAATTTAGAACTGTAAGCAGACTTTTTTTGCCCGCCAAATTGGCAAAATAGCAAAAAGTTAAGGAGCATTGTGGAGCATAAGCTTTCCTTACGTTTCCCTCAAAGTGTAATGTAGAGTGTAAGGAGTAGAATCTCTCCATATTGGGGGACGGCTGCTTCCAAGGAGAACAAGGGCAGAGCTGTGTCCCCATGTGTCTGTATTCCCTAGAAGAGACAGGACACAAGCCGGCTCACCGCTATATGAGAATTTAAGACTTTACAACAGAAACAGCCATTTGCCAGTTCTTGGATTTGTTTTCTAGTTACATAAGAAGTGTACCATTGTCACAATAAACTGAAGAATTCAGAGATACACAATGAAAATCTGATAGACTTCCCCACCAAACATTAAACATTTTATTTAATTATGTATGTGTACAGGTATGTATGTGTATGTATGTGATGTGTGTATGTGTATGTGTGTGTGTGTATGTGTGTGTGTGTGTGTGTGTGTGTGCAGGTGTTCATGTGTTCATGTGCTGTGGTATACATGTGGAGATAAAAGGACAATTTTCAAGAGTCTTCTATCCTTCCAGGGTTTGCTCCAGGAATTGAACTCAGGTTGTCAAGCTCCCATGGGAGCCACTCTAACCACTGAGCCATCTTACCAGCTCCTGCACTTCAATCTTGTATCTCATGCTCAAGGTTACTGATGTTCCCACTCTGCTGGGTAACCCCACATACTTCCCTCTGTTATGTACAAACTCGCCAAAGTAAGTTATAGAGAATTTACTCCTATTTATTTATTGATATGTATGGTGTGTTCATGTGTGTGTGTGTGTTGTATGTGTGTGTATCAGAGGTCAACATGGGGTTTCTTCCTCAGTTACTCTCTATGTTTTAAGATGTAATCTCTCCACTGAACCTGGAGTTCACTGGTTTGATTAGACTGGCTGGGCAGTAAGAGTCGGTGATCCGACTGTGTCTTCTCTACCCAAGCGCTGGGGTTACAAATATGTGCTATGCTCAGCTTTTACAGGGATGCTGGGATCAGAATTAATGTCTTCATAATTGTGCAGCAAGTACTTTACTGACTTTCCCAAGCCCTGCTGTGTGTGTGTGTGTGTGTGTGTGTGTGTGTGTGTGTGATTATGTCATTTATATTGCTCAGTGAATTGCTATACTTAACAACATATTGCAATCCATCCACAGAACATGAGGTTTTCTTTTTAGTACATGCATACCACCCCAGAACATTGATGTGCTATGGTTTAGCCAATTGCTATCTTATGGTTATTTCAATGTGCCACTCCACACATTGGAGGAGACAAAGTTTTTGCTATGTCACACATAGGAACCAACATTCTTATCAAAAAGAGACTCCTGAGTCAAAGATATATACTTTCCTTTTAACATGAAGAAAAGAATCAGTCATTTGGTCTTGAAATTTTGTAAAGTTTCATTTTGAATTTAGTGTAACCTAGGAGAAAAGAGAAACTGCAGCAACTTGGAGGAGTGAGAAAGTCACTGAGGAGATGACAGCTCAGAAGGGCCCAAGCAGGAATAAATGTCTGCCTGATGATGAGTGAGTTTGGGAAGGGTGAGCCAGATAATAAAGAGGACACTGACTATGAGAAAAGGTGACAGCATCTGCAAAGGCCTGTGCCTTGGAGAACATCTCTGCTGATAGGGAAGACAAGGGTTGACCAGAAGGCCCAGAAGAATAATGCTCCAGAGAGCTCTGGGAAAAGTGACTACAGAAACATTTGTATGCTACAGCAACATCTAGAGAGATATGAGTGGGAAGAGAGACACGCACACACATGGAAGCACATGTGTACCAAGGTGAAGGGCAGAACTGTAGAGAGAGCAAAGATTAAGAAACGAGACTTAGTCTATGCCCAGCTTGAATTCACCAAAGGCTTCTAAGAGGTGAGTGGCACAGTCAGATCTATTTTAATAATCACTAGGGGAAGAATATCATCAACAGAGTTTAGAGGGTGAGGGGGCACCCCTCTAACACAATGTACTTACAGGCAAGCGCGTGCAAACGCACAAGGTGGAAGGAAGTGCACACTGCTCACATAAATGCTGCTGAGATTCACTAACATGCTCCAGAGTCCCCTGCCACTGTGTCTGTAGAAGCTGCAGATAAGCAGGGCTCGCTGGTGTCCGATGTGCTTATCCACTTGAGTGCTCAGCTGTCATGACCCGCAGCCATCACTGCCTGTTCCTGCTGGGTCTTCAGGCGACTCCCTGGAGCACCAGCAAACGATCACAGACTCCTCAGCATGTCTGAAATCCATACTGCCTGGCCTGGTTTTGCTACAGGTCCTCAAGGGCAGAGCCCCCAGTTGGTCCCCCCATGTTCCTGAGAAGAGGAATTGAGATGGAGTTAAAGCCACATGGACTGAGGGTTTGGTGGCTGCTGGTGGGTTCATTGGTGATTTCTTCAGTAGCTTGAGGTTGAATGGTTTTGACACATAAGAGGAGAGTTGCCCTTTTCCCCACAACCCCCATTTTGGAGCATATGCATATACATGTGTGAGTTCACACACACACACACACACACACACACACACACACATACACACACACACACACACACACACACACACACGGGGAGAGACAGAGACAGAGACAGAGACAGAGACAGAGAGACAGAGAGAGATAGAGAGACAGAGAGACAGAAAGACAGAGAGACAGAGACAGAGACAGAGACAGAGAGGAGAGAGTGCATTCTCCTGGCCTGCTCCTTTGCTGCAGACAGGAGAACCAGTTTTGAGCTATGTTGGCAGCATAGAACATGGCCATGCAGAGTTACCTGTGCACTTTTGCATTTCTCACGCAGCATGAAGGGCTCATTTGAAGTACAACTACAAACTCTCTGCCTGTGGGTAGATTAGGGCTATATTAGAGGCTGAGGCCAAAGTCCAGACAGAAGCCAAGGACAGGGCTCAGCCTGTGGCTTCCTGCAACTCTTTGACCCTCTGACAAAATAGGCATCTGAAGCTGTGAGGTTCGCACACCACTTGGGAAGCCTGACCCCTTCAGATCCATGCCTTACATGTCGCCTACCCTTAGTACTTGTTTACAAAGCAAACCTGCCTGGCTCTAGAGCCACCTCAGTATCCACGCTGGTGAGCACTTTGATTAGTGCCATCCCCTTACAATAGAGGGTTTAGTGCCCAGCCTGGCACCTTTTCTCAGAGAGACTGACTGAGTGCTTGCCAGGGACAGCAGGTTCTCATATCCACTTCATGCCGGCATGGTACCTCCTCTTCTGTGCTGTCTGTCTCTTCATCTGGGCCCATGGGCTGCCTTTCAACAGCAAATAAGAATTAATGCAATTGACAAAGGAAAAGCCTGGGCAAGCTGCTTCTCCAGTGAAATTTCTAATTCGAGCTGCCCTGAAGCCATTAAGGGTACCCCAGGAGTAACACTGGTCCAGCCATAGCCCAGCTCCATCATGAACTATCAGTGTCCCTACATTCTAGTAGGTGGTCCCTCAAAGGCAGAAAAACAAAACAAACACAGCATTAGAGAAAGGATGAAAACTTGGTTTGTTCATAATCTCTCTCTTAGCTCTTCTTCATGGGTGTCCTTTCCCTTGGCCATGAAGACTGTTTGTCTGTCTGTCTGTCTGATGGCATGGAGAACAAGCAGGCTGAGACTACTAGGGTGGGTGAGGATATGGAAAAGGTTAGTCTGTTTCTTTAGGTGTTTCTGTTTCATCTCTGCCAAAAGCGAGGCTGCCTCCCTTGGGCTGTGCCATGCTTTCTCTCCCTTAGCCCATCATAGCTGTCACCTGTCAATAACAATGAAAACCTGAAGTTCCCATTGCAGTTGAGATCCCCTCTTACTGTCTCTCATCATTCTGACTTATATGCAAGTATTCCACCATTCTTTATTCTGAAATTATAACCCTAACCAAGTATGCTCACAAGTGTGTATCTTAAATTGAGCGTGTGTAGAAATGCACCATTTCCAAAGTGCTTCCTCCATATAAATATAGAGAGAGACCTCCCCTGATAAACTCCCCTATGTCTGTCTGTATGTCTGTCTATCTATCTATCTATCTATCTATCTATCTATCTATCTATCTATCTATCTATCATCTATCTATCACTATCACTATCTCTATCTCAGCTCTATATCTCTTTTATTTTTATCAAGAAAATCATGCCATCTTTGGATACTTTGACTTCCTACCTTAAAACAACAACAACAACAACAACAACAAAAACGAAAAACTTCTTTTCTACTTTGTGTGTTGGCTGTAATTCTTGGCTTTGCTCTTGAAGTTGTGAACCCACTGTGTTTCCTTAGGAGCCCTCTAGGAGTAAAGGACGGTACCCTGCCTTTGACAAAAGATGGAAGGAATAGTGGGTCTCCTACTACGCAAAGAATTTGTTCTGCAGCCATGGCCTGATGCAGCTCAGCAGCAGAGAGCTTGCCTAGCTCTCTGCACAGGCCCCTGGTCCATCCCTAGCTCTGTAAAAGGAGAGCTGGGGAGACTTCCTTATAGCCAGATGTAAAGACTGTTTGTGGCCTCAGACCAAAGAAAGGATCTCCCCCCCACCCCCCAGGGAATGCACTGTATGCTAACTGGCTCTCACTGGACACCAATGTCCCTGGGTTGGTGAAATGCAAGAGAGTTGCCAGCTGCTAAGAGAAAGTTTTATGGAGACAGCAGACAGGTGGACTGGAGCTCTGGAGAGAAGAGGTCAGGCACAAGGAGACTTTCTCTTGCCTGGCAGATGCTGTTTCTTACAGAAGGATGACTTGAATGGCCCTTGGGCCAAATCTGTGAGCTAAGATGTTTTTTTATATTTTTTTCTCTCCAACTCCCTGTAGAAGAAGACAAAGAGCAGCAGTTGGTCTGTGTCTTGCTTAGGGTTGCTATGGCTATGAGGAAACATCATGATCAAAAGCAAGTTGGGGAGGAAAGGGTTTATTCAGCTTACGCTTCTAACACTGCTGATTACCACTAAAGGAAGTCAGAACAGGAGCCCAAACGAGACAGGATCCTGGTGGCGGATGAGGCCAAGGAGGGCTGCTGTGACATGTTCATCCCGGCTTGCTCAGCATACCATCTTACAGAACTCAGGTTCACCAGGCCAGAAATAGCACCACCCACAGCAGGACCCCATAAATCATCAACTAGGAAAATGCCCAACGGGCTTGCCCATAGCCTGATATTAAGGAGGCCTTTTCTCAGTTGAGGTTCCCTACTCTCAAATGACTCTAGCTTGTGTTGAGTTGATATAAAACTATCCAGCATAGTATCACAAAGGAAGCTAACATACAGTTTCCTTCAGTGAGATTTACTGAAATAAGAGGGCCTCGAGATGAAAGGAATAGTATTAGAAACAGTAAAAGACCTGAACCAATGGAGTCTTAAAGGGAAAGAGAGGCTTGCCTCTGTGCTCTATAGCCTAGAAAGAGTGGGAGGAAAGGAGGGAGGAGAGAGAGAGAGAGAGAGAGAGAGAGAGAGAGAGAGAGAGAGAGAGAGAGAGAGAGAGAGAGAGAGAGAGAGGAACAGAGGCGCCTTCTGGGAGATCAACCTTCAGAGTGCCTCTTCAGCAATCCCTCTGAGGAGTCTCAGTCCAATCCTCGAAACAAATGAAAAGTCTTACTATCGTAGTGTTTTGTGGATGGCATGGTACATAGTGTGATTTAGTACAACACAGAATGCATGACAAGAAACATGGAGGAGCCAAGTACCCTAGACTGAGAGATGTCAAGTCACAGCACAGAGTGCCTCTTAGCTCTGTGCCCAGAAAGAGCTGCATGGAGTTGCTTCATACTGTAGTATCAAGCCTAAGCAAGCAGGGCTCCTCTTCCTCCACCTCCTTCTTCTGCTCCTTCCCCTCTTTCTCTTTTGCATTTCTTAATGCAGAGTCCCATGTTGCACATGCTGAACCTGCACATGCTATGTAGTTGAAGATGACCTGAGCCTCTGGATCCTCCCACTTCTACCTTTAAAAGTCTGGGACCACTGACCTGCATCCATCTCTACATTTCCCCCTTTTACATCTTTCAAATGGGAGAAGCAGAAGAAGAAACAATATCACAGTCTCAGTCTAGGGCCCTCTACATCAACACCTAAGTTATGTATTCTCTGGTCCTTTTTCTTTAAAAAAAAAGTCTCAAGTGAAGGTTTGGAACTTCAATCACAATCTAAAAGATAAGGGCTGGAAATTATGGCTAGCTGAACTTCTTTGCAATTGTATTTACTTTCCACCTTCCTCTTCTTCAGGAGTGGCGTAAGTCAGTGTGTCATGCCTGCTCATTTCACTCTTACCAGAATCACAATCCTGTGAATCAAGATGTGGCCATTGGTCTACCCCTGCAGCACCCTGGAGATTCCCATCATGCTCTCTGCTCCCCACATGGGCTTACAGGTCTGTAAACCTCTCCCATCTCCCAGGCTTAGCCGGTGACCTCTTCTACCATATCTGCATCTTACTCAGGCATGTTTGGGGGTCCTCCAGGGTATGGCTATCTCTGTTCCTGTGCCTACTGCTTCTGCAGGACTGTCTGGAAGAGAGCTGCCAGCCTGATGGCTCTGCCTGGGACACAGAGGCCACTCTACTCGGCCTTTCTTCAGTGTTATACTTTCCCTTCTCCTAGTACCTAGAGATGGCTATTCTAGATATGAGACGGTGGCTACTCCTCTCCACCTCCTGATCTCACACCTTCGTGTCTAAATGTCCCAAAGAGCTTTGGCTTTGTTTAATAACATTAGTTGAGAACATAAAATCTGAGACAAGAACAAAAAAAGTGGGACAGCATCGTTTTCCTTCCCGAAGCAATGAACCTGGAATGCTTTGCTGCTTAGAACCAGAGGGAGGCAGAGCTAAAGGAGAAAAAAGCAGACCTGGAGGTTTAAGCTCTCTCGTGCCACCTTTGCTGTTTAGTTTTATTTGTTGTAGCCATTTCTTCCAGTGGTGCTATAATTGATAGCATCTAAATGGTTGGGATACTTCCAAGCTTATTGGTAACTTTCACCCAGTCGCAGCAGAAAACATTTATCCCACAGAAGTATCGGACATTGCTATCAGGGTTTCCCCCTACCTATCCTGAGAGCCACCTGTTAACACTGTCTGGTACACCACTGCTTACACCCACTCTGCTGTGGAAGCTTTAAAATGTGTCAGAGATGTTCATAGTCTCCACACTCCCTATGCCCATGTCTGATGGAATTTCTTCCACCTTTGGTTTTTGGTTAGAAAAGCAGTCATGTTATCTATCCCATGATTCTATCCCTACCTCTGCTGGATGGTGTTTGTGTCAACTTGACTCATGCTGGGGTCATCTAGAAAGAGGGAACCTCAGTCAAGAAAATGTCTCCATAAGATCAGGTTGTAGACAGGCCTGTACACCATTTTCTTAATTAGTGATTGATGAGGGAAGGGCCAGTCCATTATGGGTGGTGTCAACCTGGGCTGGTGGTCCTCAGTTCTATAAAAAAGCAAACTGAACCAACCATGGGGAGCAAGCCAGTAAGTATAACTCCTCTCTGGCCTCTGCTTCAGCTCCTGCCTCCAGCTTCCCACTCTGGTTGAGTTCCTGACCTGACTGCCTCTGGTGATGAAAAAGATCTGAAAATATAAGCCAAATAAGTTCTTTCCTCCCCAATTATGTGCCTCATCACAGCAATAGCAACCCTAACTGAGATCCCACCCTACCCTACATGTAGTCATTACTATATGGCCTAGGGGGCTGGATGGACAGAAAGCCAGGTGATTGTTACGATGACTAAAATCTATGTCTTAGAGACTTATGGTCTCTCAGTTGTTATGCCAGGCCAAGTCTGAAGGTATGGTTCAGCTGAAAAGTCCATCACCGTGGTGTGACCCTCCTATTAGATTTGAGTCCCATTTCTGTGTCTCTACTACTGTGACAGATGAGGGATTCTATGGATTGAATAAGACTTCTGTTTGAGGGTTTGGTACCAGCTGCTGGTGGTTTAGCAAGGTCATGAGAATTTCAAGAGACTGGTCTTCAAGAAGAAGCTGATCCTATGACCATTGGAGGTCTATATCCCTTGGGTGATTCCTGTCTCACACTCTGCTTTGCTAGTCAACCTTGCTGTGAGTATCTCTCCTCCATCACATTCCTCCACTGCCCATGAGCAAGCTCCTGCTTAGGGAACTGTGGACTAGCTACTTTAGAAAGGAGGGAGCTGGGTGGATTTCACAGAGCCTGGGATAAAAGGGGGGAACCCGGTGTCATAGCTCCCTCCATTGCACGTGTTCCTTCATGCTCCATTACAGCAGCCTTGGAGGCTTCATCACCACCTTATAAGGAAGGAAATTGAGATGAGTAGATACATTGGTGTGGGAATCAACATCTTAAGAACTGATTCTACAGGGTGCGAGCAAGGGTCATTGGACTTGGCATGGACTTGGCCATGAACTTGATTGTGGAAAAGAGAGAGAAATGTAATCTGGGACCAAACTAATGGTATAAGTCAGTGCTTTTGGGCAGGAAGAGGAAATAGGTCCTATTCAGAGTTTCACATCAGTTCCCAAGACAAATCACAATAATCCTAGAGATAATGACAATTATTTGCAAGAATAACAAAGACCTCTCAAAGGTAACTAAGTTGATAGACAGTTACTATCAGGGTGGCTTCGTGGTGTGGCATACGTTACCCACACCCAGGAGTCTCAGATCACAAGGAACTTGTTCCTCCTCACATACCTGCCTTTTGTTCTTGTCGAACTCAGAGTGTTTGGGAGTGCCCTGGGCTCATGACCCTTCCCAGCTCCAGACCCTTTTGATCAGCACATTGGGTAGATGATGTCCTTGAACACGGGCACCAGCCACACTGGGCTCTGATGCCTGGCTCTGCCTCTCAGCTGGCCACTTCACTCTACTCTGACAAGGGCAGCTATTTGGGGTGAGAAATGGGGTAGGAATTTTTTTTTCACTGAAGCAATTAAGGAATCACTGTATCTCCCATGATTAACTTCAAGAGCTCAGATGGAATGCAAAAATGCTCTTAGCAGGGCGCTTTCATTTCTGTACCTGACATGAGCAATGGGAATATTTGTTCTGCCCGGGAGGATTACACCTTCCATTAATCTCCGTTTTATTGAAAGTTTAAATAACAGACAGACACAATGTGATCAATTAGCAGTGTAATTCCAAGGAGATGTCATAGCAAAATGAAATCTCCAGCACATTCACTGCTAAGACATGGGGAGTTTGCTCCACATTCCCGGCACACAACGCAGTGTGTATATTTTAATTGAAAGTTTATTCTGCTATGTGCCTCGTCTGCTAAATTTTAATTTAAGATTGTAATGAGAAGGGTGTTTCTGAGGAGCTCTTCACAGGCAAGTAGATGGGGTTTCACAAATGAAGAAAACAAGAGAAGTGGCAGTACTTCCCGGAAGCAATGAGAGGAAAAGAGGGCCCTCCCCTTCCCTTTAGTTGGGGGCACAGATACTTGGAGAACCAAGTCAGCAGACATTTAACACTTGTGGGACAAAGAGGGACTGAAGGCAGCAAGGGTCCTGGAAGACTAAAAGCTTCCCTGGGTCTCTTACAGGAATAACTTGCCAAAATGGGGGAGGGGTTCTCTTCTTTCTTCTACCTCAAAGCGCACTTCCAGTGTCAGCTATAAGCAAAACCCCATAAGGTATCACTGGCAATAGTAAAGGGCTTCTTGACATCTCAGCCCCAGATGAGCAAAGCAGGGTGGGAAGGGCAGACTGTCAGGTGAGAGACAGTAGCTTAGTGAGGTAAGCAACATAAGACTGGGAAGTATTAAGAGTCAGTCCTCAGAGATGTAGAAAGACAAGTGGTAACTTGGCAATGGTGTTGGTGGATATTCAGAGGGTTTAATACTAAAAGCGGTGGATATTTTCTACTGGAGTGGCCTCAACAATACCAACAACAACAATAAAATGATGTCACACAGCTGACGTCTTGGCTGAATGGGGAGGGAGCAGTTGGAGGGTGGAGCCTTCCAACGGCAGAATCAAAGAGTGGGCATTGGCTGCTCTGCTGCCTCACAGTCAAAGGTTCATCCTCCAGATCATTTCATTATAACCTTCAACTTACATTCCAGACATCTGCATCCAACTGCTGAAGTACAGTGGCCTCCACAGTACCTGCTCCCCAAAGTGCACCCAACTAAATGTGCTGAGTATTTGAAAGGAGACACCTATTAAAAAGGTGCTGGACACTCTAGAGGCCACTGCTGGTGACAGTTGATATTGCAGCCCAACTATATCAGTGGTTAGAACCCTGGTCTCTCAGTCTTCCTAATGCTGTGACCCTTTAATACAGTTCCTCACAGTGTGCTGACCCCCAACCACACAATTATTTTTGTTGCTAATTCATAACCATAATTTTGCTACTGTTATGAATCATAATGTAAATCTGTGTTTTCCAATGATTTTAGGAGACCCTTGTGAAAGACTTATTCAATCCCTAAAGGGATCACAACCCACAGGTTCAGAACCATTGGCTTAGCCAACCTTGAATTATGTCCCTGAAAACTGCCAGTGTGGAATCAATAAATTTCCAGAAGAATAAAAGGCAGTGCTAATGGTGAGGGTTTACAAAGCTAAGAGCACAGGATAAGAGAGACGTGGTCTCTCTGACCTCTGTACTTGCTCACTCCAGTGTTGCCAGCCTTCCCCTTTTACACACACACACACACACACACACACACACACACACACAGAGAGAGAGAGAGAGAGAGAGAGAGAGAGAGAGAGAGAGAGGCCCATCTTACAGTCTAAATTGACTCCCATCTCAGGACCTCTGTCCTTGCTGTTCCTTTAACCAAAGCTGCTCTCTCGTGTATTTTCTTGGTTTTCTTTGTGGTCTCTGCTCAAATGTTATCGTTCAGCTGTGACCTCTTTGACCCCTGCATTTAAATTACCAATAATTCATGTCACCCTTGCTCCCTTCCTTCATTGAATTCATTGTCTGCCAGTATCTTATACATCTATTTCTCTCTTGACTGAATATTCAGAATGCAAATTCCCTGAGGGTAGATGTCTTTGTTGTCCTATACCTATCTCTCCAACACCTAATATAATCTATTAGTCACTCAAAGAAGCAATGTGCTGAATGGCTAAAGAACTGGGATGTGTCCTGACTTACTAAGATTGCTCTGAAGGTAATTCTTATACTTCCCAATAAACCGTGCTGTGGAGACGTTTGTGAGCTGAAATGTGGCAATTACGTATGTGAGAACAGAACCTCACCATGTGGGATTCAGAGATCTGTTAGGGAAAGAAAAGACCTAGGATGTGTGATTGTTCGTTCTTAAATGGTTCTGTTCTTTCTTACTGAGGGGTACTCCAAAGCCCAGATGTGTACACTACATCTGTGCTCAAATATGCTCTGACATCCTGTCAAAGTAAGAGAACCACCAATAGGCCATCTGTGTGCTAAAGGACCCAGATGCCTGCTGTCACAGACCCTGAGAACCGTGGGGCAGTCGGTGGAAATGTCAGTGCCCATATTCCTGCCCTGGTTACTTTCATTTTGCCCACATACATGTGACCAATTATTCCTCATGACATTCCTCTCTGTCTTCAGAGAAACCAATAGAAGACTAGGATCCACTTCATAGCTGTCTACTTTGCCCTCAGCCTGGTGAAGGTAGAACTCATTCTGTGGAACTAAGGGCACTCTGAATCTGCTGCCATCCATTCTGACCAGGAGAGTCTATGCCATTTCAATGGAGGAAGTGTTTGGTAACTCTGGTACAGAGAATATTTTTGACAATAAAAACAGAGTTGCATGGTGATCAGCTAGGTTTCCTCTTGAATGGTCGATGGTGAGATCCAGGAACTGAGTCTACTGATGCTGAAGGTAAAGCATCATCTTATATAAACTTCTGTCTGATTTGGCCAAGTCCATCCTGTGCATCAGCTCCTGGCCTGGGCCTTATGTGTTTGTGGCAGCAGTTGATCCTGTGCCCCAGGGATGACAATGATAGCCAAGGTAGCAGGGAGAGGAAAGTAGCTTCCTCTTCTCCCTGGCTTCTTCTCCCCCAAGCAGATGATGTCACACACCACAAGGAACATGCCTCCTACTTTCTGGACTAAGAATTTGAATTTTTCTTATTCTTACCTCCATGAATCCCTTTCCAGAATGTTCTCCCAGGGCAGGCAAGTCTGCTGTCTTCTAAAACCCTTCCCAGATATGCCTTCCCTTAGCATCTCTTACCACCCTCTTCACGCTCCAGCCACTTCTCACTGTGGCCTTAATTGCTCATATTTTTGCTTCTGGATTCCAAGGGAATCTTCTGTACATCAAAATTCTCCAAGTAGCCTATTATTTTTCTGATTAAAAATGCCATTTTATCATTGTAAATGCCTACTGACTCTTACCCACAGGCAGTTTTGCTCTGGGCCTTCCTTAGTCTAAAGAATCTTCAGTGACAACAACCAGATCCCTGGAGAGTTGAGATACTGCATAGACTTCTCCTGTGATGTGCACTGAGGACCCCATAGAGCCCGGTACCAAGGACCTATCTTCAGCCTTTCATTTCAAACTCTTACTGTGTGCCTCTTTCCCTCACAGCCTCCACCCCACCCATCCATACATTTTGCCAGAGTCAAAATTTCTCCAAGGTCAGAGCAAGCCAATGCTAATAAAAAAGAAGCCTGGATTGAGGTGGCAAAGCCCAGGGAACAGAAACTGCCAGTCAGATGATCACAGAACATGGGAATCAGCTTAGATGAAGCCATAGAAAAGACTCAAATCTAACAGACCCTCTCAGTGTTGTGGGCAGAAGTTACACACACATTCTAGCCACACAGAGAAGACATTGCGACCATGGACCTGGAAGAGCAGAGCAAGAAACTCAGGTGATTAGAACCTAGTGAGATACAGAGTCACCAAAGAGACTTTGGTTTTCCATTGCTGTTCCATTGGTCTAACCCAACAAATAAGCTATTCAGCAAGGAACCATGGGTGGTCTTTCTCCATATAGAGGCCATGGATGTAGGGTGTGCAGCGGGAGTGCACAGAAAATAGTTAGTGCAAGCCAAGTCTGGATGTGACCATCTGCTTTCTGCGAGTGCTGCCTGTCACTCGTTGAAGACCTGTGTGCTTTGCAACGCCACCACTTATAGTGCTGCTATCTCTCTGTCCTACCTGTCTGGAGGGCCACTCGAAATCTGAGGATCCAGAATGACTCTAACCTCTCCTTATTTTTCCCATTTCTTTTTTTTTTTTTTACTTTTTTTTATTGTTATTTTTTTTATTCGATATAATTTATTTACATTTCAAATGATTTCCCCTTTTCTAGCCCCCCCCCACTCCCCGAAAGTCCCGTAAGCCCCCTTCTCTTCCCCTGTCCTCCCTCCCACCCCTTCCCAGTTCCCCGTTCTGGTTTTGCCAAATACTGTTTCACTGAGTCTTTCCAGAACCAAGGACCACTCCTGCTTTCTTCTTGTATCTCATTTGATGTGTGGATTATGTTTTGGGTATTCCAGTTTGCTAGGTTAATAACCACTTATTAGTGAGTGCATACCATGATTCACCTTTTGAGTCTGGGTTACCTCACTTAGTATGATGTTCTCTAGCTCCATCCATTTGCCTAAGAATTTCATGAATTCATTGTTTCTAATGGCTGAATAGTACTCCATTGTGTAGATATACCACATTTTTTGCATCCACTCTTCTGTTGAGGGATACCTGGGTTCTTTCCAGCATCTGGCAATTATAAATAGGGCTGCTATGAACAAAAACTATTCTCAGCAACAAAAGAAAATCTGGGGGAATCAGTATCCCTGACCTCAAGCAATACTACAGAGCAATAGTGTTAAAAACTGCATGGTATTGGTACAGTGACAGGCAGGAGGATCAATGGAACAGGATTGAAGATCCAGAAATGAACCCACACACCTATGGCCACTTGATCCTCGACAAAGAGGCTGAAAACATCCAATGGAAAAAAGATAGCCTTTTCAACAAATGGTGCTGGTTCAACTGGAGGTCAGCATGCAGAAGAATGCGAATTGATCCATCCTTGTCTCCTTGTACTAAGCTCAAATCCAAATGGATCAAGGACCTCCACATAAAGCCAGACACTCTGAAGCTAATAGAAAAGAAACTGGGGAAGACCCTTGAGGACATTGGTACAGAGAGAAAGTTTCTGAACAGAACACCAATAGCGTATGCTCTAAGAGCAAGAATTGACAAATGGGACCTCATAAGGTTACAGAGTTTCTGTAAGGCAAAGGACACCATCAAGAGGACAGATCGGCAACCAACAAATTGGGAAAAGATCTTCACCAATCCTACATCAGATAGAGGGCTAATATCCAATATATATAAAGAACTCAAGAAGTTAGACTCCAGAAAACCGAACAACCCTATTAAAAAATGGGGTACAGAGTTAAACAAAGAATTCTCACCTGAAGAACTTCGGATGGCGGAGAAGCATCTTAAAAAATGCTCAACTTCATTAGTCATTAGGGAAATGCAAATCAAAACAACCCTAAGATTTCATCTTACACCAGTCAGAATGGCTAAGATTAAAAATTCAGGAGACAGCAGGTGTTGGAGAGGGTGCGGAGAAAGAGGAACACTCCTCCACTGCTGGTGGGGTTGCAAATTGGTACAACCACTCTGGAAAGCAGTCTGGCGGTTCCTCCGAAAACTGGGCACCTCACTTCCAGAAGATCCTGCTATACCACTCCTGGTCATATACCCAGAGGATTCCCATTTCTTTTTTAGTCCCCTTTGACAAAGACTCCACCCATAGCCTTGGACAGAGGTTTTATGGAAATCTCTGGTCTGAGGTAACTTTGCAGAGACTAGACATTTGTTTTCTAGTGATCAGTCAAAGAGGCAGGAGGGGAAGCACACAGGAGGGCTCTCCCCTCACAGCCCAAATCCCAGAAGCTAGGCACAGGACACCACAGCATTTCTCCTCAAGTGCTCCAGAGCAATAGATGCATAGACTTTCTTCCCAGGGCCACAGACCAGCTACACTGGCTTCCTTCTATGACGTTAGGTTCTACACAGCCACTGGCTTCCTTCTATGATATTACTATCCTTAGCCTTGGAAAAACTGTTCAAGGAAGGAGTCATGGAGCTGAAAGCAGATGACCGTTCCCTTGGGGTAGCAGTCTTAACCAAAAATGACTTCTGAGCTATGCAGCACACTGAACTGAGCTCTATACAAATCTCATATTCTCTCACTTTGCCCACTCCCAAGCTGAGCCTCATTACCTTCCTCTCTTCTTCCTCCTCCTCCTCCTCCTCCTCCTCCTCCTCCTCCTCCTCCTCCTCTTCTTCCTCCTTCTCCTCCTCCTCCTCCCCCTCCTCTCCTTCATAAGGTATGTCCCTGTGTTATTGGTGCCTTTCCATGAGTCCCTCGCCCAGCAGGGTTAGCTATAAAAAATAAGGTTCGCTGGCTACTCCACAAATTCATAGCCTTGCCTGACAGCTAACAAGCACTATGGCCAGGAAGCGCAGCAGAGTGAAGGCCCAATTACACAGAGGAGAGCCTCCTACAAAGGGTTTAAATGTGCTAACAAGCCATCACGGAAGGCCAGGGAGCCCCTAATGGCCTGCCTGCTGTCAGAGAGGCAGCAACGGCTGAAAAGGAGCAGGCCTGCCACAGCTGCAGCTCAGTGATGTCTGTCAAGAATCTCTCTTTCAAAATCAGTCTTGTTGACCCAAAGGGGGTGGGGAGGGGCAGAATCACTGGGCAAGTCCTATAAAGTACAGCACCAGATGACTTTGTACCCCTCCCCACATCCCTTCAGTGGCTGCTCGTTGCCTATAGAATAAAATACCAACATCCTCTGTCCTGCTGATGGGCAAAGTTCCATAGCTAGGTTTTAAAAAGGGCAGTTGGCAAAGTGATAAAGGGGGCCCCAGTG
Source organism: Apodemus sylvaticus (assembly GCF_947179515.1). Classification (NCBI taxonomy): domain Eukaryota; kingdom Metazoa; phylum Chordata; class Mammalia; order Rodentia; family Muridae; genus Apodemus; species Apodemus sylvaticus. The sequence continues at coordinate 52,887,245 of NC_067481.1, forward strand.
AACAGCAAAGGTTTCCAGACACTTGGTTACAAGGCAGGCTCTAGAGTGTACAGTGGGACCCACCTGTAATGCCAGACTTATGACCAATTCCCTTTTCAAGAAAAGTTGCTTTCTGAAAGTCTTATTTAAACTAAACCAAAACAAACATAGCTAATTGGGATCTGATCCCAGGTAATGGATTGAGAATCTAAACTCTTAAATGTTCCCCAGTGAAGATAGGAACCTGAGGTCCAGAGAGGGGAAGGGGACTGTTGACAGTCACAGAAAAAGAAGGTATCTTCTTCAGAACATCATTCCTGCCTCCCAACCATATCCAGAACCACGGCTGTCTGACTAGCTTCTCTGAAGCCTGAGTCCTGTCCCTGAGCAGTGCTGTATGCCTTGACTCTCCCTGGGGTGGACATTTATCTCTTCTGGGTAGTCAGCTGAGATACTTGACAATTCTTCCCTGCCAGACTCTCTTCCAGCAACAGTTCCAAGAAGTCAGCTCTCAGTGGACTTTGCTGGCCACCAGGGGAATAGAGCCATGGTGAGATGGCCCACTGGACCAGCGTGCCCTCAGCTCAGAAGAACAAAGTCAAGTTCATCACCAGGAAGCATTTCCAGGGAGCCCTGGAACAAGGCCACCTCTGGAAATCAATTAGCATCCTGCTTCTCTATAGAATATCGTGAGAAGGCTGTATTCCAGCCTCACCTGGAGACTTCCAGGAGGGGTCACTTGGATGCTATTGGGGAAGACGCAGTGTGTGTGTTGATTTCTTCTCTGCTGCCTCCAGCACTTCCCCTGGCATGGACTGGGCTTCTGCTGTGCACTAGGGGTCTTGGGGATCAATTATAGGCAAGCCTAGAGTTACTCACAGCTTGGAAGAAAGAAAGATCAGCAAACAACTCATCATTACCCCATGTGGCAAGTGTGACAGCAAACAGGTGACTGAGTATCAAGTAGCAGCAAGAAAAACAACCACTGCCACTCAACACCTTCAGAGAGGTGTTATTACCCATGGGACATGAAGGAAGTGGAGACCAGCCACAGCAAGGTGAGGTCATAACCAGCCTGACCCCTGTGAGTCCAGCAGAACCTACAATATCAGAGAGCTTTCTAAATATCAGAGTGGGACTGGGAATTCCTGTGAGCCCTCTCCCCTTCTCCTGGGGGTGACTAGCTCCCTCTAGTCACAGATGACAGAGGAACTTCACAGCTGAGCTATGGCTGGACCACCAGAGAGGTCACACAGGGGAACAGTGAAGAGGCACAGATGGCTGTCCATGAGACCTGCTTCCTCCACCAAAAGCTTTCTTGTATTGTACTGAGACTCACAGAAGCATAAAACAGGCAATTTGGATTTGACCTCAAAGGTTATTCTCTTATGCTGGGAAGTAGCTATCTTGCCCAGTAGAAATAACAATCCTTTAAATTTGCCTAACATTATATAGTTACACTTCATTTCATTTGCCTGGTACCTGCAGATGTAATCAGCATTCACATTCACCCTGTGATTGCCCAAAGTAATCCTCCGTGGGACTCAGAATAAACCATGCCTCCGGGCAGCAGCAGAGTCTTTTTATCCTGATCTCGCGGTTCTCCTATGGACTGTATCTCTGGATCTGAGACTCAAAGAAGCCAGCAGCTCAGTCCTTGTGCAAGAGAGCAAACTGACCTGAGGAAGTGAAGAGAGGCTGAGACATTAGGTAACCTTAATGAGCAGCTCACATGGCCACCAGCTCTGTGAAGCACAATGAAGCTGACGGGAAATGTCTCTCGGAACGGGGTGTCCAGCAGACCTCAGGCGGCACAGGGGACATGCTTGACTGAGAAAGAGAGAAGTGATTATGAGGAGATGGGGAAGATAAAATCCCAATTATCCCAAACTTGGCAACTAAGCCTTCTCGCATAAGTGGAACTCAGCCAGGCATGGCGACCTAAGGGATCTCTTGGGAGCAGGGTGGGGGCTAGTAGAGAAAGAAGACTCAAACCTGCTTGCTACAGATCCCCCATGGGGCTTGGGGACATTGTAGATTGGCTTTTGACTCCAACATGTGTCACAAAGGAAAGCGTTTGATTGAAGATGTGTGTGACAGTGCTTTAGAGAATTGGGGGGAGAGAGATTGCTTAAAGCGGTCTTAGGAGAAACTATCCTGAGAGGCTGCCTGAAGGAGCAACAGGATCCTAGAAAATATCTGTATAATGAACATTACAGGAATCAAGGGCCAAGGAGAAGATTCTAGGCCAGTGATTCTCAGCATTCCTAGGTAATAACCTAATTCTCAACCTTCCTTTTAATACACCACCTCATATTGTGGTAACCCCCAAAACATATAATTATTTTCATTGCTACTTCATAACTAATTTTGCTACTCTTATGTGTTATTATGTAAGTATCTGTGTTGTCTGGTGGTCATAGGCAACCCGTGTGGAAGGGTTGTTCAAACCCCAAAGGAGTATCAACACATAAGTTGAGAACTGCTGTTCTAGCCTGTCCAAAGATAGTCATACTTCATGTAACATGCTGCTATAGTCCCCATGCTCGGGTCATTAATGACAGGGTGATACAGTCACAGCCTGCCGGTGGCCACTAGTGAGTATAGTTGGTTCTTGTGATCCTCCTAGACAATCTAATCACTAAACTGAGATTGTCCAGGGGCTAAGGACGACATTGTGCAATCAAAATATGACCAGAGAAGAGAGGGGCATTCTGCTGCAGAAGCCTTACAGAATAGGTTGGAGGAGGCAAGATTGACAGTGTCTTGACTTTGACCAAAGCCGGTGACAGTCTTTAGCCATTTGGGGGATTTTGTATGGGTAAGATATAGGTGAGCAGGACAAGGCTGCCAACGTTCTTGCATGACGCTTACGTTTTTTCCTCCTGTGTTGTGGGGACCCACCATGTAAAGAATCCGTGCAGTTACTGAACCTAGGTTTGGACTAGAGATTGAACACAGACGCAACTGTGAACCAAATCCACAACCTGGAGCCATGGCCAGCTGGAGCCACAGTCTCAAACAGACCCAACAGCCAAGCAGGATCTAAGTCAGCCAGACTCTAATCAGCCTGCAGACCCGTGACCATGGTAATGAGTGCTGGTTCCAAGCCAGTGAGTCTTTGAGCCATGTGCTATGTGTGCGGCTCAGCAAAGTGGATGGTATCAGGGGTCCACAAAGCTCTGAGAAGCACCAGTGAGAATAAGGTCAGATACCGTCTGCAGCTGACGCCAGAGGAAACTGATGTCCAGACTGCCAGTCATTAAGATAATATCTGCTACCTACCGCTTCTCTTGCTCCAGCCTGTACCTTCTGTTCCCATTCAGGTGCCTCATTAGCTAGTGAGATACAATATGGAGATGATAAGTAACCACTTGGCTAGGCTACAGTCCCCAATTCAAACACTAATATATATGTTGTTGTGAAGTTACCTTATAGATGTGATTAAAGTCCATGACTTTAAAGAGGGGAGACTATTTTAGAACACTTTGGTCTATTTGAAAAAAAAAAAAAACCTTATGAGAAAAAATCTCTGACTTCTCCACAAAGAAGAAGAAATTCTGCTAGCTTTCGCCCATGTTGACAAGGTCCAACCTTTCCCTCCTGACAAGCTGCCCTACTGACTGCAGTCTTGTCCAATCACACACATCAGTATCTGGCAATAGACCTGTCAATGCATATCCTGCATTGGTTTTCTTCTTCTGGTTGAGTGCTGACTAATGCGAATTGTCCCCAGTTCCTGGAAAGGCAAAGTGGAGAAGACAAGAGGCATGAGATGGGACATGCATGACCTGGGACACGCATGACCTGGGACACGCATGACCTGGGACATGCATGACCTGGGACGTGCAGCCGGAACTCATCAGTGCTTAGGATGGAGAAGTCATTGCTATGGCCACAACAGGGTTCCATGAGAGCTTTTCATTTTTCAATCCAAGGGCACTTAGGGCCTAAGAATTTTGCCTTCTTTGAGGCCTCTGAGCTGCGTTCCTTGGAGGGCAGTCACAGCCATTCTTAGAGGCTTTGAAGACTTTGAGAAGCAATTTGCTATGGTTCTCCTGCCACACATGATCCAAGTTTAGAGCCAGAGGTCAAATGTGTTCACACTCACACACACACTCACACACACACATTCACACTCTCACACATTCACACACTCACACATTCACACACATACACACTCTCACACACACACATTCACACACTCACACACACACATTCACACACATTCACACATTCCCATACTCACACATACACACACATTCACACACACTCACCCATACACACATACACAGTCTTACACACACATTCACACGCACACACACACACACACACACACACACACACACACACACATTTGGTGCCACAGTAACCATAGTATAGAAGGCTGGAGACCCAGTGGCTGACATGTAGGCAGGACTGAGTGTCTGGAGCTTTCTTTCTTAGAGTCATAATGGCCAAGGGTACTGTGAAGGACAGAGGCCACCACTCTAGGTGACCAGTAAGTGTTCAACACACCAAAGCCAGGATCATGACAGTATTATGATTATTTACCCCCCCCCACACACACACACACACATGCCTGGCCTTTGGCTGTCCCCAGGCTGTTCCTCTGTTGCCACTGCACCTGCCCTTGGCTGTTCTCCACCTGCTCCCCCACCTTCTGAGCTGGCCCTGAGCCATGCTCCCCCTGCCGCTCTATGTCCCCCTGGCCCTGCATGGCCATCATCACCTCTGCTGCCATTCTCAATAGCCCAGCCCCTGCATAGGCTAACCCAAGGACTTTGGTCCTGAAAGCCCCGTGGCCATAAACAGTTAAGGTGATTATTGCATTTAGCCACATTCCAATAGCTTCCTCTCTTTAATCGCTTTGAAAGTGTTTCAAATTCCTTTCCTACGTGACTGAAATCAAAGAGGCACCTGTGAAGGCAGGAAGGCTGCCTGCCAGAGCGAGGTGGAGATGTAAAACAGACAGGCTTTGATGGAGAGAAATTATGTCTTTCTTAATTCCTTTTACCCTATAATTACCTGGCGCAACCACGTGGCTTCACAGCAAAAATAACTTGCCACATAAAAGGTGTTGTCTATAGAATCCGGGTTCTAGTGCTCAGGGACGACCCGTGCGGGAGGCTCCCACACAGCCTTGCTCCAGGCATCTGCAGTGTGCTTTTGTCTCCAGCCTCCCAAGCCACCACTTGGCTCCCAACCACCCCAATCCCACAGCGTACACTACACCTCCCAGCTCTGCCGCTGAACCACGTCCTGCCCATGCCCTTGACCTCACTATTGCTTTCTTCCTTCCTGCTCCAACATCAGTCTCCTAGGAGCCTCTCCCGGCTCCCCATTGAAGCCAGATCAATCAGTGTCTCTGCTTGCCTCCTCTCTCCCCTCCTGTTTGCCTGTTCTCTTTCATGCCTTCCCTCTGCTTCTTTCCTGGTGTCTACTCCCATTGTTCTAGACCGGGGACAACCCTGAAGATTCCGTTATCTCTGGAGAGTGCCCAACTGCCTGCTGAGGCCAAGCCTGTACAACTCTAACCCGATTCTTCTCTCTCTGTGTAAGAACCCCCTTCTAAGTCTTAAACCTCAGAACATTCTCCACCCTCTCTCTTGCCTCAGGTTGGGGTCCAATCAGAAGACACCCACACAGAAGTTTTCACAGTACAGCTAAAAGGAGCTCACAGGAGCCTTTGAGTCACAGAAACCCTAGCTTATATCCTGGCTGTGAGCTGCAGGTTCCAAGCCTTTGGGGAAATTATTTCAATGTCCTTATTTGTAAAATAGCAAGGAAAAGTTTAGCTGCAAGACTAACTTTGGTTTTGAGAACTAATTGACACAGCACACAAATGCAGTGGACACATGTTCCCTGTCCCTCCTGCTCTACCTGAAGTCTTACTGGTGAGATGCTCATTGATCCTGCAGTCCTTGATTTCAAACCTTCATTTCCTCAAATCTTTAGCATCAGAGACCCTCGAGCCTCTGTCTGTGGAACACATCTTACTTTAACTTAAAAGATCATGGGGGATATTAAGCAAACCAGCAATGCTAGCAAGATGGCTCCACAGGTAAGCATGCTTCCTGAGCATGCACGAAGACCTGAGTTTGAATCACCAGCACTTAGCATTAAATAATAATAACAAAAATAAAATGGCTGCGGTAATCTGTAAATCCAACTCTGGGGCAGAGACAAGTGAATCCCAAGATCTTGCCAGGCAAACTCTCAGTGACCCTGGCCATTCAGCTACACCCCCATACATACTTCTGGGTGCAGCCTTCCCCTTAACTAGAAATTCTGTTATTTCAGGCCAGTCAGTCATCTCAGAATTGGCCGTTTCCTGTTGATCGGGAGAGACCTGGTCTCAAGGCAATAAAATGGAGGATGACAGAGAAAGATGTCTAACATCCTCCCCGTCTGGCCTCTTTTTGGACATACAGGGACATGTACACTTACACACTCATGGACATACAATACACACATCACCACACACTTATGTGCATGCAACATACATATAACCACACACTCATGCACATGTAACACACACACACACACACACACACACACAGTGCCCACTAGGGTTTCAGCACCTACTAGGTGGGTACTTCCCTTTTCAGCCCCGCCTTTTCCTCTTCCCCCTTAACTCCCTGACTGGCTCATTCTTACTCTCTCCCAGGCCTCTATTGTTCTGCTCAACACCACCTTGTCAGTATGTGCCTTCCTTTAACGCCTCCTGAGATGGAGTCGTGTCTCACAGGTCCTGCCAGTGTGCTAGAGAGCTGAGCTATCAGGGTAAGAATGCCTCAGGATGGTAGCAATAGAGCATAGTGCTTGTCACAGCACACCTTGGAGAAATTCCCACAGAGTAGCATCGGCCTGGCTGGGAGTTTGGACCTCGTGATTACTGCATTCTTTAGGATCCGTGACGATTTCCGTTAATAGCAAGGAGGGATCATCTGGGTCACAACCATACTGAAGAAGGCAACAAAATCCTAAATTTCCCTCTGCAGCCTCTCTGACAACTAAGCCAATAGTGCTGAGGTCCTGAGCTGCAGAAGGTCACAGATGGAGTGGATCTTGGGGACGGTCTGATGAAAGCTCCTAGTAAGGGCTTCACCTCGACTTCTGTCCAAGGTGTCGGCTGTGCCACAAGCCATTCTTCCTCCAAGTCCCCTTCTAGACTTAAAAACAAAGAAACCAAAATGTGCGCATTGTTCTTAGTGACCCTGGTCATTCAGTCCTGCTCCTTCCCGAGTACAGCGTCTCTTAGCTGGGTGTTCCGTCACTGTAGAACTTGGAAGGGTGCCAGGAAGCTCAATGTCTTTGTAGAAGTCCTTTGTAGGGCAGGGCAATAGAAGCCGGACCTATGAGGCAGACTGGCTTGACCCAGAAGAGGAACCAATCTGTAAAGAACAGGAACACAGGGAGCACTTAAAAACACATCTAGGTTCCAGTCCAGTTTGTCCATGCCCAGGGAACGGGGAAAAGGAGCAGACGAGAGCTGTGACGCTTTGAGGTCTCCCTGGTCCCTGCAATTGCTGTCTTCCAAAGGAGGGAAAATCTGTGCCAAGGTAAACTGGGACTGTGTAGCAAAACAAAAGGACATTAGACATAAGCTGAGAGGGATGAAAGGATGTCACTGCACCGGAAGGTGCAAAAGCACATAACTGAAAAGTGTGGGTGCTTGGAGTTTTTCTAGATGGCCCCAACAGTGTTTCTGTGCTCGTCCACAAGGGGGCGCTGCACTACCTCAGGAGGCGGAGTCTATTTCCCTAGCGAATCCAGGCTCACTAATGATTTGCACTGACCAATAGGACCCAGTAGTGATACCTGGGCCTTCCTAGGTGACCTCTATAGAGACCTTGCAGTTTCTGCTTTTGGTGTCTTTCTAATCTGAGATTGTTGTGGGAAAATACATACATACATACATACATACATACATACATACATACATACATATATCCTTTGGTGGCCATAGCTACAGCTATGGGTAGCTGTAGCTGTTAACTTTACACCCTGATTCTGCAACAAAACTGCATGACTTTGGGGAAAATGTTGCTGTCTTTTGGGTTTCTGGTTCTTTGATAAAGTTTAGGTCATGTTGCAGGTTTATAATCCCAGACATTGGAATCAGACTATGGCACGGGGATGGCAAACTTGAAGACAGCTTGGTAAGAACTTGTCTAATTAAGGGAGAGACTGACAGAGAAATAAAAAAATTGTTAACTTTCGGACTAGGCTATTGGTGAGATCCCCCAGACTGCCAGTTACAATTGTGTGACCTTAGATAAGTCATCATGTGACTTCTTGATGCCTAATTTTCCTCATCCTTCATAGGAGTATATCTGATTTGATTTCTGAAAGGGTTAACTGCTCAGTGGACAATGGGTGCTAGCAAAATAGCATCGCTTTCAGGAAGGATTAAGCCGGTGGACTTCAGAACCAGATCATCATGTTCAGGTGGCCCTCGTACCACTGTCTAGCTGTGTGGTCTTGTGGGATGGCTGGGCTTAATACCTGATCAGTAGACTCTGAATCCCTAACAGGGTAGGGGGGTCACACTCGCAGTAGTTCCTGGTGGTGTGTAGAAACATAGAGACTCCAGATAGGCAAAGTGCTCGGAGCTGTGTCTGGCACACAGTAGACTTTTATAGAATGGGACTTTTTATGTTAGTGCCCATTCTACCACAGACTGTAGTTGACCTGTTCGTGGTCAATCACAGGGTTGAAGATACACGCAGCACTTCACCAGGCCTAGCCCAATGTCCCAGAGCAACAGACATTGGGGAAATGATGAGAGCTCAGATTTGCAGGCTCCAGGTCCCAGGTGAAGAGGGTTCAATCCCAGCTCTTTTACTGCGTGCCTGGCCCCACCCTGATAGCAGGGCTATCTCGACTCACCAGTGATATAAATGACACAAAGGCTTTTAGATATTTCAAATCTTTGTCTTTTTAGTTAGGGCAGTCTTCCAGCTACTCTAAACTTATCTTGACTAATCCTGGCACTATGTCTCACCATGTGGCCAGCTCTAACCTCTCTGCTCAGCGTTGGTCTGTCCATGCACCTCCCTGTTCCTGGTGAATCTCCCTTGACTTATTTTTTCCCTAGTATGCCTCTTTCTGTTGGGAATTTTCACCCTCCACTTCCTGCCCAGCTATTGGCCATCAACTTTTTATTACAGTCTATCAGATAGAATTCTAGATTACCTTAGGAAAGAGAAGAACAAATATTTACAATATAAGAGACCAGTGAAAGGCCATAGAAATAACAATACAAAGACCCTGCTGGCATTTAGCTTTTAACAACTGAATACACAGAGACACACCTTCACACAGCCTTCCCTAACACACACTGGGCTCTGGAGATACAGGGATAAGCTCTTGCTATGCTCTCATTTCTACATTTCATGAAGACCCAGGTTGGGTTATAGTCTGCTTGGAGAGTGGGGCAGGGAGAAGGCCCTAGAAAGAATGTTGCGAGCTCCCCCAAGTTTCATCTTCAAACACCAGTAGAGTGGGACCCTGTATGTGAAGAACTTTACTTGAGGGAAGAAGGCACACAGTACAGCCCAGGTCAGGGGCTCATAACCTAGTGCCAAGAACAGGAATGCTGACGGGGTGGGAGGGTGGGATAGAATTTCTTTTACCACACATGGTACCACAACAGCATCCTCAGGATGACAGTGAAGATCCAAACCAAGGCTTGGGGTGCTGTCCTTTTGTCATCAGTGTCTGTGGGCAAAGTCATCAGCACCATCATGCTCTTGAAGATCCCCCACAAGCCTTCCTTGAATAGAAAAGTAGAGAGAAAGTTCTTTCCACTCCCCTTCCCAGCCAAGCCTTACCGCAGACGCAGACGGGCTCCAAGGTAGCAATTCAATCTGAAGTGTCTTCTCCAGGCTCACATTTTGAATGCTTCGTCCCTGGAGCTTGGCAGTAGGTGACAAGGTGGGAGTGGGCTTGGAAAGATATACCTCTCCCTGGTCTCCATGCACCCCCGGCTGCTCTGTCGTGATGTAAACAGTCTGTGATCCTGCTGCCGTGAACTGACATCCCTCCAAAATCATGATCCAAAATGAGCCTCTTCTCCTTTAAGTTGACTCTGTCATGTCTTTTGTCAATAGTGACATGAAAAATGGCTGATGCGCCACCTCCATTAAGGCCCCAGGAGGCAGCTCTGGGGCACAGACTAGTAAAGTCTGAATTTATTCATGGGATTGACAGCTAAACCTCAAATCCAAAGAAAACTGTATGTGTTTTGGAGGATGCTTAAAGGACACATGGTCTGGTTTAGCTCCACCCACTGTTGAGCACTGGAGGGAGCAAGCAGAAACAGCTCAGTCCAAGGTGTGGAGCCTCCCAAAGGCAACTGTGTGCAGGGTGTGGCTCTTGCCCATATTTTGATGTTGGGATGTAAGTTGACCCATCACCTACAGGACCGCACCTTGTCAGGACAGTGGAGAAGGCAGCTTTACCTGTTCCATAATCCTTTGTTGAAGGACTCAGATAAATCATACATCTCAACACAAATGCAGCCTTTGGGAAAAATCCATCCAGGCTCTGGAGTTCTCATTTCCAATGACCCTCAGGACGCTATTGGGAAAATCAAACCACGGTGTTTCCAAGTGCCGCTCAAGACTCACAAGTTCAAACGCTTGCCGTAAATCCAGAATGCAAGAGGCATTTTTCAAAGGTTTATTGTTCCCCAAATGACAATAATGCCTTATTGACCAACTTCAGGGGTGCCCTGGGAGTCTGGGGGAAAAACAGCCAAGCAAGCCCTTTAGCTGAAAAAAAAAAAAGCATTTTCTGTTTTGATAGCACTTTTGCAGGTCTCTATGTGATGCCATTGGGTGTTGGGAAGCACCTGCTCCTTACAGCTCTGGACTCTGGTTTCAACATCACTATCCCAGCCATCCCTCCATGCAGCTGCCAAGGCAGAGATTTGCAATAATTCTTGCAACAAGCATGTATTAGGTAGCTACTATATACCAGATGCTGAAGATTCAGGAAAATAATAAAATTTCTGCATTCATTCAAGGGTGGAAAGGTTAGTAGAACATCAGTAAGGAGGATACAACACACGTCAGGCACTGCGTGTGCCGAGCTTTAATTGTTGGATGGTGACAGCAAGCCTGGGTTAGCCAGAGATATGGAGCAGCAAGCAATCTATCTCCCTCTCCTTTGACACCCACAGTGCCCCACCCAGTCACAGCTGCCCTGGAAGTGAACAGGGTATTACATGACATGGGCTCTGAGATCCCTTTGTCCCCTGTACAGTTTTCATCCTGTACAGTTGTCCCATAGTGGGATGAGACGAAGGCATGGACTCTTCTCCTCTAGCCCTGTTTAAGGTGATTTACACCTTGATGCATGCGATAAAGTCTTCCAAAGGATGGGGAGCAAGCACCAGCAGATTTCCTAAATACATGGGGGATCTTTCCCTTAGAGCAATAAAGAACAAGGACATCACAAGTATCAATCACTGTGCTAGCCTGGGCTGGGGAGCTTGTCTGAGTGTGATGTTACTGTGTTAGCCTGGGCTAGGTGGGGAGTTTGTCTGAGTGTGATATCAGTGTGTTAGCCTGGGCTAGGTGGGGAACTTGTCTGAGTGTGATATCAGTGCTCTAGCCTGGGCTGGGGAGTTTGTCTGAGTGTGATATCAGTTTGATAGCCTGGGCTGGGGAGATCGTCTGAGCGTGAGGGAGGTGGTGCTGGTCCTGTTCTGCCTCTGCTCTCTAAGTTTCCTGGAACGTTTGCATGCTGCTTACTGGAGCCAGGTAGGTTTGCAGGAACTCAGCTGCCTTGAGTGCTGGGTAGAAATAGCCTTCACCTATGGGTTTAAGGGAAACAGCTCTCCTTTTCTGGGGTAAAGGGGTCTCTATAAGCCTTGGGTAGTGGGTAGGGTTTTTCAGGATGCATGTACACCATTGGCTGGTGCTGTGGTGTTGGGAATGCTTCATTTGCATGAAGAGGAATTCTGGGTGCTTTCTGAACTTGTCCTTACAGGGAGAGAGGAGGTTAAACCTGTAACTTGGCTACCAGGCTATGTGATTGCCTCGAGGATGGCAGAGGTGGGGCTGGAGAGATGGCTCAGTGGTTAAGAGCACTGACTGCTCTTCCGAAGGTCCTAAGTTCAAATCCCAGTAATCATGGTAGCTCACAACCATCCGTAATGAGATCTGACGCCCTCTTCTGGTGTGGCTGAAGACAGCAACTGTTTACTTACATAGAACAAATAAATAAATCTTTAAAAATAAATAAATAAGGATGGCAGAGGTGGGGATTGTACAGGTTACATGCACTGGGACATGCAGACCCAGAAAAAGGAGGAAGACAGTCCTAACTCTTGCTCCGGACTGGGTCCCCAAATCCCACTGCTTTCTGGTGCCACAAGGTGGGCTGGGAGAGTAAGTTTGGTGTGAGGACCTGGAACCATCACTTCAACCTGATGGAGATGGCAGAGGGCATGACTGGCACTGAGGAGCAGGTCCTCTGGGGAACATGTGAATGGGGCACGTTCAGGGGTCTGCTGGGGTGGAGTGGGGGTTGGGCAGGGTGGGGGTAGGGCTCAGAACATGGGTTTAAAACATGATCCTGTTTTCTGCTGGCTGTGTGCTGAGCCTCAATTTCCTCCCCTCAGTGCTCCCTAAGAGCACTTTTGGCTGCTATGGTAAAAAAAGAGGCTGTGAATGGTGAAGGAATTAAGACTGTTCCTCAGGTGCGGGGCTCAGGAGTGTGGGTTCTTTATGCTACACTGAATCTCCACATACACACAACCCAACTGCAGACTCACACAGGCATACTTCAGTCATCCAGTGTTAGTCACCTTCCTTTGTGCATCTCTGCCTCTGTGTCACGGTCATGTTCCCTCCCTTTTGTTCCTCTGCACGCCTCAGTCTGTTTTTAGTATGGAGAGGGGAGTAGGGTTGCCTTAGGGATGTTTGAGTGTATGGGGAAGAGTTTGTGCATGCTGTGAGGGTTTGAGCGTGTTGTGATGGGACTTTGAGTGGGGTTGACGATGTTGTGGGGGGTTGAATGCAGGGGGGTACATTGTATTGTGGGGGTGTTGGAGTGTGTGTCAGGGGTGGCACGCATACTTGTGTATTGTTTATGTCCATCTATGGCTGTGACTCTGTATGTCTAAGTCTTCTTAGTTTCAGTGTTTGTTGTCTTCCTCTTCCCCTTCCTCCCATCTTTGTGTTTCTTTCTCTCTCTCTCCCGTTTCGATCCTGCTTCTCCCATTCTCACTCCTGAGGGTCAGAAGTGACCCGCTGACTCTCATGGTTCCGTTCCTTATAAGGAAAGCACTGAACAGTCTTTCCTTGCTCCTGAGAGGAGCCTGACAGCTGGGGCAAACAATGAGAAATTCAGAATTAATTGGACACTGATTATTTGCCAGGGGGGAAATGCTGATACACACACACACACACACACACACACACACACACACACACACACACGTATATGAAACAAAAGCCAGCCTAGCAACGGTGACTACCGCTGCACACAGCAACAAAGCAGCTCTAATGAAGCGTGCCGATGGCAGCCTGGAGCTGACAACACGGCCAGTGCACACTGAGAAGAAGGAAAACAAATGCTTGGGCTGCTCAGGAACCATGGCACATGCCACACCCACAGCCGTTCAGCCACAGGCCTCTGAAACCTGGCATGCTGAAGGCGGGAGATGTGAATCTCACGCCATATACACGACCCTCCACTCATACATTTTTCATGGAAACAACTGGAAACACTTAACCTAGGTACAAGGGAGGCAGATATGAGCCAGACTCAATCCCCATGCTCAAACAATGACCCGTTTGGACTGAAGGGGAGAACAAATAGATGAGAAGCTACCCCTCTTTCGCAGAGCTGCAGCATCAGTAGCCACAGAGAAGAGGGGTACATCTGTGAGAAGAGTGGATGGAATCGGTTAGAGGAAGGCAGAAGGACACGCATGAATGGGACAGCACATGCTGCGGGGAGAAGGAAGGACCTGAAGGCAGAGGATCAAGGTTAGCGGCATTTGCTGATGACCTAGCAGTTCTCTTTGGTTTGCACCAAAGAGAGTTAAACATAAGACTTCAAAGAGTGATCATCACCAGCACTGTCCATAATAGCCAAGGTTGGACACACCCAAGTGCCCAAGAACTGATGAATGGATGAACAAAATTGATATGCATATGTAATGAAATATTATTTGACTATAGAATGAATTAAATATGCATTTATTTTAAAACCAACAAGGAGGAACATCATAGTCAGTGAAAGAAACAGTCACAAACACAAATATATCATGGGATCCTACACACATGAAATGCCCAGAACATGAAAGTCCAAAAGGACAGAAAGATTAGGGAGGGAGTAACAGAGAAAGGTGTGATTCCTTTGGGAATAACGAAAATGCCTCGAAAATAAACAGATGTGAGAGACAATGGCTGCACATACTGGCCAAGTATGAAATGCCCCCAATTCATGTGCTTTAAAATACATAAAGGATAATGTTATGTGCTATGATTTTACTCCAGTAAAATAAAATAAGAATAAAGAAGGCACGGGATAGGAGATGGTGGGAGACTGTATTTGCTGAGGCCATGGGTGCCTTTGGCTTTGCCATAGGGGTCCTGAGGGAGCTTCAGATGCTCAACCAGAGGAGTGATCTCACACTTTGAGGTTTCAGGTCACCTCAGAGGCCACAAAGAGAAAGGACATGAGATCTCAGCAGTGTCAGTGAGAACTGGGGACTGGGGTCAGACAGGAGCACTTTCAGGGGTGTCATAGGAGGAAGCAGGGAGCAGTAGGTATATTTGGAGGAAAGACCTGGACCATATGGAAGAAATACCTTGGACTAGAAAAGCCCCCTGGAAAGATTGAGGAAGGCAGAATTCCTGTTTCTCCCCAAAGCCCCGCTTTCACATTTCTGGGAGTGGAATGTAGGGACATGAATGGGGTCCTTGTGCCCCTTTGCCTGATGTTCAGGACATGTCATGTCCCATCACAGCAGCACACTCCAACAGAAGCGCCCGTCTCAGAGCTTTCTGTTTCCTTACCAGGTCTGAACTTTAAAGACTCGCTTTAATTAGCTCCTTCTCGATGTGCAGTGTTGGGGCTGGGGCGTTATCTCCACCTGAGCTGGCTTCTTTCCTTTGCTTCTTGCCTATTGACTTCCAGAAACTCTGCCAGGCACATTGCGGCTCTGATGAGAGGTTCATAAAAAGCAAAGCAGACTTTCTGAAGCTTTCATTCTTCTCTCCAGAGCCCTTCCCCTGGAGAGAAGAATGAAGGCTGCAGTGTGGGGGCTGGGCTATCTGAGCTCACAGTCCAGGATGCCTCTCTGCATCCCCCAAACTAGCCCTAAGCCACACATGCCCCTCCCTGAATCTGACTGTGACTGACTAACCTGAAGGAATTGGTTTAAGATAGGCCAGAATTGCAGCTGGTAAGGAATAGAAAGAAACCAGGCATCTGACCAGAGATCTTTAGCAGGTAGACAGTGGCCTAGGACAGAGAGGTACTGGGGCAGGATACAGGGCTGTGGCAGAGAAGGGGCCCTAGGGCATAAAGTAAGCTAATCCTTGTCAAATGAAGCCCATTTGGCAGCATCTGCATCATCCATTCATCAGTTTCACCTTGGCTTTGTCATTTCGTGTCCACACCCAGCGATTCGCCCAGCCAGGCAGTTATTCCTTACCAAGTGCCTGCTCTGTGCTAGTAATGGTGCCTTCGCTCAGCAGAATAGAATATGGGATGATCAAAACAGAAATAGACTAGAGTCATGTGACCAGCAGCTTCCGGCACCCAGAGGAACTCAAACATGCCTAGAATTTGAGATCAGACCAAACTTAGAAGGCCTGGAACCTTAGAAGAATTAGATGCTCTCTTCAGACTGAAGATGGGGCCCCTGAGATGTGGCCATAGCCTTCGGGGACATGGCTTCAGGGCACAGCAAAAGACCCTGATAAGAACCCTTGCTCAATTCACAAATGTTCCGACAAAGAGCCTCCTGAAACTGCATCTTCTAAGAAGGATGGGATACTTTTAGATTCCTGCTAGCTGGGCCAAGGACTGTCCTGAGCACTTTACTAAGAGCTGAGTCTGCGGTGGAACAAGGGCTGAGCCCTAGATGAGAGGCAGGCACTGAGGCTCAGGGTCTGACGTTCAGGGTCCTCCATCTTAACTTAGACAATGCTGCAGCTTCATTCTCTGGCCACTCATGAGCCTACAGACACAGCCAGGGGCCAAATGTGGGTTTGGAAGACAGCTGGGTTTTTAGTTGTGTGCATCAAAGACAGGATGGGCAGTGCCTCAGTTTGCTTCGCATTAAAAAATGTCTAAAACCAAGGTGGACTGCAGTGGGATTTTGCTGATTTACATTTGTTAAAGATCGTAATATCCATTGAAAACTGTCCTTCCACAAGAGATATGGTGCTTGGGGGGAAGAAAAGCCATTTCCTGAGTTCTACTGCACTCTGAATTATGTCTAGAGTTCCGAGCGACTGGCTACAGCATTTTAGAAGACACTGCAATAAGTTTCACACCTCCATGTTCATTGGGTCTGTGATACTGAGGAGATGAATTCAGAAGAACTGAGTCACCAGGAATCAGAAACTGGTGCTCTCCTGAGTCTTGGGGTCCCCAACACTCCAGGGAGGAAAACAGAAAGATAAAAGTTCATACTTGATTATATCACTTGTCTTGAGGCAGTTAGTTACTGGCCCAAGCAGAATGACACTCAGACCTCCAAACTCCAGTTTCAGGGTTCTGACCACTGTATCATGCATCTCCTGGGGAAATGCGGTGAGCAGAGAATAGGACTACAGGACTTCAGTTACCAGCAGGAAGTGCTCAAGAGCAGAGCCAGGATGCAGTGGCTGTTACCTACCCCTTAAGGAGGTGAGTGGACCTCCACCTACTGTGCAATGGAGACTTGTATCCAGGAGCCAGGTGGATTGGGGAATTCCCTGTCTCAGACTTGGAAAAAGCAGCATTATCCATCTGGAAAGCTCTCTGGGGGCTGGAGAGATGGCTCAGGGATAAGAACACATAGTGTTCTTAGTTCCTAGAACATACTTTCAAAAGCTCACAACTGCCTATAACTTCAGCTCTGGGGCTACAATGCCCTCCTCTAGCCTCCAAGGGCACCTGCACTCCCATGCACATAACCCAAACACACACATACATGTATTTAGAACTAAGTCTAAAAAAATAAAAGTAAAAAGAAAGCTCTCTGGTGATGAATTTAATATAGTCAGGGATATCACTATTTCCCTATTAGAAATTTTGAAGTTTTTTTTTCTGTTTGGTGCTCAGTATAAATTCTTTCATTTTTATTTCTTCAAGAATATCTGGTGCAACTAGAAATAAGTAAAATCAGTCCCAGAAAGAAATACTATGCTTCCTCTCATTTGTTGGTCCTAGACTTTATGAATTCATAACATTACATATGTATAGATAATGGAAAGAAAGAGCCAAATTGTCTAGGGTAACAAAGGGTACTAATGGGAGGATGTGGAGAGAAGAGGGGAAATACAGTCAAAATATATATTTCATGAAAAGGCTTATGTAACTCAGCATAATAAAATGCAGTCTTAAAATCTTTTGATATTCCTTGTCTGTCTTCCACGTGCATGGCGAGCATTTAGTGTTCATGTGTGACTCTCCCACTTCATGATCATTGACTCTAGATGTGAAGTGGAACACTGGAGGCACTGCTCTTGCCCTCTATAGCCCAGCACCTGCAGCTCAGTGGTCCTTCCTTCCCCTGTAGTCTGCTCATGGCTGAGAATCACTGAAGCCACACAGGTCACTGCCCATTCATGGCCACCTTTGGAGCTGAGTTCCAAGACACACCTGAAAGTGGAGAGAGATGGTTCCTTTACTACAATACTGAGAGAAGAGCCTGAGTTCCTGTGGCCAGAAAACAGGGACGTAGATGCAGCTGAGTCATTAGCTGTGTCCTACAAAAGGGATCAGGAGTGTGGTGTTGCCCAGACATCTGCCATCCTGGCATAATTTGCACATAGCCTCATAATCTATCCCCCAGCCATGGAGTCTGATGCCACCACAGACTCTTTAGAACACAGAATCAAGGAAGAAAGAACAGAGCTTGAAGGGGCTTAAAAAGGAGAGGATGGGGGTTAAGGGAATATGGCACAGAGCTCCCCACACCTGTACTTCCTCTTTAAGCAAATCCTCAGATCCCAGACAAGCCACCATAACACTCCCCAGTAGCCAGAGTACCAGCCGTTGGCACACATGCTGCTGGTCAAGAGGAGGAGAAGGGAAGGTTGCAATTCAGGATGTCTCATGGAAACTGTAGGAAAGGTCACAATGGAATGAATTACAGAGATTAAAAGAATTCCCAGGTCTTTGGAGGTCACACCCGCACCTCAGGCTCCCAGTCTTCTCTTTAATCATCAGTCTCTAATTCTGGAACATAAAATTACAAGCTCATTGATAATGATCGGTGATTTACTGAAGGAAGTCCAGCCCTAATTAAGAGCAGAAGAAGCTGACACTGCTTTTCAACTTCCTACCGAAGTCCAGCAAGGAAATTACTTGGTTCTGCAGAGCAAATAACACCGGCAGGCATACAGGGGGCCTGGGTTACCTGATGAACGTTCGCTTGGCCATATTAATATGCAGAGAGAGTTGCTTTGAGTGTTAGCAATTTGCTGGTAATTGGGACATTGACAGACACCTCAGAAAGCGCCTGAGCTGGTACCTGAGCACAGAGCTGCATTATCTGTTCTTGGGAGATGAAGCCAGGCAGGAAAAGCTATAGCCAGCACACAGTAGCTGCCTCAGGTCAGATGTTAAGGGTCAGGTTGCAGTTAGTTTCTCATTCTTTGATGAAGGTCAAGGGTCAGATGTAAATCAGTGTTCAGCCTGTGAACAGTGAGAGGTAAGTCCAAGCCTGGGGTAAGGGACTGAGATCCAGACAGAGTCTCTATTAAGTACTCAAAATTAGGCTGAGTTTCCATCAGGGACTCTATCTCTCACCCTCTCTATCTCGTTCCTCTGATTACAGACATCGAGGCACTGGAGACTAAGCTCCCAGTCTTGCACTGTGCAAAGGAGCCTCTTCAGGCATTTTTAGATAAAGGGTTTACCTGCTTGTGAACTCTGGTATCCCCAGGACATGTTGCAACCTGCCAAGAACCATCACCAGGAAACAGTGAAGGGCAGATTGGTTTGCTTCTCTCTCACTAAGGAATACCACACTCCATTACCCTTCCCCCTTCCCTCTTGCCCAAAGCAGTCAGCATGGTACTGCGGATCTTGGCAGAGCAGCTGTTGGGTCACTTCAGGGGGTCAGCACAAGTGATAGGCTCTTCCAAAGCCACACCAGGGTGATCTTTTCAGGAACAGGCTCTCGGTACTCAAAGCAGACAAGATGCTTGGAGTACAGTTTATTCTGCACCCAGAGGTAGCTCCCATTTCTTGGTGGGTCTGTGTAGGGGTTCTAACCTAGATGTGAGCCGGCTATCATATGCATACTACAGCCCTATAGAGTGATTGGCTGTCCTCTTTGCCTGGGGAAAAGGTCCTCTCTTAGGACAAAGAGCTTCCAGGGCTGAGAATTTTGAGCAAATTGGGATGGCTGGTTACAGCAGAGTCCCTGGACCTTAGCTTACTTTATCTTTGGGAATCCTGGCTATCCTGAACATGTTTCCCCAGTCACCAAAGCTTCAAACTAGACAGAGCTGCCAGGTGTGTGGATTTTCAGGTGTGCTTGCAGGCAGATGTTTCTGCATCTAGGTGGAGTTAGGGCCATTCCTAGGTTTGTTTTGATTTGGAAATATTTTTTTTTACTTTAGTAACTGATGCTCTACAATAGCCATGATAGCCAAGGCCTTTTGTCAGGAAGCTGGCATTTGCTCTCTGGTAACTGTAAACAACAGCAGTGCCATTATTTTAACAGCAGTTAAAAGGTATGGGAAGGTTGTTACCTGCCGGGTGTGTTGTTAGTTCCTGCATGCAAAGTTACCGGCAATCGTCAGACCTGATGAGAAAAGTGCTGTTATCAGCCCCATGTACAGATGAAGAAGTGAAGGTTAGAGAGATCGAGTCACTCACTAAAGTCAAAAAAATGTGGAGGTGCATGACTATAGAGAGAGCTCTCATGTCCCCAGATGCCTCTATGTGTGACAGAGGACATGGCCCAGTTTCAGCTTGAGTCACTTTGTAATTTCATCAAATGGAGCCAACCTCAAGGTTCTAGATATCTGATTACACAGAGGATGGAGGAGCTTGGTAAAGATTAAAATGTGAGTTCTGTCAGGATCCTGCTCAAAAAGCCCTTCCCTGTGCCTTTAAGTTCATCCAAACCCCTACTTTCTCCTCTGTCAGGTTCAGGGTACTGGGTCTTATGCTGAGGTCTTGACTATTTGCCATGACAGCTGCTTATGGACAAATGTGACCACACAAACCCTAAAATGTCTTCACAGCAGAGGACAGACACCATCATTCAAGTGATGAGACGGACTGCAGAATAGGAACAATGCCTTGCCAGCTACACACGAGACAGAGGATTGATATCTAGAACACACAAAGAACTCAAAGAAAGCAAAACATAAGAAAACAGAAAACCCAGTGGAAAAATAGGGCACAGAATAGAACAAATAGTTCTCCAAAAAAAATGAGATACGAATGGCTGAGGAATTTCTTTAAAAAATAACAATCAGGGAAATACAAATTAAAACTACTTTGAGATTTCATCTTACTCAGGTCAGAATGGCGAAGTTTAAAAAAAATGATGGAAAATGCTTTCATATATGTCAGAGGAAAGGGACACTTCTGGTGGACCTGCATGCTGGTGCAACTACTTTGGAAATTAGTGTGGATGTTCCTCAAAAAACTTGACATAGATCTTCCACTCTTGGAGGTATATCTAAAAGACTACCGCTACTGCAGAGACTTCTAATCCATGTTCAGTGTTGCTCCATTCAAAATTTCCAGGAAATGGAAACAGACTAGATGCCCATCGATGGATGAATATATAATAAAAATGTGATAGGTTTACCCAAATAATACTGCTTAGCTGTTAAGAAAACTGAAATTCACAGCTAAATGAATAAAACTAAAAACATTATCCTGATTGAGGCAATCGAGACCTAGAAAGTCAAACATCTTATGTTTTTCTCTCATTTATGAGTGCTATCTTTGGTCTCTTGGAATATCCATAGAGGTCAGGAGATTAGTAGCAAGCCATAGATCGGGGTGTCTGTCAAGATAGGAAAGGTAGAACACAGTGACAAAAAAAGGAAAATGGGGGCTAATAGAGCAGAAAGGGTTAAACGCATTAGAGGACAGGAGAGCCTGGTAAAGGAGAGGCTACAGGGAGGGATAACTACCACTAAAGGCCTTCTGGTAAAGTCATATGCTGCTGTAATATGCAAGACTGATGCTGTAGAATCTTCCTGAAACACAAACATATACTTATGTTCAAAGAGCCTAAATATAGTTGCCCTAAAATGAGACAACAAAGACTCTACTAGACACCACATGCTCACAAATAAAAGCCTCAATGTCAAAAATGATTTACCTTTATTGCATCTGTTGGAAAGTGAATTCCCCTGACCCCCAAATATTAGATGCTATTGCCATTGATATTGAATTACTCTCCAGAACTTGATGGTGCAATGGCTAATCGTGGCTGTCAACTTGATCACATCTGCAATAAACTAAAACCCAAGCAGCTAGGCAAACTTATGAGAGATTTGCTTGATTGGATTATTTGGGGTGAAATGATCCACCCTAAATCTGAGTATACCATGGTGGCGAACTATTGTAGGATTTTCTCTGTCCAATCACATTAGGGCAGTGGAAGGCAGAGCTAAGAGCTGAGGATAGAGGAGCAGCTCAGGGTAGGAGGAGGTAGGAGATGGCTGCTGACGTGTACCTGTGTGGCAATTTCCAGCCAGAAGTAGCTATGATTTCACAAGGTTAGAAATACTGGGATAAAGCTTTTATCATTATCAACTGGTTCTGAAACTACTGCTTTGGCATCTTGTAAATTGTGATTTTATTGATATATAAATCTGATTGGTTAATTAAGTTTTAAGGGTCTTGATTCTACTGGGTTACTGGGTATTGTGTTATGCAACCACAAGGCTGGTGGTTCCATTTAGTTACTAGAATGTGGGAATCGCTGACTACACCGGTTTATGGCTGAGGAAGACTAGCAGCTCCAGGGTCAAGTGAAGGAGAGCTGGAAACTCAGTGATCAGGCACAGCCTGGGCTAGCTGGGGAGAACATAGCAGTGCTGGCAGGAGCGGAAGAGTGTGATCCAACCCTATGGAGAGTTGGCAGGTTCATTTTTCATTATTTCCTACAACAGCAAACCACGTGAAAGGACATAGAAAAAGGAAATTTTGCTTTTGGTCTGCTTGCCCCTACTCTTGATGGCAAGTTCATCTAAGCTGTTGCTTAGATGTCCTAAATTCAAGATTCCAACTAAGATTGAAAATGAGCAGCTCTCTAGGAATCCTCCAGGACTCCTGCACCAGACTGGTGCTGCTGAGACCACCAGGCTTTGTGGACTGAACAACTACCAGATTCTTGGCCTTTCTGTCATGAGACAAACATTGTTGGACTGCCTGGACCACAACCTGTTATCTACTCTAGTAAATCATGTGTGTGTGTGTATGTGTGTGTGTGCGCGCGTGTGCGTGTGCGTGTGCGTGTGCGTGTGCGTGTGTGTGTGTGTGTGTGTGTGTGTGTGTGTGTGTGTGTACCTTGAGAGCTACAGTAATATCTGGCCAGGTATGACACACCCACTCACAGGTGCAATAGTGGTACAAATGTTACAGGAGTAACTAGCCACTTTCTGGTTGGATTTAAGGCCCAATCCACAAGATGAAACTCAAAAGATGCATCCACAAAATGAGAACAAGACTTCTCATTATATCCACAGATTGGTGCATCCATCAAACTCCATCAGAGGAACTTATTTTTCAGTAGAGGAGCACAGAGACTGACCAAGGTACAGAGAGTAATGACTTCAGACTTCTCAGGCCTACATGAAACATCTCTATCACACTTACCTCCTCCTACAAGGCTCAAGAATCATTTTGGATAAGAGTGTGAAAGAGTGTAGGGGAGATGGTGGATGACTGTTAGAAAATGGTTTGTGGACATAATGGGGCAGTTCCACATCTACACAGATGTTGTGACAGCATGCATAAGACTGGTACAAGATCAAGCTAAACAAAGTCCCAGCAGGGTAAGGGCAAGTGCTCACAAAAATTCCATCTCCAACTGAAGAGAAACTGGTAAGGAATAACGACTGAGAGAGGGAGGATTATTTTTTTTTTAACAGTGTGATCTCAGCTCTGTCTTAACATGCTCCAGTAAATGGCTACACATCTAAAAGTATATAGGCAGCATTTATGGAACACAATATATGGGTTTTGATTCTTTTTAAATAAGAACACAGCTGAAGAAATGGCTTAGTTAAGAGCATGTGCTGCTCTCTTGCAAAGGATCTGAGTTCAGCTCCCAGTACACATGTCAGGTAGCTCACAGCTTCTTGTGTGGTGGTTTAGATATGCTTTCCACAGGGTGTGGCACTATTAGGAGGTATGGCCTTGTTGGAGTAGGTGTGGCCTCCAGGGAACTCTGACATCTCTGGTTTCCATGGGCACCTACATATATGTGCACACATATACACACACATACACATTATTTAAAAATAATTTTTAAAAAGCTTTAAAAACTGAGAACACAAAGTTGGATGGTTATGTGGTAAGAGGAGTGGGTCTGAGAGGAGGTGTGGAAGATGAATGAGATGATCAAAGTAAAATGTATGAAGTTCTAAAAAAATTTAATAAAATAAAAAAAAGCTGAAGAGTATTGATGAGGATGCTCAGTGTTGAGCTCTGACCTTTACATGTACAAAATAAAACAAAACAAAACAACATAAACAAATCCTAGAGATATGGCTCAGTGGGTAAGAGAACATGATGCTCTTGCTGAGGAGAAAAGTTCTGTTTCCAGTACCCACACGATGGCAACTTACAGCCATCAGTAACTCCAGCCCAAGGGCATCTGACACCCTCTTCTGACATCTTTAGGGACCAGGCACACATGTGGTGCACAGAAGTACCTGCAGGCAAAACATTCATGCACATAAAATAAAATAAGAACATTTTAAAAATATTAAAACAAAAGAAAACAAACACCAACTTGAGCTCACACTATCAGTTACTCTCTGTCAATACCCTTTCAGACACAACCACTGGCATCACTCCCCATAGTCTGTAGGGTGTGAGTGGCACAAGTGTCTTCCCACCATTATCAAGGAAGAAGACCATGTGGGAATCAGTTTGGAGAAACTGAGGCTCAGTCATTTCTCCGAGGCTCACATTACTCCCTTGCTCTATTTTCTTGCTATTTATAAATATGTTTGTGACAGAGCTGTGAGAACCATTGTACCTTCTTCACCCCTTCCATCCATGGCTATGGCTTTGTCTTCTGTAGCTTCTGAGGACTCAGACCTCCTTGTGTTGCCCTTGGCCATGAGGAGAGGGGTTGCAGGGTGAGTCACAGGCCTCCTGCCCCTCTGTTGCCAAGTTCATGGGGGTTCTGCATGGTCTCCTAGAGTTTGAAGCTGAGTCCTATAAAAACTCTCAAAGGTATCACACTTAGGTTGACTCCTTTCCCCTCCCTGTCTCTCCTTCTTTACCCTACCTGAGATCACGTTCCAGGTAAATGAAGAAACTCAGGCCTGTGTCTTGGCAGCTCCATCTAGCAGAGTACTAGGACAAATGAATTATTTTGCTAAAACAAAATCACGTCTTTTGGACACAATTTAGAAAATATTTTTAAAATTCTTGACTCCCTCATCAAGCCTTGTGGTATATATACCTCATATACAGCAGATACTCTGCCTTGTGATATATACCTCTTATACAGCAGGTCCTCTGCCTTGTGGTATATACCTCTTATATACCAGCTATTCTGCTACACTTGGAAATAAAAAATAAGCAGGATAGTCTCTGACATCATAAAACTTAATCTATATCTCATTAACTAGAATATTTTGTTTATTACTTATGTAAACACATATGTATACAATCTTGCAAGGGTATTATACACACACATATATATGTATATATACATATATATGTATAATATTTAAATAATCTGAATCTGTATTTGTCTCATTATACAAGCATTTTCTTATGTCCTAATTTGCCCTTCAAAACATAAGTTTTAATGAATTTGGGTGTCTTCCCCCTATGCACCACCATTATTTTGCCATTTCCCAAAAGTTTTCAATGTTTCATGATTGCAGATAACACCATGATAAACATTAATGAGCTCCCAGCTAGGCTGTGATACAATCATGTGAACGTTCCAGAAAAACAAAATCACCCTGATGTTCCTGCAGAGCCTAATTAAAGGAAGATAGAAACAGAAAGACATGTGAGCCAATGGGACCATTTCAGGCCAATGAGGGTGAGCCCTAAGTCAGGGCTGACTGGGGGTGAAGCTGCAGGACAGAGGAGTAAGACAAAGCTAGGCCTGGGGGAGTCCCTTGCCTCCACTTCCCTTCTTGTTACCAGCTAAGTCACTTTCTTGCACACCATTTTCCCTTTGTCTTCCATACTTAAGTTGTCAATCTCATCAAGGAAACACCTATTCCATCCCTCCTGATTCTCCATGAGACTTGGTACAGGTTTAGACACCTTTTAGTGAGATGTCCTTCTTCCTTTAATAGAACTGGGGTGCTTCCTAAAGCAGCCAGTAAGGTTCAGAAGCAATATAGCAAGCCACCTGGGAGGGTGCTGTAGAACTAAAACAGCCCTAGGAACGTCAAATGCGGTGGAGCTGGTCATTTCAGAAGGAATGGACTTACTCTTTCCTGAAGCAAGGATGGCAGTCATCTCTCCTCTGACTATATCTGTGACCTGGAGGTCCCTGGGCAGAACCACAATAGCAAGGTGGGGAGTAGGAAGTATCTCCAAAATATCTCCAGGATGGTGGGAGAGGCCCAGGGCAGGAGCAGATGTTACAGAACACTCTTTCAGGAACTTTGGGGGATGGAAGGAAAGACAATCTTGAGCTGAGAATGAACAGGCAAAATCCAGACCACGGAGAGATGGCCTTTCAGGACCTAAAGGGATTTTTTTTTTGTCAAGAGCTGTAGTATCAGCTGAGTGAAAGTTCAGAGACACCCCGTCCCTGGAGCAGCCAAGAACCTCTACTTAGCAACTCTGCCCCAGGCATTGCATTGGTGCTGAAGACAGAGGAGAGCAAGACCATGACCCAGGCCAGCATCCTCAAGGCCATTATGATCATTGGCAGGGTAGAGGTGATCGACATGTCTTAGGTCTAAGAAAAAAATGGAGTCCTCTCCTGTTCTAGGAGTCTCTGGTGTGTACATGCATTTTAGCAATGTTCCAAGAAGCCCAGAAGGCAGGACCAGAACCTCCTGTCTCTCCCTTACACTCTCTCATTTTACTACAGTTCCCACCTTATGGGTGTGAAAACAGGCCCAGCCAGGTAAAACCGTGTATGCACCTTTCTGCCCTACCTCCCACTAAAACGCTGGCTCTCAGTTGGGTCTGTTGTTGCTGATGTTCTGGGATATGTTGAGCAATTTTAGGTGCCAATTTTGGTGTTCACAACTCAAGGAAGTGTAACTTTAATTTTTTCAGATCTTATTTTAATTATGGGTTTTAAATGCTTTAACCTTCCTTGTAACCCACCACCCAAGGTTAGTGGAAAAGGAAGGATATGGGGTTAGGGGGACAGTGGACCTGTTTAGAAAGGTTCTTTGGAGCAACTCTGGTCCGTGTTGTCTGGAAATCAACGGTTCAGTTCACAGGCTAGCAGGCAGTGGCAGCTGGATCCACTCACAACACCTTATGGATACACCAGCAGTCCAGTTCTGTGGAGCTGGGTTAGCAACAGCAGTGGCATGACCTAACAGAGACAGCCAGGCCTCAACCTTGCTTTGAGTCAGCAGGAGGGACCCAGAGGGACACAGATGTTCTCAGCTATGCCTATCTCAGGGAAGCAAAGGTCAGCGAAGACTGGAGACCCACAAGCGTTGCACAGCTAGCTGTACCAGCAAACATCGCTCTCTCTCCATCCCTCCATGGAGTCCTATCTATACCCTCCTAACATCATGTGTCCTCCATGTGCCTTACCTCAGCATGGCTCTTGTTTCAGCATGTGCAACCAATCAGCCTGACTCCTTGGAAACAGCAACAAACTGCAGCACACCACCAGAAGTTTTTTTGGTGCATTTCTTTCTATGGAGTCCCAACAAATACAGCTCAACTATGCAATGTAAAGTGGACCAATACACGTGTGTCAGCAAAGAAACTTTCATCATGTGTCCTTTCATGTGCTTGCTTTAGCAGAACATCCTCTTTCCTGTGTCTGCTTCAGCAAAAACATTCCTTTACAAGTCTGTCTTAGCCTTTCATACCTGTGTCCACTTTAACAAAACATTCCTTCATGTGTTTGCTTCAGCAAAACACTGTTCAACCGGCTTTCCAAAGAATCCTTAAGTTTCTACTTCAGGGAAGGGTATATTATTGATGTCTACTGGGAGCAAGATGAAGGAGGTTGTAAAATGCCTTTAACTACAGGAAATTATCAGTCAAGATGTCAATAGTGGGGTTGGAGAAATTACTTAGAGGTTAACAACACTTGTTGCTTTTGCAGAATGTTAAATTGGAAGTTTCTGGTTGCTTCATGTGATGCAGACTCGTGTGGCATTTTGCTGAGTCAAGAACCATGAGAGGACATGTGATATTTGGAGAGAGTATAAAGAAGACTCAATGGACAGTGATGGCGTGCTTGCTGTTGCTAGCCTTGCAACACTTCTTTGGTCTCTAGTCTTTGCTGATCTTCAGTTTGTTGAGAAAGGCACACAGAGAACTCTGGGCATTCTGGCTGGTCCTGGTCATTCTGACTGACTCGTGCTGATTTGGTGGAGGCCAGGCTGTTTCTGTTGGATTGTGCCATCGTTGCTGATTCGTGTTTGCTGACACTAATGAACTGGACTGCTGGTATCCTGACAACTGAGATTAGAATTGCCCTCAAAGAACTGCTTCTAAGCTGGTCCACATCCCCTTGTCCTTCTTACCATCTTTTCTCCCCTACCTTTGGATGGTGGGCTAGAAGGGGGGGAGTTGAAGTCTTTGAGAGCCCTTATTAGAGTAGGTTTTGAAAAAAAATATCTAAGCCTAGAGAGGACTCAGGTTTGGTTCTCAATACCCATAGAAGGCAGCTCAAAAACACCTATTACTATAGTTCCAGGGAATGCAATCCCCTTTCCTGGCTTTGGAAGATACCCACACATACATGAAAGGAAAGGGTTGTACACATACATGGTACATATGCATATGTTCAGGCACACACATGCACATAATTTAAAATTTTTAAATAAAACTTTTTATGTTGGTATTGTGGAGGCTGAAAAACTCTAGCGAGTGTACCCTAAACGCCTACACATAGGAGTTCAGTTCCCATCCTGTCACTCTTAGAGTTTACCTGAATTAACAGCCTGTCTTAATGGGGAATCCATCTCTAAGCCATTGCATTGGCCAAGGCCAGCTATGCCCCATGGTCTGGGTGCCCTGCAACTAAAGCATGAGTCCAAAGATACACAGGGCAGAGAGAGGTAAAGGGGCACAGGAGAGATGGGAAGCAGTGGGGAGGACAGTCTCAGAGCAGCCCTCCTTCATCAGCTCCTGTAGGGATGCAGAACACAGGCAGCTCCTAGAACCGCTTGCCTTCCCCCTAGACAGCACTGAACTAATATTTGCTTTAGCAAATGGCTGAGCTGTTCATCTCCTCTGGCGATTGGGATTTGTTTTCCTCTCAGGAAACCACTGGGGTTCTAAGTCTGAGATGCTGACATCTGGAAGATCAGAGTCTTCTTTAAGGTGCAACGCACAGGAAAGCATTGTCGAGATGATGGGGCAGGAGCAAAAGGAAGCAGTGGCAGAACTGTCTGAAGCCCTACTGTGCACGGCTTTTCTCTGTGCTGCTGCACTCAATAAACCTTGAAAGGGAAGGGTTGATTTTTTTTTTTTCTCCACAACTCCAAAGAAGAATAGTTCAAAAAAAGAAAAGTTCATGGTCAGGAAGTTTGTTCAAGGTCACACAACTTCTGGGAGTTGCTCAAGGGATTTAAACACCATCAGGATCTATTTTCAAACTCCCCGCGTGTATAAGTTAGGGCCATACCAACACAGAACTTACAGGTGCCTCCGGTACACCTGTAATGGGACAGGGATGAGTCAACTGAACACTGCAGGTTATGGAGGACACTCCTACGATCCCAGCTCTTAGGGGGCAGAGGCAAGAGGAGCAGAAGTCACATGCAGCTCTGCACACATGGATCCTATATCTAGTCTGCAAGTCAAAAAAAACCTCTGTTCAAATTGCCAAAAACTGCAATAATTTATCAAAACATAAACTTGGAAGTTCTTTAGGTCAGGTTTCTGGGTTATTTGGAATTCTTGGTCATGATGTCACAAGACACATGGGGCTCTTATTTATTCTCCCTGGGTTCTTCAGCCTCAGGTCTCCTTTCGGGTATCAAAATCCCTGCAACAATTCCAAGTATGCATTCTGTATCCCACCACATGAAGGAAGGGATGTCCAGCTTTTATAGATCTCTCAGACCCATATGGAGTCTCCTTTCTCCTAACCTCTGGTCATATCTCAATGACCCAATCTGGTTAACACTATCTTAAACCAATCTCTCCACCTGAAGGGAAAACCTTACAATGACTGGCTTAAGCCAAGGTTGGTTGAATGAGATACTATAAGAAGGGCTAAGATCGGGAAGCCTACTGGGTAAAAAGAGACCAGAATCAACTCTTGGCATGTTGGGGTTGGCACCCTACATCATCATGGCCATTACCCATCATTTTACTTAAAATGAAGGATGATGGGAAGGGTGAGGAGGGACTCACTGGGTCTGCCAGAGCAACAAGCAAGCTAGCTGGAGTAGGGCCAGGGGTTGGGCAGCTATCCAGTATGCATAAGAATTATACCTCATGATATATATATATATATATAAAAAAAGCATCAGTGAGGCCAGATCAGACATCCATAACCTGAACACCTGAAATTCAAAGTGCCCCATCTCTGAAACAATGTGAGTGTTAATACTGATGGCCACAGGTAGGAAGTTCATGGGATATCATGTGACAGGTCAAACTCAATGTGCAGGGGAACCGAAACATTGTGTACAGTTGCCATTGAGGGATAAATGTTATGTGTATATATGCATATTTATATGTGTATGTGTATGTATATGTATGTGTATATATATTCTATATATTCAATATATATTGAAATATATGTTATAAATGAAATATAAATAAGTGGTGTATAGACTTGGGTCTTCGCTTCAGGATCTTACATTATATACAGTATGAATATTTCTAAACCTAAGGGAAATCAAACCCAACATTTCTACCTCCAAGCATTTTAGATAAAGAGCTACATAATAAATGCATGAATAAATGGGAGGGGGAATGGAAAATGAAACAGGAGATGTCAAATACCTTGTGAATAAGTCTTCGGTCAAGATTCACCCATGGATACTAAAATGGGAGGGCAAGGCAAGGATGCCTGCAGAACCTCAGCTTCCTCCCCCAGGCTCTAGATTGAGTTCCAGGGAGAAACTGGTAACATCAGAGGGGAAGGGCCTGGTGGGCCTAGCATCATCAATGGTTAACCTAACAGCTTGCCTTACCCCCACATGGCTCCTGATAAGAAGTACTAAGGCAGGCATAATATCACTTAACTGGTATTTGTGCCCAAAATGCATAATTCAAATTAATCATGAAAACAAATCAGGCCAACACAGGTTTGAAGACAGGCTACAGTCGGCTGCCCACTGCAGAGTGTGGGGGCATTCTCCTGCAATCCCAGCTCTCAGGAGGCAGAGGCAGCAGGAGTGGAAGCTCAAATTCATCTTTAGCTACACAGTGAGACCTTGTTTTCTATAATGCAGGTGTCTTCAACAGGGCACCAGTCTTTGTCTCTTTTCTTCTTGGCTTCCCAGCTTGTGAGGTAAGTAACTCCTGCTGTGTGCTCCCTCCAAAATATGCTGCCTCCACATAGATCCAAAGCAACGGGACCTGTAAAAACCATAGACTGGAAACTCCCAAACTGTGAGCCCAAATAAACCTTTCATCTTTGTTAGTTAATTACCTCTGGGATTTAATTTTAGTGGCAGAAAAATGACCAGTAAAGCATACTCCTCTAAAGTGTTGGGCATATGAAGCAAAGCAAGACTAAAGAAACGCAAGGAGCTGTGATCATGAAATGTCACACAGGATCCTGAGGTGGACTCTGGTCACAGAAAAGACATTAATGGGACCAGCAGGAAATTCTAGAAAGGGCTCCGGTTTAGATAGCAGTACTGTGTGAATGTTAACTGCCTGTCCCTAAAACTGCACTTGCTCATGGCTGATGGTATCATTTAAGAAATCTGGGTGAAGGGTTCATGGAACTATTTATACTGTTTCACAAGGATTTTTGTCTAAGTCCAGACATGCTCCAACATTAAATGAGCACAGAGTTTTAAATAGAATCTTCCTTTTAAAGGCTTCCGATTGTCAAACTTCTGTTCTTTGTTCTACAGTATTATCATTTAATACTCCCCCATCACGCCCAAAGCTCTATACAATGTGTGACAGTGCCTCGTGGTGGTGGTCAGACAAACAGGCACGTTCCAGGAGTCCTGAGAGTGTGCCACTCCCAGTGATTCATCATCATTGGCAACCAGATTGGACTAAGGATCTTGTTAGGCATTGGTAAATCACACACTCAGGTCAGAGGTGTTTAACTGTGAGGGAAAGGCCCACCCTGAACATGGAAGACACTGTCCCTTAGGCTGTGCACCTGAGGAGAATGAAAGAAGAGAGGAGAAAGCCATCTGGTACAAAACTCTCTTCTGGTTCCTCGCTGTCACACGTGGCTGTGGGCTGCTGTGCCCTACCACACCCTCCCCTAAGGAGTGGAATGACCAGAAGGAGGCAGGGCAAACCGAGAGAACAGAATAGAGGAAAATTACTAAGTCTCAAGACAGAAGAGGTAAGGGCGGGATGCACTTTCTGAAGGATTGTTAAGATTTGACCAGAGGCTCCACATGTTTCTGTCTGGTCTCCCAGACAGTGTTTTCTAAAACATAAAAAGGCAGGAAAGAAAAGAAGACAAAAGGTTTAGAAAAATAGCTGAAGGGTAAAGGGTGGGAAGGCTGGAGAAAGCTAAGGGGGGTAGGAATGGAAGACCTGCAAAAAGAACTCAAAAGAAAGCCAGAGATCAGACACTGGATTCTGTTAACCCCAAGCAGAAGAGAGGATTCAGCAAACAGCTATAAGGGAGGGAGGTGAGGGTGTTGGCTTAGGTGTCCACAGGCTATGGGTTTCCTGGTCTGTGGAGCATGCCTCTCAACAGAAACAAGGACCAGCACCTTCTCTGAGCCTGAGACACCATCTTCAAGTGGAGTGATGGTATCTGCAGGTCCTCACAGCTGGGTGTGGGCCTTGATTCTGTACAGCAGCCCTCACATCTTCCTCCAGGAGCAGAAGGGTGAGGTGCTGGCTTCCTTTCATGGTTTTCTCTGTAACCAACGTTTCTTCACACAAATCTGTCTAGCACTTATTATGTTGAAAAGGAAATGTATCAGACTTAATTTTATTTTGAGCATTATCAGAGAATTTCTTGAGAACATCAGTAGGATCCCAGGAAAGTTGCAAACAGGACTGGGAATCCTTCCTCAGCAGACAGGAGCCATCTGCCGGCTTAGAAGCAAGGCTCCCTCTGCCATCAGAAGTCTTTTAGACTCCCAGGCTGTCAGAATCTCTCTAGAGGTAAATGCCAGGAGGACTGTCCTGGTTCGGTACTTGGCTGTGGCCAAAGTCAAAAGCTAGGCAGAGCTCACACCAAGTCACTCCACAGATTTGCACATTCCAAAAGGAGTTTCTGTTCTGCTTTGTAAGCTTCTATCATCCCTAGGGTCCATCTCCTCACCCAGGATCACATCACCTACCCCTACTTGCTTTCTTGGATCACCCAGTCAATTCCTTCTGCAGGTGCATTCCTCTTCTGTAACCAAGCTCCCATATATGTTGTAGTTTTGCAACATCAAGTAGCTAGTGTGGAGATGAAAACAGGTATGCTATCTCCAACACATATGCAAGATACTGGTGTATTTGGCTGTGACTTCTGGCACACTAGCCAGAAGGGCTGGACTCCAGTGATGCTGTGACTGGTCTGCTCTGTGAGACACATGTTGGGAGGTGGGGTCCATTGGAGCCTAGGTACCATAGACGGGGCAGCACCAGAGAAAGAAGCTTAGATACGGAACTGAGGAAGGGATTCCTGCACATGGATTGCTCTCAGAGGAAACTTGCCCCCAACACCCTAAACCCTTAGCCAATTGTGCTCCATTCACACACAGCCTTTCCCCACTGGGGTTCTGGAGACTGAGGATAGAGGGAGGGAGCCTTGGGGAAGGCAGGTCAGTACAGGTGCTATCCAGATATCCAGAGAGGCAATCCCAGGAAGATGATTGACAGAACATAGGGATGTCATAGGATGACCCAGAAATCCATAGACCCAAGACTTGAGTCCAAGAGGTCCTGAGCATCTAACAGCCCCTTTCCATGACAAGAGGTGAACCTCTGATCACCAGGTGGTCAGTCTTGCTGAAGACTTCCCTGTTAGCAACAAATCCATAGAAATTACACACATAAATGATATGAAAGAAGACATACATGGCCGTAGCTGGGAACTAGTTTGCCAGAGACCTGAACGCTGGGGCTGGAGAGGGAACTCACCTGTTAAAAGCACTGGCTGCTCTTCCGGAGGACAGTGGGATCTCCCCCACCCACATGACAGAACACAACCCTCTGTTCCAGGAGATCACAACTCCAGTTCCAGAGGATCTGACAACCTTTCCTGGGAACCATGGGTGCTACATGCATGTGACTTACAGATATACATGCAGGCAAAATACCTGCACATACAAAATAAATCTTAGAAAATAGAGATTTGAATACCAAGGGATTCTATGCAGGAAGGGAAGGTTTGCAGTACTCTTCCCTTGTCTCTGGCCTTGTATGCCATAGTTTCCATTGTCCAGAAATCTTTTTATTTGACTTTTTATTGATTCTTTGTGAATTTCACATAACCCACCCCAATCCCACTCATTTCTCTGGTGTTTTATATTTGCCTGCCACCCTTCTAGCCTCACCCCCCCCCCCAAAAAAAAGAGAAAAATAAAAATTGTAGAAGCTGTAGTATGTCACCGTGTGTCCCACAATATAGTCTTTGTCCACATTTCTTTACTTGGAAACATTCTTTGCAATGAGTCACAGGTCTGATTCAAGGCCTCTAGATTCTGCTACACTATCAATACTAGAGCCTACATGGACTCTTGGATATCATGTTATTGCCATGTGCCATGGAGATCCTGCAGCTTTGGATCTATTGGACCAGACCCTTCACACACTCCAGCAGTTCATGGATGGGGTAGATGTTGGAGCAGACCAGAGACAAGGGAAGAGTACTGCAAAGTCCTGGATCTGGACCTGAGTAGTAGCTAAACTGATGATCTCAAAAGCTTTCTGGAAGCTACACCACCAGGATGAGCTTTCCAGCACTTCCCTGGCTAGCTCACACAATGATGAGGCGAGCTCTCTCTCGTGCCCTCAGAGCTGACTCATCTGCATCCACACCAGTAGGGACAGCTCTACTGAGCTGCCCAGGTGAGGTGTAGGGCCTGCTCTCCCAAGTACTGCAACCAGTGAGGGGTTCTCCTGCCCCAGCTCTCCTGCTTTCAGGACCCAAAGGCTACCTCTTCCCCACTGCTGAAGGTGGCATACAGAGAGGAGGGTAGCTCCACCCTCCACCAGACAGTATACAAGTGGTAGGGACAGCTCTCCCATGGTTAGTCCCTTGGGGAAAGCTCATTTCTAACCCTGCAACCAGAGCCAGCTCTACTGTGCCGCCCAGCTAGGTAGAAGGCCAGCTCTCTCAAGGCCTGCAACTGGTGAGGGGGTGGAGCCAGCTCTCCTGCTCTTGTACCTTCAGGGTCAGCTCTCCCATGATGCCCAAGCCAGGAGTAGAGCCATTTCTACACATCCATCAAACATCAACATGGCCTCAGGCAGCAGCCCAGACCAGAGACATCCACCTGGCCTTTGGGAGTAACAAATCCATGCAGCTGCAGCGTCACAGACCCAGACGTGACCCTACATAAATTGCCAAGAAATCTTAAACAAAAAGTTCAGAAAGTAAACTTTCAGTGACTTTAGTTTGTAGTATATTGTTATAACTGTTCTGTTTTATTAGTGTTCATTGTTTTCTATCACAGTCTGTGTCTAATTGATAAACTTAAGCTCTAGAAGGTTGGGAATCTGACTTAGTAGTAAAGCATCTGTATAGAATAGCCATGTCTACAGGGCATGTGTGTGATTCCAGGACCTCCAAACAAAACAAAATGAGCTTTGCTTCAGGTAGGTTTGCACAGGAATAAAGCACAGTATTGTAGGTTCCTGTTTGATCCATAGTTTCAGGAATCCATTGCTTGTCCTGGAAAGTATCTGCATGGTTAAGAGTGAGCCACATAGGAGGGGTCAAATGGAAGGAGTGGTACCCAGGCTATCTTATACAGAAGCATGCATGAGAACATTTGCAAGGGATGCCAACAGACAGCCTCTACATTGGAGCTGTGAATGTGGGGCCATCAGTGGAAGAAACAGTGCCTAGAGTTAGTAGTAGGTGGAGCTTTGAAGAACAGGTAGAAGACCTAGCGGTCCCTGACATCACTACCTGCTGGCATTGGCCCACTCAGACATTCTCAATGTTTACTGAAAATAGCCCTTAATGAGTCTTCTGCACACGAGTCTAAAGGGAATCTCAGATGTTGGGGTGACAATCACAGAGAACATTCACACATCATCCGGTATGCACAGGAATAAAATAGATTTCAAGCAGTCTGACTCAGTCTGGAAGGAAGACGTAAGCCAGTGGAGACTGAGATGTTTAGGAAGCACCTATAGCTTTTAGAATGAACTTCCACTGCCCTTGGCAGAGACAGAACCAGGCTGGGTGTCCTTGAGATGGTCTGGGATCCTCACAGATGGAGGAGGGGAGTGGGAGGAGTGTGAGATCTGGTTGAGAGCTTCTCCCCCAGATGCCCGCAAGGCTTTCCCCATCTCTGACAGAGCTCCCTAAATGATCCTTTTTCATCTTCAGAAAACTCTTGGCATAATGTTAGCATCTTGAGGGACTTTCAAATGTGAAATGAAATCTTGGAGGTGAGCAGACCACTGCAGGGGAGATAATAGATTACATTCTCTAGATATCTGTTCCTATTAGTTGCAAGCTAAGGTCTATATTGCAAATGGGGTCTGTCCATGAGGAGCGAGCACACAATGCGGCTACACTGAAGTACAGTTATGCTGAGGCTTCCAGACAGAAGCAGCTCCTGGGAGACTAGGGCATTACATTCAGTGCCTCTTGCTTGGCTTCTCTCTGCTACCAATGGAGAGAGAAGAGGGGGGAAAAAAACCCTGGATGCTGCTTCTGTGCTCATCAGCACTCTTGCCTCAGGAGCTCCAGCTTCCGGGTCATGGCATTGTTGCAGATAGCAATGCACATCCATGCTTCTAGTAGACACAGATGTGCAGCTCTTTAATTGCAAAGTGTTTCCTCAATAAATAATTAATACAAATGCTGCTGCTAATACACGGAGGCTGAAACCGTTTGTGACATACCAAAAGCTTCCTCATATCCCAAAGTATACAGTACTCCACCCAGAAAGGTCTCGATGTATCAAATGGCCATTTAGTTTGAGGAAAGAAAACCTTGTGGTTGGCTATGAATAAACCCAAGGGGTCTGGGTGAGCCTGGCAGATCTAGAGGTGATCAAGCGTAAATAGATACTGCACAGATCCACAGGAGCTGAACCTGAGTCTGAGTGACTGTGGATCAGGGTGCTGTAGGCTTGCGTGGGTAACATATATGTAAGTGATTGAATGTAGGGATGAGCATTGCTAGTGATGGGAGGCAGACGCTGAGAAATGTACTATTTGACAGCTTTATTAGTGTGACATACTAAAGTCATCAAGATTGTAGAGCTAATTGTATATTTAGGCTGTGGGTTCATGATCTCTCTCTCTCTCTCTCTTTGTGTGTGTGTGTGTTTGTGTGTGTATATGTATGGTGTGTGTGTGTGGTGTGTATGTGGTGTGTGTGTGTGGTGTGTAGTTTGTGGTATGTGTGTGATGTGTGTGTATCTGTGGTGTGTGTGTATGTGTGTGGTGTGCTATGTATGTATATGGTGTGTGTATATATATATGGTGTGTGTGTGTGTGTGTTTGTGTGTGTAAAATTAAGTGCTGGTGGTGGTGTTGTTAGGCACACTTTTTCACAGTATCTTTTCCCAATGAGCAGAGCCACTATCTAAAATAAAAATTGTAATATAGCAAAGATATTTGTACAGTGCAGCCATTTATCATTACCATCAGTTATGATATGCTGTGTGTGATGTTCTGTGCTCTACTTTTTATATAGCTGGCCACACAGTAAATTTATTTACCCACTATTACCACCAAAAAAAGAGAGAAATCACACTATCATGGCTCTCATGTTGTTAGGCGATAGGAATTTTCCATATTCAGTGTAATCATTTTTATTGTTTTGAAACAAAATCTAATGTAGCCTAGGCTAGTCTTAAACGCATTGTAGAACCATGGGTGACCTCAGACTTCCAAATCTCCTGACTTCACCTACCAAACACAGGGATTGCAGATGAATGCCACCATGTCCTCTTTGATGTAATGCTGGGGATCAAACCAAGAGCCTCATGTATGTTAGTAAGTGTACTGGTTAGTTTTTGTCAACTTGACACAAATAAGAGTCACCCAGAAAGAGGGACCTCAGTGGATGAATTGTCTCTATCAGATTGGCTTGTGGGCAAATATATTAGTTACTTTATTAATGCTATGCAAGGCACCATGACAAAAGCAACTAATAAAGTGTTTAATTTGGGGATCAGAATACCAGAGGTTCATGACCATCATGATGGGAAGATGGCAGCAGGCAGGCTGGCTCGATGTTGGAGCATTCGCTAAGAACTTTCAACTTGATCCATACGCTTGAATGAGCATTTGAAACCTCAAAGCTCACCACCAATAACCCACCTCCTCCAATAAGGCCATACCTCCAACAATGCCACATCTCCTAATCTTTTCCAAACACTTCTACCACCAGGGGACCAAGTATTCAAATGTAAGAGCCTGTAGGGGACATTCTCCTTCAAGCAACCACAGCAAGTCTCTGGGGTATTTTCTTAATGATTGATAGGAGGGCCCACCTCACTTTGGGTAGCACCAACCCTGGGCAAGATGGTCCCTGGTTTTTTTGGGTTTTGTTTTTTTGTTTTTTTGTTTTTTTTAAAGGTAGCTATGCGAGTTCTGAAGTAAGCCAGTAAGCAGCATTCCTCCATGGTCTCTGCTTCAGTTCCTGCCTTGAGTTCATGTTTTATTGGGCTGAGACTTGGAAGTGTCAGCCAGATAAACCATTTCCTTCCTCGGTTGTTTTCAGTTATGTTTTTGGTTATTTGTCATAGTAACAGAAAGCAAACTGAGTAGGTAAGTACTTTACCAGCTGAGCTACACCCCACCCTGAGAGCCATCAGAATCTAATGGGACCACCAGGGTATGGGTATATACATTGTACTGCTAACCATATCATCTTTGTGCCTGCCATATACAGTTCTATGAATGTGAAAGCACATGAAACGGTGTGGCAGAGAGGCTCTGTCCACATTCCATCTATCTCTCACACTTCCACTGACCCACCTCACTATAAGGCGATTTTCCATGTGGGCATAAAATATGAGCAAAACAGACTTGTGTCCCTGTGGGCTAAAGCATAAAAAAGCCAATGCATAACCCAGCTGTTTATCCTGGTCTCTGCAGATCTCTGCACCATTGTAGATAAATACCTTTCACACTGGATCCCACCCCACCCCCACCACTGGCAGACTGGACAAACATCATGAATGGATAATTCCAATTTGTAGAAGAGCCCTAAGGTTTCATAGTTAACAATCTTACCTGTGACCTTGCACACTCTGGCAGGTGCAGCAGGGGAGAGGAGAATGAGTGTGGGCGAGGAGTAGAGACTGGTACCCACTAATGACTTCTACTTGCCCCACAAAAAATATATGACAAGTACTGGCCATTTGTTGGTGGACAAAATAATAAAACAGCTGTCCCTGTAGAGCTTTCAATCTAGCAGGGGAGAGCAGATAAGAAATACAATTAATTGGATAAGCCAGTGTATAGGAGAATTTCAAGCATTAGGACAAGAAATGACAATCAAGTGTAATCCTGACTGACAGCAGGTGTAGATAGTCCCTAACAGAAGTTGGCCAAAAGGACTCCGGATCTAACTCTGGACTGACAACATCATGGCTGCTTTTTCCTTTCTTATCTGTGTAAAACCCAGAGACAGACAGACAGACAGACAGACAGACAGACAGACAGAGACACAGAGACACAGAGACAGAGACAGAGACACAGAAAGACACAGAGACAGACAGACACAGAGACAGAGACAGACAGCGACAGAGAGACAGAGAGACAGAGAGAGGAGCCTTTGGAGCCATCAGTGAATTTCACAGTACTGGCTTCTGGGAACAGGGGACTTGCCATGGAAGCATAAGCAGACTGGAGGGGGGTCACCTGTCTGGTGCTTCTCCATGACTCTGACAGGACGTGGGCAGAGAGTGAAGAATGAGAGGGTGCTCTTGGAACTGAGCCGTCTTCCCTCCTTACTCTCTTTTAGTTGCTGCATTTCAAGGGCTAGAGACTTAACATTCTGGGTATGTTGTAGTCTGTCACTCCTGTCCTAGTTAGCTTTAACTGTTGACAGGCACCCTAGATTCACCTGAGAACAGAGTCTTAACTCAGGAATTGCCCAGATCAGATGGGTCTGAAGTCGTGTATGCGGAGGATTGTCTTAACTGTTGATTGACATGGGTCTAAACCACTGTGGGCAGCACCATTCCTTAGGCAGAGGGATCTGAGATTTGTAAGAAAGCTAGCTAAGTGTGAGCCTGTGTGAGTCTGCAACCGGCAGTGAGCAGCAGCAACCAGGGTTATTTGTCACTCTTCTGTGGCTGTGATGTGTTTCTTGGTTAGAAGTAATAATAATGTGTGGAAGAGCAAGCAGGCTTCTTGAGTTTCTGCCCTGACTTTCCTCAGTGAGAGACTGTAATCTATAAGCTGAAGAAAGTCACCTTTTAGTACAACACGCAGCTATTTATTAAAGGGATTCTTCTGAGGGGCAGCCCTAGCCTCAGAAATCAAAATGATCCAATACTCACTTTTGGACTTGTCACAGGATTCAGAGATATGAACTACTTTGAAAGGTTAAATAATCCTTTGTGTTAGACATGATAATTAGTATGAAGTTAACAGTTTGAAAATTATCTGAACATGCCATGGATCGTGGCTATTGTTATAGGATCTATTACGACAGGAAGCTGGAGATTGGAGTTGGTAGGTGTTGGGTAGAACTGGGACAGGTGATGGGCATAGGATAACAAAGAGGGCAGCAAGCCTTGAGATGCCTCTATTCATCTAGTGTCATCCCACACAAGCCTGTGCCTGGTACTAAACACCTTCCATGCTGGAAACGTATGAATCAGTATTTGCTCAACTTTAAAAATTGCTATTACCTCGCTCTTAGTATTCACACCAGAGCAATAGAGTCGATTAAATGCATCTTCAATTATTCAAAGCTGCTCTTGCAGAATTATTATACCTAAATATTGTGTTTTAATGAACTGTACTTAATTTTCACCCCACCAAGTGACTGCCTGTGTTACATCTTCCTCCCAGGGGTCTGAGACAGTCTGTCTGGCTCTGCAGGAGACACATGGTTTCAAATGTCACCGTTGAAGCCTCTTCCCGCTCTGTCAGACTCAGTTATGCTCCTTCTTTCACTTACTGTATAATGTTCTATCCAGAAGGTGAGTGGGAGAGGAGATGAGGTGTCACTGCTCTCTAGACAATTGGAAGGTCATGACCTGGGCAAGAAGACACTGAAGTCTAGGAATGGAGACAATCAACTTGGTGCTCTTGGAGTGCATAATGGGATGCTCTCTTTTTATTCTGCTGTTGTGATTAATACCTTGACCAAAAATAGCTTAGAAAAGGAAAGATTTACTTCAGTTTAGAGATGCCAATCCAGGGAAGTCGGGGCAGAAATTCAAGGAGGCGTGAACTGAAGCAGAGACGAGAAAGGAACACTGCTTACTGGCTGTTCCTCATAGATTGCTCAGCCTGCTTTTTTATATGACTCAAAACCTGCCAAAGGATAGAACTTCCTTTGGTGAGCTATACCCTTCCCCATCAATCATCAATCATGAAAATACCCTACAGACTTAAGCTACAGAGCAATAGAGACAGGCAATCTGATGGAGGCATTGTCACAGTTGAGGTTCCTCTTCCCATACAACTCCAGCTTGTGTAAAGTTAACAGAAAAACGAATCTGCACAAAGAGGTTCTATGCTTAGTGCTTAGAGTTTAGGGAACTGTGAAACAAAATTCAACTTTGTAAGAACTGAGATGTCACTCAGTGTTTGCCCAGGGTGGGCCAGGACCTGAGATCAGTCTTCAACATGGTGACAAACTTAGCTCTGGTGCTCTAAGCATAAGCTTTCAATGTCAAGCTCTGTACTTTGCACATGTTAAATGGGTGTGTCTTTACTTTTACACTTAGTACTTCTGCTTTCACTTCTGTATTAAATACCAGACATTCCACAGTGCCATACCAAGCTATAATTTCATAGTGATGGGTACAATTGTATTATATGGTGCAGTTAGATATAATAATATTAGATATCAGTTTTGTCTATGAAGACAGCCTTAAAGGGTTTGAGTAGGCCCTGAAATGGAGGAGGGGTAGAAGGTCATATCTACTAACCCTGGCCCAGAAGCCAAGCCAGCTTTGCTGACATCCACTGGCTTGTAACTTTAGTGTCAACAAAACCCCAGTGACCTTCTTATGACTTCCTAATGCAAACAAATAAATCAATTATAGGTAGACAAGGAGAAAGTTTACATATCACAGATGACACACAGCAAAATGATTTATCTTAAGTCATTTCTCCAAAGGTGTCACTGTGCTTGGTTTGGTGACCAGACAGACGTCCAGAGCATATGCAAGCTTGTATATGTACAGCTATCATTCAATACCCAGAGGCATGGTTCCACAACAGCCTATAGATAATAAACCTATGATGCTCTAGTCTCTTTATATTAAACGTCATTGTAGACATGCATGGTGATATAACACCAGAGAAAAGGAAGCAGTGAAGGGAGCAGGAGGAGAGGATGAGGAATAGGAGGAGGAACAGAAAAGAAAGGAGGAGAAGAAGGAGGAAGGGGAAGGAGAAGATGGATGAGAAGAAAGCGGGAAGGAGAAGGAGGAAGGGGAAGAAGAGGAGGAGGAGGAGGAGGAGACAAGTTATTGAACTGCCTGTATTAATCAAATGACTTGTGTAATTTTCACTGTGGTCAGCATCCTTCCAGGTGTGATCTCCCATAACTTGGGACTAGGGAGTGCTCAAGAAGAGAGGATTTGTGTATTGCTGACTAGATTTAGTATACAGCTAAATAGGAAGTGGGATGTTTTAGCAGACAGCTAGTCCTTAAGAAATAGAGAAAAGCTGGGTGGGTGATGCGCTTTTTTAGTCCCGCTCTTTGGAGGCAGAGGGAGGCAGATCTCTGTGAGTTTGAGGCCAGTATCGTCTACAGAGTGAATTCCATGAGACCCTATCTGAAAGAGAGTGGAGAGAGAGGAGGGAGAGGCAGAGGGAAAGGGAACGGGGAGGGGGAGGGGAGGAGGAGAGGGAGGGGGAAAAGGAAGAGGGAGAAACAAAGACAGAAAGACACAAAGAGACAGAGACACAGAAACAGAGAAAATGAGGCATGGAGAGAGAGAAACAGAGAAACAAAGAAAACAAAGATGA
This sequence comes from Apodemus sylvaticus, assembly GCF_947179515.1. Taxonomy (NCBI): domain Eukaryota; kingdom Metazoa; phylum Chordata; class Mammalia; order Rodentia; family Muridae; genus Apodemus; species Apodemus sylvaticus. The sequence goes on from NC_067481.1 coordinate 52,930,265, forward strand.
CAGCGGATACTTGTGCCAGCCACTGAGCCTCATGGAATCTGATAGCTCCATGGAGGATCAGAGGAATGAGATAGCTGCAGAAACAGAGTCTGCAGGGCCCACAATAGCTCCAGAACAGCTGAGGGAGAAAAAGGCAATCTTGTGGGAAGATGCTTTTAAAATGTGGACACACAAAACTGAAAGATGGCGGAACAGAACTAGGCGCTGAGAATGAGGAATCTCTACCCTTCACTGCAGCATCTCAGTCAGCAAACTACAAGAACAAAAGTCATTCCTGAGGAGTTGTAGAGCCCTGGCATGGGCCACAGGGAGAAGTAGGGCTCCCTGGAGCTCCTGCAGCATCAGGTCATAGCTGAGGAGCCACGTCATGGAACCATGGAACCGCCTTGGCTGCAACCTGCTGTGCTGCTCTTCCTGATTGGAGGCAGCATGTGGGACAGCAGCAGCTCAACTCACAGCCTGTAAGCTTAACAGTCATTCCTGGGGGACCAAACTGCAGGACAGCCAGCACTGAGGACAGGGTGGTGTGCAGCAGCCTGCAGCCCCCATGGAAACACCTCATAACTGAAAAATGGCCAGTCCTAGCCCCACCACCAGGCACCCAGCATGGAGCAGCTGCAGCTGCAGCCTGCGCTGCTTGCCCTGCTGAGAGATGGAAAGCACAGGGCAGTCGCTCTGCCCCACGGGATACAAAGATCAAACTTGCTGAGCCTCAGGGTGGGAGACAATGAGGGAGGGAGGCGTGTGGCAGTTTGCACAACCCCCCCCCTGTCCCAGATATCCTGTCTAACTGCAACATCACCCTGATTCTGAACAACAGCAAGGTATCTAAGATGAGTCTCAGCAATGGTCCAGTATTTATGATGCCTCACAAATCAGAAATCTTCAATGACTTTTTGCAATGAATATTTGCATCCAAAGTTGTCTGGATACACATACACACATACATACTCACACACACACACACACTTACAATGCCACTACTATGAACAAATACTTGATGTAGGTGTGATAAAGATAGAGGAACAGAGAGATGAGGGAGCTGAGTATATATATATATAAAACTAGAGATGTAATGATGAGGTGTGAGAAGAGTCTACAATGAACAGGAGAGCGTGTCGTTGCCCAGTACGACCAACAGAATAGAGTGCAGCCTGGAGCTTGCACTCTGCTTCAGCCCTAGGACACACTGCTAAGCTACATGATCGTCCTGGTTCCAAGCAACAACAGGATGTCCAAGATGAAGAACTGTTCATTCTGGATTGGACCTCCTCAAAAGATCTCTATGGTCTATGCTTCCCCTAGAGGCTACTTCAGATCCTTGATCCACTGTCCTAGACCTTGTTGAAGCCCAAGGTTCATGAGAATGTTGTGGTCCTACAGTGGCCAGGAGTTAGGTTGATGTCCCTGGCCAGAATTACCACTGAAGGCCCAATGGTCTTTGTTGCCTCCTGAATCCATGTTGTACTGGCTGGTTTAGTGTGTCAACTTGACACAGGTTGGAGTTATCACAGAGAAAGGAGCTTCAGTTGGGGAAGTGCCTCTATGAGATCCAGCTGTGGGGCATTTTCTCAATTAGTGATCAAGGGGGGAGGGTCCCTTGTGGGTGGTACCATCTCTGGGCTGGTATTCTTGGGTTCTATAAGAGAGCAGGCTGAGCAAGCCGGGGAAACAAGCCAGTAAGGAACATCCCTCCTTGGCTTCTGCATCAGTTCCTGCTTCCTGACCTGCTTGAGTTCCAGTCCTGACTTCCTTTTGTGATGAACACAAAAGTTCACAAAGTTCAGCAATGCAGAACTGTGGGCTGAATAAACCCTTTCCTCCCCAACTTGCTTCTTGGTCATGATGTTTGTGCAGGAATAGAAACCCTGACTAAGACACATGTTGATGTTTGTGGGTTGTGATGCCTCCTGGGGGCATATTGGTGTAAGTGAAGGACTGTGATGACACCTGAGGCCATGGTGATGTCTGGGTCTGTGTTGACACCAAGGGCCATGTCTGGCTCAGTGATCATACTACAGCCATGTTTTGTGCTGATGTCCATAGCCCATGTTACCACCATAGACAGCTGCCCGGAAGCCAGTCTTCTTCTAGCAGCTTTTAGATGAAGATGTAGAACTCTCAGCTCCTCCGGCACCATGCCTGCCTAGACACTGCTATGCTCCCACCTTGATAATGGGCTGAACTTCTAAACCTGTAGGCCAGTCCCAATTAAATGTTGTTCTTATAAGAATTTGTCACAGCAGTAAAACCCTTAGACAAGGCTGCCCTTAGACAGCCCAGACCACAGACATCCACACAGCTAGGATGAGAGTCTTAAAGTCTACACCCACAGTGACACACTTCCTCTAACAAAGCCATACTCCAAATTGTGCCACTCCTTGAGCCAAGCATGTTCAAACCACCTCAGGCCTGAAGCCATGCTGATGTGCATGGTCTGTGCTGCCACCAAGGCTGTGATGCTGTCTATGGCACCGCAGCAGCAGAGGGTCATGTTGGTGATGGTGGTCTGTTCACCTCAATGGCTTCTGGTGGGGGTGCTGGTGGGAACTGACTCAGTTTTCATTAAGGGGCTGGCTACTGGGAGTCTGACCATGCTATAGCAAGTATATGAGCATCATGAATTGGATCTTTCTCCTTCCTCCTCCTCTTCCTCCTTCTTTTTCTTCTTCTTGGAGAGTCACAAAGGAAGGCAGACCTGGGAGGCCTGGAAAGTAAGTATATTTGGAGTTCATGATGTGAAATCCCCAAATAATTGACAAAAAGATTATGAAAAGAGAGAACAAGAAGGCAGAGAGAAAGTTCTGAGAATTGAGGCTGGGTGGGAGTGTTGGGCTTCCTGTTCATAGGAACCATTACCATGGTAGCCACACATGGGTTTTCTATGTGTATAGCTGGGTTCACCCCGATAGTACAGCCTTTAACATATATGGTTTGCAGACTAATAGTCAATATTAGAATCCCAATATTCAGATCTGCTCAAGGTTATAAATTACAATTATCCAACTACTATAGATCTCAGATCAAAATAGTTACAAGCTGTAACTGAGAAACAGCAGCCTTTTCAGAACTTAAGACAGGGGACTTTCTAGGAAAGGAGTAAACCTGATAACACAGGTAGGATTCAGAAGAGTGCCTGCTACTCTCCTTGTCCAAGGATTCTAGTGTTTTTGAGGTCTTGTCCATAAAAATGAGAGAATACATGAATGGGTCACAGCCTAGCAAATAGGCTTCACAATCATTCCTAACCAGGATCAATAAACAGAGTTAGGCCAGTCAATATTAACCAGAGATAGACAGCTCTGAAGCACCAGTCTTTTGTAGAGTTTATTATTCCTGTACAGATAGATGAAGTGAATATAGATAGCTGATAGTAGATGATGGGAAGAGAGGGGTATGGAGATAGATGAGATAGATGATAGATAGATAGATAGATAGATAGATAGATAGATAGATAGATAGATGATAGATAGATAAATAAGAAATGATAGATGATTGATAGATGATAAATAGATTATAGTTAAATGATAGGCAATAGATAGATAGATAGATAGATAGATAGATAGATAGATAGATAGATAGATAGATAGATATAGATAGGGCAGAGACAAATGAAAACTAAGAGAGAAAAAGCAGATGAAAAGTACTCACTTTTAGATTAGATAATAAATGATGATTGATAGATATGCTGATTGATCCTTTGATTTATAATAGATGGGTAATAATCAAATAATAGGCAAAACAATGATAAAAATTTAAAAGGAAGCGAAGGGTCAGGGGGAGGGGTTAGCTTCTAGCCTACTGCTTTTTCTTGTTTGGTTCATTAAGCTCCAGCCAGGACTGTTTTTAATTCTGTTCTAGAGCGCTCTGTGGCTTGGCTAATGCCACAGAAGTTCGAATTCACTTGGATGTGGCAGTGTCCCCACACTGGCATTGTTTTCAGACTTCCACTCGACCCTATAGACACCCTGAACTGGGGACCACTGGGCCAGGGGTCAAGCAGAGAGCCCTGAGTAGCAGAACCCTCAGCTCGCATTTTCATCCTGTCCTTAGAGGATGCTGAAAGTAAAGTTTCCAAGGGCTCTCTCTCTCTCTCTCTCTCTCTCTCTCTCTCTCTCTCTCTCTCTCTCTCTCTCAAAGACCCTTCACAACATGAAAGAAGTTTGCTACTGTATCTAGTTTTAAGATGTTTTTTTTTAAAAAAATAGGGAATAAAATTTTATTTTGTACTTTTTCTTGCTCCTTGAGCTGAAAGATTAATTTGACATTAAATTTTCTTTTAATCTTATAAAAAGCATTTATAGTTACGAACCTTCCTTAGACTATAATTTGTCTATAATTCATAGAGTTTCTGCTCTGCTTATATTTTCTCTCAATGTACAAACTGTGCTGTTAATTTCTATTCTGATTTAACCTTCATTTCAAAGGTAGCTCAAAATGTATGTATGTGTTTTCTGAAATTCTCAAGTAGGTGAGATGCTTCAATTGCTGTTTTGATCTTAATATCCAACTCTATTGCAGTCAGTGTATGAAAACGGCCCATTTCTGCCTTTTGGAACTCATTGTGATTTCCTCTGTGGCCCAAGCTGAGTTGATTTTTAATCTAAAACATAATTGCAAGTGGTGTGATGGAAAACTATTATTCTCTGTTAGGCACAAAGCTGCAAAATCAAACCTTTTATAGTCACTAACCTATTTCTTCCATTACTTCGTATGTCTTTGATATGGTAACTTCTGAGAAAAGTGTGAGTCTGTGTCCCGTTTCCTTTCACTTCTCTCAGTGTCTCCACCATGGAGACTGGCCACCAGCCCTTGTAGTTTCTATGGCTTTGCATCAAGTGTCACTTCTGTGTTAGTGATGCATCTTGGCTGTAGCAATGTTCTGGCTGATAGAAGGGATGGGAGATTTATATGTAAATAGAGGAAAAGAGGTAAGTGGGGGATGGGTTTGTTGTGGAGACAGAAGAGTCCCAAAAACCATCTTACAGGCTGACTGGAAGCTAGATTTCCTGGAGTGCTGTTGGCCAAGCAGGGTCCAATCTGAGCCTTCCAATCCCAGGGAACAGTTGATAGAACTCTCAGACCAAGTCCACAAGGCCACTGGGTAAATTTTGAAGTATAAAAGCTGGAGGGTCCAGGGCTGTGATGTCCACAGGGAAGGGAAGGGGTGTGTCCAGCTGCAGCACACACACACACACACACACACACACACATTCCTCTTCCCTGGCCTCAGCCAACTTGAGAGTGCCAGCCTACTGTGAGGGTAGACTTTCCCCCTCTGGGTCTCACACCAGTCTCATCTGGAGACAGCCTCTCAGGCATTCCCAAAAGTGTGCTGCCCAGCATTCTAGTCACTCAAGTTGATACCTGAAATTCACCTTACAGTGGTCTACAGCCGTTATCATGCATTGCTAGAGCCCTGCCTGCAAACGGCACCCACATCAGGTCATGCTGAAAACTGGAACTAGGTACAACTGAAGGCCATCATAGGACATTAAGTTAGACACACACACACACACACACAGCGAGAGAGAGAGAGAGAGAGAGAGAGAGAGAGAGAGAGAGAGAGAGAGAGAGAGAGAGAGAGAGAGAGAGGAGGAGGAGGAAGAGGAGGAGAAGGAGGAGGAGGAGGAGGAGGAGGAGGAGGAGGAGGAGGAGGAGGAGGAGGAGGAGGAGGAGGAGGAGAAGGAGAAGAAGGAAGAGGAGATGGAGGAGGAAGAGGAGAAGGAAGAGGAAGAGGAGGAGGAGGAGAAGGAGGAGAGGGAAAGAGTCATAGGCATTTTATGTGAAAATAGAAGTATTTAGAAAATGGAAAGGAAAATGGCATGCAGGAGGGGAGGGGAGATGAGGAGAAATCTGGCCTAAGTGTACAATATACTTCAACAAACCCTCACCCCGCCCCACAACTTTGTACACTACATAGAGACCCTGTCTCAAAAAATAAACAGAACATTTTACAGCTCCATTTTGCTAGATGTTGATTTTAATGTTTTCATATTTATTCTATTTTTTTGTTTGCATGTGTGATCCACAGAGGTCAGAAGAGGATATTATATCTCCTGGAGCCAGATTTACAGGTGGTATGAGGCACTTCATGTGGATGCTGGGAACCAACTCTACTCCTCTGGAAGGTCAGCAAGGGGCCCTAACCACTGAGCAATCTTTCCAGGCTGACATTAATTTTTGTTTCATAAAATTATGTCTTACCTTTCTAAAATTCTCATCACCTTTTTTCAATTTCTTTTAATATTGTCTCATGTAAACAACTATCCAAACATATGGATAGTGTGAAGTTTTTCTTCAAACTAAGAGGCACTGTTTTTTGATAAGTCATTTTAACCCTTTGTGATTACTTGGCCATTCCGAGATTTTTTTTTTCTTTGCTTTCTTATTATTTTTAGTTGGCTTGTTTATTGGCTTTGGCTTTGATTTGTTTGCTTTTATTTTCTCCTTTCTGGCTCTGGTTGAATTGATTGAACTTGTTATTGTTTCTCTTATAAGTTTGAAACTTCTTATTATTTTTATTCTCCCATCCATTGTTCTTAGCTTTTCAACAAGGCTTAAACTTACACTTTCCCCCAGAAGGATCCAAGCTCCGCAGATTGTGAGACTGCCTCCCCTCCGCATGTGCCCCTTTCCTCATCCAGTGTTCCCCCTCTCCTCCCCTCCCATACCCTCCTCTTGCTCCCCTCTCCTCCCCCCATACCCTCCCCTTGCTCCCCTCTCCTACCCCGTACCCTCCCCTGCTCCCGCTCACCTCCCCCGTACCCTCACCCTGTTCACCCTCTGCTCCTCCCCGTCTCCTCTCTCCCCCTCCTCCCCTTCTCCTCTCCTGCATCCTCACACAGTGCTCACTGACATCTCTTCCAAGTTTAACTGGGCTGCTCATTTTTTGCTTCTTCTGATTAAATAATCTTTCTTGGGCTTTTTCCCCCCATTCAAAAGTTGCAGAACATGCTGGGGGTGGTGGCTTAGCTGTTGGAAGGTCAGTGGTTTAAGGGCATCTAACCACTCTCCTTTCTTCTGAGGAAAGACACTGTGGTGGTTTGGTATTCTTGGCCCATGGGAAGTGGCACTGATAGAGGTGCGGCCTTGTTAGAGGATGTAGGCCACTGAGGAGGTGAGCATTGAGGGTTCCTAGTACTCAAGGTCTGCCCCCCGGAGGACCAGGCTCCTCCTGGCTGCCCTTGGATCAGCATGTCGGCCTCTCCTCCAGCACCATGTGTGCCTTGTCGATCCCATGCTTCCCACCATGATGATAATGGATTGAATCTCTCACACGGTAAGGGAGCCCAATTAAATGTTTACCTTTATACAGTTGCCTTGGCGACAGTGTCTCCTCACAGCAATAAAACCCTAAGACAGACAAAATTCAGCTACTTACAGCTATGATAACCAAAGCATGCTATTAAAGCTCTGGACACTTCACCAAAAGGGAAGCTAGAAGCAAAGGGTGTATGTATACTGCTACCAGGAGAAAGCCGCTTCCCGGCGCTTTTCCATGTTAAGCGACTCAGCTGAAAGACACTTGTTCTCAGTAGATCTTTATTTAGCACAAGGATTGCCCACTCCAGAGAGAGGTGAGCAGACAGAGGACAGAGCAGCTTGCTGGCTTCTGTGTTATTATTCATTTTTCAAGTTTCTTATGGTCGTCTCCCTCTTGGGAAGCCATTGCTAAGCTCCTGCCCTTGAGTACCACTCTTTGTTCCTGCTCTGGACCAAGATGTCCCTGTGTCTTCTTCCTTCCCTACATTTCGGGACATTTGTTGTGGGCACATGGTTCCTGGGAAAGTACCCAGGCACATGACTATAGCAAGAAGAACCTAATTGAACCTTCAAGAATTTCTAGCTACAAGGGGAATTTCAACCTTTAAGAGTCCAGGCTATAAAGACACAGCTGTAGTTTCCTTGGTTACCTCAGATTTCCAATTGTGTTAAAATACACGTGGAATGAAATTTTATCATCTTAGTGATGTTAAGTGCACATTTTAGTGGCCTTTGGGACACTCACACTGTGTTCTGACCATCATGATCACATCCCCAGAGCGTTTCTGTCTTCCAAGCTGAAACTCTGTTCTCTTTAAATTTAACACCCTACCCCCATGCCCACCCCTGGTAATACCTCTCTGAATGTGGCTGACCACTCCTACTCTAGGAAGCCACTGCTGTGGTTTTCTAAGTGAGCTATCTCACTCACCCACTGTCTGCAGGCTTCCTCCATTGGCGACCTGGGTCAGACTTCCCTTCTTTTTAAAGGTGGAATGACTTTCTATTACAATAATATGCTAAATTTTGTTTATCTATTCATCCATCTGTGGTCTTTTGGGCTGCTTCCACCTTTAGGTTCCTGAGAACAAAGAACAATGCTGATATGAATGTGAGCTGCGTTTGTTATTTTCCTCACTATGATAAAACCTGACTCTACCTCCTACATTTTCCTTAGGCTCTGCCTACTGGACACCTAGTGATCAAACATAGTGAAGGGCATTGCACAACCAAGTGGTAGCTCAGGGCATCAGGCCAATTCTTCAGATTATAAAGTCCAAGCTCTTCTAGGGATTATAATTCACAGTCTTCAAAGTCCTCTGTGTGCTTTTCAAATTTTGTTCATTTGTTGACCTGGGTGCCTTTTCCCTGGAGTTGGTTTCCCTCAGACATCGCTGGTTTCTGTTGTATTCACACCAGTGCAAAGAACCCTGTGCCATCAATGTGTAATGATCTACACACACATAGAAAGGCACTGGTCCAGCTTCTCTCTTGAAGATGACATGGTGACCCTTGGGGGTGAGGCATTAGCTGCACTTCTGGGCCGAGGACTCTCCGGCTCTGCCAGGTATCATCCACCACCCCAGACTCTCTCCTGCCTCTCTGATGTGAACAGTCACACTGGCTGTTCCCTGTTGAAATCCAATACCTCCCTATGGTACCTGCAAAGGAATGGAACCTCCCAGCAATCCCTGATGTAGAACTCTCTGGCTGCCACCCAGTGTCACAGTCCCCAGGCTTCAGCTATCCTCTTGATACCATGCCTGTGTCTTGTAACCCTCTACACTGCTTTACAACATTTCCAGTCAGAAGGGCTCAGTCTGAAGGGCTTCCCAGAGTTCCTGTCACAGCATCTCTTCCTTCCAGAATGCTTATGGAAGCTTCTAGGAACTGATTCTCAGAGTTAGATCAGAAGGAAGAGGCAGCTGCTGCACGTGCATTATCTACCATCTTGAACTGGTTACCGAGAATGTTCTGAATGCTTCTTATTCCCAGACTTCTGTGCAAACCAATAAAGCCTGTTACTTTGGGGAAGAACAGACGCTGTGGTATCCATGCGTTTGTCTTTGTTACTGCAAACAGGAATTTTTTGGTGGCCAAATATTTTGACAAAAGCTTTGCAGTTTCTTTCATGTACTCTCCCTAAGGAATAGCTTTTCTTAAGCCCAGAGACTGTGGATAGGAGCTGACCTAAAAATATGTGCTCCTTTGTGCCTCTCATGACCTACTCCTACAGAGGGCTTTGTGTACCTACACAGCTAGGAGAAATCTTTTTTTCTTAGCAAATAGTTAAGAATTTCTGGTTGGCCTAGGAAATCTTTGTGGAGACAATTCCTGGAAAATCCTACCAGGTATAGAAACTGAGGATCCCATGATGGAGGTTGAGGCTGAATGGTATATGGAAGAAAAACTCTCCCTCTGTTGTGTGGTCTTTGGTTGCAAATTAAGCTGACTAAACAAAAGTTGCTGAGATAAGGGAGTTTGTGTGTGTAAACATGTGCGTGGGTGGTTCTGTGGGAAGGAACTCAAAGGGGTCATGGGATTTGGATGAAATATAGTAGATTTTGTAGGGAACGACAAATGGTTTTTTTAGGACTATAAGGAGGAGGTAGAAAAATCTTGGACCACACTTGTCCTTTCAGGTCCTAGTGGTCTTTCCATCTTCTTCAATAGTGTGAAGTCCAGATGGAGAAGCAGTTTATGGTGGGCTCATTTCCCCGAAATTGCTACTTTTAATCAGGTAAAGGAAGGTCTGAGGAGGCTCGTTTATGCTGCATTTGTCGACTGTCAAATGTCTTTAATTAAAAATAACCACTATGCCTACCCTGGAGCTTTGGGTGGGTTCCTACTTCACCTGCAACAAGCTTTTGCTGATGTAGTCAGGGCTACTTTCCCCACTACCACGCACCAAAGGAAAAGAAAAGGGGAAAGAAAGGCCACAGAGTGTGTGTGTGTGTGGGGGGGGGGCAGGTGTTGAGCAAGACTGTGCAAGCCCACTGCCCTCAAAATCTGCTGCTGGGAACAGACTGGGGTTCACATCCCCAGGGGCCAGAGGCCTCTGACACACAAAGATAAAGGAATTAGACCACAGGGACCTGGGGAAGCTTTGGATTTCACTAGCTGCAGATGGAGAGGAGCGAACCAAGCTTATCTCATTTTCCAAGAGCTAGTGAATCCCAGTTGGCCAGTTTAATACGAAAATGTCATCTGGGGCTCCCTCTTTGGATAAAGACTGTGAGCTGATTGTTCAAAGAAAGGACTAGCCATCCTCCTCTGTGCCCCAGGCTCCCTGGAGATGCAGCCCTTTAGGAGCAACAGTTTTGATTCCAAGGACTTTTAAAATGTCCCAGAAGTGTGTGGACTCTGTGTTCAGGCTTCCTCAAGGCCACCCTCTCTGTCACTACTTAGGAAAAATGTCCCTTGTCAGACCAAATTTCCAATAACAAGATGAGGAAAGTTCTGGAGACAGTGCAGTTGTACAACAGCTTAATTCATGTTAATGTCACAGAATCACACATATGCAAATGGCTAAAATGGAAACTTTGTATGTTTTACCACAACAAAAATTCCTCTGTCAGATTATAAAACGGTCTTTTTGAGACATAATTGGTATATCATACACTAAAATGCAAGTTCATGGTTTGAAGTGCACTGAACATACACATATTCAGGTGGTAAACAAATTCATTACCAAGTATCTCCCTGATATCTGTAATGTTCCTCCTCTCACCACATTCTGGTACCCATCAGTCCATGAAACTATTGGTCTGCCTACTACTATTGTGAACTGGTTTAAAGTTCTCATTTCGTATGGATGAATCGAAAGGTATAGACTCTCTTTTTGAGTGTTTCCTTTCATCGGACAAAAGACTTATCCAAATCATTATGTTTTTATCAGTAGTGGGCTCCTTTATATTGCTGAGTAGTCTTCTACTGAAATAGATATACCACAACTTTCTTTATATAATCATTTGTTGGGCATTCAGTCTGGCTTGAGTGTTTTCTATTAACCATTAAATCACTAGGAATATTTATATACATGTTGTTGTATATACACAAACTCTCTTTTCTTTTTGTAGGTAAATAGTGTATGTTTGGTGTTCTAAGAAAATGACAAATTTTCCCAAGTAAAGTCCTTAAGCTGATTTGCATATATTTTCTTTTAGGCTGTGTCATAGCTTTAGCTGCCAATCTTACACATCCTAGAGAGGGAGTCTCAACTGAGGCATGGCCTGGATCAGATTGGCTGCTGGGCGTAGCTATGGATGATCATCTTGATCACTGATTGATGTGGAGGGTTGAGCCCACTGTAGGTGGTTCCATTCCCTTGGCAGGCAGAACTGGCTGCATAGGAAAGCACGAGCCTGAGTGAGCCACTAAGCTTTCTTCCTCCATGGCTTCTGCTTCAAGTTCCTGCCCCAACTTTCCTCAGTGGTGGACTGTGACCTAAAATTATGAGCCAAAAGAATCACATAATCACTTCCTACTTTCCATTCACTACCCCAGCTTGTTTTTTTTGTTTGTTTGTTTGTTTGGTTGGTTGGTTGGTTTGGTTTGGGGTTTTTTGTTTTTTTTTGTTTTGTTTTGTTTTGTTTTTTGGTTGTTTTTTTGTTTTTGTTTTTTTGGTTTTTTTTTTTTTTGGTTTTTTTGTTTGTTTGTTTGTTTGTTTGTTTTTGCCTTGGCAACAGAAAACTGACACTCCCTCCTAGACTTGAACTATGTTATCTGGCCCCAGCATGATACCAGTCACATGACCCTGGGTAGATCATTTCATTTCTGTTAGCATCCTTTTTTTTCTTTTTTTCCTTTTCTTTTTTCTTTTTTTGGTAATGTAAAAATAGAAGTGGCTACCTTGTAGAAATCATGTAAGAATTACCTGAGAAAATATACAGAAAGTGCTAGTAAACACACAGCCAACAGTCAAGAAATGAGATCAGCAGAGCCACTTTCCCTAGTCCCAGGCACCTGTGGCTGTAAAACCCCTTTGATGTCACATGTGTCTTCAAACAAATCTCTAGAGAATTCCTTTGGGCTGATCGGAAGCAGAAAGTCAGCAGACCACAAAGTAAGAAAGTCATCCCTAGAGAAGACGATGGCGCATCTTCACTGTCAACTGGCTGGGTTCCAATCATCCACAAGACACACTCTGTGTCTGGCTGGGTTCTGATCATCTAGAAGAGACACCTCTGTGTCTCTCTGAAAGAGTGTTTTCAGAGAACTTTCCTGAGGAGGAAAGTCAGACCAGACTTGAACGGAGGCTGGGGTTTGGGGACCAAATAAGAAAATAAAAAGGAGAACGAGAACTGAGTGCCAGCATTCACGCTCTGCTTCCTGACTGATTTGATTGATTGTAATCCTGCCATCATGCCTTCCTCTGCCAGGATGGCTGCATCTCAAACCCTTATGTGACACAGACCCCACCCCCAAGTTTCTTTCTGTCAAGTGTTTTATCATAGCTATAGGAATAGTAAATAATCCAGAAAATTAGCATGTCGGGGCTGGGAATAGAGCTCAGGAGTAAAACATTTGTTTGCCCAACCTCCAAGAGGCCCTGGGCTTCCTTCTCAGCACTGTGGAAACAAACAAACAAACAAACAAAAAACAAGGAACAACTCGGTAATTTATAAGAATTGGCATATTTACTTATTGGGAACTGTTTCATGTTTCTGGCTACATGATACCAAGCAATTACACAGACAGTGTAAGCCTTCATCTCCTTCTCTATGAATGGAAAAATAACCTTACCTCACAGGGCTGTCCTAAGCAACAACATATTTCCCCACATAGTCCGGTATACAGCAGGTACTCAATAAAGGTTCAGCTTTCTTTCCTATTCTTTGTTCACTGAAACAAAATTAGGAGTTCCCTTTGCTCGTTTGGAAGTCCAGGGTCCCATCCTGCTCCTTAAAATAAAATCTTTGTATTCTGCCCCCTGCAGCTTTACTTCTGAGAATCCTGCCTTCCTCTTGATAGAGCTCGCCCGCCCGGGGAGCACAGTCTTTGTCTGACCCACGTCTGCCTGCCTGCCTGCCGCAGACTGCCCACTTCCCAGGAGGTACACAGCAAATGCGCACTGGATTAGGTGCTGAATGAGTGACTGAGTAAATGACATTGCCGCTATGACAGAAGCTGTGAGGGAAAATTAATTTGCAGATGGAAATATTACATTGTGTACCCAATCTTGCAAAACAATGAGGCACAGCTTGCAGGAGTTTCAAACACTTTTTCAGAAATTTAATTGCCAGTTAATTTTCCTGCAAAACACAATAACCTCTACAAGCTGAAGGAAATAAAGCACAGCTCTGGAAAGCTCATTAGGCTCTGCCTCAAACCGCACTGGCTTGTTCTGAGTTTGAAACCGGAGGATCCAAGCTGCTCTAATTGGTGCTGTCTCTGTTCCTGGGCAACCTGCCTTTATTCTACTTCCTCGCCTCCTCAGATCCTGCTCAGGTCTAACTTGTGACCATGGAAGTCAGGGTAACCTAAACAAGCCAATCCTGGCATCTCAGTCACAGTGTTATCTTGTGATCAGGGTTCAGCCTGGGATCACAATCAATGACCATTAGAGTTTGATAAAAGAAAAATTCTCTCCCTCCTCCCCCCAACCCCAGGCTCCTGTTTTCAAACACTAACCAACCCCCTAGTGGTACCATTTTAAAAGATTGTAGAAACTTTGAAAGGCAGAGCCTAACCAGAGGAAGTGGTGCTCTGAGGGCGTGGATCTTGAGATTTATACACTGACTCTATTTTCTCTCCTGACTCTGCTCCTAATCCTCCTTATCCACCCTCTTGCTTCTGCAGCTGCCAATGTCAACTGTTTCCACCCCATGGCTTTCCTACCATGAGGTTTTGAACTGACATGGCGTGAACCAAAATAACCCTTTTCTCTCCTAAACTGTTCTTATCAGGTATTTGGTCAGACCCATGAGGAAAGTACCTAAAACAGGACCCATGATCTGAGAGCACCATTTGGGTTCAGTCTAGGACTATGATCAGAATACAGTCTCAGCATCCATCCATGTTCACCGTTTCTCTCTCTCTCTCTGTCTCTGTGTTTCTCTGTCTCTGTTTCTCCTGTATGTATCTGTCTCTCTGTCTTTCTCTGTCTCTCTGTCTTTCTCTGTGTGTGTCTGTGTCTCTGTCTCTGTCTCTGAATGTGTCTGTTTCTCTGTCTCTCCATCTTTTTCTGTCTGTTTCTCTGTCTCTGTCTTTCTGTCTTTCTCTGTCTCTGTCTTTGTGTGTGTATGTCTGTTGGCGTATATGGGTCTGTGTGTCTCTGTCTCTATGTCTTTGTGTCTGTGTGTGTGTGTGTGTGTGTGTGTATGTCTTTTGGCGTATATGGGTCTGTGTGTCTCTGTCTCTCTGTCTCTGTCATGGAGATACAACTCAAACCGGAATTAAGCCAAGTATTACACAAACACAAGATTCTTGCTAACACTGCTCAGTGAATAATTATCAAGTTAAGTTATATTAGAAAAATCCTTGGAGCTTCAAGATGAGGTAGGAACAGGGTCTAAGAGGACAGCACATGTCTGGAGAGAAGCGACCCAGAACTTGAGAATTCAGATAGAGCTGAATTTGGCCTTGACCCAGTTAAGTAGCTCTTGGCCGGAGAACTGTATCTGTCACCCTCAGTCACAAGGTCACCCACACAGAGATCTCAGAGCCCCAGCCAGTCAGCCTGGAGACATGATCCCTCCAGCCAGATTGTACAAGCTCCAGCACCGGCTGTCACCTGCTCGTATCACTGCTAAGTGGGTCAGTGCTTTCTCATCACTCTGCTGATGGATAGTGTGTAAAGTACCTGGGGTACCACAGAGACCACAGCACAGAAGTCCCTGAAGTGGCAGGGAGCTTACACCTTCGGCAACAATATAGCTCTGGGGATAATGTTAAGTCTCAAACACCACCGTTTGGGGGACATTGGTGTATTCTTTAACATGTGTGAGTATGTCCTTTGCTTGTCCAACCTTCTCAAGTGTCCCATGTGAAGGACACTTTTGAGATGAGGGACAAGATGCAGTGAAGCTAGATATAGAATTAAACATGACAGACTGGATGTGGACTGCTACCCGTCCAGTCACATTCACCTTATTGAAGTGGAATTCCTTGTTCACTGTTGGCCCTGTTGGTGAAGGAGCAGTCCTGTGAATGATAGCTAGAGAGACAGACCCTGGCAAGGGCAGGTACAATACTTAGATTATCTAAGATTCTTATAGGCTGTTTGTTTGTTTCATTGGGTCTAGAAAGAAGTGTCCCTCACACCCCAGAATATGATTGTTGCTAAGGGCTCTTATTACTAAAAGCATTTCCACTCAGGAGACACAGTGCCACAGAAGACAGAGTTTGACTAAGATCTGGGACCCAAGACTCTGAAAAATGAAAGCCCTTTGCTCGGCTTGCTCAGCAGATAGCAGGGGCGACGCTGAGAAAAAGAAGCTTCCAGAGAAATATCCCACTTAGAAACTAGGTGCACAAGAGGGAGACCATAAATCCTCTGAGGGTACATCCTGTTTGTTATTCAGGGAGGGTCATTTGTATCTAAGGAGCATCAAATGAACTGCCTCAGTCTGGTTTATGGGCCAAGGAGAGATGGCACAGATGAAACAAATGGTTTGAAGAAAAAAAAAAGTAGTGTTAGTGTTATCTAGAGAAACAGAGTGTGCTGAGCCCACTGAGGATTTCATTAAGGTAAGTCCCACTGAAAGGCTCTACTCTGTTCTTGTCACCACTGCAATCTGGCCATCTCTGTCCTGAAATGGAACAGTGTTCTTGCTGGGAATAAGGACAGGATGCTCTCATCTGCTGTACAGGATGTATGCATAATCACATGCGGCAGGAATTATATGTGCCTCTGATTGGATGAAGGTGGGAAGTTTGTGGCCTTGTGAATTTTACCTCTATAAGCCCCTGACTAATGTAATTAAGTTTGGAAATTCTGGGTATGGACCTGGCAACTATTTAATAAAGATGACTTCTAATTTGGTTCAAAAGTTGTAGTGATGGTCTTATTCTCACCTGGTAGGATTAACACTGTGTGTTTGTGTGTGTGTCCATGTGTGCACATGTATCTGCGCATGTACCTGTGCATGTATGTCTCTGTACATGTATGTGTGAGCTTGTGTTTGTCTGTGTGTGCATGTGTGTGTGCATATGTGCATGTGTGAGCATATGTTTGTGCCCACGCACTCTTGTATGTGTGTGTGTGTTGTGTCTTTGTGTCCTTGTCTTTGTATGTGACTGTGCAGACAGAATCTTGAGTCAGAAAGCCTGAACATTCTATGAGGCCTCCTGATAGCTACTTTCCTCTCAGTGCCTCAGTTTCCTCATTCCTATAAAAAACTCACAGACACAATGATCATGTCTTTTTCTCACATGTAGACTCCAGGTTTTATATGTGTATGTATGTACATGTATATACATGTGGAGATGACATGAGCAGGAGTTAATGTTGATGGGATTTGTAATGTCTGGAGGCATCTGTGAAGGAGTCTCCAGATAAGCTTGAACCCCTCCCCCCCAGATGGGGTGCGTCCCTCTTGTCTGAGCTGAAATCTGGATCATTCTCATGATCTTGAATGTTCACTCACAGACCAGCACGGAGATGGCAAGATGGGTGTCCACAGCCAGGCAGCCCAGTCCCACAGCGGCAGCTGCAGTGCCTGGCACACATAGTAGGTGCTAAAAACCGTTCAGAGAGAGTGTAATGGGAAGATGTGGGAAGATGTGTGTCAGGACTATGGCCTTGCATTTAAGGGACTTGAGAGGCCATGGACTTTGGTTCTGTGCAGAAGGGTCCATGGAGCCAACTGTGTGTAGAGAGTTACTGTAGTTCAGCTGTCCACAGTAAACATCTGCTGGGCTAACAGCTCACTCAATGGTATTTATACAACTACTTGCTTAAACTCCTCAAAGGCTTCTATATATTTTTGGTTCCTGAATCAGGACTTTACACACAAAAGAGAAAGATGAGAGATTGACTCATATTGAAAAAAATCTTACTTTTTAATCTTTATTTGTCAGCCTTGATACCATATGAAACCAGTCAATGTGTAAGATGGAAGTCAGTGAAGGTGATGTTGGAATCCAGACTTGGTGAGCTGAGAATTGGGATCCATTTCAGGCCTTGAAATTGTCAAAGGCATTCCCTGGGGAGCAACTGTCTCAGCCGTCATCTCATTACACAGACCCTAGGGAGAGCTAGGCGTTTGCTTCTGAGATTTCGCCTTCTCTGGTACTTAATTAGTCATAGCTCACAGTAATTGGCTTTTCTCCTCAGGATCATATTATCCAAAACCTAGACCAACACAGACTTCCTGGGAGGAAGCTGTCAGCTGGTCCAAACCCCTAATGTCTTCATGAGCTGAGACAGAGTCAGAGTAGGAAAGGGGGCTGGAATGTGTTTCTTCAGGTCACCAGGGAGGACAGTCTGAAACTTCACAGGACATTTGTTTTAACATAAAGGGAAGAAAGAGCAGCACAGGGAAGGCTTGGCAGCAGATGGTGATCAGGATCAGCTGGGAGAATCTCTTTGGGATAGAAAGAAGAGTGGTGGAGATGCCTACATCAAGGTTGATGATGGTTCCCCACTGCCTGGGATGTCTGTATTTTCCAACCTCAAAGGCTTTGTCCAAAGGGAGCTGAGAACTAAAGAGCTGTCTTACATCTTCATCTGAGCCAGCACCAACCAACAGTCTCAGAAAGCACCTGGACAAAAGGTTAACAGGAGTCTAGTGGGTTTGCAATTCAAAACCAACAGCAGGGAACCAGGTGTTCATAACCGAGGATCTGACTCCCACAGAGGCCACTGCAGAGCTGGGCCCAGAGGGAGAGTGATCAGTCTTCCACAGAAGACAGAGATAAGGAACTGTCGGATATCTCCCTATGCCTCTCCTCTCACCTCAGCCTAGATGATCTGAGACCTGTTTACATCTTGAGTGAGCCAATGTGATGCAGGACGGACCGGGAGAAGACAGACATGCACAATGAAGCAACATTGAACAATTTTTTTCATGTTCTTCAGAAGATTCGAGAAAGGTAAAGGCTTACAAAAACGTTGGAGATGGGTGGAGACTAAGCAGATGTGACAACCAAACACAAAGCAGGACCTCAAGTTAGCTCCCAAGCCAGAAGTTAGACATTAGTGGTAACTGGAAACGTTGAATAAAGTCTAGAGATTTGTCATCAGTAACAAGTGAAGGCTAGTTTTCTTAGTTCAGTAACTATATCAGTTGTGCAAAATATTAGTAGGGGCTGAGTTGAGGATGGTGTGTGAGGTTTTTGTTTGATTAGTTGGTTGATTTCTTTCTTTTTTATTTTTTGGTAAACTGATGGATCTGTCAGTGATATTTTTGTTTTTACTGAAATAAATTTAATTATTTGATCTTTCTCCCCAAACTGAAAACCAAGGTCATTCATTATTCACAAAATGAAATTAACTAGTAAAAATGAATGATTGCAGGATCCCACCCAGGGAGATGCCGGCCAAAGGGTACAGAACTTCACAGAAGTGGGAAGGAAAATCAGAGCTCTATTGTACAAAATGATGACTAGTTAACGACACCGTCCTGTACTTTGAAAATGAGTGAGAATGTAGATGCCCCTACCACAGTTGGAAGCAGGCAAGCGAATTCATATGTTAATTAGTGCAATTTAGCATTCTATAATGTATACACTCTCCAAGACCTCAGGTATGCAGTACATACATAGAGATTTTGAGAATTTAAAAGCAAATGAGTTTATTTAAATATGAATACAGATTATGCTAGACACTGCTGCCCACTGATGAATCTAAAGGCCTCTATGACAAGGGAAATGAAGAACTGTTTGAGAGCCTTAAAGTCTATCTGCACCCCACCCCAGCTTCCTCCCAAATGGAACAGGAGGAGGGAAAAGATTTTAAATGTGAGTCATTTTTCACCCCTTGATTCAGTTTTAGTGTCTTGTCTGAGAGCCTCTAGTACATATAAGCTTCATGTCGTCACTGGAAAGGGAGCAAACACTGTGGCCCGGGGACAGAGGAACAAGTCAGTGGCCACTGTTAGAACACAGGAGCATCACAGTTCTCCCTGGTACAGGGGACCCCAGGTGACCCACACTGGTGACAAGACTCAGAACGGGTGCCACCTTTAAAGCGTACGTACTCTTTGCACTATTGGTAAAATAAAATAGGCAGAAACAACCTAAATGCCCACTAGTAAAAAACATTATAAGTGAAATATTATGTGGCCATTAAAAAGAATCAGCAACTTATACCACAAGAGAACAATTTCCAACATATGTTTCTGACACATATGAAAAGCCAAGATATACCAGTATTCATAGGATACTCCCATAAAAGATTTTTTTTAAAAAAAAATAAGCATATATATTGTATCAGCTGGCTATTGCTACATAACAATCTCAAAACTCAAAACTCAGAGGCAAACAACACTAACTACTCATTAGCAGGCTCAAAGCTTGGAGAGTTATTTGTCCCTCTGGGGACAAGCACAGGTGTGAATATGCGTACACTCCCCCACCCCCCACCCCCAGGAGAAACAGGGTGTAGTAAGTCCCTAGAGAGTATTTGGTTCTACCTGGGCATTTTACATATTGGCAAAGAGAGGTCTTGAAGCAAGTCTCCATGTCTCCTCTTCTATTTCTGGTGGGATCCTCACACCTCTCTGTGGGACCGTGGTGTGTGTAGTTTGGTTGGGCAAGGCCACTCCGGAGACCCGACTCCATAATCCTGTGGCCACCAGTCACGTGTGGCCATGCCCCACACCCTAGTGTTCTGCCTGGACTCCCCCTCTGCAGTCACCTGGCTACAGCCAGGCTTTCCTGGCCCCTCGGTTTCCTGGCTGTCGCCAGGTGATCCAGTTTACTATAAATGGAGGCTTCCCGCCCCTCCTTGCGCTCTCTCATCCCGCTCCCTTATCTCTCTTTCTTCTATCTCTCTTCTCTCTTCCACGTGGTCATGGTCATCCCTCATCTCTCTATCTTCTCTTTCTCCTTTTCTCATTCTACTCTTTTAATAATACAGCATAAAACTATGAACTGTCTCTTTTATTAATCCCGCCGTGTAAAAGCACGGGAGCAAGCCTCAGCACCTTCAGCCGCCAGGAAAAGGATCCAAGCCACCTCGCAGCCAAGCAGCATCACCATAACAGCCGTGCAAATGGCCCCGCCCACCGGGTGAAGTCCTTCCCGGGTAGCCAGACAGTCTTGTTCGGGAACCAGCACCCTCTGCCCTGCAGCCTTCGAAGGGGCCCGCACTCCTTATCGCAGCGCGGTGCTGTGTGTTTGGTCCTGCTGGTTTCCTATCCCCTCCAGCTCCGCCTGCCAGAGTCCTCTCATATGTGGAACCTGCCCGCACCTTCCCTTCCTTTTTTCCCCCACACCTCTCTGGGGGATAGAGCTTAGAGCAGTGGTTTTCAACCTGTGTGTCAATACCCTTTGGGGAGACACCAAATGATCGTTTCACAAGGGTCACCTAAGACCATCAAAAAACACAGATATTTACATTATGATTCATAACAGTAGCAAAATTACAGTTAAAAAGTAGCAATGAAAATAATCTTAGGGTTGGAGGTCACCACAACGTGAGGAACTATTTTAAAGCGTCACAGTGCTAGGGAGGTTGAGAACCACTGGCTTTGAGGATTGAACACCACATATGTGACCTCGTTTTGCAGAGCCTGGAGTAGGAAGCGGCTGGCTGCAACGTTCAGGCTGACTCCGGAGAGCAGCCAGGAGTCTCCTTGCCTTGTCTGGCAGGAATCTGCAGTCTGGCTGGAGTTGCTAGCTGAGTTCTCAGAAAGCAAGAGGCATCTCGCGCTCAGGAAAAGCCAAAGGGCTCTGCGCCACCCAGGCCATTTGGTGCTTGCTCTTGCATTCGGTGCGTACTAGTTGCAAATGGCAAAAAGTGAGAGTTTCCTCTAGAACAGATTTCATGCCCGAGCTCGGGTGGGTTGTCTCAAGTTCCTTCTCTACTTAACCCAAGGTTTGGTGCCTTCGGAAGGGCCCAAGGAGCTGCCGCATTAAATATCTACCCAAGCCACACAACCATAGATTGGTTTTCCAGTGTTCAAGGAGGCTAGATTTTTCTCTTGCCCGAGTGCCTCTTTCCCCTTTCTCACCATTAGGCCCTGCAAAAGGCAACTAAGAACCGCGTGGGAGGAAATGAAAGCCAGCGCCAGATGCTGGTGAGCTCGCCGAAGTGAGTGAGACCCGCGGAGTCCCACTTAAGCCATTTTCTACTTTGCGTTGAAACGGGAGCGTCTGGGAGGCGCGCTGAAAGCTCCTGCAATGAGTAATGTCGCAGAGCGAGCATGAAGAACAAATGGATGCTAATTATTTTGTGCAAGGCGAGACTCGCGGAGAATTTAAACGGGGGCTCTGACAGAGCAGATGGTGTGGAGTTGAGCCGCTCAGGGAGGCCGGGCGTCACACTCCGTGGAAGGGGCCGCCCGGAGGCAGGGACCTGCTTGGTACCCCTCTGCACAATCCCGCAGCCTGCACTCCAGCTCCGGTCCCCTGCTGGCTTTGCAGCTGGCTCGAGCTGGGCCTGCCAGCTTCCTCTGTGTAGTGGGAAATCCTGGAGGCTGGAAGGGAGGGAGCCTGGTCAGGGGCACCTCGAGGCTTTCCTAGGATAGCTCGTTCAAGACCAATCCTAGGAAAAGAGTCACCAAGGCTTAAACTAGAGGACAAATGGGTCCCGTTCTTCACTCCTTCACTAGAGCTGGCCCAAAGTCCTGTGGTTACCTTCCCCCCCACCCCCATCCCCGCCTCACAACCCTCCTGCCAACCTTTTGTCCCACCCCTTCATGAATAGTCTTAGTCCCAATGACTCTCATTCTCCCAACTCTGGCTATCTCCTGTGGACCTTCCTGGTTTGATGTCACATTCTCCCTACAACCTCTCTGGCCACCTCCCACCAGCACCCCACCTCTGATCTCCCAACTTCCTACATTTGTATACAGACCACCACCCCGAAGAGTATGGTGACTGAATTTCTCCAGTCTGTTCAATTCAGTCAAAGGTCCATTGGTTTTGGGTTTTGGACTCATTTGTCAAATGGAATGTAGATAGTCCCTGTGATGTGTTTATAAAATATGTTCTGTGGAGGTGTGGTGAGATATGGGGGAAGGGGTGTCTCAGTGGGCCCATGCCGAGACATTCTTTTCCCCCTGAGGGACCAGCCACACGAAGGAATAGTATAGAATAGTTTATTTAGGACATGGGAGGGGTATTAAGAGGGTAGTAGAAGCAGAGAAAGAGAGAGTACAAAAGTGGAGACCAGCCATGAGGACACACGGAGAGAGAGGGTGAAGGGAATGGGGAGAGACGGTGGGAGGAGGAGAGAAGGGGGGAGGGAATGGACAGAGCAGAAGCAAGAAGACCAGGGAGCAAGAGAGGGAGGAGGGACCAAGCAGCTCCTTTTATAGTGGGTCAGGCCTACCTTGCTGTTGCCAGGTAACTGTGGGGTGGACTTTAGAAAGAATGCTAACACCCTGGAGGGCAGAATGAGCCCATGGCTGCTCCTCAGCACACAGGCAACAGCTAACGATGCTCAGTGAAAAGATGTCTGTGTCTGTCTGCGTCCAGGAGGTTCCGACTTCCCACTGTCTTCCATCTACTCAAGACACATGGCCCCTTGACGATCAAAGAAGCAACAGGACAGAATTCCCTTGGATGAGTCCCCCAACAACCCAGATCCCATTGTAAGTGGGCAGACAGGCACAGTGAAAGACAGGCACAGCTATGGATAGAGCAAGTCAGAGGCAAGTCTCCCAATGATCAGTGCTCTGTCCCTTTGTCCACATGCTGGGACAAACTGGCAGTCACAAATACATGACGTTTGTATGAGGCTTGAGGTGTGCCTGGGGCTACTGTAGGCACCTTACCCTGACTCCCTCCATCAATATTCAGCAAGGTCCTGTGAGCCTAGGAACTATGGCCATGAGGGCTTTTATTTTTTTCAAATAAGGAATCAGGATGGGAGTGATTAAGTAACTTCTCCAAGGTCACACAGCAAGCAAGACAGGAGCTGGGGTGAAAATTGTGAGTGTCTCTGTGGCCACTTGACACACAGAGATCAATGCTGGCGTGCTTAGCCATCTGCTCACCCACAGGAACTTCCCTGGCTTCTAAGAGGATGCCTACAGCAGGGGTCAGCTTTCCAGAGAAAGGGCTAACTCCGATGTGTTTCTAAATGATCCCCTCAGTCATCTCCATCAGCCCAATCCATTGGTTTTTTTATGATGGGACTGTTGTCCTGAGCCTTTCAAATACATACAACATCCTGAATCTCTCCCACACTGAAATAGTTGGCACAGAGAAAGCCCGTGAACATTTGAGGGAAGAAGACCTGAGTTCTGGGGTCGGTTCTGATTCCCTTGTTAGCTATGTAGCCCTGGGCAAAAGCGTGGACCTCTCCAAGTCTCTTAGTGATTACCCTTCTGGGTATGGTGAACTATCTCAGAACACAATGCTGGGCCCTAGAAAGTGGGAGACCGATGGATAGAAAACACACTCTCTCTAAGGAGAGCAGCAGAGGGGACTGGTTAAAATGGGGATGCAATGTCAGGCATGCTCAGACTGCATTGAAGAGCCCCAAAAGAGATGTCACAAGTCACGTGGCTGGAGAAGCCCGAGCTAGGAATGTGTGGGGAAGATTTAAGTAGGGAAGGGCTGAGGCTTTCTTCACGGAGTCCAGGGCACAGGTAATGAAACAGGGCTGTGAACTCCAAAACTGTAGAGCACTTGGGAGCTTGAGGACAGCATCTGAGCTGCAAATGACTCCAGCAGGTAAGGGGGGGAGGGGAGGATGGGGATGTGACAATTAGAAAAGGAAAAAAGACTTCAGAAAGACCGGCATGAAAAACTGGGGGAAGGTGTTTAATTCACCCCAAGAGTCCTCTCTCAGAAAGAAAACACTATTCACATTCAACCTACTCTCTCTTGCCTTCTCTCTTCCAAAATAAAGTAGAGATAAAAGTATAGCTATTGGGGGAGAAAGGCTGGATAGACCACTGGAGCTAAGAGCATGTAGTCCTCTTCCATGGGACTGCAGTGCAGTTCCCAGCACCACCTCGGGTGCCTCACAGCTCCAGGGCATCCATTGCCCTCTTCTGCCCCGTTAAGGGCACCTACACTTACATGCACATAATGCAGACATGCCCACATGACACGTGATTTTAAACATACCTCTTAATGGTTTAAAGCGTTGCCGCAGAGAGGGAAGTGTACCTTAGCGCCTGGAAGGTTACGACGTCTACAGCTGTGAGCCTTGCTGCTCTCCTCTGATGGCGTCACACGCATTTCCTTATTTCATTAGAATTCTTTCCATCATTTTCTGATGATTCATAATTTTCCAGATGGAGGCACCACAGCCTACTGTTGCATCTCAATGGTGGGCTGCTGAGAGCGGATCTAATTTAGTGCTGCGGCATACATCTTTATCTCATCGCTGCTGTCTTACAGGGCGTGTTTCTAGAAGGGGAAATCTGAAGACAATA
Source organism: Apodemus sylvaticus (assembly GCF_947179515.1). Taxonomy (NCBI): domain Eukaryota; kingdom Metazoa; phylum Chordata; class Mammalia; order Rodentia; family Muridae; genus Apodemus; species Apodemus sylvaticus. The sequence goes on from NC_067481.1 coordinate 52,955,032, forward strand.
CAAATGCCGTAAGGCTTCCACAGGCCCTTGCTGAGGTCGCTCTCACCTTCTAGAAAAGGGAATTTATCAAACCACAGCCTGGATATTACAGCCCTTCAGATAGCACACATATCTAGATTGCAAGGTTGAGGTGGTTTGGCTTTAGTGTAGTTTCAAGGAAAAGGATGTTCTTTGCCAACCCTCCGCCTCAGGAATGGCTAGACTTCCTGTTTGAAGTGCTGGTTGCCTGGTGGCAGTCCCTGCGGGTAATAATCTAGGAAACCCATAGCCTGCTCCTTGTCACCCCCTGCACTGGAGCCTGGGGGGCAGACAAACGGCTCTGCTTGCTGCCCGGTTCCCAGAACCCGCTTCCTAGCAATACAAGGGAGCCATTTGTCATTCTGCCACAGAACTCAGCTCTGCCAGACATCTCATTCCACTTGCCCTGCCAAGGACACAGCTCAGAAGGGCTCGTTTGAATCCCGGGCTTTGTAGAGCAATGGACAGAGAACTCAGAGACATTGGGTCTAATTTGCTGAGTGACGCCAGTCTAGGTTCTAAGTCTCTCTGAGCCTTTTTGTCAGACTCTGTGACATAGCAGGTATCATCCTCCAAACCCTAGGGTACTCAAAGAGAAAATGGTCTACCTTGTTGCTACTGATAGCCACAGCCTGACCCACTGTGAAGTAGAAGAGAGCTAAAAAAAAATAATAATAATTCATGCTGTGCAGGGCAAAGCTGAGGCTGGAGACACTGATACCAATCCAAAGGTTCCAAGACCATCCACCATGTCCTGAGGAAGTACAGCTAGGTTCAGGTGAGGTCAGAAGGCATAATAAGACAGCAAAAAAGGAAAAGGCTGGAGGGAAGTGGGGCCTCCAGCACCATCTGTGCCCTGCACTCTTAGCTCCACCCTGCTGGAAGGAAAGGTGGCTCCCTACAGCCCTCAGAAAGGCCGCTCTCCATCCACCGGAGGCTACAGCAGTCAGCTCATCCATGGAAGCCTGCTTTGCTCAGTTTCTACTCTTCCTGAGGAAAACACATAGGGGGAAGGTTTGAGGAGGGGCGGCCTGCAGGCTGAAGAAACTAACAACAAAGAGTGCAGTTGGCTTCAGAAGCCCTGGGAAGGACGGGGAGCTTTGTTTACCTCTTTCCCTTGTGTTGCGGTTTAAAGGAAAGCCTCCACTGACCAATAATCTTTCTAAAAGGATAACAAACAAGGCACCTCAGAGCTGCACGTGGGTGTGTCTCCTAGTCCTGGTGCAAAATGAAAAAATGCAATTCTATTTATTTCATTGCTTTTTGAATCTGACTAGGGATTTGATTTTGTTCTAGTAAAATTGCAGCTCGCAAGAGCCTCGGGTGCCAATGCAATTCCTGGAAAAGAGGGATAAGATTGTGCACAGAAGACTCAAAAATAACTGGTGCACCCTGGAGGGACGAGTGTCTTGGCAGGGGAGAAACTCACCAGGATCCTGCCCTCCATTGCTGGTGAGCCCAAGGCTGGCAATGAGATCTTAAGCCTGCTAGCTGTAGGAGAGAGGTGTGCTGGGCTCTAAGTGACCTTGCTATCAGAATGCTCTCTGGACCTTTGAGGCCGAGTGAGTATAGAAATGGAGGAGTCCTAGAATCAGGCATCATCAGCGGCATGTTACGCACAAGTCTGTGGAGCAGATGTTAAGCAGTGTGCTCCCAGGATTCGCCGTTATCTCAGTGTGCTGTGAGGACACAGGGCACATCTACCACTTTTTGCTCAGGAGACTCCCACCCCTGCCTTTTCAGCCCCTGTCTTTTTGCTGGCCTGGTACTCCAGGCCATTATTTTTTTGTAAGGATAGGGAGACTATTCTAAGATTCTACAAAGGGAAGGCAGAAGCTAGACGGCCTCAGAGTGGTGGAGACCTGGGGATGCTGGCAGCCTCCGCCAGGCCTTCATGTTACACCCTCATCCTTCATCTCTTACGGAAGCCCCTCCACCATGCTGGTGCTCCCACTGCTTACCCTTTCACTCAGGTGCTAGCACACCTCTCCACAAACCAAATCTCAGAACCCATGCGTCTTGGCTGGTGTCCTGAAAATTTTGCAAAGGTGAAGGCTGGTGGCAAGGAGTGCCCCTTGTGGCAGTGAGGGGCTGCACATCTGCCCCCAAGAGCCTCTTCAATTCAGGCACCCCAGGTTTAGTCATACAGCAGCACAGGGTGCTCCAGGCATCCCTGCCCAGCTGCACTGCTGAGGAAATACATCCATCCAGTCCACGAATGTTTCCTAAGCAGCAGTCACGCACTGAGCAAGGGGCCATCTGCGTGCAATGAGTAAGGCAGGATCACCCTTGCTCTACATGAGGTGAGCTAATAGCATGAATAGTCAGGGTGTGCTATGGCAGAGGGGAGCACTGTGTCACGAGTGTATGTGTATGGGGCTGGGTGCAGTGGTGAGCCAAGACCCAGGGTTCAATTCATAATGCTACATGCATGCAAAGAGAGACAAAGAAAGAGTAGAACAGGACCATCTTCAGTTGGAGACTCTGAAGCTTTCATTGAAAATTTGATGCTAAAAACTGGAAGACCCCTGAAGATATACCAGGAGGAGAGATGAATGTTCTAGGCAGAAGAAACTGCATGGACAAAGGCCCGGAAGCCAGAGGCAGAGGGCACTGCTCATGCAGAGAATTTCAAAGGTTGTTAGAGGTGGTGTGCAGTGAGCCGGAAATCAAAGGATGCTACATGAGTCTGTCCTACCCCAAGCAACCGTGGGAGTTGTTTTAAGGATTTCTGTTTTCTTTTCCAGGCACAGAAGTTTCACTGAAACACATTCAGCAGGGGAAAGATGTGAGCAGTTCTCAAGGACATGGGGCAGAGCTCTGACCTGCTGTGAGCTGCAATGTTGATCTCCATTTTACATTCTGGGCCCTAAGAGTGCAGGATACTCTCACAGCGTGTAAGCATCTGGCTGCCATTCAGAGTAGGTTCCACAGCAGTCCTGGGGGCTCCATGCTGTGGTGATCTGTTTCATAGGACAGACTCAAGGGTGCAACTTGCCTGAGATCTGGAAACTACTACCCTGCAGAACTAGGTAAGGAGTCTGGGCTGGCAATCTGCAGGGCTCAGCTGGTACCTACCAGGTTATGGTGCCTGCAGCACCTTTTTAGTCAAATGGAGCTTTAAAGACTTGAAGACAGCAGCCCCGTCTCTCTTTTCTTTTCCCCCCAAAGGGAAGAAAGGAAAGGGAGGAGATATTCAGCGAACACCTGCTCTCATTAAGCAACTTGCCCAAGGTTCTGCAGCTGGTCTGACTCCACAGTCCAGGGTACCATGAATACATCAAATGTTCTGTGGTTTTCTATCTCCCAGACAATGTGTTATTGGTTGTCCCTCCTGGCATCGTAATCAGAAAGTCTGATAAATACTGTAGTGTCTCCTGAATGTCCCTATTCAAAAGTCCTCTGACAAGTGTTCCCTGGAAACCTCTATATTTAGCCACCAAAAAGCCATGGGCACTAATATTCAACCCCCGACACGCCCCACTTCTCCGTCTGATGCTCAGAGTCACACACATTGTCAAGTGCCATGCAGAGTCACAGGAAAGGATCCTGAAGCAAGACAGAGAGCTGAGCTTGAACCTGTATTGCTCATCGTAGCTGTGGGAACCTGGGTAAATCCCATCCCTTCCCCACTCCTCACCTGTGTGAAGGGCCTTCTATCCTCCCCTGTCTAGGAAGAGGCAAGGAGATCATAGTAAAGAAAGACAGCCTGGAGAGAAGGCTCAGCCGTTAAGAGATCTTACTGCTCTTGCAACAGACCAGAGCTCAGTTCCCAGCCCCCATGTGGCTGACTCACAATCACCTATAACTCCAACTCTGAGGGGTCTCGGGGCCCCTTCTGGTCTCCTCAGGTACCTACACTCATGTACTTACACAAACTAAAAACAAAACAAAGCAAAATAAAAATAAAAATCTTTACAAAATAGTAAAGGAAATAGACAATCCTTACACAGAGTCAGGGAAGTCAAACTCTCTGGGTCCACCAAACTCGAAGAGACCAGAGGTTATTGCACTTCCAGAGCCCAGGCAGGCTCTGGGTTCCATTGCTAGCACTGTAAAAAACACAACTCTGAAAAACAAAAACCAGTATTGGTGGCCTTGTCCCCAAGATCTCCTGATTCTCAGAGCTCCAGCTTCCCCTAACTCATTTTCCCTCACTTTACCATTACAAGTCTTATAGCTTCCAACCCTTTCCCTGGGAAAGACAAAATAGCCTTCATCTTGACCCTTGTGGGCAAGGGTCTCAAACTCAGGACAGAAGGCTGAGGTCTCATTTAACACATCAAAGTGGGCCTGGCAGCCATGTTCTCCGTGAACCCCTCCGCCCAGCCCTGTTTCGGGGTGTGTCTGGAATATTAAGACCTCTACCCTAAACTTCTCCAACTCAGGGGATGGCTGCCCCTCTCGTGCCTATATAATCTAGCCATATAATCCACCTATGCCATTCTCTTGGCTCTGGCTGTCCCTCTTGGTTGGTGGCTCCCCCCAACCCCTCATGTGGCTCAGTGTCCCGTTCACTCTGGACTCTCCCACACAGCCCTGCCTCTGGCTAGGCTCACCCTTTTGTCTATATACTTTCTCCTCCAGCAGACCTAGGAGTAGTCCTGTCCTTCCTTTTCCTTCCCTTCCCTTCCTTCCCTCCCTCCTTCCTCCCTCAATCTCTCTCTTCTCTCTTCTCTCTCTCTCCCCCTTCCTTTCCCTTCCCCCTCTCTCTCTTCTCTCTTCTCTCTCTTCCCCTTCCTTCTCCTTCCTCCCTCCCTCCTTCCCCCTCTCTCTCCCTCTTCTCTCTCTGTCTCTCTCTCTTCCTCCCTTCTTCCCTCCCCCCCACTCTCTTTCTTCCTTTCTTTCTTTTTCATTCATCTGGTGCAAAAACCCAGGACTAGCCATGTTCTTTCCTTTTTATTTATTTTTTTCATTCAGGCATCCTCCATCAACAGGGCATGACCTTGAACTGCCTTGAACTCTTCTTATCTCTCACTCTTGACAACCTGTCTCTACAAACAGAAGATCTGGGATTTAATTTTCCATTGATGAGGGCTGTGCCAAGAGTTCCCACTAGAGAACAAACACCCTCCAGTGAGAAGCTCACGCTAGGTA